>NW_023425377.1:95641300-97092918 GCF_014108415.1 Molossus molossus | reverse complement strand
GCAACCACTCGATGTGTCTCTCTCACGTTGATGTTTCTTTCTGTCACTCTCTCTCTTCCTCCCTCTCTCCCTCCCGTGCTCTATCTGAAGATAAATGCAAAAAAAAGTCCTCAGGAGAGGATTTGAAAAAAAAGATACAAATAAATAAAAGCATATATCATGTTAATGAGTTGGAAGAATTAACATCATTTATATATCCATACTACCCAAAGCAATCTATACATTAAAGCAATTCCTATCAAAGTACCAGTGGCATATTTCACGAAACTAGAACAAATAATCCAAAAATATATACAAGAGACCCCGAATAGCTGCAGCAATCTTGAGAAAGAAGAACAAAGTTGGAGGTACTACGTTATCTGATAGCAAACTATACTACAAGGCCATAGTAATCAAAATAGCACGGTACTGGCATAAAAACAGATATAGATCAGTGGAACAGAACAGAGGGTCTAGAAATAAACCACGCCTTTATGGTCAATTAATATTTGACAAAGGCCTAGCCAGTGTGGCTCAGTAGATTGAGCGCTGTCCCATGGAGTGAGAGGTCTAGATTCGATTCCCTATAGGGCACATGCCCGGGTTGTGGGTTCAATCCCAAGTAGGGAGCGTGCAAGAGGCAGCAGAATAATGTTTTTCTCTCACATCAGTGTTTCTATCTCTCTTTCTTCCTTCCTCTCTCTCTAAATAAATCAATAAAAACATATTTTTAAAAATATTTGACAAAGGAGGCAAAAACATACAATGAGGTAAAAGACAGTCTATTCTATAAATGGTACTAGGGAAACTGGACAGACATATGCAAAAGAAATGAAACTAGACCATCTTCTTACACCATATACAAGAATAAACTCAAGAATAAACTCAAAAAGAATTAAAGACTTAAATTTAAGACTCAAAACTATAAAACACCTAGAAGAAAACTTAAGCAGTAAAATACTGAACATTTTTCTTAGCAATATTTTTTTCAGACATATCTCCTCAGGCAAGGGAAACAACAGAAAAAAACAACACGTAAACAAAAACAAATGGGACTACATCAAACTAAAAATATTTTGTACAAGCAAAGAAACTGTGAACAAAATGAAAAGACAACCTACTGAATGGGAGAAGATATTAGCCAATGATACATCTGATAAGGAGATAATCCCCAAACTTTATTAAGTACTCATACAACTCAACACCAAAATACAATAAAATTAAAAAATGGGCAGAGGACCTGAACAGGCACTTCTCCAAAGGGGACATACAGATGGCCAATAGGCATATGAAAAGATGTCCATCAGCATTAATCATCAGAGAAATGCAAATTAAAACCACAATAAGATATCACCTCACCTCTGTCAGAACGGCTAGCATCAATAAATCCATAAACAAGTATTGGTGACGATGTGGAGAAAAGGGAATCCTCATGCACTGTTGGTGGGAATGCAGACTGGTGCTACCTCTATGGAAAACAGTATAGAGCTGTGGTTCTCAACCTTCCTAATGCCACGACCCTTTGATACAGTTCCTCATGTTGTGGTGACCCCTAACCATAAAATTATTTTCATTGCTACTTCATAACTGTAATTTTTGCTACTGTTATGTCTTAGGCAACTCCTGTGAAAGGGTCGTTCGATCCCCAAAGGGGTCACAACCCACAGGTTGAGAAGTGCTGGTATAGAGGGTACACAAAAAATAAATGAAACTTACTTAAGATGCAGTGATCCACTTCTGGGTATATAGCTGAATGGACCCAAAACACTAATTTGAAAGAATATATGCAGCCTATGTTCATTACAGTGTTATTTACAATAGCCAAAATATGGAAGCAACCCAAGCACCCATCAACATACAAGTGGATAAAAAAGCTGTGGTACATATATACGATGGAATACTACTCAGCCATAAAAAATAGTGAAATGTTACCATTTGTGACAGCATTGATGGACCTAAAGGGTATTATGCTCAATGAAATAAGTCAGTCAAAGACAAGTATCACATGATTTCACTTATATATGGAATCTAAACAATATAAATGAACAAACAAAACAGAAACAGACTCATAGATACAGAGTATAGACTGATGGTTTCTAGAGGGAAAGGGGCAGGCGGAGAACTGGGTGAAAAAGGTTAAGGAACTAAGAAGTACAAATTGTTGGTTACAAAATAGTCATGGAAATATACAGTATAGGGAATATAGTCAATAATATTGTAATAACTCAATATATATGGTGCCAGGTGGGGCTGGAAATACTGGTGGGGAAACTTCGTAAAGTATATGATTGTATAACCACTGTGTTGTATTCCTGAAACTAATACAAAATAATATTGAATGTAAACTATAACTGAAAATTGTTTTTAAAAAATCAAGAAAAAAAAAAAAAAGGATGAGAAACGCAACCCACAGATTGGCAGGAAATATTTGCAATATATGTGCAACAGAGGAATTGTATCCAGAAAACATAAAGAACACCTACAACTCCAAACTTAGACAGTCAATCCAATTTTTTTAATAGGCAGAATCCATTTTTTTTAAATGTGTTATAAATGGGTGAAGTAACATTTCGCCAAAGAAAATATATAAATGGTCAATAAACAAAAAAATTCCTCACAACACAGTCTTCAGAGAAATCATAATTAAAACCACAATGAGATTACCACCACGTATCTACTAGAATGATGAAAATTAAAACACTGACAATACCAAGTGTTGGAGAAGATGTGGAGCAATCACAACAGACAGAAACTGCTAGTGGGAATGCAAAATGCTACCACCACTATGAAAATCAGTTTGGCAGTTTCTTAGACATTTCAGTCCTAGAGGTAATGAAAACATATGTCCACACAAACAGATAGAAGCCAATAATTAAAAGCAACCCAAACCATCATTTTCAAATTAATGTTTTGTAAAAGATTAACACTACGTGGCTTAACAAAATTCAATAGGACTTACTAAATCTGTCTTATACTTTATATATAAGAATTGACAACACATTGCATGGCTTTCATAAAATAGGCCATGAAATAATTCTGCACAGGGATGGTCAGTGAAAAAAATTTTTAGTTGTCAAAACCTGTCCCCTTATAAGCATTTTTTTTTTGCTTCTATATTCTCCTATTTATCTACCACTTCCCCCTACCTTACCCTTCCCTATCCCCAACATTCTTCAGGTGATCCAATGTCCAATTATCTCTCCATACCCCGCCCCCTGTAGTTCTCCCCCTATGTCAAAGCATGTACCACAACAACATAGCTAAAATCAAGTATTTTCGTTTAAACTCTGATGTCCACCCATCTCATCCTCTTCAGATCTGGTTACAGCTGTCAAAGGCATCACTCAGTCAGACATTCATGTTCAAAGCATTGGAACCATGTTTTACTCTGCCTTCTCCCTTGACTATAAATTTTCTTTCACTATGTCCCATCAATTAATCCTTCTAAATGATTCTCCCATGCGACCCATTAACTTCTATTTCTGTGAAAAATACCAGTCAGGCCCTTAGCCTTAGCACACCAAGTGATAGAGTTCCTGTCTCTGGTCTCAGATTTACCAAATCTTCCAGGATGCTCTCATTCTAATGATCATAAAACTTTAATGGTTACACATCAGTTTCATAGTCATTAGCCCAGCCTCTCAGCTCAAATCTGAATGGCCACCTGCTTGTAAGCTTTGAAAATGAGAGTGTAGCCCGACCAGCATGGCTCAGTGGATTGAGCATCAGCCCATGGACTGAGAGGTCCTGGTTTGATTCCCAGTCAGGGCACACGCCCAAGTTGTGGGCTCGATCCCCAGTAGGGGGCATGTGGGAGGCAGCTAATGTCCCATTTTTTGTACAGATAGAGTGGGAGGGAGGGAGAGGAAGAGAGAGAGAGAGAGAAACATTGATGTGAAAGGGACACATCGAGTGGCTGCCACCCGCATGACCAACCAGGGCCGGGGACAAACTGCAACCAAAGTACGTGCCCTTAGCGGGAACCAAACCCGGGTCTCTCCGGACCACAGGCCAATGCTCTAACCGCTGAGCCAAACCGGCCAGGGCTCAATGTTTCTCTTTCATCAATGTTTCTATATCTCTCTCCCTTCCTCTCTCTCTCAAAAAAAAAAAAAAAAAAAAAAAAAAAAATCAATAACAACCTATTTTAAAAAATAATAATAACTGCTAGCATTTTAAAAAGAAAAGAAAATGAGAGTGTAAGGTCCAAGCCAGATTGTAGTGAACAAAAACAATCTCCATAGATGGGGGCTCAATATTTTATCCATCCTAAGGCCAGGTGAATAGAATAACTGGGTGAGTTTGGAAATCTCTGTTTTGGTCAATTACCTTTCATGGTCTTGCCCCATGTTATCTTCTAACTATTTTTATTGCCAAACAGTAGGGCACTAATCCAGTGTCTTTTCTACTTACTGTTCCACAAGCACATTCTTAGAAAAATTAAAACTCATGCTTCTGAGCTTGAGTAGTTAAGTTACCAGGCAGCTCTTCTCTACTATGCTTGAAGGACTATAATTACATTACGGGTATACTCTGACAGCTAATCAGCGAAAAACATCTCCTCTCTAGCACCAATGATGATTCCATACACTAAATTAACTATATAAAAATATTTTAACTATATAAAAAGTTCACATAAATGGGATGACTATAAAGCCTAAAGACCATATTCAGAGAAACTCCTCATGTTATGTTTCTAAAATTATATAATAAGTTAAAATTCAAGATCAGGTGACAGAGTGGTAAACTGAAATGGCCTCAAGATTTCTAATAACAGTTTTTATTCTATACCATATAATTCATCATGGCAGAAGATGACCTCTTGAGATATATATACATATATAAATCCTGGAATATATATGATTTAGACTGATGAGATGACATACTCTCAACTTAAATTTTTCCTATTTGTAAAACTGAATTAAGTATAAATACTTAACAATGATTTTCTAAATTTACCTTAATAAAGAAAAACTAATTTTATTTGTTATTTTTATTTTTAAATTATTAAATTTATTGGAGTAAGAATGGTTAATAAGATTATATAGGTCTCAAATGTACACTTCTGTAATAAATCATCTGTATATGATATTGTGTGGTCACCCAAAAATATAATTTTTAAATAATAAAAAAGTGTTTGAAAGATTCTGACCATTGCCCTAATTTTTTAATTACATAAAATGTTTAAGTAATAACAAAGTTACTTTTTTAGAGATTTAAATGGTATAGTTTACATTCAATACTATTTTGTATTAGTTTCATGAGTACAGACAGCATAGTGGCTACACAATCATCATGTACTTTACAAAGTGCTCCCCTTGATATTTCCAGTACCTACCTGGCATCACACAGTTATTACAACATTACTGACTCTATTTCTTATGCTGTACTTTATATTACCAATGACTATTCTGTACCAATCTGTACTCCTCAATCTCTTCACCTTTTTCACCCAGTTCCCCCAAGCCCCCTCCCCAGTGGCACCCATCAGTCTGCTCTCTGTATCTATGAGTCTGTTTCTGTTTCTAACAAAGGTATCTTAATGAAACTAACACACTAAGAAGTTTCTAGCTATAAGACACAAAGTAAGCCTTCAATATAAAAAAAAAAAAGTATCCTGAAATATCTGACTCAGAAAGTTTTACAAAGGTTTAACTTAGAAAATACAGTTACTTAATGTTTATGTAGATCTATAATACATGAATAGTCAAGATCTGAAATTATATTTAATACATTTAATTGAAAAAACACATAACCCCGATGAAATCACAAATGCGTAGCAAAAGTAAGAAACATCTAAGGAAATCAGTAACCTCTATTATTTTGGACCTATAGTTCATATTCTAATCAGTAATAAATATTAAACAGACAGTTTTAAAACCCACATTATATTTAAATAATAACACATAAAGGAAATTGATATGCATGTCTAAGCTATTACTTCACATTACATATTCTCACTATTTTTACTCTTATACTTTTAAACAATTTTCAGTGCATCCAGAAAATAAAGTTGGATAAATAATATAGAATAAATTTTCTTTAATAAATATATAATTTTGTTGGCTTTAACACATATTTAATTATATGTATACATATATTTATATTATTTTTATATATGTGTGTATATACATAATTTAATTCACAATAAAAATAAAATAGACGATCTCTGAACTATGACTAATTGGAAATTTTAGTTTAAAAAGACATTCCAATTTCACCAAGTATAATTTGCTTCACATATCATTCTCTCTTAATAATATCCTTCCTCTTTTGTTAGTGCTCTCAATGTTGCAAGTATGCTTCTTTAAACAAAAACAAATTTAGCTGCTCTATATGTTAAGAGACTTTGAATTAATAAGGTAAAACAGTAATTCACACATCCCTCCAACCCACCCCCACCCCCACCTCCAAAATAACTGTGGTACAAGCAAGGGTTGTGAATTCCTCTACATCCAGCAAATGAACAGTTCAAACATTTTACTGAGGAACACAATACTGTATTTCATTGACAAACACATGTCAGACTTTAAAACCTTTATGAAATATAATATTTACTTCTGCAAGAAAAATCCAAACATCACTGCAAATAAGGACTTCTAGGGTGAACTCAAACACTCATTTACACCAAGGATGATAAATGACAAATTCCCTCTCCGAAGACCTCAAGTATCAGATGACCTGTGATATCACATCAACTGTACACACAAAACAGCAGAGCGCTTCTCCGTAAGGCTACATACTTACTTTGTTGAGACACTACCAAAGCCAGTATTCCAAGGACTACGAAAGCCTGCATTTATATGTACAGCACATCTGTGAAGCTGTAGTTATAGCAACCAAATTCCCAACTTGATCCAGCAATTGAACTCCCTCTCCAGAGAACAGTTTTGCTCTGTGCATCAGGTATCACATCAGAATATGATTTAAAAGGGGCAGGGGTGGTCTGAAAAATGCTAAAAAACCATGTTAGCTTTCCAGGATGAAGACATCTCGTACTGAAGCAGAAAGTACAACTAATCCCAGAAGGAGAAACATTTTAGTATATTACATTTTATCATTTACATATTTAACTCCACTCCTTTGATTTACTAGAGACCTCTCTATCTTATCTCAAAGTTAACAAAGAATCTATTTACATCAAGTGCAACTAAACTCTCCCTTTAAATACATCAACTCTAGTCAAAACAAGTTCACACGGTTCATAATTTTATTTGCCTTATTTGGAACTCTTTCTCAACATATCCTTAAAGTCTTTAATATATATCTTTACCTTATATGTGTCATGGGAATACCTGCACTTGAGTCAACGTTAGGGAAGACAATCAGGAATTATGGATGATGCAAGACCTGAAGGAGCGTGGCTAAGCTCACAGAGCGTGAGCCCAGGGCTGAGAAGGATCTAGCACAGACAATCGACAAGCTCAGAGAACGTGAGGGAAAACTAAGGCCCAAGTGTAACAGAAACTGCTGGCAGCCTGCTCCAACATCAATGCTCCCCTTTCTCCTTAGAAGGATATTTTTAAGAGACTATTTTTAGTGGGGCACATTGCATCTCAGAATAAAACACTACATGTCCCAGGCCCCTGGGTGGCCTGAAGTGGCCATGTGACTACATTCTGGACAATGAGCTATAAAAGAGAAATGTTTCAAAAAATCCGATTTGGATAGAAGTTAACTTTTCGCTCTTCTGACTTTCCTCTGGCTTCTAGCTTCCACTGCATTCACGAGAGCTGGAGCTGGGCAGCCATCCCACCCTAGGAACTGACGACCCCGAGGGTGGAAGCTGTGTGCTCCCCGAGGTAGAGCAGAAGGCTGAAAGCCTGTAGCCTCTTCATCCTGTGGAGCCACCAGGCCATCCTGGGCCATCTACCTGCGGGGTTCTTTTACATGAGAGAAAAAGTAGCTCCTGCTGTGTTTCTGCAATTGCCTTATGCAACCAAAACTAGCTATAATCAATACGGTAAGCAAGATGATATCCAACAATAAACCAACCGTCGTTCCCCGCTCTTCTGCACTCCTGCACAGACGGACTAGTACCAGGTTCCCATGGGCTTCCCCCAGACTCCTCCTTCCATTATGCCGCAGCCTCATTCTTTTCCCTGACTCTTCTCTACATTAACCTGACATCCAGTAAATCATGGGTTACCGAGTAATTATTTCTAAAAGGGAATATATTAGTATAATATTGTTAGACTCTGTTTAAAAGTGGTTTGTAAATGGCAAATTAAAAATATAACCCTGAACCAATATGATTCAACCAATATTTATTAAATGCCTGCTACATGCCAGGCACTAAGAAAGCACAGATATGTTACTCAGCCATGCCTGGTTTTGCTCAGTTGTTAGAGTGTCGGCCTGTGGACCAATGAACCTCGGGTTCGATTCCAGCCAAGGGCACGTACCTCGGTTGCAGTTCATCCCTGGCCCTGGTTGGGGTCATGCAGGAGGCAACCAGTCAATCTGTCCTTCTCACGTCGATATTTCTCTCTCTCTCCCATTATCTCCCTCCCACTCTATCTGAAGATAAATAGAAAAAATATCCTCGGGTAAGGATTAAAAATAAACAAGCAAACAAATAAAGGGGGGATCATGTTTAAGAAAAAAAAAAAAATGCATTACACGGACCATGCCCTTGAAAAATCTTAATTTGATACAGTATGATCCTAACATTATACAAGAATGTAGGGTTCCCAAAGTAAATAAAATGGAGTGAATGGGTAAGGGTGTGGGCAAAGGCGGCCACAATGAGGTGGCTTTCCCCAGCAGAGAGAACAGCCGGGAAAGGTACTCAGACTGCAGTGGTCAGCCGGGTATCTGGACAGGGCATGAGGGGTAACATAGGCTGGAAACACATTCTAAGCTGCCTTATTCACCTCACTAAGGAGTCTGGATTTTATCTGTTTGGTAGCAGGAAATCACTGAAGCTCATTATGCAAGGGATCAATAAGGAAAAGTCTATGCTTTTCATCAATGACATGGTTACACTACGGAGGAAGGAGTGAAGGCATATGGGGAGCAACTTAGATAAAGCAGGTGACATCTGAATGAAGGCAGTGGAGGGGTGACACGGGCAGTGGATTTGATCCACACTGTCATTTCTAACTCTGAAGTGTTATTTACTGAAACACTAATTGTCAGGGGACAGAAGTGAGGTCAGAACTGAGACTCAGAGATTTCTACAATGGGCGACAAGCAGTCTCTTAAAGCCATTAGAGATAGGAAACGCAGGTCAAGTCTAAGCGAAGGTGCTTGCTGCATTCCACAGACGGTATGGGGGTGCAAGGCACCTGGAGCAAATGCACATGAAGATACAGTGTTCCACATACCCCTTAACTCCTGCCCCCTTCTCTCCCTTTAGTGTATGCAACCAGCAAAGTTCAAACGGCAGCCACACCCAACCACCTTGCAGCTGGAAGTTCATAGAAAAAACAACCACCATGTGACCCAGTGATCCCACTTCTAGGAATATATCCTAAGAAGCCTGAAACACCAATCAGAAAGAATATATGCACCCCTAAGTTCATAGCAGCACTATTTACAATTGCTAAAATCTGGAAACAGCCCCTATCCAGCAATAGATGAGTGGATAAAAAAGCTGTGTACATTTACACAATGGAACACTATGCAGCTGTAAGAGAGATCTCTTACCCTTTGAGAGAGCATGGAGGGACCTGCAGAGTATTATGCTAAGCAAAATAAGCCAGTCAGAGAAAGACAAGTATCACATGGTCTCACTTATTTGTGGAATATAATAAACAAAATAAGCTGACGCACAAAATAGACCAGAGACATAGAAACAGGGAACAGACTTTGGAAGAGATGAACAAAAGAACTTATATGTATATAAGCATAACCAGTAGACATAGACAACAATACTAGGGTGGAGGGGGGTGGGCGGGATTGGGAGGAGGGTGTCAATGGGGGAAAAAGGAGAAACATCTGTAACAAAAATAAATTAATTTAAATAAAAAATAAATAAAAATAAAGTAAAAAAAAAAAAAAAAAACATAAATCTATAACCACAAATACCAAATGGGCACACGGCACTACCTTTGTTTCACAACTTTTCTCTCCCTTTAGTCCTAAATACCTACCACTGAACTCCCAAATCTACGGACCTACCTTTTCTCTTAAACCTGTGTCAAAGAGTGATGCTCTTTCCCTCTCCCAAGCTAACAGCTCTCCACCTTGTAGATTTCATCCACACCTGCAAGGACCTCCCTTCTTTCCCGTCATATCCATTTACTCTTCTCTACTGGATCACTTCCATCGACACACAAACACGCACCAGCATCTTCTCATTTTAAAGAAACAAATCCCTCTTGATTTCACAGCTCCCCGGCACCACTAGTTTCCCTGCTTCTCTTCACAGTAAAATTCCTTGTTCTGATGAAATTTCTCTGTGGCCACTTCTTATTCTTCCCACTGTCTCCTCAACCGGCTCTACCACTCCACTGAGACAGGCTTCGGTTTGTTGCTCAGGTCACCTATGCCCTCCATGTTGCTAAATCCAAAGGTCATGTCTCTATGTTCGCCTTATTGAATAACCCTCCAGCACCAGACAAACGGACCCCTCTTCCTTCTCAAGGCAACACTTTTATCTCTTGACTGATGACACAGGAGCAGGATTTGGCATCATATTCTAGGCAAGCACATAAAAGGCACTTAAAAATGTTGGGAGGGTGAATGAGTAAGACAGAAGGATATATATATGAAGAACTGCCGGTGAGCAATTCAGAAGAGGGGTCAGGATAGAAGGGCTCGTTAATATTAATTAAGCATCAAGTTGAGGACTCTCTTAAAAAGACATTACTAACATCGTAGGGTAATGTTTCATTCTAGAAATTAGCTCTAGTCATTTTGCTCATCACTTTTGATAATCCTTTTGGTAAACAATTCTCCTATGATATGAAGTTGTTAGGACACTATCTCTTGTGGTGATTAGGTTGTACACATTAATTTTTCAAAAGAACAATACAATTACTGTTAATTCTGGATAATTATCTCTTTAACTTAATAATTACTTAACCTATGAAGTAGACTATTTTGGCACTCTTGATAACAGATAGGTCAGTATTTTTAAAACTGCTACTAGATTGGGGGTTGGGGGATAAATTTTGAAGAGCGAGAAGAAAAATGTTTGATACATAACACACAAACATACTTATGCATATACGTGTACATTTCAATCCAACTATACATTCAGTTATTCCTATATGTTCGCATGTATAGATCAAGTTGAACATTCTTATGTTAAAACAGAGGTAACATTTCTATTTACTGACTATTATTATCAGGTGGCCAATTACATACAGGCCCCAAACATCTGCTTCTCCAAAATAGTGTGATAATGGGAAGTATAAGATAATGCCTGAGATAAGTAATTCTTATACAACTTATTAGCGCTTACTAATTCTGCCACCATCCACTAACTTTAGGTCATTCCAAATATAAATTAAACAAAGTCTTATTTTCTCTTGGAAGGGAGGGAGGGGACAATTTTTTTCTTTTATAGAAGTAAACAACTTCTAATAATGCTGGCTATAAAGAAAACTTCTGAACTTACGCATCACCTCATTTAATCCTGTTTCTTACCATGTTTCTTCCTGTGATAGGAGGAAAGACTAATACATCATTTTTAAAACTCAATGAGGACAGTTTTAAGATGACCTGTAGTCTTCCGTGTGTGTGTGTGTGTGTGTGTGTGTGTGTGTGTGTGTTTCCCCTTCCTTCTTCAATAACCACTCTTTCCGTTCTGTCTTAATTTGTGCTCCCATTGCTGTGATTTTGCCAACACCTGAAGGCAAATCTTACCTCTAATGGTACAACTTCCAGAACTCTAATCTTCATTTCTCTCCATACCTTTTGGACACATTTAATGTCCAGTAAAGTTACCCGCCCTCCTATAACATAATTTACTAATGAGTTATTTTTTAAATACCACACTCCCTTATCCAATAAAGTATCACATGATTTATAATAAATTGATACTCTTTCAAGATTATGATTTTCCTAATCCTATATAGCTCTTTACATGAAATAAGAAATATTACTTAAATGGCTTCCGTCTCTACTGCATACAGAATCAATTCACCATTGCTTCACCCTCTTTCATTAGATCTTAGAGCAATCAGTTAACTTGCCACATAGCACTGGCAAGCATAAAGTAGGCCAGTGATGTCTAAACTCCAGTAGCTCATTGTTTGTCATGTGAATCATAATGAGAACAGTATTTCAGCCTCTCAGAACTGATTAGTTAAATGTCTTGTTTCCCCACTTATCCCCATTAAAAAGCTGCCAGCTCTAATTTAAAATGTGATCACGGAGAGTACCATAGCATAATTTTAATTTTTAAATTGTGGATATATTTGGTATCATGAACGAGAAGCACTAATTGCAAATGGACACAGTAAACATAGTACAAATAAGTGATATGTGCATTCCTCCCAAGCTCCCACCGATGTTACCTGAGACCTAATTTACCACCAATTGGCCAACTTATGCAGCTTCGTAAACTAGACCTCTCATTAATGCCACAATCACCAGTGTTTCCCCCACTATTTCATGCCCTAAAACACATTTCTGTTCTAGATAACTTGGTCCCTTTCTTGTGCCTTCACTCAGGCTCTCAACCCTATCTGAGCAACACTCATGCTTTTCATACTATGTCCAGATTTCACTTCCAACCACTGTCCAGCAATCTAAAACATAAACCCCACTCAAAAGTCACTTCCTTAAGTTAAAGCCTCCCTTGATCACCATCCACATACCTTATTTTTTTTTTCTTTATTGATTTTAGGAGAGTGGAAGGGAGAGGGAGAGATAGAAATACTGATGAGAGAGAACATCGATTGGCCGCCTCCTGCATGCCCCGCACTGGGGATTTGGCCCACAACCTGGGCATGTGCCCTGACCAGGATCCAAACCAGCGACCTCTTGGTGCCTGGGCCAATGCTCAACCACTGAGCCACACTGGCCAGGCACCATCCACATACCTTAAACTGCCCCTATCTTTGAAGGGATTCTGCATTCTTAGTAGTCTTTGCTATATCAATTTGTACTGAACCATTTAATGACACCTGGCCAATTTTTTCATGGTTCACATAAAACTGCCTCCGCTCCCCAACCAGCTATTCAGTTACATGACAGCAGGGAGCAGACTGTCTTGCTTGCTTTGTATATTCCACAACTTACTGCAGAGACCATACAGTAAGTAGGACTTCACACAAGTTTCAATTAATGTTTAAAATATACAAATATGTGCCTCAAAATTTGAACTCTGCCAAATCTATTTTAGAATGAGACAAAATAGCCCATAAATATGAAAGGGGCCCATGAACCAATTCTAACTTGTGATGGCATTTCAGCAGTTTCCATGGGCGGTGGGGCCAATTACAGGCATCGCTTCTCATGACACTTGGAGCACACAAAAGACTGCTTACTAGGTCCACTCCTGACATAACTTGGCAGCTGGACCCCACGTCCATGCACTAGAAGCCCAATCCCTCTGTATAGGTCTTTGTCCCTAATCCCTCTGGCTCCTGGGTTTAGTTACAACCCTTCTCTTGGCATCTTCCAATTTCCAAGACTTATGGCCAGCCCAGGCTTCTCTCTTCCTTCTACCTTACAGCACCTACCCTGGCACCCCACTGATGTGAAGTGAAGAGCTTGTTTGCCAACTGCTGTGTTTGTGAAGAACATAGAATGTTTTTCACTTTTTTCACCTTAGGCGCAATAAAGATGTTATTTATGATTAAATATGGTGTGTGCGATCATTTCTATTAAAAGGCCCTTTCTTGGAGGCCTCTATGATAAAATTGATTCAGTTGAGAAAACCAGTTTCAATGCGGTAATAGGAGTGATTATTTTCCAGGATAAATTCAAAGAAGCATCTGTAACAATAATGCTTCATGTTTTAAATACCTAGTATACTGTGTGGGTTTTTTGCAGGTAGATGTAAAAATGATTTATGTATTAGTAGAAAAATTCTAACTCTATGAGTTAATATACAACCTAGGTAAACTATTTCCTTCTCTCACAAATAATCCAAACAGCAAGTTGAAAGTTTAGAAACAGTCTAAGCCTATCTTTAATATCTCAAATAGAATTCTCCAGCTTTCAAGGAAGCCAGCAGGCAAAAAATAACATTAACCCAAGTTATTATACTGTGACTTTACTATAAATTAGGCTTCAGCATTTATAGAGTCAGGCAGTGTTAGAAGTGAGAAAATTTAAAGTATATAACAATTCTTACTACAGCTCCTTAAAATATACTGATTTAGAGAGCAGTAGGGCAATAAACATTATTAATATTTTCCTGCGCTATGTAGAACAAACCAAAAATACATTAAGAACCATTTCTAAACCTGCACCTTTATATAAGATTATTTTCATCTACTGCTTTCCAGTCCCACTGCTGTTGTAAATGATGTCTTTGAAAAAATAAGGTATGTGTGGGGAATGCCTTTTCAAGATACTTCACTACCTTCTGCCTGTCACTGTCCTCATACACCAACCTGCCGTGACTACGGATGTAAACAGCATGTCGCAGAACCATGGGGCACACCTCTTGCACAACTTAGTGATCACACTGCTTTGCCTGTAGGCTTGAAAAAGCTCGCACCATTTGGATATTCATCTCTGGCAAGTGTCCCTCTGGTATTTTCCTAAATGAGAGTCAGAATAACCTTTGCTGCACTCCTAAATTACCTTTGTTCATTATCTTTCTGATCAAACATAGAAGCTGAATTTATTTTTAAATAAGACTTTAAGAAAAATATAACTATAAATAGTACATTGCTTCAAGAATAAAAATTACATTCCAAATAAAAAGGTTAGCTCTATCTTAGGGCAACATTATATATAACGACATTGTAAAGGAAATTACAGACACTTGTACCAAATACCAGTGTTTCCAAACTTGATAAATCTAATAGATTTACATGAAAACAACATTTTATTTCACTGGAATTGCTTAGAGTGAAGAAGAGTGTGGAAGCTGTCACTGAAAGTCACAAAGGAAGTCACAGGCTCCATAAATGTTATAAATCTCATCAAGAAATAATACTCATGTTTGGACAACCAAAGTAAAAATATGCAACCAAACAACCTTTATAGGTTTGAAAAGAAAATAGCCCGGCCGGTGTGGCTCAGTGGTTGAGCATCAACCCAGGCACCAAGAGGTCACCAGTTTGATTCCCAGTCAGGCACCTGCCCAGGTTGTGGGCCAGATCCCCGGTGGGGGGCATGCAGGAGGCGGCCAATTAATGTTCTCTCATCGACGCTTCTATCTCTCTCTCTTTCCCTTCCCCTCTCTCTAAAAATCAATAAAGAAACAAAATTTTTTTTAAATAGTAAAACATAAAATGCTAACTTATATGTCGATTGAGAAATTCAATAAAACTAATGAAATATGGAAACCAAATGACAGCTTTTATGCATGTGTAACACCCTTCTCATGTGATAATGCAATTATCGCAGGTGTCAAGGCAATTTGCTGAGAACCAGTTAAAAACATGAAACTATTGTTCAAAGTACTTCAATTTATAACAAACTATTATGGGTAAATTATCTGTCAAAATGAGTTGAAATTTTCAAGAAAATGATCAAATTACTTACCACATATACTGATAACCAATTTCTAGGCTAACATTATAAGTACATGGTAAATGTGGAGAATCATCTGTGAATTATTTTATAAAACCAGCAGACTACTACCAACACCTAAGCCATATTATTCTTTTTATCAAACCTCAATATTTTCTGGAAAGAGAAACATCAATGACTCACTGACACCAACCGTTAGCATAGCACCAGTAGAATCTCTCTCTTTCATATTAAAACAATCTCAGCACTATTCCTAAGGCAACATCTCCAAAGGAAACAAACAACTTGGAAAGAGCAAATGTCACCAGGTGCAACATGAAGGAAGAACCTATATATAGTCCCAGCTTGTCATTCAGTCTGAAACACCATTCCTTCCCTTAAATTACTGACTTGCAAGCATTTGACATGCAGCCAGGGAAAGAGTAACTTATGTCATCTTTTAAAATAATTAGACATAGAGTCCAAACCATGTGTTCATGAAACAGGTCTGGACTGCAAGTCCTCTTTCTCCTAGAACAACAGTTTTCTGAACATTAGGTCCCCATTCCACAAGTGAGGACAAGCTGTTATTTGACTGGCTGAGGATGGCTGGAAATCCAGAAAGACCATCACAGGCTCCTTCAGTGTGCTAGCGCCTAAAGCTACAGACTGAGTTTGTACAACAGGCCTTGCAACAAGATGATGACAGTCCCCTAACTGCTGTTCTCTTTAAGACGCATCAGTTTATTTTTTATTTTTTCCCCATTATTGATTCTAGAAAGAGAAGAAGGGAGAGGGAGAGGGAGATAGAAACATTGAAGAGAGAGAACACTGACTGGCCACCTCCTGCTTGCCCCCACTGGGGATTGAGCCCACAACCTGGGCATGTGCCCTGACCGGGAATCGAACTGGCGACCTCTTGGTATGTGGGTCGACACTCAACCACTGAGCCACACCAGCCGGGTAAGATGCATCAGTTTCAAATCACACTCTTTACAGCATAATTCACCCTTTACAATGATTTAACTAAGTTGTGTGAAGTTCAAATAACTGAACATTAAATAGATAATAAGATGTATAAAGAGTAAGTCTTTGCAAAGTTTTTAATATTATGAGGTAATGCACATACATATTAACTGAAATAAGCAAGATACTAAATTATTTACGTTATGTTCTTTAGCATATGGAACATGTACATGTAAGTCGAGATGAAAAAACAATGAAATAATAAAGACTGATTATCTTGGATGAGAGATTTTTAAGTGATGTTTTTCCTCTTTATCTGTGATCATTTATAGTTATATAGTTATTATTACACTTTACATTGAAACAATATGTAATTTTTAAAATATGCCCATTGTTAAATATTCTTTGCCTACACCTTCTTCCAAGTTCAGAAATCAAGTTGGACATGGTCTCCGCCAAGGAACCAAAAAGCAGGTCCTGCGTATGAGGAGTCGGAGAGTGCTGCTCTTCAGCTCTCCATTCCTCTGGGAGGCAGAATTCTGGAATCACGGGAAGTCTCCCACAGGGCCACGCAAGCTGCCTAGGCGGAATTCTGTGCAGCCAGACTTCCCTCCGTCATTAAACGTGGGAGGTAATTGTATCTACCTCAGAGGATGGTTGAGAAATGAAGTGATTCGATGCATAGAACGCATTTAAAACGGTGCCTGGCAAAGAGAACTACTACTAGTACTACTGAGCTATTTTTCCTTCCTCGTTTCGTTACAACTATCCCTACTTCTATTACTGCTCTTGCCACCACCGACAGAACTACTATTGCTATCACTATTGCTACTAGAAGAACAACAAACAAACAGGCGATTGAGCCTCTCTCTCTCAAGGGGCCATGCTCCGAAGAGAACAGTGTCTGCCAGTCTGGTCTGGGAGAAGTGGAAAGGCGACCAGGCATGGGAGCCGCCCCGAGGCTGCCTTCATCAGACGCAGCGCGTCCCTGGCACCTTCCCGCTGCCATTCTGGCCGCCAACTGCCCACGCCCGTACCTTCTATCACCACATCCGGAACCATGAAAAAACCTCTCCGTATCTCACCGACTCTGACTTTTTATAAAAATCTGTTCACATCTTTAAAATAGACTGAACATGTCTTTGACCCACTCAATTATTTATCAAGAATATATTTTAATAGTAGGTTAGGTTATCGAAGCTCAGGAGGGCAGGAGAGGGAGAGCACTAGTCTTTAATAGATTTAGTCAACTGATATAAAATATTTAATTAGTAATTTTAAATAAAGATATTTAATTAGTTAAGTTTTTTTTTTTAAATCTTGAGTCAAAAATAATTGTGAAAAATACACAATTGGACAAAACAGCTGCTGAAACTCAGGAGCTGACGCCCTCAGTCAGGGAACCTAGAAATACACGGCCCCGTTTATGACAGATCAGTCCTAACCCTCTTGGACCGTAGCTGATTGGAACTAAAACACACGGGCCCCAAGCCAAGCCAATCAGATTGCAGCCTGAAGAATCCAAAGAAAAGACACAGGCAGTACAGTCGAACGGTGTAAACATTAGGGACGTGAGGTCATAAATCAACAGTTGGCACACCCAAGCCAAAGTCACAGGGAGAAAGACATTAATAGCCTGAGGGAGCGGGAAGCCAGTCCACAGACAGATGCAGAAACGAGCGACCATATGGTCCTGAGAGGGAGAAAAGTCAACGACAGTTCCTGGCTTCCCATTTGCAGTCCCATGTGGTCTCAATGAACTTTCTTGTCCTCTCTTTGGATGTTTAGGAGATTGCCTGCTCTAGAGGCAGATTTCATTCCCTACGAACACACATGTCCTAAATTAGCTCAACACGTTCGTGTGACAAATGAACATGCCACCAGCATGTCCTTTGTTCCTGTCCTATGTTAAAGAGATTGGAACAGTGTTTACAACATAAAACAGCCCTTTCTTACAGATTTATGTATTAGCACTCCAAGGCACTGGATTGCTTTGTGTCAGAAGAGGAATTAAGAGGAAAAAAGAATTCTGCAAAAGAACTCAATTCTGCAAAAGGATTTCAAGCTTTATGGACAATCTATTAGAGAATGTCTATACGATACCTGCTTCTTGGAAGAAACATGGATTCCTTAATGAACACGGAACCAGACAGAAGGATATACCAGCAGGTGCCAATATCATCAGGACTGAAAAGAAAAGATAACAGAATCAGATGATTATCTATAACAACAAAAAAAATCAAAACATATACAGCACAAAGTGTCGTAACCTTACTGCTTTCAAAATCAAAAAGAACAATGAAAGAGTATAAAACATGTCCATAAAAATGCAATTATTCGACAACTGGAATCATTTTTTAAATTATTTTCCCTCCAAATAAGCTAAAGATATCTGTCAGTATATTTATATGTTCTTTGCCTTCTTAGCACTTAACACTCCCAGTTTTATTTTTCAGTCTCACTTTCTGAACTTAAAATACTTCCTTTGTCTATCAAGTGCTCACATTTCCCCACTGGTTCAAAACAATACACATTTATTATCTCTGGAGGGTAGTTGACATAACAGATTAATTTCTTTTTCAATTACAGTTTACATTCAATATTATTTTGTATTAGTTTCAGGCGTACAGCCCAGTGGTTAGACAACCGTCATGTACTTTACAAAGTGATCCCCTCGATATTCCAGTACACACCTGGCACCATACATAGTTATCACATAACATTTACTGTATTGCCCATGCTATAACATTTATTTAACAAATTTTTAACTGAAAATTTTATGATGGTGGCTGTTCTCGGTACTTAGAATACTTCAGGGAACAACAACAACAAAAATCCCTGCCTTCATGGACAATACAGATACAAAAATAAAATAAAATAATAAACTGGAAAGTTATAAATCAGTGCCCTAGCAAAAAAATAGCATAGGGGAAGGAAGAGGGGTGCAGTTTAGATGGGTGGTCAGGACGAGTCTCACTGAGAAGGGCATTGGAGGCCGAGGAGATGAGTTAGCCACGTGGATCCCTAGGAACCGGCGTTCCAGGCACAGCCGGAGGATCTCCAGCGTAAGGGCAAAGGCCAGGGGCTGACCCTGCCCAGCAAGGAGGCCAGTGTGGTGTGGCTAAAGAGTGGGTGAGAGGCAAGCTAATGGGCACCACGGAGGTTTTTCATCAGACTTTTGGGTTTTATGCCAATCTGCTTGATGAAAATGATACTGAAACCGAGGGTCCTTATGACTGTGACTAAACAGATTGACAGTTCGTGTGGAAAACAAGACAATAATTAATAAGTAACAATGCAATAATAAACCTTGGCACACTTACAACTGTAAGCTTACTCTTGCCTCACCCTGTGTATATCCACCAGAGACCTAGCCTTTCCTCCTGAAAATCAGCAAGCCCAGGGGCAGCAGAAAACAGTAGCTGGGACATGACTAATGGTCACACGGTCTGGACCTCTGGCAGGCTAAAGATAACATCTTGACCTCAGTTACGTTGCAGCTCCTGAGCCCGGAGGTGGAACAATTCCACGGAACCAGGCAGAGGGACACAGACCAGACCTCAGGGCCGTCCTCGTACCTGAGGAAATGCTTCAGTGTCCTCACCTCACCCCCCACCAACCAGCTCGCAGCACGACCCTGAAACCCTGGCCCAGGGGGCTTGGGATTCTGCCCTTTAGTCGGTAAACTACGTGCCATCGGGGAGTCTGGGTTTCAGAGCACTAGCTTTCCTTGAGCACCATTCACCGATAACACAGCCAAAGTTGTTTTCCCACTGCGATTCTCGGCATGTGTTTAGCTCTGCTTGCGCTGGGTGGACAAACTCTTTCTGTTCAATAAAATTATCTTCGTGTAACTTTATTTTTCATTTTTTTCTTATTGTTATTAGAGATCTTTTCTTCTTATTTTCATGAGCCATATCTATTTATTTTCCTGTAAAATCAGTAACTTCAATCTGGTTTTCTAATAAGGTGTCATTTATTTTTTCCTTATCTAAAAGTACTTCTTCAAAAAAAAAAATTTTTTTTTAATATTTTCTCTTTATTGATTTTAGAAAGAAAAGAAGGGGAAGGGAGAGATAGAAACATCAATGAGAGAGAACATCGACTGGCCGCCTCCTGCATGCCCCCCACTGGGGATCAGGCCCACAACCTGGGCATGTGCCCTGACCGGGAATCGAACCTGTGACCTCTTGGTGCATGGGTCGATGCTCAACCACTGAGCCACACCAGCCGGGTTAGAAGTACTTTTTAAAATAAGCCTTTTGAAAACATAAGTGCCATTTCCCCCAGTTTATGGGGCTTATGCTTCGACTTTGTTTACTGTGCCTTTTGCCATATGTAAGCTATTTCATTAGTCAAGTTTATCCACAGGCTCGGCTACTATTAAAACAAAACGAAAAGCTCCACATAGTAATGGCTCAACCAAGGAGGAAGTTCATTTCTCACACGGAACAGCCTGAGCAGCACCAGCCCGAGGAGCACACGGTGGCACTGTGGCACGGAGACCCAGGCTCTGTCTGTTGTGTGGCTCTGCCACCCCCAACCCGGGACGTCCATCTCCAGTTCCAAGGGGGCAGCTCCGAATCTCACCACCACGTCCACATTCTAGCAGGTGGAAGTGCAAAAAGGAAGTACAGAGCACACTCGATTTCTCTTTCTTTTTCTTTTCCAATTATCATCCCACTTCTCGTAAGAGTACCGCATGGGAGCTGGGTGCCACACTTCCCTCAGAGCCCGTGGATCCCCGGCGTGCTGCCGGGGAGTCTTCCGGAGTCTCTGCCAAGTCGTTTTTATTTTCATTGTAAAAAGACTCCAAAAGCTTTTCAAGGACATTCAATTCTAATTATGATTCTAAACAACTAAGTCATTTAACACACCAGTCAACATCACCCAATCATTTTCATTTTCACTTGCTATTTCCTTCCAAAGCAAGTCAGCAGTTGATCACTGTTTCTCCCAAGTCCATTCTTACCCAATTTCACTCCTTTTGGCCTCAAGAAAACATTATATATATAGTCGAATAGAGTGTAGTTCCAATAAAACCATAGCGGTAAAATATCTCAAATGGAAATGCAAAGTACTTTAAACAATAATTTATACCCTTTTTCCCCGGTTTCCAATCAGTAGTTTTTGTAATCAACAATAATTTACCAAGTTTAGGGGGAGAATGTCTTTCTTAACATAAGATGACAGTATTATTATTAATTCTGACTTATGTCAAGTAAAAACTTTCTTTTTGCCAATTGCAAGAACAGTTTAAATTTTTTCAAACAAGTAATAAAACACTGGACTAAAAAGAAGAATAAAGGGATTATTTTATAAACTTATCTTAATCTGTTCTTACAATGGTTTCTTTACCACCAAAGCTTGGCAACAGAATGAAATCTGGAACACTGGGAAATTGAGGTCGATTACCCTTACCACGTGGCCTCAGGCAGTCAGCAGGGCTGCTGTCAGGATCAAGTGAACAACGCTCATTTAATGCAAGTAATGACTATTCTATAGCTTCCTGTCACATTTAAAAAGTACAACAAATGCCACCAAGATCTAAATTAACTGTGACGTAGAGAATATAACAAATATTCACTGACAGTTATTCCATAATCTGCGCATTCTGAAGGTAAAATTAATAAGGATAAAATAAACGCAAGCCTTATAAATCAGGTTTCCTGGCACCGATCATGAAGTAAAAGACAACCAATGTCCAAAAGAGATAAAAGACTGTGACAACAAGTATTCTGGTCCCTGAATACTTACTTACTACCCTTTAAGTAGGGCTGACTCTTCATATCGGGAAAACGCAGGAAAGATTTAAGGAAGTTGAGATAAGAAACGGGTCCTCTTGTTATCTCCCATTTATTATAATTTTGTTTACCTATGGATGACCGTTTCTCTACTTTTCCCCAAAAATTCAAATGTTAACTCGTCAGAGCTATATCTGCTTGGGTAGCACTTGCAGAGAATGACCACCCGATCAGCAAACACTCGTTAAACTCGGTGAGCACTTTCTATGCCCAATAAGATCTTTGTAATGTCTGTATTATTGAGTTGTCACTTTTAAAGATTCAAGTTTTACAAAAGCTGATCAGAACTAAGGGTACAGACACAGGCTTATCTGAAGGATGTGCTGGAATAGCCTGAAAACTGGACGAGTCCTCTTCTGCTCTCGTCCTGCTCACAGACCCGCGCCGGCCTCCTGTCCTGGGGCTGGGGCGTCCCTGCTGTGACGCGCCACACAAACTCCCTTCTACTCCCTTCATCCTCCAGAACATTCCCCCGCCTTCATTAGAAATCACGGTGGGAAGCGTACTCACTTTTTTCGACTTTCGATGGTGCCTCAGGCAGGCAGCATGTCAGTACGGGGTGTAACCTACTTCCCTTCAAGGTCCACAAATACTCCCTTCCCACAGTGCGGCTGTTACCTGAGGGGCTTTATCGCAATTTTATATGTGTGAAGTAATGATTATTTGGGGTTTTTATAAAAAAATAAAAGATGAAAAAAGAGGTTCTAAGGACAGCACCAGCATCAAGCTTTTCTACACTCAGGAGAAGCAAAATGAATCAGAGATCTTGCTTGGAGGCACCAGCAATGAAACTGGCTAACAGAAGACGATCATAATAACAACAACAACAACAAAAATAACCAGTGGTTCTCAAGCCTCAATGTACATGTGAGTTCCCTGGGATGAGGATTAAAAATGAATGTTTCTAGGACCTACTCATCTCACCCGGCCCCCCCAGTTTCTGATCATTAGGTGGGGGAATCCATCACAATACCTCGTAAACAAATATCCGAGGAGATTCTTATATATGGGCTTATAAATCTGGAAAACCTTGAGAAAAGCTGTCCCATGATCACACCCCAAACAGGAACAAATGGCAGAAAAAGAAACCACAACTCCATCACAATCTGTGCAATTAGCTGCATGTGTCTAATTCACTAGTGTTACTTTAATTTTTCTCAAATAATTGTCTTATGTTTTGAAAGCATGAGCTATGGAGTCCCTTCACTGGTTGTTGAAATGGCAGAAGCTGAATCTTGGAATAACCCTGACTGAACATTTCCCCGTAACCTTAGTCTTATACCACCAGGTACAAAAGAGAAATCTAAAGATTAAATAAGTACACATAGCAAAGTACAGTGATATCTCGGTTCTCGAACGCCTCGGTTTTCGACCAAATCGGTATTCGACCAGGAGATTCGAGAAACTTTTGTCTCGGAATCCGAACAAATATTTGGAACTCGAACTTCCGAGATGAGCCGAGTTGAGCCGAATGGCGTTCATTCGGCCCAGCGCGCCTTGCTTGCGTCATCAGTGTGAGTGCAGAGAGAGAGTCACGCTTTGTGGAGAGAGTCACGCTTTCCTATTGGGTTTCATTGCTTCGGTTCTCGAACAATTCGGTTCTCGACCGTCCTCCTGGAACGAATTATGTTCGAGAACCGAGGTATCACTGTAGTACTTAGCAAGTCTCTCTGATCATCAAAAATGGACACCTGGCTCTGGCTGGTTGCTCAGTGGTTAGAGCGTCGGTCCAAAGACGGAAGAGTAGCAGGTTCAATTCCCAGTCAAGGGCATGTACCTGGATTGCAGGTTCCATCCTATGCCCTGGTTGGAGTCATGCAGAAGACAACCAATGGATTTGTTTCTCTCATGTGGATGTTTCTCTCTCTCTTCCTCCCTTCCTTCCACTATATGGAAAAAAAAAATCAATGGCCCTGGTCAGTTTGGCTCAGCAGTTAGAGCTTCAGCCCACAGATCAGAGAGGCCCAGGTTTGGTTCCCACTAAGGGCACATACCTTGGTTGCAGTTTGTCCCTGGCCCCTGCTGGGGTCATGTGGGTGGCAGCCACTCAATGTGTCCCTTTCATGTCGATGTTTCTCTCTCTCTCTCTCTCTCTCCTTCCCACTCTATCTGAACAAAAAATGAGAAAATGTCTCTCACATTGAGGTTTTGCTCTCCCTCCCGCTCTATCTGAAGATAAATACAAAAAATGTCCTCGTGTGAGGATTAAAAAAAAAAAAAAAATTTGAGCCCTGCTGGTGTGGCACAGTGTATTGTGTGTCGTCCCATGGACTGAGAGGTCCTAGTTCGATTCCCGGTCAGGGCACAGGCCTGTTTGCGGGCTCGATCCCCAGTAGGGGGCGTTCAGGAGGCAGTGATGTTTCCCTCTCACATTGATGTTTCTCTCTCTCTCTAAAAAAGTAAATAAATAAGTAAAGCTCTCTTTAAAAAAAAAAAAATCAATGAAAAAATATCCTCGGGTAAGAATTAACAAAAAACAAACAAACAATAAAAGAACACCTGGAAAAGACTTTTTAAAATATGTTTTTATTGATTTTTAGAGCGAGAGAAAGGAAGAGAGAGCTAGGAACATCGATGTGAGAGAGAAACATGGATTGGCCGCCTCCTGCACGCCCCCTACTGGGGATCAAGCCCACAACCTAGGCATGTGCCCTGACAGGGAATCAAACTGGGACCTTTCAGTCATTGGGACAATGCTTAATCCACTGAGCCACACCAGCGGGGCAACCTATAATTTTTAAACTGATAAGAACTACAAGGAACAACTGATTAGATTCCAACACATCCTGCCCTGCAGTGACAAAACGAAAGTCATAAATAAAAACCTAGGTGTATGACAAGGCATGCAGAAAGGCTAATTCTCTATTGTCATCACCAGGGAGGAAATGAATAAAGCCAAACAAAACAAGCAGAAAAAATATAAACAGACCATCACAGAATGATCAATTCACTGCCAGCATGATCAGCCGGAAGGACTCGGAAGCCATCACAAATGAATGGTCACAATTGCCCATCATTCCACGTCTAAAGGAACCGCAAGTTTAGACTTTGAATAATGGGGAAGAGGCAAACAGACCATCTCATCCCACTCTTCTCCTCCATTATTCCTTCTACTCCTCAACACAGACCCACCACCGCCGACTTGCTGCTGTCCTGTCTGCCCCCTCCCCACACTGCCAACCTGCCCTAGATGTTTGTCTTTCCACCTCCTAAATCACATGAAATCTTATAGCAGCAATTTTCAACCGCTGTGCTGTGGCACACTGGTGTGCCACAGAATTTTTATTTTTATTTTATTTTTTAATCCTCACCCGAGGAATTTTTGCATTCATCTTCAGATAAAGCGAGAGAGAGAGAGAGAGAGAGAGAGAGGAGAAGAAGAAGAAGAAGAAGAAGAAGAAGAAGAAGAAGAAGAAGAAGAAGAAGAAGAAGAGAGAAACATCGATGTGAGAGAGACACATCGACTGGCTGTCACCCACACGACCCCAACCGGGGCAGAGGACAAACTGCAACCGAGGTACGTGCCCTTAGCGGGAACCAAGCCTGGGATTCTCTGGACCACGGACCAACACTCTAACCATTGAGCTAAACCAGCCAGGGCAAGAATTTTTATAACATGCAATACCTATTTAGTCAGGGACACTGACCTCTTTTTCCTTAGACTGTCAAATTAAAAAAAAAAAAAAAATGACAACAGCCAACACAGCAATAGCCATCTGGTGCAATGAATCAAAATTATACCTATCTTTTTTGTCAGATCAGCAAAAAGTATGTATTTTTTAGTGTGCTGCAGAACTTCAGTAATTAGTTTTTGAGTCATGAGATAAAAAAAAGACTGAAAATCACTGCCTTATGGGAATGGCTCAAGCCCTATTCATTGAATAAATCTTCTCACTTACTGTTTTCCAAACTCCAAAACACTTATCCCATCTAATTTCATTCTGTTGTGTAACACTGAACCTCCCTTTAGGTAGGAAGTGCGCTGCACCTAGCAGAAAGGGATTAGCATTTGCTCGGTAAGTCAGAGCCTGTGCTTCTCCTATAACCCCGGGGTCTTTAATGGGTCCCCCCACCCTTATTTAGCACAAGAGGTAAGCAATATGCTGTCAAGCAAAGAGCAAAGGTTTTGGAACATATATTCTTTCATACTAGCCCTGTGATCCTGGTGAAGTTAAGTTCTGAGATGCTAGTTTCCTCAACTGTAAAATGGGGAAATCAACACATTCTTCACAATGATACTTTGGTTAAATGAAACAATATACATGGAGTACTTTGCATCACAGATACATAAAAAATACTAGCTCTTTCCAAAGGTGGGGAACCTTTTTACTGTCAGGGGCCATTTGGGTATTTATGACATCATTCTTGGGCCATACAAAATTATCCAACTTAAAAATTAGCCTGCTACATTTGGTCAGGCTAATTGGGAGAGGTGTGTGATTTTAGCTGGTATTGATTTCGAGGTCCTCATACAGCCCTTGTGCTGGATGCTCCCCACCTCTTCTTTTCCTCTCGTATAACATTCCCAGAAAGGGCCAACCTACAACTTGACCTTCTGCTCCAATCCCCCACATATCCTTTGCTGCAACTTCACCCATTCAGCTGTACTTCACTTGTTTTCCACCTATGTCTCATGGCCTTTGAAGAAACCTCCAAACAGTACCTTTGGTCTAATAAACATACTACTCACCCTTTGAATTCCAGGTTAACTAACACTTCCTCTGAGACGTGTTTCAGTATCTTCCAAGTAAAGTGAGTCATTTTCCTCCTGGATTCCCAGAACAACTCTCCACATGCTCATAGTACACAGTTGCCAGAGACTCATAATTATTTAATTTAGGAGTCTTCCCTCATTACCTTTTAAACTTCTCTAAATCATCAGTACTCCCAACATATACACTATATAGTGCCTGACTGTTACTTAGCCTTTTCTCAATAAATTAATAATTGAATGAACACCAACTCAGATATGGTATTAAAGTGTCTGAAAATTTAAGATGTGAGTTTCATTTGCCAGAAACTGGAAAAATGAAGCCAGGCTTAAAGAACTTCTATAGTAATACCCTACAAGTCCACAAGGTGGCGAAGTCTCCTCATGAAAGAGCTAAATGTGCTGCTCCACATTCCCTATTTATAATGCAGGAAGCTAACTAAAACAAGTGATCAAGTTTAATAATAAGCCAATAAATAAGAAGAAAACTAATTAAATCAGTAAAGGTGACTGTTAGAAGGCAAAATAAATAAATAAATAAATAAATAAATAACGTGTAAAGGCCACTTTATTAAGCTGTTAATACACTGAGAAAACTTCAGAGGAGCCTAATCAATCAAAAAACCAACTTATGGCAATGAAGGCAAAGGGGCTGAGAAAAAGGCAGTAACAAAATGAGAGTGCCAGGTTCTTCCCGTAAGCAGCCTGAGGTGACCTCTGAAAATTGTTCGCTAGTCACTTGACCCAGAAAACCCCACAAAATCATGCAAATCAAGAGGTTCAAATCTTCATGTTCACTTTAAGAACACTTGTGAAACTGCCCAGGCCATCAAGGGTATGCACATGCAAAAAACCACCAAGACCCTGAAGGACGTCACTTCACAGTAGCAATGCGTGCCAGTCTGTCATTGCAACGGTGGAGTTGGTAGGTGTGTCCATGCCAAACAGTGGGGCTGGACCCAGGGTCAGTGGTCCAAAGAGTGCTGAGTTTTTGCTGCACATGCTTAAAAATGCAGGGAGCAATGCTGAACTTCAGGGTTTAGATGTAGGTTCTCTGGTCACTGAGCACGTCCAGGTGAACAAAGCTCCCGAGATGCGGCGCAGAACTGACAGAGCTCACGGGTGGATGAAGCCACACATGGGCTCTCCCCACCACGTGGAGAGGACCCTACTGAAGAGGAGGAGATTGCTCCTGACCAGAGGAGGAGGCTGCACAGATTAAGCCACACGTGAGCTCTCCCCGCCATGTGGAGAGGACCCTACTGAAGAGGAGCAGATTGCTCCTGACCAGAGGAGGAGGCTGCACAAAAGAAAAAGGTGTCCCAAAGAAACTGAACAAAAACTTATGGCCCAAGAGTAAATTCAGCATAAAATAAATGCTAATAAAAGTATAAGCAAAAAAAAGGGAGTGGAGTAGATGACTGTGGGCAGAAAATATTGAGCTAGCATAACACATAGCTCAAAATGGACCTCCCGCAAGCCACAAACACAGGCATCTAAGTCTTTGGGAGTGGGGGACAACAAATAGAAACTGAAAGAACAGTACCCATGCACAATCCAAACAACTGGGGACTGGAAGTTAGTGCTCTCCGAGTTTATCCCAACAGAGTATGGCCTGAGGAGGGCGTGAACACAAGCCAGAGCGGCCCAGGAGTGAAGAAGCACCTCTACGATGCTTGACATGGGCGACATGACCAGGGGCAATAAGACAGAGAAACACAAAGATGATGATCATATGATAAATAAGAATGGGTGATGCAACCAGTGAAATGTCCAAAAATAGTAGTTAGGAAGACCATTCACAGAGAGGAGGGGACACAGCGAGGGGTTAGGTACAACTGAGACCACATGTTACATCAACACAGACTTTTTTGGAGTATTTTAGAAAGAAAGGCTGCATTATACTACCCAGGATATTATACCATGTTCAAAACAAAGCTGTTGGCATCAGGGAGAAATGGAGACAGAATTGTTATCACCCTAGGGGTATTGGCTCCCATCTTGAGCTAAAAAACAAGAGAGGGAAATAAAATGAAGGCTAACAAATTTCCAATAACTCAGTGGAGACAACTAGCAAGAATTCCCAGAGGGTCACAGTGACCCGAAAGAGAAAAACACCTGTTTCTTTTCTTGTATCCACTGTCTCAGCAACATCAGCCCACCAAAGGATAAAAGCAGAAAACAAAGTCCTCCTAAGTTTCTGCCTCTCCACCACCTGTCACCTGCAGGTTCCCCTATAAGCCTCTCTCCATCAGCGCCCTTGTTTTCGCTCACCTACACGGCTCTTCAGACTGGTTTAGACTTTTCATCTCAAATATATGATTATGCCAAAAACCAAAGTGAAAAGAACTTTACAACAAATTATCCTCTGTCCTTTTGGGAGCCCAGCATTTCAGATGAGAAGTGTTCAACATGCACTTGGCGAGCCCCTTGGGACTCCACTGTCCAGCTCTCTTTCCACCATAACAGCAACTGGGTGAGCTGAGTAGGATTTCCGATGAACAAAGTATTCCGTCGTTTAAAAAAATAACTTCCAACAATGGCCACCTTCCACTTTGCAGATGGCTTCAGACACTAATAATTGTAATCCTTTTCTCAAATAGATTGTTTCTGTTACTGGGTTTATCACAAAGTTTAATAATTATTTGTACTTATTTTTTTTCCTCCTCTGCTGGGGCTCTAAGCAATAAGCTCAAAGACAAAACGTTATTATGTATTTTTGTATGACCAATGGTATACAATGGTTTCACCATTTTCTTTATATACACCCACAAGTAGAGTAATATTATGGAAAGATAGACAAGAAGGATACTTCAAAATAGTGGTTACATCTTGCTGGGGAAGAATGAAAAGAAGATTTGAAGTATTTTGCTTCTTTAAAAAAAAAGAACTAAAGCAACCTGGGCAGTAGATGTGTTTGCAATCACCTAAAAACAAGACTGTAACGTCACAGAAAAGCTTGGCCAGATCAGGAAGGAAAAAGCAGTATAAGAATACTGCGGGAACCGAACCGGGACCGAACCCTTTTCACTTTGGTTTTTGGCATAATCATGTATTTGAGATGAAAAGTCTAAGCCAGTCTGAAGAGTCGTATAGGTGAGCGAAAACAAGGGCGCTGATGGAGAGAGGCTTATAGGGGAACCGAACCCTTGGGTGAGGATAAAAACAGCATTTTTGTCACCCTGCTGACTTCTGCTAAAACAGTAACACTATGCGAGGTAGAGCAGCACCACCATAATTCCTTCCTAACAAAAGTTAGGACCTCTGGGTGTGGGCCAAAGAATCCAATGAGAACTGTTCAACGACGGAAGCCCCTGGCACACCTGCAGCCTGCAGGAAAGGGGGGAGAGGTTGCAGTACAGGTGAGAACAGGAATAATCAACCGCCCGCGGACATATTCCTGCCGGAGGGACCAGGGGGATGCGGGGCAAATGCAGCTGCTGGTGTGCTGGGGACTGTGAACAGAAAGCCAAGCTCGGGCAAAGCTGGCGGGGCGGCAGGTGGGATAGCGCGATGCGGACAGCACTGGGGGGTGGCCTTGCAGAGAAGGGATTTGGGGAAGTTGCTGGTAAACCAGAAAACCGAGCCAGCGAGTGAAAACACCACTAAAGCAATGGAAGTGCAGCTGAGGCCTGAGGTTCTAAACTGCACATTTTCAAATTTAAATGAAAATGCTTTCAGACTCCATGGGCCTCAATGCAGCTTTAAAAAAAAAATTTTTTTTTATGTTGGAACAATTTCTTCTCCAGCAATAAACAGAGATGAAATGCCTAACAAACGGCTTAGAAACCCAAAGCATTCAGGCAGACACACATGTGGGAAACGGGCATTAGGTACACAGTCACACACTGTGCAGTGTGGGCACATGTGTGTAGACTTAAAATTTTCTAACGACTGAATTTCTGAGCCAAAGGTTTATAGCACTTTAAATATAACTATATATTAAACTGAAACAGAGAAGATGGGTGGCCATTAAAGAAAAGCTAAAACTAAAAGGACTCACTCATTTTATTCATCTCAGATTAAATTCTTAAATAAAGATATCTTAAATTAAAGTCCCTCGGGTCAGGAATTTATATCACCCACCGCAGTGTTCCCGAGCCTGCGATACAGCTAGGATGGAGTAGATAACAAATGACAGGAAGAGAGAAATTGCCTGACATTCTTGTCCCCTGCGTAAAAAGTTCTCATTTTATCTAACTTTCTGGTGCAAACAAATACATCGAGATTCTAAATGGGCAACTCTAAATTTTTAAAAATTTAATTTTCTCAAAACCACAACTCTCCCCCTGATCTCAATACAATTTAAAACAGCATTTTTTTTTTTTTTAATTTTTTTTTTTTGCCCTGGCCGATTTGGCTCAGTGGTTGGAGCATCAGCCTGCAGACCAGAGAGTCCCGGGTTCGGTTCCCGCTAAGGGCACGTACCTCGGCTGCTGTTGTGTCCTCGGCCCCGGTTGGGGTCGTGTGGGTGACAACCAGTCGATGTGTCTCTCTCACATCGATGTTTCTCTCTCTCTCTTCCTCCCTCTTCCACCCAAGAATGTCCTCGGGTGCGGATAAAAACAGCATTTTTGTCACCCTGCTGACTTCTGCTAAAACAGTAAACTATGGGAGGTAGAGCATCACCACCATAATTCCTTCCTAACAAAAGTTTAAAGCAGCTAAAACATGGAGAGTCCGAAACGTAAATGAGAAGGAGGAGGATGAGAGCAGTCTGCACTGCCCAGGAACGCATGTGCTGCTCTAACCCTTTATGCGAAGGGCTGCACCTTCTCCGCACACCAGCACTAAAAGCAGGCACTGTTATTATTGTCTCCATTTTATAGATGAGAAAAGTAAGGTACAGAGGTAGATCAAAAGAATATTATATTTACCTGGTGAAATTATTAAAACCATAGACTCAGATGTCGCCAGCACACAAACATCATAAAGAAAATGAATAATCATCTCTTGGTCCTAAAATCAAAGTCTGACCGTCTTTGATATTCTGGCTACACTGTGTTGTTTAAGTTCAAGGCAGAACAAGAACAGACAAGTCATTTCCCCCATGAAGTAATAACAACCGGTCCCCAAAAGAGAGGTGGTATTAAGTTATCACAGATTTATATACACCACAAATATAAGGGTTCTTTAATTTCCAAAACTGCACCTACACAAATTGGGAAGGGCAGAAACATGTTTGTTCAGAGTTCACAGAAGAAAATGATACAATTCCCTTTCATCACAGGATTGGCCAAATACTAGGACTCTGATTAAGTGAATCTACATTTAGCCTCTGAATTTTGGGTCTTATGAAGTGATGATCAACTGAATATCCACAGACTTTTCATGGCTTACTAACGTGGCACCGAATTCTAACCAATCCAAAATGAGCAACTGTTCAAATCAACTCTTGCTACAAACGCCAGCCTACAGGCCTTCCATTTAAGATTGTCTAAAACATGGCTTTGCATTATCAGCACAGCTCACATTCACTGTATAAATTGACTTAAAAAATCAAACAAACAAACAAACAAAAAACCCAGGTATATTTAAAGTCACTGTAATCCACTTTCAATATAAATGAATATAGTAAGTACAAACCGTTAGGGAGTCAGGATAACGTAGGCAAAGCTGCTGGTGGGTTGCAGTCACCATCGGCACTGGGGAGGCCAGTAACACAAAAGATGCTGTGCTCATCCCAACATGTACACAAGCATTACCATTTTCAATTAAATTTACTGGGGTGACATTGATTAAGAGGATTATACAGGTTTCAAGTGCACATTTATGATACATGATCTGTATATATGGCATTGTGTGCCCAGCACCCAAAATCATATCATCTTATTACCATATTTGACCCCCTTTACCTTTTACTATCCCCAGCCTCCTTCCCTCTGAACCACCAGGCCCTTGTCCGTGTCTATGAATATTTACTTCTTTGTTTATTTGTTGCTTTTACTTTTATATCCCACATATGAGTGAAATCATATGGTTCTTAACTTCTTCTCTCCGACGTCTTCACTTAGCATGATATTTTCAAGATCGAGCCATCCTTTTTTCTGGTGCCATTTTTTACGGTGGCAGAGAAAAGCCTAGAAGATGCTGCTGAGCGGGGTAACCACCAAGGCTGCGGAATCGCAATGTCTGGGCTCCGATCCCGGTCCCACTTTGAGCAGTGAGACTTTGGGCAAGTCCTCATCCTCTCAAAGCCTCAGCCCCTTCGTGTGGAAAACTGGGGCGATGATACCTACCTCACAAGACAGCTATAAGGAGTAGGTAATTATGGCACATAAAGCACTTACTGGAGTATGTGGGTCATGGGGAGGGCTAGTAAAATGTCTGTTACCTCATCATCAATACCACCAAAACCATGCTTCAGATGGGAAGGACAAAATAACAGAAACTTGATGCTGACTACCACTAGACTGTTTCAATAAATGTCCATAACATTCATCAGAGATTTCCAACCCTGTCGTCTGTATACCCAATTCCACTGATAGCTTCTAACTGCTCCTAAAGGAAGCAAATATTCTAAGTTGTTTACAGCTTGACTTCTTCAAGAATAAGCATGTTAAAAAGCATTTGCCCTTGGTGTTCGTCTTCTCAATATCAATGATGTTTTGGTCATTTATTATTCTTCTATACTTGGTCTGTGTTCTTTTAAGCCCTAGATGGATATTTACAACACCCTGCTAAAAAGCCCATGGGTGATTATAACCTATGAATCATTCCAATCTCGTCCGCCTGTATTTTTTTTTTTTTTTTGTAAAATACACCCCTGATTTTCTCATTCCTTCAGTCTTTGCCTCAGTTCAAGCACTTGTGACCTCAGATGAGGCCACTGCCTCCTTGCTGACCTCCCTACCCATCCTCAACCTAACCCACCCTAACCCATCATCGCATTTACGGAAATGACAGTTTCCTGGAGGGAATGTCATTTTGCTGCTTGAAAACTGGCCACCAAGAGACTTTAGAAAGATATCACAGTGGATGGACCTTATTCAGATCTGATTCAAATAAAAAAACTATCAAAAAAATTTTCTGAGACAAAGAAATTTTAATATTTTAATGACACAAAGAATCATTTTTAAAGTTTGATAATAATATTGTGGTTAACTTTTAAGTCTTTATCTTTTACAGATAAAGATACATATCAAAATAGTTATGAATGAAATGATACATCTGGATTTACTTCAAAGTAATCCAGTTGGAGGTAGGGGAGGGGGAATAAAAGATGAAACATGCCCTGGCCAGTTTGGCTCAGCAGTTAGAACGTCAGCCTGCGGTCCAGAGAGACCCGGGTTCGGTTCCCGCTAAGGGCACGTACTTCAGTTGCAGTTTGTCCCCAGCCCTGGTTGGTCGTGCGGGTGGCAGCCACTCGATGTGTCCCTTCACGTCGATGTTTCTCTCTCTCTCTCTCCCTCTCCCTTCCTCTCTCTCCCTCCCACTCTATCTATACAAAAAATGGAAAAATATCCTTGGGTGAGGATAAAAAAATAATAAAAAAATAAAAGATGAAACAAAATTGGCCATCAATTGACAATGCAGATGATAAGTACATAGCCGGGGGAGGGGGGGTTGTTATGCTATTGTCTCTAATATTGGAAACATTTGTAATTTTCCACAATAAAATATTATTTGAGGGAGAAAGCTCATTTTCAGTTGCCCAAAAAATCGAGACCAACTTTTTTTTTAATTCCACATTTACAAGCAAGTATGACTAGCCTGTCTCTTCTCTTGGTTCATCATCCTGACACACACCACATGCCAGTCATACCAACATTATTACCATGTTCAAACATCAAGCCAGGGCCCTTCAGTTTTCTGTGTCGCTGTACAGACTGTTTCTTCTGCAAGAAGGTCTCACTAGACCAGTGGGCACACTTTTGAGACCTAGTTCAGAAGGCTGTTTCTCTGAGATGCTCCCCATGTCAGCCAAGCCTCCCCTTGCACTTCTTCAACCCTCTTATATTCTCAGTCATTTTGGTTAGTTTTTGTTGTTGTTGATTCCCTTTTATTCTACTTCTACTTCCCTCAAGAGATTATTGCTTCCATAAAGGCAGAAGCTGTGTTTTATTTATTTCAATAACTAGTCCCTATAACATGTATGGGAAGTAATTATTTAATAACTGCTTTGAAAAACAGGAAGGAAAGTCAACAGAACAACCGTCAGTCATGGCAAACATTATTAACAAAATATTATGTCTGGTAAGTCATAGTTTACATATATTAATACAACAATATTTATCCACTATGCGTTTATCGCAATCTTTAAAAAATTAGTTGTCTTTTTTTTCCAAGAAATATATTACACATCTTAAAAAAATATCACTATTATTTAAAGAAGAAACTGCCTAAAGAGATGTGAGCAGCTTATTTTTCTGTTTCTGAAAGATTATAAGCAAAAACACAGTATTTATGCTACCTTTACATCTCATCTGGTGTTGGTTGTGGGAATAGCAGATTTTGTTCTGCTAAAAAGACTCTGTACTACTTCTTATTTCAAAATGATAAAAAATGTCAAATTACCCCATAATGTGAAATAATATAGCTGACTCACATGTGAGAGATATACAGCTACAGGTGTGAAGTTATCAGCAAAGAACTGTAAGCATTTATGTCAGGAAATAGCTGCAATGGTTCACATTTCTAAACTATGAAAAATAAGTTAGTGCAAAAATAAGATAATGCTGACATAGCCGGCTGTTACTAATACTGCTTTGATTCTTTAAGGAAAGTCTTTAGCCACTGCATTATACAATGTACAAAGAGAACGGAAACACCTACTAGTATAAAACTTCATTTGCTTCATGTCTTTCGTATCTCACAGTTTCACACATTAACCTGTAAAAGAAATAAAGACATGAGTTCAACATTTGTCATGAAAAAACATTCTAATAGTTTAAAAACATAAATGAACCATGTAGTCTAGAAAGGTAAGATTAGTTATCACTTGTCAAAATTATTTACTAGCCTCAAGATCAATATTTTTGGTGCCTAAGATAACAAAATAAAGTAAAATAAAATCTGATAAAGAGATGCTAGAAAAAAACATATTGTTAGATGTCAACTTTGCCACATTTATCTTATAGGGAACAAAACTGTATGTGTTTTTTATAGTTTGTAAGTGACATTTGGACTGATTAATGTTCTCTAAGGTAAACAAAAAAAACAAGAAGGAGACTTAGAAAGAAAAACCTACTTATTTAAAAAGTGATAACTTCATTCATAGCTCAATATTAATGTTACCTAACAGTATGGAATTTCAGCTGAAAGTAGGCTTTTAGTAACTCAGTGTTTTTATGACTAATGACTAAATGGAAGCTTTACAAGTTTTGAATTGTTGTTTCAGCTGATTCATTCCTGAGGAAAAAATTATGCAAATTGTGGAAAACATGAGTAAATGTTAAAATATTCTAAAGTACCTCAAGAATAGCATCTTCAAAAAGTAGCCTATTATATTAAGCCCAAGTAAATTTTCCCAAAAATATAGAAATGCAAAAAAGAATAGAATGATGATGTCATGTCTTCCTGTGGAGAAACTAGTACACAGAAAGAAAAAAAAAATGTTGGCTACAAAGGTGATTTTTTTCTCTCTCTTTTTTTTTTTTTATCCTCCCAAGGACATTTTTCCATTTTTTGTTCAGATAGAGTAGGAGGGAGAGAGAGAGAGAGAAACATCGACGTGAAAGGGACACATCGAGTGGCTGCCACCCGCACGACCCAACCAGGGCCGGGGACAAACTGCAACCGAGGTACGTGCCCTTAGCGGGAACTGAACCCGGGTCTCTCTGGACCACAGGCCGATGCTCTAACCACTGAGCAACACTGGCCAGGGCCAAAGGTGATTTTTCCAACAGCACCTCCACTTTGGTCCATGAGTCCCCAGTCTATGAACCACTGGGATCAACCGCTACCCATCTTTCTTTCCTCTGCTTGCTAAATCTAATAAACACTACATGCTCTTGATTTTTCCTTAAACACAGGTCTCTTGGGTACTCATTTGCCTCCTTCTTTCTGCTACCACCACCCTATTTTAGAGATCTTTCTTATCCTCTCCCTGCCTCACTTAAACACCAAACCAAATGTCACAACTCTAGGAGTCAGCGTCGAACCTTGAACACACATCATTAAACATACAGTTTTCTTCCATAGATTGAATCACACAAATTCTTCAGAGAAAAGGATGATCGTCACCAGTGATGGGTCTACAACTACCTGGTCTTAAGTAAACAAGGCTCTGCCTTGTTTCCTGTTGGAATGAAAGAAGGGTCCCTGGCCCCAGCCCCATCACTGGATCGCACCCTTCTCCTCCGTAAGACCTGCCCTCCTGGCAAGCTTACCCCCAGACTCTACATCGCCATCTTTCCTCCTCTCTCCTGAGTCACTTCCTCTAACATATAAACACATCCAGCTATTATCCACTTTCGGCTCTTCCCATGTCAGGAATCCTTTTAGCGTTGTCTATGCACTGTCTTCATTTTCTCCCCCTCTTCCACTCTCCCACCATTTGATTGCTGAACCTCCAAAGAAAAGGCTCTAAAAAGTTATCAGCATCCTCTGTGCTATCTGAATCCTTTCTGTCCATGTCGTAATTCCACTTGTCAGCAGCAACTGATGAAGTTTCTCTAGGCTGTCTGTCCTTGGTCTCCAGGTTTCCCTTTTTCTTTTTTAATTTTTTTTTCTTTATTCATTTGAGAGAGAGAGGAAGTGAGAGGGAGAGAGACAGAAACATGGATGAGAGAGAACATCGGCTGGCCGTCTCCTGCATGCCCCCCACTGGGCATGTGCCCTGACCAGGAATCAAACTGGTGACCCCTTGGTGCATGGGTCGACGCTCAACCACTGAGTCACACCGGCCAGACTCCAGGTTTTTCTTATAATTCATTAGTCACCTTTTCTGTCTCCGTTGGATTCTCCCCTGATTCAATCCCTCTCCCTGACTTCTACAGGTTCTATATCACCTTCAGGGACCCATCACCCCTCTTCTCCTGTGCACCATGTAATTTCACCCAGTCTGATTTCAAATTTAATGTATTAACCGGTGACTTCCACAGCAATGCCCCAGACCTAATCTCTCACCATGATATCCACTCATCTAATGACCATTTCATGTTCAAAATGTCCAAAACAAATCTTGAACTTCTTCCCCTAAAATCTCCTTCCTCACAATCAGTACCCAGTTTTCAATCCAAAAATCTGGAGACCTCATCCTTGACTCCTCTCTTTTTTCTTCTCATCCCATCTTTCTGCCAGCATGTGTTTCCAAAATATATCCTTCCAAACAAACCCAGGTCACCATCTCCCCTGTGAAAACCTAGCATTAGCCACAATGATCCCACTATTATCTCTCCCCAGAACTGCAAGGGAAGACCTTGCTGCCTCCACTTTTTGCATACCTATTGTCCATTCTCCACATAACTTCCAGACAGACCTTTGCAAATGGTAAGTCAGATCTCCTCATACCTCTGCTCTTAATTTCCACTACATTCAGAAGAAAATACAAGCTCCTAATCCTTGAGTACAGGGCCCTATACCTACTGTACTTTAATTACTTAAGTCTATCTTACTGTGCCACAAAACCTGTCGTCTCGTACATCAAACCTGGTCCCGTGACAGAGCATCTACACCTGCCTGGCTCACATGTTACCTCCCTTTGACTACTACAAAGTCAAAGCAGCCCAGGCCCACTCTTACCAGGTCCAGTACATCTGAATCGAACAACACTGACCCACTCCCTAAATCGTGTCTGCCGCACTGGGAACGTAAGCTCCACAATGGCAGCGGTCCGGTCTACTTCCATGCTGTACCTCCATGGCCTACATCAGCATCTAGCACACAGTAGGCATGACATAATCAGTAACTGTCGGCAGGATAAATAAATTTTACCAGTGCATCAAAGAAAAATCATAATAAAATCTTCTATATGACAATATTCTAATAAATTTAAAAAGTACCAAAAGTTTTTTATCCTTAAACATTGTCAGAGAATGTTTTATCAAAAGCCTGTTGACCTTGACTAGAGAATATACTAACCCTAATTTAGTTGTTTTGTGATGATCTAAAAGTATCCGTGTAGTATTAATTGCACTAATCCACAACGCTAAAGAATACCTGCACACAGTTCAGCAGGCTCTTATTTCCAGCACTGATGGGTCCCAGACACTTACTGTGCCTTTTACAGATTTTGGTCTCCACTCCTAACCGTAGCAACCTCATCCCCTTTGGCCCACGTGATGCTTCTAATCCACATGGACTAGGAAAGTAAACATGAAAAACATAACATTGTGTTGAAAAGTGTGTCGTTTTTTGGGGGGGGGGGTTGGTTTTTTGTTTTATCCTTACTCGAGGACATTTTTGCATTTATCTTCAGATAGAGCAGGAGGGAGAAATGGAGGAGGAGAGAAAACACGGATGTGAGAGAGACACATCGACTGGTTGCCACCCACACAACCCCATCCTGAGCTGGGGACAAACTGCAACCGAGGTACATGCCCTTAGTGGAAACCGAACCCGGGTTTCTCTGGTCCACGGGCCATCATTCTAACCACTGAGCCAAACTGGCCAGGGCAAGTATGTCATTTTTAGGTGAAAATCCAAACACCTTCACACTGCATAGAGTGTGATCAATCACCAGTAACGCAGTCGGTCAATTGCCCAGAATTAAGTATTGCTGACACGTGAACGGGCCGCAACAGTGCACAATGCTGAGGATTTCAAATAAAAGTCTCTCCCGTCCTCCCAGCCGAGGACTAATGTTGTTCTACTGCCCGTTACTGCATAAACACACTGAAATCTAAGAGCTGCTTTTTTCCCCCCTCTCAAATTAGAAACCTATATTATGTAGAAGTCTTAACTGTTCTCTATTTAATCCTAGGGGTAAAAACTTTTATTTAGAAATTTCAAAGAAACATCTAAATATGATAGATTTTCCACAGAAATGGTTATTATTATGAAGCAGTTGATCTAAATCATCCAGTTTATGTGTAACTCTTTTTTTTTTATTAGTTAGTACTCATTTGGGTATTCTGCTCTTGCTCTAAAAATGGACTTAAGATCATTTCTGCTGATGTTTTGCATAAATGTGAGAAACAAATTACTTTTTACCAGAAGCAGAAGAAGATGAACATCTTAAAGGCTCTCCCTTGTAAATTCATGTCAACAAACAAAACTGTTTTCTCTCCAAAACAGATTTTCTAAGGTATAAATAGACTAAACTACACCCTTGAAATAATCAGTAAATTCTAGTCAAAATTTACCTTTGAAATGGCAGAAATTGATAGTTCTAAAGCTGGTTAATAGAGAATGGAACTTCACTGTGTTATTATCTCTCGTTTGGTAATTTTGAACATTCCCATAAGAAGTATTAAAATTTTTCTGTTTCTATTGCCTAGAGTTCCTATTTTCTAAATATTCTCACAACCATGCTATACATACAGTATCATCATTACATCAAAATACTATTCATGTGCTTTTATATGCATATAACAAATATTTATATTTCCATATTAATTAATTCATTTGCATATGAAGATTAACTGCCTTTTATTAAATAGATAGTTGGTGCTACATTTTTTTCTTTGAATAGTTATCAAAAAAATATAATGAAAGTCACAGGCTTTAAAAATTATTCTGCTTTAATTTGATCCAATCTTGTAAATTCCCTGTGGTTTTGCCCTTTCTAATAAAACTTGACTGAATTTTTAAACACTTAACCTGCAATTTACTTTAATTTAAACCATTTTCATTAAAAATTTAATTTTAGAAGTACTCAATCCTCTTGACACATTTTTCAATTAACAACTAAATATGAAATTGACATGTTCACAAATTAATTAGTGTTTAAAGATTAAAGAGGAAATACATAGAAAAAGTATTCCTGTCATAATTAAAAACGGCTGGCCCTGGTCAGTGTGCTCAGTGGTTAGAGCACTGGCCCAAGCACTGGAAGGTCTTGGGTTTGATTCCCAGTCAAGGTCATGTACCTGGGTTGCAGGTTCGATCCCTGGTCCCGGGCTAGGGCACGTGCGGGAGGCAACCAGTTGATGTGTCTCTCTCACGTCAATGTTTTTCTCTCTTTCTCTCCCCCTCTTCATCCCTCCCTTCTGCTCTCTCTAAAAATCAACAGAAGCCCGGCTGGTGTAGGTCAGCGGTTGAGCATCGACCCATGCACCAAGAAGTCACTGGTTCAATTCCCGGTCAGGATGCATGCCCAGGTTGTGGGCCAAATCCCCAGTGGGGGGCATGCAGGAGGCAGCCAATCAATGTTCTGTCACATTGATGTTTCTATCTCTCTCTTCTTCTCCCTGCCTCTCTCTCTCTAAAATCAATAAAGAAAAAAAAAATTTTTTTAATCAATGGAAAAAAATGCCTCGGGAGAGGATTAACAAAATAAATAAATTTTATAAACTTCTGGTTTCACAACTAGCTAGAGTTGGAGGAAACAAAACCTTCCTACGATGTCCTGTTGTATATGTGATCCATCTGCCCAAGGCCCTTTATTTTCTGTACTGGTTAGAGTAAAAATCACTGGACTGTGTAAAATGTTTTCAGTCTTTTCATATGAAGCCAGATAACCATCGCTAAGGTTACAGCTGTACAAGAGGAGTGATACGATTTTTATGTGAGTGGAACACGTAAAAACAACTATGGTATAAACTGTTTCCCAGAAAGGGTATGTCAATTTAATGCCATAAATATAGTGCAGAGACCTAACACATACTAAAATAATGAACCTAATCATTTTTTGAATAGGGAAAAGCATTCTCATTTCTTATGTATCTGAGCCCTAAGGTGTAGGTTTTCATTTGCCGGGATGGCAAATAGTGCTCCTTCTGGTATGTTCACCCAGGGGTGTCTGTTGAGGCGACGAGGTGCAGGGAGGGGGCAGAGGGAGAGAGGATAGCACCATGGCACAAGTGCAAAGAAGTTATTACATGCATACAACTTAATTCAATTCTAGAAAACCAAGTATAGGGGCTCAATGAAGCAGGGTGTTCATAAATTATCTTTAATCTGGCTCTTAACTACAATAAATGATCACATAAAATTCTCACATCCTATTATAATTAACTTTGAAATGACTTACCTAAGTTGATGCTCCCTCAGGTTTGATAAGGCCTCCATGCCATGCAAATAGGAGTACACTATTTCCAGGTCCTGTTTGAAAACAAGGATAGAAATCACTGGGCTTGTCAGGGGAAAAGGCTTCTAAACTAAGTCACTAGATTTACAAACCCAGTTAAACATGGGTGTTTATGTTTTTTAATACAAGTTTTCTTAGACATTAAAAATAAGCATTATTAAGAGAAAAGCTGAATTGCACAAATGCCATCCATTACAACTGCTGTTGGGATATATACAAGAGCAATTAAAATAGAAGACAAATTGGCTCAGACTTATGAAAATAAACTCCCCATAAGTTGTTCTTTATCACCTATTTTCTGACTTTTACATCAAATGTCAAAAGTAAAATTTTAAGTATTCACCAATACTATATTCAAATCAAATAATTTTCTTAGTCAATATAAAATTAATGCATGTTATTTCATGACTACACTTCAAAATGAGCATGAATTCAAATTTTTTCTATTCTTACCACAAATAAGTTTAAATGTTTTCTTTAAAAAGAGAGTGAGAGAGAGAGAGAGATAGTTTGTTTTTCTATATCATATTGCAGCACATAGAATAGAATAAAGATTCAGTTACTCATGAAAGTCAAAATGGGTAAAAATTCAAAATCCTGTTTGTACATTTATTGGACAAGCTAGGAAGGAATGTTAAGACTCCAATACATATCTAGGATTGCCCAGTTTGAGAAATCAGGAATATGAGTCGATATTTAGTTTTTCAAGATTGTTTTGGCTCTTTTGAGTGCCTTGAATTTCCATATGAGTGTTTGAATCAGCTTGTCAATCTCTGGGAAAAAGCCAGAGGAATTTTAATAAGGACTACACTGAATCTGTAGATCAATTCACATAGAACTCCCATCCTAACAATTTTAAGTCTCCCAATCTATGACATGGGATGTATTACCATTACTTACATCTTTAATTTTTTTTCAACATTGTTTTGTACTTTTCAGTGTACTACTTTACTTAAACGTAGTCCTCTCTCTTAATTAAGAAAAACATATCTGTAGCCTTAGGAATATCTCTCAAAACAATTCAAACTATATGTGTCATTAGATTTCATAACGGGCATAGATAGGGACAATGATTTATAGATTAAAGAATTCAAACCTTTTTAAGAGTATACTAAGAAGGTTTTCAGCTTAAACTATTTTTTTGTAGTAAAAAGTATTTTTAGCCCAGCCAGTGTAGCTCAGTGGATTGAGTGTCCACCCATGGAGTGAGAGGTCCTGGTTCAATTCCCGGTCAGGGCATATGCCTAGGTTGAGGGCTTGATCCCCAGTATGGGGCGTACAGGAGGCAGCTGATTGATGTTTCTCTCTCCCTCTCCCTCTCTTTCTCTCTAAAAATCTATTTTTAAAAAAATAAAAGAATGAGCTAATGGGAGGAGTACATCTCATTTATAATTCTAAATTGCCCCAATTTAAAATTTATCAATATTGGAAATTTAAAATGTCTCCATCTGGTGGCCAACTTTCAAAAAATTAATTGTATTCACCTGTACTGTTACTTCCCACAAGTCTATTAAAAGCTATTTAAGGACTGAAACTTAAAGCTAGACCCTATAAGTTCAATACAAAAAAAAAAAAAAAAAATCAAAAACCCACCTTTCCCACCATCTAGTTAACAAAGTGCACATCCCTACAACTAATGAATCCCTTCTTTAGAAGCAATCAGATGCCAATCATAACATTCTATTTGCATCTAAGGAAAGCCAATAAAAATATCCTGATCAATGAGTTTTCTTTAATGCTTATAATAAAATGTCCTTCTGAATAATCCTAAACTTCACACTCTACTTTATTATAAATATGTATCTTAATTGCAGCCGTCAAATGGTACAAAAAGACCCCCATTTCTGAAGAGCTTATATTCTGAATCTAATAGTAAATGTCTTACATTTTTTTCCCATTAAGCACCTATCAACCCACTGGAACCTGCCCAAGGCCTACAATTCTTTTATCTAAGCAAACAGACAAGACTACTTATATTCATTTAGCACTCATCAAGCAAATACATTTATACTACCAAAAATACTTTGGGGGTGGGGGGGAGTAGTAGAAAGAAGTAAAATTCCTAAAGACTGCAGAAGGGAGAAGTCTTAAAAAAAAAAAAATGAAGGAAGCAAGAATTTGGAAGCTTAGGAACAGAATGAAGAAAAGAAAAGCTTTAAGTCTTAAGAGACAACAGGCCTGGAAGGAATCAAGCCTCTTCTCACTCACACAAACCAAGCAAAATCAAGGTAAGAAGCATGCCCCCTGACCCAATGGCACTTTATTAATCTGTTATTTCCTAACATTATGGAGTTTCGTAGTTGTACAGGGGTCATGTTCCTATATAAAGTTAAGTCACACCTGCTACATGTGTTGGTATGATATACATGAACCTAACTTCGAATGAATAATTTGCATAAATATACAGAATATATCCATGAATAAGAACTACCACCATTATAGCTTTATCTTAAAACAATATGCATAATTATAACTTGGAAATTAAGTAAGATTGTTGATTACTTAATAAGAATGTGGAGAATAATGGTGTATTGTCACCTATAAGTCACTGGTCAGGAAGCTGATATTATAAAACGGAGAGGGTGAAGGGAAGAGACTGACCATTACTTCATGACCAAACTTAAAAGGCAGTTTCCATCTATATGTCTGTAGCTGCATAAATAAAACATTCAGACCTCAAATAATCATGATGTTTAAATATGGCCACTCAAGCAATATACCACCAGCAACCCTTTGCTACTGTTTCATGTATTTTAGATGCTTAACTAGACTATAAACTTCTTAAGTGAATTCAACAATTATGTCCAGAGTTCACTCTTAGAATAGGTCATCTCAAAAGAAACTCGTTTTAAATGGTCTATGCCACAAAGAGCTTATAAATGAGGGGAGCAGACAACAGTACTCAAGAGGAACCTGTTACATGGAAAGCAATATAATCTAGCTTGAATTAGATGACTTTAAAGATGGATTCTGCCTAAACTTGAGATCTCGTGACTGTAACTAACAAGAAATGCTGAGAAACTGAAGTCTAGATGGCAGAGAACAAACAAGTAAATGCAATGACCCACTATGCACCATGAATGTGACATCACAGATCTGGGTACACTGGAAAAGCAGAGAAGCTATGGGAAGGGCACCAGCAAATCTCTGCTCACAGACGCTGAGCAATGTAAGAAATTTGACTAGAGGTGAATAAATGAAATGCAAACGAAAGGAAGGAGGAATCTCGGCTAAGCGTTTAGTCAGAACTAAAAAAAAAAAAAAAAAAAAAGACCCCAGTAGCCAAACACTAGGTTTACCAAGGATTAGGAATTGCAAGTAAGGTAAAAAACAATGAAAGGCAAAAAGAAAGACAAGTTTTCTCCTTTTCTAGGGCCAAGGTGAATTGGGCAATTTTTTTTTAAAATAGACAAATATGGCCTTTTGAGAATCTTATCAGTTTTTCTATCCTCTTCCAGAGTGTCCAGCAGCCTCACATCACTAGTCCTCATTCTAGGGCACTGTGCCCTCGTATAAAAATTAAAGGAAGACAATCCCGCCCCGCCAGTGTGGCTCAGTGGATTGAGCGCTGTCCCATGGACTGAGAGGTCCATGGTTTGATTCCTGGTCAGGCCACATGCCTGCGCTGTGTGCTCAATCCCCAGTAGGGGGCGTGCAGGAAGCAGTTGATGGATGTTTCTGGCATTGATGTTTCTCTCTCTCTCTCTCTCTCTCCCCCCCTTCCTCTCTCTCTAAAAAATTAAAACACATTTTTAAAACATTTTTAAAGGAAGACAATCTGAAATAAATCCAGGCGTGAGTGTCCCAGTGGGGGCCCTGAACCTTCCATAGGGAGAATCATCTGTCAGTATTTGCATTTCCACAGTCCAGACAAACCTAAGTGGCAGGAAATCTCAGGCAGCACAGCCAGGAGAAATGAAAGAGATGGCAGTGTGCGCGACGAGGTTCGAGGGCATGAGAGCCGAGCGCAGCAGCTGATATCTGCCCAGGAACTGCTCCCACCCTTCGCTCCTAGAAGTCACCTTAACTGCTCCCCTTCGCTTTTCACACAGAGGTTTCAACCGCGTTTCCCCTTCATGGTTGACCTTTATTAAAATAATCTACGAGTTGGTATGGAATTGCCCTCATCCAGCAAGGGAACAAACAGGCAAAGGGGTAAGGAGCAGAGGAAGTCTAGTTCTTCAAAGCAATCTGGAATTGATAACCTTCGGTGAAAACGAGATAAAACAGAGAGGTTTCTCTTAAGACGAACAGAGAAATGTATGGCCTTCAGGATGTTACATTCTTGGATCCTAACTGTTTTCTCTGCACAAGCAAGAGATACCTACAGAGCGAAGTTATGTTTCAACAATCTTGGCTATTGAAAAAGAAAAACCACTGGAGAGTTAAATCACCTAAAATGTTTCCATTTCCACTTCTGTTAGGAAAGTATGATATGCAACCTGAAAACTTTCTAACCTCCCCAACTGCTCCTCCCACGACAAATAAAAACTCACATGACTATTACTATTTTAAATAGCCCTTTAGAAGCGTGAGCTATTTTCCCCCCAAATAATTCTCTAGCCTTGAATACAAACAGGAACACATTGCTCTAATCAGGAAGTCGCGTTTTTTTTAGAACAATAAGCCTTTCCTTCTACCCGAGGAAGGACATCCTTTTTTTTTTTCCAAAAACAGATGCTATTTGAAAGCAGATTGAAATTATCAAAAACAATGAAACCCAGCGGACAAAGATACTGGCAGGCCAAATGAAATGCAATTTTTCCATAAAAAAAGACTTTTCTTTTGGTTCCAAATGTAAACCATGTATGGAAATCCCAAAGCACCCCCTGTGTTATCTAGGAGCGTGACTGTTCACAACCTGATAGACCCGCCTGCCGGAATCCGTGCGCCCACACACGCATGTGGGGAGTAAGCAGGAGGGAATGTTCTCCGCTTCGCCTGCGCTCTCTCCAATGTCTCCTCGGAGACTCCTTCAGAAGGTTAACAGGCCTCATACCAAACTTACAGTTCACGTAAATCTAGTTTTTAATTTCACTTGTTTACCAGCATCGGGACTCGCTGACAGCGTTCAGTATATTTTGACACGATGGAGGGATGGAGGGATTGCGGAGAGGAGAGCTGTGTCCCTCGGGCCCTTGCCCTGGCGCGGGCGCACGCCCACCCTGCAGTCTCCCAACGCAGGACAAGACCAGGAGGAAAACAGATCTAACTTTTCCCTTTGAAATGAGTTTTGTTTTATAAGTGCAGCTATGTGTTTAAACTATACTCAGAAGTAAGGTGGTCAAACGGTAGTGTTCCAGTTACAAGATAAAATTTTTTTAAAGAGAGAAGATTGATTCCTTTAAAAATACTGTATTTCAATCATCAAAGAGAGTGAAGCCAAAACTGCTACAATTAGCTGGCGTTATGGAGACCTCACTGGTAAATGCCCTTGGGTTTAAACATGAGGAGGGAAAAAAAAGAATTTTCTTAAGTAACAGCAGTCTCAGGACCAGGAACTGTACCAATGCCAACTCATGCTCTCTTGCAAAGACAAAAAAAAAATAATGATAACTTATCCTTCTTGGCCAAAGATCACTAGCAAGCAATTAAGGGAGTTATGTCCTGAACATTATTTAAAAGGAGGTTAAAAGCTAAACTAGCCAAGGCTCAGACCCCTGTCTACTAAGTTTAAGTGGGAGATGCAGGTTTTTCTACACTAAAACATATACAACTATCCTGAGAAGGATCATGGGAAGCTTATGCGCTTTGGTGTCTGGTGGAGAACAGCTTACATCCTCATCCCCATCACTGCTGAGACCTGTGACCCTGGCTGTGTTAGAGACTCCATCTGCAAATCACGGTGAATAATATACTCGGTCAGGCTGTGTGGCTCAAGTGATACACAATTTCATAACACGTGGCATATACAGACCCTCAAAGAATGGTAGCCGATCTTATTACCGATGAGATATGAAGACAAACATGCAGTAAGAATATAAACTTAAGATATTCCTGATATGTGTATAATCAGAATTTTTACAAATTAATGCATCCTTTTCATATGTGAATATCTCTATCCAAAAAAAAAAAAAAAGTCAAATGAATTATTTATATAAAACATATAAAGGGCCTCTAAATTGTCCAATTAGCAATCCAGATTTTTACATCGAGTTGGTGGGCAGAGGGTGCCCATTGCCTCTGGAGCACTTATCTGTCAGCATCATTTCAAGCATATCCCAACACACTGTGGCAGGCAGTTAGGCAGATATGAGCAGAGCAAAGGCAATGGGCCAGGTACAGAAGGTCACCAGGACGGAGAGCCCGGACTAACAAAATTGGGAAAACAGGGACTTCACCCGCAGGGTAACCTTTCCTTCCCTAGCATATCACTGGTCAGGCAGCTGACCCTCCCCTGACCCTTCCTCCCCCTGGCATGTTGCTAGTCATGTGGTAGACAGTCTAGAGGGACAAACAAGGGGGCCAGAGAATATCTCTTAAGCAGTACGCCCCCAAGACAATGAGGTTTTCACCTACATCAAATACATTTAGGCTATGTTTCAGCTCCAGGACCAGAAAAGCAGCAAAACTAGACAAGCCACACACCTTGCCTGACCTCAGGACCAGGTTGACTGATGACCCCCTGCTCTGGCACTGACCAATCAGTAGAGACTATGACCATGAAAGGAAACACCTGGGAAGCTGATAAGTACTGCATTGCAATTCTCCCCAGGGACCACCCCTAAAATCCCCGCCCATAAAAGCCTTTAGGGTGAAGGACCCAGCTGGCTTTCCCTCAGGGAGCACACCTGTACCTTTCCCCTCCCCCTCCTCTTACCCCAGGCTTCTTACCTTTATCCCTCTCTCTGCTAAGCTCCAAGAGCCATTCATTTGCCTCTGTAACTTATTTCCTGAGCCCATTTCTTCTACTGCTCACTTCTTCTACCTCTGTGACTTTCTAAATAGACTTTTTCTTATGGTTTGAGTATTCACTCTGAATTCTTTCCTAGTCAAAACTCAAGTACTGAGATTGTTGAACCACGATCCGGTCTGACCCTACGGTGTAACACCTGGTGGCAAGAATGGCACCAAAACCACCTGCTTCCAAAGCTCCCCAGGCTGGCTTCTGAATAAAGCCCAAACACCAACAATCTCCTGCACCCTTTTCATACAAATGACCAGCCATCCTTGGGTCCAGCCTATCATAAAGCCCTTCAAAGAACACACCCCTTCCTCTCACCCTGGTGAAAGGCACTCTTCATCCAATCTCCACGGGCAGCGATGACGCCCTTTCTGAGCCACTGAAGTTCTTACCGCCAGTACCACTCATGTGGTCCTCATGTGCTGTGTGGTCACTTAACTTTCATGGGGTTTATGTTTCTTAGCCCTGGTCAAAGAACAAAGCTACTCTGTTTTCTTTTAAACCTCTTTATAACCTCTGCATCTAGCTTCAGACAGGGAATGCACTGGATGCAAAGAAAGAGAAGGGAAACATTCCTGCAGAGCCGGTGGTATGCACAAACCTAGAGTGAAAACTCCTGAGAATAACAGGGAAGGAAAGAAGGGAGGGAGGAGGGAGGGAGCGGGAAGGGAGGAGGAAAGAGAAGAAAGAGGGGGGAGAGAAGGAAGAAAGGAAGGAAGGGAGGGAGGGAGAGAGGGAAGGAGGGAGGGAGGGAAGGAGGGAGGAAGAAGAAGAAAGAGAGAAAGAGAGAAAGAGAGAGAGAAAGAGAGAAAGAGAGAGAAAGAAAGAAAGAAAGAAAGAAAGAAAGAAAGAAAGAAAGAAAGAAAGAAAGAAAGAAAAGGAAAGGAAGAAAGAAGGAAAGGAAGAAAGGAAGAAAGAAGGAAAGAAAAAGAAACGTGTTTTCAATCTTGGTGTTCAGAGCTGTGGGAAAAGAAACATACCTTGTATAGGATGAGACAATTCTATAAGTGGCCACGAGGTGGCAAACCAGACCAACAGTCCTTTCATGGGACTAACAAACTCAAGTCATTAGGTCTCACAGGTACATTTCCATTATAAATCCTCAAGAGATTTTAGTCTTTAAAAATATTACTTAAGCCCTGGCCGGTTTGGCTCAGCGGTTAGAGCGTTGGCCTGCGGTCCAGAGAGACCTGGGTTCGGTTCCGGCTAAGAGCATGTACCTCGGTTGCAGTTTGTCCCCGGCCCTGATTGGGTCATGAGGGTGGCAACCACTCGATGCGTCCCTTTCACGTTGACGTTTCTCTCTCTCTCTCTCTCTCTCTCTCTCTCTCTCTCTCTCTCGTCCCCTCCCACTCTATCTGAACAAAATATCCAAAAATAATAATAATAATTTAAAAATATTCCTTAAGATCATCTCAGGGAACATGATGAGTCCTTTCTCCTTGTGCCCCTAATGAAAGGGGGCAGGAGAGGGCAGACATCGGCTCCCCCATTACAATTGTTTCATTTCTATCATCCCCATCAGCAAAAAATCTTATTTTAAACCAGCCTCCACATCCCATTCGTTTTTGTGAAGCTCCAGAGCATTTAAAACCAAAATGTCAGATCACTAGACTGCTGGGGCCCCCAGTGTAGTTCAAGCCCCCAGAGGCTTCAGGAAAATGCAAGAACCCATGGAGGAGTGTAAGATTTTCAGTAAAATTCTCAAATATATAATTTCAATTCTAAATCATACGAAGGCTGTTTCTGAGCTTACTAATTTACACTGACTGGAAAACAAGCTCCAGTTGTGATTTCATTCAAACTCACACGTCCAACCCAGGCTTTCCTGGTGAGTCTGCGACTTGTCATCCACGCATCGCCTGGACCCATCCCCTCGGCTTTGGGTTCTACGCGCTGCATCTCAGCAAGACGCACGGGTAAGGGATTCCAGAAGTATAAAGTACAGATTCAAGCTATTCTGTGTGTCTAAAATTTCCTTGAGAGTTTTCCTCTGAAAAAGGCATTTTTTACTATCTTTTTTTTAAAAGGGGGAGTTTTGAACAGTTCCTAAACTTGAGACAAATGTAATGATAAGGTGATTACCTCTTAATTTAACCAAGAAAAGTTCAAAGTGGACATCTGAGTTACAGAGCACACGCTGGGCTCGTGCCTCCTCTGCTTTGAGTCGGTGTCGGGGTGCCCGGAGAGCAACCCCATTTCTGGGCAGATGAGGTAAAGAAAGTAGAAAGGACTTTATAAGTTCTAAAGGATGGACAAAGTGTCCCATGTGATCCTCATTCTCAGAGAGTTGATCTCTTATTGAAGAAAATGCAAGAGTTAAAGGGAGACAGCCCAAGGCAGTTCTGATGATTACTGAGCGAGCAGCATGATGTTTAGCAACTTGGGATGCACCTTACGCCCTGTGCTCCTTGTCATGTCCTGGGGAAAACAACCATTTACGCAGATAAGTTTCATTTGTGAAGATTAACGTTTCTCAGAAAAAGCAACACTTCAGTTGTCACTAAAACCTCACCCTGTGCACAAATAAGAAACATATCAGGTGTTTAAATCAGTCCACAATCCCCATTTCGAGAGCCTGCGTGCTTCCCCTTCAGAACAATGCGTGACCACCAAGCCCAAGCCAGCTCCCAGAATTCACGTCTCATAGGAAGCAAGAACAAACGTATCAAGATAGGTCTGCATTTTAAAGTCTCTCACTTTCTGTCATCTCTCCAGTCAGAAAATCTGTAGACCGAGTTCAACACCCTGGAAAACGGCATGCAGTAAATGTGATGCCAGCCGTGTTTTACGCAGCGGGCAGTGCAGGAATACATCTTAAGTTAACATGTAAACATTTGACTAAGAACACACACACATGGCTCTAATAAAACGATTCTTGAACTATCTTTCATTTCAGGTTGTTTTTTTTCTTTTTTTCTTTTTAAAGATCAACCAAACATACTCCCTTCCTTTGGCTGGGTGTTCAACTCATTTCCCACAGAAGGTCTGGCTCTGGTTACACCCTGTGGAAGTCTTGCTGAGTTGGGGTGGGCAGACCAGGCTGTCGTACATCCCACTGACCTCCCCCTCTACAAGGGGGCCAAGAGCCCACACAAATCCCCCTCAGGATGGCTCGAGTTTCAAATACCGACCTAATTCCACAGGCTCAATTAACAGTTCTTATTTTGAACCACTCACTGTACAAATGTCAACACTACAGCGGCGGAGTTTGGGCAGTCCTAACAGAATGAAAGCCAAGCAGGACAGGTCACTGAGGACACCGGCTCCTCGCTGCCTCTTAGCAAAAAGGAAGCGATTCTGAATAGAAGCAGGTTTTAAATATAGAACACTTCACGGCTGCCATTTTTCTAGGACAAAAGACCAAAATAACATGACATCTGTTTTTCCCATCTTGAACGTTTTACCAAGGAGTCAACCGCCAATGGTGTTTCTTCTTTCTCCAATGTTTCTGTTTCTAGAGGAAGAAGAATATGAAAATATTCTACATGTGTAATTAAAGCCTTCCAACTCTCTTAGTCAGACATGAACGAAATGCTGAAGAAATTTAAGGTGCTGTTCAGAATTCCCCTCTTTCTGATCTGTCCTTAAAAGGTGAGGTGGAAGCGAAGAGAAGCTGAACCATCCAAACAGAAATACCCGGGGAAGGCGGGGCAGGTGTAGGAACAGAAGTGCGTTACGAGATTGTAGAGAAGAATTAGGGGATATATATAACCAAGTGCTCCACGAGAAAGAATAGCGGGCCAGTTTCTGAACCATCCCTCCTTTCCATCACGTTTGAAACTCTCTTTTAAAGCTAAAATTGAATATCGTTACTCATCCTCTGTAACTGCACCGTCTCCCTCATTGGCTCGGGACGCACAGTGCACGCGTGACAGTTTACACGTGTGCATTAGACTGACGTGCTGCAGTCCATCACGTTCATAGACAAGCAGACCTCTGCCCTTCATAGCAGCAATGCTCTGGCATCGCCCACCCCCCTGAAGCCCTCGGCATCATTACTGAGATTCTCCACAAATCAGGACGATGACCCTGTGAAGTCGGCTACTGCAGAGAAGCCGTCACAACCACAAAGGGAGATGAGAAGGAAGAGAGGGCCGTGCCAATGCCACATTTCCTGAAATACGTGTTACTTCAGAGCCGGGGTTACAAAGGGCAGGTGGCTTCGTACATCCACAACCAAATCCTCGAACTGGGGGAGCCGCACAGGGAGAAGGAACGGAGGCTTGAAATTCCCGTTCCTGGTGAAGGAGTTCCAAACACTGGTCCACAGGGAGATGCCCACCAGTGAATGGCAAGATGAAAACCAGAGGGTGTGGTGAGATTCCGGATCAGCTAAATGTATTCAATTTAACGAGCTCTCCTTTATTTTGGGATTAAAACCGGTGTGTGTGTTTGTTTTGCTTGTATGTCAGTCTGTAAAATTATATTGATACTAGATTATAGTAGCTCATTGTTTTGTCTCATATCATTAATAGAAAAAAATCGATTTGTTTTAAAACTGCCCTAACTTTTGAATGGTGGCCAGGGAGGTCAGTGGTCTCACTTGATGAAATGCAAAACATTGGGACACCCACTTAGGCAATCCTATGAATGCCGGAGTGTGGGGGGTGGGGAGGGAAACTGCACATTTACAAGGTCATTCGCCTCTTACTTCCAGCTCTGGTCTCAAAATTTTCCAGAGAAAATCATTCCAGGTATTCTGACCCTCCCAAAAAGAGATTTTTCAATAAATTTTAATTAAATTTCTAACATTAGAAATTTCTGGTGGAATTCTGGGCCTTGGAACGGAATGTAAATTTCGCAGAAAATGTGGCAAGATGTTTTGGGCAGTGCAGATAATCGGCGTGAGCCCTGCCAGGCAGCTCCCCTCCGTGTGAACTGCTGGCCGGGCTGCGGGGCTGGCAGGACACGTCAAGGGGACTGTACGCCTGCGGTCCACCTGGCTGCGCCCTTGGACACGTCTCTCAACCTCTCCGCAGCAGTTTGCTCACCCGTAACACGGAGATGACAACAGCACCCAAGTTCAGATTTGCAGTGTGCTTAGAAAGGTGCCTTGGTATATAGTAGGTACTTTTAGAGCACCAGCTATCATTATTCTTCTTCAACTTTTAACGACAATTACGGAAGGCTAAGGTAAAAGGGTGCCGTGGGGTGAAGGAGACATCAGCAATGCTCGGGCCAAAACGTGTCAGGCAGCTGAGACCTCCTGGCAACATGTTCAGAAGAGCATCTTGGTTTTTCAGTTTTGTTTTCTGACTTCAATAATTTTCGGTTTTAAAGCAAAATACAATGCTTTAGCAGTAGACAGCTTAAGGAATAAAGAATGGCAGGAAGTGAAAAGTAATAAAGAAGCTTAAACACACCTCCTAGTTTCAATAGAAATGAAGACGTCTACTTAGTCCCAAATTTCAACGGGGGGGTGGGGGTGGGGGATCCAAGACCCATCAGCTGTCACTCCTCCCCCTTACTCCCAGGGCACAGGGAAATCCAAAGTACTGAATACTTGCTCTGCGCAAAGCCCCGTGCCAGGAGGACGCCGTCTTGGAGACATGAGATTGGTACAACACAATTCTGGTCCTCACAGAAACAGTCTGTTAGGATAGATAAGACACCCTCACACATTGAATGCAAGATAGGAATTCAATTATAAGTCTCAGGTATCAGAAGACAAGGTTCCTTCTTCCCAAGTTCAGCGGGTGCTTCCCACCAGTCTACCATGGCTCCCAGCCGATATCTGAACTTCTAAATCATATCACATAGAGTCTTCTCCCCTCAAACTACATATTAAGCAAATTACCCCAGAAATCACAAGTATCTATAACCTTACTCTTTCACTCGACAACCCATTATTCAGTATCTACTACCCATAAGGAAATGTGATTCGATCTCATATTTAGCACCGAGTCCTTTTAGAGAAATGAATCATTTCCAAAGTGCATTTGTATCAACTTATTTAAATGTATTGCAGCTCAATAAAAATATATACAATGGCTGTGACAAACAGTACAAATAAATTTGTGTGACTCTGGGGGTGAAAACCAGCTAAGCAGAACCACGGGCTACACGAAACATGTGTGGGCCCTGGCCTTCCACCGCCCTGCCCCTAGTCGGCTGTCAAAGCCAAAGGTCAGCTCTGCAATGAACTTGGGGAAGGGAGGGAGAGAAAGAGAAAGAGAAAGAGAAAGGCAAAGGACACACTCTCTTCCTCCCTATTCACAGGTCGTTCCCATATTGGCAGTAATGTTCCACCTGCTAAATGTGCGCTTAAGCTGTGTGCTTTAGGAATACCTGTAAGTACATTCTTTCGAATGTTATCATTAGCAGTAATTCTGGGAGACTTGGCTTGTGAAAACATCCAACACTCACCCGGAACTAAGCCTAGTGAACGAGTTGGTTATTTAAACTCAATTAGGCTCAAAAATAACATACACTTATAGGAAGTAAAGAAGTAACTTCCTTGTGGAATTCCCTAAGCAACTGATACAGTCCAAAAGAGGTTCTATAGAGTTCTTATAAAAACTGTATTATTTGGCCCTGGCCAGTTTGGCTCAACGGTTAGAGCGTCGGCCTGCGGTCCTGAGAGACCCGGGTTCAGTTCCCACTAAGGGCATGTACCTCGGTTGCAGTTTGTCCCCGGCCCTGGTCGGTTGTGCGGGTGGCAGCCACTCGATGTGTCTCTTTCACATCGATGTTTCTCTCTCTCTCCCCCCCCACTCTACCTGAACAAAAAAAAAACAAAAAAAAATGGAAAAATGTCCTCGGGTGAGGATAAAAAAAAAAAAAAAAAAACGTATTATTTGGAAACATGACAAATAATAAAGACACGACTTAGCTAGATCCATAAGCCCCTGCCTATTTTAAATTTCAAAATGAAACAATAGATAATTATGGAACTAAATCTACCACATTACACTCTTGAGTCTGGGTGTCATTAACCCTTGGATATATGGCAGATAAATACTACCAGTTACACTTCTTATCCTGATGGAACCCAAGCATTGCTTTATTCATGAAAGTCACTATCAGATGCCACTGAAATGGTCCACATACAACCTTTGCAAACCCTTGCTTCTCACATCAGTGAAGATTCCACCAAATACACAGGTATTGCCCAAAGAAACCAATTAACCTGTAAGTAGAGGATTAAGTGCAAAAACAGACCAGTAAAGCCTGCTTCACCACCTCTCCCCCGAAAAAAAAAAAAAAATGCATGTTGATTCTGCCTTTAGTATTAGTACCCTAAGCAAAAATTAAACTCTTACAAATTAAAAAAGAACACACACACACACACACACACAAAAACAGAACAAGAACTTTTTCTTCTTCATCGCCTTTTTGCATGCCTTTTCTGAAATCAGTCATTCAAGCCTACAGAGTACACACATGAACTAATAATACACACCCAGATTTTTAAACTATTAACATTGTGTTCTCTGTATCATTTTCAATTTTCTTCTTAGAAATGACCAAGTTTCCTGCCTCAGAAAATCTTCCCTTGACCCCTCCTAAACCCTCTATAGCAACAGCTGTACTTCTTGGCCAAATTTCTGGAATGAGAGGTTCACCCCTTTTGTCCATTTTCTCAACTATCCAGTTATTGTATAACCTTTTGGAATCTAATCTTTGCCCCGATGCACTAGTATACGAAACAGACAAAAATCCTTGTCCATGCAGATATTAAAGTCTAGTGGATATTACATCTAGTGAGACAGAGAGATGGAATAAGCATAAAAAGGTGTTTGATAGTAATAAGCAATAAGGAGATAAAACGACAGAGGAAAGGTGAGCATGAGATGTCAAAAAAGGTGTCTGCTGCCGGATCCCTTTCCGGGGTCCCAAGGCCTCCTCACAGGGCCCTGGGTGGCACCCGCGCTCTCCAAGGTGAGCGGCCCAAGTCTGCCTCCAGCCTTGGTCTCTTCATAAGGGTCCTTTCACTTAGAAATAACATCTACTCTCAGCTCACCTTTACCTGCGACTCCTAGACCCCGGCTTTTCTTGCAAACTACGGCAATCACCAGCTGATGAGTTGCAGTGTGAAGCTGCTGAAGCATCACTTAAAATGGTAACTAAAATTCACACTACATTTCCCCCCAAAAGACTAGCTACACCCTCAGATTTCTCTTCTGCCACTGGTCTCAGCACCCCGGATCCCAGTAAATCCCTGGGAATCATCGTCAATTTGACGTTGCGACTGATGGAGCTCTTTTCTCGTTTTCCTACATTTAATCCATTTTAAAATCCTGTTAAGTCTCCTGTCGTATATTTTTCCATTCTATTTTCAGTGCATGAACAGTTTCAGGGTCTTCTCCCATTTTATCATGCATAACATAAACAAGACGAGGAATCCCAAACCGTGTTCAGCTGAGCCCCTCCGCTAGTGAAAAACCCATCGATCACCAAATCTGCACTGCGCCCAGGAGCGGCGGCTGCTCCAGCCCGGCCTGAGGCCCTGCGCCAGCCTGCCCCCACGTTTCCTCTGCTCCGGCCTCCCTGAAAGCTTGTCTGCCTCCCAGCACGCTTGCTCCAGCCTCGGCCTCGCACAGGTCCGTCCGATGGGCAGCTCAACCCACACCCTCGGAGATGCCTTTTCAGGCCTCTCTACCTACTCTCCCCTCCTCGGACCAAGACCTTTAATAATGCATCATTCATAAGGAACTTATTACAGGTTTGTTTTTATTGTTGGTGTTCTTTAATATGTATGTGAAATATCTGTGGGAACAAGTCAATAAAGGCAATACTCAATAAAGACCATATGCTCCCAGAGAGGGACCACATTTGTACTGACTTTAGAACAACAGTTGCACCAGAAAGAACGAAAACTTTGTACGATGTGGCCCATGTTTAAATGTTCTGTTTGAGGCAGCATAACTTTAAACAAGACTCCTTTATAAGAAGTCATCATTTAATTAATATCCAAATACCTTGAGAACCAATAATAGTTCAACAAAACAGCTGGAAATCAAATATCAGATATAATTACTCACAGCTGGCTTTATTCAACTGATGTCATATTAAATAAACTTATTCCACAGACTGTTTCCCCCTCTCTGCTCCCCGGGGAAAAAAAAAAAAATTCCTTCACGAAACATAAAAGGCTCTTTGTGTTAGGTTGTTGTTGTTGTTTTTTTTAAGTTTGCAGAATATATTCCAATATTAAAGATTTTCAGCAGGAATACATAATACTAAAGATTGTCAAAGGGGTATAGTGTGTGTTCTGTGCCACACTGTGTGGTTTTGTAGCATTTCACAGCCTGGGGACTTTGTTTTCCTAAGACTAACACAAAAATAGCAAACTGGACTAAGTCAATAAATACCATGGACACTGTACTTTTATGACCTGGTACTCAGTTCACCATTTTGATACTGGGCTGTATTTAGTATTATTTTTGTAAAGATGTCATATCTCAACAGCTTAGTAATATAAATTATCAGGCGAATATATTGATTGCAAACCTATTGTTTCAAGACATTTAAACCATTTTACTGTATTATATATGTTATGTAGAGAACTTATTTTTTTTAATTTGATTTTAGAGAAAGGGAGAGAGAAGAAACATCAATCTGTTTTTCCTCTTGTTTATGCACTCATTGGTTGCTTCTCTCTCTTTTTTTTTTTTTTAATGTTTTTATTGATTCTAAGAGAGAGAGAGAAAGGGAGATAGAAACCTCGACATGAGAGAGAAACATCGATTGGCTACCTCCTGCACACCTCCCACAGGGGATGGAGCCTGTAACCCAGGCATGTGCCTTGACCAGGAATCAAACTGGGTCCTCTCAGTCCATGGGACAATGCTCAATCCACTGAGCCACACCAGCTGGGCAACTGGTTGCTTCTTATATGCACCCTGACCATGGTTCGAACCAGAAACCTGGGGTATACCTGGCCAGAGTTTGAAGAGTAATTTATTTATAAATAATAACAACTACCTATCATATGCCAGGCACTGTGCTGGATGTTCTACGTCTATTACCTCTAATTTCCATAACAATCCCACAAGTAGATGCTTTATAGCTAATAATTACCAAAAGGAAAGAAATCAAAAATAGTTTTTAAGCTGCTACCCCCCCCAACACACAAAATTTGACTCCATAATAAGCAAGAGTATATATATGCTACAGAACTTTCAAGTCCCAAATAGGTTTTCTTGTATTCATCCCTTTCAAATGCATTCTCATTTTCTTGTAACCATTCATATTCTCTCCCCCTTCCCCCTCTCCCCCTCCTTTCCGCTCCCCTTTAACAAAGAAAAAATTACTGGTGGTGTACATGTTATCCTTATACTTAACTAACCATTAAACTTAAAACTAGTCCTGGTGCTGTTTCATCTCTGATCTTACCTCTCCACAATCACCTTTCCCGAAAGCTAAAATTCAGTGTAGGCTTAATTTCAGCAGCAATTTAGAAAAACAAAATAAGTCCAATAATAACATATGACTTAAAAAGTAGTTTGTAATTTATAAATGACTACATGCCTTGATACAAACCAATGTAATACTAATTATACTAAAAGCAATTGGCAACGTTCTGAACCTAAAATTCTACCTTTGGTCATCTTGTCTGTGTACTACTGTTTCTTCCCACTCACCTGGAGATCTAACATGATTTCCACTGTTCTGAGGTCCACTTGTGTTTCAGATCCTCTTGGACCTTTCAGTATACCATCTGGGAATCTTTTAAAACTACACAGTACCTAGCCTATGCTATGCCCTCCATTAAAATGTGTTGAGTTGCCCTGGCCAGTATGGCTCAGTACGGTGCATCAGAACATTGGCCCAAGTACCAAAGGGTCGCAGGTTCAATTCCCGGTCAGGGGCACATACCTGGGTTGCAGGTTCCATCCCTGGCCCTGGTCAGAGTTGTGCAGGAGGCAACCAATTGATGTGTCTCTCTCACATCAATGTTTCTCTCTCTCTCTCTCTCTCTCCACCTCTCTCCCTTCCACTCTATCTAAAAATTAATGGAAAAATATACTCGGCTGAGGATTCACAACAACAATAAAATATATGTGTTGAGTCAATGAATACATTTGTCCCCAATCCACTAAAAAAGGTAATTATCATGTCTATGCCCATCAAATTATTTAAATAGATTAATTTTTAACACAAAATTTTCTAGGACTGACTCAGTGCTGACTGGATTAAGTTAACTTATGGATTTTAAGAAGCATGAACATCATTTTTTAATCAATCTTTCATTTTTGTAATTAAAACCAAATTATTTTCTGCAATATGTAATGTAAAAAATATGGACTTACACAGCATTATTTGCAATGGCCAATGTACGAAACAAGCTAAGTGTCAACGGAAAGCTAAATAGATCGAGAAAATGTGTTATATTTATATACTGGAATATTAGTCAGACTTAAAAAAGAAGGAAATCCTGTCACTTGCAACATGATGAACCTGGAAGGCATTACGTTAAGTGAAATGAGCCAAAGAGAGCAAGATAAATACTGCTTGGTATGGTATCACTTATATGTGGAAACTTAAAAAAAGGAAAAAAAAAAGTCAAACTCATAGAAGCAGAAAAAAGAGTAGTTGCCAGGGGCTGGGGGGTGGGGGACAGGGAGAGGCTGGTAAAGGGCACACGTTTTCAGTGATAAGATGAATAAGGTCTGAGGATCCAACATACAACATGGTGAATACAGTTTAACACTTTACTGCATACTTGAAATTTGTTGACAGAACTTAAATGTTCTAAACAACAACAACAAGATGATAAAAATGAGGTGACAGATATGTAAATTAACTCAAAGGAGGATCCTTTCACAATGTAGACATAGATCAAATCACCACGATGTGCACTTTATATCTCTTACAGTTTTATATGTCAATTATACCTCAATGAAGCTGAAAAAAATTAAAAATAAAAAAATTCTGGAAATAAAAATAAAGACATATTTTGGAACGCTCACGTTGTCTGTCATTGAACTTCTATAATCTTTCTCATTTGCTTTATTCTATCAATATAAACAAGCGATTTTACCCCAAAAGATAAAGTAAGCATCCGCAGGTAACCACAGCTAATTCATCATCAAAACAGAGTGCTTATTCAATCCTCAATATTTACACCTCACAATAAAATGTCTCCATGAGTAACTCATTATATGAAGGACCAAGAGGATGTTACTGGAGTTTTCTGAGAAAAAAATTTCCACCACATTTGAATAAACTTGTAAAAAAGGTACAATAATAATACAGAAAATTATCTGAATAGGAAAAAAAAAAAAAAACATTTTCACCCTGGGCTGGTGGCTCAGTTGGTTGGAGCGCCATCACATACACTAAAGGCTTCGGGTTCAATCCCTGGTCAAGGCACATACAAAAGACAGATGACTGATGCTTCTCTCATATCCATGTTTCTCTCTCTCCCTCTCTCTCTCTCTAAAATCAATAAAAAACATATCCTCAAGTGAGGATAGAAAAAATTTTTTTCACTACAAATAAATAACCATTTACAGCAGGTCCTTAAATAACACCATTGTGTTCAATGTTGTTTCATTTTAAATTAATGGGATACCACAGGAACTTAACTCTTGCTTGCATCTACCAGCTTATGGTAAAACTGGTTTCATTATGTAATTTTGCCGAAGTTCTAAGAACCTATTGATGTTAAGTGAGGACTTACAGTATTTAAGCACTCCCATCTTCCAGTAAGGATAAATATCTAGTAATTATCTATCCTTTCTGGAATAATACGGCAAAATTTTTAAAACAAAAATTAAGCACTTTACACAGCTCTCGGCAAATGTGTTAAGTCATTAGAAATACTTCCTAATTGAAGAGGTGTTTGGGAATAAAAAGGTTAGCAGGTAACAAAAAGATTATAGTTATGGTTCACTGCCTACACACGGATATTTCACCAACTTCTTCTCTCTCTGCGTAATATGACGGGGCGGGGGGGGGGGAGGATATTACAAGGAAAAACAGAAGAGACTATTGAAATATTTCCAATAATATACCTTGCAGCTAGCACAGTGGGTAAGACTGAGCCCCGGTGCCAGGCTGAGCTAAAATGCACAGCTCAGCCACCTGCATAAAGTTACTTAACCTGAGAATCAATTCCATTTGAAAAATGGTGAGGAACCCAATGCTCAACCCACATGGGTTGTTGTGAAGATTACATGAGAGAACTCCAGCAACACCCATAGGTGCTGTTTTGGTAGCTGAGAAGCATGTGTGCAGGTGTGGGTCAGTTTACGGAGGTCCTGTAGTCCAGGTTCATCAACGTATACAACAAACCCAAATACTAAGTGTGAAGATTTAACAGCATGCTTCCCTGGAGGTTGAAAGTTATTTTCTAATAACAATTAGGACTGTTATTACAGATTTTTTTTTTCAATATATATAAAGATTCCCAGAATTTTAATAAACACTTAAAAATTTGTTAGAGCCAGCATATAAATGAGCAAAACGTTTACAACTGTTTGCAGGCTATATTCTGAGGATTTTCTCCCCAGAAACTTATAATGCATGCTTTAAAAGATTATGTAAGTTTAGAACATATATGGGAGATAAGCTAAATTGCTGTAGCTCCCAAAAAACAAGTCTTAACTGCCTCTATTAAGCAACCATTAGATTCTTGAAAGGTATTAGCATTCTTGATTTATTCATCATGCCTGAACACACACCAGGGATCAAATTTAATATCTTATGAAGATAAGCAATTACACATGGCTAGAATTAAGAAACTATCACAGCACAATCTGAACATTTTCTACAGAAAGAAAAACTCCAGGGAAACTACCAATGATATATGATGCAAAGTTTTGAAAATATAATTTAACTATTTTGAAAGAAAACTACCTCTGCCCTGGCCAGTTTGGCTCAGTGGTTAGAGTGTCGGCCCAGGGACCAGAGTCTCGGGTTCCATTTGGGTCAAGGCCATGTGCCTCAGTTGCAGCTCAGTCCCCAGCCACATCAATCCCCCCCATTCTGCCCCTGCATTCTGTCTGAAAAATAAATGGAAAATTATTCCTCGATTAAGGATTAAAAAATAATAATAATATAATCAAACGAAACTACCTCCAAATACAGTTCAAATCTCTTCTAACTACCTGCTTTCCGAACCCAATTATTACAGAAGAAATTCGTTAAAAAATTCAGTTGTACGAACAGAATTTTAAAAATTCATATGAATGATCAATTTATAAAAACAAATTAACACCTGTATCTCAAAATATTTAGAACACTACAGAGCTATACCCTTTTTATGATTACACCCAGGATTTTTTAAACTATGTGCGTGAAAGCAGGTCCCCGTTCCAGCTGCCGTCCTTTTTCGCCTCCTCGTGTTCTTTTTCCCCTACTGCAATCACATATCTTTGATCAAAAGCAGTTATAAAATCAAAACCTATACCTTTAAAGAACTTTAATTTCTAATTGGTTCCAAATATGTGATCACAGGAAACTCACCGAAGACTAAAAATGTAGCATAGGACAAATGACAGAAGAAACTGCTTCAGTATTTTTATCTTTTAAACCTCAATTGGGGTTAAGTAAACTCGAATATGAACTCCTGCCTTGCATTCAAAAAGTATCACTGTGAAAGAGGGAAAAAATGATGATTTACTGGATTACTTACATACAGCATGCATTACAAATTCACTTAAATCAAGTCCACTTCCTTTTGGAGTCATTGCTTTAAAGCACAAAGTACCAGATGTTCATCCATACAGCTTGTTACATGTAGAAAAAGATAAATTATATGATCATATTAAGGCTAAACATCTGACGCTAGTCTAAGTTCTGTGGCTATAATGCAATCAACTTTGAAGTAGCTTTTCTTTCCATATGTGCTATTCAAATAAGTGAAAGAAACACCTAGCCATAGTCCCAAAACTACCAAGAATATTCTTGTGCTATGAGTGCAGCTTTAAAATCAGAAAGAGTGCCCAGCTGGTGTGGCTCAGTGCTTGAGCATCGACCCATGCATCAAGAGGCTGTCGGTTCAACTCCTGGTCAGGGCACCTGCCCAGGTTGTGAGCCCGATCCTCAAAGGAGGGCATGCAGGAGGTGGCCAATTGATGTTCCCTCTCATCAATGTTTCTCTTTCTCCCTTCCTCTCTTTCTAAAAATCAGTAATGAAATAAATAAATAAAATCAGAAAGAGATGGGTTTGAGGCTTAGTTCTACCACTTACTACATATGTGACCTTGGGCGATTTCCTCAACTCTCCTTTTCTGCAAAATGAGGATGAAGGTATGTTCTTCATTGAGTTTGAGAAAGATTAAACTTGCCTAGATACTAGCTATTGTCAACGTTTTATACAGGATGACTATTGACAGGGAAGAAGTATCAATAAGTAAAAGATACATTTTAAAAATAAGGATACATAGACATGCGTCCATCTGTAATATACTTGACATGATGACTTTTCCAAAGTCTTTGCACAGCTAGAATATTAATGCAATGTTGAACAAAGATAGTTTACTGATGGGAAAAAATCCTGTTAAACTAAAAAAATGTAAGTATCCAATTAATGTGAAACTAATGCCACATTTCAAATGTAGGTGTTACAGTCAAAATGAATTCTCCTTCCTCTCAGATTGATAAAAGCATGGCTCGAGGGTGATCAATAATATCTGTGTTATAACTGCCTCACATTTGCACACAGTAGTGTTCGCTTGAGGTTCGGAGAACAGCAGCACCCATTCTTCCTAAGTTAAGAAAGAGGGTACAGCCGCTTCCTCCCATGACTAGGGTGCTGCCACACACATTGACAAGGCTACTGGGCACACTGTCAATTAAAATCACTTCCATACAGCTAAGGAGTTCAAGCCGCAGAATTTTTATATTATGCTAATTGTTTTGAAAGGAGCAAAAAATTGTTTGAATCATAAGAAAGTACCTAACAAAAGAGCAAAACAAACCCAGAAAGCAATGAATGGGTTGATAAATGGATGGATCTACCATGGCCTAGCCAATGTACAAATCCTTTTAAATAACAGATAGATTTTTTTTTTTTTAATCCTCACCCAAGGATGTGTTTACTGATTTTAGAAAGAGAGGAAGGGAGGGAGGGGGAGGGAGAGGGAGAAGAAGAGGGAGGGTGGGAGGGGGAGAGGGGAGGAGAGAGAGAGAGACAGACAGACAGACAGACATCCCAGATGCACCCCAATAAGGGATTGAACCTGCAACCTAGGCATGTATCCTGACCAAGAATCAAACCCAACCTTTTGGTTTACAGGACGATGTTCCAACCAATTGGGTCATCCAGCCAGAACGGATAGTTGAAATTTTGTAGACTAGAAAATATAATGCCTCAAATTTAATTTGCTATATTATATATTTAGACAATTTTTCAGTGGTCAAACTTGATTTCGAAATTTTTTTTTTTTTTAATCCTCACCCAAGGATATTTCTCCATTTATCCTCAGACAGAGTGTGAGGGAGGGAGGGAAGGGGAGAAAGAGAAAGGGAGGGAGAGAGAAAAAGAGAGAGAATCATCAATGTGAGAGACACATCGATTGGTTGCCTCCTGCACATTCCCAACCAGGGCTGGGGACAAACCGCAGCCCTTGACCAGAATCAAACTCGAGACTCTTCGGTCCACGAACTGAAGCTCTAACCGCTGAGCTTAGCCAGCCAGGGCTGAACTATTTCTTTAATTGAACTCGTGGACAAGACCACTATGCTCAGTTTTCTAGAAAATACCCATAGTTTGACGCCATCATGAGTCCTAAAATCAAAGAAAAAGAAATACTGATTTTGTCTACACAGATTCAGGCAACATATTTTCCCTGAGAGTAATAATAATGTCCTGCCAATGCTGGCATACAGTGGAATTTGAATTTCTATATTCTTGCTTGTAAAACGGAAGTAGGATGCAAAATATAAACAGTGGCATGATCCAGAAGGGCAAAAGTTAAAGGAGATACTACAAATAGTCACTGTAAATGACAGGGGTGGGCAAGGGTAACAATTAAAAGGAAGTATCTTGGCATCAGAAGTTAGTTGCTGATTCTGGCTTTGTTTTTTATTGCTGTGAGACACTGGGAGAGTTACTTAACATTTCTAAGCTTAATTGAGGATAATAACTACACTTTACAGTGCTGCTGGGAAGATCAAGTTAGATAAGGTATATAAAACACTTACACAGTGGTTATTATAGAGGAATTGCTATTCTTTCAAATGTGAGGGGGAGGGGACGAATTAGCCAAACTCCATAATGCCACATAAGACTGATACTTGAGTAAGGGATTCCAGCAAGGTGGCCAATGACATTTCTGGTTCCTTCAAGTTCCCAGGTCCAATTTAGCAAATACTCCCAATAAAATGTCATCCTTCTTGATAAGATTGAACTGTACAAAATGAGCCCTCGTTGGTTTTGCTCAGCAGTTAAAGCATCGGCCCACGGACCACAGTCCTGGGTTCGGTTCCCGCTAAGGGCACATTCCTTAGTCTCAGTTTGTCCCCGGCCCCAGTTGGGGTCACGTGGGCGGCAACCAGTCAATGTCTCACATGGATGTTTCTCTCTCTCTCCCTCCTGTTCTATCTGAAGATAAATGCAAAAAATGTCCTCGAGTGAGGATAAAAATAAAATAAAAATAAATTGTACAAAATGAGCAAAATTAAAAGACTTAGTTATGTGTGCTTTTCAAGATACCTTTTCCAGATGCTCTAATGCATGACTAGTGAGCTCTACTTTCTTCTTTTTTGCCAACCATACTATTGGTAGTTATATTTCTCCCTCCCCACAAAGAAAAGAATATTTGCATAAAATGTTCAATAAGACACTCTGTAAATTACAGAGGTCTACTACTCAAAAGGAGAGAGATTTAGGTAGGAAATTGTTGAATGACCTCTGATAATCTTTTAAGTATTTTCAATAAAGATGGTACTGCCCCCATGGAAGACTGGAGATTCGTTTATTAATCTTAAAGTCTTTCCAGACCCAGGACACAAGAAAGAGAACCAATGGACAGTTACATGTCTTCCTTTGCTTTTTGTTCAAATATAGTTTATTTTCTTTCATAGCAATACTTACACCTAAGTAACAATGTTTTCCCAGATAAAAAGAACAATGAAAGATAGAAGATCACTGAATTGTAGTTTCTAGAACCGACTTGTAGGGTTGGGTGTGGGGAGAATAAGTGGAAACTTTCCCTTTCTCACTTCTGTGGCAAAAAATGGAATGCAGACACTCTTAATAACAACAATTATTAAAACCTTCCAGTTCATATTTACCTCCTTTAAAAAGAAAATATCAACTTTCAGTATAACTCTGAAATGCTGGATAAACAAACTGAGGGAAGAACCAACCAGGAAAAGGAACGTCATTAAGGCAGCACAGGTACTAGTCACTAACACTGCCGCAGACGTCTCCCTACTGGACAAGGAAAGGAACCGCAATACAAAGTTTAAAGTTGTTTATTGCTTAAGTTTTCCCTCCATCCCAAAGAACACACTTGGTGAAGAATTCCTTTTCACAAATAGATTATAGATACCAAGTGCAATGAAACTCGTAGTCTTGTAAAACCTGTTCTTCTAAAATAAAAAAAATTTAAAAAAGCCACTCATTCATCGAGCATAACAGAAATAGTCAAGCTGAAGTCAAAGGCTTGACTTTGAAATCCTAGAAAGCACTTTAAAGGGTTATAGGCTTATAATCCCAACACTGGAAAGTAAAGAATACAATAAACACATAATTCAGCAATACAACTTAGAAGTATCAGCAATAATGGATGAATATAACAAACACACAATTTAGAAGTATCCACAACAATGAATGAAAACATTAAGGCTCCGATCTCTTCCAAAAGCTTTGTAATAACACTGTTGATTTTTTTAAAAAACTGCCACTGATCTGATCTACCCTCCAGGCTAGCATTTTTATTGCTATTACATCACAATTTCATTAAGGGTCACTCAATTACAACCATCTGAGTGAGATCCTTGCAGCAAAGGGCAAAGCTGCAGTCCTAACCTCGTGGTTAATGGAATGTGCATATGTTTATTGACATTTATAGGTCATGAAGTTCCTTGTGAAGAAGGTACAAAAGAGCATTATCCTCTCCTCGTCTTGAATGGACAGTGCAAGAATCTTGACCAGCCAAATAAAGTGAACAGCGAATGAACCAAGCTACATGGCAGGTGGGAAAATGGTTCTACATTAACTGAACATCGGGTCACACGATGAGCTTTTTAAATAGTACATATTCCTGAGCTCCTCTGTTTCTACACTAAATCATTAATTCAGGAGACCTAGGAATCTACAAGTATGATAAATAGAATCTGTGCCTTCACTCCCGCAAGTAATTCATATGATTGGGTTTGGGAGACAGGAATAAAGGGAACACTTGAAGGAATCATTGGCTCCTGTCAATCTGCAAAAGCACCAAATTACCACTGTACTTGCCAACCTTATGGTGCTTGATGGCATAGTGAAAGCAGAATTCTGATATTCCAGATAGGGTATAAAAATCATGGTTTTTGTTTACAGCAAGTTAGCTTTACAGCTACCATATAGTAACATAACTAATCAAGGATGCCATAAACCAGTTAAATAAAAAATGTTAACAGAAGACATCTTAATGATTAATTATGGCAAGCTCCTACTTAAATTTCTGCAATAAATATATACAAGTATTTGTTATTCCTTTTAGGAAAACAGATTAATAGCATATTGAGGAGCAGTGGCCCAACTTAGGAATTTAAAAGCTTGGATTTCAATCTCAGCTTTCCTACAACAAAGCAAATTAACAAAGTCCTGAGTCTCATTTATAAAAAGGGGTAATAATAATTTCATAGTTATATCATTACAATTAAATAACAGTTGTACCATTAATTTTTTAAATGATTGTATTTGAACACTACCTTATACTAGACAGTATTCTAAGCTATCCTAACTATTTTCTTATTGCTCAGAAAATTTATATAGCCCTGGCCGGTTTGGCTCAGCAGTTAGAGCACTGGCCCGCAGACAGGAGAGTCCCGGGTTCGGTTCCGCTAAGGACACGTACCTCGGTTGTAGTTTGTCCCTGGCCCCAGTTGGGTCATGTGGGTGGCAACCACTCCATGTGTCTCTCTCACGTTGATGTTTCTCTCTCTCTCTCTTCCCCCCTCTCTCCCTCCTGTTCTACCTGAAGATAAATGCAAAAATGTCCTTGTCCCATAGCCTGGGGACTGGCACCAGGCAAAGTGCTCTCGACCATTGTCTCCTTGCTCAGCCTTGCCTCCCACCCTGAACGGCCTGCCTCGAGCTTGTAGATTAACTCCCATCTTGCTCTTATCACTCACATTCCAGAGGTTCCATGCATAGCCCCCGCAGGGCCAAACCCTAAGGGACAAATTCCAGCTACAACAGGCAGATATAAAAGACACAAGTCCCTACATTGAGCGCGGCTTCCCGGACTCCTGACCCCCGGAGTCTGTGAACCCGCCGGAGTGCACCCAATAAAGCCTGATCCCTGTTTATTCGGCTGATTGGCTCTCCAGTCTCTTCTCTGTTTTATTCGGCGGCGCCCCCGATTCCTTACAGTTCTCAGATAAAGATTAAAAAAGATATATATATAAATTTGATTTTTTTTGTTTATGATTTATTTTTCCCAACTCTTCTCAAGACTGTACCTAAAATGTAGCCACTGTCTTAATTCAATCATTAGATTCAGTACTATCAAACTTATAAAAGTCACTTGTTAGAAAAGGATCATTTTCAATCCTCAGAAAAGTCATGAGTTAGGTTCTTCGTTATCCCCTACTTTACAGATGAGAAAGTTCAGATGGCTTAAGAAACTTGGCCAAGTTCACACAGCTTATAAATGAAATCAATAATCTAGCCTTCTAAATCTACTACGATAAACTAAATATCTCCAGAATAAATTCTAGTCCTTTCCTCCCAACCTCTGCTAAATTCAGGATCCTGGCTGGTAAAAGCAGACCTTACTCTTTCAGTTAGGCACACACATCTCCTTCCCCAGCACATGAAAAGGAATTGTCCCTTTAAACCATTTATCTACCCCATCTGGTTGGTCAAGGATATCCTGGTGCCTCTTGCCAATGTACATTTATTTTTTTAAATTCTACGTAAGCCCAAATTTCAAGCTTAGAATGCTTTCTGCCTGTGTTATCTACCCTTTATTAGTAGTAATTATAATTTATATTTACAATAAATACGATCACCATTTCAGCTGGACTAAGCACACTACTAACTTTACCCAGAGAGAGCAGTAATAACCTGAGCAAACACAGTTATTCCCTACGTTTGCATTTTCACAGTGCTTTAGAAGAACAATTTGAAATGGTGTTTTTATGAGTTTGCCTTTTTTTTTTTTTTTTTAATTCTCACCCGAGGATATGTTTATTGATTTTAGAGAGACAGGAAGGATGCAGAGAGAGAGAGGAACATCAATCAGTTGCCTCTGGTAGGCACCCCAACCGGGTATCAAACCCACAACCTAGGTATGTGCCCTGACCAGGAATTGAACACACAACCTCTTTGGTGCATGGGACAATGCTCCATCCAACTGAGCCACCTGGCTAGGGCTGAGTTTGACACTACTAAATCCAAATATTGAATTTGAATGATGACTTCATTTTAGGTTAGAATCTTGAAAAGAGTTGAAGAAAGCTGGAAATGATAAATTATAAATAAAAAATAATTCAACTTGATATACATTATTGATTGTGTGAAAAGTCTAAATTTTTTCATTTAAATGTACTGAGGTAACGGGTAACAGTGGTTAATAACATTATATAAATTTGGCATCTGTGTACTCTATTGAGTGCTCCCCACACAAAGTCTAGTTTCCTTTCATTATATATATTTGACGCCCTTACCCAATTGTCCCTCCCTCTCCAACGCCCTTTCCCCTCTGGTAACCACCATTCTAATGTCTTTATCTATGATTTTGCTTTGGTTTGTTTTGTTGGTTCGTTTGTTATTTTTTGTTTGTCCTTTCCCATCTGACTTAATTTCACTAATTCATCCATGTTTTTGCAAATGGCAATGAATCTTTATATTTTAATTAAGGAAACTTTTCTTAAGAGTTTCAGAGCAAGTATATAAAAGGCGACGGTTTTCAAAGTAATTATTTAGCCTGCCTACACTTTGCAAAAATATACATGACAAGTGAAATACATTGTTTTTCAAATCAATCATGTTGGTCTTTTAAAAATGAGTTCACCTTGCCCTGGCCGGTTTGGCTCAGCGGATAGAGCCTCGGCCCACAGTCCAGAGAGACCTGGGTTCAGTTCCCACTAAGGGCATGTGCCTCGGTTACAGTTTGTCCCCAGCCCAGTTGGGGTCATGTGGGTGGCAGCCAGTCGATGTGACACATCGATGTTTCTCTTTCTCTCTTCCTCCCTCTCTCCCTCTTGCTCTATCTGAAGATGAATGCAAAAATGTACTTGGGTGAGATTAAAAAAAAAAAAAAAAAAAAAGTTCACATAGTAAATAAGGATGTATTCACTAATTGAATGACATAGGTCTGCCAAGAGATAAGAGTGTTGTGTTATTCCTTGAGAAGAAATCAAAAGACACCCTTGAGCTCTGGCCAGTTTGGTTCAGCGGTTAGAGCATCAGCCCACAGACCAATGAGACGTGGGTTCAATTCCAGCCAAGGGCATGTACTTCGGTTGCGATTTGTCCTCAGCCCTGGTTGAGGTCCTGCAGGAGACAACCAGTCGATCGGTCCCTCTCATGCCAACGTTTCTCTCCCTCTCTCCCCTTCTTTCCCTCTCTCCCTCCCACTCTATCTAAAGATAAATAGAAAAACATCCTAGGGTGAGGATTTAAAAAAAAAAAAAAAGACACCCTCGAGAACGGTCCCATCTTTCGCAATATCACGCACATTAATTCCAGGAGTTTCTCCTGTTCTAAATTGAATCAATTCGGGTGGGAAACAATTATTTTTTAAAAACCCAGTAATGATCCTACTAGAAAAACAGATAACATCACGTTTCACTACATGAAAACTTTTCTCACAAAGACGTCCATTATATCCTTTCCATTAAATATGTTTCTTCTCAAGATAGAATCACAGTATTGAACATTCCCACCTTTGTTCAAGGCCAAAGGGAAGAAGAATTGCCTAAACATTCCATTTTCTAATCCTCTTAGATCTTGTCAAAATAAGGAAGAGGAAATTTTTTTTAAATGTGCCAGAGACTATTAAAATGAAAAACTAAAACTGTTCAACTGGAATTCCATATTGGCTTAAAGTGCTAAGTTTTTCCAACTTTTTCCCACCCATCTACACTTTTGGAAAACTTTAAAATCTCACTATCTCCCTACCATAGTATAAAGATTGTTCCCTCTCCTTAATTTCAGAATCACTGTAGCCACACCAGCTAAACGTGTCCCTGTGTTAATTTCTGTGGTTTACATTATGGAAATTACTGTATTTTCTTAATTCCAAATATCATTACTCAATGTTTCACCCTTGAAAATTATTACTTCAAAGTAATACATAAGCTATTGAGAACGAACAGTGCTATGTATTTCTGGTAAGTTATATAAATGACTGGCTTCCTAGGCTAACAGAATTGTACCTATGGTACATGGATTATCCTCATACCAATTACTATCACAACAGAACATCCTTTTTCACCTACTTAGCCTAGTATAGAATTCTTACAAAGGCATGTAGTGAATGGAAAGGAATTTTACTGAGATCTGGAATCAAATCCTGGGATTCTGAGCAAGTCACTGATTCCTTCTGCATCTTTAGTTCCAAATATGTTTTTTTCTTAAATTGATTAAATCAAGGGTTTCTATATTCTAAAACCTCCTTAGAAAATCACTAACTCAGCATCCTACCTATCTCCAGACACAGTTCATTGTACTAATCTTCAAGTGTGTTAATATAGCCAAACATCTATCACCAATCGTTTGATCTTTCTTAAATGCTACACGCAGTCACCAGTCCTTAAGGCAATCTGAATTAACATATTTCTGACCGCTCACAAGTTAACTCATGTTTTCCTGCCCAAATGTTGTGGACCACGCACAAGTTAACTCGGGTTTGCACTTGCATTAGCTATTTTAGTTTTTGAAACTCAGGGTAATATAGGATTATTTTATTTGTGACTCTTCGCCCAGAGGGCTGAAGTTCGAAAACCAGCACACCGTTCTATATTCTTGAAGTAGCTAGGGAATGGATATCTGCTGGTTCAAATGAGTGCAGCTCAGAACCTAACGTGTAGTTTGCCCAAAAACGTGCGGCCCCTGGTGTATGTCTTAGAGATTTCTATGCGGTACACAAGGTGTTAAAAACGTAGAAAAAACAAGAAACAAAGATAACGTGAGTGGAATAAGGGATTACATAAGGATGTGACTGTAATCTGAGTTCAACGATACTAGCAGTATATATTCAAAATACAAAGAAAACTTTATGAGTGAAAGGATTTCAAAAGATAAAAACATTTAAGAAAATAATAGTTGGGCAATAATATAATATGCCTCCTTTACTTCTTAGAAGTATTCAAAACTCGTTAGGAGAGAATGAACCTCTATTGTCCTTTCCAAATCCTACCTACCTAGTAAATTTTCTTGCATTTCACCAAACTACTTACTTACTTGTCTAGTTCTAACTCCATATCAACAACACACAAATTAGTCCACTAAAAACATACTCTCTCCTATGGGCTTCCAGGAGATCAAGTACCATTTACTTATAATTGTACTGTCATATTTATGGTTACTGAATCATAAAATACTAGAGCTAGAAACATCCTTAGCATCTATCTAACTCTCCATTTTATAAGCAAACTAGAGCCTAAAGAAATTAAGCAAGTTAGCTTTTTCGCAACGGGTCTGCCACCAGAACACGGGTGTTGTGAATGAAAGCCACCACTAAACCAAAGCCAAAGTGGGAAAGGAAAAGCTTCACATCAATATGGTCATTACTGGACACGTAGATCCCGGCAAGTCCACCACCACTGGCCATCTGATCGACAAATGTGTGGAATCGACAAGGGAGCTATTGAGATGGGCAAGGGTTCCTTCAAGCATGCCTGGGTCTTGAATTATCTGAAAGCTGAATGTAAGCATGGCATCGCCACCGACATGTTCCTGTGGAAATCTGAGACCATCCAGCATCATGTGATCATCACTGATGCCCCAGCTCACACAGACTTTATCAGAAGCGTGATTACTGGCACATCTCAAGCTGACTGTGCTGTCCTGATTGTTGCTGCTGGTTTTGGTGAACTGGAAGCAGGTGTCTCCAGGAATAGGCAGACCGTGGGCATGCCCTTCTACTGACACACTAGGTGTCACACACCTGTCGGTGTTAACAAGATGGATTCTACTGAGCCACCCCATAACCTGAAGAGATACAAAAAAATCGTTGAAGAAGTCAGAACCTACATCAAGAAAATCAGCTACAATCCTGACACAGTAGCATTTGTGCCCATTTCTGGCTGGAATGGTGACTACATGCTGGAGCCAAGTGCTATCAGGCTTTGGTTCAAGGGCCGAGAAGTCACCTGTAAAGATGGCCATGCCAGTGGAGCCGCGCTGCTTGAAGCTCTGGATTGCATCCTGTCACCAACTCGTCCAAATGGCAAGCCCTGTGTCTGCCCCTCCAGGATATCTACAAAATTGGCGGTATTGGCACTTCCCCAGTGGGCCAAGTGGAGACTGGTGTTCTCAAACCAGGCATGGTGGTCACCTTTCCTTCAGTCAATGTTACAACCGAAGTCAAGTCTGTTGAGGTGCACCATGAAGCTTTGAGTGAAGCTCTTCCTGGGGACAGTGTGGGTTTCAGTGTCAAGCATGTATCTGTCAAAGATGTTCTTTGTGGCAATGGGGCTGGTGACAGCAAAAATGACCCACCAATGAAGCACCTGGCTTCACAACTCAGGTGATTATCCTGAACCATCCAGGACAAATCAATGCCAGAAGTGCACCTGTGCTGGACTGGCGCTCAGCTCACGTTGCTTGCAAATTTGCTGGGCTGATGGAAAAGACTGATCATTGCTCTGAGAAAAAGCTGGAAGACGGCCCGAAGCTTTTGAAATCTGGTCTATATGGTTTGTGGCAAGCCCATGTGTTTGACAGCTTCTCTGACTATCCTCCTCTGGGTCATTTTACTGTTGGTGACAAGAGACAGACAGTTGCTGTGGGTGCCATCAGAGCAGTGGACAAGAAGGCAGCTAGCAAAGTCACCAACTCTGCCCAGAGAGCTCAGAAGGCTAAATGAGTATTATCCCCAATACCTGCCACCCCAGTCTTGATCGGTGGTGGAAGAACCATCTCAGAACTGTTTGTCTCAAGTGGCCATAAGCTTAATAGTAAAAGACTGGTTAATGGTTACGATGCATCATAAAATCTTCAGAAAGAAAGGAGAATACTTTCTGGACCATTGGGGTTGATTGTGTGTGTGTGTATGTGGCAGTTTTTAAAATCAGTATTTTTCATTGAAAAAACTTGACCAAAAATCTGTCACAGAATTTTGAGACCCATTAAAACAAAGTTTAATGAAAAAGAAAGAAAGGAAGAACTTAAGCAAGTTGGAAAGGGTCAGATCCCTTATCTAACCAGCCTGTTAATGAAGGCAAAGATACTTGCTGGCTACAATACTCATGGACTAAGAGTAGAAACATGTTTAAAAATTAAAATACAGTCCTTTAATTTATCCACTCAAATATGAATGGAGCATCTATTATATACCATTCCAAGCAGTGAGCTCTGTGTGCTTCCTTCTAACGTAAGATTAGCTAATTCACAGCTTTACTTTAAAAATCCACTACTCACATATTTGCATAGTTGCCTTCCCTAAAAAGCCTACAAGAATAACTTCCAAGGAGTGGACATTCTCTCAAAGAACCAGCAAAGATCCAATTCAGAGAATTGTTTTTTAAACAGGTTGGGGAGCAAGAGAGGCAGAGAAGAGTATATACCTCCAGGGAAAATCTAGCCACTCCTCTGCTGATATGCAAAGTCATCACCTTAGAAAACCATTGGTTACATTTCTAAATTATTAATACTACCTAAACGCATTTAAAAGTCTACTACTTGAACAGTCTTGCTGAATGCACCCATTTGATTAATGACTTGCGATCCTCAAAATAGAACTTATTTGGTAAGATTGGGTCTTATTGTATGTTATCCACAGAATGAGGAACTGTAACAGTGGTTTTCAAGTTTAACCATACTTCAGTATAAGCTGGGGAAAGTTTTTAGAAAGGTCAGTGACCAGGCCACAGTCCAAATCAATTCAGTCAGAATTTCTGGGGGTGAGACTCCAGCATGAGTATTTTGTAAATCTGTCCAGATGTTTCCACTGTACAGTAAAAAAAAAAAAACAAACTAATGAACCAGATGATCTCTAGGGTCAATCTAGTTCCAAAATTCTCATCTAAGTCAACTCATGTCCACTGAACCATGTAATTTTAATGCTAATTAAGGCCAGCAGCGTAACTGTTAAAGACAGTTTATGGAAAGGATATAGTAAGTCACTAATGTAAAAGTGTGAATAATCAGAGTGGCACATAACAAGCATTTGCATGTTCACTAGCCAACTATATATGACAGCAAAACCTATAATTAGAAAGTTAAAAGAAAGACAGTTTGAGCCAAGAACACATTTAAGCTACATACCACTTAAAAAATTATAAATACTCGAGTCCATATGGTAATTTCTCAGTTTCCCTTTCTCTAATTAATAAATCCCTTGCTATAACACAAAACTATACCTATGTGTATTCGGGGGGTGTGTGTGTGTGTGTGTGCGCGCACACTTATGTCCTAGCTCTGTCCAATAAGAGAGCCTAGAAGAGGTCACAACCCCTGTGGCAATGAGCACACCCAACAACCCAAATCTTGGTTTCTAATATCATTTTCCAAAGAAACCAGGGATACTTGGAGAAATGGCTAACTCTAGAAGTGGGGTGGGGAAAACACAGATGAACCGGAAGCATTTAGTAATACCAGAAAGTAAGAAAGTGCTCAAGGGGAAAAAAGATGGGGCACACCAGTGGATACCAGAGCAAACCTGAAAGGGCTCCAATGTCCAAAGATGGGAAAATCTGAGCAATAAAATAATGTACCTGTAATTTATAACTCAAAGGATAAAATAAATATACCTGAATCCACAGTGGTAGGAATACCTGATTGAATAAGTAAATGAGAGAGAACGGGTAATCTTCCTTAGAGAAGAATTCCAAATAATTTATATAGGAGGTGAGGCTTAAATTCCCCTATCCTTGAGTATGGATTGGTTTGGGTTTTGTTGTTGTTGCTGTTGTTGTTGTTTTAATATATTTTTATTGATTTTTTTAGAGAGAGGAAATGAGAGAGAAATAGAAACATCGATGTGAGAAACATCAACTGGCTGCCTCCTGCACACCCCCTACTGGGGATCAAGCCCAAAACCCAGGCATGTGCTCTGACTGGGAATAGAACCGGGACCTCTCAGTCCATGGGGTGATGCTCAATCCACTGAGCCACACTGGCTAGGCAGAGTGTGGAATGGATTTAAATTGTGCTTCCAGAGAATAGGCTCAGGGGGGAGGAGTGACATAACCTCACAGCAGAGAAACCTGACAAACATTACCTCAGCCACGTGGTCCAGGTCATATCCTGATAACCTATGTTGACAGTACCCTTGATAATATGTGATGAGAATAGCCCTTGGTGGGCTTCCTCCCAGAAACTCATATCCACAGTCTCATCACTAGAAAAACATCAAACCCCAATTAAAAAACATTCTATAAAATAACTTATCATTAGTCCTCAAAACTATCCAAGTCATAAAAAAACAAGGAACAATTGAGAAACACAGGTCGTTAGAGACCAAGGAGACATGATGACTGAATGCAATTTGATAGCCTGGATGGGATTTTGGAACAGAAAGATGTATTCGTGGAAAAACTAGTAGAATGTGAATCAAGTCAAGAGTTTATGGAGCATTAATGTATAGTATTGGTTTCTTTTGATTTTACAAATGAATCGTGGTAGTGTCAGATGTTAACCATAGGAGAAAGCCAGTGAGAGATATACAAGGACTCTCTATACTATCTTTGTAACGCTTGTAATCTAAAATTCTTCTGAAATTAAATTTTTATTTTTGAAAAAACTATATGCATGTGGATAGATCCATCTAAAAAAAAATGCCTCACAGCTAAAAAATATAACAATGCAAAGGACTCCATAGGTTCAGGCTATGGGCACACTGCATGTGAATCTTCAAATCTGGACTCAAGCTTGGCAATGATTCAGGCTGGAGAGAAGGAACATTCATCATGTCAAAGGACTGAAAGCTTAAACCACCTACTTTCTCCTTTCTTCTTAACCACATCCGTGATCAAGACCCCACTCAGTTCTTGCTCCTCAACATCGCCTTTCCACTGCAACCATCAAGCGTCTATTTTAAGGCTTTCATCCATTTAGAGGCAGTAATTTGTCTCCCTACCATCAATCTTTTCCCGCCCTATCAATTTCACACAACTGTTACTTTTCTGAAGTGAAAAACTTAAAAACCTTTGATGACACTATACTTTAAACACAGACACCACACACACACACACACGCACGCACACACAACCACAAAGTAATAACTGATATTGGCTTTGACCAACCTCTCACTACCCCTTCCCCAAGCACTCTATTTGCTAATCAAAATAATTTATTTCAAAAAGCCCACAATACTTTTGCCTTTTGTTTCTTTGTGCTTGATATTTTTCACCCTGTACCAGATTGTGAGTTCCTAAGACAGGAAACAGCAGGTCTTATTTATTCAGATTCATTACCCACAGACTAGCACAGGCCCTTACATAAAACAAGTGCTTTATACATGTTTTTTAATATTCTGAAAAACTAAGTTCCCACTTAAAACCTATTTGAAAATAATTTTTTTTAAAAACCTCCTTAAAAATCAGTTAAGCTCTGCTCGAAATTGGTCATTTGACTGCATTTAAGTCATCTTTTCAATTCCATAACCAATTCAGATGACCAGCGCCAAACTGAACTAGACTTCTGAGATAAGCCATTATCTTTAGCTGCAGCTGTGAGCAACTGTGAGACCACAAAGGGGAAGAAAAAAAAAAAAAAAAAGCCATTCAACTGGATGGGAGAACTGAAAGTACTTTTATTAAGTACAATCTGTATGTTACAGACTTGTGTGGTTCTGCTATGGTCTACCTTTGAAACCAGTATTTATGATCTCTATCATAAAGTACATTATCACACAAAGTACAAGGAATAGAAAAACACAATAGAGCTCTCTGACTTATCCAACAATTCAGGGTAAAATCAGGAGCAAAATTCCTATAGCCAAGCCCTGAGTTCTATTCACTACTCAGACTTCAATACTTGATCACATCCAATATTCCTTGCTTACTAGATCAGCAGCCACCAACACGTACCTCACACTGACAGAGAATAAAAATACCAAAGGAGAAAAGGCCCAGTCAACTAAACAGGAGCCTCAGTTACCTGAAATCTGAGCTTCTCGCTCAACACCTGATCCTTAAACAGTCCACACATAGTTGACCTTCGTTATGTGTGGATTCCAAATTTGTGAATTCACCTACTTGCTAAAATTTGTTTGTAACCCCAAAATTCAATACTGAAGGCACCTCCAAGGTCATTCAGGGACAGGCACAGAGTGGTGAAAAGTGTGAGTCATCCCACCCAGGGGGAGAGAGGACACTACTCTACCTTCTTGTTCCAGCTCTCCTACTGTAAAACCAGTCCTTTTTGAGGTGTACTTTGTATCACATTTTTCAAATTTTTATCCTTTCTATTGGTGACTTCACTGTTTATACAATGGCCCCCAAGCCTAACACTGATGTAAGTGCTGGCTAATGTTCCTGAACACAAGAAAGCTATGATGTGCCTCAGGGAGAAAATGCATGTTAGATAAGCTTCCTTCAGGTGTGGGTTATAGTGCTTCTGTCCATGAGTTCCAGGTTAATGAGGCCACAACATACAGGATGGGCAAAAGGAGGTTTACAGTTGTACAAATAAATAAGACAGTAGCAAATATAATACAGGAATAAACTGTGTGTGTCGTGCAGTCACCCCGGTACACTCCTTTAGCCCCACCCCTGTATATTAAGTAAGGTGTCTTTACACAGAAAACACGGTTATGTATTGATCAGTTGACAACATGGTTGTGAGCAGGAGCCTAACTTTGTACGTGTCCTAGGAGAAATGGTCACTGTTTGCTCATTCAGTGCTCTCGGTGACTTAATAAAATACGAATACCACAAGTAACAGCATAAATTAATATGACTAACAACAATAACAATTAATATCATTTGATGAACCTTCTACAATTTGCAAGTTCCATGGCCAAAAAACACCAAAATATTCTAAGTAAAAGAACTAAGATTACAGGGGCAATTCTCTAGATCCAACTTCTACCTGTACCCAACCATTTTTTTAGAATAGTGTTAATGCCACAGCATTATACTGTATAAAGTTTTAAAATTATATTCTCACATCTGTTTATGATCATCTGTTTCCTATAAACTTCAGATAATTATTATTATGTTATTATTATTATTTTAATCTTCACCCCAGGACATGCTTAGAGAGATAAAAACAGAGAAATCGATGTGAGAAACTTCAATTAGTCACCCCCCCATACATGCCCTGACCAGGAATTGAACCCAAAAACCAGGTAATGTGCCCTGACCTGGAATCGAACTGGCAGCTTTTCGGTGCACAGGACAACACTCAACCAACTGAGCCACTGGGAAAGAGTATCATTAATCTAAAACAAACAAGCGGCAAACCTACCCAATCCTAAACAATGTTATGAAGTGCTTATATAAAACTGAACAGGACAGGGCGGGGAGGGAGGGGGAGGGGGGAATCAGTGTGGGGGGGAAGGAGAAACATCTGTAACAAAAATTAATTAATAAAAGAGAAAAAAAAACTGAACAGTCTAACACTGAACACTTAAAGCAATTTTTGAGTGCTCATATTACTAATACACATAGAAATTATCTATTTAGAAAAATAAACACTCAGGACAAGTCTCTAGTTTTATGTTTCAATCATTTACATAAAATAGTCTTTTTAAAAAAAAGAAGGAGGTATGAATGGGGAACAGGAGGACAAAGCAGAAAACTAAAACCAAAATTTTAACTAAATTTGCTATTTTTAAAGTGTCCACAATACAGTTTAAGAGCCAATTTTACCTCTTATTCAGTGGGCAGATATTTCAGGCATGATATAGATTTGAAAATCAAGGTCTCCAAAAATGCTGTAGTAAATAAATTTGTTTAATCCAAGTTTAATTTGGATGCAAAAAAATAATTTCACCACAACACCATCTTTTAAATAAACAAAGTAATGAATATTTTATAAAATGTCAACATTTCACAAAATAGACTATAGAGAAAATTTGCATAAAATAAAACAATCTGTTCTTGAGAATTAGGTTTACATGTGTTTCTTTTGGACCTGTTCTTCAAAGTCCCACTGGAATGCAACCAATACACAAGAAGATGTACATTCTACTACTGAGAAAATGTAATATGAAATTCAGATCCCCTCCTGTACCCAACACCTAGGTACAGTCAAACCTAAGAATAGTTTATAAGAAAACCATAAAAAAATCACAGTGAAGTTTTATTTTCAATGAAAAGAGCAGGCATGGAATAGGTAGTTAGTAAATGTGTTATAGACACTTCAGAGTACTTAGAATCAAAAGGGAAATAAACAGGAAAAATAATTGGAAACAACATTCTATGCACCCTCCAAAATTAGTACATCTTTATAAAGAGGTCACAATACTTCCTAATCCAAAATAAAAACTTTCCTGAAAATAAATATAAGAAACTAGTATTGACAATTTTCAACATCTATTCTTCTTTACTGAACCTCACCTAAAGACCTACCTTAAAAATAAAGAATAATCCTAGGATTCAATAAGACCTATCTTTGTAAATAATATGAAATGTAAATGCGATTGAAAGGCTGTTTTTCAACATCAAATAAGTGATTGCCTAAAGTTTCCAATTCTGTAAGCAATATAACAATTTCTGATATAAAACTTGCTGCACCTGTGTAATTTTACATTTTTTTCAACGTAGCTACTAGAAAATTTTAAATTACAAGTGTGGCTTGCATTATATTTCTATCAGCACTGATGCTATATTTTGACAATTGCAAACACTGGGAAAACACTGAATTCTCAGCAGTACTTTCTGAATAGTACTGTTATAATAAAAACTTTAAAAGAAAGTTGTTTAATAAGTAAAATCATCAGTGACACTTGATCAAAAGTATTTGAGAGGTTATAGCTTTGCTTTCTCTATAAATTCCAGACCTAAGATGTGATAAGCAGTTTCTTGCAACAGCAATGTTACTTACAATCTTCTGAAAACTGTATACCTGCAACTTGAAAAGACAATCAAGACATCCTGGAACCTGGCCAGGCTACAAGTACCTGGGTAATATCTATCACAGTTTAATTTCACTAGGTTGAATATTTGGAGAGAGGAATGACTAAAGGATACCTAAAATACATTTTTAATAATAAAATGAACAGAGACAATTGGAAAGAATAGGAGAACAAAGTAAAGATAGCTTATGGCTGTGCTTTAGCCAAATCGAAATTAAATCAAGCAAGTATTTGAGTTCCTATACTCAACAACATGGAAAGGAGAGGAAAAAATGAAATTGAGGAGTTACACAGAAATACACTGGGAGAAGATTCTAAACTTCCATTACTAAGGGACTAGATCAACTGTGATACAATGGAATACTATAAACCAGCTGAAATAAACAAATCCAATACACATCAACATGCAAAGACTTCAAAAATATGGCTGAGAAAAAAGCAAGTGCAGAATGACATAAGAAACATTACAGGATTTAGATGAACTTTAAAAACACAAAACTATGGTTTATTAAGATATACGGAATCAAAGAATAAAAATAGACTGCAAGTAAGTCCACCAAATTCAAAGGGGTCTTTTTCTTTACTGATCCAATGTCAGGCACACACACACATGCACACACACACGCACACACACACACAGAGGAAAAAAGAATATGAAAAAAGGAGATTGCAAAAAAGACAAATGGGCTCTGACTACTATAAAAATAACTTCAGTTAACAAACTGACTACATACGTCTAGACTTCAGTATGCTCTCACAGCACAGCCACACACACACAGAACCCAATGCCATATTCTTGTCTGTTACTGGAGGCTACATTTATAGAACCTAAGGTCTCCATGGCAACAACATGGTCTGTCCAAAAGGGAGGCATTTGTTCAGAGTCGGAGAAAACACTTCCCCAGAAAGCATCCTGCCCATTTAAAGAAAAAATGAAGAGCTAGAAACACCTACTTCATATAACTCACTCCCCATCAAATATCAACTTCAAAGTAACCATGTGACATTTGATAAAAGCTCTTATCTACAGCATTATATGTATATCCCCGCGGGTATAAAAAATTTGTAAAATTTAATCCAAGTCCTCAGTCAAGATAAACTAGTGTATCATATGGCCTTCACAAATCCTCCTTTCATTAATCAATTAGTATGGGCCCTGCAGAATATTTTGTGCCAGTGAATATATTTTCTAAGAGTGTCATAAGCTGGAGAAAACAGACATCCAAACATATATTTTTATGTCTCTTACTTTTATGGGTTCCATCTACTGTGAGAGTTCTCACATAATCTTTGAGCCTCAAACAAGGGAACATTAAGATTTGAGTTGAGAGTAGTACAAATATATTTTTCATCAACAAAATTGAAAGAAATGGGTATTTATTGTAGAAAGAACAAATTTCTCCCTAGTCCTAGAAAAGTACTCAAGGAAGATTATTTTTAATGTTTTAAAATCAATAGGTACTTATTTTAATAATATAGACCCAACATACAATTTACATCCGATCCTCTTGATTACTTGGATAATCTAACACAGTGCCTAAGAGTACAAGTTCTAGCCCAGCTGGTGTGGCTCAGTGGTTGAGCGTTGACCCATGCACCAAGAGGTCGCCGGTTTGACCCCTAGTCAGGACACATGCCCAGGTTGTGGGCCAAATCCGCAGTTGGGGGCGTGCAGGAGGCAGCCAATCGATGTTCTCTCTCATCAATGTTTCTATCTCTCTCTCCCTCTCCCTTCCTCTATCTCAAAAAATCAATAAAGAAAAAAAAATTTTTTTTTAAGAAATGTTTGCTGGGGCTAAAGGAGAATGCCAATAATGCAACCAAAACAAAAATTACTTAAAAAAAAAGAAAAAAGAGTACAAGTTCTAGAACCGAAGTCCCTGAATTGCAACACCAGCTCTTCCACTCACCATCTGCATCAGCCCTGACAAGTCACTGCACTTACAAAGCCTCTTATGAAAAACGGGATAATATGTTCTTTACATAATGTAGGTGAAATGTTTTTACACAGAGAGTATTCAATAAATATTTGATATTAGTTGTTAGTACTTACAAGCTAGAAGACTTTTTAAAAATTAACCACTGCTTTCTATAATTTAAAACACTGACACAGGAAAAAGGGGATCTTTTTATAACTATATGCTTTAAGTGATCTTTTTTACTTAGTAGCAAAACACTTGCTTGGTTTACCCTTTTGTGCCTAAATGCATTTCATATTATTTTGTTTGTTTGTTTTTTAAGTAAATAAAATCAAATAAATTATGAAGTATTCTGGCAAATCCACCCTGCCTCCACAGCAGCTGTTGTGTGAAACTGACTTATGAAATGTAGACACAGAAATGAAATGTTTGATCATCTGGTCCCATCCACTTGCCAATGTACCAGTAAAATTTTTCATCCTATAATTTATTTTCAAATACTGCAAATAAATGGCTTATTGGTTTTGTCAGATATCAATCTGGGTTTATCATATATGAGGAAAATGTTCCTCATTTTGTCAAAGCTATAAATCCACTAACTTCTGATGACAACAAGAAGGAAACAATAAATAATACCATGATTTTAATAGAATTAAGATACCTCCTTTTTACCTCCAAAGTCAAAAAAGAAAAATAAACATTCAAACTAAGCCTTTTTTCCAATTGTTCTGGATAACATTCTTTGCTATAAAGTAAGGATAAAGTTGCCATTCCTATAATCTAATTAGATGTGCATAGCATGGAAAGACATTTGGTCACACATACTGGCGAAGGTACCGGGAATTCTTTGTCTTCCACTCTCTACACATGCCCCAGACAACACTGGGACGCTGAGGTGAGCGCCTACATTACAGAGGTGCTGGGCTTTCCGGATCCCATTTGTTGAGTCTGTGCCACTTAATATTAAGCATTTCTTATTGCTACATAGGTAAACTTAGTTAAAATTGCCTTCAATACCAGCCAGTAAGCATATGAAAATATGTTCAACCTCACTCAGGATCAAAGAAATGTTATCTAAACACAATTTTTCACTTTGCAGATTGGCAAAATTGTAAAAGTTTAATGAAAAGCTATCACTGGCATGGATTTTTATATACTGGTAGTGCAAATATAAATTGGCACAGCTTTTTCAATGAGCCATTTGGCAATATCTGTCAAAATGTTATATATATAATATATACTTAGACTTGGTAATTCCACTACCAGTAATGTAATCTATGCATATATTCATAAAAAGCATCCAAAAACACATATTTAATGACATTCACCATGGCACTATTTGTAAGGGGACAAGTAAGATAAATGACGATGCATCCAGGGGAACACTGTGCACCCTGAACAGGAGGCTGACCTCTGCATCATCGCAGAAATTTAAAAGGCAAGAACTAAATGTGTAAAGTGACTCCACATGCTTAATTTTTTTTAAAAATCTAAATATACTGGCAGGATAAAACGTTTTTCCAACTATACAAAATCTTATTAGGGACAGGAGGGAGACTGATTTGGTTGTAGGGTGTTTGTATATTTTTAATAAAAAAAATGTATAGCTAGGGGAAAAAAATAAGGCACAAAAGAGATTCAATATCATTGCTTGTAAGATCTTCCATCAAACATTAAATTGGCATTATCGGTGTTAAATTCTCTCCCCTTAGCACCCATCTGGTACATAACATGCTAGTCTTCTTGATTTCATGTTCTACTCCTTTGTGTACTAGAGAACTATCACCGAAACTCCTCACATGGATCCGCACCCACCCCCATAATTAGAAGTCTTCTGTAACACTGCCTTGGTTTTTCCATTCTCCATTTTCTCAGCCCATGGAAAAGCCTGAATTCTCTGATATTTATAACACTAAAGCTGTCACTGCACAACTGAACATTTGGCATCACAAAAGAAACATCCCAAAAAACATTTTAAAAATAGTAATATTAATGGAATTAATATATAGCTTCGAAAAACAACTGCTTGAAAAGAGAAAGGTGCGTTGAGGTTTATTTGCTATTTACCTGCTGGATTTCCAGGAAGGGGTCATGCTTTTTAAATATAATACCTGGAGAAATAGCTCATCAGTATCTGTACACCTAAAACTAACTTAACATTAAATGTCAATGGTAACTGAAAAACAATTGTTTTAAATTTTAAACAAATACCTGGCATTTTCCCGATTTCTTGAATATATATGTAAATGTAAAAACATGTGGCTATACTAAGATAGCCTAAATTATACTAAAACTATCCCTACCTGACATAGATATATCTATATAGATATATAGATATATATACATATATATATGTATATATACATATATATATATATATAGAGAGAGAGAGAGAGAGAGAGGGAGAGAGAGAGAGAGATACTTAGAGTGTAAAGTATTTAAAACATTGAGGCTAACCACTACAATGGGTTAGTCTGTGAAAGTACAATTGAATTAACTTTCAAATCGTTAAGCACAACATACAGTCCTAGTAAAGGTCACTTATCATGCACAGTAGTGATGAAGGAAAAGACCCCTGGCACGCCACTAACGCCAACATTCTTTAGAAGGTAGTCATATGGTGAAACATGCCACTGACATTCTCAGAGCACGGGCCTCCGTTTCCCTTTCAAAAAATCTGTCTCTCAGCATGCAATTCCTGTTTACTGGATTTCATTCTTCCTGTTTAATAACCCCACCCCTGGTGTGACAAAAAATAAAAACCTGAAGGAATCTATTTTTAGCACAGACATTGACTTAGGTATTTTCTATTTAATCAACAGGATGCAAAGTTGTTTGTGCCTGACCAAAAAGGGAAAAAAAAACCTGCCTGCTTTGTCCACCTGCTAATATTGAACAAAGAAAAATCTCTGAACAAATCTTAGTTGACAAAAGATCACTTTAGAATAACTAATCTTAATATCCCTCCAACAACTGTATTTTGGGATTTAAAATGACCAAAATAGCCTTTAAGAGAAAGATGAAAAGTGTTCAGTATATTTGGGGCATATTACGACAGTACAGGAAACACAAGGCATCTTGAGCATTCTATGCTTTACACTGTGTAGGATGCTCTGCTCAAAGCCCAATTACAACATGAAATGAGATGGAAGAAAGTGCAGAGCAGAGGCTGCTGGGAACCAGCCATCCTTTCAATAGAAACAGCTATGGAGTCTATCACCTGACCCCTGCACATTCAAGTTCCTTCGTTCTTTTCCACACCACCTCATCACTGCACTTCCACACCGTGTGAATTCTTCTCAGATGAGTGTTGCCCTCACTGGACTGTGGATTTCTACACTGTGTCTTACTCGCCCGAGTATCCCAGTGCACCAAGCAGCACAGTGCCACACACTGTGGGTGTGTTCAAAAATATCTGTCATGTGACAGGGCCCCAGTGTGCAGGAATGTTTCTCCTAGAACTTCACACTGTTAGGATGTACACTCCGTTCCCCTTTCACTCAAAGTGTTCCTTAGCCAGATACACCAAATCGCTTGAGACTGTTTTATGGAAAATTGATGTCTGCTCTGTTTCAATTCATCACTGTCTGGAAATCCCCTTCAGGTGGCAGTTATATTGAGTGTCCTCTCCGTGGGTATGGACTAATTCTAATCTAGGACTACATGACTGAAACTCTAGTCCTGTTATTTCTGGTTCCAAGGGTCTGGGAGATCAGTTTTATGCTCCAAACAGTGAAACAGTATATAGACAAATATATGATATAAAATTATTACACTGCATTTTCTGATCCTTTCAATCAACCAAACTCAAAATATAAATTTAAATTCTCTTTTCATTGTTTAAAGTAAAAACTAAAACAATAAAGCTGGGGAGGCGGAGAATTCCCTCAATACTATTCCTTCATATAACTCTTTCTACTTCCCAAATATTAAGTTAACTAACTCACCACAGGAAGGGTCACTTTCGTGGTGTTCTAAAGTCTATTTATTTGAATAAAATAAAGATTTGACAAGGTTTGCCCTACAGCCTAAAGTTTGAACTTACTCATACTTGTACCCATACTTGCCAAAATTCTGAAAGTTGAAAGGAGATAAAATCTCATTCATTGTGGCAGTGAAAACTATAACCAAACTATTGTATCATGGTCATTGTTACATGGAGATACAAAAATAAGAATGCTATTTTCTACTTTCATCAAAAAAAAGAAATACTCCATATCAATGCTTTTAGATGTTTTGTGTATATAGACCCATTTTGCATACGTGTGTATATCTCCTTCTATCCCTGATCAGGACACCAATGTAATATCTCTATGGAGATCACTTTTAGTCCAATACCTCCCTAGGGAAAGCTCATGGATGACATCTCAAGCCACAATATGTAGTAAAATTAAACCATATTCATTAAGGTTCCACTAATTTGTAATTTAGTCTGTCTGTGCAAAAGTCAATTACACCATGAAAATGTTAAGCAAATTAATAATGCGATTAAATCTGTATGTGGGCACAATGACCCTACTTAAGAAAATAAATTTAAGAACCCCAGCACATTATTTGAATGCTAATTACAAATGAATGATTTGTTAATTCACTAAATCAATTCCATCAGGACGAAGGAACATTTTTTTAGGTATTATTTTTATTCTTTGTGCTTGCAGGTACTAAGTTACATGTATTTAAATATTCTACAAAGTAGGCATTTCAGAAATGTAAACTACCTTTCTCAGTAAATTTAAATCTTTGTATTATTTTTCCATTTATTTCTCGTGAACTCACTCTTTTCCTAGAATGATTCCTCAGGTATAAATACCTAGAGGTGTGTTCTTTCTTATATTCACACTCAGTGGAAATGTAAAATAATCCCAGTATTTAAAGATACTACCATGGTTACATGGTAGTTTGTTTTGTGTTACAAACAAAACTATTCATATGGTGAAGCCCTAACCACCACTGTGATATATGAAGATGGAACCATTAGGTGGTGATCAGGGTTAGATGAGGTCATGAGGGTAAGGCTTTGGTCCAATAGAATAGGTGTCCTTATAAAAGAGGGAGTGATACCAGAGCTATACACACACACACACACACAGCCTTTGTGTAGAGAAAAGTCCATGTAAGAACAGAGCGGGAAGGTGGCCAGCCTGCAGCGAGCCAGAAGAGAGCCCTCGCCAGAAACTGAATCAGTCAGAACCTTGATCTTAAACATCTAGCCTCCAGAACTGTGAGAAAATAAATCCCTATTGTTTAAGCCGTTCAGTCTACATTACTTTATTATGGCAGCCTGAGCAGACAAATACAGTAAGTTTCTTAAACCCAGTAAAGTTAAGCCAAAGTAAGTTTCAAAAGCATGTGAAATAATATACTCAAATGGAATTCTCAGCTCGCTGAACAGAGCCAAATCCAGTTACTACCAACACCCTTTTCCTGATTAAAAATAACCGACGATGCACATAATCTTAACTTCTTATACAGTCTAAACATTAGAAAGCAATGGCCACTAAGGACAAGAAACCTGGGATCAAGTACAGCAGTTCTGATGACGGTCAGAAACAGAGGCAAAGGGCAGTATCCATAGCTCCAGCTCAGGAGCATGCTCTACTTTCTAATGTCTACATATTTCCTGAAATCGCTGCTTTAAAAAGGTGATCAAACCTTCTGATTACTATTCATGAAGTAACATTTTCTTAAAGTGTATTTGAAAGAAAATAATACACATACCAAATACCAGAAACTATTAGAGTAAAATATGTCATTACAGAAAATATTGAGATTTCCACTTCAAGTTTATTCGGCAAATATTTATTAAACATCTCCTGCATGTCAAGCATTATACTAGGCACTCATTTATCTAAGAAAAGAAATATTTCTAATGACAGAGATGTCAGGCATTAATTTGAAAGTATCATAGCCCTAAATCTCTGGTCCCAAGAACTCCAAACTACTTATTTGACGCCAACCCTTTGGGTGACAAACAGGCACCCCAAACTTTCCTTGTTCTGAAACTGAACTTCCGAACACTCTCCCCACCAGCACCACCCCCTTTAATGGAACCTGGTCTTCCTTAAGTCCTCTCCAAAAAATACCATCCTCATCCTTGAGGCCATCCTGAGTCCTCTTTCTTTCATACCCTAATGTAATATCTCTTGTCTGCCCTCCTTTTATTTTTTTTTGTTTGTTTGTTTTTTGTTTTTTGGGTTTTTTTTGTTTGTTTTTTTATCCTCACCGGAGGACATTTTTCCATTTTTTGTTCAGGTAGAGTGGGAGGGAGAGAGAGGAACAGAGAGAGAGAGAGAGAAACATCGATGCGAAAGGAACACATCGAGTGGCTGCCACCCGCACAACCGACCAGGGCCGGGGACAAACTGCAACCGAGGTACATGCCCTTAGCGGGAACCGAACCCGGGTCTCTCAGGACCGCAGGCCGATGAGCCAAACCGGCCAGGGCTGCCCTCCTTTTATCAAATATCCAACATGTGGCCCTTTTCCCCTTCCACCACCTGCTATAAGTAAGCTGATGGTATAAGCCCCCCAACTGGTTTCCCCGTTTCTAGCCTCTACTGACTGTTCTCATCCAGCATTCAGTCATCTTACCACACCTCTACTCAAATCCCTCCATTGGTTCCCCAACACACTTGGGAGAAATGCCAAAGTCCCTACTTAATCAGGTCTCTCCTGCTAACCCTCTGGTATCAACATCTTCCATCTGCCACTATCTAACTGCTCCAGGAAGGACAAGGCAAGATCCACCTAGAAAGTCTGTGATGTTTTCTCCTCTATTCACCACCAAGCTGGCTCCATTGCTTCATTCAGTCCTTATAATAACACTTCCAAATGTGGCCTTACTCAAATTAATATTTTTCTATAATGTTTATCAACATTCAACATGCTATTTTATTTGTGTGCCTCCCCTCTCTGGAATGCAAGCTCCATATACTAAGCAAGGACTTTGTTGTTCATGGCTGTAACCTCAATGCCTAAAATAGTGAGTGATACCTAGTAGAGCCTTGTAAACATTTTTTGAATTAATTTCCATTACAAGGACTCACAGAAGTAGTAAATGTTTACTGATATCTGCTAAAATACAAAAATTTCTGCAGTGATGTTCACTGTAAAATAAAAAAAATAATAAAACTTAAAAACTATCTGCTTCAATGCAAAAGGTCCCTAGGCCAGCCCCCTTGACCCTTAAAGGCTTTCTATGTAGCTACAACCAATGGGTCCTTCCCTAGGTTTGTCCAAAAAAATTATTCACATCACATAGGGACTATTTCAGTGAAAAGAAAATATTTTCCTGCCCTGGCTGGTGTGGCTTAGTTGTTTGGAGCATCTTTCTGTGCACCAAAAGGTTGTAGGTTCAATCCCCAGTTGGGGCACATACAGGAGGCAACTGATGGATGTTTCTCCTTCTCTCTCTCTCTCTCTCTCTCTCTCTCTCTCTCTCTCTCTCTCTCCCTCCCTCCCTCCCTCCCTCCCTCCCTCCCTCCCTCCTTCCCTTCCTCTGGGTTTTGAGCTTGATCCCCAGTTGGGGGTGTGCAGGAGGCAGCCCAAAATAAATATATGAATAGATAGATGATAGATAGATATAGATTTTTTTTTTTTTTTTTAAGGAAGCTAAGACATCCTCATAGCCACAGTTCCAAAAGTAGAAGTGCCAGGAATGTTTTACCTTCCAACCTGCTGGCTTCAAAGATTATATAATCCATTCAAATCTGGCCCCTGGTAGCAAGCTCCCAAACCTTTCTCCTGGCTTTTTCAGTCACTACTGAAAACCAAGGTTCCCAGTGATGTTCCTATACAGAAAGGTTAAGTACTGAAGTAACTCCATATTGAAACTTCGTAAGCAATGGAAATAAGAGGTATGAAAATTCTGTGTTTCCGACAAACCAGCAGACACCTGGTTGTGCTACTACTAAGAAAAAACGGGTTACTTTCCCAAATATAGAACAATCTGAAAGGTGTCAAGTTAGTCCATTCCAAAAACCAAAGTATTCTAACTGAATTCCTCTTCAACTGGCAAAAATCTCTAATACTGTAGTTGATTAAAACACACACACACAAAACAAAAACAAAAAAACCCAGAGACAACATTTTTAAAAACATACAAAATATATACAACCTACAAACCAAAAACCAATAATGATAAGAAGATACCAAGATAATATATTTACATCCTTAACACAGGGTCTAGTGACAAAATTAACAATCGATAAATATTAGATGTTATTAAAACCATCATGTGAAATTATTTTCAGATAAACCTGGAGATTAAGATAGGCTACTGAAAGGTGTAGTTAAAATAACAACAGCTAACATTTATTGAAAGTCATCTATTTGCTAAGCACCTGGACCTGATTTAAACACAGACGCTCTAGCCCCACTCTGCTAACTCCAGTTGTTTCAAGAATTAAATTTTAATAAAATTAGACTTTAGACCTGAAGCTCATCTCTCAAGTGCAAGTAACCCAGTGAGATACTTTGAATAAAGAAAAACATCCAAAGCAAGTCAGAACTTCATTTTGTAAAACTCCTTATTAACAACAATACAGGTATTTATACCAATCTTACTGCATAGGGAATACAGTATAGTGGAAAAAATATAGGCTCTAAATCAGAGTTACGTGTCCTTAAGCATATTATTTAACCTCCCTGTATCTCCGTTTCTTCACAGGTAAATTAAATCAGGTCCAGGTGCTTAGCAAATAGATGACCTCTTGCTTAATTGGGTTGATAGGAAAAAATATGAGAAAACACCTAGTTGACTTTCTGGCACATTATATAATAGATACAAGAAATGTCCATTGCTTTTCCATTTCTTCCCTCAACTGTTCCTTCTGCTGGTAAGTTCTCCCTAAATATAAAACAAGCCACAGACACCACAAAGTGTTACATATTATTACACTGGCAAGCAACCTAAAACAGCAAATGTGGCACTTTCAAAAGGGCTGCATTATAAATGTAACTCTTATTAAGAATGATTAGAGGCATAATAAAAAGATTCATTTAATGTTGCACCTTTCAATGTAGAACATTTATTATGAAATCCTTCAAAAAAACATCATGATGTTTCTATTTCACATTCTTATTCCTATTAACACTCATATACAAGTTTCTGGCTATATATCTGAGTTTGTATAGCATCCGAATTTAAATACAAAATAATGACAAATTTCAATAATCAAAGAAGAAAAGAAAATTGCATCCATTCATAGTATATGATTACAGAGCTTTTATTCTAAAAACACGGATTCTGATAAACACACTTAAGTAGAACATGTATATGTGTGATGCATATGGAAAGACTCTGCCACTTTTGAGCACGTTTAAATGTGAGGAATTTGGGGTTCAGCTTCTTAAACTTAAACTGATGGTTCTTTGAAGTCTAAAAAAGCTTTAGCAAAGAAAAGCTCTTGACAAAACTCAACGTGAAGCCTCTGCTTCTCAAAAGATCCAGATAAGTATGAACCTGAACAACCAAATAAAGAAATAATTTGAAAACATGGTTTTACTGCCTCACACATACCCAAAAGAGACATATTTCTATAAATGCAGCCAGCCAAATAGTAAAAGTATCTTAGTCTATTATCTTTATAAATGACTCACAATTTCCCCTGGCAATAATATTTAAATGTGTCAATGATAGTAAAACCTTACACTAGAGTAGTGTTTTCCATTTGCAATATACTTTCTCATATATTGTGCCCATTTGAGCCTTAAAACCACCCTGAAAAACAGGTAAAGCAGACAGTGTGCCCTATTTCACAGACCAGAAAAATAAGACCCAGTGAAAGCTGTCGAGGTCACACACAGAGAGAATAAGGGGTATTACACCAGTTCCTCCCCTCCAGCTCCTCTTCCTCATTAGAATCCCAGACCCCAAAATAAATGACACCATTAGAGTGACACTGATGCAGAAGAAGTTAAGGCATTGCCAGTCTCCATTTCCTTCTTCTTGGATCTTACAAGAGATTGAATGTCCAATTTAAAATATTGCCGATCTAACGTTAAAAAGGTTACAAAGTAGATGTATAAAACAAAAAGTTCAGAATCCAGGGAGAACAAATGTAGACATACCCAAATATAATCCAAGGCAACACACTGACGTCCAGAGCTTAGGAAGATATAATGCTTTGCCCAGAATTCAGGTCTTTACTTTTAACTTGCTTCTGTGACTGACTCAAGTCATGGTGACTAAGTAAAATTTGAATCACTATCACCTAACTAGGCAATTCTAAGAATCAATTTTGACTCAGTCTTCAGATAAGCACAAGCCTACATTATGTTACAATCAAATAATTTAAAATTTTTTCCTAAGAATTACATTTTAAAATTGAACCAAATTGGGTTGTATCCCATCAGTATTGCTTACTGAATTACTAGTAGCATGTCTGATACACAGACATTGTACACTAAAACATCTACAGAATGCTGAGATATTATACAATATGGAAACACAAATGTTAATAAGACAGTTTCACCTTCAAGAACTTTTGCAGTTTAAAATAGGAGATAAGCTATGCATACCTAATAATTATGAAATAATTACCAGAGGGGAAATGCCTTCAAGAGATGTCCCAAACTAAAAAGAGTAAAAATCCCATAAAGAAAAATTCAACCTCTAGCCCAACTGACCAGGAAAAGCTACAAGAACATGTAAACTAGTCTTTAAAAATGACCAGGACAATTTTCTGCCTCCATTTCTCCATGAGGGGGGTTAAAGGCCCCCTAAATATGCATATATGAAAAGGGCACAAAGTAACCATCACTGACAGGGAGTCTAAACTAGAGAAGAAAACGGCACCAAACTGGCAGGTTCGGGGAAAGCGCAGCCATCACTGTCCAGGCAAGGAGCTTCCCGGAAACTTTTGTTCCTATGCATAAAGATGTTTTTGGTGGACTTGGGGAAGAGGTTGCTAGAAGCAGCAAGAAAAGGCCAAGATGAAGAAGTGAGAGCATGATGGCAAATGGTGCCCCATTCACCACAGACTGGAGAGAGAAGAAGTGAGAGAGAGAGAGAGATAGGAACATCCATGAGCGAGAACATGGATTGGCCACCTCCTACATGCCTCCCACCGGGGATCAGGTCCACAACCTGGGCATGTGCCCTGACCAGGAATCGAACTGGTGACCTCCTGGTGCCTGGGTCAATGCTCAACCACTGAGCCACACCAGCCAGATTAAATATATGATTTTCTTTTTCTTTCAGTTTTCTAAGTTGAAGGTGTCTCCTGTGGAAATGCAGGTGGTAATTGTAAAGGTTATTATATACTTGTAATTTTCTATAATGCTTTTCAGGGTATTTTCTAAAAATTTAATTCCCCCTGGAGTATAATTAGTGAGAAATTAAACAAAATCAGTGTAATAAGAGTACATTTCTAAACTAAAAAAAATGACCAGGAAAGTTTTGAGAGAGAAAGATCAGCTTTAAAAGAGCTACCAGCAAGGGTAAAAAGGGAGCAAATGAAAAGCTTCGCTTATGGGACACTGATAAAGGCCCAAGAATGATGTCAGTTGGAATAGAAAGAACAACGACAAAGAAAAATGAACTATTTTCTTTCCCAAATTCCAAGGTTAGCTTTTTATATAATCAGTTCAAACACAGGAACAGTTTACCAGAAAGATAATGCAAGACTATATTGTTCTTTGCGGTTACAAAGTATCATTCTTGACAATGACCATCCACATCAATGGGTTCTACGTGACAATAAGAAATGAAGCCTTAGGTATTTTCCTCTAAAATACCATCCTAAATACATAGGTCCACAACTTTCTCTTCTTGTAACTTGGATCTCATAATCAACTGGGAAAAGTAAAAAGAAAAGAAAAGGGAGGTTGGGACCTCCCCTAACAGCAGAGGAGAAGGATATGCACGGGTGCCTACAAATAGGTTTAATGCAGTCATTTTCACATCAGCAGAGGAGTTATCCAATATGTTAAAAGAAAATTCTGAGAAAGTCTTATAATCTTCTCAAAGCTATGATAAGGAGAAATTCAGCCTTTTTTTTTTTTTAGCCTTGGACAAGAGACTGAGTCAATAACACTTTACAATAAAGGTCATTTAACCTATTTCATATATAAAGAATACTATAAAATACAAAAGGCCAGGTTTTAAGTTATAAGTGAGACCTTTCTTACTTTTTCTAAAATCTTTGACCCAGTTTAATGAAAATTGTGGATTATACTCCACCACTTTCAAAGATTTATAGGAGATACAGTTTTTTCTCTTTCCTCCATGCTATTTTGTATTTTGTTTCAACCAATTTGAAGGTAAACGCTGCATTCTTGAAAATTGATGAAATATGCTTAACATCTACTCCCTTCCTTTAAAACAAAGCAAAACAAAAACACAAAGTAGAAATGCACAAAATACATGCGTAAGCTTTAAATTAGTTTTTTGTCATTTCCAGGAGCATACATTAATTAATTGTTTTCATAAATAACTGAGGTGACATCTGAAAATATAAAAGCTGATTATCCTCTAAGGATAAGTAGCTGAAGGAAGTCAACACTAGGACAATTTCTATTTGGGAGTAAGGAGTTCTGATACTATATACATTGTAATAAGGTTTTCATTAGCATTTTCTACAATGTTTCACTTAGCACTGGCAAGACACTGTTGCAAATTTGGAGTGTGGCTCCTGTCTCTCTCCTAAACCATGATGAGGGCAAATAATACTCTCATTTAAGTTATTTCACTTCTAACCAAAATATCCCATTGGAATAGTCTCTTTTCTTTATATACACTGATATAGTTATTCACCATAGATGTACAAGTTCTACTATGTTAAGTAATTATTTAAAAGTTATCTTTGTGGTTGCCAAGAAGTAACAGCTACTGAAGACAACTCCACAGCACACTAAAAAGGGGAAAAGATAAACTCATACAAGTTTCTGTTTGAATGTAAGATAAACAACCTAATAAAAAGTAAACAGTTTTATCTCTGAATCCAATTCCATGGTTTAGATAATACGCCTACAACCATTTTAAATAAGATAAAGTAGCAGTAAAATAATTCTCAATTGCAAACTAAATGGAAATTTGGGTATTTTTTAGTACAATACAAGGTTGATTAATTGGGCAGAGCAACCAGCAATGCACCAGGTACTAGTATGGCTGATGGGTTTAAAGACTCGTAGTTTGCTTGTTTTTTAATAATGAAAGTCTAATTCAGGAAGAAGTTGTTATTAAAACTTCTCATCTAACTCCAGATTTCTTGAACACACCCCACACACACACACCCTGAAGAATAAGCCTACAGACACCATTTCAAGAATGTCAGACTGGAAAACTGAAGACAACAACCTGGACAAAAATATATCCTTCCTGGGAGCACAAGTATATGACACAGAAAAACCATACTGGATGAACATTAACAGGTCATCAGTAACAAATAGTACACATTATGCCAAGTGTCTTTAAGAAGTTTTATAAACAGTTACATTGATAATGCTATTGTGAAATAAAATTTCTCCTTTCAGAGTGAATTTTCACCAAAAGATATTTTATTAGAATGACTAAAAGTCCCAGTCCTTACTTGACTATACCTAGGAAGAAAAAATAATAATTAAAGTTGACAAAAGAGCTTTGGTTTTGCTCTCTTTAACTAAGGGAAACTAGATGGGGTGAGTCCCCTCCTCTTCATTCCTCTTTGCCTAAAGATACTTCTTCAGCAAAAACATTACAGGCTTGCAGTTATTTCTTTGAGCCCTAAAATCAGTTGGAAGTTCTCGCTGAGAGCCCAAGAGATAACCCAGAAAAAGAAAGAAAGAAAAAAAAGTCATGTGTTTAATGTATCCTGCTCTCACACAGTAACTGGTTATCCAGAATAGTCACAATAAAGAAAATAACACAAAGTCATTCATTTTAGGGACAGTCCTGAGCCATTACTGGTTTCATCCCAAGTTTGTCAGTTTCCATTCAAACTGATGCAGACCTATTACTTACCCATCTGCTAGTCCAGTGTACCCAGATAAGTTGAAGGGTATGACTCAAGCATTCCATAAGCCTCCAGGACTTTCCTGTTCATCCTATGGCTACTCAGTTATCTGTCCTCAAGCACTGTGCTTTCAATGCCTGAATTAAAAAGCCCCCACGGAACATCATGAAATAAACTAGATATTCTTAACCTGGCATCAGTAAGCTTTTCAAGCCTGTAAGCCCACCAGAAGACAGTGAAACACCCATTTTTGTAACCATGGGGCAGACAACAATATCCTTCTTATAGAATACACGCAAATTATGAGGGAATTAACACTTTACGTGTAGCAAAAGAGAAATACCTAATTAAGCATTCCATCACAAAAGCAGAAGCTGTCTTGCTAAGATCAGTGAGTAAACTTTCCCAACCATGTAACTTTCTAAATATTTACTTTAAATGTTACCTAAGTTTTTTATGTTATTGGCAAAGTAAAGGACTAAAATAATGTATTTCTTTACAAAGGTATTTAAGTAGAACACAAACTCACGGATAAACAGAATTGAAAATATTTTCATTTCCCTGAACACAACAACTTCATTCATGAATAGCACAGTCTTTATTTTTTTTCTTTCATGTTTTTTGTTTTATGCGGAGAGAGAGATAGAAACATCGATGTGAGAAACATTTATCGGTTGCCTCCTGCACATCCCCTACTGGGGAACAAGCCTGCACCCCAGACATGTGCCCTGACTGGGAATCGAACCAGGATCTCTCAGTCCATGGGATGATGCTCAATCCACTGAGTCATACTGGCCGGACCACAGTCTTTATTTCTAACGTAACAAATTTGTTTTCTGTGGAACCAAAAACCCAAACACACACAAATTTCAGCAAGTAACCTGGCCTTGAAATAAACAAGGATTACAAGCATGTGACATGTGCCAAAAAAATTAATTTACGATATGGGGGGTGGGGGAGCTTATACCTGAAAAAAATTCCTAAAGTTTTCATTTGTAAATTAGCTAGTAACAGCAACTGTCATATTCCTGTTTATAACCACTCAAGAGTTTAAGCAACTAACTTCTGACATTTCCTTAAAAAAAAAGTTTACACACAAATAAATCCTGAGTTAGAATAATACTGAGAGAGAAAGAAAAATTATGGTAGGGTGACTTAATGTTCTGACCAATTTGATATCCACTTCCCATCTCATCTTCTGTCTTTGAAGTTTTCTAAACTGTAAAGCAAACCATACAAGAAAGTTAACTATTTAATCAAATCTCTTCAGAACTACATTATAAACAACTCCAAAATAGCTCTGCATTTATCTAATATTTGACTCAGAAAACACAACACAAATGTAAGGAATATCATTAAAAATAAAGACAAATTTTTGCTCATGACAATGCTACACTGTTAACAGAATCAGTCCCACAAAATTATAAAATATGCTTTCATAGCAAAGTTGGGTCACTCCTCACCCTATCAAATACTTCCCTGAGGTATAACCGATAATCGCACTGAATAATCACCCCACACCCACACTCTTCCAGAGGTATTTGCATTTTTAGAGACAAAAGAACAAGCCTCTTCTGTAAAGAGCCAGACAGTAAGTGTTTTTAGGTTTTTCAGGCCATACTCTCTCTGTCAACTACTCAATTCAGACTCTGTAGTGTGAAACCAGCCACCAACAATATGTAAAGAATAAGGTTGGCTGTGTTCCAATAAAACTTTATACACAAACACAGGCTGTGAGCCAAGTATGCTTACCTCTACGTAGGTAGGGGATTAACTTTTCAAGTTTGCTGGCTCTGTCTCTGTCACATAAAGACATTCACTTAACTACTTTTGGTACTTATTTCCTCTCCTCGGGAGTTGGAACTAGACTGGGGACCTTCAACATGTGTTCGTGGTGAAGCTAATTCTAGTAAAAATGGAAGTGTGTAGTGCTGTCCACACCTCCCCAAAGGGCTCTGAGAAGCTTCTGGGGCCAGGGCCAGGTCTGTGAAACCCACTGGCAGCTGAGCTCCAAGGCCCATTCAATACCAGGAACCCCTGATGCCTATGTGTTTCCTTGGCATCCCCTCAGGCATCATGAAAAGGTGAGGGAAGCAATCTTGGGTTAGGGGCCTTTCAGAGATTCTAGAAATCACAATACTTCCTTCCATAAAGAAGAGCAGTTACATGTCAAAATTAAAAATAAAACAGGTAGAAAGTAGAAGACAATGAAGTGAAAGTTAAATGCTACTTCATGTATATATTTAAGATCTCTTGACAAAAATTTGTTAAAAATACCTTGAATAAGTTTTATTACAGCTTACTTTTTTCTCAAATTTTAAATATAATCAGTAAGTAAGAGTTCAACAGAGCAAATGTAATCTATTTCTGACACCAGCCTTAAAAGGTTAACATATCTGCATATTAATCATTTTACAATTAAAAGACAAGTGGTTGCCTGGCCGGTGTGGCTCAGTGGTTGAGCATCGATCCAGGCACCAAGTGGTTGCCAATTTGATTCCTGGTCAGGGCACATGCCCAGGTTGTGGGCCAGATCCCCAATGTGGGGCATGCAGGAGGTGGCCAATCAATGTTTCTCTCTCTCTCTAAAAAAAAATTTTTAAAGGAAAAAAAAAACACAAGTGGTCATACGTATTAAAATGGGCCAAGGCTAGGACTTCTACTTAGTAAAAGCTCCTCAGCAAGTTAGTTCTAGATTCTAGCATTGAATTTAACTTACAATTTAGTTTAATTTGAATTACTGTTCTCGATGAGAGTCAAAAATCTCAAAGTAATAAAATTCTGCAAAATAGAATAAAAGTGTTACAGGAGCCCAGAGGAAGAATTTATACGCTGTAAAATGCCAGTGAAAATGCCATGTAAATAACAGCTCAAAATATAAGCACCAAAGTGATTACATTTACAGGGGGACGGACGACTGCCTGATACTCAATAAAAATAAGTTTGTTCCCCAAGTGTACATGTTTCTCTAAAGGAGGACTTATGTGTTGCTAAAATTTAACCAAAAATTATTGCTCCTTTTCAGTTTTTATTTAATTAGTTATTAATATAAAATTATATACTTACTTTTCCCCTGTATCTCAAACTCTCAGGAAAGAAACATCAAGTCATAAAAGAACATTTTTAGCTTCAATTCTGTGCTAAGAAGTGTCCTAACTTAGGGTCCTAACTCAGACTCCAAACTCAGGCATATATTATACACCCCCTCTCAACCAAATAACTTATAAAAACAGAGAATTTTTTTAAATGACAAATACCCTCGACTTTTTCCAATAACATTTCTAGCCATTAGCTTCTGACAGTGAATTATTTAACTGAGCAGTTTATATATATAAATCTTGAATGCCATCATAAAAAGCACAAACTAAACACAACTGCTCTAAGGCAGAACAGTGAAGATACTTAAAGTTTTAGTATTACAGCTATTCTTGCATAACATTCAATATAAAACCATTTTTTTAAAGACATGTTTATGATATAAGTATGAATTCAACAAATTATGGAAAACTTTATTTAAATAACTATCTTTTGTAAATATTTTATATACAAATGTATATGTTTCTTAAAAAGTGATGAGTCATCTTTGGGAAGGGACGACATAGAAATTTGAAAGTTCCAGAAAAATGGCAAAGTATTACTGCAAGTAGAAATATGAGCACACACAAATGGAACACATTTAAAAAATAATATAAAATTTCTAAAATTTTAAAAACAGAATAAATTAAAATCAAATGAATTACTTTAGAAAATGTAAGGCTACATTCTATTTAAATTGATATTTCAATCAATAGTTAACATTTAAAAATAATTCTATTTAAAAGTTACATTTATATTTATAATAATGCTCACTCACTGGTATTTCTATCTCTACTTTCAAACAAGAGACTGTAGTTCAGACAATTAATAATCATACACCTAATAAATGAACCAAGAAGTTAAATATATCTATATGATTCCATAACTGTAGCTACATTAATGTAGCTCTATAATCCAGTAAGGTTTTCAAAGAGGTCTCCTGAGAATCACTGCATAAACTTATTACAATCATCTATTTTCTATGCAAAGTAAGTTGGACAAATACAATCAGCTCATATCACTCATGAACCTTAACCTCTTTCTTTCCTGCCTTTCTGTAACATACCTTAAAAGCAAAATACTCAAATGTCCAGCCTCCTTTGCAACTAGGAGCCAGTGACACAGCTCTGACCAATAACAAGTACCTAACGAAGGCTTTCCTTCAAAATAAAAGATAAAATCAGACCAAGAAAAGGATTTTCAACATCCTTCTTTCCTGGTTGGTGGTGCAGCTAACATCTTGCAACTGTGAAACCGAGCCAGTTTTCCTTAGTGACATCCTTGAGTATCTGCACCAACCTTGTATTGTCTTCCTGTGTGTTTCTTTTATCTATCTATCTATCTATCTATCCTCACTTGAGGATATTTTTCCATTTTTTGTTCAGATAGAGTGGGAGGGAGAGAGAGGAAAAGAGAGGGAGAAACATCAACGTGAAAGGGACACATCAAGTGGCTGCCTCCCACATGACCCAACCAGGGCCGGGGACAAACTGCATCCAAGGCACATGCCCTTAGCGGGAACCAAACTCAGGTCTCTGGACCACAGGCCAATGCTCTAACTGCTGAGCCAAACCGGCCAGGGCCTTTTTTTATTTCTTAATTGAATGTGTAAGGATGACATTGATTAAAAAAAAACTATATAGGTTTCAGGTGTCCAGTTCTATAATACGTTAACTGTACATTGTATTGTGTTCACCACCTCAAGTCAAGTCTCCTTCCACCACCACTTATTCCCCCTTTACATTCTTCTACCTCTCCCCATCCCCCTTTCCCTATAGTAATCACCAGGTTGCTGTCTGTGTCTGTGACTTTTGTCTTTTCTTTTTTTTTGATGATTTTTTGTTTTTGTTTTGCTTAATCCCTTCTTGTGTGAGAAAAATAAGTCCATAGTTAAGCCTCTATGTTGGCAGTTTTTGGTAACCTGTAGACTAATGCAATCCTAATACAATGTATGCTATGAATCAAGCCTATCAAATTGAATTATGTTATAAATCACTTTGGTGAATTAGTTATAAGATACACTAACGATGAAAAATTATCTAAGAGAACAAGTAAGAGCAGAGAGCAAATCAATAGCAACTATTAATAGTAATAATAGCAATAGCAATGTGAATGATATAATAAAAAATAGTATAAATATTTATACCACATAAAAGATTACAGTAACAATAACAAATATTTATTAAACACTCCATGCCAGAGACTGCTGAAGAACATACATGAATGTATCTAACCTTCAAATCATATGATGTTGGTAATATTACCAATCCTACCCATGGTAAAACTGTCATCAATCCTTGACAAAAACGGAATAATGTGGTAAAACACAGCTAAATGTATTTATTGAAATTGTGACCTTTCTATTTTTATGATATTAAAATGTCCTTTAAGAATTTAGAGCAGTGGAGAGCAAGTTACATTCATTTTAATATGCTTACTTGGCCAAATAAGTAGGTGACAAGTCAATAGCTGTGCCCGGTTTTATGAAATTTTAACTGTCCATGAAATCCAAGTTATCTGCCCAGGACCGAAAACCAGTTTGTTTGATACCAAAGTCCAGGATCATAAACACTAGGTTATAGGAAGAAAATACACTAAATAAACTCAAAACTATTCTGTGAATACAATTAAAGATATACATATAGAACAACAAAGAAAAAGAGCCAACCCAGGATATATAAAGTGGGAACAAGGGCTTTTAAATTAAAGTAATGTTACCATGTTGCCTCCCACAGAATTTCTCTGTGTGATTAGACTGAAACCATACCAGAGAAAGGGGCATCAAGATGGGAAGGTTCTCATTTGAGAACAAAGAACTGCATAGTGTTTATGTCTAAAAGAAGACTAAGGGACCCCAAATCCAAAGAGCAGAGCAGGCGTGCCAATAACATTTGCCCATAAAGCTTGCTCCTAAATTTCTTCCAGCTCTATAAAACTTGGGGGATCAACCTGGCCGGTGTGGCTCAGTAATTGAGTGTCAACCTATGCACCAAGAGGTCACCAGTTCAATTCCTGGTTAGTACACATGCCCAGGTTGTGGGCCAAATCCCCAGTGGGGGGCATGAGGCCGCCAATCAATGTTCTCGCTCATCGATATTTCTCTCTCTCTCCCCCTCTCCCTTCCTCTCTCTCTCAAATCAGTAAAGAAAAAAAAAAAGTTGGGGGGTCAGCCCTGGCCAGTGCAGCTCATTTGGTTGAAGCATAGTCCCATAAACCGAGAGGTCCTGGGTTCGATTTCCCCATCAGGGCACATACCTAGGTTTCAGGTTCATCCCCAGTCCAGTGTGTATGGGAGGCAACCAGTCAATGTTATTCTCTCTCCATCTCTCCTTATTTCTCTAAAATTAATAAACGTCCTTGGGTAAGGGTTTGTTTGTTTGTTTGTTTTTAAGTAGGGGGATCAGGCATGAATAAAAATCAAAAACAAACTGAAATGTAGTCAAATTCTTCACGTTTTACAGTACTGCATTTCAATTTTTTAAACTCATGAGTTTTTTTTAAATTAATTTATTTATTTTTGTTACAGATGTTTCTTTTTCCCCCACTGATTCCCTCCTCCCTCTCCCTCCCCGCCCTGTCCCCAGCTTTGTTGTCCATGTCCATTGTTCATGCATACATGCATATAAGTTCTGTAAACTCACGAGTTTTTAAAGCTCATCTCTAGTTGTCTGGAAATGCATGCTTGATAAGCAGTTTTTTAATAACTAAAAAATGTTACTCAGTCCAATATTTCTAACAATTTGACCAAGCATTTTCTAATAAATCTGAATGTGCTTAAAAGAAAATGGAGTTTGCATGACTACATAATGTCAGGATTATGCACAGGAAGAAATCAGAAACTTGAAGAATTCAAATAGTTACTTATATACAGAACTAGACAAATGTTAAATAGGTTTAGCTTATGCCCAACCATTTTCACATTTTTTATTTTATAAGATTTTAGTTACTTCAAAACCTGGCCAGGTCTTTTTCATTTGTTTGCTCAAACACAATCTATTACTAAAATATCAAACAGGAAAAAAAAAAAGTCACTTAAAGTAAAGAAAATAAATGCCTGTATATCTTTATAATTGAAAACAGTAAATACCTTCCTGCTTAGAGTTTATTTGTAGTTATCTCAAACACTAGATCCCATATATTTAAACCAATCTTCCAGTACCAATTTTAGTTATATCAAAACACTACATAATACACAAAAACAGTCTGCATTCTCCAGTGTTCACCACAAGAAAAGGTGGGTGGCTAATTGAGGGGTGGGGGTGGGGGGGTGCTCCAGGAATGGCTTTATAATTGAAATGCAAAGGTGTACACACACACACATATGGGGCGTATGGAATTTGTGGAGATATTTCTACCTTGAGCTGATTTTAAAAGAAATTGCCTCCTGGCTGGTGTGGCTCAGTTGCTGAGCATCGACCCATGTACTAAGAGGTCGCCAGTTTGATTCCCAGTCAGGGCACATGCCCAAGTTGTGGGCCGGATCACCAGTGGGGGGCATGCAGTAGGCGGCCAATCAGTGTTGTCTCTCATTGATGTTTCTCTCTCTCCCTCTCCCTTCCTCTCTCTTTCTAATATCAATAAAGAAAAAAGAAATTAATATATATATATCCTCAGGTGAGGATTTAAAAAAAGGAAAGAAAAAGAAATTTTTCTATAACAAGGAGCTATCTCTCCTCCCCCAATTACTTACTTATTCAATTGTTTACTTATATCATTATGAGCTCATGGAATATTTTTTCCCTAAAGGTTGTAATACATAATTTACCTTGTTGCTCAAATTGTTCCCAGTGTGGCATTGGGACACCTTTGGGACACCTTTGTACATACATTCATTAGACTTCCTTCTGAACTGTAAAAATTGCCACTCCAGTTAGGGAAGGTCAAGTAATTTCTCTGAACAAGGAATCATTGATGGCTAAGACTAACCGTACCACTTCCATAAGCCAAATATATATATATATGTGTGTGTGTGTGTGTGTGTGTGTGTGTATATATATATATATATATATATATGTAAAGAAAGTGTATATATTGAAATACCCCAAGTGCATTGTACTATTACACCTCTTGTTTAGCCAAGACATCATGATCTTTGGTCTTTATTTTATACAATTACAGAATTTCCTCACCATGGTCACTATTTAAATCCATCTCACCTTGACACTCTACCCCTAACCCACAATCCCCATATATTATTGATATTTCAGGAACATAAACCCAAACCACTCAGTGACAACAGCAGAAATTAATTTTAGCCAAAAGGTAATAAGTCTTACTTATGTTGAGTTTAAAAAGCCAATCCTTAAAGGTCAAGTACTGTATCATTCCATTTACATAATATTCTTGAAATGATAAAATAATAGCAGTGAAGAACACATTAATCTTTGCCAGAGGTGGGGGATGGGAAGTAACTGTGGCTATTAAAGGGTAACAGGAGACATTCTTGTGGTGATTGAATTGTTGTGTATCTTGACTATCAATGTCAATATGCAGGTTGTGACATCGTACTATAGTTTTGCAAGATATTAGTAATAGAAAAACTGGATTAACGGTGCACAGAATCTCTCCACATTCTTTCTTTTTTGGGGGGGACCTTCCGGTAAAAACCGGAAGACCTACTAGACAAATTTCAAAAGAGTTGTAAGCACTCCACATTCTTTCTTAACACTGCATGTGAATCTACAAAGTCTCAACCTAACAGCTTATTTTTTTAAATGGATAATGATTTTTAACTCTGAAGTAAACACTCAAGAGAAGTCAGATAAAACACCACAGTGCCCCAAACCCTAAATCCACTTTCGCTTCCAGGAAAGTTATAATCAGGCCTCACCAGAAAAGCCATCTAGCAGCTAATTCTTCTTTAGGGTCTTTTCCTTTCTTATTAGCTTTTATGTTAGGTAGGAACAAATACCACCAGATAGAGAACAGAGAACAGAAAGGTGTGAGGGCCAGATATTATGGTCAGTATTGGTTTGTCAACTAAACTACCACCAGTTAAGGATCCAAATGTAAACTTTTATTTCAATTCATTTAGCTCTTAGTAAATATTTGAGAAATTCTAAACCTCCACAATGTATGATTTTAAACTTGCACAAGCAAGCAATGAGAAATTATAGTAAGAGGGAGGAGAGTTTTAGTTTCAATGACAAAACCAAGTTCTTCAAGTCACTGGCACCGACTCCTCTAAAGCACTTTTTTTTTTTTTTATCCTCACCCGAGGACATTTTTCCATTTTTTGTTCAGATAGAGTGGGAGGGAGAGAGAGGAAGAGAGAGAGAGAAACATCGACGTGAAAGGGACACATCAAGTGGCCGCCACCCGCACAACCAACCAGGGCTGGGGACAAACTGCAACCGAGGTACATGCCCTTAGCGAGAACCAAATTCAGGTCTCTCTGGACCGATGCTCTAACCGCTGAGCCAAACTGGCCAGGGCCGAAAGCACTTTTTATTCATAAGTGTTAAAGCACAGAAATCATAGCCAAGAGAATTTAAAATGCAACAACTAAACTTTCCACTCCACAAAAACTAATCCCACCCACCACAGCCACACCAAAGATAAACGGTCTCACTGACTGAACAAGAAAAGGAAATACCTGAATATAGCAAGAAACACATACTGCATACAGTTCAGTCAGGAGTGGCTAATTAGCCTGTGACTACAAAGGTGTGTGTTTTTTCCTGGAAAGATGAAAATCCTAAACCAAAATACTGTAGCAATCGGCTTATTTTTCTCCCCACAAAGACTGACATTATAACCACTGAACATATTTTTATTAACATATTTATATTCAACAGCTCCGACAAAGCTACAGACAATCGTATGTACTACAAATTGCTTTTCCTTCCAAATTTAACATCTATCTAAATTTAAAAAAAAAAAAAAAAACAGTGTAGGGGAAGAATAAGAAACTGTTTGCAAAGACTCATACAATCATTACATCACAAGTCAACTGTGAATTGTTATATAAATGATTTCACTTTTGCCTGCTTAAATTCAGACACTTCTTAACTCTTCCAAAGGATAGAATGCCTCGAAATCACATTACCATTACCTGTTAAGAAATATTAATGTATTTAGCATAATGATATGATAAATCAGACATTTCATTAGATTCCAAAATGTGCGTATAGAAGATACCAAAGTTTAAGGAAAAAAACAGCATAAGGTTAAAAAGAAAAGTATAGTCAACAACTTGGATTTTTTCCCCAATGGACTAGGAAAAGTCCACCACTGTCATTTGGCATGATTCGAATGTACTGGCATGATGTGAGCGTAGTTTGGTGCAATGAGTAGCTGATATAAATGTGCACACATTCAGCCAGCTGATCCAGCAGAGTCTATGCCTACATCTTTCTAGTCCACTGTGACTCAGGCTCCCAACCATCGCAGGCCTGGAGAACACACATCAGCCTAGAACTCTTGGGCTCATCTCACTCTCCTCCAAACCACAAACTTCTACACTCCAGTGGAGTCCCTCCCCATCCCTTACTCAGTCAATCCCTTGGCTCTAAGCACAATGAACAAAGGTCTACATATATTCTTTCACAATCATACGTGCTATTTATATGACAGTGTGTCAGTCTGGAATATCCTTCATGCCTCCTAGTCCACTGGTAGGTGAATTCCTACTCACCCAGGACTCAACACGTGTACTCAACTCACACAGGAAGACACAGCCTCTCAGTGTTGGCAGCAGACAGCTGTCATTGCCCTAATGAATCACGTCCTACTTACGGGATATAATAGATTGGTGAATTACTTGAGGGACATATGGCTCATTTCATCTTTGAATTCCCAAGGCTTGGAAAATAGGTATTTCATTAAAATGTGCTGCAATATGGACTATCATTAGACTCTGCACTAAATAGTAAATAGTAAATGTACTTTCTTTCATTAAATCCACTAAACAACCTCAGGAAGCTATTATCCCCATTTTACAGATGAGGAAACTGCTACCAAAAATAGGGTAAGAGGGAATAGCCCATAAAATGCAGGCATCAGGGAACTATCACCAGTGTCCACATTTCTATATCTGTTTAGTCTATATCAAAGTTTCTTCAGGTAATTACCATTCCTTAAGAAGTAAGTTTTCAAATGACTCAAGAAACATACTTTTCTGTGTTTTTAAATGGTCTTTATTTCAGAGTTAGTGTATGTTTGAGGCATATGCCACTGTTACTTCATGTCATACTACTTTACCTGACTTGAATTTCAAATATCACCAAAGGCAGACCTTATTGTAACCATGTAACTCATCCCAAAATCCACCCAGATAGTCTTCCTCTGGCCAACAGTAAATTTTAAAAAGAAAGAAAAAAAAAAAGCCCAGTGCATTTCCTTATGAAGCAAAGAAAATCTTCAGAAACTGAGCTTTGAGTGATAGTGGATCTGATGTTTCTTATTAAATGGCAAGACTGTTAATAAAATAATAGTGATCAGAGGTTATAGCCGTTTTTGTTTTTTTTTTTGTTTTTTTTTCTTTTTTTTTTTTTTTATCCTCACCCGAGGATATTTTTCCATTTTTTGTACAGATAGAGTGGGAGGGAGAGAGGAAGGGCGAGAGAGAGAGAAACATCGACGTGAAGGGACACATCGAGTGGCTGCCACCCGCACGACCAACCAGGGCCGGGGACAAACTGCAACCGAAGTACGTGCCCTTAGCGGGAACCGACTGAGCCAAACCGGCCAGGGCCGTTTTTGTTTTTAATGTCCTTTCTTATATCATTTTAAAATTTTGATTGATTGATTGAAGAAAGAGAGGGAAACAGATCAGTTGCCTCCTGTAGGTGCCCAAACTGGGACTGAACCTGCAACTTAGATCTGTGCCCTGAGGGAACCAAACCCACTACCTTTTGGTGTGCGGGATGATGCTCCAACCAACTGAGCCACACCAGCAAGGGTGCCTTTCTTACTTTTTAATTGTTTTGTGAAAGCCCAAGGTCTGGGAAGGACTACGTTTATCTAGTCTCTACACACAGCACTGCAGTTGGAGAGATTCATTTTGAACCTCAGCCAAAATATGCAAAGCTAATTATGGAACTGTTAATTACTAAATGCTTAAAAGGTTATTTGAAGGTGACTAATATAGAGGGGGAAAAAAATCAATCTTTTTTTTTACCATAAATTTAAGTCCTTACTTGTTCAAAGTCACATTTGAATACAGTTTGAAATTAGTATTTCAGTTATAAATGTGTGGTTTTTGTAACCTACAAATTCAAATATCATTGTTATAGAAACTAAATACTTCTGACCAAACCAAATAGGCATTACTTTGTGAGACATGCTTTTCGAAAATTGCACAAAGATCATTTAGTTGTGTTTTATGAACAAAAACTATTTAAGAAGCAAATATTTATTACTAGAACACCAAAATGAGCAAAATTATAATCAAAGTGTAAGTTGTCAAATGAAAATATGAGACTGCTCATAAACAATGATAAAAAGAAACTCAAATAGAAAATTAACAATGGACACAATTTTTCCACTAGATTTGAAAGTTAAATATTTACCATAGAAACTCTTGTGCAGATTCTCATAATTTAAAGTTCTCTGGGGTAAAGGTATTTTTCAGCCCTCTCATAATAACTTAACAAGTATTCTACTGAGTGACTTTACAAAGAATTAAAATGTATTGTACTGTTAGAAATTCTAGGCTCACATATTCATGAGTTGGCAATTAAATCAAAAGGTACAATAGTCAAAACAATAGGGAAGGACAAAGTATTATTATTAACTAGAAGGAGATAAGGTGGGGCCATTTGACTCTCACCAATTTTAAAAGTAACTTTTACAGCTAGCTAAAAAACACAATAAACCAGGTTTTTAAAGTAGAGGAAACAATTCTGCAATAGATGTTTCACCTGAAAAGCTAAAAACATTACACATTTAAATAATCTACAGAAGTAATTTCAAGGGGTCTGAACTCAACAACTTAATAAAATGGTTTAGAAAAATCATTTTATTGTTTAAAGCCTTGGGGGATAAAGCTGTTTGTGATTTATTTACGTCTTTTACATCACTAAATTGCTTTGGTGATCAAGCTTCCCATTTAAGTGATTAAAGACATAAACCCAAATAGTTTAATAAAGCAATTACTTAAGAGTTCTGTTTTTCAACAGAGGTGCACTGAAAAAATATCAATAGAACGTTTAGTGTTCATTATTTTCAAGAGGGTTTGTTATTCAGAACACAGTGCCCCATTGACTAAAACAGCCAGGTTTCCAGACACAATGTGGGACACACATTGGATTAAAGACGACTTTTTTCCTCCTGTCAGAATATCAGGTGAAACAGATCTGAATATTCATGATGTGGCTGCAAAGTCATGTGACAATTTTTTAATTTCTCCTTACCATTCCTCCTCTCTAATGACATGCCCAAATAAAAGGGGTTGCCACTTTCCAGGTGAGCCTGGAAAGCTCCCTAATTTTCAAAGTCCTGTGTTTACACTGGGTTTCTCCCCAAGCCCAGATTCTCTTCTAGCTAAGTACTAAGGTTACACTATCAACATCACAATTACTTCTAGGCAATTGATTGACCTAAATACAAAACTATGTCTTCACAGAGTCTGGGAGAACAACGGGATTGCTGGGGTTTAAGAAAAAAAAATGAATTTAACAGAAAATATTTCTATTATTTCCCTGTATTTTTTTCTTTTAATTTAAAGCACCTTCCTTTGCCTGTAATGAGAATCATCCAAACTCCTTTACTGAGTCTATCCTGAGAAACAGAAGGAAGCTTGACAGCAAAACTTTCCTAGTCCATATCCTTCTGCTCATGATTATCAAGCTTATTTAATATTTGCTTATATTACATAATTCTAATTCTTAAGCATTCATGAAAAAGATAGCACAGAAAAACATCCAGCCTGGCATAATTAACAAGGCACTCCATATAAAAAGCACCTTCAACCAAGGCACTTTTACTTTTACTTGAGTCCATTTCAAACGTTCAGAAGATCATTTTTGACAAGCCAGTTGAAGACGGAAAACATTCACATTCAAACCAACTTTTTCTTTAAAACAATAATAAATAAACTGAGGGTTTGCATTAGTAATAACCAAATGAACATCGAAGTTAATAGGGCTGACACTTAAGAACATAGGAAACATTTGGTTGCTGTCCTCCCTGTTTACTTTTTCTATGAAGGTTTGGTGGGGGGAATGTGCAGCTTTCAGACTGTCAATGAAGCTTTCATCGTGTGGTGTTAGTAGTCACTGGTCCACTTCTGACTCAGGCCAAGTTCTATGCTGGGTCCAGTCTTATTCTACACAACTGGCACAGGGACAGGAAAGTTTAACAGCTCATTTACTTGGCACAATCCACATGCTGTCACAGTGAAGGTTTTGTCTCTTACAGTCTTGTTGGGTGAACACCCCCCCCCCACCCCCAGGCCCTTCATAGCAGGTTTCCAATCACTGCCATTCTAACTAATCTACAAAAGGCAACACCACCTTGCCCCCTCTCTAGTTTTCACCAAAGGTTTCTATTGTCATTTTCTTTTTTATTTTTATTGATTTTTAGAAAGAGAGAAGGGAGAGGTAGAGATAGATAGAAACATTGATGTGAGAAACATCCATTGGCGGCCTCCTGCACGCCCCCTACTGGGGCATTGAGCCCCAAACCCGGGCATGTGCCCTGACAGGGAACCAAAAGGGGACCTCTCAGTCCATGGGATCATGCTAAACCAGTGAACCACACCACCGGGCAAACTGATGTCATTTTCTGACCCATCTTATTAGGTTCTAATATTCTTAGCATGTGTGATTTCACTTCGCACTTCAAAATTGAATTATTTCATTGAAATATGCTTTCCCACCACATTGTACCCGGGAACAAGCATTTTCAGATGCAGATGACTGATTCAATGGTCAACTTTAAAGCTAACAACAGTGGATAAGAAAGACACATGAAGGGCAGTGAAATGATGCCCAAGGTCACGATCAAAGCAGGACATTCCTTGTTTTTGGTACAACAGTCCCTTAGACTAGAAACTTTCTGGAGATGCTGTGAAATGAGCTTTCTTGTAAAATTATCACCCATCTTCCACATATTTGGTAAATATATGCAAGCTATGATCCCCCAGATGTGATGGCTCCATCAAGAAAAATGAAAAATCAAAAACGGTACCAGGTGCCATTCTTGGGCCTTGTCCAAAGGCAGCCAATAGAAGATTCTATTTTATTTCTCTCCCACAATAAGTAATAATAATCAATGTCAGAGAAGAGCATTTGGATTTGAACAGATGGCATCCAACACTTCACAAGCACAGCAACTCTTTCAAGCATTAGCTCCTAAACGTCTGATGGTCCCAAGGATCAGAAGGGCTTATTTCTCTTAAGAGGGTTGGCAGCGAGATATCCTGTAGTCACCATCCCAACGCTTAAGAATATGCGTCATTATCCAGTCAGCAACTAAAAGCAAAAAAATCAAACCACCACATTTTTATAAAATTTCCCCCTCTCTTGTCCAACTTGAAACTACCAAATCCAACACCAACAGCAGTTCCTCCAGTTAAAGGAAGAGAAAATAAGCCTGAAGGTAAACGAATGTATAAAGGTTAACAAACTTATCTAATTTTGACACGGTTGTGCAACACCAAAGGAATCCGAAGGGTGCCCTTCCTGGGGGTGTATTTGAATTCGCCTGCTCTGCACTTATGTCTGCAATTTAAACTAAAATGCACTAACCTAGCTATTCAACTTTTTCCCATTTTCTTTGGAAAGTTGTATATCTTTTTCAAAAGAGCAAAATAACAAACATACAAACATCTCAATGTGTTACTTTGGAAGACCAACACGGATAGGTCTTTTGCAGACCCATTCGAGTTTCCTGAAATACCTTTTCCAACACCACTGAACTCTAAAGGTAGAAGGGGCCGCATGCTTGGGAAGGAAAGGGTAGCTGACCTAGGGGAGGCGATCAAAACACACACACACACACACACACACACACACACACACGATTCAGATGGCTGGGTGTGCGGCTGGGGAGAGGGGAAGCTAATTAGAGAACTCCCTTGGCTGGGCAAACGTAGCGGGGAAGGCCAGGAATGGGGAGGGCAACGAAAAGGAGGAGAATATCCAGGAGACAGAAAAACAAACCCAGAACGACCAGTGAAAAAGACTCGGAGATGAGATGCAGTTGCAAGTTGGGTGGGTGTCCTTTTGGGCGAAGTCGGGTGCGCGGGGCGAACAGTATCAGGAAGGGCTGAGGGAAACCGGGAGGGCGCAGCCTTTGAGACACAAATGTGGCCAAGTCCCGACGGGTCTCACCTGGGAGGTCCTCTCCGCGGGGTTCTTCATCACCGCTTGGCGGAAGCTGTTATCCACGTAGGAGGCCATCTCAACCCGCGGGCCGGGCCGGAGCCGCTCCGCACCCTGGTCGGCCTCCTCCCGGCCCAGCGCAGCGGCTGCCTCCGCCCTGCGCGCTCCACCCGCCTGCCCGCCCGCCTGGGGCTAATAAGCCAAACCGCGGCGGCAGCGGCGGCGGAGTTGGCGGGGCCCGTACGGGGGCAGCTCGGCTGGGCCCGCTGGTCCGGAGCGCGGGACAGGCGCGCAGGAAACCTGGGGGGAGAGCGAGGCCGCGCGAGGGGCGCCGGCGGCACGCAGCTCCGGAGACCAGCGGCCCCGAGGGTCCCTGCGGCGCAATCGGCGGTCGGGCACTCCCCTTCCTCCTCCTCTTCTTCCTCGCCGCTGGGCCGGGCAAGGCTTCCTGGCGCGCCCGGCTCCCTCCCGGCCCTGGCTTGACACGCCTCCCCAGGCTCCACTCGGGGACAGTGGCAGCTCCTCCTGGCCCCTGCGGGCCTGAGTTATTTTTAGGGAGGTACGAGCGACAGTGAGGAGGGGGAGGGCTGCAGGCAGGCGGGGCCTCTTCTTCCCTCCCGCGCGGAGGGTCGCCTCCTCCTCTCAGGGGCTCGCGCAGCCGCCCGGGGGTCTCCGGAAAACACTTGGATCGCCCGTGTCCCCAATCCTCGGGCACTGGGGCGCCGCGGCCGCCGTGGGGAAGACTGGCTCAGGTCCGGGCGCTGCGAAGCGCGATCGCCTGGGCCGCTGTCCCTGCCGCTCCTGGTCGTCTATTGGGCTCGGCCGTCCCTCCCGACTGCTGCTGCATCCCCTCGGGCCGCCCCGCCGCCGCCGCTGCCTCTGTGGCTCCGGCCGCCGCCGTGGGCTCCGCCGCCGCCGCCTCCCCCCATCAGCGCGCCCGGAGCGGAGCTTTCCAGGCGCCGGCGCCGCCGCGGCCAGAGCACCCGGCCCCGGCTGCAGCCCTCCGGCCCAGTCGCTCTCGACAACTTTGTTCCAGGTCTGTGCGGGGCGGAGGAGGGGAAGGGGGCCGCGGGCTGCCCAGGTCCGGACTCCCGGCGGCGGGCGTCGGAGGGCCGAGAGCCGCGCACAGCCCCCTCGGAGAGTGTGTTTGGGAAGCGGCGATTCCCCTCCTCTTCCTCCGCCTCTTCCTCCTCCCGAGCCTTCTCAGGCCGCCAGAGCCGCTCCTCGGGGAGGAAGCGGCCTCCCGGGCTTGTTGCTTTGTGCTGCAACCATGGTGAGGAGTGAGTGACAGGACTGGGACGAGTCGGCGGGCGCTGCATCATCGGGGGCGGGGCAGCTCGGCGCGCCGGGTCCCGCCCCCTCGCGGTTTCGGCGCCCGCCCGCCGGCCGCGCCCTCGCTCGGGAGCCTCACCTTTAGTTGTGTGACCAGGTGAGCTGAAAGCTCGGGCCGCGCGCGGGTCGCTGCGCCCTCGGAAGAGCTGGTCAGAGCCCCGCACAACCTGGCCCCAAGGAAGTGGCGCGAGTCCGGGTGTCCTGGCCCCGCACTGGGAAATCATTTTGAACCCAGGGGTTGGCTCCTAGCTGCTTCAGAGGCGGCAAATCCTCTAAGGATTTATTTTGCTTATTTGTAACTTACTGCAGGGAAAGCGTTCCTGCCCTGCCTTTCGTGCTCTCTGGCACCATCAGACTCTTAAATGACCACGAAATCAAGGAGATGGAAACGTGCCAGTATCAACACTAGACCCAATACCACCCCAGACACGCCAACACGCCAGATTTCAAGGGGTCAGCGAGACCGGGAAGGTTCTGTGACATAACTGGAGACACTGACAAATCTGGCTTTGCGTTAGGCAGAGCAGACGTCTTTATCCAGATACCATAGTTCCAAGCCAAACTCACTTGGTGCACAGAACACTAAAACACAGCCCTTTAAGATGTTACCAGTCCTGCGGCTTCATTTCACCCTCCCTCTCCCTTTTTGAGCCAGGTCAAGGTGTGTAAGGTCAGCCAAGCTCCAGGAACAGCTCTGCTGTTCTGGTCCTAGGGTTTATTTTTATCTGCCTCCCCCGTACCCCCCCCCCACACACACACACACACACACTCTTTTCCCAACAAGCTCATCATGTTTTGGTGTCTATGTGAAGGCTATACTTAGAGGAAGATTGTTACTTTTATGACCTAGTATATTGAACTTTTTTCAAATTTTCAAACATACTTTTTAACATCTAGTTTATCTTAAACTCTTGGAATACATTGTAAGCAAACATTTTGGGGTCCGAATTAGAGAAGGGACTGTGCAACTTTGTGAAACCAGATCCAAGTTATCAGTTGTATCTCTGAGACCCTTTATATTACTCTTGCTGAAAATGCTTCCCCATATTTCTTTTTCACCCCTTAGTTCAGCCCCAGCATCAAGTTCTCTGTGACACAGACTACCACTTTGAAAGCAAAGAACATGAATAAGTGCCTTTACCGCACTGTAAAGAGAGAAGAAAATCAAATCCAGTGAAGTGAAAAAATATACCTGACATCTGCATCTGGTGTCTAACACAACTCAGAATTAACATGTGCAAACCAGGCTCCAGATGACCTGCCCCAAATCCCCCCCCTCCCCCCACTGCTTTCTCCATCCTAGTTAATGCCATCTACCCCCTTCCAGTTGCCCAGCTGAAAAACCATGGAGTCATTCTTGACTCCTTCCTTCCTTTCTCTTATACACCAAAGGGTCAGAAAACCTGTTGGCTCAACCTTCAAAGTACCGTATCTGGAATTTAACCTCCACATACCACCTCTACTGTCATGAACCTGGTCCTGGCCAGGATCAGCTTTTGCCTATACTTTGCAATAGCCACCTATCTGGTCTCCCTCTTTCTGTGCTTGTCTCCACCAGTATACTTTGAGTCTTTTCCGTCCAGCTCAAGTCACTCCTCTGCTAAAAAATAAAAATAACATCCATTAGCTCCCCATCTCATTAAGCTAAAAGCCAGAGTCCTAAATACCATGGCCTAAATATCTGTGGACCTGGTTGCCCACTCCCCCTTCTCTCTCTGAACATCTCCTACTACTCTATCCCTTATTTTCCCGGCCCCATTGGCCTCCATGCTATCTGGAACACAATGAGCAAGCTCCAGTGTCATGGCTTTTCCATTTGCTGTGTCCTCTGCCGCCTGAATTATCTCCCCACCCACCAAGTCCACCAAAAACAAAACAAAACCTAGAATGTTGTTTGCTCACCTCCTTCATATCTTTGTTCAAATGTCATTTTTCCTGTAACTTCATATGTCTTATCTCTCTTTCCTTTCTTACCACCATCTAACATATTATAATTTTACCTACTCATTTTATTTATTATCTCGCTCCACTATAATGTATGCTGCTGAAGTCAATGATTTTTGTTTGTTTTGTTCATTGCTATTTGCAAAGACACAGTGCAAATGAAGTAATAACTATAGTTTTACATTGTGTGTGTATGAGATTGTTACATATATTATCTCACTTATATCCCTGGGGTGGGGGTCAGGGGCTGGGAGAGAAACCCTCTCTGAGCCTGTTTTCTATAAAAAATGAGTAAGAGCTGCACACCCTGAAGATTTGTAAGACTCTATTATAATGTATGTAAAGTGCCTTGCACAGTGCTTGAACCATTGGGTGTACTTAACAAATGATAGTTTTTTGTTTGTTTGTTTCTTTCTTTGGTGGTACGCGTCCCTAGTGGGAACCGAACCCAGGACTCTCTGGTCCGCAGGCCGACGCTCAGCCACTGAGCCAAACTGGCCAGGGCCAAATGGTAGTTATTTTTAAGATCATTCTCATCATCCTATTCCTTTGAGGTTAGTGGAACAGTTATTATCCTGTTTACAGATGCGGAAACTGAGACTAAAACAGGCTAGCTGACTTGCCCTAGTTCCAGGCCTGCCTTTAAATTTGGACGGGCTTGGGACAAGTTAACAGAGACCCATATACCCTGTCATAAATACTTAAAGCTATGAATTAACTGGAACATAGTGCTGCAGGGAGTATTGGCTTCTGGCCTGAAACTCGCACCCCATGTTCTTTCCATCTCAGCTCCATACCATATCACAAAAAGCCTCACATACATGAGGACTCCCCAGCCAGCACATCGAAACTACATCATACCTTTTAGCCCTTGGTGATTCCTCGAGCATGGTCCAGCCTTGGAAGATCAGGCCTTGAAGTGGCAAGACAGTAAGTTCCAGGGTTTCCTGGTGCTCAGAGAGAACGGAACTCCTTGTCCTGTGTGGAAGGCCAAAGTGTGGGCAATAGTCAGGAACCCTAGATCTCACAGGCAGAAAATTACGAATTTCAGGTGCAAACTCAGCTGTTTTTATTTTTTTTCTGAATGCTCTACTGTGACAGTAAATTGCACCAGTGACCTCAGGTAAGGCATAATAGTATGTGTTATCCACCAACAAAATGACTAACTCATTTCTAGGCTATCATTTAACTTCAATTAAAGCTAATTTCCCCACTATTTATAATCTACGTATCTGGGTATGTCAATAATGCTAATCACCGTTTAACATCTAGGACATCTGATACTTGGCATGCATAGCTGTTTTTTTTAACATTTGAGCACCAACAGTGTGCTTGGTATAACATGGACGACAGCATTAGACACAGAATTTACCAACAGACTTAGATACAGAATTTGCCTATTAGTCTAAACTAAATTGTGTCAATCATAATCAAAGTAAACCTGTCTATTGTGCTGTATGATAAAGGCAAGTTTAAAAATGAAGGTTCTTTAGTCTGTCTCTACCACCATCATATTATCTAGAAAATTGTTAGAGGACAGATAGAACATAGGGTTTTAAGTCTAGAAATACATTTTAAGTTCTGGCCTTATTATCATTCTACTTGTAACTTAAAATGCCTTGGACCCGGGGCAGTGTGGCTCACTTGGTTGAGTGTATTCCCATGCACCAAAAGGTCCCTGGTTCAATTCCTGGGCAGGGCACATACCCAGGTTGTGGGGTTTGATTCTTGCTTAAGGTGTGTACAGGAGGCAATCTATCAATCTTTTGCTCTCACATCGATGTTTCTCTCATTCTCCCTCTTCCTCTCTCTCTAAAAATCAATAAAAACATATATGTTTTTTTAAAAGCCTTGGTCTTTGCAACTGTGAAATATAATACATTCCTAAATATATCATGTAAATTAGGTGTTTGGAGTCATCTTTAAAATTCAGTTAAAATAGAGAGTGTTTGAGATCTTGCTCCCTGGTGTATGTCGTCTGTCTGGCTCAAATAAACTCATAAAAATTCTCAAAAAAAAAAAACAACTTTTTTTTTCAGTTAAAATAATTTTTTAAAATTTCTGTAACTCTAACTATGACACAAGATTAGGGATTGATATATCTATTTTTCTATCTTTCTATAGAGGGAGATAATCATTTTGTTTAAAACACAGACAGACACACACACACACACAGAGTGTCGACTGTTCAATCAGTCAATAAATATTTATTGTGTGCTATGTGCCAGGCACTGATCTTGATGCTTGGAATACCAGTAGTAAATAAGACAAATATGGTCCCTTCCCTGGCCTTGTGGGAGCTTGTTCCATATGCCAGACACTTGCTTAATTTACTCACCTCACCTAGGACATTGGTGAAGGTGATAGAAAGCATCCAGGAAGCTGCCCTGCTCTGCTAAGACCAGAGCTTCCTCTCGCTACCATTTCCTCAGGGCTTTACAAGCCCCTGAAGGCAAGGTCTAGGGTGGGTGGGGTTGAATTCTATTAAAGACTTTCCTCACATATCTCCTCCCCACAAAACATGTTTTCCCATTGTTGTGCAGTAACCTCTCCCCTTGTAGTCAAGTCAGTAAGAATCTCAGGAGAGTGGCTGTAGTTTAGACACTGTATCATTTTCAGCGAGCACACTCTGCTAGGAAATACTGTATTTACCTGCAAATAGCATTCCAGAGAGTCCCTGATGGAGAGTACAGTTACAGACACCCAGGGAGAAATACAGTGTGTTCACAGGATAGAGTTCACGGAACCAGTTAGATGCAGTGTATCCGAAGCACAATTAGAATCAGACTTTTAGGTTTGATTTTATAGGAATCATAATAAATTCAGTTTCGAGGATGCTGCCACTAATGTAGATGTCATATAAATGCTTCGGTATTTTAGAACTGGTTCTAACACTCATTCTTGCCATAATTTATCAATATTGCTAACCTTGGTTCTGCCTTCAACAAAAAATTAAATAAATACATAAATCAAAATATAGTCAAACTAACAAATAAAACTGTTCTCTCGAGTTACACTATTGTATCCCTCACATTGGCATGACTACTTTTTTTCATTGATTTGTTCACATTTGAAATATTGGGCCTGTGGGAGAGAACAACCCTCTTGATTTCATTATTGTGGAAAGCCGATGCTGACATTTCCACAAAAAAATGCATTGTTAAACTTTTGATCCGCCGTCAGTTCCTTCTATTGTTTGGCACTTATTTTTATGAATTGCCCTGTAAAACTGTAGTCCAAAATCAGTCTGCCAATATAAAGAGGTTTAGGTAATATATAGAAAGTAATTTTTTTAAACCTGTAAAGAGGTGCAATTATAGACTTCACTTTAAAACTTAACAAAGTAGCCCTGGCCGGTTTGGCTCAGCGGTTAGAGCGTTGACCTGCGGTCCGAAGAGACCCGGGTTCGGTTCCCGCTAAGGGCATGGACCTCGGTTGCAGTTTGTCCCCAGCCCTGGTTGGTTGTGCGGGTGGCAGCCACTCGATGTGTCCCTTTCACATCGATGTTTTCTCTCTCTCTCTCTCCCTCCTGCTCTATCTGAACAAAGAATGAAAAAGTGTCCTCGGATGAGGATTAAAAAAAAAAAAAACTTAACAAAGTAAATGCCACTACACAATCAGCGAGTACTTAATACATAGATATTAAAAGCATACATGCCATGGCCAGTTTGGCTCAGCGGTTGAGTGTCGGCTTACGGTCCCCACTAGGGGCACATACCACAATAAAAAAAAAGCCCATACTGCAGCCTGACCATGTGGCTCAGTGGTGAGCATCGACCCACGCACTGAGAAGTCCCCTGTTTGATTCCTGGTCAGGGCACATGCCCAGGTTGTGAGCCAAATCCCCAGCGGCAGGGGGTTTGGGGTGCGCACACAGGAGGCAGCCAATCGATGTTCTCTCTCATTGATGTTCCTCTCTCTCCCTCTATCTTCCTCTCTCTCTAAATTCAATAAAGAAAAAAAAAAGCTCATACTGCATATCATGAATACTCAATAATTTAAATATTAAAACAACAACAACAAAAAAAACCTAAGCACTTCAGTTGCAAACCTACAAAGTTATCCCAGTGAGATGATTCTATCATAATGGAGCATTGTATAAAATTGTACCTGGCTTTCTCCGGTTATGTTAAGGTCATTACATATACACAACTGAAATTACATCCACAAGCAAACTGGTATGCAGTGCAGGATTTCTAAATGACTTCCAACGAAGAAGAGCAGCTACAGCTCTTGCCAGCTCTGGTCTCCACGTGGTCTTCAAGGGTAACTGTTCATATGCTATAACACAGCTGTCTACTACAGGAGTGTCAAAACCAGACAAGGTCACTTGAGGGAAAAAGGCCATATTCTTGGCCAGCTGTAATTTTTTTTTCAATGTCAATACAAATAATCATTCTGAAGTCATGATTATTTAATATTTGTTAAATCCAAGACTAGTGCTAGGCACCAGATGTACATAAACAAAGTGCCTATGTGTTGAGCTTACAAATCTAAATTAGGCAAAGGAAGTGAAGGGCAAACAAGGGCGTGGGAAATGTACACTGAGGGCCTGTTTAGAAAATGAGGCTGTTTTGTTGTCTTGTTATTTTACTTTTAACTATCAGAAGGTCCATTATGTTGTAACACAAAAGTTTAAAGGAGGTACTCAAAGGAGGAAAGTTTATTGCTTTTATGAAAGTTGAAGAAGGAAATCTTAAATATAAATTGGCAAAATGTAGTAGTTGAAGACCTAAAGGAAGAAAGCACAAGGAAATGGCAAAGAGAGAAACCCTGAACATTGCATGGGGTATAATGCAAGGACCAGTAAAGATAATACATGAGCTATGGCTCAGAAGAAAATAGAACTGTCCGAGCCCTTGAGAGGCATATCACAATTAGTCCTGGACATCTTCAGTGTTTTCTTTCTTTTTTTCTTTTAATTTTTTTTCCTTATTGATTTTAGAGAGAGAGGAAGTGAGACGGAGAGAGAGATAGAAACATCAATGAGAGAGAACATCAATTGGCCCCCTCCTGCATGCCCCCAACTGGGGATCGAGCCCACAACCTGGGCATGTGTCCTGACCTGGAATCAAACCAGGGACCTCTTGGTGCGTGGGTCGATGCTCAACTACTGAGCCACACAGGCTGGACTTCGGTGTTTTTCTCACACTAAGATTGTACTTATTCATTTAACGTAAATATGACCAGTGCTAAGTACTGGCAAGCAGTTAAAACAGCTCTTCACCACCACGTACTTACCTCACCTACGAGGAATGAGCCTGTGTCGTCACACAGTCTGTAAGAATCCAGAGATAATTAAATCAAGTTAAAGACCAACGCAAACCCACAGCACTCCACCCTGACCTGGCCAGGTGCCTCACAAACAGGTCTGTTGACACAAAAGAAACAGAGGCAGAAGTGACTGGATTAACAACTTTATCACCTTGCTGTAGAGGGAAAATGTAATCTGTATTTTCAGTGGAGCCAATACATACAACTTTATAAGGGTATAATGGGACATATGATATAAGTGATGGAGTGGGAAACCTTGGAATCCACCATCAGAAAGCCCTGAATTTGAAAGCCTAGTCAGATATACATGAGCTTTGTGCCCTTGAGGACAGAACTTAACATCTCTGAGCCTTAGTTTCCATCTTTTTAAAAAGTCGTTAGTAATATCTCCCTTGATAGATTAATATGACCATGACTCAAAACAGGATTTATAAAATAAAATACTCTTGCTCGGCCGTTGTGGCTCAGAGGTTGAGCGTCGATCCATCCACCAAGAGGTCGCTGGTTTGATTCCTGGTCAGGACACAGGCCCAGGTTGTGGGCCCGATCCCCAGAGGGGAGCAAGCAGAAGGGGGCCAATCGATGTTCCTGCATGCCCCCCACTGGGGATTTGGCCCACAATGTGGGCATGTGCCCTGACGGGGAATCGAACCAACCGGTGACCTTCCAGTGGATGACACTCAACTACTGAGCCACACTGGCTGGGCTGCTGTCCCATTTTTTACGTGTCAGAATTGCTGATTCCAAATATAAATATGTGTAAATCTACACATGGTACTCAAAAGACCAAACCTAAAAAATCTAACATAAAACCAAATGAGTTCTAATTACATACAGAGATAACATGCACCGTGGTATGTTGGTGACATTGGCAACTCCCAGATTTGTATCAGATTTTAAAACAAAATCAACCTGTGCTTCATCCTGGCTGACCTTGGGTCATAGAAGGATGCTCCAGGTGCCTGTCCCTGTCCCCCTCTGCCCAAGGTTGGCTGCAGTGTTACGGTATGAGTCACCAAATGGAATTTGTGCAAAATCACCTGAAGCATTTCTTCCCCTCATTTATCTTTATGATGATTTAGAAAACAAACAAACAAACAAACAAAAACTCACTTTCAAGACATGCTTTCTTCAGTGTAACACAACCTCTATCAAAAACTATGAATACCTGTGAACACAAAAGCACAGCAGAATGTCCAGAAGGAATAGTAGCAGTACTGGCCACAGTGGCATTGGGTCCCAGACCAACTGGCTCCCCCTCCCAACAATATACAAGAGATTTCAAAGGAGCATCTGAGCAGTCGAGCTGCCTGGTTAGAGCATCCAACAGTCTGTGCTACTATGTTAGATGCAAAGTTAGCTGAGAATCTCTCTCCTGGGACCTCCCGATATTAGACAGCGCTCCTCTTGATAGTCTAAACATTTCTTTCATTCCTCTTTTCAACACAATGAGATGGGAATATAAAGACTTCCTGAAAGTGTTTCAATTCTCCCTTCCCCACTTCGCCCCATGAAACAAGGTGTCAGGCAGTGTCGCCACCATCCAGTTGTCACTGCATCTTGCCCTGAAGTGGGATTCTGAGACAGACTAAACGAAGGGGTCACCTCTGTGGACAAGGTGAACACAAGGCCAGGCAGCTGGTGGCAGGGAGGGGCAGAGATGTAAGCTCTGACCACTTTTCTTGCTTCCCTTCAGAAAAAAATGGTGTGTCCAAGGTGATATCTAGTCACTACTCTCATGCTCTCTTTTGGGAGATGTTTACAACACATATCAAAAGTTGGAAGCAGGGCCCTGGCCAGGTGGCTTGGATGGTTAGAGCAAGGTTCTGATTTTTTTTTTCTTTATTGATTTTTTTTTAGAGAGAGAGAGAGAGGAAAGGAGAGGGAGAGAGAGATAGAAACATCAGTGAGAGAATATCGATTGGCCGCCTCCTGCATGCCCCACACTGGGGATCGAGCCCACAACCTAGGCATGTGCCCTGACCGGGAATCGATCCAGCGACCTCTTGGTACATGGGTTAACGCTCAACCACTGAACCACACCAGCCAGGCCAGAGTGATCTTTTGAAAAAGCAAATCTATTATTTAATTTCTGAAACTTAAAGACCTTCCGTGGCTTTCCAACACTCCATAATGTACAGGCCCCTTTTGCAATATACTCCAGAGTCCTAAATGTTCTGGCCCAGATATGCCTATCTAGTTTTCTCTCCTACTATTTTCCACCCACATAACTTCCACTCCAATCATTCATAACAACTGGGCCTATGAGGATTTGCAAAACTTTCTAATTCCTTAATGCCGTACATAGGTGCCTCTTGCCTAGAATTCTCTTCTCATGCGGTTTACCTGTGAAATTCCTACTCCTCCTTCAAGACCTTCCTAAGCAAAGGTCTGTGGGCAGACGTTGCTACATAACTAGATGAAGCCAAGTATGAGATACCTGAGTTGTGACTTTGATCCTATCTGGTCACATACCAGCTGCTTGTCCAGAGGCAACTCACATACCTCCTGTGAGCCTCAGGGCCCATTTAACATGGAGACTATATTATCTAGATACCTGTGAGGGAAGGGAGTTGGTGGCAATGTAAAAAAACGTTCTATCCAGGTAGACTTGCTAAATTTTTTTACCCAAGATTTATATTGATATGGCCAGTAGGTCATTTGGATTGAACTCTGCCAACTGTCCACCCTCCCTTACCCCTCCGTAAGGACAGCTACTATATTTAGGACTTGCCTGGCATATGACCTCTACTATTAATATTACCATTATCACTTTTTAATCCTCACCCGAGGATATTTTTTTTTTCCATTTTTTTGTACAGATAGAGTGGGAGGGAGAGAGAGGAAGGGAGAGAGAGAGAGAGAAACATTGACGTGAAGGGACACATCGAGTGGCTGCCACCCGCACGACCAACCAAGGCCGGGGACAAACTGCAACCGAAGTATGTGCCCTTAGCGGGAACCGAACCTGGGTCTCTCCGGACCGCAGGCCAACGCTCTAACTGCTGAGCCAAACCGGCCAGGGCCCATTATCACTTTTTATATCGTTATTTCCTGATTCCTCATCTCTTTCTTCCCCTACCATGTGAATTAGGCTTCTGACTCAATGCTCCCATGGCACCTTATGCATAGCATTTAAAATTTTTTTTCTTAATTGATTTTAGAGTAGAGAAAGAGAGAAACATTGCTTTGTTGTTGCACTTAATATTTTTTAATCCTCACCTGAGGATATTTTTTAATTTAACTTCGTATAGAGTGGGATGGAGGGAGAGAGAGAGAAACATCAATGTCAGAGAGACACATCAACTGGGTTGCCTCCTGCACAACCCCCACCAGGGGCAAACCACAACTGAGGTACTTGCCCTTGACCGGAATCAAATCCGAGACTCACTGGTCCTTGGGCCGATGCTCTAACTGCTGAGCCAAACTGACCAGGGCTTACACATACCATTTTTATAATGCTTTTTACGTTATACTCTAATCATGTCTCAATGTCTGCCTCTCCAATGACTCTGAACTCCTCAAGGACAGAACCCATGTATTTTAATTTTTTTTCTTTGTTGATTTTAGAGAGAGGGAAAGGGAGAGGGAGAGATGAAAACATCGATGAGAGAGAACATCGATTGGCCACCTCCTGCATGCCCCCCATTGGGGATCGGGCCCACAACCTGGGCTTGTGCCCTGACTGGGAATTGAACGGGCGACCTCTGGTTGACTCTCAACCTGTGAGCCACACCAGCCGGGCCATAACCCATGTATTTTAATTTGTTTACATTCCGAGCTTAACACTGGCACAAAATAGACAGTCATGAAATTTTTAGTAATTGGATGAATAAAGGGAGAAAGTATATTTTATTGATTAGGAGAGTATAAGAAATATTGCTTTATTGATTCTTTTTTTTTTTTTTTATCCTCACCCGAAGATATTTTTCCATTTTTTTGTACAGATAGAGGGGAGGGAGAGAGAGGAAGGGAGAGAGAGACAGAAACATCGATGTGAAGGGACACATCGAGTGGCTGCCACCCGCACAACCAACCAGGGCTGGGGACAAACTGCAACCGAAGTACATGCCCTTAGCGGGAACTGAACCTGGGTCTCTCCGGACCGCAGGCCGACGCTCTAACCGCTGAGCCAAACCGGCCAGGGTGCTTTATTGATTCTTAACAGGTTCTAAGCTGCTGGAAAACCTGTGTTGCAGAAGAAATTCATCAAAAGAAACCAGTTTGCTTTTAAAGGACTAGATTTCCTCAGAAAGCTGTCGGCATGTGACCAATGACTTCTTGGGTTGATTGAACCCAGATCTTAGTGTGTTTGCACATGTGTGTCTACACCCATTATCTAAAATATGAGGCTAAAAGTGATCTTTAAAAATTCAGCTTTGATGAATCTCATAAATCAAAACTGTAGTCTCCCCAAAAACCTTACAGACCATGAAAAAAAACAAAATATTAGCTCTATATAGTATTAACTATGTTTCTTTTGGTATATGGTAGTCTAGTTTGGTTATTTTCCCCACAGAAAGTTGAAAAACTAATATATCCTTCAACACATTTTTGCCACTTTTGTAATCTCTCCCTATGTCTGTCTCCAACTCTTTCTCTTTGTCTGTCTCTCCACACATATGCACACACATAACACGCAGCATCTTCCTTCCTTCCTTTCTTCCTTTCTTCCTTCCTTCCTTCCTTCCTTCCTTCCTTCCTTCCTCCCTCCCTCCCTCCCTCCCTCCCTCCCTCCTTTCTTCCTTTCTTTCTTTCTTTCTTTCTTTCTTTCTTTCTTTCTTTCTTTCTTTCTTTCCCTCCTTCTTTCTTTCCTTCCTTCCTTCCTTCCTTCCTTCCTTCCTTCCTTCCTTCCTTCCTTCCTTCTTTCTTTTCCTTACCTGAGGACCTTTTCCCATTTTTTGTTCAGACAGAGGGGGGGGTGGGAAACATTGATGTGAAAGGGACACATCGAGTGGCTGCTACCCACATGACCCAACCAGGGCCGGGAACAAACTGCAACTGAAGTACGTGCCCTTAGCGGGAACCAAACCCGGGTCTCTCTGGACTGCAGGCCGCTGCTCTAACCACTGAGCCAAACCAGCCAGGGCAATGCTTTTCTTTTTTGCAGAGCAATTTGTAAGTTACAAACATCATGGCACTAACCCCCTAAAAGTTTCAGCATGCACTCCCTTCCTGCTGATGAGAACATTTCCTGCATAATCACAATACCCGTATAATTCCTAAGACATTTAATTCAGTAATATCTAAAATTCAGTCTATGGTCAAAGTCACTCAGTTGTCCCTAAAATACCTTTTTGTTGTGGGCGATGATTCCAGTCAGGGTTATGCATCTCATTTGGTTTCCTTTCACTTTTGAAGGAAGGAGGAAGGAGCCACAGTGGCTTCACCTTCCTGAATTGACGGGACAGATCAATTTAGACATATTATTGTTTGGGTTTCATACTAGAGATGGGTTGTAGGGACTCCAGCAAACTTGGGCCATTTAGAGATGTGTCCATTAGTAGGGAGTGTTGAGTAACCAAATAGACAGACAGATATTTAGGGCACCAGCATTAAAAAAAAAAAAAGATTTTGAAAAGATTCAAAAGAAAGGAAGGGAGGAAGAAAGGAGAGAGGAAAGAGAGTAAAAAGGAAACATTAATAGAAAAATCAGAACTGGTTAGAGACTATCTTACAAATTAGTATTTTTATTTAGAATTTCACAGTGGGGGATGGGGGCAACATGATTATTTTCAGGGTCTAGGATGTCTAAGGTCTGTGTCCAGGCCTGGCTGGCTCTGACACGGGGCTATGGAAAGATAATCCAGCATGATTTGGGGCACCTGACCTAACCAGGAACAGCTCTGTGATGTGACTGTGATGTCAATCATCGTTTCTTCTTCAGGGACCACAATAGGAGGGTGATATCAGCCACACACACACACACTCACACAAATGTCTAACTTAAAATGTATGCTTTACAAAAACCTAAATATAATTTTTATATAACAGGATGGGTGTTGGATTGTTTCCTAGTATATACAGGGTGATCTCAGCCCTGTTTAACACTCAGGTGTCAAACATTGTCCAGGTTTCCGTGCGGAAGTTTTGTAACACAAAATGCATTTGATAGCTTTGTCCTCCATATATTTTCAAATTCACTGATTGTTTTACATTCTGTAGAAGCCGTTCACTAACTTCTGTCATTGCACCTCGGCTCTCAGCACACCTCCTCATTTCACACAGACAATTCATCCCCGTGTGTACCCTTACCTTTGTAGATAGCTAACTAATTCATAAGGAAAAAAACATGCACACAGGACCTGATCCTTAGTTTTTCAACCAAGCGGCTTTGAGTCACTTCAACTTTTCCTTAAATCAAAACACCACACCAACACTTACTGCACTTGTTACCGTGTAGTTAACTGGGGAACGGTGTCCCCTGTGGTCCCCGAAGCACTTCAAAATTAATGGAAATTGCAATGTACTCTGGAGAGATTTATGAGAATGTTAATTAAAATCAACTCGTCCTAGTTTTCATGGTCTTTCCAGAATTGAGAAGGAGGATGTGTATGGCAAACTGACATGTTTTTCCAAAATATGACTGCTCCTCAAAGCTATGACTTTAAACAAAGCCTAATGAATCTTCAGAAAAGATGATTTCTACTCAAACCGGGCATTTTTTACCTCAAAATTATTATACAGTAGTTTATACTTAGGATACATGAGGGACTCAGCTGAATTAATGAAATAGGAAAGAAATAAGGCAATTTCTGGGAGTGTCTGAGAAATCTGTAGCATTTCATCTCCCACCGCATGGCGTATTCAGAGTTTCACTTTGATGTGCACACATATGATTAACATCAACGAGAGTGAAGCACACATTTTAAAGGATAAAATTGCACCGTTTTGAATCTACCTCCCAGATTATTAATAAACCCTGAAAACTACATTTAAATAGAAATATAAATCTAACTTAAAATACCAGGAGCCACGAAATCCATCATTGATTATGCTGTCAGGTACTGAGACAAACTGAAGGGGGTTGGGGAGACAGAGCCCCAAGTTTGCTTTCATACATAGTAAGCACTTATGCTGTTGAATTGGATCAATTATTGACCTGCCAATGTAACAGTCAGAATTGTTCCTGCAGCCTCATTTTCTGATTACAGTCAGAATACTTAAATTTATGAAAATGTAATTTGAAAAAAATTTGACTGAAATTGTACATTATTTGAAGATAATGTCTCAGGACTCCTATTGATTGCTCAGAGGATTGTTATGTTGGGACAGTTTCGGGGACCTCCTACAGGCCAGGCACTGTTCCAGGACTTCGGAGCAGCTTGGTGTTTCTGGCTACACAGGAATCATGACTACCATCTAGTACACTGAAAACTTCATTACAAAGATTACTGCTATGCTGTTTATTCTAGTTTCCCCCTTCTACATACTGGTTACATTGATTGATTGATTGATTGATTGATGTATTGATTTATTTTATTGACTTTAGAGAGCAAGAAAGGGAGAAGGAGAAAGAGATAGAAACATCAATGAGAGAGAACATTGATTGGCCGCCTTCTGCATGCCCCGCACTGGGGATTTGGCCCACAACCTGGGCATGTGCCCTGACCGGGAATTGAACTGACGACCTCTTGGTGCATGGGTTGACGCTCAACCACTGACTGAGTCACACCGGCCGAGCTTACTGGTTACATTTAAAACACAAAATAAATAAAAATAAGGTTAGATTTAACTTGGAAATACCTGTCTCACCAGGCCTCTGTCTCCTTTCCACCATTTCAAATACTATTTTTAGAGACACTTTGACTTTTTTTCTCTGTCATTGATTATGGACTTGAGGCTCCTGATTACCTCCCCTCTTAAGTAAGTGGACAAGAATGAAAGTGCCACCTGCTCAGCACCACAATAGCACCACGGTTCACTTGGGAGTGTGATGCTTTGTTCCATTAAATTGGAGCCTCTGGGTTGTTTTTCTCCCCAGATGTTAATCACCATCACTCTGTTATTTAAGAGGTTTTGTCTAGGTAATTAAAGACCTCTTCATATCACGCTCGAATGTAAAGTCTTCAATGAGTCATGCAGTGAACTTTAGTTTTCTGAGTATAATGAGGTGTGTTTTAATGCAGGAAATGATTTTTACATAAATTTTAAAACTGAAAAATGTTTTGATTATACATTCTTAATATAGCTCGATTGAAACAGAGTTTAAGCTTATTAAATAATAAGGATACTTTGCCCTGGCCGGTTTGGCTCAGCGGTTGGAGCGTTGGCCTACGGACCAGAGTGTCTCGGGTTCGGTTCCCGCTAGGGGCATGTGCCAAAAAATAAAATAATGAAGATACTTTATAAAAAGTGTTATAAAACTCAGACTCTGGGTCAAAAAACAAAGAAGCAACTCCCCGCCCCCTCCTCCAAACACTCTCCTAAGAGAACAGTTCATTAAAAGAAAAACTGTTTAAAGTATTTATTATTGTTTCTATGACATCTTTAAATGGACATCTGGATTTCACACCAACTTTTCTTATGTTTTAAATAATGAGATATTCAATTTGGGGGTAAAATGTTTATTTTAAAAGAAACTTAAAAAAATATACCAGTTGTTTCATTAATCTAGTAATCAGACATTATATATATTTTAACTAATAGAAATAGAAAATTATAAAAATAATAAAAAATAATTGTGAAATCAATCACAGTTTGCTGTATAATAATAACATAAACATATTCACCCAGAATTAAGATAATAAATCAGAAGAGCAATCTGTGGGAGTCAATAGTCTATAGCCATTAAGACAAGAATTGGAACCAGTCCGGCTGGTGTGGCTCAATGGTTGAGTGTCGATCCATGCAGCAAGAGGTCACCAGTTCGATTCCCAGTCAGGGTACATGCCCAGGTTGTGGGCCTAATCCCCTGCGGGGTGCATGCAGGAGGCAGCCAATCGATGTTCTCTCTCATCGATGTTTCTATTCCTCTCTCCATTCCTCTCTCCCTCTCACGTCCTCTCTCCCTAAAATCAGTAAAGAAAAAGAAAAGAATTGGAACCAGACAGACCAGAATTTGAAAATGGGTTTAAATGCTTATTAGAACTATGACCTTGTTTCAGTAACCTTCTCTGAGCTGGAGGTTATTTACCTGTAGATGTGGATAATAGTACCCGAGTCATAGTTGTTGGAAAAATTAAAATGTGTGAAGACATAGTACATAGTGTCTCATAAATGTCATCATCATTATCATCATCATGCCTTCCTTTAAAGAAAATAGAAGCCAACTATTGATTTAAAGGTCTAGTTAATGGCAAAACTTTCTTGCCCACATGAAAAAAATTAATCCCACTAATCAGGGTGTTGTTTTTTTTCTGTTATCAATAATTAAGCAGAATTTTTAGCATTACCCTGTCTGTACTCATGGGATCTTCATAACTACAAACCCAAAACACTCTGTATAAAACATCAAAAAGATGTTTTAGAACTTGAAAAATAAATGAGTCAAATGATATTGTGCTTGATAGTCATGACATAACTATTTTAATTGGATCTAATCATTTGAATGTGACTGATTTAAGTGTAGTGGAAGTTGTAGAATATTGGACTTTGATACATCTTGTCTGCAAATAGAACTACTTCGGCCTACCCAGTGTTGGCCTATATAAAGTTGAAATGACCAATATTAGAACTCAGGATTCGAACCCAAGTTGACCTGCCTCTAAAAGCTTTCATTATGCCACACCGTCTCTTTGAATTTCTTTCATGCAAAATAGGTAATATGTAATAATATATTACAATTATTATATATCACTTAATATAAAATACTTATTGGATATTCAATTGCATGGCTGTTTCTATCATATAAAGTGTGTGTGTGTGTGTGTGTGTGTGTGTGTGTGTGTGTGTGTAAGGCTGTGCTGGTAATTTTCTGTTTGTCCCTCCTAATTTCCACCCTTTTCCATTCTGGTCTCTGCACTGGTAGGCTGACCTGTAAGGACTACATCAATGGACTCCCTTGTTCACTGGCTTCTAGAGAGGTTCAGCTAATAGGGTGCATCAGCAGGAGATTGGAGCTGGGGACAAGACACTGGAGTATTTATTCCCCCATAGTCACTGTGAGAGGAGTTGGGCTAAACATGCATAAGGCCTTTGCTCTTACTGGCCCCAGAGAATTGCATTACTGTGGTTTCCCAGGATCCTCCCCACACTTTTATAAATAGTCCTTTTATTAGAGATCTGTTTAAATTACCCAGTATGAGTGTCTTATGTTACCTGTCCTGACCCTATAATTGATACAAATTCTTTTTTTTTTTATCCTCACCCGAGGACATTTTTTGATATTTTGTTTAGATAGAGTGGGAGGGAGGGAGAGAGAGAGAGAAACATCGACGTGAAAGGGACACATCAGTGGTTGCCACCCACACAACCCAACCAGGGCTGGGGACAAACTGCAACCGAGGTACATGCCCTTAGCGGGAACCGAACCTGGGTCTCTCCGGACTGCAGGCCGACACTCTAACCGCTGAGCCAAACTGGCCAGGGCACAAATTCTTAATAGTAATGATGTAACAAACTATGTGGACAGTGTTTTCATCTGTCTCCCAGCTTTAATAACCTCCTTCTTCTAGTGAACTTCCTTCTGCCATTGAGATTGTAAAATATACACCCATTTCACACTGCCTCACTGCAGCAACAGCCCCGGGACCACGGTGGGCCAACTGTGTTAATACTGCCTCCCTCCGGGGGGTGACGATTAGTTCATATGACGAAATTGCAGTCTACGCCAGACGAAATGGATTCTTCACCCAGATCTTCCCAAATAGGAGCGCAAGTTTGCCCTCTTGAATAGTTCTTGAACCAGGAACTATTGAAAGTAACCTTGGGGCTCTCTGTGGCCATCTTCCTGATTCTCAAGTGGCACGTTCTGTACAGTGAAGGTGGGCAGAGACGAGAAAGGGATGCGAGAAAGATAATACTAAGAAGATGTTTCTGGGGTCATCGTGCTCAGTTGCAAACTCCAAGCCGCTGGTCCCTGCAGCTGGCTCTCTTCAACATTGACATCACCATTATGTGAACAAATATACTGTGTCGTCTTTTTCCTTGAACTAATTGGCTTTTCTGTTACATGCAACTGAAAACAAGTATTGATTAAAACAATTGCAAAAACGTTGCAAATTTGGTATGTTTCTATTATTCGAATCCAATTTTTCTGGAAGAATTCAGTGATGTTAGCAAGAAATGCACTACAGAATTTCTGATCCATATAGACATCAAAATCAATGGGACTTTTTATTACCAGGAGGCTTCAGAATTGCCTGTTTTGAAGTTCAGTTTGATTAAGGACACATTTTGGACATATTCTTGTACCAGAGGGGAAATGACTGAATTGGGAGAGGGGGGATGGCAATGGGGTGCATAAAGAGGGAAGAGCTTTTATTTCTTTTAATTTAAAATGTTTCAAGTATGATTATGTATGAATGATTAATAGTGGTGTTTTGGTTTTACTACTCATTATGGAATTTTACTTATTTATTGTTTTGGTTGAAGAGAGCCTGAAGGAATATTAGTTAGTATAATAGAAGAAAATTTATTTTTCTTAAACAGTGCCTTCTCTCCATACGCATGACCTTGTGTGCATTCCGCCAAAGCACAAAGGCAGCAAAAAAAAAGACCAATGGGGCATGTACTTCGTTACAATAATTTACTGTGTTTTAACAATGCTTGTCACCCACTTCCCTGGCGGCACCATTGTGAGCCTAGCTGACACAGCCCTTGAAAAGATAGGAAATAGTCCATAAATGTTAATAAGAGTGTCCCTCTGACATGGAGAAGTAGTAAGCCAACACCACTCACCACTTTCTGTTGTACTTACCAGAGCACATCTTTTCACTAAAACTCAGACGTTACTTTTAGAACTTTTATACCATTACTGATAAAAGGGTTCTTTGAAGAACCTGGGACACTGATATAAGAATTTATAAGATTAATAATGAACATGATTAAAACACCATAAAAGAAAAGATCAGCTTTTCTTTTCCCGAAAGTGGCCAGAGGTGACCTCTGAAAATGGTTCGCTAGTCACTTGACCCAGAAAACCCCACAAAATCATGCAAGTCAAGAGGTTCAAATCTTCATGTTCACTTTAAGAACACTCGGGAAACTGCCCAGGCCATCAAAGGTATGCATATTCGAAAGGCCACCAAGTATCTGAAGGATGTCACTTCACAGAAGCAATGTGTGTCTTTCCGTCGTTACAATGGTGGAGCTGGTAGGTGTGCCCAGGCGAAACAGTGGGGCTGGACGCAGGGTCGGTGGCCCAAAAAGTGCTGAGTTTTTGCTGCACATGCTTAAAAATGCAGAGAGCAATGCTGAACTTAAGGGTTTAGATGTAGATTCTCTGGTTATTGAGCACATCCAGGTAAACAAAGCTCCCAAGATGCGCCGTAAAACTTACAGAGCTCATGGGCGGACTAACCCATACAGGAGCTCTCCCTGCCACACTGAGATGATCCTCACTGAGAAAGAGCAGATTGTTCCTCAAGCAGAAGAGGAGGTTGCACAGAAGAAAAAGATATCCCAGAAGAAACTGAAGAAACAAAAACTTATGGCCCGGGAGTAAATTCAGCATAAAATAAAGAGTAATAAAAGTTAAAAAAAAAGAAAGAAAGAAAGAAAGAAAAAGAAAGAAAAAGATCAAGAAATACCCACTAAGGAGAGTTGGGGAATATTAGAAAAATATTCCACACCCTGGTCGGTTTCCTCAGTGGTTAGAACATCAGTCTGTGGTCCAGAGAGACCCAGGTTCGGTTCCCGCTAAGGGCATGTACCTCAGTTGCAGTTTGTCCCCAGCCCTGGTTGGATCAGGGCCATGCAGGAGGCAGCCACTTGATGTGTCCCTTCCATGTTGATGTTTCTCTCTCTCTCTCTCTTCCTCTCTCTCCATCCCACTCTACCTGAAGAAAAAAAAAATGGAAAAATGTCCTAGGGTGAGGATAAAAAAAGAAATATTTCCCAAGGAAAGGATGAGCGAGGGAGACATCCAAATTCAAGTTGTCCAAATCCTACCAACTGCTGTTTTTCACTCTCAAAACAAATATTTGTGAATTTGTTTGGAACTTAGAAGGAAATATTCCTAGGGAAACAATATTAAAAATGGTGGGTGACAAAGTTAAGGAAATTAAAACGTACAAACTGCAACTTATAAAAATAAGATGTAAAAGACAGCATAGGGAATATCATCAACAATATTGTAATAACTACATACGATGCCAGGTGGGTACTAGATTTATTGGGGTGATCACCTTGTAAGTAATGTAAATGTCTAATCACTATGTCGTACACCCAACTAATATAATATTGTATGTCAACTATAATTAAAAAATAAATTTAAAAGAATTTTTAAATGGTGGTTGGGTTTCTAGCAAGCCTACTAACCCCCATGTAGCTGAACCAGAGAACTCAAGTTCCCTACTGTTCCCAAGGGAAAACAGTGACATTGCAACCTGTAACCCAGGATACTGGAACATTCTGCCTAGCTCCCAAACCGCCATCCACTACAACCCACAGTTTGCAAAGTAGGTGTGGAATCTTCCAGTCTTCTCTCCTCTGGGCCGATGAAGAAAAAGAATTCCTTCCCTCATGGTGACAAAAGGGAAAAGAATTCTCAAGTAGCTAAGGTTAACAGGAAGTCAGTGACTCACATGTTAGGGATCTTCATAGGTTGGCTTTCAGGGCTTGGGAAAGGGCCCGCAGCCAGGCACTTGCTTCACTCTTTCACAGTAAGTGTGTCATTGCTGCCCTGTGTTTGCTTTCGTTGACTAGAAATAGCTGTGTTGCTTTTTGATCACGAGAAGTGATGGGTGTTTTGAATCTTCTTTCTTGTGCACAAATAATGGAATCTATAAATCCCAGGCTACTCCCCTCCCCCTTGCCCTTTATCTGCCATCAAGCCTCAGGGGAAGGTCACTCTGGCTACTTGAGCTGAGGTACCAGAAACCATGCACAGGTTCTACCAGCCACCTCACAGGGTCCTCTGAGGATGAACCCATGCACAATCCCCTTTACTTATGCCAACTCAAGCCAGAAATAACTTTAACATTAAAAAAAATTAAGCCTCAAAAGCCATTCTCCACCACCACCACCCCCAAAATTAGCATGCAAATGAGTTAGTGAGTAGTCACTAATAACTTTTGTTTGCTGAAAAATTATTGGCTAATTATATCAATTATTGCGGTCTTAGCCTATCAGACCGTGCTTTGAGCATCCAGAGACAAAAATGCTTCCTGGAACCAGTCCACAGGGCAACAAACGGAGTCTGTTTTGATTGCTTTTTCTGAAAGCCATGTTGCCAGCAGCTCGGCATCACTGCTGACCACCGGGGCTTGGCATGGGTCCAGGGTGAATGGTTGGAGCACACCATGGAGAGTTCCGGGGAGATGAGCCCTCACCTGGCAACTCTCCCTCCTAAAACATTCATAAAAAGGAATCATCGCCACATGAACATGTATTCTTTTACACACAGAGCTCTCACGCGTACCTTCCAAACACTGGAGATTCTGATGATATGAGTAGGCACACATTTAAGTGATAAAAAGAAGCATGTCTCAGTTTTCGAGCACCCTTTGCTATACACTGTATTACATTACATATTGCTTTATTGGTGACAATCTAGTAAGACTTAGGTACAGCCCTGGTGATTTGGTTCAGCGGTTAGAGCCTCGGCCTGCGGTCCAGAGAGACCCGGGTTCAGTTCCCACCAAGAGCACATACCTTGGTTGCAGTTTGTCCCCGGCCCTGGTTGGGTGGCAGCCACTCGATGTGTACCTTTCACGTCGATGTTTCTCTCTCTCTCTCTCTCTCTCTTCCTTTCTCTCCCTCCCACTCTATCTGAACAAAAAATGGGAAACTGTCCCCAGGTGAGGATAAAAAATAAAAAAAAAAGACTTAGGTACAAAGCTAAGAAATAGCGACAAAGTTAGCAAAACATTCACATATCTATTATTTGGTTGATATTAATAATTTAAGATTCTTCCAAACCTAGGTGTAGCTTTACATTTTAATATATCCAGAGATCTTCTGGCATTAAAAACAGAAATCACCATTCAGAAAAGTTTTCTCCACATAGGTCCAGGCTTAGTGAACTAGTAAAGCAACGCAAAGTTAGAGTAGAATGGTCAGTATACCCGACAATATGGTGGTAATATTAGAGGGCACCTTAAAAGTCACTTAAAACAGCCCTGGCCAGTTTGGCTCAGCGGTTAGAGCGTCGACCCACGGACCAGAGAGTCCTGGTTCTGTTCCCGCTAAGGGCATGTACCTCAGTTGTGGTTTGTTTCCTGCCCCATTGGGGTTGTGTGGGTGGCAACCAGTTGATGTGTCTCTCTCATGTCGATGTTTCTCTCTTCTTCTTTCTCCTTCTCTCCCTCCCACTCTATATGAAGATAAATGTAAAAATGTCCTCGGGTGTGGATAAAAAAAAAAAAAAAATCACTTAAAACATGTTTACATTTGATCCTTTGCCAGTGTCTATATTACTTTGGAATCAATTAAATATTTCATGACTATTGATGTATATTACACCAAAAGCTTTTCTAACTTCACAGTATTCACTATATTATAAAAGACATTGTATTATAAGTGACATCATGACATTGTGGTTTTAAAATTTTGATGGCACAAGCTATTGTAGATTTTTATCTCTGGTGATTTTTTTCTCTGTTTTCATGCAAACATTCTATTTATGGTAGGGCGTGGTAATTCGGGTTAAGGGTAATTTGTGACCAGAACCATCCCTCCCTGTCCCCCATCTGAGACCTTCTGTCATGAGTAATTGTGTGTGTGTGTGTGTGTGTGTGTTTTTTAATGTACCATCTCCTTACTGGTATTTTAAAGAAGTTAGCAATCATTACCCTTTTTTAAGAGTAATGGTGCTTAAAATATCACACGCTTTGTCCTCTGGGACACTAAACAGGCAGTTTCTGCTATTGTGGCTCCAGACCTTCCCGTAGAACGTGGGAGACAAGTGGAAGCCACATTTGCTAATATCAGAGTCCAACACAATGGAGACAATATTTAAATGGCTAATCAAGAATGTTATATTATGTATGAAGCATCTCAGGTATTTGCTTCATAGAGAATTTTTTAAAAACTGAAGAAAAATATATATATATCATGTTTACACCAATAAAGATGAACTGTTAAAGAATATGAGAAAAAGGCTGATATCGTATCAAGGCATATAAATGTTTGATGGAAAATTAGTTAAAAACATAGATCCACATTTCCTAAAGACCTGTACCACTGCCTAATTTGGAAAGCATCTCGAGAATGTGAATGGGGCCAAAGCTAGTATTTAAAATTTTTTTTTATCCTCACCTGAGGACATTTTCCCATTTTTTTGTTCAGATAGAGTGGAAGGGAGAGAGAGAGAAACATTGATGTGAAAAGGACACATCAGGTGGCTGCCACCTGCACGACCCAACCAGGGTTGAGGACCCTGCAACCGAGGTACATGACCTTAGCGGGAATGGAACCCGGGTCTCTCTGGACCACAGGCCAATGCTCTAACTGCTGAGCCAAACCGGCCAGGGCTAATTTTTTATTAGAAGGAAATTTATTCTAGGAGAGACCAACATAGGACGTAACCCAGGAAACCAAAGGTCTGCTCAGAGGTGTTACATTATTAGCCCTGAAGAGGTGGCTCTCAAAGGCCCTACTTCAGTTCAGGTGGAAGATTCACCAAGTTGTGTTAATAATACTCACAAATGCTGCTCTGTTATTTATTCAACCAGCATTTATTAAGCACCTTCCATGTAGCCAGAATTAGATATGGAGAAGGGAAAGAAGATGCAAAGGTGATGAAGGATAGAGTTGCTATTGTTTTTAATCATTAAGGAAGTTCAATTGAGGTAGGAAACTGAGCCATGAAGTCCAGGGCAGCCAAGGAATAAAGACAGCCTCTAGTGATGTGATTTGAGGGGCCACAAAGGCTCCCTCTTTTTCAGAACATCCCGCCCCTTAGTCTGCCAATTTTTCTGAAATCCCCCTGTTAGAGCCATCCTCAAGTTCAGGCTTTCTATTTAGGTAACAATGTGGAATACACACACACACACACACACACACACACAGTCTCTATAAAGCCCCATGTTACTGTGTATGTATATTACTTAGGAGGGCTCATACAGTTATAAAATGTCATTTCAGTCTTGACATAATGCAAACAAGGTTCTGAGGTAATGAGTCATAAGACATGACACGAAAACATAGATAAGGAAGGAAAAACAAAATGGTCCAGGATAAGATGTAGAAGTAGCTAAGGAGAATTATGAAACGGATCAAGTGAGTTCAAACTACAGGTCCAGATCATCAGGGCATTTCAGTGCCAATGTGATAAGGCTGGATATTTACTTAGGAAGAATCAAGAGCCAAGGGAGGCGGTTACCAAGAAGAAAGCTCCACTAACCTAGTAGCCTTCAGACTGGATCAGAAGAGGGGAAGACTGGAATCCAGAAGGTCCTCGAGGAAGCTACTGACCACTTCATGAATATAGAAACCAAATACCTAAATTAAGTGATGTTATAATAAGAATACATTAATACTTTGAATACATATAAGACGTTGTAGCAACAGAGTAGGTATGAGAATTGAGGAAAAGAGGGGCAATATCTCCCAAGCTTTGATGTTGGGTAACTGGGAATGGATGACATTGAAAGACATAGGGACATTGGAAAAGATACTGGTGGCAACATGGAGAGATGAGGAAATTGGTAAATGCTACTTTAAACACTTTTAGTCACCCAATCCACTGTAGATTTCCCGTTGCCTTAGGACCCAGGACTGGAGTTTGAGTGAGAAATGGGCAAAAGAACGTGCATCTGCAAGTCACAAAGACTTAAGGGTAGATGATGAAGAAGAGCAGAGAACAAGAAGTTTTCTTGGACTTTTTACCATTTGGTGGAAAAGAACAGAGACATCATAACTAGGAAGAAATGGATAATCAGGAAGGTAGAAGAAAGAGGAAGAGAGAGCTTCAAGAATGATAGGATAATCAGTGTTATGTAGTTTAAACCATTTTTTTTCACCCTCAAATGATTGTCTAACTGGATATAGAATTCTGACATAGATATTTCTCTCTCTTTTTTTTTTTTTATCCTCACCCGAGGACATTTTTCCATTTTTTGTACAGATAGAGTGGGAGGGAGAGAGAGTAAGGGAGAGAGAGAGAGAAACATCGACGTGAAGGGACACATCGAGTGGCTGCCACCCGCACGACCAACCAGGGCCGGGGACAAACTGCAACCGAAGTACATGCCCTTAGCGGGAACCGAACCCGGGTCTCTCCGGACCGCAGGCCGACGCTCTAACTGCTGAGCCAAACTGGCCAGGGCTAGATATTTCTCTTAGTACTTTAAAATACTCCATTACTGCCTGGCTGGTGTGGCTCAGTGGTTGAGTGTCAATCCATGCACCAAGAGGTCGCCGGTTCGATTCCTGGTCAGGGCACATGCCCGGGTTGTGGGCCTGATTCCCAGTGGGGCATGCAGGAGGTAGCCAGTCGATATCCTCTCTCGCCATTGTTTCTAGCCCTCGCTCTCTTTTCCTCTCTCTAAAGTCAATAAAGAAAAATATTTAAAATTATTTCACTGCCTTTGCTTCTGTTATTACTGTTAAGGAGTTTGGTGTCATTCCAAAGGAATGATCATTCCTTTGTCAGTAATGTGTCTTTTTCACTAATTACTTTTAAACTATTCTGCTTAGGGCTCAGTGTGTATCATGAATCTGAGGACTACATCTTTTAGCAATTCTAAATATTTTTCAAATATTATATCTTTAAATATTACATTTCTCCCATTGTCTTGATTTCTCTTTCTTAAGAGATCCATAAGCTGTATGAGGATAGTTGTAAGTTAGATCTTTTTATTTTCTTCTCCATCCCAATTCACCTCTCTTCTCTATTTTTCATCTCTTCATCTCTCCAAGTTGTATAGTGTGGGTAATTTTCTCAGACCGAACATAGAGTTTATTAAGGCTCACTTCTGTCCTTTAACTTTTCTATTAACATATAATTTCAATGACTTTTGTTTTTCATTTATAGAAGTTCTATTTAATTTTTTTCTCAAATCAAGATGTTAGTTTTTCCTAGCCTCTTATTATTTTCTCATATGTTAGAGTCTTTCTTTTATGCCCCTAATCACATTATATTTATTTTATAGTCCTTATCTAATAGTTCTGTTATCTGATGTTTTCGGGAAACCTAATCCTCCTATTGTTGTGTCTGCTGACTCTCAGACATAGTGAACTGTTTGTTTTCAGACTTTGTATTCAAGAGTGTGTGTTCATCTTCAGCAAGAGCATCCTCTCAGCCTGAGCTAATAGAGTGATTCCTTCAGAACAGTTTTTATGTTTGCTTCATCCAGGAGCCTTAGGGTTATCACTGGACAGGACCAGTTTTTATATCAGTGCTGTGACTTACAGGTTGTTGGACCAGGCAGATAGTATAAATCAGCATTCAGCAAACCACCATCCTTTTTAGTAAATAAAGTTTCAAATATGTTTTGTTCAAAGAAGAACAAAGTGGGAGGGATCACAATACCAGATATCAAGTCATACTACAAAGCCATCGTAATCAAAACAGTCTGGTACTGGCACAAGAACAGACATATAGATCAATGGAACAGAACAGAGAACGCAGATATCAACCCAAGATAGTATGCACAATTAATATTTGACAAAGGAGGCAACAGCGTACAATGGAGTAAAGACAGCCTCTTCAATAAATGGTGCTGGGAAAATGGGACAGTTACATGCAAAAAAATGAAACTAGGCCACCAACTTACACCATACACAACTTACACCATACACAGGAATAAGCTCAAAATAAATAAAAGACTTAAATGTAACCCGTGAACCATAAAAATTCTAGAAGAAAATGAAGGCAGAAAAATCTCAGACTTCATATGTAGTGGAATTTTCACTGATACATCACCTAGGGCAAGAAAAAAACAAAGGGAAAAAATTAATAAATGGGACTACATCAAACTTAAAAGCTTTTGCCCTGGTCAGTTTGGCTCAGTGATTAGAGCATTGGCCCATGGACCAGAGAGTCCCGGGTTCAGTTCCTGCTAAGGGCACATACCTCGGTTGCAGTTTGTCCCCGGCCCAGGTTGGGGTTGTGTGGGTAGCAACCACTCAATATGTCTCTCTCACGTCGATGTTTCTCTCTCTCTTTCTCCCTCTCTCCCTCTCTCTCTATCTGAAGATAAATGCAAAAATGTCCTCAAGTAAGGATAAAAAAAAACAAAAACAAAAAAAACCAAACTTAAAAGCTTTTGCACATCAAAAGAAATCATCATCAAAATGAAAAGGTAACCCACTCACTGGGAGAACATATTAACCAATGATACATTGAATAGGGGTTAATATCCAAAATATATAGAGTACTCATACAACTCAACAAAAAGAAGACAAACAATCCAACTAAAAAATGGGCAGAGGACCTCAAAAGACACTTCTTTAAACAGGACATACAAATGGCCAGGAAACATATGAAAAAATGCTCAACATCTCTAATCATCAGAGAGTGCAGATTAAAATGACTATGAGATATCACCTTACACCTGCCAGAATGGCAGCCATAAACAAATCTTCAAACAACAAATGCTTGCAAGGATGTGGAGAAAAGGGGACTCTAGCACACTGCTGGTGGGAATGCAGACTGGTGCAGCCACTATGGAAAACAATATGGCATTTCCTCAAAAAATTAAAAATGGAACTGCCATTTGATCCAATAATTCTACTTCTTGGAATATATCCTAAGAAGCTGAAACACCAATCAGAAAGACTACATGCACCCTTATGTTCATAGCAGCACTATTTACAATAGTTAAGTAAACAGCCCAAGTGCCCATCAGTAGATGAGTAGATAAAAAAAACTGTGGTACATTTTACACAATGGAATACTGTGCAGCTGTAAGAAAGAAAGATCTCTTACCCTTTGAGAGAGCATGGAGGGACCTGGAGAGTATTATGGTTAGCGACATAAGCCAGTCAGAGAAAGACAAGGGCCACATGATCTCAGTAATTGGTGGAACATAATGAACAGAATAAGCTGTCAACCAAAAGAGATCCAGAATCATGGAAGTAGGGAAGACTGACAAACCTCAGAGGGATGGGGGATTGATAGGGGAGGGAAGAGATAAACCTAAGAACTTATATGCATCTATGCACAACCAATAGACATGGACACTGGGCTGGGGAAGGCAGGAGGGAGGTAAGAGCAGGAAGGAGGGGATCAGTGGGGAAAAAAGGGGGACATCTGTAATACTTTCAACAATAAAATAAATAAATACTGAAAAATAAAGTTTAAAAAAATTTGTTTTGATAGTCATTCTGACAGGTGTGAGGTGATATCTCATTGTGGTTTTAATTTGATTTCTCTGATGATTAGTGACATTGAGCTTCTTTTCATATGTCTATTGGCTATCTGTATGTCCTCTTTGGAGAAGTGTCTGTTCAGGTCCTTTGCCCATTTTTTAATTGGATTGTTCAACGTATTGGGGTAACATCGGTTAATCACATTACATAAATTTCCATTGTACACTTTATAATACCTCTGTATATTCTATTGTATGCTCACCAGCTGCAATCTAGTCTTTTTTCTGTCTCCATGTATTTGACCCCTTTTACCCTCTTCATCCTCCCCACCTCCTGTAAATAAAGTTTTATTGAAACACAAACAAACCCGTTTGCTTACATATTGTCTACAGCAGCTTTTATTCTACAATGGCAGAGTTGAATAGCTGCAGCAGAGACTGCATGGCCCTTGAAGCTGATAACATTTACATTTCCTTGAAGGAAAATGGTTCCAAACCCTGGTATAAATTCAAATCCTAAACTAGAGTAAGAGCTGGTGTAAGGTTACAGATTCTCAGGGGAGAGATTATTTCCTTCCACTTAAACTCCAAGCTGACAAGCTTCTTTGTTGACTCCATGTGCTGCAGGGGAGGTGTCTTTTTTTTTTTTTTTTTAAATAGTTCATACTTTCACTAAGGACATAGCATTTTGAGGGCCCTGAATACATGCAGATTTACTGATTCTAACTCTGAATTTTGCAGGAGCCCAGAGCCTAAGGTCTCATACCCTGAGCACATTTAAATCCGAACTGCTAGATCTAGAAAAGTACATTTTCCTGCCACACCAGCACCCCTCCCCAGGACTGCAGCACCCACATCTCCTATTTATTTTTGTCTCCTGAAGATGACACTTGCAAATCAACTATGTATTAGCTGGTTCTCTTCAGCAATAATAGGTGTTTTATAGCAAAAATGTCTCACGTTAGGTAATATGTCATATTTCTGGGAATTGAAAGTTATGTGAAATGTAACTGGAATCTCAGAGGACTGAAAAATTAAAAAAAAAACACTTGCTAAAAAAATGTTAGGATTAAATAAGACTATTTCTGTAGAATCAGAAAAAAAGGTGGAAATCATTTGGGAATACAGAGAAGGAAGTGGGCTTGGGGGGGAGCCGAGGCGCACATGCAGCCACCAATGACTGAGGGGCGCAGAGCAGAAAGGAGTCTGGTATTAGACTTGCCCCAATTTGAATCTTACCTATGTGACCCTTGGAAAAGTTATTTTTCTCATAACCTTCATTTCCTTGCCTTAAAAATTAAGATAATACAGTCCAACATCCAGCGGAATCTCAAGACATGACCTTTGCAATGAACATGAATGTGTTACAGTGTCTTCAGAACGTTACTCAGTCTTCAGATGACCTCCCTCCTGCTGCGAGGGGAGAACCATATCTGACATGTGGCATATATAACAGCAAATATTTCCAGCTGACTTTAGTCATTGTCATCGTTTCCATGGCAGCTACCTTACTCGGCGAAGAGAGGCAGAACACATAAAGATGCCATAAAAGATTTATAGTCATTTCTTTGTTAGGATGTTCCTGACTCCCAGGGTTATGAGGGAAGGAGTTACCCCAAATAAAACTTAAAGTAGCGATCAACAGTTTCTCCCAGGAAACTATTTAGTGATTCTCAACTGTTTAATCACCTGATCCCATTTTGAACCATGCTTCCACAACTGTCCTAGAAGGTTTTCAGATTGCTATAAATAATCGGTCAGAGTACAGTCATTTGGTAGATGTGAAGAAGGGAAAAGCTAGCTGGGGAATAATGGTGTGAGGAAGAAGATGTTCAGGTTTGGGAAAACGTAGGGTGCTGTTGCTGGTGGTGGGGGCTGGGAGATGTGGTGGAGCCTAGAAATAGCAACATAACCAGGGGGAGAGGGAGAGAAGAGAACAACTGACATATGAATAATCCAGTTCACTCTTGTTCTGATTATACAAGTTATGTTCAACCACTGCGAAGGCCTCTTCTGCATCTTATGTATTTGGATATGGCATTTCCCCTCCTGTAATGAAAGCAATGACTTGTTTCTGCAATAACTTATTACCTGTGTTTTCAAGCAATCTTTTCTAATATGATTTTTTTACTATCTGATGGAACTCACAGAAGACAACACAAATCAACTGTCCAATGAGTTTTCTATATCTTACAGTGTTTTAATCCGTTAACAGTTTCCTTTCTTAACACCTTAGACTTGTACAATCCAGTTGATTGTAACGAATATAGGAATATAAGTCTCCTTGGGTTATATATTTTAAATGATTTCTAAACACATAATTAACATAGTATAATTTCTCTTCCAACCATTCCAAAAGAGAGAGGAAAGCAAAATAGTGCTTGACTACTTTCAGTCCCTAAAACACAAACACCTCCATTGTTATGAAGCTTATGTACTATAGAGAGAAAAAAAAGCTTTGCAAAAAGATGACTAAAGAAATAAACACATAAAAATCTCAGCTTTTTTTTACTATGAAAAGACATTCTCCCTCATGGTAGGAAACTTGGGTTTTATGATGAACTTGTCTAGAGCTATCCAGGTCATTTACTTGGAAGGTAGAAAGTAGATTCCACCCCACCCCTCCCTCTCAAAAACAGGTGCTGCAGCTGGGTCTCTATTCATTGTCAAATACTCAAAATCAGCTATCAGTTTGCTATGGACTGAATGTTTGTGCCCCACTCCCTTAAATTTATACATTGAAACCTGATCCCCAATGTGAGGGTATTTGGAGGTGGGGCATTAGGGAGGCAATTTTATCATGAGGTTTGAGCCTTCATGAACGAAATTAGTGCCCTTATAAAAGAGACCCCGAAGCGATCCCTGTCCCCTTCCACCATGTGAGGATACAGTGAGGAGACTGACCCTCTATGAACCAGAAGCTGGCGCTCACCAGACACTAAATCTGCCAATGCCTTACGCTTTTTTTTTTTTTTTAATATGTTTTTATTGATTTTTTAGAGAGAGAGGAAGGGCAAAGGAGAGATAGAAACATCAACTAGCTGCTTCCTGTGTGCCCCCCACTGGGGATTAAGCCTGCAACCCAGGCATGTACCCTGACTGGGAATGGAACTGGTGACCTCTTGATGCATGGGACGATGCTCAATCCACTGAACCATACTGGCTGGGCCAAAGCCTTAATCTTGGACTCCCCAGACTCCAGAGAAATAAACGTCTGTTGTTTATGAGCCACCCCATTTATGATATTTTGTTATAGTAGTCTGAAAAGACTAAGACAGGGTCCTAAAAGAAAATCTGCTTAGAGAGGAACTAATAAGATGCTAATTCAGGGCCTTCTAGAATAAAAGTGCAGCCCTGGCCAGTTTGGTTCAGCGGTTAGAGCGGCAGCCTGCAGACCGGAGAGTTCGGGTTCGGTTCCCGCTAAGGGCATGTTCCTCGGTTGCAGTTTGTCCCCGGCCCTGATTGGGGTCATGTGGGTGACAGCCACTCAATGTGGCTCTCTCACATCAATATTTCTGTCTCTCTCTTCCTCCCTCTCTCCCTCCCACTCTTAGTACAAAAAAGAATGTCCTCGGGTGAGGATAAAAAAAAAATAGAATAAAAGTGCAAATGCTCAAAGCTATATTACAGCAATAGCCTTAAAGTTTATGTGAGTGGGTATAACTTGAAACACTCTAAAGTCCCCTGTCCAAATACATCTTCCTAGGAATGTAAAATTCTGTTTGCAAATAACTGTATGCATTATTAATGCAAAGGTATGGAACCAAATAGAAAACTCAGTGTTGTGTTACATTAATGTAATTTGAGAGCTGATCAATTATGTATATCTATATATAGATATACAAAGATATATATATGTGTGTGTGTATATATATATATCCCTAAACATAAATGTTAGAGAAGAAATAAAAGCCAATAATGCTTTTTAGAAACAATCCTGCCAGCATCATTTTTAAGATAAAACAATAATATTATTCTTCTGTATTCCTTTCAAACAAGAAACGAAGAATTCCAAGATCACTTATGTCAACAATATGATTTTCCTCAGTAATTCTTTTCTAGCATAGTTGACTTGTCATTTTGCAAATAAGATAGAAGATATAAGCCCTGGCTGATGTGGCTCAGTTAGGGGGTGTCATCCATGAAAAGATGCTGGTTTGATTCCCCATCAGGGCACATGCCTTGGTTGTAGGCTCCATCCCCTGCAGGGGACATGCAGGAAGCGGCCAATCAATCTTGCTCTTTCACATAGATGTTTCTCTCTCTCTCCCTCTCCCTTCTTCTTTCTCTAAAAATCAATTTAAAAATCTTAAAAAAAAAAAAAAAAGGAGACATAAGGGAGGAGTTTCTTTTAAATACTAAAATGATCATCGAGAGAGAATAGCAGTGAGGCCACTAATAGATTGCTTTTACTTCCCTACAATTTTTTTTTTAGAAAGACTTTACAGAAAATTCTTTCGAAATGTTTTAAAGTGCCCTGATACATTTTTCTGGTTCCACATGATCCTTTGACCTTGGTAAAACTTGAAGAACGCAGCCCATGGCACACACGGCACCGGTCGGCTGTGCTCTCACCGCTGCTCAAACCAATTTTGTTGATTCAAAAATATTCATTGTTCATAATACTATTCATTATTTATTCATCAACTCTTATTAATAATACATTTCAAATATCAAACTTAACATTCTTACGCCTGTCTTTTGACATTATCCCTGCAAGTACGTACCTAAACAAACAAATAAAAATGAAAGCTTAAGAAATAAACTTCTATGAAAAAAGACGAGGAAAATACCAATGTCTTCAAGATAAGTTTATTTATTTTTGGAACACAAAGAAGCTAAATAACCTACCGAGTCAGTCCAGCTTTCAGTACATGTTGCAAGCTACTATTTTTGCTCAGTAGCTTCCCTTTTGTTGATCTTGAAAACAAAAGCACTGAAACGTTGCTTTGCAAAGCCATCCTAACATCTTATTCTGCAATTATCTTTGTAGGGCTGAATCACAAGGAGATAAACTTAAACCAAATGGTAATGCCTTCGTACACTTTTATCGACTTGTTTTTGGTACAGAGCATTTAAAAACACAATCAGATCCGGCCGGTGGGGCTCAGTGGTTGAGTGTCATGCCCCCATGCATGTCCCCCTCCCCCCCAACCCATGCACCAAAAGGTCGTCAGTTCGATTCCCGGTCAGGACACATGCCCAGGTTGGGGTGGAGGCGGCCAATCAATGTTCTCTCTCATCGATGTTTCTATCTCTCTCTCTCCCTCTCACTTCCTCTCACTCTAAAATCAATAAAAGGAAAAAATAAAAATGCATAAACTGAATAAAGTCTGAATAAACTAAAGATAAATAGATCCAAAACATAGTGAATCAGGATCAGTTTTCAAGACTAGCCAAGATAGTTAATTGAGATACCACCCTTTAAGGGTAATAGCAGAAGAAAAACGGTGTGGAGGAACAGTGGGGAAAACCTGGGTTTGAGTCTCGCTTAATCTTTCTGGGTGTCAATTTCCTTGCCTAAAAAAAGGGGGGAGAGTGAAGTCTTTTATAAATGTGTAACCCCCATCCTATCATAATGATGAACATGTAATAGGTATTTTTGTTTTTGTTTGTTTAATCCTCACCCAAGGATATTTTTCCCTTGCCTTTTAGAGAGAGTGAAAGGGAGGGAGGGAGGGAGAGAAACATTGATGTGAGAGAGACACATCAATTGGCTACCTCCTTCATGACCCCACTTGGGGCAGGGATCAAACCTGCAACCCAGGTACATGCCCTTGACCGGAATCGAACCTGCGATACTTTGATCCACAGGCCAAGGCTCTAACCACTGAGAAAAACTGGCTGGGTACGTAGTAGCTTATTAATAAAGAAAAATATTAAACAAACTACTTTAATGTGGCAACGAAGGCCAATTATTTTAGTTTCAAATCCATGTAACCCATGCTTACTTAGGCCATAGCAGACTAGCAGGGGGCAATCAAGGGATAATTACTTCAAAGATTATTTAAAAACAGCCTTTTGTTTAGTTCCTTGCAATGGCATCAGTGAGCCTCTTTCTCTCTTCTGGAAGGATTGCTGGGTGATCCTGTCTCCTCCTTGCGGCCAGTGAGGTTCCGCCGAGGTCCAGCTCTCTCCACACACTGGTCCACGTGCTGCCACTCATTCCTGCAGATGTGAGCGGTGTTCCCACCCTCACTGGGTTCTCTGGTCACTTCCAGCCTCTGTACTACCATTATTTCCAGCTGCTGACGTTGACAGCCTCACTCAGTGCTGCCTGGCTCCCCATGGCACCTGTGAAGTGACATTTGCAGTTTTCCCAGAAGGATGCCCTCTATTTCCACAGTGCTGCTTCTGTTTGGGCTCTATAGGTAAGTACGTGTTCAGTTCTCTTACAAGCCCGTCATTTGAGTTCAAAGGATTCATGGAGAACCCTGTATTACATCTCTCCCTGCTCACCCCCAGCAAGTGTCCTAGGATAGCATCAAGGGTCAGAAGTGTCCCGGGTCTCAGGGTGAAGTAATTGTCTGTGTTTTGGAGAAGGGGTGGTGAGGCCCCAGGGCATCAGGCCTGAGGGTTATGAGGACACAAAGAGACACAGGTGAGGGCCAGTGAGGGCATGTGGAGCCGTGATTCTCCCAGCAGAGACCCAAGCTCAGGGCCCAGCCCTTTTCTGTTGTTTTCTGGCTGTATTCCCTTCCCACTACGTCTCCAGCATAGTCAGTGTATTTGGATAAGTGTTACATATACTTAATACTACTGTATGAAAGGGACTTGGGGGTAGAATTTACCTATGATTAAGGAACTTCACAGCTAGAGATTATGTTGCTTGGTTTGCTTTGCATAGGATTAAATCCTAGGATGATTGCAGAATATATCTCTCTGGCTTTCCCAAAGTCCCTCAGATGTTCAAGTGTTAGTAGCCCCTTCCAGATACAACTGTGTATTTAGAAAATGCGTTATCTTCCTATCCCATGCTATCTCCGCCCACTATTCCTCATTAAACCACCATTGTGGTTAGGTCTCCTCCAGTGTCTGGGAGAAGGAGATTCTTTCTTATTTAGCCCCCAGGTCCAATCATGGGGCTTCTGGTTCCAGCCCTACCGAGAGTGGATTTCAGCTGCCATAGGTGCTGGTCCACTGACACCATTGGAGGCTCAGCTCCACCCTAGTTCTGATCTGGGCGCCAAGTACAAAGAGCCTCGGAGCGAAATGTGTGGGAATCTCCTTATCGGACTGACTAGGAAGCAATGCCCCTGCTGTCCCCACACAGCCTCTGAACTGGGGTTCTTTGTCCCATCCTGGTCACTGGACTCCTCACTCACGCTCCAGTTCCTGAGTTTACTCTCCTATCTGGCCTGGCTGGTACAATTAGAAATCTGTCTTGGTCCCTGTTATGGCAACTTCAGAACATACCAGATTTCTGCTGGATATTAACTTGGCCCACCCAAAGCCGGTGACCTGAACTCAACAGTCAGGTCTGGCAGGAGTCTTGGACAGTCCACGGGTGGCAGGATTCACTGTGCCCTGGGCACCGGGTGGACCCCCGCTGCCTCGCCTGAGATCCGCATGGAGCCTCAGCGTGACTGGAGGGCACTCTCATACTAGCTCTCTGTGCCTTCTCTCTCCCAAAGAGTCTCTGAGGCAGCTTCCAGTGCCAGGACACAGCGTTGGTATATCCTCCGGGGGGGAAGAACCCGCAACATCAGCCCCCTGCCCCATCTTTTGGGAGCTAGTCAGCTATGTCTTATCATTTAACCTGGTGATGGTCTCTCCTCCTTGCACAGACGTTATCTACACCCCCAATGTCTGTTTGCCTTTATGAAACTCACCTGCATTTTAAAATAAACTCTCCTCAACTTTCACAGTATTTAAAAATATTCTACCCATATTTTATCACTCTTAGATTCACGTTAATGTTTTAAGATATGAAACCCAAGGAAAACTTGTTTTCTGGCTCCGTGACAAAGAATAGACTCAACCGCCAGCCCCTTACAGAATTTTAGTGCATAGGGCAGTGTGACCCTGTATTGTGTTTGTGACACATGTGCCTACTGGCTGTACTCTCCAAGCCATGCTATTGTCTTTTCTCTCTTTGTTCTTCATCTTACTGGGCTGTCCGTCCTGTGATAGATGTCTACATTCACGCTGTCCGTTTTAGAACATAAACTCTCACGGATCAGTGTTATGTTCAAGATGTGTTCTTCTGGGAGGTACCTATCACAATGACATGTGCACTTAGATTTTTTTTTTTTAACTATTGTATTTCATAATAGTGATTATCCTAAAATCAAAGTGGGAAGGCAAATGAAAGGCATTATAGCCTTTTGTGGACCAGTATTGTACTTTATGTAAAACTGTAAAGATAACGGGTATGAGAAAGCTTTGTAAAATACTATTCCAGTGATCATTTCAGTTATTTTTATATTATTACATTTTCATAAATGTGCCAGTTAAAATAAAAAGGTATATTTTCCTCTATATTATAATTATGCTTTTAACCAGAAATAAACCTCTCTTAGCCATGCTTCCAGTATTTCCTTCACAGCTATTTATTTTCTTTATCTCGTAATAGAACGATAGTCATGGAATTGTATACCTAAAAGAGACTTTAAAGCTCTTGTCTCTTTCTTTGCCTTTAGGTAGAGCTGCCCTTAATAAACCTATTCAGACAGATGAAGACATAGGCACTTGGAAAAAATAAAAATAAAGTGAATGTTTTCCTGAATATAGATACAAGGCATACATTTAAAAAAAAAGTTCTATATCTTCCTTTCATTCAATATCAAACATTTCTGATTTAACAACATAAATAATGATCAAGGACAAAATAAAACAAACAACTATATTTTCTTTGCTAGTTCTTAGCCTAAAAAGCATCAACTGTGGTTTGTTATTACTACTCTCAGTGATGGGTTTCCTGTCCCTGTTCACCCTAGTTGCTTCTGTCTGTAGCTATGATATTTAGAAAATAATACCATTTGAAATGTTCAAAACAACAGAACTAGAATTTTAAAGAAAAAAGCACAAGCCAATACAATGACCGTTTTTTATATTTTTCTCTTGTAGTGACTAATACATATACTGATTTTTTTAAAACTATAATCACATACTCAATTTTTTCATGTAACATTACATCATAAGTATTTCTGTATGCTGACATGGTGCTGATATATTTTATTTTAATAAATTTATAATATTTTATTAAGTGAATGCAACTGTTATTATTTATTTTCTATTATTATATAATGAGAAAATGAACATGGGTTACACAGGTTTCTTGAACTGATGTAGTGTCTTTTTTTTTAATATATGACATTTATTCTTAAAAATTTTTTTTTATTTATTGATTTGAGAGAGAGGAAAGAAGAGAGAGAGAAAGAAACATCGATGAGAGAGAACATGGACTGGCCGCCTCCTGCATGCCCCTGACTGGGGAATCAGGCCCACAACCTGGGCATGTGTCCTGACCGGGAATCGAACTGGTGACCTCTTGGTAAATGGGTCGACACTCAACCACTGAGCCACACCGGCCGGTGATGTAGTGTCTTAATCTAAATTTCCAAAAATTAACATTTTCAGGACTTGATCTGTGATTTCAGATTACTCTTCCCGTGATGCTCTCCATTCTATCATGGGCCATGCACAAGTACTCCAGCACCATGTGTTACCGCGACTTTACTCTGTGCTGAGTGTGTAACAGGTGTCTTTAATGCAATTCATCTTTTGGGAAACAAATAAAGAGGAAAAGGGTCACATCAGCTGCTGCACACTTCAGATTATTAAAAACCTTAGATTAATTTCAGATTACTAAAGAATAATCTGGAATCTTATATCAGATTATTAGTTACCAAATACATTAAAAGGACAGTCAGGAAATGAGAGCCCTCTTTGCTCCGTCTGGACCCCTTGCTCTGAGACCCTTTCATAAATGCAGGAATTGACCCTGTCAAAGATAATTCTCTTTTCTGATATGTTGTATTTCTCCCTTGCTGAAAGAATCTTCTCTGTCTCCTACTGTCCATAAATAAATTCCAAATTCCAACTTCTCGCTCCAAGCAATATAGAAGGCACAGAGACAGCAGTACCCGAGCACAGGCCACAGGCTCAGAGGGCCCGGGTTCAAGTCTCATCCTTGTGCTAATACTTACTTAGCCCTCCAGCTTGCTTATCTGCACAGTGAGAATAATAGTATCTATTTTACAAGGCTGTGTAGAAGATTAGATGATAATTCCTTAGAAAGGGTCCAGAATGAAAGACCTGAAGTGAATTCCTTTCTTTCATTCCTCTTCAACCTGGACTCAGCCTTCTTTACTCCACCTGCCATAAACTCCCCACTATTGCTTTTCTATTTCTACACCTCTGCTTATTCCGTTTTCTCCATCAAATGATTGCTCTTCACATCTCCAAAAGCCGATCTAAGACCCAAGGAGGAAATCTTTCCAGACTGATCTCTCCAACTGAAATGGCCCTCTCCCCCTGGGCCACCATCTCCCTCTGAGTATTTACCACACTTGCTGTATGTGATAACTGTCCATAGAGCATCACTTGCCTTTTGGAAATGGAACCCGTGTCTCAGTGCTCTTTAAATCCCTAGCAAATACCTGGTACAAAATAAGCACCTGCTTCTTGTTGGATTTGTTTAATTTCATCCTATTATACTCCATGCTTCTTTCTCTCCCTCTCCCTTCCCTGCCTGTATTCTTTGTTATTTCTTAGGAGGGTAATTTCACATTGAACACATACACCGTGAACAATGGAGATGGAAGGCTGTGAACTTCCCCTAACCTCCAAACAGGCACACAAAGATCCCAATAAGTTAATGAAACGACAGTTTTAAGAAAGGGAGAGAGAGAGAGAGGAAAAAAAAACAAACCTAGCCTGTCAAAGAAGCAGCCTTTGCATGTCTAAATCTGTTTTGGGATGTAAGCCAAAGTCAGGGGTCCAAGACTTTTCCAATTCTATTGCATTCCATTTATTATTTATATAGTGCATATTGCTGTAGTCTCTAAGCACTTTAAAATGAAATACAACATACCTCTGGGAGTGAACAAGGAAATGAGGAACGGGGAAGAGGGGGAGGTGTTGGAACATTGGTTATCATTGTGAGCGTGGTGAGGTCTAAGCTGAGACAAGCCGCTCCTCCCCTGTCTGACACAGGTGTGAATAACGTATTGTTCAATGTCAGGGGCATAAATTTACCACGGGAGCTGGAAGCCAACCTTTGCAAAAGAAAAAAAAAAAAAGCTTCCTTTATTCTTTGTTTGAAAGATGCAGTCTTGGGGGCAAGGGGTGGGGGATGGGGGATGTTAGGACTCTTCCTTCTCCTTCTCTACTGTCCACCTGGAAATTCAGAACCTGAGCAGAACATACTTGTCATCCACACTCACTATATAAACATTGCCCTTGAAGATGTTATTATTCCTTGTGGCAACAGACGCCGCACATGTTAAAGCTTCCGGATGCTGAGTTTCACTCATATGCTTCAATTTCCCAGGTCATGTAGAAATCCCCAAAAGGGAGAAGAAAAGGACAGAGTCAGGTAGTGTCATCAGAGCACTATGGAGCACCCTATGTTCTGTCATTTGTCCCAAAGGCAACACCACATACAAGGGGGGGGGGGGTCAATGCTTGCTTTTCTTCTAACAGAATTCTTCCCATATTCCCTGATAATGTGCTCTTCATTAAGGACTCAGGACCTCTCTAATAGAAAAGCATCCAAATGCTTCAACCCTAGACCTCAACATTTGATGGCTTTAAATGTGACCTTCAGGCAAACTCAAACATTATGGATGGGGAGGCTTTGATAAGCCTTTTTTGACATGCAGTTTCTCTTGGAAGCCTTGGACCAGGGGAATAAGCTAAACAGAGATGCCTTAGCCTGGGGTGTGTAATATTGTCTTCAATGATTAAAAATGCTGATTCCAGTGAGAGCGGAGCACACGCTGTAGTGATTACTGCGGTTTGAAGTATGTTCTGTGTGAGTGGTGAGGGCAGGGTGGGAGGGGCTAGGGAACCAGACCCTGAAAGTCAGCTCCTACAGTGAGGTGGCAAGAGGGTCTCCAGGATCCAGCAACTCAGCTGGACAGCAAAGGCATGCAGGAGGGGGCTGGGGGATGGCTGTGGTTCTCTACAAACAAGACTTTTAGAACTTCAGTCTCAAGTGGTTTTCCATTATGTGTGAAATATTCCTCCGTAACCGCCTACCCTTCAGGAAAGAATGTCGGCACAGCAGTTTCTGTGAGCAGTGCAGCAAGGAATAGGAGGGGACCCCGTGTCTGTATTTCAGGGGTAAGTGGCTTGGAGAGAAGTGTTAGCACAAGAGGTGACAGGGAAACTCCGAGTGTGGTGTGGAGGGAGAGGGGACAGGGGCAGCCAGATGGGCTTGTAGAACACGAAGCAGGACCCCTGGCTCCTCGGAATTGTGAGGAGTCAAGGCTGCATGTCCTGAATCCATGTAACAGGGAGGGATGGGCATGAGAGGGAAGACCATGATTATATGCATTTCAAAGAAACAGCTGAGCTGGAATGATGATGAACTGGAAAAGAAACTGCTAAAGTATAGATTCGTTTCTAATTGAAAAGAAAGGAAGAAGGAAGGAAGGAAAAGCAAACCTCTGGGGGTCTGTCCTGTGCTACCTGTTGCCTCAGTCTTCGGGGAGTGGGTCCCAGGGACAGGAGCAGCTGCTCCTTATCTTCCTGGAATGGCTTTAAATGGTGGGGAGGGGGGTGGAACCCAGAAACAGAAGAAACCTTTAGGCTTCAGGATCCACGCGAGGTCCTTGGAGGCAACCTGAATTAGCAAGATGTGGGCTAGGGGAACCCAAGAATGTGAGGTGCTGGGTCCTGTGCTTAAGGACCTCTAGCTGGTCCACAGCCATCCTCTGTTCTCCCAGGTGTAATTATGCATTCCTGAGCAATATAGTCCCCATCCACATCTAGTTCCCATTTAAACGGTTTCAGAGAGTAGATAACACAACCCAAAAGAATGACCAACAAAAACATATAATTGAGTGGGTACTCGGTATTTTCCCTTAAATTATTTTTCAAAGCATTTTTTTTTTAATTTATGGAATTTGTCAGGGTGACATTGGTTAATAAAACTATATAATTTTCAGGTGCACATTCTATAATCCATCATCTGTATATTGTATTGTGTGTTCTCCACCCCAAGTAAAGTCTCCTTCCATCATTTATGCCTCTTTTACCCTCTTCTACCTCCCTCCCTCGCTTCCCCTTTGGTAATCACCACGCTATTGTCAGTGTCTATGAGTTGGGTTTTTGTTGTTTTGTTTGTTTCTTAATCCCTTCACCTTTTTCACCCAGTCCCTCAACACCCCTCCCCTCTAATAGCTGTCAGACTGTTTTCTGTATCTATGAGTCTGTTTCTCTTTTGTTTGTTTGTTTATTTTGTTCATGGGATTCCACACATAAGTGGAATCATACAAAACTTGTGTTTCTCTGACTGGTTTATTTCACTTAGCATAATGTTCTCCAGGTCCAGCCGTGCTTGATCCTCACGAAGACCTGGTGAGGCGAGACAGCAGCATCACTACCCCGTTTACAGAAGAAGGCAATGCAGTAAGTGGAGGAGCTGAGTTCTAAATCCTAAAGTTTACACCACTTTCAGTCTGCTTTACCCTGCCCAACTGGTTAGCCTCCATCTGTGACATCTGGGTAGATAAACCTTTATTGAGTGGAAGAGTTCTGTGTGTGTGTGTGTGTGTGTGTGTGTGTGTGTGTGTGTTCAGGGTCTCCTTAACTCACGGGGTGCACAAAGTTCTGCTCAGCTCTAACCAGGTGATGCCATGCAGCCATGTAAGCCCACGTCTTTCAATTTTTCAAGAATACCTGGACATTAATATTTGTACACAAAGTCTGCTATTTTAATATTGGTGCATTTCAAAAGAAAAAGAAGGGAAGAAAAATGGCGGCGGAGTGAACGGAGCTACACAGACCGTCTCCCAGGACCAAACTGGAATTACAACTATAACACAGACAAATCCACGGGAAAAAGCAACAGAAAAGCAGCTTGGAGGACCATACAACGAGGGACACTGACTCCATCCCGGTAGGCTTGCGAAGGCGCGAGACGGGGCTGGGAGCCCACAGTCGGCAGCTCGGCAGCGGCCTCAGCTGGGAGCAGCGCCCTCGGGTCACACTCCCAGGCGGCCCCACAGCGCAGCCGGGACAGAGGCTGAAACAGCCACAGCCACTCACCTTGGGCTCCGGTAGAGGGAGGGCAGTCTGGACTGGAACTGTGTCGGGACACTCGGGATTTGGAGGGCGCTCAGAGTTTTTGCTGAGTGCAGCCACGCAGGATGGTGGCCATATTGCTCCTTCCCAGGGCTCTGGGGAGAGGCAGCAGCCCCTCCCTCGGAGATCCAACCCCACGCTGTGGGCCATTGAAGTGCTAATTGAGGCTCATTAACAACCAGCATCTGCCCCACCCCCATGAAAGCCCCTTCTGCTGAGCACCTGAGGGAGTTTTTCAATCAACTGACAACCCAAAACTCATCAAGTAACCTCGACTGCTAGCCTCCAGGCAAAAAGCTAGAGGATAACAGTACCTTTCCTGGGCTAGCAACTTTAACCAGGAAAGTAAGACTTGACAGTGGTGTTTAACGTGGGTCCTCCCTCGCTCATCTAAACACAGGAGAGGGAGCCACAAACAGCAGAACACCAACACCCAAGGGAAAACTTGACAGGCTCCAAAGCCCACAGTGATAGCCAAAATGGTGAAACACAGAAACAGAAGCCAAATGAAAGAGCAAGAGACCTCCACCAAAGATGAGATCAATGTGGAGCAATTAGGCATGTTAACAGAGCTAGAATTCAGAGCCATGATCTTGAGGAAGCTGAACAGCATGAGTAAGGACATAGAGACACTGAAAATAAGCCGATTGGAAATTAAAAACCATCAAGAAGAGATAAAAAATGACATATCAGAAATGAAAAACACATTGGAAGGTTTAAAAAGCAGAGTAGAGGAAGCTGAGGACCAAATCAGTGAATTAGAAGACAGGGTAGAAAAAATCAACCAATCAGAAAAACAAAAGGAAAAAACGATTAAAAAACAGGAAGACAGCTTAAGAAAACTATGGGACAACTGGAAACGTAATAATATTCGCATCATAGGAGTCCCCGAAGAAGAAGAAAATGAGCAAGGGATAGAGAATATATTCAAAAAAATAGTGACAGAAAAATTCCCTAATTTGGTGAAGGAAGAAGGCATTCAAGTTCAAGAAGCACAGAGTCCCAAGTAAGAAGAACCCAAACAGGCCCACACCAAGACACATAATAATTAAAATGCCACAAATTAAAGACAAAGAGAGAATCCTAAAAGCAGCAAGAGATAAGCAACAGGTTGCCTACAAAGGAAACCCCATAAGGCTCTCAGCTGACTTCTCACAAGAAACACTACAGACCAGAAGGGAATGGCATGAAGTAATCAAAGTCATGAAAAACAAGAATCTGAATCCAAGACTACTCTACCCAGCAAAGCTATCATTCAAAATAGAAGGTCAAATAAAGAGCTTCCCAGACAAAAAAAAAGCTAAGGGAATACATTAGCACCAAACCAGCACTGCAAGAAATGTTAAAAGGACTGCTGTAATTAGCAGTAGAAATGGGAAGAAAAATAGAACCACACTAAACAAAAATGGCAATAAATAACTACATATCAATAATCACCTTAAATGTAAATGGATTGAATGCTCCCATAAAAAGACACAGAATAGCTGATTGGATAAGAAAGCATGACTCATCTGTATGTTGTTTACAAGAGACCCACCTCACAACAAAAGACTCACATAGGTTGAAAGTGAAGGGATGGAAAAAAATTTTCCAAGCAAATGGAAAGCAAAAAAAAAGCTCGGGTAGCAATTATCATATCTGATAAAATAGATTTCAAAATGAAGACCATAACTAGAGACAAAGAAGGCCACTACATAATATTGAAAGGATCTATCCAACAGGAAGATATAACCTTGATAAACATATATGCACCCACTATAGGAGCACCAAAATATATTAAAAATCTTCTGGAGGACTTCAAAGGAGAAATCGACAACAATACAATCATAGCAGGGGACTTCAACACCCCGTTGACAGCACTGGATAGATCCTCTAGGCAAAAAATCAGCAAGGAAACAGAGACTCTAAATGAAGCACTAGACCAAATGGATTTAATAGATATCTACAGAGAATTACACCCCAAAACTACAGAATACACATTCTTCTCAAGTGCACATGGGACATTCTCAAAGATAGACCACATGGTAGGACACAAACTAAATCTCTACAAGTTCAAGAAGATTGAAATCATATCAAGCATCTTCTCAGATCACAATGGCATGAAACTAGAAATCAATTGCAACAAGAACACACAAAGACATTTCAACACATGGAGGCTAAATAGCATGTTATTAAACAATGAATGGGTCACCAAGGAGATCAAGGAAGAAATTAAAAACTTCCTGGAAACCATTGAAAATGAACACACAACAACACAAAATCTATGGGATGCAGCGAAAGCAGTTCTCAGGGGGAAGTTCATAGCACTACAGGCCTACCTCAAAAAACAAGAAAAATTTCTAATTGACTGTCTAACCTCACAACTTAAAGAATTAGAAAGCAAACAAAAAGAAAACCCCAGAGCAAGTACAAGGAATGAAATAGTAAAGATCAGAGCAGAAATAAATGACATAGAGACCAAAAAAACAATTCAAAGGATCAATGAAACAAAGAGCTGGTTTTTTTGAAAAGATAAACAAGATTGATGGACCCTTAGCTAGACTCACCAAGAAACAAAGACAGAGAACCCAAATGCACAAAATCAGAAATGAAAGAGGAGAAGTAACAACCAACACCACGGAAATACAAAAGATTGTTAACAACTACTATGAACAACTATATGGCAACAAATTCGACAATCTAAGCAAAATGGACAAATTTCTAGAAACACACAGTCTCCCAAAGCTGGACCGGGAAGAGATAGAAAACTTGAACAGACCAATAACAACTAAGGAAATTGAAGAGGTAATCAAGGCTCTCCCAGCAAACAAAAGCCCAGGCCCAGATGGCTTCACGGGGGAGTTTTACCGAACATTCAAAAAAGAACTAACACCCATTCTCCTCAAACTATTTCAAAAAATTCATGAAGAAGGAAGACTTCCAAACACGTTCTATGAGGCCAGCATAATTCTAATTCCAAAACCAGAAAAAGACTATGAAGAAAGAAAACTATAGGCCAATATCCCTGATGAACATAGATGCCAAAATCCTGAACAAAATATTAGCAAATTAGATCCAGAAATACATCAAAAAAATTATTCACCATGACCAAGTGGGATTCATTCCAGGGATGCAAGGCAGGTACAATATTCACAAATCAATAAATGTGATACACCACATAAATAAGATGAAGAATAAAAACCACATGATCATATCAATAGATGCTGAAAAAGCATTTGACAAAATCCAGCATCCATTTCTGATAAAAACACTCAGCAATGTGGGAATAGAGGGATCATATCTCGACATAATAAAGGCCATATATGAAAGACCTACAGCCAACATCATACTCAATGGACAGAAACTAAAAACATTTCCATTAAGAACAGGAACAAGACAGGGATGTCCACTTTAGCCACTCTTATTTAACATTGTATTGGAAATCTTAGCCACAGCCATCAGACAAGAAGAAAAAATAAAAGGGATCCAAATTGGAAAGGAGGAAGTGAAATTGTCATTATTTGCAGATGACATGATATTATACATAGAAAACCCTATGTATAAAAATCTAGTAGACTTAATAAATGAATTTGGCAAAGTAGCAGGATACAAAATTAATGTCAAGAAATCGACGGCATTCTTGTACACCGATGATGAACTCACAGAAAGAGAAACTGAAAAAACAATCCCTTTTACCATCGCACCAAAAAAATTAAGATACCTAGGAATAAACTTAACCAAAGAAGTAAAGGACCTATTTGCAGAAAACTACAGGTCATTGAAAAAAGAAATAGAGGAAGATATAAAAAAGTGGACGTACATACCCTGTTCATGGATTGGAAGAATTAACATCATTAAAATGTCCATACTACCCAAAGCAATCTATAGATTCAATGCAATCCCCATCAAAATACCAACAACATATTTCATAGAACTAGAACAAATACTTCAAAAGTTCATATGGAACCAAAAAAGACCCCGAATAGCCACAGCAATCTTGAAAAAGAAGGACAAAGTAGGTGGGATAACAATACCAGATATCAGGTTATACTACAAAGCGATTGTAACCAAAACAGCCTGGTACTGGCACAAGAACAGGCATATAGACCAGTGGAACAGAACTGAAAACCCAGAAATGGACCCCAGGCAATACACTCAATTAATATTTGACAAAGGTGGCAAGAGCATACAGTGGAGTAAAGACAGCCTCTTTAATAAATGGTGTTGGGAAAATTGGACAGCTACATGCAAAAAAATGAAACTAGACCATCAACTTACACCATACACAAAAATAAACTCAAAATGGATAAAAGACTTAAATGTGACCCGTGAATCCATAAAAATTCTAGAAGAAAATGTAGGCAACAAAATTTCGGACATCATACAGAGCAGAATTTTCAGTGATACATCACCTAAGGCAACAGAAACCAAAGGAAAAAATGAACACATGGGACTACATCAAACTAAAAAGCTTCTGCACAGCAAACGAAACAATCATCAAAATGGAAAGGCAACCCACTGTATGGGAGATACATCATTGCCAATGATGTATCAGACAAGGGGTTAATTTCTAATATATATAGAGTGCTCATACAACTCAACAAAAGGAAGACAAAGAACCCAATTAAAAAATGGGCAGAGGAGCTAAATAGACCCCTCTCCAAACAGGACATACAAATGGCCAAGAGACATATGAAGAAATGCTCAACATCACTAATTATCAGGGAGATGAAAATTAAAACAACAATGAGGTATCACCTCACACCTGTCAGAATGGCCACCATCAACAAATCATCAAACAACAAGTGTTGGCGAGGGTGTGGAGAAAAGGGGACTCTAATACACTGCTGGTGGGAATGCAGACTGGTGCATCCACCATGGAAAACAATATGGTGTTACCTCAAAAAATTAAAAATTGAACTTCCATTTGACCCAGTGATCCCGCTTCTAGGGATATACCCTAAGAAGCCTGAAACACCAATCAGGAAGAATGTATGTACCCCCATGTTCATAGCAGCACTATTTACAATAGCTAAGATCTGGAAACCGCCCAAGTGTCCATCAGTAGACAAATGGATAAAAAAGCTGTGGTACATATATACAATGAAGTACTATGCAGCAATAAGAAAGAAAGATCTCTTATCCTTTGAGACGACATGGAGGGACCTGGAAAGTATTATCCTAAGTGAAATAAGCCAAGCAGAAAAAGACAAATACCACATGATCTCACTTATATACGGACTATAATGAACATAGCAGTCTGAGAAATACAGTGGACCCAGAAACATGGAAGTAGGGCACAGACTGACATCCCTCAGAAGAGGGGGTGGGAAGAGATAAACCACAGAACTTATATGCATGTATGCATGACCAATGGACATGGACAACTAAGCCGGGGACGGGGCAGGGGTGGGGTGGGGAGGGGGGTGCCAATGGGGTAAAAAAGATGAAATATCTGTAACAAAAAAATAAATAAAAAATTTAAAAATAAAATAAAATTCCAAAAAAACAAACAAACAAACAAAACAAAAGAAAAAGAAATCAAGAGTGTGCAAACTAAGCCCACTGGCCACCAGTGTGACTTCAGCCTTAAATCTGTGTACCTGACTCCTCCCAGGGTTATCTGCAGAGAAGGTCTAAAGGTGATGCCTCTCGTGTCTGCACCCCTTCCTGCTCCTCTCTCCCCAACAGACTCACCTGATCTGAATATCTGCCCCTGGATTCCTCATCTCTTGTCTATGATCTGAGTTATTTTCACTTTTCTTTTGAGAACTTTGGACATCAAGTGCTGGCAAGGGAGACTGGTTGGTTGGTTGGTTGGTTGGTTGGTTGGTTGGTTGGTTGGTTGGTTGGTTGGTTTGCTTGCTTGCTTGCTTAGCATTCTGGACTAGGGTGAGCTAGATAGGAGACAGCCAGAGGGTGCAGGGCCTGGAAAGGGGGAGCAAAGAAGGATTTGGAATCACCAGGCACAGGCGCTGCTTGTGACAGAGAGGAAATGAAAGAAGGGAGTTGACAGCACTCTCAGTAAATATTAAATAGTAATGAAATAGAGAGTAATAGGCCACAAAGTAACTGCGATAAGCATGCCCGTCGTTCACTGCATTTCGGCACACAGCTGGATACGGGATCTGAACACATCTCTCCGACAAATCCAGACAGTTTTACTGTATTGAGTAATGAAAACAAGGCAAATGTGTTTGCTATTATGGAAACAAATAAATGGTGGAAGAAGAATGACAGAATTAAAGAAAGATATTTTATTTTCATCGTTCTAAGTAGAAGTTACATCTCGTGGCAGATAGGATTTCATTAATTAGCTGCAAGAGATTTTGGAAATAACTAATATATATGGTCTCTGCTCTGCATTTGGTAATGAGAGTGCTTTTGACCGTCATGCTTTAGTAATTCGGGCAACGATATTTCTTAGCTCCTACTGTGTACAAAGTAGAAGGCACTGTGGGGAGGGGGGAAAGAATGGACACAATATTTTCTTTTGAGCAGCTTACAGTCTAGTGGTATTAGATTTGCAAGAAGAACGAAGCTCCCCCACAAAGCCCATATCAAATCTTAAACTGTTTTAAGCAATTTTAAAAACCTATTAGAGACTTCTTTCAGAAAACATGTCCCTTTGTATTCATCTGAACATAATTCAAACCACATTTACTAAAACCCTCTGTTACCCTGTTATATGGCCACTTTATTTTTATATTTCTGTAAGAACATGCAAATAAGAGCATTTTCTTAGAAGCATCTTTACGATTTTAAACAATAAAACAGTGCTTATATGTATCTAATCTTATGGCTCTCTGAGGCTGGAGGATTCAATCACTGTATACAGTGATCCTTTCTCCTAACTCATACTCCTCCCCCCATCCCCCTTTTACTATTATTATTATACTCGTACTGCCATCTACTTCATACATATTTATTAAAAATACTATCACTTCTCTCCCCCACGCAGTTCAGCAGGCCCACAGTTAGGCAGTCTCACCTGTCTTCCCACTCGTCAAGCCTGCGGGGTTGTCAAGAACACACCAACAGTCAAAAAATAAAACAGAACAATGGTAATAGTACCCAGCAAGAAGAATGAAATCCAAATGCTCTCTAAATTAAGAGAGGTTTGATTAATGCCATATTAACTTTATTTTCACTGCTTCCCCAACTGGGTCAAAAAAAAAAGGCAGCACAGGGCCAGAGGAATGTGCTTGATACCGGGGAGTGTCTTTAGCCAGACTCAATTTTGAAAATAATGTCCAAATGGCCTGACATGTTATCAAAAGATCACCTTATATCACCCTGGCTGGGTGGCTCATCGGGTTGGAGCATTGGCCCATACACCAAAAGGTTGTGGGTTTGATTTCTGGTCAGGGCATTTACTCAGGTTGCAGGTTCAACCCCCGGTCAGGGTATGTACGTACTCACGCAATCAATGTCTCTCCCTCACTCTTTCTCTCTCTCCCTTCCTCTCCCCTGCTACCCCTACACCTTCCTCTCTCTAAACATATACTCGGGTGAAAAAAGTTAAAAAGATGACCTCATAGCAATCAAGAAGTTTTAATTCTAGGAATCAAAAGTAGCCTTTACCTCAATGCCCATTTCCTACCAAGACTTCGCCACTATCCAATTTACTTTTGTCTCTTCTGTGACAGCTAAATGTCTGTGATGTAATGCAGTCTATATTTAGGATCTCTGACATCCGTGGAAGTCGAGCCCTATTTTCCAGACAGACACAAAATTTGTGTGGCTTTTAAATCATTTTTAAGTAGATCCTGACCTCATATATAAAAAAAATTGAGAACATGTGACTAATATTCCCAAAAGAATTATAAAAATTCAGAGGGCTCTAAAGAGTAAATGCCATCAAGAAAAGTCGACTGAAAGTCCTGCGTTGGGATCAAACAAGGGACTGTGTAAACTCTCTTGGTGGGCATCCCGTCCTTGCACCAGTCGCTGAGAATCTTGCTGTCATCTGTGCATGTCAAGCTTCTTTCTGACATCCTCTCAACAATTTCCAAAGCCATTTATTGTGCTGCTTTCAGGACATCAATAAAGATGATAGACTTCTGTGTAGTGAAAGAACAGAAAAAACAAAATGTTTAATTGGCCCAGCTGTGTCTTCTTATTTATTTAAATGAAAAGAAATAAGCTAATCTGTGTTGAATGCAGAATCCGTTGAAATGTGACCTATTGGTGTTACTTGATTTTTTTTTTTTTTTTTTATATCCTCATTTGAGGACATTTTCTCATTGTTTGTTCAGATAGCGTGGGAAGGGGAGAGAGAGAGAGAGAGAGAGAGAGAGAGACATCGACGTGAAAGGGACACATCGAGTGGCTGCCACCCCCACTTCCCTACCAGGGCTGGGGACAAACTGCAACCGAGGTACGTGCCCTTAGCGGGAACCAAACCCGGGTCTCTCTGGACCGCAGGCTGACGCTCCAACCGCTAAGCCAAACCGGCCAGGGCACTTGATTTTTCTTGACAGTGATTTTTCAAAAATCCCTATCATTTTTTTTTTGTAAACGGGCAATAATCATAAAGCTCTTTTATTTTCTTTCTGTGAAAATCAGTAATCGGTCATTTCTTTACTAGTGCAACAAAACGTATCCGACATTACCTTAAATAGTTGACATTTATATTTTAAATAATTCAAATCACAGAGTTCAACCTACACGCTTATGTTTTATATTCTGAAGTGAAACCATTTTCGAACTCATTATTTGGTGCATCATCTCACTTTTCAAAAGCAGTTATTAGTGATCACTGTAAACAAATTTCTTTGACGGTGTCTTCAGAAGCAAACGGATACGCATTTTCATTTCAGGGTCCTTCTGTATGTTGACTGTGGGGGCAAAAAAAAACCAAAACTGGAGCGTGGTCCCCTCCCCCAGCTTTTCTCCTCCGTAGCCCAGAGGCTGCGGCTCCAGGTGGCTCAGTGCCAACAGAAATGCCTATGGAAAGGCAAGCCTGTTCTGAACAGAGGGCCGGCTGCCTTTGTGAAAATCGAGAAGACAAAGCCCAATGCAGTGAAACTCCCTTACAACATTTTCCAGGGAATGAACGTTTTGAGTGTTCGACGTGGGAACATGCTCGGCACAATGACGCATTTCAGTGCGCTGACGCTTGCCAGACATTCCAGCGCATCCCGCCTCCCGGGCCCGGCCGGCTGAGCCAGGACGCGGCCACCGGCTCAGGAGAGCTGGCCCCCCGCCCCCGTGTGGTTACACAACCCGGTCAATGACTTCCGTCTGAAACAGAGGCCAGGCCTGTTCTCAGATCCACGCTCTGGAGGGGGTACGAGAACAGCCCACGGTTACTTGAGCTGGTTCAGGTGGCGTAGAGAAGGCAAAACAGGACCTTTGTGTGCTACGGGAGCACCCCCAGAAGGAACCAACGTCTCCGAGGGAGCGCGCGCGCGTCAGCGCTGCACCCCCTCCAGACGCTGGGAGTTGGAGTCGGTTTACTTCTTTGCCCTTCGCTCTATTAAATGTGATTCTATTACATGCTATCATATCATAGCTCTCATGTTTCAACCCCCTCTTCTTATGCATTTTAATTTCTTTCAGATCCTGGGAAACCTGAGGACAAAATCACAGAACACCAGATAGGGGGATAGGCCATACTGTGCTTTGTCGCCGTCACCGCCGCATTCCAGCAGCCTGTTATTTGGGGGTGGGTTCAATTATCTAGGAGCATTTTGGTATTCAGATTGCCAAGAATCTGTTGTAATATGTTTTTGTGACACAAGAGATAAAGAGATCGTGATAGAGGCTGATGGAGGCTGTGTTTCCTAGGAGTGGATGATAAGCTTTAGCTGATTTAAAAATAAAATGTGTAATCAAGTCATGGGATAAAGTAGGAATGAGAAGAATTTTTTTGAATTTCAAATATAATGTAAATTTTGCCCAGAAAATGAGAGAAAAATCCAAGGAAATTTTGAAAACACACAATTAAGGAAGAAAAGTATTGCTTAATGGAGGAGTAAATGCCCAGCCGGTGTGGCTCAGTGGTTGAGTGTCGACCCATATACCAAGAGGGCGCTAGTTTGATTCCTGGTCAGGGCACATGTCCAGGTTGTGGGCCAAATCCCCAGTGGGGGCATGCAGGAGGTGGCTAATCGATTGTTCTCACTCACCGATGTTTCTATCTCTCTCTCCCTTCCTCGCTCCCTAAAATCAATAAAGAAAAAAAATTTTTTTAAATAGAGGATAAATGATTTTAGACGTATGCATGTATATATGTACATTTGGGGGTTTTCCTTTCCTGATAGGACTAAGTCACTTTTAGACTAAATTTATTTAGGAGTTGATTATTTGGTTTGTCAATAATAACCAACTTTTTATGGCTCTTTTAATAATTACTTTAGCACAAGAATAGATGTTTGCTTCAGAAAAACATGAATAATATTTTTAAAATTTTTAAATGCTAGGTTCCAGAATACTAGTGGTCTAACAAAACTGACAGTCACGGTCCCCGAAAGTGGAATGCTCCCAAAGGACTCATAGAATATCGGAATGAAAGAATGAGACAACCAATATCACAGTCTGGGTGATCTCCAACTCTATTCACCAGCCCCACTACACCTCTTCTGGGTCAATCTCCCAGTAACTGATGGATAGTGCAAGTCTGTTTTGATGTTCAAGAGACGAAGCAGCTCTAGAAACAACCGGAAGTTCAATAGTCAAAATTCTTTTTCTTAATTCCTCACCTGAGGATATTTTTCTACTTATTATCAGATAGACTGGGAGGGAGGGAAAGAGAGACAGAGAGAAACATTGATGTCATAGAGACACATCAACTGGTTGCCTTCCACATAACCCAACCAGGGCCAGGGACAAACCACAACCAAGGTACGTGCCCTTGACTGGAATCGAACCCGTGACTCATTGGTCCGTGGGCCAACACTCTAACCGCTGAGCCAAACTGGCCAGGGCAATAGTCAAGATTCTTGCTCTTAAAATACTCCTAGCCACACTTCCCCTGAGGATTTCTCATTGGCTACTGGTGATAACCTCTTAATAACCCCAATTTATCCCTACCTCCTAGTATTCAGGCCCTTGTGTGGGTTGCGTTTAGTGACTGTTTCTAGCAAATAGAATTTGGCAGGGTGATGGGTGTCACTTACCAGATGAGGTTAAAAATGGCTATGGCTTTTGTCTTGGGTGCTTTCTAAAGAACCGGGCTGCCATGCTGTGAGCCACCCTGGGCTGTAAGTGGCATATAACACAGCCCAAAAGCCCCCCACAACCAAATCCTGCCAGCAGCTGTGTGAGTGAGCTTAGAATCAATCCCTCACCACTGAGTCTCACACAAGGCCTGAGCTCCCGCTGCTGCATGGACAGAAACCTCCTAAGGGACCTGGAGCCTACAGCCCCAAGCTAAGCAGTACCCCAATTCCTGACCCACAGAAACTTGATGATAATGCATATTTGTTGTTTTAAGCTGGTACATTTTGGTATAATTTGTTACACAGACATAGAGGAACTAATATACCATTTTTGTCCACTTCCGTCCTTCTAAGTTCCTCAGTCCACCTCCCTGTCTCCTTCATGCCTCTCTCATTGCCATCCCTGCCCCCACTTTCCTTTTACTCTTTCTGGGGAACAGCTTAAAACTGTCTCTGTTTCCCAGACTCCTTCAGGCCATGCCCTGGGGCTTCTCCTTCTTCACCTTAAATGACCTAAAAATAATAAAATAAGAACAATATTCAGCTTATATTAAGAAACTGTGAGTCATCCAAAATAAAGACTGTATCTATGATTTTATCAACCTAAAAATACTCTAGCTTTGGTACATTTTGTCAAGTTGCGATTACAAACCCCAATGATTAAACAATCAAGTCCCTGATTACTTAAACCTTTTATAGTAATAAAACATTATTTTCAAATATTTCAGCTATTATTGCCCCACCATTCAATGTAAATTATTGCTACATGTTGGTGTGAGATATCAGCACCTGAAATCCTCAGGTTTTTCAGCCCTCTGGGCTCAGCTGTTACTTCAAAACCCCTAATGAAATGCCCTGTGCTACCCCTTTACCTCCGATTGTGGAAATCTGTCTCTTTTAAGAGTTTGGAGGGTATCCAAAAGTTTCCACTCCCATTCGTGACCGTTCTCTCTGGAATTACTCCCCACCACTCTCCGCCCCGTCCAGACTGAGGCGCTCTGCCTGCTGAGTTTTGTTCTACAACAGGCCCTGCTCTGCTTTCTTCAACTGTCCCCACATGTCGCCAACATGAGGCTGTCAAATGGAACTAGAGCAAAGCACAAGATAATAAACACCTCAATATTAAAATTAGACATTTCCTGAAATTGGACTTCTCCGGTTTCTTGGATAACCACAGCACAGGGACATTGGCCTGACTGTCCTTCTCCGGGTCCTGAGTGGCCCTCCCTCACTGGCCTCCCAGTCTACCAAACCCTTGTCTTACATCTTGCTGTTTCCCTCTAGTCCGAGATCCGTTCTCCACCACAACCTTCATTTTCCTTAACACAGGGCATTTTAATTTGGTTTGGGTTCAACTCCTCTCATCTAGGTTGTGTGGTAATGGGGGAGGGGGGACTAACCTCTCCTACCACCGAGGGCCCAGATATATTTGTGTGTTCTTTTCTAGATGTCAAATGTCAAAATGTTTCTAGCCATTTGAAATAACATGTAAAATGTTACATTAGAGTTTAATAAAAAGATTAGATTTTTAAAGTCACATAAAATAGATAGGAAATGTTATTTTCCCATTGAAATCCTGCTGAATTTGGTAAAAAATAAAAATTTACAGAGAAGTGGAGTTTTTCTCTTAAGACTAGACCAAACACCCACACTATAAACCAGTGTTTAATCCATTTGAAGTAAAAGGTAACAGCGATTTTTATGATTGTTTGTACTTATAAGACCCTTTTTGAGGATCAGTTTCCATGTATTTGAATGCTCATTCTATGGCATGGCAGATGATTGGCCAATATTAAGAAGCTCCGTCTTCTCTCTCATGGCAAAGGTCTGACCTTGAAACGAAACTTCTCAACGAGGAACTGCTGTAAAGTATGCTTCCTCTCAGGAAGCTAGATGAAAATAAGATGCTCAGCTTCGTAAGTGAAATAAGTCAGACAGAGAAAGGCAAATACCATGTGACTTCACTTATATGTGGAATCTAAAGAGCAAAACGAACAAACAACAAGCGTAAATATTTATATTCCATCATGAAAACACATTTCCTCAGCAAAGTCAGAAGGGTTGGGTCTCGGCTGTGCGCAGGGAAGCATTTCCTCTCTGCTTCTCTCTGGGTCGCTAACTGCACCCAGTGTTTTATTTGTTTTCCCCCTTTATTGATTTTAGAGAGAGAGGAAGTGAGAAGGAGAGAGAGAGAGAAAAACATCGATGAGAGAACATTGATTGGCCGCCTCCTGCATTCTCCCCGCTGGTGACTTGGGCCACAACCTGGACATTTGCCCTGACTGGGAATTGAACCAGCAACCTCTTGGTGCATGGGTCGACGCTCAACCACTGATCCACACCAGCCAGACCACACCCAGTGTTTTTGAAGAGACCTGGGAGAAACCATCATCGGAGAAAATAACTTGAAGTGTGTCTGGTGAGCTGGATGAGGGACAAGAAAAAGGGCATCAGGTGGACAGAAATTTCTCCTAAAAGAAATTTCCCACAGGTGGATTCTTCTGGGCAGAAGAGGAATTCATCAGGAGCAAAGGTTAAGCATGGCATGGGGCATTGGATTCAACTAAAGACCTGCGGGTTAGCATAGAGGAGTTTCCAATTCAGAAGTGTCTACCCTGATCCCATCCGGCCAATAGTATGTTTATTAAGTAATCAAAAGAGGTGTTACACAAATCGTGTTGCCCTAGTGGTGGCCCTCTATGCGAGCATCTCTTGTCTTCCTTCCCGGTGTGTTAAGGAGTCTGAGTCCAAATGTTGGTAGAGAGAATGGAATGGTAGCCAGCAGCCCAGTGGCAGTTGGGGACAGAGATTGCCTGAATGTTACTTCAGCCAGTGACCAGTGTGGAGAGATACTCCGCTGGCCTGAGCGACAGCCCACGTGAAAAGATGTTCAAAGTCACTCATCATCAGGGAAATACTAATTAAAACCACAATGAGGTATCGCCTCACACCTGTCAGAATGACTATCATCAATGGATCAATGAACAACAAGTGTTGGTGAGGATGTGGAGAAAAGGGAACCCTCATGCACTGTTGGTGGGAGTGCAGACTGGTGCAGCCACTGTGACAAACAGTACAGAGGTTCCTCAGGAAATTAAAAATGGAACTGCCTTGTGACCCAGTGGTTCCACTCCTGGGTATTTATTCACAGAAATATAAAACACTAATTAGAGAAGATATATGCATCCTTCATTCATTGCAGTATTATTTACAATAGCCAAGATATGGAAGCAGCCTAAATGTCCATCAATAGACAACTGGATAGCCCTGGCCAGTTTAGCTCAGTGGTTAGAATGTCAGTCTGTAGACCGAGGGGTCTCAAGTTCGATTCCAGTCAAGGGCATATGCCTGGGTTGCAGGTTCAATCCCTGGCCCTGGTCAGGTTCATGCAGGAGGCAGCCAATCAATGTCTCTCTCTCTCTCTCTCTCTCTCTCTCTCTCTCTCTCTTTCTCTCTCTCTCTCTCTCTCATTCTCTGTCTCTCCTCCTCTTCTACTCTCTCTAAAAAAAAAAAAAAAAAATCTATGAAAATCCTCAGGTGAGGATTAAAAAAATAGACAACTGGATAAAAAAGAAGTGGAACATATATACAATGTAATATTACTCAGCCATAAAAATAAGAAAATCTTACCATTTGTGACAGCATTGATGTACCTAGAGGGTGTTATACTAAGTGAAATAAGTCAGACAGAGAAATACAAATACCATATGATTTCACTTATATGTGGAATCTAAAAACAAATGAACAAAGTAGAAACAGACTCATAGATACAGAGGACAGACCGAGGGTTGCCAGATGAGAGGGAGCTTGGAGGGTCTGGTGAAAAGGTGAAGGGATCAAGAAGTATATGCCTGGCCAGTGTGGCTCATTGCATTGAGCATCACCCCATGAACTGAGAGGTTCCAGTTCAATTCCCAGTCAGGGCACATGCTTGGGTTTTGGGCTCAATCCCCAGTAGGGGGCTTGCAGGAGGTAGCAGATCAATGTTTCTCTCTCTCCCTTTCTCTCTAAAAAAATAAATAAAAACACATTAAAATATTTTTTAAGTATAAACTGGCAGTTACAGGGCAGTCAAGGGGATGTAAATTACAGCATACAAAATGTGGTCAATAATATTGTAATAACTATGTATGGTGCCAGGTGGGTCCTAGACTCTTCAGGGGAATCACTTTGTAAGATATAAATGTCTAACCATGATGCTGTAATATTGAATGTCAAGCGTAATTGAAAAAAAAAAATTGCAAAATTAGAGCTACAGCATATGGGATAGCAGAAAACGAAGCCCGTGGGACCTCCAGAGATTCGGGCCAGTGGAGAGAAAAGAGGAGATATTTGGAAGGAGATTGATTTTCTGTGATTTCAAAGGTAGGCGGGGTATTAGGGTGAGAAAGTGGAGGACTGAATGTTACTGTCATTTGCATTCACAGGCTGGGAAGTTGCAATAGCTCTCAGAACACAGCTTCACTCCTATTAAAAGTACCACTTTGACAAATGTGTTCGTTGACGATCAAACTTAGATTTCAGTCATAACTAAGAAATAGTTAACCAGACTTGGGACTCCACATTCTCTGTCTTGGATGGACAGTAGAACAGAACAGGGACACTCAACTCTGGAACTCATGGGCTCATCTGTAAGTTGGAGAGAATAATTCTGTGCCATAGCATTACTGGGAAGATAATGAGAACACTTTGGGAAAGTGTTTTAGCACAGTGTCTGGCACATAGTAAGCATCCAATTATATTTGTTCATTGCTCAGTGAAAACTTTACCAGAAAATTAAACTGGTAGCAGAGAAAGACTACATAAATATCAGAGCAAATTCCCAAGGGCTTTTGATATCCACAGCACTCAGCATGAGAAAAAGAGAAGACAAATTCTTTTGCAAGCGAGAGCAGGGAGAAAATCTCCCTGGACTGGGGAGAAGAGGGTGGGTTTTTGCCCTGACTCTGCTTCCTGCTCTCTTGTACCTTTGGTGAGCTCCTTACCTAACCTCTCTGGGTATCAGATTGCTCGAGAGAAAACCCAGGGGCTCAGTCTCAGTAACAATAACTATTCGTGCATTGGTAAGATGTGCCCATTATTGTTGCTAAAACACTTGCCTTAATTATTTATTATTTCTTAATGTCTAGTTTAGCAATTAGGAGATAACAATGATTATGTTTTGTGGTTTTAATTTTTTTTAAAATGTGTTTTTGTAGAAAAAGCATAAGTGTGCTATAGTCCCTGATTAAATTAGCTACAACTGTGGGAAGTTGGGTTGACTGGACAGGCAGGAAATAGCACCAGTATATTCGTGGTACCAACTTACCTGAATTCTAGCTACGTGAGTAGGAGGAAGAATACAGACCCTTTTGTGAGCTGGCCTTGCAAACCCAAATATAAAAAGTAAGGTCATCATGGTCACACTTTATTTATTTATTTTATTTTATTTTTGTTACAGATGTTTCTCCTTTTTTACCCCATTGACACCCTCCTCCCCATTCATCCCACCCCGTCCCCGGCTTTGTTGTCCATGTCCACTGGTTATGCGTACATGCATATAAATTCTTTGGTTTATCTCTTCCCTCCCCCCACCACACCCTCTCCTGAGGGTTGTCAGTCTGTACCCTACTTCCACGTCTCTGGGTCCACCCTATTCCTCAGACTGTTATGTTCATTATATTCCACAAATAAGTGAGATCATGTGGTATTTGTCTTTCTCTGCTTGGCTTGTTTCGCTTAGGATAATACTTTCCAGGTCCCTCCATGTCATCTCAAAAGATAAGAGATCTTTCTTTCTTACAGCTGCATAGTACTCCATTGTATATATGTACCACAACTTTTTTATCCATTCATCTACTCATGGATGGTCACACTTTAAATTTGGATTTATCATGTATTTTTTCTAAGAGAAGATTGGGGGTGGCAAAGGTTATGAAGAGGGATGACAAGACTAATATTACAGTGAATATTTATTGAGCACATACTATGTGTCATGTACTGTGACAAGCATTTTATATACATTATCTCCTTTGCCTTATAGGTAGGCACAATACTTCTCATTTTACAGAAAGTCAACTGGTCAGTGCTACACATGAGCGGTTGAGATTGGAAGCCACGTCTGTGACTCCATTCCATGTGTTTTCTGTGATTATGGTCTGAAAACAGCAATATAGGGAGAGACATAAAAATGTTTGGTGCTTAAATGTATAAAGAAATATTTACTAGTACAGGGGTACAAAGCTCCGCAATGTGCAAAGTGTGCTTACTAAGAAGATATTTGAACACTAGTGTGTGATTTTAGCAAATTCTGACCTATGTTCACCTGGAGATATACACCACTGCTGAATGAAAGAGTTTCCCGTTTGTATCACTTTCACATCACATCATTAAAATGTATAACTTAAGCTTTCCCAAATGTTAGGACAAGATGTTCTGCAGGGCCACTGCGTTGGCCTCCACCAGGTCGCGCCGAATGGTGATCAGCTCTGAAGTAGCTGGTAGATTAGCGAAGCGAGACAACAGCCCAAGTGTCATTTGTGCCCAGCAGCAAACCCTGAGCTTCTCAGAGGAGGATGCTATTGTTTCAGGAACAATGCAAATCTTGTTTAACAGGAATGCATCTGCTGGCCACAGGAGATCATCTTTAAATCCCTGTAATGAGTTCAGTAGCTGTCAAAACATTTTATGATAATTTGAGCTTAATTTTAACTGCTCTTGTAGCCCATTGTGCAGCACACACAAATCCACACTTAGTTAACACCATTGCTTTATTGATTGGCCTTGGTTTTCTTTCTTTCTTTCATTTTCTCTGTCTAATTTTGCAGTACTACAACTCTCCAGTCACCGAGGCAGAAAACTGGGCTCATCCCGACTCCTTATAACCTCTGTTCAGCACATTTCCCTGAATAGAATGTCTCTTCTCCATTGCTGTCCTAGTTCAGGCCCTCATCTTCACCTCCCTGGACCACGTCAACAGCTGCCTGCTGTGGCCCCTGTCCCCAGCCTTTTCTCCTCAGGCTCCTTCTCCACACCATCAAGCATCTTCTACACAAACCCACCTTTCAAGGGTCCGCACTGCCTACAGAATGAAGTCCAAGCCCCTGGAATGGCTTTGAGAGCCTCACCAGCCCCATCTCCTACCTCCCACTTTTAGCCATGACCATGACCTCCAGCAGCGCTCAACTTGTATTTTTGCTATGTACAGATCTGTTGGCTGTTTCTCCCTTCTGAGCATTTTGCTCAAGCTGTCGCCTTTGTCCCAAATGCCCTCCACCTCCATGTCCATCCCATCCTCCAGCTCCCCCACCCCAATTCCCTGCCTACTTCCTCATCATTCTTTGAGACACAGTTCAGATGGCACTTCCTCTGGGAAACCTGCCTCACCACAGGGTCAGCCCTCACCCTACTCCCGCTGGGGCAGGGGATCCTCCTCTCTGTCCCTGTGTCTCTAGGAACAAAGCTGATATATATATTAAAAAAAAATTTTTTATTGATTTTTAGAGAGAGAGGAAGAGAGAGAGAGAAAGATAGAAACATTGATGAAAGAATGGCCACTTCCTGCATGCCCCCTACTGGGGACTGGTCCCACAACCTGGCCATGTGTCCTGACTGGGAATCGAACTGGTGACCTCTTGGTGTGGGTTGATGCTCAACCACTGAGCCACACCAGCTGGGCCAAAGCTGGTATTGTTAAAACTGCATTACTGCAACCATCACTGCCCTCGCTACATTTTAGTGTAATTCTCTGTTGATACACCTGTTGTCTTTCTTTAGGATGTTAGCTCATTTTTTAAAAGTAGAACAGAAAAAAGTCAGTGGCCTGTAGTCAAATACACAAGAGATATGACCAGAAGGGCCATAGAAAACAATGCAAGTGAGCCCTGGCCAGTTTGGCTCAGCGGTTAGAGCGTCGGCCTGTGGTCCGGAGAGACCCGGGTTCGGTTCCCGCTAAGGGTACGTACTTCGGTTGCAGTTTGTCCCTGGCCCTGGTTGGTCATGCGGGTGGCAGCCACTCGATGTGTCCCTTCACGTCGATGTTTCTCTCTCTCTCTCCCTTCCTCTCTCTCCCTCCCACTCACTCTGTACAAAAAATGGAAAAATATCCTCGGGTGAGGATAAAAAAATAAAAAAGAAAAAAGAAAAAAAGAAAACAATGCAAGTGGCCCTTAAACATATGAAAAGATGTCCAATCTTGCTAATAACAAGTCACATGTAAATGAGTATGTTATTATTACTTACCTTCCACAGTGACATGAACCCAAAAGTTTGACATACTCTGGGTGAGGCTACACAGAAACAGTCCTTCTCAGACACTGCTGTTGGGAACACACAGAGAACTGGGCACTATCAGGCAAGGTTACTGATGCTTTCAGTCTTTGGTCTGGCAATTACACGTCTAGAAATCTATCTCAGAGAAGTACTGTACACTAGATGAAGATGTATGCAGGAAGCTATGCTGGATAGCACTTTTTGTAATAGCAAAAACATTGGAAACAGCCCACACAACCATTAATAAGACGATTGGTTGAATAAATTCTGACAAATCCATACAACAGAGTACTTCGAAGCTGTACAAAAAATGAGAAATATCTTTATGTAATGTCATAGAGTGATTGCCAATGTGTTAAGTGAAAAAGCAAGGTAGAAAAACATGTGTGTAGTTTGCTACTGTTTGTCTGAGAAAGGGGAGGATATGATTATACGTGTCTATTTATACTTTTTACAAATTCTTCTACAAGAAAAAAAAGTAACAAGATAGAGGTGACAAGGATAAAAACTAGACTTCTCTAAATATTCTTGATTTTAAGGATTTTACTTGGGAACCAAGCAAATATTTTATTTTATTTTATTTTATTTTATTTTATTTTATTTTATTTTATTTTATTTTATTTTATTTTATTTTATTTTATTTTGTAGTACGTGCCCCTAGCAGAAACCGAACCCGGAACTCTCTGGTCCACAGGCCGACACTCAACCACTGAGCCAAACTGGCCAGGGCCCAAGCAAATATTTTAATTATAACTTTTTTTTATCCCTAAGAAACAAAACAAAACAAAAAACATGAACCTAGATATATATTGAGCTGGTGGAATAATCTTACAGGAAGGACCTGACTCTGATTTTTCTTCTCTCTCTCACTTCCCTCAGCCTCTGCCTCAGAACTGCTGACCCTCAGCCCACACGGATTGTGAGATTTGTAACACTTGTCGAGGCAAAGCAGAAGCCTGCATTTCCCATAATGGGATCCTGGAAGGCCCGCAGCCAGAAACCACAAGCTCCTTTATTTTCTGCTTTTGTTTCTAAAAAATTAATTTTCCTCATTCGGGCTTTTCTTGCTTTCTCTTTGCAGCATGGTGAAAACCACAAGTGACCTACCCATGGGCAGGTTCCTGTCTTCCACTCCGAGGTCTCCGACTTGGATGACGTGCAAAATGGTAGTGCTGAGGACACCAACAGGTCATTTTCAGAGGGAAGCTTTCACCTGAAGATAGAGACCCCCTGACTATAGTCACCATAACCGGGTCGCCTCAGAAAGAACAGGAAAGCATCTGAAACTGCAGAGGGCCCACATGGAGGTGAAAAACAGAGCAAGAAGGTCACAACCAAAAAAAATGACAGGAAGGTGTTTTCTGCTGTGGGCCGGTCTCCACGGCCTGACTGCGGTGGCCGGTGCTGGGAAGACGGTCATTCTCCGTTAGAAGGGATGCGTGGCTGAGACGGGAAGCGCCCCTGTGTAATGCATCCCTCGCACTCACCTATGCCATCTGGTTGTCACAAGTCACATTTTCTCAAAGTTGGGGGACAAGATGGTTGTTTGGGATCTACACCTGCAAATAGAAAGAGGCTGAAGTAGGACTGAGCAGAGGAAGAAGCTGAATTGTGTTGGGGGCTCAGCAAAGCCTCGGCCCACCAGGTGTAAAACTGTCCGCTAGCAGGAGAAATGACTGGCTCTTTGAGCCCCATCTCACTTAGTCACCTGCCCCAGGTGCCCCAGGAAGGGCCTGACCTCAGGTGAAAAGGAAAAAGGCGGCTCCCTGCAGTTGAAGCGGACCCTGAACTTGCTGACAGCGGGAGGCTGTCTGCCCACAGCATTCCCCGCCGCTGAGATACAGCCCTTCCTTGAAGGGGGAGCTGGGGGGTGCCTCTCTCGGCCTAACATACCAGCAAGCCTCTCCATGGTCAGCATAGCGTGGGGTTTCTTTTTAAATCCTCACCCAAGGACATTTTTGCATGTATCTTCAGATAGAGCGGGAGGGAGAGAGTGGGGAAGGGAGAGAGAGAAACATCGATGTGAGAGAGACACACCGACTGGCTGCCACCCACATGACCCCAGCTGGAGCCAGGGACAAACTACAACTGAGGCACGTGCCCTTAGCAGGAATCGAACCCGGGTCTGTCTGGTCTGTGGGCCAACGTTTTAACTGCTGAGCCAAACCAGCCAGGGCAACATAGAGTGTTTTTATGTTTATTTCTCTCAACAAACAAAAGGTATTACATTTTCAATAAAGAACCCCGTATACTTAGTGTTGAATTTGAATTACTGTTAGAATTTATATATGCCTGGCCGGTGTGGCTCAGTGATTAAGCGTCGACCCATGCATCAAGAGGTCACCGGTTCAATTCCTGGTCAGGACACATGCCCAGGTTGTGGGCCAAATCCCCAGTGGGGGGCATGCAGGAGGGGGCCAATCGATGGTCTCTCTCATCGATGTTTCTATCTCTCTTTCCCTCTCCTTTCTTCTGTCTCTAAAATCAATAAAGAAAAAAAATATCCATAGGAGAAGATTGGATACATTTTAAAAAGGGGGGTGGTTTAAAAAGATAAATATACACAAGATAGTAAAGAAGTTAAAGGGGCATGAAGGAGAAGATACTTAGCTATGTCTGCAGGCATCCTCCTAGAAAAGGAGGTGTGAGCTCTGAGGACAAGAAATGTTTGCATATAAATATTATAGGAAGAATAAATTGCATGTGTAAAGGCTCAGAAGAATGAAAGAGCATCGCACATTATGAGGACCGTAAATAGATTGCTTATGACCAAGGCATAGATTGTGTTTAAAGAAGTATTGGAACTTGGGGTTGGGAGGAAATATATATGCAATGATATTATTCATTTATTAATATAATTTTAATTTTATTAAACATTTTATCACCCCAAGTTTCTCAAATGTATTTAATCATGGTTTGAGTTTTTGTGTGTTTGTTTTTTGCAATAACATCCCTCTGCAGAATGTTCTTTGGTCAATGTGGATTGAGCCTGCCAAGTCACCTGTGACAAGACCGTTCTAAAAATTAAATATTTATTTAATTTCTGAACAGGTCTGTTCTGCCTTGATATTGACAGGTAAGGAAAAGATATTATTGGATGTAATTCTTGGGAAGGCTACCACTGCATCTGTCTGTTCTTGGAAATTGGAATACAGAACTCTGCTGGAAGGAACACCCCGTTAAGAGTCCTTAGCAACCACTCAGTTCAGGTCACAGACAGGGAGCACGAAGACCACAGAGTCTCTGACCGTTACTGGTGTGGAAAAACTGGTCTGAGGAACTGAGAAAGAAAACCCAGTGCACAGTTCAGACCTTGGCCATGGCGTCTGTTGCATATCGAGAGCCCATATCGGCCACTGTGGGAAAACGCATGATTCTGACAGGTAAAGAGATTTTCCGTACGATTTCACAAAGCCATCTGAACTTTCATTATTCCTCACCCATATGATGGTCACATATGATACTCACATAATGGATACAAGAATTGGCCCTGGCCGGATAGCTCAGTTTGTTAGAACGTTGTCTCCATACATCAAGTTTGCAGGTTTGATCTCCAGTCAGGGCATATACAAGAATCAACTAATGAATGCATGAATAAGTTTCTCTCTCTCTCTCATCAATCAATAAGTAATAAAGAATGGAATAATCATGTGAGTTTATTTCACATGACATTGCTGCTCTTACTATGCACACTCAATCTGGGCATCCATAAACACCGTGCTGCTATAAACTGCTCTGTGACATCCCAGTTCTCACTATATCTGAGCTAACTTTCACAAAGGAACGTTTTTATATCCTAAAGTTCATTTTGTGTAAGAGGATCTGATGCTAATAAAAAGTATACTTTGGCCCTGGCCGGTTTGGCTCAGCGGTTAGAGTGTCGGCCCGTGGACCAGAGAGTCCTGGGTTCGGTTCCCGTAAGGGCACGTACCTTGGTTATAGTTTCTCGCCGCCCCGGTTGGAGTCATGTGGGTGGCAACCAGCCATGTGTCTCTCTCGCACTGATGTTTTTCTCTCTCTCTTTCCCCCCTCCCTCCCTCTCTATTTGAAGATAAATGCAAAAATATCCTTGGGTGAGGATTAAAAAAAATTTTTTTAAATAAATAAATAAGAAGTATACTTTGATCAACTTGTAATTATTTATGATTTAAGCTTCACATACTTTTATAAATTTGACATCTTTGATTGATAAAAATCTGAGCAAGATGTGCATTTAACCTAGTAAAAGTGTTTACTTGTGTTTGGTTCCTTCAACTTGTTTAAAATGATTTGGGTGGTGTGTGTCTGTAGACTTGCAATAAAATGTAATTAAATAGAATATGACTAGTTGTGATAAGTCTATGGGAAATAAACTAAATTTCACCTTATTTTCTTTATACTTTTAAACCATGACATTTTGCCTTGGCCGGTTTGGCTCAGCGGTTGGAGCGTCGGCCTGCGGTCCTGAGAGACCCGGGTTCGGTTCCCACTAAGGGCATGTACCTCGGTTGCAGTTTGTCCCCGGCCCTGGTCGGCTGTGTGGGTGGCAGCCACTCGATGTGTTCCTTTCACATCGATGTTTCTCTCTCTCACTCTGTTCCTCTCTCTCCCTCCCACTGTACCTGAACAAAAAATGGAAAAATGTCCTCGGGTGAGGATAAAAAATAAAAAAAAATAAACCATGACATTTTATAAGCATGTCCCCTTGCTTTTATCCCACTCATCATGAGAACTCCGGCCCCATCTATTTGCCATTGATTTAGTTCTTTAAGTATACATATATACAATATCTGAATTGTTAACCTGCACTCCATGAGACACACACACATACACACACACACACACACCCTTTATTAACTGGAATAATGTGCTTCTTTGCAGTTCCTTTTGCTTAAAACTTAAAGGTTCTACTCATTTCCAGTTACTTAGGTCAGCTCCTTTCTCCCACACCCCTTTCAGTGAGGTTTTGTCATACATTTGTAATACAGTTAGATTCTCTTGTCATGGTCTGAATTTTTTCTGGAATCTTCTAAATGATTTTTTAAAAATATGTGTACATTAAGGTTTGCTCTCTGTGCTATAAAGTTTATAGGCTTTGACAAATCTATAGGTTACATATCCATCATTTTAGAATCATACAGAATAGCTCCATCACTCTAACATCCCCTGTGCTTCACCTACTCATTTTCCTCTTTTCTCTTCCCAAGATCCTGGCAACCACTGACCTTTTCCCTCTCTATAGTTTTGCCTGAATGTCATGGAGCTGTAATTGTACATTATGTAGGTTTTTCAGATTGGCTTCTTTCACTTGCCAATATACATTTAAGGTCCCTCTTTGTCTTTTCGTGGGTTGATAAGCTCATTTCTTTTATCACTGAATAATATTTCATTGTCTAGATGTACCATAATTTGTTTATCTATTCACCTATTACAGTTCTTAGCAATTCTGGAAAAAGCTTCTATAAACATGTGTGTGCTGACTTTTCTGTGGATATGGTTTCAAATCAATTTGGTAAATACTCAGGAATGTGACTGCTGGGACACATGGTAAGACTGTTTCCGTTTGTGGGAAGCTGCCAAACTGTCTTCCAGAGCTGCTGTGCCATGATGCATTCTCACCCGCAACGAGGGAGAGTCTTTGTTGCTTTGCACCCTTGTCAGCATTTGGGATTGTCTGTTTTTTACTTTTAGCCATTCTAATAGGTATGCAGTTACTCCTCATTCTTGTTTAATTCACAGTTCCCTAATGAACGATGATCACATGCTTACTGCCAGCTGTATATCTTATGGTGAGATGTCTGTTCATAATGTTTGCCTATTTTCTAATTGGGTTTTTTCTTTTCTTATTGTTGAGTTTTAAGAATTCAGTGGATATTTTGGATACAAGTCCTTTATCATATAAGTGTTTTGAAAATATTTTCTCCAAGTCTGACTTATGTTTTCACTCACTTAACAGAGTCTTTCATAGAGCAGAAGTTTTTAGTTTTAATAAAGTACAACTATCAATGTTTTCTTCCACGAATCATGCTTTTGATGTTGTATCTAGAAACTCACCCCCAAATCCAAGGTCACCTAGATTTTTTTCCTATGTTTTCTTCTAGAAGTTTTATGGCATTTTGTTTTTGTTTAGGTCTATGATCCATTTAGAGGTGATATTTGTGTCTCAAACTTTTCATTTCCATCAGCCAATAAATTTCTTCTTTGTCTTAGGTCAGTTTTCTGTCATTTGCAACTGTGTGTCTTAATTAGTACTTCAAATTTCTTATAATTTATGTGGGTGTATTCTTAGTTTTATGTATTTACATAGTTCAAATTCTTGTTACCTTTAATATATTTATGATCTTTCATTATACTAATATATAATAATTATATTATATTGATTATAATATATCAATTATTCTATTAATGTATTAATAATATATTGATTATATTAAATTAATTACATTGTGTTGCTATATAATAATTAACTTCACATTCTCCTTTATTTTATATTTAATTTCCAAATTTTCACTGTCATAATAGAGTTACATGAATATTTTCACATACATTATTTTTCTCTTTCTGTTATTTTTTTGTGGCACATTTACAAATGTAGAATTAGTAGGTGAAAGATATAGACCCTTGTTAGCACAAACTGGAGAATTGTGCAAACTACTATGAAAAAAGTATATTTAAAGGCTGGAAATATTATTAAATGACATTTATTTATATTTAACAACTGGAGAGATAAATATTAATCTTTTTGGATATAACTTTAAATTTTTTTTTATTATGAATGAATTTAAACATGTGGCAGTAAACTCCCACTTACCTGTCACCTATAATCAACAACTATCAAAATTTTCCCACATTTATTTTTTTCTTATTTATATTCTTTTTTCTTTTTCTCTCATTGAAATATTCTAAAGTGAATCCTAGACATCACACTATGTCACTCCTATATATCTTATTGTGCATTTCCAAAAAAATATGAACATATTCTTAAATGACCACATTGCCATTGTCACTCCTACCAAAATTAACAGTAACAAAATTTTCCTCATTGTCTCTAAAAATGCATTTTTACAGTTGACGGTGAGAATAAGGATCCAAACTCTATATGTTGTATTTGATTATGTTGTCTTTCTCAGTCTTTTAAGCTTGTGCAGTCTTTCTTCTTTTTTTTTAATTCTTACCCAAGGATATTTTTACATTTATCTTCAGACTGAGTGGGAGGGAGAGAGAGAGAGAAACATTGATGTGAGAGAGACACAGGGGACGAACCGCAACTGAGGTACGTGCCTTTAGCTGAAATTGAACCCGGGACTCTTTTGTCTGCAGGCCAACACGCTAACCACTGAGTAAAACTGGCCAGGGCTCTTTTTTCCTTTTTTTTGCCATTTACTTGTTGCAGAAATTGGGTCAGTTATCCAAGAGAAACATGTTCTAATGTTCTGAATTTTCCTAGTGGTTCCTTGTCATGTCATTTAACTTGTTCCTCTAGCCTCTGTATTTTCTATAGTTTGAATTTGGCTTTAGATTCAGTCCTTGTGGAAAACTCATGTCTTGGATGCTGCTGTGGTCAACACACAACACACTTTTTTTTTTTTTTCCCCCAGAGTAAATAGGTTAGCTTTTATTACACAAGAAAGAACACTAAAGTTTTTTTTCTACAGTTAGCTCACAGTATGGTTGAACTAGCTCTGGCCAACCTTGTCCTTTGCCTCGTAAAAAGGGAATGTTTTTATAATTTCGAATAAAAGTTGTATTTCCCTTATTTTCATATCAATATTAAGAGAAATTGACTGCCCCTTGAAGAGCGGGATATGGAAGAGAGTGAAGTAGGAGTCTAGCAATGTTTTAGGCTTTATTCTACCAACTGTAGATAAAGCCACAGCCCCTGCCTTAGAGTGAGGCAGGCAGGGCTTGGAGAAGGTGGTTGGTCGTCCATGCTCCAGGTCCCCAAAGCCCACCTTCTGCTGCCTGCCAGGTCAACCAGTTGGCTGGCTCTTCTACATACTTAAGGAAAGCAGAGCAGGAGATTTCATTTTTGCTTCTTTCCCCCTCCTCGATTTTCCCTCCTTTGAGTGCCAGAGGGTTGTTTTCAGCCTTGGCTGGTGTGATTCAGTGGTTAGTGTCTCGGGTCTTGGGTTTGTAACTGGGTTGCAGGTTTGATCCCTTGCCCCAGGTGGGGTGTGTCGAGAGGCAACCAATTGATGTGTCTCTCTCACATCAGTGTTTCCCCCTCTCTCTCTTTCCCCACTCTCTCCCTCCCTTTCACTCTCTCTAAAAAATCAGTGGAAAAAATATCCTCGGATAAGGATATCCTTGAGCGAGAATTAACAAAAAAATAAAAACTGCAAAACTGTTATTCTTGGGAATATTTTAGATCTTGTTCCCTGGCATATGTTGTTTGGACGTTTCTTACACTGACGTCTTCAAAATCAGCTCAAGCAGCATTCGTCTCCAGGGCCCTCCCTGTGAGGCCTTTGCTCTCTGTGACCTCCATCAAAGCCCTCACACTGTTTTGGTGTTTACTTCATCTGTCTGTATTCCGAGAGCAGCTGTGGTTGGGGACAGTGTCTTCCTTCTCCTCTCTGGGTGCCCAGCCCAGTGTTTGGCACGTGCTCGCAGCATCTCAGCTGGTAAATGTGGGAATAAAGGACTGAGTTTTAAGTCATTCTGCACACTAGGTAGAGCTGTATCATTTCCCTTCCTCATAATTCCCTCTGGTGTTGGTCGCAATAAAGACTAATAGTGTCACTTTAAATCAGGACCTTGGGTGGAGGCTCTAAGGTGAGTGAAAAGAGAACTGGAATGGAAGTCTGAACCCCTGAGTTCTTGTTTGGGCTGTTAAATAACCAAGCCTGTCACCTTGGGGGGTTGGCTCAAGGCGGGAGTTCTTAGTCTGGGTTCCACAGACCTCTAGAGAATCTATGGATAGGTTTAAAGGAAGGTTACTAACTCTGAAATTCTTGCCTTCTGTGGGGAGAGAGACCACAGATTCTTAAAGTCAAGAATTGCTAATCTGGATAATCCCCTGAGTCTCTTCAATCTAGATCCTGGTGATATATGTTCTCGTTGAGGGGGAAGGACATGTTAGGGAGAGATGGAAATGGCTGGCACCCATCCCGCTTACCCACAACCGTCCTAGGCCCCTCTGAGATGGACTTTGTCCCGGAGTCCTGGCAGGATCCCAAGGCTGACTTTGCAGCTCCCTAAACTTTGGCCTCAGGAGCCAGGGAGGGGAGGCAGGGTCCAGGCAGAGGAGACGTATATACAATGCTCTTAAAGGGATAGGGGAGCAGGATCAGAAAGGGAAAGGCTGGAAAGTGAAGCAGATGTAGACTAAGGGAGGTAAGGAAGAAAGGAGCACTATAGACAGACTCTCAAGATCCAGAAGTCTGGCAAAGGCACAGGGACCACCAGGAGTCCTGGTGATGGAGGCATGTCTGGAAGGAAAGAAAGAAAGAGCTGAGTCCCTAGTAAGTGCTGGGTAATCCGTGACCATAATAATCCTGAAAAGGAGGTTTTATCAGCCCCAAACAAGAGAGATTAAATACGAGTTCTACAGCTTTTAAATGTCCCTCTGGCCCCCCTTTCTGCTCTGCATCGTCTGCCCAGAGGATTTTCGAGCATGTCCTAAGTCAAGCAGCCTCCTTGGTATCTCTTTTGAAAACTACAAAGACACCCCTGGCCGGTTTGGCTCAGCAGTTAGAGCGTCGGCCTGCGGTCCGGAGAGACCCGGGTTCGGTTCCGCTAAGGGCACGGACCTCGGTGGCAGTTTGTCCCCAGCCCTGGTTGGGTCGTGGGGGAGGCAGCAACTCAATGTGTTCCTTTCACAGGGACAAGAACCCTGCTCCTAGCGTCAGATGCCAGCTGCTAACCATCGCTCCCCCAACATGGTAAACAACTGGAGTCTGAGTGGCCAGGACCCTTGAGGTGCAGGGCCAGTGCCGCTGGAATTGGCGAGCTGGCCCGCAGCTGGGCTCCAAGGCCAGTGGGACAGGGTCGGGCAAAGCTCGTCACTTGGCTCGTCACTCCCATCTGGTTTACCAGGCGCAGGTCCCTGTCTGTGTACCACCAGGGAGAGGTTGTCGTTCGGGCAGCCGCCAAGCGGCTCTTCCCTAGCCGGCGGCAGCTGCTGTCCCCAGGACGCGTGCAGGTTCTCAACACGCCAACGTTTGTACAATAAGTTCAACTCCTATAAGCCTGTTCACTTAGTATCTTTCCAACTTATTGGGACCCAGACCGATTTCCTCTATTTTTGAAATGACTTGCATTTGTTTTTAATTTTTTTTTCTTTATTGATTTTAGAGAGAGAGGAAGGGAGAGGGAACATCGATCAGCCGCCTCCTTTATGCCCCCCACTGGGGATCTGGCCCACAACCTGGGCATGTGCCCTGACCAGGAATTGAACCGGCGACCTCTTGGTGCATGGGTCGATGCTCAACCACTGAGCCACACAGTCCGGGCTCTTTTCTTGATTTTTGAAATATGTTTTGATTGATTTTTTAGAGAGAGGGCAAGGGAGACAGGGACAGGAACATTGATGTGAGAGAGAAACATCAATTGCTGCCTCCTGCATGCCCCCTTCTAGGGACCAAGCCCAAAACCCGGGGACGTGCCCTGACTGGGAATCCAACTGGGACCTCTCAGTCCATGGGACAGTGCTCAATCCACTGAGCCACACCGGCGGGGGTGGGGTGGGGGAACCACTTGTAATGGAAAGCCCATGTTCTCATTGGCATAAGTGGTTATGTAACCTGGTTAAGCAAATAAAGAAAATTATTTAATCCATATCATACATCAAATAGTATATAGTTGTAATAAGAACATAGAAGCTATTTTGTTGCTATTAATAATTTTTAGGTATTATCTTCAATGCTGATATGAAAGGAAAAACTAGCCAGATCAGAGGAGGTCAAGAAAATAGCTGAGAAATTTTGTAACAATTTCTCAGAGCACTTTTAAGAGTTTTGCAGGATTTTTTAAATGTATGTCTAATTTAATTTTAAAATAAAAATTTTCTTTTATTTGCTACTATAAATGTAACACTACTTTTATACTTATCATTGGTGGCTAGAGGTGTTGTAATTTTCATTTCTTTAATTTCTAGTGAGATTTCATTATTCCATGAGATGATTCACAGTGTGTATTAGTACATCTTGACTACTTAACTAATTTGACTCACTCATCAAGTTTTATTTTTCTATCAAAGTTTAATAGTTTTCCTTTTGAAATATATTTTTGATAATTATAAAATATATTTAAAATCCAATTTAACAAATATATACAGGAATACCTATTGAATGCTAACAACTTGGCCAGGAGCTTTGGATAATAAAAAAATGAACATGAGTTGATGTAAATTTATAATCTATTGTTCTGGTTAGAACATTACAGGTTATCTAGTTATTTTATTTGTTTAATCTAAATATTCATCATAACAGTGTGGCACTGAAAGGGAACACAAATCCATCTCCAAAGGGCAGGAGAAATCACGTAAAAGAAGTGGAAAAAGAGGAAAATGACCCTACATTACCCTCCCAAAGACTCAGCCTTATGTTTTGGCTTATATTACTCTTCCTACTCCTTCCTTTTCTTATGGAATAATTAGAGCCTCCTAAATTATAGATGGATCTCAGGATTTAGTTTGCAATTAATAAAAGGATAGAGATCCTTTTTGAGAAAATGTCAGTGAGTCCAACTTTTTAAACTTTTTAAGAAGTTGATTTGTAGCATGTAGTCTATTAAGTACATTCATCTTATGTTCTTTTTGAAAGCATTTTACGAAGTGAACACACCTATATGTCTATTTTTAGATCAAGACTGTGAACATTTTTATCACCTTCAAAAATTTCTTTATGCTTTTTCTCAGTCAACTCCCCCAAAGTCAAACACTGTTCTGATTTCTATAATACATATGTTTTTGATGAGTGTGAATTTAATCTCATAGGGTAAACTATCATCTGTATTTTAAAAACATTTTGTTTGCTGGCTTATTCTTCCATGCAAGTTTTACTATCAATTTGCTAAGTTTTATTATCTAGTGAGAAGATTTTATAGGTAATTTTATTTTTGCATTACAAAAATCTTACTGTGAAAACTAATATCATAAACACAATCATGAAGAGGTTTTAAAAATATTTTAGAGCATGCAATATATTTTTAAAACATCTATTTACATATAAATGACATAATTTGTTTACCCAGTTACAGATCTTATGCTGCCTTAAAGTTAAAAATTACATTTAAAGAAAGTAGATTTTTTGGCCTGGCCAGTGTGGCTCAATGGTTGAGCACTGACCCATGCATCAAGAGGTCGCTGGTGTGATTCTCGGTCAGGGCACATGCCCAGGTTATGGGCCCGATCCCCAGTGTGGGGCATGTAGGAGGCAGCCAATCAGTGTTCTCTCTCATCAATGTTTCTATCTCTCTCTCCCTCTCCTTTCCTCTCTCTCTAAAAATTAATAAAGAAAAAATATATATAAATTTAAAGATAAAAAAAAAGATTTTTTCCCCATTCATTTCTAAATATAAATTGCCATTTGGTCCAAATCAAAGAGATTTATGGAATAATAAATATGAGATGTTAAATTTAAAAGGCAGCATAACAGATAATCTAATTTAACCTATCATTTTTCAGATGCAAATACTGAGGTTCAGAGAGCTAAGTGACTTGCTCAAGGTCACACAGCCTTGATCAGAAGAATGTAAGCCTCTGCCTGCCCCCTGTCTATTTGATGTATTTATGTGCATTACATCTAGGTATCTGACCAAATAAAAATATCAATGTATTTAGCCAGCCATTGCATATCTACTAGAAAATATGCTCATGTAAACCAGGGATATTGTAGCCTTCTACAGAAATGATCACAACATGGAATTTCTGTTAGAAATATATTAGAATTGGAAATACTCCCTAGGACATGGACAAAAGCAATATGATGAATGAAACTATAAGTGGTAGGAGAAATACGTAAATGTATATGTAATTTTGAAAAGCATTGCTCCATTAGCCTGGGTTTCAGACCCATTTATTCATCTCATTTTTTGCCCTGTGAAACTGCCACACTAATAGTTATGTCTCAAATTCAATTATTTTAAAAATAGAAAATGACTTCACACTGAACTGCCAGTGGTTTCCTTTTTGAAGAAAGAATAAAATAGTTCTAACTGCAAATTCAGCTTAAGTCTCACCACTATAATTCAGAAAGCAAATGTTTTAGATTTTTAAAAACTAAATCATGACGAAAGCTTACACAGTTAATGGCACTAACACATTTGGTTGGCTCATCTGCATTTTATTTTGTAATAATAGAATGTGATATGCTGGAATCAAAGTTTATCTACAAGGGACAGCAATTCCAAATCAACCCTTCCTTAAATTGTTGGTCATCTAAATCATCACTAATGTGATTTGCAGGGGGGAAAAAAAAAAACATTAGGTGCTGTTACCACACTGAAAAGCATCTAAATCAAGGTCTTAGAAAGGAATTCCTAAGGACAAGCTTTGTCTCATACTCTAGTTTTTCTGTTTTTGTTTTTGTTTATAGAACAATAAACACCTTTATTACATGAACTAAAATGGGAAGGAGAAGTACTTACTTGCCTTTCCAGATTGTGATTTAATCTTCCAAAGTTGATACCTTATAAGTTACATTAATATAGCTTCTTTAAATCAGGGAGAAATGTTCAGGATTAAGAGGAAAAAAAAAGTTTTTTGTTGTTAAAACCATGTTTGGAAAAATTAACTCTTTTTGCCCTGGCCAGTTTGGCTCAGCGGTTGAGCGTCAGCCTGCGGATCAGAGAGTCCTGGGTTCGGTTCCCGCTAGGGGCATGTACCACCAAAAAAAATAAATAAATAACTCTCTTGTCAAAGATTTGCTGACTTTTTACTGTGCAAGCTTCTAGGAAACAGAAATAAGCATGGAGATCCTATTTCAGGAAACAAGGTTGTAAATTTGGACATCAGTCTTGGCTTTGCCTCTTCACCTTTCTGACCTCAGTTTTCTCATCTGTAATTTGGGGATGGTAGTACTTACTTTATAAGGTTTTCTATGATGATTTAATGACATGAAAATGCATAGACCACAAATTTAATAATATTTTTGAACATTTATTTTTCTTAAATAGTTGCACTATTTTTTTTTTTTTTTTCCAAATCCTGGCCCTGGTCCGGGTCGTGCAGGAGGCAACCAATTAATGAGTCTCTTTCACATCAATGTTTCTCTCTCTCCCTTCCTCCCTCCCTTCCCCTATATCAAAAAATCAATGGGAAAATATCCTCACATAAGGACTTTTAAAAAAAGCATAGAAGGATCTGGTTGTGTACACTTGTTTCTTTATCTTGTGTCTGTTTCCCTCCTCTTTCCTCCCTCTGAGAGGTAGCACATTGCAAGGAAGCACTTTACCCTTGACACCTGCTGGGCATGATCCTAGTCAATTCCTCTCACAGCAAGTGATAAAAATGAAGTGCCTCTCTGTCTTTGCTGATCCCAGTTGCCAGCAATTATCCCAGAAAAAGGCAAACCTTTCACAGAGCCTATTAAAAGGTCCCTTTGACCACAGATATCATCTTTAAGAAAAATATGCTCCAGGAAACCTCTGAGGCAGATAGAAAATTACCCACACCTTTAAGCATAACATCACAGAAAGAGACTACAGCTCATTTATATGGTCAAATCGTTTATGTGGGGCAGCACTTTCTAAAGGAAATAATTTCTGGAAATTGCAGAACTGCAGGAGAGGCAGTCATTTGCAGGGAAAAAACGACTAGACTGATTGTTCCTGTTCTGTAATAGGGTTGAACTAGACAGATGTCGCAAAGAGACCTACCGCCTCATCTCCAAGCGGCGTATGAGGGGGACTGAGTTTCTCTGACAAGGAGCTAGAACCACTCAGGGAAATCTGGTAGAGGAAAGGGGAGATTTTAAGCCCATTCTCATTAGTCAAGTGAACTGCCCTGGGAAGGGAGGTGGAGGCACCAGGGGGCAGAGCCAGGAACCCTAAGAGGCTGGAATAAATGCTACAGCTCCCCAGTTTAGTAAACAATGATCCAACTCACCAATGCATAATTGGGGTGGGGGTTGGCTACTGAGGAAAAAAGAGACATGGTGAGCCATGAAATGTGAGCCAAACCCAGTTTGGGGGTTCATTGTCACATTCTACTGGCAAAATACTAAGATCTCCCTGAAGGAGTCTCTTAGCTAACCATAATCCCCAATCTAGGGCACAGATTCCCCAAATTTAATACGCTTAGGAACCACCTACAGAGACTTTTATGAACGCAGAATGCCCAAAATACTGAGTTAGATTTTCTGGGGTCCTAGAACCCACATGTTAAACACACCAAGAGACTGTGAGAAAAGATCCCATGTGGCACCTCGGGGGGAACACAAGACCCCAGGGCAATAGGAACTGAATACGTTCTGCTCCTGAAGCTCACTCATGCTCCAGTTCTATTACTCTGTAAGGTCCAACTCACCTCCAGTCAGAAGTTTCAGCTCACAACCAACGATATTTAAAAGTAATTTAAAAGCCCGCAATTTAAAAAAGAATAGGAACACTTGTATACTTCAAATTAATGTGCATTATATCATTCTGTAAGTGATTATATAAAAATGAAATACGTTTTCCAGCCCAATGAATTATGGCAGTGGTGACAGGATAATGAGGACTCTAAGTAGTCAAAACTTATGCAAACAAAGCTATCTGAAGTTAAAGGAAGATTAGTGAATAAATGCTGATAGCATTAGAGTTAGACAAATTCTTTGTTCAGAGCAAGGAAATAATACCTCCTACATCTCTTTCTATTAGAGGTTTTTCAGACTCTTTCAAACTTTAATTTACAAGCTAAGTAGCTGTTACCACCCTCTTTTCACAAAATAGAAGCAGAACAAAGTAGACATGCTAGTCATGTGGGCTAAATAAAGAAATTTAAAAAAACCAAACCTGTGATTCTACAATCCTAGGAACTGACGAGGTAAACCTCATTCATTTATTTTCCTGAGGCTTGTGTAGCCACTGAGAACACAGGATCCACCTTGGAGCCACACTCACTGCTCTATCACCACCACTCACGTGCTCTGCATGTGCCTAGGTCTGCACACACCCACCCTTTGACATGTGGAAATGCCCTGAGGAATGTTGGCTCCTCTTGTCTGCAGGGATAAAAAAACAAAACAAAAAAACTAACAACCCCAAAAACTTAGTTCCGGCTCTTAGGGATTTTTTTCTTTCTCTCAAACCAAATGTCTTAGACTCCCTTGAAGTGGGCAAAAAAAAAAAAAAAAAATCTTATCATTGACCTGAGAATGTAATTACTCGGAAAATAAAGATTGAAATGAGAGTTTGCAGTAAATCCCCAACCCTGTGATAACCCTACCTTGGTTTCGGAGGGAGGGGCAGTGCTGCGGAAATACTGTCTAGATATAGATTGCTCTGTGTGAGGACTATAAAGTAGGAAGCTATTTACATTAGTCTACATATAGGTCAAGAACCCCATTAATCACTGTTAAACAAATGACTCCCCGCTGCTCCTCCCCCAGGCTCTCCAGCTGTGACAGCAGCAAGGAGAAGCAGTCACTCACAGTCGCGTAGGAGAATGAAAACCTCTGCCTTTACGATTTCTGGTTTGAGGACCTTGGTCGCCCTGGTCCACAGCATTTTCACTGGGCTTTCTCCACCGGCGGTCACAGTTTTAATGGCCTTCCTTGGAGGATGAATTTAGAAGAGAGCTTTTCATTTGCAACATCCAGCCTTTAAGCCAGACTGTGTCAAACGGCATCTCCAAATTTGGATGAGAGTTTGTCCACCCATTTTTGTGTGCTGATGTAACAAACGTAGACAGAAACTACATGTAAACGTTCACCTCACCACTGTGAATCACCTAAAATAATGACAGAGTGCCCTAGTTTAAAATGTTTTGAAGTTGGAACATGCATTTGGGGCTGAGACTGTGCCCAGAGGAAAATTATGTATTGTGCAGAAAGGGCCATCTCTTGAAGCACAGGGCTCCCAGAAGGGGGGATAGGGTAGCCCCACAGAGAAATGGAAAGGGTAAGACACCACACCCCCTGCCTGGCCCAAAGGCAGAGGGTCCAAGGTCAGAGCTACCTCAGTTCGAGGAACTCACTTCCTCACATCTCAACTAGACACAACTGAGTAGATAAAATTTTGAGTAAGAGACTCCTACATAATAAGGCAGCTTCAGAGACAACGTCTACCATGGTGGTTATTCCTGTAGTCTGTTCATCCAAAGGGATCACAAGTATTTGGATCTACTACCTCCTCCCTTCACCAAAGGATGATTCACCCTTAACCCCTGTGCCCCAATCTCTCCCTATTTTCTTCTTTTCTACAGTTACAAAAAAGCTGTGCATAGACCATCACAAATCCTAGTGGATCTCTGTTTGCACTTTTTTTAAAGTGCTACCAAAGGACATTTAGGGACTCTTGATTAGAGCTTTGAAACTCAGCAGCAGCACAGAGCTGATTTACTGTTTCCACCCCCGCCCTCACCAGGCAAAGCCAGCAGGCCAGATGGCTAGTGCCGCCTCCTTGTACATTTATTTTGTTCTCTTCTCTGGCTTTAGCTTTTCCTGTTGTCCAGGTTGAGACCTTCTGTTCTAGCCACACCCACATTTTTAGGATGACCAACTGTCTCAGCTTCCTCGGGATGAGGAGTTTCCCAGGATACTGGATTTTCAGTGCTAAGACTGGGATAAGTTGGTCACCCTGACTCTGACCCAGTACATCCAGTTCAAGGTGCAGATGGAATTCATTACCTAAATTCTGCACACAGCAGGATGGGGACATGTTCACGATGTCAGGGCCCTAGGCAAGAGTTCCCTCATATATAAGCCATCACTAAGTTCCTCCTTTGCACTCAATCAGAGCACGATGCAAAGGTCCAGGTTATTCCACCGATATCACTCAGTAGAGGTCCATCTCTACTTTGAGGAAACCTTGCCCAGTTGTAGACAGGTGATAATCACTGGCCCATTCACCTCTGTCTGATTTGGAACTGCTATTCCTCTCAGCTAAGGGCCATCTATTGAGGTTGCTGTAAACCCAAGCAGAAGACACTGAATCTAGCTCAAATTGTTTATTGCAATTCAAGATGGCCACAGATTTTGCAGAGAGGGCAAGTCTGGTATTCTGAATTATTATACTTGCTTGGGGGTAAAAAAATAAAATCTCTCCTTTCTTACGTTTTGAACTTTTTTTTTTTGCCCTGTTTCATGATAGCTGTCCATGTTATTGTCCAGTTTCCATCAGCAGTTGACATGCATATATTACCTAATATTAAAGTCAAATAAATCACATAAAGTGCACATAAGAGGACCACCACCACATGTTAAGCAGACTGAACTCACTGCCACAACCTAAATGAGGTGAGTTTGTGCTGTGTCAACTTAGCTATGCTAGAACTACATTTCCCAGAATTCTTTGCTCTGCATAGTTTTGGGTTCAGCTGGGCCACAAGAGACATTTTGTGTGCAATTTGGATGGTGGAAGTGAAGCAGTGGACACATTATTTCTGTGCTCAGAAGGTGGGTGTGGGCCACCAGGTGACATTGCAGCTCATGCCCGCTGTTGCTGATATGTCGGCTCACTTTATCGGTGCGGACAGCTCCTTCAGACCCTTCCACACTTCCTTCTTCGGCTTCATTGACTTCTGGGCCAGGAACTTAACGCTGTGACAGAAAGCACCAGTTTCCACTTGGGTCATCAAATTTGGAGGCTTGGAGGCACAAGAGACCTATTCAGGTCCAGTTAAGCCTTGTAGGTGGCAGTTTACCTTACAAACCCCACTGGCTTGACCCATGGCTTTGATCTGTTGCTTGTTTACCAGGACCTGAGTCACCTTCCCGACTGGCTGCTGGTGGACTGCCTATCCGTGCTGGGTGTATCACGGCCACAGTTTTTCTTGTGAAGCTGTGTATTTTGGTCTTCCAGCTGCGGGACCAGGACTTCTGGGACACCTTCTTTCTGGTTCCAGCTTCAAAGGCTAGGCAGACAGCACCAAGGGCAGCCAGATGCACGGCACACTCAGAAACAAGTGTGGAGGGAAGGGATGAATGAGCTGAATAACTGACAATTCCTTGAGAAGTTTGCAGTCGAAGGCATTTTCCCTTATCGTACTATCCACAGACACCAATTTATACATTTGACCATTAGTCCTGCTATCCAGAGAGTCATTCTGGATATCTGTTTATCACTAAACTGGGTCAATGATGATCTCAGCACAAAAGGACAGTGCAGAAGGTACACGTCTTTGTTCACCATTTTTGCTTCTTTCTTTCCCTAGAGTAGATTAGCGTGTTGCTGGAGAAGGGTCCTCTGTAAGATCTTCTTCCTCCCTCGTCCAATATTTCTCTAACACTACCTTCTCCATGTTGTATGTGATTTGTTCACTAATAGAGCACTGCTGAGAGCAACATCCAGAAACAGATTTTACACAAGGAGTTTCCACCTGCTTCCTCCCATCTATACTCGAGTCACCCAGGTGCCCCTCTCTCAAACCTTCCTACAGAGCTTTCCAGGGCGGGTGCTTCCTTATGTTCATGCTCTTTGGAGACAGAGATTTGCTTTTTAGAAGAAATAGAAAAGTAAAGATATTGCAGATGCATTGTGGGAAGCAATGGGAGGGAATCAGACAAGTTCAAAGGGAATGCGTTTAAACCCCCGCCCCCTTCTTCCAGGGGCCCAGCTGCTGCTCGCCCAGTGTCTCTGTGGGAGGCAGTCTGCTGCAAGAAAAAGAAGAAATTGAGAGCACAGTAGGACTCCCCACTTTAGCCTTTTTAACTGACAAACAAGCCCGAAGTAACTAGGTTGCAACCACAAGGGGTTACCAAAGGAAATGGAGGAAAATAACACAGAAAAGATGACAATCTAGAAAGCCGATCTAAGAGAGAAGGGAAAAGAAAAAAAAAGGATAGAATTAATCATCTCCCTTTTTTTTATTAACTAGAAATTAGAAACTAGAAAAAGATCCATCATTTTTTAAAAATTTGTTTTCTTTATTGATTTTAGAGAGAGAGGAAGGAAGAGAGAGATAGAAACATAGATGGGTCGCCTCCTGCATGACCCCAACTGGGGATTTGGCCCACAACCTGGGCATGTGCCCTGATCGGGAATCATACTGGTGACCTCTTGCTACATGGCTGGACACTCAACCACTAAGCCACACTGGCCAGCCAGGCAAACCCATCATTTTTAAGTTGTTGCATTTCCCCCCACTAATAAGTAGCACCAGATGGAGCAAAGATAATGCTATTTTGTAATTTGTGAACACTGCCGTAGTAAGTGGGTTACAGAGAGTTCTATGTTTATCACTTTCATTTCTTCCTCTGCTATAAGGAACAGCCAGGGTTTGAAGAGGGAGGAAAACTGTGAGATGTTTTATGTGAACCTGCACATGTCGCAGTGGTCTGTCTGATGGATGGACACTGGCAGTGATGTTGGAAATCTGCTTTACACTCCATTTCTCTTACACAGACAGCAGGAAAATTGAACAGAGTCCCATCCCCACATTTCACATTCATTTGATTGTATACTTATATTTCTAAAATTGCAAATTCTAATTTTTCAAACTTGTCTGTTGATTTCATTGATCTCTACAAGTCCTGCTCAAGGCTCATATTTTTCATGAGTACTTCTCATTGATCATGCCTTTCTTTGAATTTCTCTCTCTCTCTTTTTTTTAATCCTCACCCGAGGACGTTTTTGTATTCATCTTCAGACAGAGTGAGAGGGAGAGAGGGAGGAAGAGAGAGAGAGAGAAACATCGACGTGAGAGAGACACATCAAGTGGTTGCCACCCACACAACCCCAACTGGGCCAGGGACAAACTGCAACTGAGGTACGTGCCCTTTGCAAGAACCGAACCTAGGACTCTCCGGTGAGCAAGAACCTCTCTCTTTTTTTAAATCCTTATCCGAGGATATTTTTACATTTATCTTCAGACAGAGTGGAGAGGGGGGAGAAACATCGATGCAACATAGACACACTGATCGGCTGCTACCCGCACAACCCTAACCAGGGCCAGGGACGAACCAAAACCGAGGTACGTGCCCTTGGCTAGAATCGAACCCAGGTCTCTTTGGTCTGAGGGCTGATGCTCTAACTGCTGAGCCAAACCAGCCAGGGCTGAATTTCTTTTTTAATGAAAGGCAGCCTTACCCGGCTCTGGGCTAGCTGTTCAGTGTGTAGGACACTTTTCTTAGCTAGATTATAAACCCTCTGAGGATTTTCCAGTAATTCAGTAAATATATGATTTTATTACCATGATTCTTTTGCCTCCTCCTCACCCATCAACATAACTTTGCATGTAGTAGCACCTATATACTTTTTAAATAGTTTTAATCATTAGTCAGTCTGATTGCACAAAATTTTAGGTTTTAATCTTTTGTCAGCATTTTAATATATGCTATTCATAGTTATGCATAAATTATAATGCAATGCAATATAAAAAACTGAATTTTTGTGTTCCAACTTGCTCCTTTCTAACAGACTATTTCTATTCTCTTGGTCTAGCAAATCTTGAAACTCTTGCATTACAATATTTGCAAAGACATGAAGACAAATGCCCGGAAGTCATACCAGTGTTCCTGGCTTTGTCTTACAAAAAAGACTAAATAATACTTCATTAAGTTTCTAAATGCTTTGCTACACTTGTATAAAACAAAAAACAAAAAAAAACCTTCCTAAGTGGAAAAAACCTTCCTAATTATCAGCTGTATTTCAAACACTGGAGTGTAAAACCATTTCCCTGTGTTGCTGGGGGTTTGCACCTGATTGGTTCCCAGGAGACATTGGATTTCTCCCTTCCTTCAACAGGGATTCTTTCTAGAACATGCATATCACACATTTATTCATTCGCTCCACAGATATGTGTTGTGCGTCGGGCCCCAGGCGTTCCCTGCGTCTGTATATTGGCTGGGGAAGGGAAAGAGACCAAAGACAACACAAATCTGGGACTTGCCAACTCTGCTAGTTTAGAGTCAGTTAACATCTAACAACAGTGTTAAATTATTTACATTCTTGTCGGGCTTTGGAAGTCCCCACACTGATTTTCCAGTAATTCAGTAAATATATGATTTTATTACCATCACTGTGATGACACTTGAGAGCAACTAAGTTGCGCTTCCCACAGAACATTTAGGAGACTCTACAGAAAGGTGGATGCAGGAGATGAAATGCCCATCTCGTACATTTGAAAAGACAATGTAGAAAAAAGCATAAAACGAAGAATGAGCCTGGCTGGCAGACTGATGGCACCGCGTGGCAACATAGCCCACGTGTGTTCAAATGTATTCAGGAGGAACAGGTCCAGGAGGGAGCGCCATTTGGGGTTGTCTACTAAAGCATGACTGGTTAATCTAAGAGAGCTTTTCTAATCTTTTTCCTTTAAAAAATTATGTTATTTTAAACATAACATAAAATGATTCATTTAATTTTGTTGTGTTGTTGTTAATCCTCACTGGAGGCTATTTTTCCATTGTTTTTTAGTGAGAGTAGAAGGGAGGGGGGACAGGGAGAGAGAGAGAGAGAGAAACATCGATGTGAGAGGGTCACATCGATCAGTTGCCTCCGCACACACCCTGACCAGGGCCAGGGATCAGACCTACAACCCAGGTATGTGCCCTTGAGCGGGAATTGAACCTGAGACCCTCTAGTGGACAAGCCAACGCTCTAACCACTGAGCCACGCTGGCCAGGGCAATTTGTTTTTGTTTTTGTTTTTTTGTCCTCACCCGAGGACATTTTTCCATTTTTTGTTCAGGTAGAGTGGGAGGGAGAGAGAGGAAGAGACAGAGAGAGAAACATCGACGTGAAAGGGACACATCGAGTGGCTGCCACCCGCACAACCAACCAGGGCCGGGGACAAAGTGATAATTTAAAACAAAAAATGATAATTACTTAAAAACATACAGTGCTGCCCTGGCCGGTTTGGCTCAGCGGTTAGAGCGTCGGCCTGTGGATCAGAGAGACCCAGGTTCAGTTCCCACTAGGCGCATGTACCTCGGTTGCAGTTTGTCCCCAGCCCTGGTTGGGTCGTGCGGGTGGCAGCCATTCGATGTCTCTCTTTCACATCGATGTTTCTCTCTCTCTCTCCTCGGGTGAGGATAAAAAAATAAATAAATAAAAACATACAGTGCTGTAGCAGTAAGTACATTTACATCGTTATTCAACTCTCACCATCTGGCTTCACAACTTTCTCATCTTGCAAAATTGAAACTCTGTGTCCCTTAAACACTGAACCCTCCATTTCCCCCTTCCCAGCCCCTGGCAACCACTGTTCTTTCTGTCTCAGTGAATTCAACCACCTTAGTAATCTCATATAAGTTGAAGCATTTTTGTGATTGGCCTATTTCACTTAACATAATGTGTTCAGGTTTCAACTATGCTGTAGCTTGTGTCACAATTTCCTTCCTTTTTATGACTCGTCGCATGAATAATGATTCATTGTACGTATTGTACGTTGTCATGGACTGAATTGTTCTCCCCTCCCCCTGACAATTTTCATACACTGAAGTCCAATCCCCGGCGTGATTGTATGTGGAGACAGGTCCCTTAGGGAGGTAATTAAGGTTAAATAAGGTCATAGGGTGGGACTCTATCCCCATGAAACTGGTATCCTGGTAAGAAGAAGGAACACCGGAGCTCTTCTTCTCTCCATGTGACGACAGAGAGAGGGGGCCTCTGCAAGTGAAGGAGAGCATCTCACCAGAAACTGGTCCCTGAAGGCACCTTGCTCTTGTACTTCCAGCCCCAGCCTCTAGAGCTGTTGTTTCAGCCACCTAGTCTAGTATTCTGTTATAAAAGCCCTAGCATGTGCGTACACACACACACACACTCATATTTTGTTTTATCTGCCAATTCATCAATGGACACTTGGGTTGTTCTACCTCTTGGCTATTGTGAACAATGCTGCTATGGAATTGCTGGGTTGTATTATTATTCTATGTTTAAGTTGCTTGTTTTTAAATACGTCTTTATTGCCCTGGCCGGTTTGGCTCAGCGGTTAGAGCGTTGGCCTGCGGTCTGGAGAGACCGGGTTGGGTTCCCGCTAAGGGCATGTACCTCGGTTGCAGTTTGTCCCGGCCCTGTTTGGGTTGTTGGGTGGCAACCACTCGATGTGTCTCTTTCATGTCGATGTTTTTCTCTCTCTCTCTCCCTCCCACTCTATCTGAAGAAAATATCGAAAAATATCCTTGGGTGAGGATAAAAAAAAAATAAATATGTTTTTATTGCTTTTTTTAGAGAGAAAGGAAGAGAGAAAGAAACATTGATGTGAGAAAGATGCATTGATCAGCTTACCTCCCGCACGCCCCCTACTGGGGATCAAGTCTGCAACCCCGCATGTGTCTTGACTGGGAATCGAACCTGGACCTCTCAGTCAGTCCATGGGATGATGCTTAAGCCACTGAACCACACCAGCTGAACTGTGTTTAAATTTGGGGAGAATTACCACTTTCTGCAGCAGCTGTACCATTTTAACATTCCCACCAGCAATGCACAAGGATTCCAATTTTTCTGTCTCTCTCATTTGAAAAAGATTTAATATGATATTTTGGTTACTGTGAGAAGCCTGTGACTACTCAGTCACAACTGTAGATTTGGAACTAGTGACCACCTATTCAAATGTGGAAAGTTAATTTGCTTTCCTGTAAGCAGGAATACAACAGTATGCAATACCACTATTGAGGGGAGATTCAAAATGAGCAGAATCACTTGGTGCCATTTTGTACCAGCATTACTTCATAAATAATTGTTCCAAAATCCTGTAGTGCTAGGTTAGCCAGAGTTATTTTTACTGAAAACGACAGTCACCTCCCCTCCCCCCACCGTGCCCTCACCGGTGTCAAGCAAAATGTATTTTCTAATCTAAAGGTATCAGCTCTAAAGGTATCAGCTCAGAAAGCCTCTCAGAATCCCCTTCCTGAATTATCATTATTATTATTATCATTGTCCTTTAGTAATTTTAGAGAGCGAGAAAGGGAGAGGGAGAAAGAGATAGAAACATCAATAAAAGAGAACATCAATTGGCTGCCTCCTGCATGCCCCCCATTCGAGATCGGGCCCACAACCCAGGCATGTGCCCTGACCGGGAATCAAACCGGCGACCTCCTGGTGCATGGGTCGATGCTCAACCACTGGGCCACACCAGCTGGACCCCCTCCTGATTTAAATTATGACACTTGTGAGCATAATACTATTTGATTTCAGCTCCACATTTTACATAATCATATAGCTTGTAAATGGAGTTTCGAAATATGTTTCTTCAAGTAGTCTGAGCTCTAAATGTTAATAAATCTGTGCTAAGTAGGATATCTTTTGAAAATCTTTCTAATTATTTTTAATTTTTATTTAAGGAGCCAACTGAGGAATAATATGCATAACCATAAAAATAATTAATTTTTGTAGCAACATTTTTCAGTAAGTATCAGCACCCTCTAAATACATTAACTAATCCAGAATCATTATTAAACCTTTTAATTATTCTAAACTATTTTTAAACGGTCTCCTTCTGCACACATCAAAGAATGGGGATATATATTTCAAATATTTAATATCTTTCAGGTATTCTAAGTGTTCCCGAGGAATTATTTACAGTGATTGCAGCATTTTCATTTTTCAGGCTACTTCAGCTAAAAGACAGACTGAAGTAAAATTGGCAAGTGAAAGTCAATATTTAACTGGTACTTCACGGACATTTTTTTTCTAGTTTCCAGCTTTGATGTTTAATAATTGATTGAGGGAGGGGAGCAGGCGTTTGCTCTGTTTTGTTCTCAGTGATTTGAATAGAGGCAGAGAAAGCTCACGGCTGGGTTTGCAGAAGGCATAAGCCTAGGAGAGAGAGGGAGAGAAAAGCAGATGACAATGTGGATTGTAAAAGATAATATTTTAGAATTAGGGGCTCAAACTAACAAGATTATTATGTAACAGAAATAAATATGAACCTTAGGGTTAAAAATCAACAGAACAGGTACAAGGTAGATAAGACATTCCTTATGTAATTGGCGGGTGTGGAGGTTTGGGCTGACTGCAAACCCAGATGAGCCCAGATGGTTCCCAGCAAAGCTGACAATCACAGGGCTCTGTGTTCCACCAGCAGACTCTGCCCTGTAGCCCTCACACTGCAGCATTATTTTTGGTTCTGAGTGACACATTTTAAGGGAGACGTAGATAAATTGAAGAGCATCGCCCTGGCCAGTTTGGCTCAGCAGTTAGAGTGTCAGCCTGAGGACCAATGAGTCTCGAGGTTGATTTCGGTCAAGGGCACATACCTCAGTTGCGGTTCATCCCTGGCCCTGGTTGGGGTCGTTTGGGAGGCAACCAGTTGATGTGTCCCTCTCACTTTGATGTTTCTCTCTCTCTCCCTCTCTTCCTCTCTCTCCCTCCCACTCTATCTGAACAAACATGGAAAAATATCCTCGGGTGAGGATTCAAAAAGACAAAATTGAAGAGTATCGAAAGGCAGGATGAAGAGTCTCAGAACCGTGTTACATAAAGAGCTCCCGAAAGAAGTGGGAAGCCTCATTTTCCAAAGAGCTCGGTGCGGGCCTTTCCCAGTGTCGGCCAGGCTGACCAATGACAGCAGGACAGTCAGCTAGGGTTCAGACTAATGCGTGACTGTTACAGCAAAGCAGATTTCATTTCAGCATATGGAAGAATAATTAGCCCTGTGCAAAAATAGAATGTGCTTCTGTGGCTGGAAATATTTTGGCAGTTGGATGAACACCAGCCAAGGGCGGGAACCTTACCCAGGGTACAAGGTTGTACCTCTGACCTCTAGAGGCTGTACCAATCCAAAGCTCCCAGGATACCCTGGAAACACATAATTTCTGCCAAGACTGTGGATAGCATAACTGGATTTAGGGCTGTCTTAATGTGATTTCCAAACAACCAACTGGCAACCCAAGTGGATTAATATGTCCACTAGTACAACAGGGCATCTATTTATTTTAGCACAGGAATTTTGCCCGTGGCCTGTACTGAAGAGCCACCAGAAATCATTACTAGCAGCACTTGACTACCATTCTCAGCGCCTCTGAATAGCAGCTGAAACATGGAACTATTTGAAGATGAAATTACTTTTCCCCCTTCCCATAACCGCATCAGTTTGATACCCTTTCTTGATTCCAAGAATATATCAGTTATAATTTCAGAAGCCAAAACTAAATGCTTTTAAGAATCAAAACACCAGCATGGTTAGTCTTGGTATACTCATTCACATACATCAGAAGCTATCAGACATTTCTGCTTTTTCAGAAACAATAGCAATGGTCTAAGGCCATGGTTCTCAAACTTTCTCACATGTCAAAATCATGTGGAGGGATTGTTAAGACACAGACTGCTAGGCCCCACCTCCAGAATTTGTGTTTCAGGGGGTAAGAGGTGGGGCCTGAGATTTTGTATTTTGAGTAAATTCTCAAGTGATGCTTATGCTGTTCGTTGGGGACCACACTTTGAGGAACTCTGATCTAATGAATGAACACAGCAGAGAAGCCATGTTATTAGCAAATTGCTAGGTGTCTATGTGAGTGGTGAGTAGGAGCTGGCTTGCACCTGCAGATTGTTAGCAACTCTGCATTCAGTGACATCAGCTTGGTAGTTTGAAATCAGTCATAGTAGGAATATTTACACCACAGATATTGGTATATGTTAAAACCATAGTTTTTTTCCTCTGAGTGCCAATGTTAAACATTTACCAGTAAACCACTGCTCTAGACTGAGAACAGAAGGAAAATATTGGATGATCTAATGTCTAAAGCAACATTGCTCAAATTTGCTTCATTCATGGATTTGGTAAATATTTCTTGAATCCTGGCTACATAAGTACAGCAATATTTTTTCAATTATAATGTGCTGAAAGGATTGAATGGAGTTCATGAACTAAAGTACACTCTTGGATTAAAGCAGACAATGAAATAATGCGTTCATATATTAGTCATTTGCTGTAAGAAATTCAGCATTTGATCTACTTCATAAATGTGTATTAAAATCATAAAAATGAACATAAACCAGTGATCATTAAAAGTGCATATCAGTTCATCATCATCATCTAACATTTAGTGCTTAGACTGTGTCAGGTACTATTCTAAGTTTACATGAATTACCTCATTTAATTATCCCCATTTTACCGATTAAATGATACTTATATATCAATGTTTATGGAATATCAGGCAGCCATGTTTCAGGTAATCTCATGTGTAATGTCTTAGAAAGCTCACACACAGCATTTCTCAAAGACAGTTTACTGATAACAACCCTATTATTATTATATAATCACTACAGTCTTAAATCTATTTTTAATGACAAGGAGAAGAAAATACCGACGACATTAATACTTTCACGAAACAATACCAGAAGAACACTGGCATTCCAGGGAACACAGTGCTAACCCCTGGCTGGATGGCATTAAAGCACCATCCTAACTCTCCTCTGTCGAGCTACCCTTCTCCAGACCCTTCAGCCCTCTTTTGTGGTGGGTGAACACAATCATCATTGGCCACTCTGACCCCTCAAATTCTCTTTCTGTGAGGATGACCTGCCTATGCTCGGCATTTATATCTCCTTATTTATACCTCATTATTAGGTTATCAGCTTATGATCGCTCTGATTTAAAACCCTCTGTCTTCACAACTAGTATTGATCCTGGGAATTTCTGTTTGCCACTACTTAGTAATGCCTACGATTCACCTTTCACACTGTGTTTTGTTCAAAGCCATAATATGACCTAAAATGAGCATATGGGGAGCAAAAACTTAGAAACTCTGGAGATGTCAGCATGTGCAACACATCCTGTAGGGAGTGTAATCTCACAGTAAAAGGACTCCAACTGTGAGCAATTAGCTATAGAAACCTGGGGGGCAGGTTTCAGGGATGAGTAACAAGTTCAACATTACACTGCAGTGACAGGGTGTGGTATGTTTATCCACCTGTTAAAGCCACGAGCATTTCCCTGCATAAACACAGTTGCTCAAATGAGTTTCATTTGGGTCTACTGAATGGACCCTTCTAGACCACTTCTGTCTGACTCTTCGGTGAGTTGTATGTACTAAAGACCTCGCCTTCTGTAACAAACCTTACAAGTTTTCCCAATCTTAAAAGCCACAGTTATAATCATCCACCAGCTTAAGTATCATAGAATTTCATAAGTCTCTGAATTCTCAGCCAGTACTGTTCAGTAGAAATATAGTGCAAACCACATACAGAATTCAAAATTTCCTAGTAGCCATATTAAAAAAATTAAAACAGTTGAAAATAACTTTAGAAACAAATAAAAATATCTCTAAATTATTGTCATTTTAATATGAAATCAATATCAAAATCATTAAAGAATGTTTCACATTCTTTTGTTTTGTTTTAATTTTCTTTTCATTTACTGGTTTTAGAGAGAGGAAAGGAGAGGGAGAGAGAGAGAGAAACATCGATGAGAGAGAACATGAATTAGCTACCTCCTGCGTCCCCCCCACTGGGGATTTGGCCCACAACCTGGGCATGTGCCCTGACCGTGAATCGAACCGGCAACCTCTTGGTGCATGGGTCGACACTCAACCACTGAGCCACACCCGCTGGGCTACATTCTTTCTTTTGTACTAAGACTTTGAAATCTGGTATGTGTTTTCCTTTTACAGCATGTTTCAGTGTGGACTAGCCACTTGACAAGTTTTCACTGGCCACACGTGGCTAGTGACTCCTACAGGGAAAGTACAGCTTTAAACTTGCTGAAGCTCAACTTATTATTATTCTGGAACATCCAATATCTAAACAGCCCAGATGATAGGTTCCTACGTTTCAAGAATGGAGTATCAATTAAACACGCTACACCTGTAGCTTCTATACAAGATCATTGTTTATAATTAGGATAAATAATAATACATGAAGTATGATAAAGAAGAGCTATAAAAATGAGTAAATTTATTCAAGTTGCAATACAGGGCAAAACTAGAACAACCATACTAGTTGCCAGAATTTCAATGGTTTATAATCAGGTAGGAGATACTTAGCTGGTAATCTAGGAATCCATAGAGGGGCTCCTTGATTATTTTTAATATTTAATGAAGAAAATATAACAAATATAGAGGAGGATCAGCCAGCCTCCGGTTCCTCTTCACAATGGACTCAACAGGTGATAACTCTTAGACGCACAGGGTCCAATCTGAGCCTCTTGTTAGTGCCCACCATGGTCTCAGCTGGTGTAAGTTAGAATGTTCTCGCCCCTTTTAGCAATCACAGAGCGTTCTTATTTTTGGTTTCCAGATGTGAAAGAACGGGAGTTCAAGCTGTTGCTCTGACCCTCTTTGCTGAATGGTTAGCCTTTCTAGTAGCTGTGTTCTCTTTAGTGAAGAGTATTTTTCTGTCTTCCTTGACAATGGGTCTTTTTTGTAGAAGAAGTGGTTAGAAGTTACATAATTTGATAAAAACTATCATCAGGCATCTGTTTTGTGCCAGGTCCATGTCTAGACATGACATACATATGCTCCATATAATCTCTCTCTCAATTCTCACAAGTGTAGGAGGTGGTTAGGTGTTTCATTTTTCAGATGAAAAACGGAGCCTGAGAAAAAGGAAGTATTTTGAAGAGGGTTACAAACCTATTATGAAATAGAATTCAGATGACGTATGGTCCAGCTCTTCTCCGCACCATGATGTCTCCCAATAAAGCAAAACAGATGAAAAAGGAAATGGTTTGCTGCAACAAGAAACACTGATTAAAGGGCAGAGTGTGAATTACACAGAGAGTGATAGAAGCTGGGTGGAGAGAAGTACAACATTTCATCGGTTCCCTGTATAGCAGAGAGAAGAGGGGAAAATGGAAGACGCGGTGCAAACAGTGGTTTCCTGGGGTGATCATCAATATGCTTCCACAGAAAATGAAGTTTCAGAGGAACAGTGGGGATTGAAAAAGTAGGGAGGACAGAATGTATATAAGTGATAAAGATGATTAAGAGACCAAAGGAGAGAGAAAAATTGGGTGACTATTATTCAGTGGCTTTCAAATCTTTCTGCTACACCCCACAAAAAGAAATACATTTTACACGGGGACCCAGTTAACTAACACTGTGTGTGTGTGCATGTGTGTGTGTGTGTATTTAGTGAGATATATATTTAGTGATGTACATCTAGTGGCATATACAAGGTGTCCCCCCAAAATGGTATACACAATGTCTGTAGATTCTATTGCATTTTGAACATGAAATGTATTTTAATAAACACTGGCTTTATAACTATTCAAAGTGTATATACATCTTTTGGTACACCCTATGTATTTAATGTTAGATATATTTAGTGATATACATATATATGTTCCCTAGCATAGGTGCAAGGACAACCAGTGAAGAAAGAATAGTCTTTTTAACGAATGACCCTAGAAAAACTGGCTATCCATACACACAAAAATTGAACTTCAATACATCTCTCTCATTATATACAAAATTAACTTAAAATCGATCATAGACCTAAATGAAAAACCTAAAACTATAAAATTTCTAAAAGAAAACATAGGAGAAAATATTTGTGATCTTAGGTTAGGAAAGTAATATTTTTTAGATCCAACGCCTAATATATGATTCATAAAAAACCAAATGTATAAATTGGTCTTTATTAAAAATTTCTACTCTCCATAAGACACTGGAAAGAAAATAAAAATACAAGGGCAGACTAGAAGAAACTATTTGCAAAGACTTATATCCAGAATATATAAATAACTCTCAAAATTCTCAATAAGAAAACAAAGCAATTAAAAAATGAGGGCGGGATTTGGATGCTGCATCAAAGAAGAATTATACAGATCGCAAATAAGCACAAGATGCTCGATATCATTAGTCATTAGAGGAGTGAGTGCCAATTAAAACCACAGTGAGATACCAATGCTTGCCTTTTAGGATGGCAAAAATTAAGAAGACCAGCTCTACCAAGGATCAGCGTGGATGTGGAGAAACCAGAGCTTATAGACACTGCTGGTGGGAATGTAAAAGAATACAAGCACTTTGGAAAGCAGTTAGTTTCTTAAAAAGGTGATACACCCACCATAGGATCCAGCCATTCCACTCCTAGGTATTTGCCCAAGAGAAATGAAAGCATTTGCCTATACCAAGATCTTTACAGAAATGTTCATAGTGGCTTTATTTAGACAGCCCCAAACTGAAAACAATCCCAAAGTCCACCAACAGGTAAATGGATAAAACGAACTGTTGTTGCATATCCGTACTATTTAGTAATAAAAAGGAATAAACTATTGGTACATGTTATAATACGGATGATCTCAAAATAATTATGCTTAGGGTAAGAAGCCAGACAAAAGAGAGAGCACACTGTATAATGTCATTTATGTAAAATTCTAGAAAATGCAAATTAATCAAATTATAGGAGAAACAGATAGTTGGCTGCCTAAGGTCAGAGAGTGGGAAAAGAGGATTTACAAAGGGGGATCGATGAATATGTTCTGTTTTTTTATCCTCACCCAAAGACATTTTTGCATTTATGTTCAGCTAGAGCAGGAGGGAGAGAGAAGGGAAGAGAGAGAGAAAAACATCAATGTGAGAGAGACACATCGACTGGCTGCCTCCCACACGACCCCAACCAGGGCCCGGGACAAACTGCAACGGAGGTATGTGCCCTTAGTGGGAACTGAACCCGGGACTTTCTCGTCTGCCGGCCAGCACTCTAACCGCTGAGCCAAACTGGCCAGGGCTGAATATGTTCCTTATCTTGATTGTGGTGATACTTCATGACTAGGATTGCCAGATTTAGCAAGTAAAAATACAGGACACTCAATTAAACTTGAATTTCACATAAAGAATATTTTTAGTGTAAGTATGTATTGTGTAATGTTTGGAACAAACTTATACCAAAATAATCATTTATTGTTTATAGAAAATTCAAATTTAACTGGGTAGCCTTTATTTATCTGGCAACCTTGTTCATGTGTATACACATACATAAAACTTAAGAAATTGTACACTTTAAATATATGCAGTTTATTGTAGGTCAGTTACACCTCAATAAAGTTATTAGGGAAGAAAAAGAAGAAATTGAGGTTAACCAAGGAAGAGAAAATGACTTTCCAAGCCTTCTCAGCCATTAGCAGCAAGGTCACGATCAAAATCCCAATTGTCATTCTCCCCATCCACGGGCTCCTTTTATTATACCACATTGATTCTAGAAGAAAATATTTGCTCACAGGAATGGAAAAATAGATCCCTAAAGTAAGGATATTCACGTATGCACTCATAATAAAATTTAAATTAATTTATAATTTATTAATCTCTGCTCTCATGTGGCTTTGTGAGTCTAACAGTTCACCTGTTCGCAAATCCATTTTAACAGCAAAGTGCTGCTACGTAGTGCAATCCATTCTTGGAATAAATAAGGAGTCGTTTTATTTCAATCCTCTTAATTGTCTGGGAGCACAACCAGTCCCCTGGCCGTGTCAGCAGAGAAGGGCAAAGGTATAATGAAAGATAAAGAAATGTCAAGAGTACCTGTCGGTTGGTTACTGCTTCCTGGTGTTTTACAATGAAATATTTCTCAGTGATCCAAATAGCAGGTTCACATGTTTTTCCTACAGCGTGCTTTTAGCCATTTTACTTGTTTATTACATAATTTGCAAGGTTGAGAAATACCACTTGCTAGTCTAAACAGCCCTGGTCTATGCTGAAGTCACTTCCTGCCGTCTAAAAATAGACGGTCCTGTCCTGATGTACTGTTTATCCGGGGAACAGAGGAGGAAATTGCCACATTTCATGTAGGCTAAAAAGCGTTATTTTAATAAATTACATTTTCACTGGTCTGTAATTGTGAGCTGCCTTACTATATCGATGCCTACGTTTAAAGTGGTACATTTTTTTCTTTTCAAATGTTGGGGCAAAGCTGGTATTAAGTCAATGGTACACTTTACAACCCCTAGCACTGTGGTGCTCTTTCCGCCGGCCAGCGGTTGCTCCCTCTGCTCTCTGGATTAGGCAGTAATTACCGTCATTACTCAGAGCACTAATGGAGCAATACAGCCCCTCTCAGCTCTTTGCCGTGCAGGCAAAACCAGTGTGATTCTTACCTGCTGTTGTTATTTCTGACCCAGCCGTATAATTTAGTTCCACCCAGTTTTCTGTTTTTTATTTGCACTGCCAGGGTAACTATGTTTGCATCTCCTCATTAGCCACTCACGCAACTCTAATAATAAGAAAATCAATGATCACAAAGTCAGAAATGAGATGGGGCCAGACAAACATCAGCAAAACATCAGCAAGGTAGAATTCAGCAATGCTCTCAACTAGGACCGGTTGTACAATAAAAAGTGATCTCTCTCACGCAAAAATACTTATTTTTGCAGTGACCTAGTCAATCCTTGGACTCTAACAGATAGGGAAGCTTCCTATCTAAAATATTCATGGAGGTTATATAAGATAGAAGGCAAATATGAGAGACACTCTAGATCAGGGGTCAGTCAAGTATGGCCCGTGGGCCAAATCTGGCTCGAAGCCTGGTTTCGTGCAGCTAAAATGGTCTCTAACTTTGGCTGAAAAATTAAAAGAAGACTGTCTGTGGACACGTGAAATTATATAACATTCTAATTTCAGTGTTCATAAATAAAGTTTTATTGGAACACAGGCACACAGTAGTTTACATATTGTCGATGGCTGCTTTCGCAACGGCAGGGTCAGAGTTGTGACAGAGACAGTATGGCCCCAGAGCTTAAAACATTTACTCTTCGTCCCTTTACAGAAAAGTTTGCCGACCTCTGCTCTGATTTGAAGGGTTTGAAAGAGCGGGAAACACCAACAACTTCTCTGTCCCTGGCATTTTCTGAAGGCACCCCAGGCTTGCCTCCATTTCTCGTATTGTTTCAATATAAAGCCCTTTCCTCGCGTATGAGAGCAGAAACAGCAAACAAATAACAATTTAGCCCATGCTCAAGAACCATAGGAGAGGGAGGTGGTGACTTTAAATGATTTCATGCCATCTTAAAAGGAGACTGTAAAGCAATAAAAAGGTGCGTTGTGAGTGTGTGTGTGAGATTGAGATTTCTGTTCTTTTCCTGTGAGAAATGTTGCCCTTTATGCTGTGAAGCAAGTAACCCAGAGGCCAGATACCCTCCTTCCTTTCTAGAAAGCTAGCATTTTGTTTGGGTGTCTGTCCTGGCCCCACATGACTCAGGATTAAACCCTGATTCATCCAGCCAGTCACTGAAATCCTGACCCTCCAGCCAGTGCCCAGCGTCGGAGGATGAATGACTCAGTGCTGGCCAACAGAACCAGACAGGAATCCACCTGGGGTTTTCTAAGAAAAGCTTCTCCTCTGATAACACCCCCTCCCCACACGGGGGCATCATGACGCCTGCAAATGACACCTGACACTGTGACAGCCTCCTGGATACCTCACGGGGAGCTTGCCCAAGGCCACGGTGTGCTGAGGATGCAGCCAGGGCTGGAAAGAACCTGTGTTTCTGAAGACATCACTGACCTATGGAGATAAGCAACCCCGAATGCATCTGCCTCGGATCTTACTATAGGACATAATAATTTTTCTTACTATCTAATCCATTTTGTGATGGATTTCCTGTTACTTGCAGTACTCTAATGGGTTTTTATTGGTTCTACACATATAAATCTTATTAATATCCCTCTTCATGGGAATGCCCAGAGCCCATTGCCATGAACGGTAAAGAGTTTCTTTTAATAAAATTGACTACTTTATGCACATTTACACTACGAAAACTCCAAACGAAAAAAAAACCCTGGACATCGAAACCCATTTCTTATCATCTACTTAGACGTCCCCTTCAGGGGAGAGGAACACGTGCGGATGCAGTTTTGTCACAATGAGTCTGCCAGTGTTGTATTTAAAAGTCCGGGATGTCGATGAAACGTCTGATCCTGCCTTCTCTCTCTGCTCACTGGGGAAGATAGTTTCACGTGTTTGGGTTGCAGCAGCAGCCTCAGTGATTGAGGAGCTGCTTTCAGAGCGGGCGCCGAGCATCCGCTGACAGCCTTGCGCTGCTGTGGACCTTGCAGAGCGAGGAGACAGTCCAGTCTCTGTGGCCCTGGGAAGAGGATGCTTGACAAGTGGAGCCACAGGACACACGGCACAGCCAGGAAACCCAGGGGCGCATGGGAAGCGTGGACCAAAGTGTATTTATTATTATTATTATTATTATTATTATTATGTTTTTATCCTCACCGAGGATATTTTTCCACCTATTTTCAGACAGAGTAGGAGGGAGAGAGAGAGAATAACATTGACATGAGAGGGACACATCAATTGGTTGCCTCCCGCACGACCCAGCCAGGGCTGGGAACCGAACCACAACCAATGTACGTTCCCTTGACCAGAATCGAACCTGGGACTCCTTGGTCCGCAGGCGGACACTCTACCACTGAGCCAAACAGGCCAGGGCCAAACTGTACTTTAAAGTGTCAGTGAATAACCATGTCTGTCTGGAGAGCAGACGGAGGAGGTGAGTGTGGTCGTCTTCAGATGGTACCATGTGTTAGTCTGTTCAAGACAGCTGCAGTAAAATACCATAGTCTGGGAACTTGTAAACAACAGAAATTTATTTCTCACAGTTCTGGAGGCTGGGACATCCCATATCGAGGCATCTAGTGAGGGGCAGATTCTGTGTCTGGTGGGAGACTGTTTGCTGGTTCAGAGGTGCCGTTTTTTCGCTATAACCTCACATGGTGGAAGGGGCGAGGGAGCCCTCTGGGTCTCTTTTATAAGGGGCACTACATTCATTCATTAAGGCTCCACCCTCATGGCCTAATCACCTCCCAAAGTCTGCACTTCCAAATACCATCACATTGGGCCTTAGGAGTTAACATATGAATTTGGGGAGGGCCATGGACATTCAGGAAATAGCATACGAAAAACCAGGAAAAGAGAGGCCATGTCATATTAATCTTCGTTCACACTGACCCAGAGCCAGGCACTCAGTGGGGTGCCATCAATATTAGTAGAATCATTGGTTGAACTACGCATAAGTATCGAGTGAATTCTCCAATTCTTTTTAACTCTAAAGTCCATGTATGTAATTTTATACATAATTATTAAATAAAGTGTCCTATTGACACAATAATCCCATGAGCTTATTGGAGGCAGTTGGAGTTTCTTGGAAGCTGCCCCCAATGTATTCAGGTCGTCCACAGGAGGCTTATCATTTGAAAGATGAACAAATCGTTTGAAAGATGAAACATAGTGAGGATGTCTTTGCCTGATGTTTATTTGACTCTTGCAGAAATTTGACGAATGAGATCTTTCAGTTCATTCAATGGTTAGACTCCTTGAATCATTGCTCCAACTGGATCGAAATGCCACATTTAAAGATGTTCCAGTCCATGAGTCCATTCGGTGGTAACTGGCAGAACTGAGGAGTTCTGTTCACATTAGCAGAGGCGTCGTTAATCTCTAACATCATGTGTCCATTACAGTTCATTTTACACTTTCGCGTTCCCACCACCACCTTCTGACCTTTGTCTTGCCTTGATTCTCTCGTCAAGCCCGGCTGCTCCTCACAGTGGGTCTATAGCACCAATGTATGCCCATGGTGTCAACAGACTTTCAAACATGCTGATTAAAACACTCATTCCCATGTTCTACTGGATTCCTTTGAGTTATTTCCCTGGTATGTTTTATTTTGGTCACTGAAGTGGGGCATCGGCCTCATGAGGCAAAATTATAGAATCATGTAAGTATTATGAGCTCTCATTCTTCTCTCTGTCTCTAAAGTAAATGTTGCGAAAAGCGGTTATTTCTCTGACCTTACTTTTATGGATCATAGAGTCAAGAACAGAAAGATTGAAAGCAGTTCTGGAAGTTTGGTTGCTCTTTAGACATTTAAAAAGTGCTTGTTTTTCTTTTAATGTGACTGTATACACTTCCGGTCTTATGATGGGACTCTAATTTATTTACGCAACATACAATCACTTCAGCATTCAAGACATATTTAATGAGGACCTACTTAAAAGCACTGTACTAGCAATGAAGAGTTTCAAATAATTTGTGTGTGTGTGTGTGTGTGTGTGTTACAATATTATTCAGCCATGAGAAAGGAAGACATCCTGCCATTGGCAACAATATGGGTGGACCTTGAGGGCATTATGCTAAGAGAGGTAAGTCAGACAGAGAAAGATAAATACTGTATGCAGAATCTAAAAATGCCAAACATGTGAAAACAGTAAAATGGTGGTAACCAAGGGCTGGGGGTTGGGGGTTGGTAGGAGAAACATTGTTTAAGGGTACAAATTTGGAATGAGCAGTTAAGTCCTAGAGATCTAATGCACAGTATAGTCACTATAGACAATAAATTGTATTATAATCATCAAACTTAGGAGACTAGATATCAATTATTCCAGCTACTAAAAAGAAATGATAATTACAGGGTGGGGTTTTTGCAAGTTTGTTTGTTTTTTTAACTTTTTTTGTAAGTTTACAGTTGTGAGTACAGGAAACACAAAGATTATTGTATCATTATTTGTTATTGTATTATTTTCTATATGAACAACTATAAATCCTTTTGCCCCACTCTGTATGTGACATGATAGAGGGTTTTGTTTTTGTTTTTGTTTTATCCTCACCCGAGGACATTTTTCCATTTTTTGTTCAGACAGAGCAGGAGGGAGAGAAAGGAAGAGAGAGAAAGAGAAACATCGACGTGAAAGGGACACATCGAGTGGCTGCCACCCACATGATCCAACCAGGGACGGGGACAAACTGCAACCAAGGTACATGCCTTAGCGGGAACTGAACCTGGGTCTCTCTGGACCACAGGTCGATGCTCCAACCGCTGAGCCAAACCGGCCAGGGCGACATGATAGAGGTTTTAATAATAACTTTACAATGGCAATCAAATTACAGCATAAACATGTATCAATTCAACATGTTGTAAACACCTCAATTTATACAATGTCATATGTCAAATATTTTTCAATTTAAAAAATTGTTTTTAGTTTATATAGAAAAATAAGATACTGCCATAACCCTCTAGGAGCTTACAAATAGAGAAAAATCCAATACATATAATATAAAAAAGAAAGAAAAAAAAAAAACCCAGCTGTGAAGATAGGGTGCTGAACATCTAACTTTGACTTGGGGGATTTGGGGGTGTCTTCCAGAAAAGGCAGTACTCACAGTAAGCCCTGAAAGATGAGTGTTTATGATAAGAAAAGGTGAAGGAAGCTAGGGATCAATAAGTAGTCTAGGGTCAGATGAAGACACCAGTCAGCAATCCTAAGAAATCTGGATGAAAAAAATGTAGAGGTACTGGAGGAAACCATATCAAGTTTTTTGTTTTTTAGAAGAGAAGGTCTTTTATGTTATCTGACTTTTAGATCATTCTTGACAACTGTGTGGAGGATGCTTTGGAAAAGGAAAAACTAGAGCCAAGACCAGCTAGAAGGGCATGTGACCATCCAGACGGAACGGAACGAAGGGCTGTTTGCTTTAACTGCCTGCCTCGTTACTAAAATGGAAGCTCCATGAAGGCGAGGCCTTTGCTCTGTTCTCTGCTCGGCCCCCAGCACCCAGCACAGCGCTTGACATACCTAGTCCACTAAATATTTGTTGAACAAATGAATACATAAATCAGTGAAATAACGAATGAATTAATTACATAAAACAATGCAAGTGCAGGAAGAAAGAGACATTTGTCTCAGAGATGACTTCTCTTTTCCTACTGACACTCGCCACAGCTGAGTCCTTTTCAAGTGTTGGCCACAGATGCAGTTTTTTGGAAAACCTCCCAGATTCACCTGTCTGCCCTCTCCAGCATCTGTGGCATCTGCCTCCCCAGTGCCCATCATCTTCCCACCATCTAGAGCGAAGGCTGGCAAACTATAGGTCCTGGATCAAATTGGTCCTGCCACCTGTTTCTGTGGGGCTTGTGAACAAAGAATGGGAAGGGTCAGGGTGGGGGAGCAAAAGGAGAATGTGTTTTGTAGGACACATGAAAATTATATAAAATTACAATTTCAGTGAACATTACATGAAATGGCAATAAAGTTTTATTGGAACACAGCCATGCTCATAGGTGTCATATGGCCCATGAGTACTTGGGCCCTACAGCAGCAGGGCTGAGTGATTGAGAGAGAGACTCTGTATGGCCAGCAAAGTCAAATGCATCTACTTCTTGGTCCTTTACAGAAAAAGCTTGCCAACCTCTAATCTAGACGAGCTCAGAGGAAAGGATCTTGAAGCTTACTCACAATAAGGAATAAGTCATTCATCCGTGAAATCTCCTAAAATATATATTTTAAAATGTGATAGGTACGAAAAAGCATCAAATAAAAACAATCAAAAAACAACCAAAAGGGAGAGAGATACGACTAATGTTAGCTGTCTATCACGCGCCAGGTTCTCATCTAATCACTTCTTTAAACAAAATCAATTCTCCCTTGCTTTCAACAAAGCTGTGAGACAGGCCTCCCTCTTCTCATGTTATAGAGCAAGAACCTAAAATTCAGAGGCGGGATACTTTTTCCCTGGTCACAAAGCCAGCCTTCGAACCCGCAGTAGTTTCGCTGCAAACAACACCCTTAACTGTACCTTTAGAATTTCAGACACAAGTGAGCAAGTCACGTTGGGCACGCACGCAGGGGAGAGGGGAAGAGGGATCTTCCTACCGCCTTTGAAGCTGCAGTTTTTCCAGGGCAGGGAGACGGAGAAAGGTGGAACCCCGAGGCCTGGCGTGGGTTTCATCGGAAGCACATCTCCTTGCCAGCTATCCGGGCAGGAGAGGAGTCGGGCTGATTGACCACCGCTGGGCAGGGCGAGCATTACAGCTGCAAAGAATCCCCCAGAGCTGGCCCTCGGGCGTGAAAGAGGACTGAGGAGGACGGCAGGTGAGGGTTTATTAACCCAGGGGTCACCAACTGTTGGCAAAGTGAGGGCTGGAGTTTGGGGGAAGAAGATAAAAGTTCCAAGAATAGCTGCCATAGGATGAAAAAAACACACAGCAGAAACACACTAAGGGATGTCACAACACTAGTTGAACGAGATGATTGCTGAAGGAAGAATAGAGAACACAGACGGAACACGAGCTGGAAGTTTTACTCTTAAGCAGGGAATCAGATCCAGCACAGAGTCCGGGCTCTGGAGGATGAGGTCTGGGAGAGGTAAACGGGCCATTTAAAGCCAAACACCTGTGCAACTGTCTCATTTGGGCAGCAGTTCTCAACCTGTGGGTCGCGACCCTTTTGGGGGTCAAACGACCCTTTCAAAGGGGTCGCCTAAGACCATCAGAAAACACATATTTCCGACGGTTTTAGGAACTGAGAAGCCGCTCCTCTATCCACCTCCAGGCGGGTCCGCCCTCTCGCAGATGCGCCCACACACAACAGGAGGAACTGTATTAAAGGGCATCAGGAAGGTTGAGAACCACTGCATTAGGGGAACCACACTTCGTGTGGCTGGTTGCGTGGTGATACGTGAGTCTTTTGGTTGGGGAACGCTGGGCTGGCTGTAGATCCGCTGAGAATGGGGGGCCCCCTCAGACGATGGCAGCCAGCTGCCTCTGCTTCACCGGCAGGTGCCTGAGTCGGCTGCGCGGCCAGGACAGGGCCTGCCCGGGAATCTCCTATCACGCTCACTGCATCCCTCTCTCTCCAAAGCACAGGTGAAGAAATGGTTTAGAAAAGTCCAGTGACTTGACTAAAGCCATAGAACCTTGACTGGAGCGCCCCACACCCCTAGCCCCGACACACACACACACACACACACACATTTGGCTTGCAGAGTACATGAAGTTTTCACTCCAGCCCTAAGCTCAGTGCTTTGACCTGGCCTAGAGCACTGGCCCTCCTGGGAGAGGCATTGCAGTCCACAGACTGGACTGACTAAGGCACTAACTACAGACACATATCTGCTCTAACATTTGTGGGGGAATGGGGTGATGACAAAATTGAAATGATAACGGAAACGTTACACACAGGATCGATAGTTCCCCAAATCTGTTGGCATCTGTAGGATTCGTACATGTGACCCCATGACCCAGTGGGGGGAAATGTGCCATGATTAAATATGTTTGAGAAACTCTGGAGTACATCATTGTAAACAGGTTTATTTACCATGGGCTTTCTCAGAACTTTTAATATGCGTTCATATGCTGCAAATATCTAAAAGGCAAATGTAGGAAATGGTGTTCCAAATGTATCCGACTATGGAGCACCCCCCACCCCCCATACATATATTTTCAGGTGCACTCATGGGAGCATCATTCGATGAAACATTTGGAAAAACACTGGCCTTGCCCTGGCTGGTTTGGCTCAGCAGTTAGATCGTCAGCCCATGGACCAAAGAGTCGGGTTGGATTCCAGTCAAGGGCACGTACGTCAGTTGTGGTTCGGTCCCTGGCCCTGGTGAGCATCATGTGGGATGAGGCCAGTCAATGTGTCTCTCTCACATCAATGTTTCTCTCTCTCACTCTGTCCGAAGATAAATGTAAAAATATCCTCAGGTGAGGATTTAAAAATAAAACAAAACAAAACAAAAAAAATCCACTGGCCTAAAACACTGAAATTCCAGCAAGACTAACACCGTTTTCTGTATTTCATCTTGTGTAGAAGAGATTGCAAAAACGTCCTTATGACAGGAGTTTTGTAGGTGAGACCTCAAGAGAGAAAACAGATTTCCATGCTCTGGCCATTCTATACTTGACCAATGCAGTTACAGATAAGTGACAACCTGAAGCAAACGAGATTGAAGCCACAATGTATTAATCAAGGGAAATTAGCCACCGAGAACACTCAGTGCATCACAAGGAGCGATGAGGATTAGGAAGCTGTGAAAACATCTGCCAAAGTCTGTGTCTGAAGAGCCATGTCTCATGTTTCCAGCTTCCTTGGAAAGCTTAGGTGAGTTTTCCAAGCACAGATCTGTTACTACATTGACCATTCGGTCGGCGTACCTGGTCAAACAAAGCCCTAGCTCATCTGTGCTCTCTGCAGATACTGAGCTCTCTAATTCAAGAGCTAAATGAAAGAAGCAACAGGGCCAGGAGGGGCCCTGGTGACAGACAGTGTGACCATAGATGCTTCTGCCTCTTAGGTCTTGGGTCAACTTTTGGTAACGGGAACAGAGTTTCTCCTTTGAGTCCCAGATCTGCCTGTACAATCCTGCACACATTTTGCTCCTGGGACTCCTGAAACTCATCCTGGGCCAGCATCTCATTGTCCATTTGTAGTTGTTACCATTCTTCCCACAAGTCTTAGCTCCCCTTTATATGTTCACACCATCAGCTTTCAATACCAAGTTTATTTCAGTGATCTTTCCTCAGACCTCCTCTTATTTTTGCTTGTTTCACCCACTTTCACAATTCATTGAGTTCTTCTTGTCCGTTGTCTTACATTTATTTATTTATTTATTTTTAACTTTTCCCCCCCTATATTGATTTTAGAGAGAGAGGAAGTGAGAGGGAGAGAGAGTTAGAAACATCAATGAGAGAAAATATTGATTGACTGCCTCCTGCATGTCCCCCACTGGGGATCGAGCCCACAACCCAGCATGTGCCCTGACCGGGAATTGAACCACCAACCTCTTGGTGCATGGGTCAACGCTCAACCACTGAGCCACACTGGCTGGATCATTGTCTTACATTTAAAATACCACTATAGAGTACCACTATTTACTGTCTATTTGGAGGATTAAGTCAGCTTGGCCACAGTTTCCTGGAGTGTGTGACTGAGTCTGTTTACCAGTGAACTAGATCCCTGCTACCTGCTTCAGCTTCCCAGATAGATGAGAACAAGTATATACAAATTCTGATTTACAAAAAGAAGATAAGCAATTAATCAGATGCAGAGTTCAGAAAACAGGTTATAAGGTTGCTCAAGAAACTTGGTGAGACATTCAAGGGACTTAGTGAGACCTTCAAAAAACTTCAGACCTTCAAGGAACTTAGTGAGAACATCAACAACATTAAAAAGGACCAGTCAGAAATGAAGGATGCACTAACTGAAACAAAGAATAATTTACAGGGAATCAATAGTAGAGTAGGTAAAGCCAAGAAACAAACCATCGATTTGGAATACAAGGAAGCAAAAAACACCTAATCAGTACAGCAGAAAGAAAAAAAATCCAAAAAAATGAGGATAGTGTAAGGAGCCTCTGGGACCTCTTTAAGTGTGCAACATTCACATCATAGGGGTGCCAGAAGGAGAAGAGAGAGAACAAGAAATTGAAAAGCTATTTGAAATAATAATGACAGAAAATTTCCCTAACTTGGTAAAGGGAAAAGACATACAAGTCCAAGAAGCAGAGAGTCCCAAACAAGATGAACCCAAAAAGGTCCACACCAAGACACATCATCATCATAATGCCAAAGGTAAAAGACAAGGAAAGAATCTTAAAAGCAGCAAGAGAAAAGCAGTTTGTTATCTACAAAGGAGCTCCTATAAGACGGTCAGTCAATTTCTCAAAAGAAACTTTGCAGGCCAGAAAAGAGTGGCAAGAGATATTTAAGGTGATGAAAAGCAACGACTTACAACCAAGACTACCCTATCCTGCAAAGCTATCATTTAGAATCGATGGACATATCAAGTGTTTCCCAGAAGAGAAAAAGCTAAAGGAGTTCATCACCACCAAACCAATATTTTGAGAAATGTTGAAGGGTCTTCTTGAAGGAGAAGAAGAACAAAAATATGAACAATAAAATGGCAATTAACATATATCTATCAACAATTGAATCTACAAACAAAATGAGCAAGCAGAACAGAAACAGACTCATAGATACAGAGAACTTTTTGTTGCTTGCCAGATGGGCGGGAGTTGGAGGGATGGGTGAAAAAGATGAAGAAATTAAGAAGTACAAATTGGTTGTTAGACTAATGAACCTCCAAGGGAAGCGGGGAGGGAGGGCGGGATGAGATAAACCAAAGAACTTCTATGCATATATGCACAACCAATGGACATTGACAACAGTGTGGGGAAGGCAGAAGTGGGGTGGGATTGGGGAGAAGGGGGGTCAATGGGGAAAAAAGGGAGTACATCTCTAATACATTCAAGAATAAAGATAAGTCAAAAATAAAAGTAAAAATAAAATACCACTATATATTATTAATTCCCCCTACCTTTGCACGTCAGCTATTATAAGCTACCCTTCTCACCTGACAGTCTTCTTCACTTTCCAATTGCTTCTGTTATATTTGGGGAATTTTCTAATTCATATTTCAGATTTTATCTATCTAGATACAACACCTCCATCCTGCAAATGTGTCATAAGTGAGGTTTTTAATGTATAAAATATGCCTGTATTAAGTTGATTATAAACTGCTGGCCGGTTTGGCTCAGCAGTTAAAGCACTGGCCTATGGACCAATGAGTCTTGGGTTCAATTCTAGTCAAGAGCACATACCTTGGTTGCAGTTCGTCCCTGGTCCTGGTCAGGGCCATGCAGGGGGCAACCAGTTGATGTGTCCCTCTCACATTGATGTTTCTCTCTCTCCCTCACTTTCCCTCCCTCCCACTCTATCTGATGATAAATAAAAAAATATCCTCAGGTGAGGATTAAAAAACAAACAAACAAAACAAGGCAGTGTAGTGGGGCAATTAAAGGCCCAATTGTTGGGAAGCCTGTCAGGGAGTGAAGAGCTTACTAGCTGTGACTCTGACAAGTACCCAGTCTTTCTGAACCAAATTTCCCTACAAACCGGGGAAAATATACCACCTATCTCAGTCGGTTCTTATTAGGATGGCTTGAATGAACACATATAAATGGCCTACAACAGCACCTAAAACATAGTAAATGCCATATAAGTATTAGCTATTATTATTTCTCCCATTTACGATAACAAAAGCCTCTTCAAATAAAGTGTGGAGGTTTTTTTTAAAAAGTTTCTTTCTGTCTGTCTTTTTAAGGCCCAGATTATAAAAAGGACCACCTCCCGCACATTCAGCAGCACACCTCGTATGTAGGAGAGAAGCCTCGGGCTTGGGAGCAAACTGGAGATGTCGGCTATTTGTGGAGGCCTGCCTCGCAGGGAAGCCTGCCGGCCCGGCACAGGCACGCGTACGTGGGTGAAGTCGGCTGGGGAATCCCGGAGTGTGATTTTATCAACAAAACACGGCGTGAGAGCGGCTTTCACATCCAGGTACGGCCCTGGGTCCGTGTTCTTCAGAGCGCACTGCCGCCGGATTGGCATTCCTCCCGTTCGCTCCCCCAGGGCGCACCCCGTCTGGCGGCCTGGAGGAGTAACGGCCTCGGGTTGCGCGGAGAAGTAGACGTGTGCAGAAATGTACCTGCTACCACCCTTCCTGTGAGCCCCTTGACGCGTGACAGGGGAGGTGGGAAGAAAATGAAGCCGCGGGGAGCGCAAAAGCCTTGCTGTTCGACTTGGGGATGGCTCAGAGTCGCATGTGTGCGGAGACAGTCTCACCCGCCCCGGCACTGTTCCGCGAGTGGGCGGGCGGCGTCCACGGAGCCCACGATGAGTCCCAGGGCTCTGGAGTCCCCTGGGTGGCTCGTGCCTTCTGATCAGGGAATCCAGAGGGTCCTTAGAAACCTTGTCTTAGTTCTCTTGGTGATGTGGATGCAAGGATGAGCTTATGCGCTCTCCCCTGTGAAGGAAGACGGCACAGGGGATTTTAAAAGCAGAATCTGAGAAGTCAAACTTTTTTCCCAGGCCGGCCTTTGCATTCTCTGGAAATGGAGCATGTATCAATTATGCAATAACCAGATTTCCTTGGATCTTACGGCAGTATAGTACAGCATCCTAAGGAAAAGATTAACCAAAGGAAAAGCCTTTTTCTGGCCCAAGCTGTCCAGGAGTAGGGGAAAGGGATAGGGAGCTCAATCTCTCAAATCTGACAGACCTGAGTTCAAATCCTGACTCTGAGGTGTGGGTCTGGCTCCATGACCTTGGGCCGGAGGGTTCACCTCTCTGCGTCTCTGCTTCCTCCTCTTCCACACGGCAGTGTGCAGAGAGCCCACTTCATAAAACCTCTGAGTTCCTGTTCTGCTCCTGCTGCCTACTAGCTGTGAGTGCCTTAGGCAAGTTCCTTAACCTCTGTGCTTTGGTTTCTTCGTTATGAATCTTGGTATTTACCTTATGAAGCTGTTGTAAACATTAAACAAGTGAATATTTGCAAAGCAGTGGGGACAGTACCTGGCACATAGCAAGCGCTCTGCGTTTACTATTATTGTGATGTTGTGAAGATTACATAGGAAAACACAAAGGAAGACCTAGCGTGATGTGTCTCACGTGGTTCATATCACAGTACAGCTCCTAGCACTGAGGTTGTCAGTTGTTAGCACTGTGGTTACTGTGGTTACTGTGGTGAATGTAACTTAGTGCCAGTGAGATGGAATGGATGCTCAGGTTCTTCAGTGTCCTGTTCCACATAGGCAATAAAGAGGAGGAGGAGAAATTAAAAACAAAAAAAAGGCCCTGGCCGGTTTGGCTCAGCGGTTAGAGCGTTGGCCTGTGGTCCCGAGAGACCCGGGTTCGGTTCCTGCTAAGGGCGCGTGCCTCGGTTGCAGTTTGTCCCTGGCCCTGGTTGGTCGTGCGGGTGGCAGCCACTCGATGTGTCCCTTCACGTCAATGTTTCTCTCTCTCTCTGTTCCTCTCTCTCCCTCCCACTCCATCTGAACAAAAAATGGAAAAATGTCCTCGGGTGAGGGAAAAAAAAATGTTCTTTATTGATTTTAGAGAGAGAGGAAGGGAGAGGTAGAGAGAGAGAGAAACATGGATGAGAGAAAACAATGTTGGCCGCCTCCTGCATGCCCCCCATTGGGGATCGGGCCCACAACCTGGGCAGGTCCCCTGACCAGGAATTGAACTTGCGACCTCTTGGTGCATGGGTCGACGCTCAACCACTGAGCCACACGGGCCAGGCGAAGATGAGAAATTTTATTAAATATCAAAAGTGGCCACCAGCAAAGAGAGTACAGCCCAAAGAAGGCAGCTGGTTCGAGGAGAGTCCAGAACTTCTGTGGCCTCATGGCTTCTCTTTGGTGGGTGCCCTGCTGTGGGGCACAGCCCTCCATCTGTCTGCTCATCTTGAGCGTGTATAGCTTCCCTTCCTTTTTCATCTTTAACTTAAGAACACATTTGTCGCCCTGGCTGGTTTTCTCAGTGGTTAGAGCGTCGGCCTGTGGTCCAGAGAGACCTGGGTTCGGCTCCCGCTAAGGGCACGTATCTTGGTTGCAGTTTGTCCCCGGCCCTGGTTGGGTCGTGTGAGTGGCAGCCACTTGATGTGTCCCTTTCACGTCGATGTTTCTCTCTCTCTTCCTCTCTCTCCCTCTCACTCTATCTGAACAAAAAATGAAAAAAAAAAAAAAAAAAAGAACACATTTGTCTGCTCAAATGACGTGCATTCAAGCATGCTTCGGTCTTTGAAGCAGGCTGGTAATCCACAAGAGACGTCAGCCACAACTTCACCTTCCAGGAAGGTATTTATCCCGTTTCTTTCCTTCGTATTTCACAGGTGGCTTTAAGCCACCACTCTGCTCGGCAGCCCTGCTCTCTTAACCCCAGTGGGATTGAGTGTGAGCCATACGATCTCTCTCCCAACTCGTGGCACACTCAGAAGCTGGTCTGGTTTGACACAAGCTGTAAGTGCTGTTGTTTCTCATCTCTGCATTTTCTTGGCCCTGCCATTTTGATAGTAATTGTTTCTTTCATTATTGATTTTTAGAGAGAGGAAGAGAAGAAGAGAGAGAGGGAGATTTATTTGTTGTTTCACTTATTTATGCATTCATTGGTTGATTCTTCTGTGTGCCCTGACTGGTAATCAAACCCCAAACCTTGGCGTATTAGGACTATGCTCTAACCAACTGAGCTGCCCAGCCCGGGCCTTTGTGTAACAATGTTAAACAACAGCCTAAAGAATTCCTTGGCCCTGGCCGGTTTGGCTCAGCGGTTGGAGCGTCTGCCTGCGGTCTGGAGAGACCCGGGTTCGGTTCCCGCTAAGGGCATGTACCTCGGTTGCAGTTTGTCCCCGGCCCTGGTTGGTCGTGCAGGTGGCAGCCACTCGATGTGTCTCTTTCACATCGATGTTTCCCTCTCTCTCTCTTCCTGTCTCTCCCTCCCACTCTATCTGTACAAAAAATGGAAAAATGTCCTCGGGTGAGGATAAAAAAAAAAAAAAAAAAAAGAATTCCTTGGACTTATACCTTTATAATGAGAGCAAAAAGATTCACTGAAATTGACGATACATACTAGCAAAGAACCAGATAGGATATTCTGATGTTAAGGTCTGGGCTTTGTCATGGAGGCTGCTAGTCTCCATACCCAAGACTCGGCTTCTCTGCATCCAGTCTGGCCTCAGGTTAGGATTCCTTATCAACCCAGTGCTCGGCACAGCTATTTCCCATCAGTCAGACTTGGCACGAATGGATGTTGAGCTGATACATATGCACACACTCCATGCATCAACACAAGCTCCTAATTACAAATAGTGTATAAGAGGAGCTGTTAAATTCCCTAGTGTGATGTAAGTTAAGGAAATGTCTCAGTCCACATCCTGTTCATTCTCTGGTCCTGTTGTGAGTGAACGTCCATCACACCCTCCGTTGTCCTTATCCTTGGCAGTCTCAGTCCTGACGTTTCTCTGTTTCAAACCTCAGAGACCTCTCACTGTGTCTTGCTGGAACTCTGATTTTGTGTTATTTTTTTTATTGATTTTTTTTTTTTTTTTAATCCTCACCCGAGGACATTTTTCCATTTTTTGTTCAGGTAGAGTGGGAGGGAAAGAGAGGAACAGAGAGAGAGAGAAACATCGACGTGAAAGGAACACATTGAGTGGCTGCCACTAGCACGACCAACCAGGGCCGAGGACAAACTGCAACAGAGGTACATGCCCTTAGCGGGAACCGAACCCAGGTCTCTCAGGACCGCAGGCCGACGCTCTAACCGCTGAGCCAAACCGGCCAGGGCTGATTTTTTTTTTTTTTTAGAGAGAGAGGAAGGGAAAGAGAAACATCGATATGAAAGAGAAACATCAATCAGCTGCCTCCTGCACGCCCTCTACTAGGGATCGAGCCCGCAACCCGGGAATCGAACCTGGACCTCTCAGTCCACGGGACGACACTCAGTCCACTGAGCCACCCCAACTGGGCTGGAACTCCGATTTCAAGCACAAATCTCTACCTGGTGGGTTTTTATAGCCTGCGCAGCTGCCTTCCCAATGCACTGCTCCAGGTCTGCCCTAGGCTGGCAGGTAGGGGAGCGCAGGCCCCTCCAGCAGCACAGGGTGAGAGGCCTGGGGCAGCTGCTTCCTACCTGGGATGGTCTCTCCTATTTGGGGCACCAGGAGGGGTTCTGTAGATCATCTGGATTTTGGTAGGAAAAAAGTAACTTCCAGGCTGAGTGACACATGAAAAATTTCCCCACATTGCAGAGGTCAGTAAAAATCACAGTATCGGGTTTCTCTGCTGGATCTTTTCGTGTTTAGCTATTTCCTACACACTCCTCCGTGGGTTACGATGCCATAATGATGCATGTGGATACAAGCCAGCAGAAATCACTGCTTTTGTTATTATCTCAGACTTAAGAGCACTACATTCCTTTTTTAAAAAATGGATTTGGTCTCTGCCAAACTGTATGTGTTGTTTCTGAAAGAATGTGCGGAGACCATTGAAACAATTCCTTTGGTTTCAACCTCATGCTAAATTGAGGACAATTCCGACTGCTGCTTTGCTGGGCACGTGTCCTCTTCCCTGGCGTTTCTTTCATCCAAACCTGGACTGTACCAGCCGGCTCCCTCTCATCTGTTTTCTGCTTCTGCCCTCTGACCTCGTGAGCAAATGATTTAAGCCATGTGATTTTCCCACAAAAACATTGTTATACTGGACGTCATGACTAATTCTTCATAGGTGTGAGCCCAAAGAAAGATTAAGTCAGTTAATCATAACATATATTACAACCACTGTACCTTATACAGTGTAACAATTTGAAAAATCTACAGAAGGTAAGAAGGAGAACTGTGGAAACCTATAAACATATTTATATGTAATACAGTAAAAGTAAAATCTCCAAGGCTTGGAAAGGTCTGCCTTATTTTTAAATGGGCACACGTTCCATTGTTGTGAAATACGAAGGGCTTCTTTGGGACAGTTTCAAGGACATTTGAACTGACCTCTGAGGCGACGTTGTTTCTTGACGGCTGCTGAATAAACCAACCCACACTTTGTTGTTTCATCAGACATTTTTCGCACTGTGATTTATTTAGAGAAAGTAAACATACAAAGAGCTATCACTGACTGAGTATTTACTATGTGAGGAAGGTACTGTGATAATTTCCATTTTACAGATGGGGAAACTGAGGTATTGACAAGTGAAGGTCCTTGCCTGAGGCCACACAGCTGGTGACTAGTGGAGCCAGGAATCAACCCAGGCTGTGAATTTAGGACTCAGAGGAGATAAAGCGTGTTATGAGATGAATGACAGAAAAAGGAAGTCAGAACATCTGACTGAAGCCAGTGCATAAAGTATACGTTTCGGTATTTTTCTTTAAGGCAGGGTCTGGCTGGGCTCAACTCCAATTGCCCTCTTTTTTAAGGTTTGCATTCTTTCTTCAGGGTTCCCTCCATTTTCTCCCTGCTTTCCATTCTGCATTCTTTGCACACAGTACACTTCATTTACAGTATTGACATAAATTACTAGTAGATGTCGCCCACATATTTCATATAAGAAGATGTAACTTAGTAATAGTTATTTTTGAATTTTTATTTAATAAACACTTTATCATGTTTCAAAAATAGGTGATCAAATAAAATCTTTGGCATTATGGAAAAAAAAAATAGAGAAGACAGTGAGGTACTACCAAAGTGTAGCTTCTTCCCTTGTCCAGCCTGACCCCATGCCGTCTTCCAAACTGTCTATCTTCACACAACAGTGTCCAAGAACATTTTCAAATTCATCTGGAAAAAGCAAATATTACCACCAATCACACATTTCAGAATTTCTGGGTGTCTTTTACCCCAAATGTCTCATTTATCTTTGGGTTCATTTGGATGAATCACAGTGACCAATGTTGAGTCTCACGCTCCTAGTCACCAGATGGTATAATCAACCCAGAAAAAATTTTAAAGATAATAAAGGTTCCTTTTTCAACCAAGTTATACAAGCAAAATAGAAAATAGCATTTCTAAAATTAGGCACATCTTTGGATTGTTGCTGTTCATCCCCAAATGGGTGTGTGCTCAGTTCTCACTTTATGCTTCTTTTTGTGTTTTTTTCATCCTCACCCAAAGACATTTTTTTATATTTTGTTCAGATAGAGTGGAGGGAGAGAGAGAGAGGGAAACATCGACGTGAAAGGGACACATCGAATGGTTGCCACCCACACGACCCAACCAGGGCCAGGGACAAACTGCAATTGAGGTACGTGCCCTTAGTGGGAACTGAACCCCGGTCTCTCCAGACCGCAGGCCAATGATCTAACCGCTGAGCCAAACCAGCCAGGGCCACTTTATACTTCTTAGAGTTATTTGCATCCGAACAGTTGGTGGCTTGATGTAAAAATAATGACATTATCACCTTTCATCCTGAGTGCTGTACAAAGTAATATGTTTTTTGATACCTTGGGAAGCCTTCAGCAAGGGGGTGCCATGTGCTGACCACATGTGAGGGAGGAGAAACATTGGCAAAAGAGGCCCAATAACCCTCCTTGTTCTTGAAAATAATATATTAACTCCATCCACCTCCTTATACACAGATGTTGTATTTTTCCCTTTTTACAGAACTTGGCTCTGTCAGATTCCTCAAATAAACGAAAAACGTAATTTCCTTATAAAATTTTACTTGTTTCTGAGCATCTGTAAATAAACTTTATGTTCGATGCTTCCTTTCCTAACAGACCATGAAAACACAAGGGAGGCGTATCGCTGATGTGCGCTCCGTGCACTGTATTCGAAGCAGCTCCATGAAGCGCAATGTGTTTGGAAAGGGAAACACCAGTGGGGGGAGCTAGGGGCTCTGCCACCTCCACTTTCACGGGGCCCCTGCCCCGGGACCCAGCTGCTCAACAAAACAAAAGACTTCCTCTCTCTTGTTCAGGCCACTTTATAAATAATTCTTGGTGAATTGGAAATAATACACATTAGTTTTTATACCTCTTGTTAGGATGTAGAAACATGAAAAAGGAAGAAGAAAAAGGAAGTCAGTATAATTTAGAATCTGGTGGGTGATTTTATTCCTTAGTTAAGGAAGGCTGAAAATATGCCATGGTGGTTACTAACATTTGTAGGGCTTGACAGAGCATCTTGAGTCTGTGTCTAAATATAAACATCACCTTTTAAAAAATTACACTTCTTAAAGTTAGTAATTAAGCATATACCATAGGTTTTCAACAAGTATTATTTGATGATGATAGGGAGACTCAAAGCCAAGAAAAGACTGCATAAATTAGAACAGGTTCGAATACACCTGTGGTTTGACTCCATAGCCAGGCTCCTTTAAATATATGGTCAACAATTTTTGAAACTTGGGAGTGATTGAATATTGTAAGCACAGGTGGCTAAAATACCAGAACATCTGTTTTCTAAATCTGGCATTTATCCTGGCTTTTTAAGATCTTTGGGAGAAATTCTAAAATCATTTAAAATTTTGGTTTATAGTTTTTCCCTACTATTCATATACAACACTCCCCGAGTACCTCACCTGTGTTGATAAAAATGCATAGAATGCATGGCAAAGGAGACTAGCAATCTGGAGGTACCTATTCTTTCCCCAGGATTGAACCTAAGAAATCAAGCAATCTTAATTGAACAAATTGGAAACAATGTCTTAAATATGGGGGCCCTTACTGTATCATCCCAGCTATGTCTCTGTAGAATTCATGTGAGTTTTTTCATTGAGGAAGAATTTGTAGGAAAATTTCTTTGTGTTGAAGTTTTTAGCGCGTCCGTTGTTAGCAGTTAGACGGCACAATCCCAGCCACATTCCCAGTGGCATTAGACAAACTGAGGTCTGAGATCTGTTTTAGTTGACATTATACTGACTGCATCCCAGCCCCATGCCTGCTAGAATGGCATAGATGATTATCAATAAATGTGGAAGATAGAGGTTGCGGTTGCACCTGTTGTCATGCAGTGTCTTTGTTAAGATACCAAAGTTGCAGAAGGGGAGAAATGAATTATTAAGTAAGCATTAGGTTCAGAATTTTTCTATTCCTACCTTCTTCATTAGTCATTTGAAAACTATTTACCAGTTAACTTTTTTTTTTGAAATTTAGTTGTACTATTACTGTTCACAAAGCCTGAACTAGCACCCGTAGTTCAATTCTGTATTCTGAAGCTAACTGGAAAATTAACTTGGGAGAGGCACACTTCTTAACCTTTAAACTGACAATAGTGCCAATATATTGGAAAACTCCAAGGGTGAGAACAGCCACAAAACAGGCATTTGATTATATTTCAGAAACTGTGCACTGAGTACAGATGGAGACTTGGGAAGCGGTTGTGTAGCTTTTCTGAAGCTGGGATAGTTGAATCCATTCAGATTTCAGACTCTAGTAGGGATCCTCAACCAACTCTGAATAAAGGGCTCGTAGCAGAATGATTGGTTACTTATTACAAATCCTAACAATTCCCAACAGAGTGAGTTCTAGTCTTACTTTCAAAGAAAATCCCAGTGTATCTTGAATTATGGGAATACTATTATGAATAATAATAATTCATAATAATATATGAATAAGGAAAACATTTACATCCCTGGAGAAGTACAGGGAGAAAATAACAGATATTTGCTTTCTCTCTGAGAATAGATGAGGCAACTTAGTATTCATAATCCTTTTCAGGGCAAATCTGTGTTTGTGGCCTTGATGAAAAATTGAATGGGACTTGTAATTGAAAGTAGCCGATTGAAAACTTTTCATTTTCCACACCCCTCTCTCTGTATGCTAGGCTACCTACTGTTTTTTATAGTGTCTTAATTTTCCCATCTATAAAATGGGGATTGTATTAGTTTGCTTTGGGGCATAATGAATTACCACACATTTAGCAGCTTAAAGCAACACCCATCTATTAGCTCATGTTTCTATTTTTTATTTTTTTATTATTATTTTTTTTATCCTCACCCGAGGACATTTTTCCATTTTTTGTGCTGATAGAGTGGGAGGGAAAAAGAGGAAGAGAGAGAGAGAAACATCGACATGAAAGAGACACATCGAGTGGCTGCCATCCACATGACCAACCAGGGCCAGGGACAAACTGCAACCGAGGTACATGCCCTTAGCGGGAACCGAACCCGGGTCTCTCCAGACCGCAGGCCAACGCTCTAACCGCTGAGCCAAACCGGCCAGGGCTTGCTCATGTTTCTATAGGTCAGAAGTCCTGAGAAGGCATGGCTGGGTTCTCTACTCAGGTCTCACAAAGCTAAAATCAAGGTGTCAGTATGACTGTGATATAATCTGGGGCTCGGGGTTTCTTCCAAGTTCATGCAGTTGTGGCAGATTTCAGTTCCTCGTGGTTGTAAGACTGAGGATCCATTTCTCTGCTGGCTGTTAGCCGGGGCCATTCTCAGCATCTGGAAGCTGCCCACATTCCTTCCGGTGTGGCTTCCTCCATCGTTAAAGTCAGCAACAGAAAACCTCCCTTATGGCAAGTCCCTTCGAGGCTTCAAAGCCCCTTTGCCAGTAAGAGCCGGGATCCTTTTAGGAGCTCGCCTGACTAAGTTAGGTCCACTGAGGATAATCTCCCTTTCTTAGAGTCCACTGATTTGGGATCTTAATTACATCTGCAAAATCCCTTCACAGCAGTACCTAGATTAGTATTTAGTCGAATGCCTGGGAGAAGGTGTATATACCAAGGGGTGAGAATCTTGGAGTGTTAGGATTGTCTTAGAATTCTAACACAGGGATAATAATAATAATGCCTTAAGGATTGCTCAATGGATTGAGATATGTGTGTAGAGCACTTAGTATAGTACCTAGTGTTCTGAGTCTCCACAAATGGGATCTAGTATCATTAACATCTATATACACTCCATTTTCCTGCCTATATGGATTTTTACAAAAATTTGTTTTTGAAAAAAGATTTTTTATTGATTTTTAAAGAGAAGCGGAAGAGAGAGAGAAACCAATATGAGAGCAACATCCGCCTGCAAACCCAGGCATGTGCCTCCGCTGGGAAGTGAAGGGGCAACCCTTCAGTGCACGGGACAATGCCCACAGGGCGGATTTTTGAATTATATTATTATAAGCACATTGGAAACACACTGGAATATGCTGCTCATTATTTGGATACTCCACAAAAAAACAGAGATACTGGGGCCACCGGCAACAAACACAGAATCCAATGTTTAGTCTATTTGTTGAAAGTTGATATATGTTTTCAAATTATTTAAAAACACTGCAGTTAAAAAAAAGAGAGAGACCAGGATATCATTTATATTGGTGCCCATATATAATGTGTCATAAAAAGAAATATGAGTCTCTGCATTGTTCATTTTTTTTTTTTTTTTTGCTTTTTAATAAGAAAAATGCATCGCAGAATCCATGTCTTGAACACTGGCATTTTTCAGAAAGAATTGTTTTGTTTCTCCTCATGCTCTGAATATAAAATGAATACTTTAAATGCTCCCTTCACACAAAGGCCTTTATGCCCCCTTGCTCCCTTCAATAGTTCCAGTCTAGAATAGGCAACATTATGCAACGTGGTGATCCAGCGACAACAATGAGAATGCTTCTTACTGACTGTGGGAAGAAAGACACCTAAGGGGTTAACAGTAATATTTTGCAAATTGAGGCAAGTGAAGGGGGAAAAAAAAAGCTATTAGCATAAGAAAAGGTAGCCTTAGGGGATTTTCCACTCAAATGTTTGGTACTAAGAGCTCTACTTTACCAAGGAGGAGGATGGAGAAGAGAAACCCTAGTGTCTATGCATTCTTAAAATGCATTGCCTTTGTATTCATTCTCCTGGAGAGCAAGACCTCATAGTTATAGAGATGGAAAGTGGTTCTCTCTGGTGAGGAAAGTCAAAATTGGATATATTAAGAAAAGCATCTTGAGTCAAGTGTGGCAACAAAGCAAAAGGATTCCTCAGTGATCTATCCCAAAAAGATTTCCTAAGTATGTCAGGGCTAGACTAGAGGAGGGTTTGAGATTAAAAGTGAAGCATTAAAAATGATTTTGTGAAATAGAATGGGCCCCGAATGTCTAAAATTAATTTAAGTCAAATTTAACAATTTTGAAGTTATTCAGAAATTGTGTCTAGTTCATAGTATCTGAATGTAGTTAGCAGATATTTCCCTTTTATTAATGCCTAGACTTTAAAAAAAAAAAATGGCTTAATAGTCCAGCTGGTGTGGCTCAGTGGTTGAGCATCGACCCATGTACCAAGAGGTCACCTGTTCCATTCCCGGTCAGGACACATGCCCAGGTGGTGGGCCGAATCCCCATTGTGGGGCATGCTGGAGGCAGCCAGTAGATGTTCTCTCTTATCAATGTTTCTATCTCTCTCTCCCTCTCCCTTCCTCTCTCTCTCAAATTAATAAAGAAAGAAAAGTTTTTCACTGATATAGCATCCCATACCCATATAAACAATGCATACTAAAATGGAAGTGAAACCCATTTGCTAATCCATATTATTGTTTCCCAAGCCTGGTATGGAAAACTCAGAAATGATTACACACCAAAACCCTTTTCAATATAAATTTGACACCTCTATTCCCCATGTTTACACCTAAGATGTGCCATCCACTGGCTAGTTCCCAGGGGGAGAAGGGGGCAGTATATACAGGCCCCTTATTCAGTGATAACAGATCATTTCCAGGTACCTCAGAGGGTGTGGGATTATGTTTTAATGTGGAAACTGGTTCTAAGCTGCCAATATTTTATCAATATTCCAAATTATGCTTTCTGAAAGGAGTTTTCAGATCTACACGTTACCACAGTTATCTATGTATAATCCAGCTCTTTCCTACATTATCACCACCACATTTTCTAATGCCGTGATGGTAAACGGAAAAGACCTCAACTGTTTGAGTCGAAATGATAAACAGTAGTTTCGAATGCCTGTTTATTTAGACACGGAACCATACAAAGAGAAAGGAGCTCAGAGATCACTGACAAGACTTCTTGCTACCCAGCATCTGTCATTTCACAGAGAAAGTAAAGCACATAGGGTCATATTTATTTCACTTTTTGTATTTTTTTTCTCAGTTCAGGAATCAAAATTGAAACAGAATTATAGATACAGGGAACAGACTGATGGTTGCCAGATGGGAGGGAGTTGGGGGGCTGGGTGAAAAAGGCGAAGGGATTAAGAAGTACAAATTGGTAATTACAAATAGTCATGGGGATGTAGAGTACAGCATAGGGAATATAGTCAATAATACTGTAATAACTATGTATGGGGCCAGGTGGGGACTGGAAATATCAGGGGGAGCTCTTTGTAAAGTATACGACTGTCTAACCACTATGCTGTACACCTCAAACAAATACAAAATAATGTTGAATGTAAACTGTAATTGAAAAATAAATGAAATGTACTTTTGATAAGGTGAGTCTTTATAGTGCAAATTTAACTTTGTTTAGGGAAAATTATGCCCAACTATAAATGAGACAATTGACCACCTATTTTCTTCTCCAAAGAAAAAGTGGTATTGTTGTAAGTTTAGTTATGTGCTTTGTATATGTACTTATTCAAAGAATTTGAATGGTGTAGTACTTTTAGATCAATAAATTTTGAAAAAATCAAAGCACCATCTTTGTTTAACTGAATTTACCATTTCCTCTTTAATTTCTCATCCTGACTTCTCTTTTGATTCGGAATGCAGACCCTTAGACATGTTGGTGCCTATTTAACTTGGAATCAGGGTACATTAATTTTCTTCTTTTTACAGCATAAAGAACTAAGTCGAGCTGCTGTTGATGTAATAAGCCACAGATATCAAAACCCATGGTAAGCACATATGAATACATTTTAATTAATTAGTTTCCTTCCTAAATTAATAAAAAGGTTAATTTTTTTTAAACTTGTAAGTATATTAGCACTCTATTTCTTTTTTTATTCATAATAAACAAAAGTTTCACCACCTATAGATTTTAATTAAGAGTAGGAAATGGGCAAAGTAAGCACAGAGTATAGGGGAGAAAAAGAAGACCCGCCTACAGCAATTAAGAACAGCCCACTGGATGAGTAGTATAGCTTTAACTACATAAATACTGCTTTCAGTGGAAAACAACAATATAATTGTTTTGGTTAAGAAAAAAAAGAACGAAAGAAAGAAAAGCTCATTTCATGCTGTTGGCCTAGAAACCATTATAATGGGTAATCTTGGTTAATAAACGTAATCCTACTGAAGTCACACAATGGCTTGAATTCACACGATCTCAAGGCAGCCTCTAACCTGAGTTAAACATGTCTGGCTCCATGTATGTTAAATTACAGGAAAAGGCCCTGGCCGGTTTGGCTCAGTGGTTGGAGCATCAGCCTGTGGATCAGAGAGTCCTGGGTTCGGGTCCCGCTAGGGGCACGTGCCAAAAAAAAAAAGAAAGAAAGAAAATTACAGGAAAAGAGCAAACGTAGGCTTGTCATCTAGATGTAATGTATAATTCGGATTCCTAAGAGGGGAAGAATTGATCAACCCTGCTCTTACCAGGTTGCAGATTTAGTAATGTCTTGGTTGGCTGTAGCTTTTTGGAGGCAAGGGTTTCACCTCATTTTCCCCTGTTGAAGGATACAGCATTAGAATGTGCAAAATGAGTGGATTTTAGTCTCTTTCTGCTATACCACAACAACATAAACTGCACCAAAAAGAGACTGACCCTCAACCTCCACATCAAAAGTCTATTAGTTACTCCAACACAATCTCAGGACAACAAAAGATCTCACTGGGCAATTTCTATAACTTATGCATAAAGCATATCCTATGTTTAAAACCATAGAGAAATAGTTATAATTATTGCATGCAAAACACACGTTCTCATTAAAAGACCCACTTTGTTTATTCAGATAATATTGCAAGCATCTACCTACAAATATGCTATCAAATATTTCCAAACCAAAAAAGAAAAAAAGAATAAAGACCACTGAAAATCAAAGAAACTTCAACAAGCATCATGGCTCTAAGTGTGAAAGTTTGCTGCGTTTATTTAAACATAAAAAAAAAAACTTGTTAGAAAGTATCTGAGAAATATTGAAGCTTGGAACATTTCCCATGGATGAAAGAATGTTGGCAACATCATTTCTGGGGAATATGATACAGATTGCACCAGGTCATGAGGATTCAAACGTTTATGAAATAGACTTTGTGCTTTGGGGATTACAGATTCAATTGGGAAATTGGATGTGCATATATGTCCAATTGTGTATACACACACACACACACACACACGGAGAAAAATGACAAAACTCAATATGTTGAGTGACAAATTAATAATGAGGACAATTATAACTAGAAAAGTTTAAAACTGTTTTTAGTAGATTGATGACCCCCTAGACTCATCAGTGGCCTCTGGCTCGGGTCCTATTTGTAACCAGTTCAGATGTCAATAACCTAAATGCTGCCTTCCTTAGAGATGTGAAGCACATCCAACTGCTTGAAAAGCTGGGCAGATGCTCCTGAATAAGATTTGACCAGCACAGGCCCAGGAGTGCCCCACCCCCTTGCATTCTCTAAGTGCGACTGAAGGCTGTCTCTTTCCTGGGCAAGGTCAGGGCTTAGCCTCCCAATTAATTTTCATGTTCCGTCCTTCTTAGTCAACAGCCGCCATTCATTAAATCCAGCACGTCCTGTGTTTGAAGCAATGCTAGATTCCGTGGACACAGCGGCAAACAAAAGTCTATGCCCTTCTGGGAACTTGTATTCCAGGAGAGGGGAGAGACATTGAACAAGTAAATGACTTAGGAACATTATACTGTATTTCATGCTTTTAAATATGTTTTTTAAAGTACAAATATAATTCATGCTTGTGGCAACAAATCAAAATAATATAAGAGGTGTATCAAGAAAAAGTTTATATTCTGCCCTATTCCATTCAGTTCACGATGAAACATTTCGTTACAAAGGGTGCCTACGAGGTGTAAAGAGAAGGTTTCACTAGGGGCATCTCCCTGGACTGAGGGTCGGAGCAGTGTTCACTGAGGATGTAATTATTAAGCTGACTTCGAAAGGTGAGGCTAAGCAGAGGGAATGTGTGCTCAAGGCTCCAAGCTAGGAGTGAGCATATCGAATTAGGACCAGTGCAGCTGGGCTACAGAGCAACGGGAGGGTAGCAAGACGAGGGTCCGATGTTGTAGAACCTCGTGTCCAGATTAGAGAATTCAGATTTTAATCTAGGAACAGAGAATTTATTAGAAGATTTAACATGATTCAATTTTTTTTTCATAAGATCCACGGGAGTATTGGGGTGCTGGGCGGACAATAGTGAAAGGTGACAGGAACAGTCATAGGAAGATCAGCCAGGAGACTGTTTCATTTTGAATAGGCCCATCTTCAGTTTTCAGTGTGCTTTGCAAATGAGCCAAGATAAATAGTGATTATGGAGGGCTGTGGGAAGGAAGAAGAATTTGATTGAGCTTTCAAAGAAATGTGGCCTTAAATACATGGGGAAATGTTGCTGTAATGATGGGGAGTTAGAATGTGTTCAGTACTGTGATGAAGCAGTTTTTAAGATCATCTTAATTGAATTTCAGAGGCTGAGTTACAAGCCCAAGAGTCACAGAGCTAACATTTCAGTCCAAGTTGACTGATTCCATTAATATGGGTTGGGATCTGGGCTTGGACATTTTATTTATTTATTTATTTATTTGTTTATTTATTTATTTATTATCCTCACCTGAAGACATTTTTCCATTTTTTGTTCAGATAGTGTGGGGTGGGGGGAGAGAGAGAGAGAGAGAGAAACATCGATGTGAAAGGGACACATCGAGTGGCTGCCTCCCGCATGACCAACCAGGGCCGGGGACAAACTGCAACTGAGGTACGTACGTGCCCTTAGCGGGAACCAAACCCGGGTCTCTCTGGACTGCAGGCTGATGCTCTAATGGCTGAGCCAAACCAGCCAGGGCTGGGCTTGGACATTTTAAAAGGGCTCTCCAACCCTGGCCAGTTTGGCTCAGCAGTTAGAGAGGCGGCCCATGGACCAGAGAGTCCCGGGTTCGGTTCCCACTAAGGACACGTACCTTGGTGGCGGTTTATCCCCAGCTCTGATTCGGGTCGTGTGGGTGGCAGCCAGTCTATGTCTCTCTCACATTGATGTTTCTCTCTCTTTCTTCCCCCCTCTCTCCCTCTCGCTCGATCTGAAGATAAATGCAAAAATGTCCTTGGGTGAGGATTAAATAAGAGAATAAAATAAAAGGGCTCTCCAGGTGATTGGGGTGTGCAACCAGGACTGAGCACCACTAGTGAAGACTGAGAAATGATGGAGACTGAGCCTTGGCAGGGGGGTGGGCTGACCCACTGAGGAGAAGATGAATGAGAGCCACTGAGGGGAAAGAGGAACCTAACGCAGGGCCCTTAAGACAACAGAAGGCTAGGAAAAGCCATTGAAGGATTTTGAAGAGGGGGGATTAATACAAGGAAATGGAAATCCAAGGAAACAATAACAGACAAATATGTGGAAACTGTCAGTGGTCTGAGAACAAGCACTGTAGGAAGAGTAGGATGATTGGAGTCAATACAACCAACACTGAAGAGATTCTGTCTGGTGACCCGATGGAGGCCAAGCCCACAGTGTGTTTGAGGTTAGAAGCCCAGCAAAGAACAATGACAGGATTTCCTCCATTCAGAGACATACTTTTTCAATTTTAACTTTCTTGAAATCAGGATATGTTTTATAATAGCTGTTTACAAATGTACAAATCTGGCGCCTCTGTTTTTTCCTCCCATGTAAATCTGTTGTTAAATCAAGGGCGTGTTATACAATTTATTGCATCCTAAAGACCAATAAAGGTATAAACAAACATGAAATGAAGACCTGCTACTTGCCAGGTGCTCAGAACTTTAAAAATTAATAAGCCGATTCCTTACTCTCAAATAGCACACAGACTTTCGGGACAAACCTGTGCAAAGAGAAGATTTCGATACAAGGTACATGGATGGAGAATGATCGCAGTGACTGGCTGTAGCTTGACTCTTGTTTTTTTTCCTTCTGACTGGAAACATCCTCTTGTTTTAAATAACTTAAGTTTCTCTGGACATGTGACCTGATGATTAACTCATTTTTATACAGTCTTTTTTGTTGGCAATTGGTGTTTTCCAATATATCCATACAGTATTTCTCATTTGAACAAGAAGAATAAAAAGCACACATAGGAAATGAAAAAACAGTTTATAGGTAAATTAAAAGAGGTCATAAGAGCAAAGTACTGCAGCAAATCAACAGGGCTTTTTGTTTTTGTTTGAAGATGTGAGTACATTCTGCAGAAGTTACACACCATTACTGAAAATTGGGAAGCATGGAAATACCCTGTTTTCTTTTTTCCCCCTTGACACAGTACTTGGCAAAATGGGGCATTCAATACACATTTGCGAATCCCAGTTCCTCTTGTGGTCAACGGCGCACATTGGTATCTTTCTGGCTGGAGAAGCTGAAGGAGTTCAAATCACGATGCCTTCCTGAGAGAGATCAAATTTAAGCTGATTTTAGAAAGAATATTTTAGGAAAATCTCTGGCTGTCCACTTGGGTGAATTTTGTATCCATGCGAATGAAAGAGTTGCTGAGATGATGAAACCAATGGAATTATTCAGGGGGAAACATCATCCTCTGACCTAATGTCAAGACAAAGTTGTCTCTTTGCCAACTGGGGGCTTGAGATATTTGCCACTTAGTTGCCAATTTATTGACTTGTTTTAGGAATAATGTCTTAAGGAACTCTTCCTGTGATCGGCCATTGTCATTAGATGGGGGTGTCAAGGAGGCTGTAACCAAGGTAAGGACAACCAGACTGGATTTCAGCCATGGAAGAGAACAGCACAGTGAGCCTTAAAGGGTCAGGATGAACTACAACCTTCCGTAACTTTTCATTTACTTGAGAGTCAGAGAGACACAGCTCTTTTTATTTTATTATTTATTATTATTATTTTGTTGTTGTTAATCCTCACCTGAGGATATTTTTTCCATTGATTTTTCAGATAGAGTGGAAGGGAGGGAGGGAGAGGGAGAAACCCGACCTGGGTCAGGGATTGCACCTGCAACCCAGGTATGTGCCCTTGACCAAGAATTGAACCTGAGACCCTTCAGTCTGAGGGCTGGTGCTCTAACCCTGAGCCACACTGGCCAGGGTACACGCAGCTCTTTTAAGAGTGTTGGCTCTCCCAATCTGCTTTCTTATCTGCCTTCACATAAGCTTTGTTGGCACCCACCGTCAAGAGGAGCAGAGCATGGCATAGTTGAAAAAGCGCTGAATCAAGAAAGCTGGTGCCCTGGCCAGGAGGCTCTGTTGGTTGGAGCATCGTTCCAAACACCAAAAGGTTGTGGGTTTGGTTCCCAGTCAGGACACAAACCTAGGTTGTGGGTTTGATCCCTGATTGGGGCACGTATGGGAGGCAACCCATCAATGTTTTTCTCTCACATCAATGTCTCTCTCTTTCTCTCTCAAATCAATAAACACATTCTCAGGTAAGGATAAAAAGTAGGTTTACAGTTGTGAATACATGAAACGATTTATTCTTGTATTATTATTTATTAATTATTGTATTCTTTTCTACATGAACAACTGTAAATCTACTTTTGTATATAACAAAAGTATATAACACTGGTTTCACTAGCAATTTATCTTTCCCAAAGAGATAATATAGGAGATGCACAAAGGTTGTCTAAAAGGAAGCCCCAAAGTGTACAAAGTAAAAAATAACCTATTATCCCCCAAATAGGGGATTGTAAGCAGTCTGAAGCAGTACCTACACAGAGATTAAGAGCAAGGGCTCAGAAGCCAGACTTCCTGAGTCAAGTCCCAGCTTCACTACCTGTTAGCTGTGATACCTCGGACAAGTTATTTAAGCAACTTATGCCTCAGTTTTCTGACCTTTAAAATGATGGTAACAGGATCTAGTCCAGGGGTTATTGTATAGATATGTTGTTACATATACAGCACTTGGTACATATGGAGTACTGAGTAAATAGTGTAACCATATCATGTAGCACCCAAGCAGGACACTTTGGAGAGTGAAACAGGAAAATCATTGAAATGGTCACAAGGACAACAGACTAAACTGAATCTATCCTGAGAAAATCAGGCCACTCTATTAATAAATGTTATCTATTGGTTAAATAAATTAAACACATTAAAATAATGTAGTAAAATTCATCTATTAAAATTTATATTATAGCCCTGGCCGGTTTGGCTCAGCGCTTAGAGTGTCGGCCTGTGGTCCAGAGAGACCCGGGTTCTGTTCCCGCTAAGGGCACGTGCCTTGGTTGCAGTTTGTCCCCGGCCCTGGTTGGGTCGTGTGGGTGGCAACCACTCGATGTGTCCCTTTCACGTCAATGTTTCTCTCTCTCTCTCTCTCCTACTCTATCTGAACAAAAAATGGAAAAATGTCCTCGGGTGAGGATAAAAAAAAAATTATATTACATTGTTAGCTAAAAACAATCAATACAGAGATTTGATACAGATTAGAAATTTTATACTATATAGCTGAGTTAATCTCTCAAAGGTTGAACAAAAAGTCCAAGGAATAAAAAAAAATTAAAGGAAAAATATGAAAATTTAAAAAAATCAATTAAAATTAAATTAGTTTAGTATTTAACTAGGAAGAGAGCAGAGAAAACAGAAGAAATCAAAAGTACAAGAAAATTCCTCAGACGGGAATAAAATGAATTTCCTGATTAAAATACTCTAAGTAAATTTAAAACTTTCAAGGCACATCACAGTGAAACTTCATTATACTTGTAGGAAGAGACAATTGTAAAACCTTCCAGGGAAAAATTAGGATATTTACAAAGGATCAGGAATCAATGAGGTATCACATTTCATTGGATACATAGTAACACTGGACTCTAGAGACAGTAGGGCAATGACTCCCGTGTCAGACAGAAAGTGACTTCCAACCCATAATTCTATAACCAGCCAAACAATCAAGTGGGAAGGTAGAAAAAAGACATTTTCAGACATGTATTTGTTTAAAAAAAAAATACACCTCAAAGCAGTTTTTTCCTACAAAGCAACTAGAGAATATTATCCAGCAAGACAAGGAAAGAGAGAGGAATATGGATCCAAGAAACAAGAGTCACAGCAAAGGTGATGGGCAAAGGGAATTCCCAAGATGGCATTAGAGAGAAGTACCAGGTGTGTGACGTGCAGGGAACTAGAGAACCATCCATTCAGATGGGAATGGGCCAAGTGAGGACTCCGGAAGGAACATTTATTGTGTACAAATTGGGGCTAAGTTCCAGAAGAACCAAATAACCTAAAAAGTGGCTGCATTTAGAGAAGAGAATGTTGGGCCAGGGAGTGGGGAGGAAAAGGGAATTTTAAAAATTATCATTATAAGCATGTTATTCCTGCTTACATGTATTATGTACATGGACTGAAATTATTTCATTAACATTGAAAAAATTAGCACTACCTTCTGTACAACGTACAAGCATTTTATTTTGATAAAAAATAATAATTATGAAGTAGGAGAAGTAGCAATAGTAAACTATACTTTTAGTAATTAAAGGCTCCTAAGTTGAAAAAAAAAATTCTGTTTAAAACCAGGACCTTTAGCACTAAAGAAATAGTCATTGACCTGAATAAACAGGGCTTTCTGTTTCTGCAGAAGGTGGAAGGTGTCTCGTACTTGGCACTAGGTAGGTGGTGTGTAGAAAATTGCCTGTTCCAGTCCATAATGAAACGCTGCTGACAAAACCAGTGGTTAGACCAGCACAGACTTAATGACAGCCATGACGGAAAATATATTGGTACACAAATCCATGCTTTTTTCTTGGAGTTGTTTTCCTCAAAACAGCCATACATCTTGACAGCTTTCTCATTTGAAGGCCGTAGTTCCTGGCACAGTGGGGGCATTTCCTTAAGCAATAAGTAGCAGAGTTCTGCCCTTTTTTGAGATCGTCAACACCTGTTCTCACTTTGGCCCTTCAGGTCCGTTACTTAAACACTGTCTTCACATGTCCGTCCCCCCAGCCTGCCCCCGCCCTGCTCTTTGCCTTCTCGGTGAGGGAGGAGGGCTCCGGAGGCTGCAGGTGCAATCAGGGCAGACGGAGCTCCTGGGTCACTGTTGTGGCAACACACAGATAGTTGGTGCCCCGTGATCCATCAGATAAATACCCAACTCCCAACTACGTGCCAGGCACCATGGTAGACTCGGGGTTTCAGGAGGGAACAAGACGGACCCAGTTCCTGCTTTCTTATCCCATCGAGGAGACACGACCGAAAGAGCCTGGCATATGCTTGCTGGTTTAACTGCAGGAGGCACAACGATGCTTGTCGTTGAATGAATGACCATCGCTCATCTCAGGATGGAGCACTCACAGCCAGAGGATAAGAGGCGACCGTTTTAGAAAAACTACTGTTCTTGAGAGAAAAACCCACTTAAAGAGACAGCACTGGTGTTCTGCAGAAGAAAACTTACCAGCCCATCGCTTGCCCAGATGGGGAAAAATTCAGTTCATTTTAGAATGTGGCTCGTCACTGCAAATTACTCTCCGTATAACTGGTGAAATAAACTGACGTCAGAGTGTGCTAGAAAGAGGCTCTGCCATTCCACTGGCCCATCATCTACAATTTCTCAGCTTTCACACATCAGAACTGTGGCTGTTAGAGCCTGTTTTAGGAGACCAGGGTCACCGAGAGCAGACGCTGGACCCAACAAAACCATTTATGGCAATGAAATCCAAGCATCGACCTCAAACTGAAAATAAACGGATGAGCTAAAATGTTAGGCTCAGGCAAATAGAGTCCATGTACTGAAAAGAATACACACAACAACAACAACAACAACTATGTTACAAGTATTTGGATTGTTTTTGTTTTCAATTTTGTAAAGCCACAAACATGTCCTGATCATGGTAATTTCAAACATTCCCATATTACCAAACAAAAGGTCAATAATATCATTAGCTTATATCTATATTACCAGATGAAACAATAAAATAATCATCATCCATTCCATTTAATGCATGTTACGTACTATCGTTTCTTTCTTTCTTTTTTTCTTTTCTTTTTTTTTTTTTTTTAACTTTTCTTTTAAGACTGCCGATCATTTCAGAGTTTCATAACTAGAAGATCCTATAGACAAGATTTAGGCGTTGGACATAGTGGGTTAATTCCCATATTTTATGAAATGGAGATGTTCTCTGCACCTCAGTTTCAAGGGTGAAGAGAATGATAATAGCTGCCACCTGGGTTGTCTTGAGAATGAAGTCAACGCATGTGGATTCCCCAGCATGGATCTGACACAGAGGTGTGAGGGTACAGACAGAGGTCAGGCTGCAGTGCTAAAACCACATTTGAGAGTTTGAGTGTGTCATCACTTTATCTTTTATTTTTTTTATTAAAGGAGATTTTTTTAAGTTTTTCTTTTTTTCTTTATTGATTTTTTAGAGAGAGAGTAAGGGAGAGGGAGAGAAAAAAAGAAACATCAACGAGAGAGAACACTGATTGGCCGCCTCCTGCATGCCCCCCACTGGGGATATTGGGCCCACAACCGGGAATCGAACCAGCGACCTCTTGGTCGACGCTCAACCACTGAGCCACACTGGCCGGGAATCACTTTATCTTTTAATGTTGCCTCATACTTACGGTCCTCAAGAGCATCTTGTATTTATCCTCTATAATTCTAATTGTTTTCCATAGTATCACTTTTGTTCTTTATTCCATCCAAATTATGGACAAGTATAGTACCAAGGAAATAAGACAGCTCATGCCCTCAAAGAGCTTGTCATATAGTGAGAGGAAGAGACACAGATAATTATACTAGAGTGTATGAGGATGTAGTGACCAAAGTATTTGGTCAACCAACATGAAATGAATACCTGTTTGTGCCTGGCACTATGCTTGGTGCTGGGTTTAGAAACTTAACAAAGTGTAACCACAAAGTGCGATGCCTGTTACAATACAAAGTGTTTCAGTGGATGCAGTGGAAACATGTATTTGGGAATCTAAACTTTGATCAGGAGGGATCAGGAAACTCCGTAAGGTCACCTGAGCTTGAAGGACAGGCAGGCGTTAGCTTCTGGAATTGCTGTATTTAGATTCCAAGAGGCTATCATTTTAGAGATGGAACTCCACGTGTTCAGAAGAATTACTTTGGAGCACAATGACCACATATTTGACCAAAAAATGTTTCATTTCTAGCCTCTGTAGCAATGTGTAAAGATGGCAGGGTTTCAACAGAACCTTGCAGCTTATTTTCTGTCTAGCAGCTTAAAGGCTAACTCATTAAAATTCAAAGATGAGTTACACGGTGGGCGGCAGAACAAATGTTTTCTTTGCTGAGCAGAGCTAAGGCTGACAAGACAGTTTCTCCCAGAATCAAAGTCCCTCTTTGCAGAGCTTGGGTAAGACATGACTCAGGCATCACCTCCTCCAAATCCATCAGGACGCCACCCAACTCTTTCTCTGGGTTAGAGGCATAAGGATGGCAACAAGAAAAAAAAAGAAAGAAAGCACTACTGGTTTCACACTTGGCTTGACATATCTTAACTAAATATGTACCTTATATCTGACTTCTCATTTATAAAATAAATGAATGTAAATATAAAAAATTTTTAAACCCTAAATGGGTACCTAGTTGATGATTTAACCTACAGAGAGAAATTATTCAAAGGGATTTTAAAGCACAGAGATTTTAGTATAAATCAGTAGTGGGTATATTCTAAGAACAACAAGAACTGCTAAAAGCTTGGTTGGTAGTTACTCTGGCTCTGCTGTGGGTGTGTTGTGGGTGAGCAATGATGAGATCATTCAGTCATTCCTGGTTGAGTACCAGGATTCTTAGAGTGGGAGAAAGCAAATATAGAGGTTAAGATAAAAGAGCTGGAAAACAAATCCTGAATTTGATTGGAAGATATACATGCATATATGCATGATAGTGTGTGTTTGCATATATTTCTTCACAGGTCTAGTCATTATAAAGGCCTAGACATGCGAACCAACTCCGTAGTGGTAAACTCCCCTACTACTTGATTCTACTCTTCAAATACCTTTTCCACTGAAAAGGAATCAAGCTTCTTGGAGAAATGATTGATTCTGTATTTGGAGAAGGAAATGGAAAACATGAGCCTACTATGTCCAGCCACACCAGGCGAGGAAACTATCCAAGACTACTACAGTCCTGTCTAAGGGACTTAGAAGCCAAACTTGAAGAGACTCCCGCTGGCCAAAAATAGGACAACTTGAAGAAAAGGGTGGTAACTGCAATGGACTCATATACACCTACCTGCATATATATACATATATATATATGAATATTCATGAGTGCATAATGCCACCTGTAAAACCAAGACAAACTGGTCCCATTGGAAGATTCCAATGAACCAACTTATTTTGAAAACGAGTAAATAAAAGGAAAGAATCAAATATTAAGTCTGACTTTCTATTACAAACCAAATAGAAGATGAGGTGACTTTTAAAAAAAATCAAAGTACTCCAGCTAACACATAAAGAAGGAATAAAAAATTAGGATGTCACCATTTACAAATGCTAATAAATCAATGAATCCAGGCACTAATCATCAATGGCCGCCAAAACCAGAAGAAGAGAAACGATTAGGTAATATAGGGTGGGGCAAAGGTAGGTCTACTGTTGTTCATATGGAAAATAATACAATAATTAATAATAATACAAGAATAAACTCTGTGTTTCACTTACTTACAACTGTAACCCTACTTTTGCCCCGCCCGGGGTGTACTGCTTATGAAAGAGCACACCACCACCTGGACAGTCATTGTTAAGGGCTGAATTGTGTCCTCCCAAACTCACATGTTGAAGGTGTAACCCCCAGGACCCCAGAATGTAACTGTATTTGGAAACAGGTTCTTCGAAGAAGTAATTAAGATGAGGTGGTTAGGGCCCTCATTCGATATGACTGGTGTCCTTATGAGGAGATTCCAACACAGACACTCACCGAGGGAAGACCATGCAAAGACACAAGGAGAGAGGCCACAGAGGAAACCAATCCTGCCAACACCGTGGTCTTGGACGGCTGGCCTCCAGAACTGTGAGAAAATCCCAGTCTGCTGTTTAAGCCTCCCTCTGTGGCACTGTGTTATCAGTCCCAGCACATTGTACAGTAGTCTTGCCCCCAAACCTACTTAGATCGGGCCTTTAAATCCAACTAATGATGTACAGGAAGTCAGAAGGCAGCAGAAAATGTTAAATGGCAACATGGGGATGTTGTCAGAAAAATGTAGTGTGGGAAATTTTATAGAACAAATAGAATCAATTTTTTTAAAAAAAATCTTTATTGTTGAATGTAGAATGTATTACAGATGTTCCTCATTTTTCCCCCATTGACCCTCTCCCCCCTCCCGCCTTTTCCCACACTATTATCTGTGTCCATTGGTTATGCATATAAGTTCTTTGGTTTATTTCTTCCCACCCCACAACCCCTTTCCCTTTGAGGTTTGTCAGTCTAGCAATGAATTTGTACTTCTTAATCCCTTCACCTTTTTCACCCATTCCCCCAACCCCCCTTCCATCTGACAATCAACAAAATGTTCTCTGTATCTATGAGAATGTTTCTGTTCTGCCTGTTCATTTTGTTTGTAGATTCCATTGTTGATAGATATGTATTAATTGCCATTTTGCTTATTCATATATTTTATCTTTTTCTTCAAAAAGGCCCTTCATTATTTCATATAACAATGGTTTGGTGGTGATGAACTCCTTTAACTTTTTCTTGTCTGGGAAACTCTCTATATGGCCATCAATTCTAAATGACAGCTTTGCAGGATAGAGTAATCTTGGTTGTAGGTTCTTGCTTTTCATCACTCTGAATATTTCTTGCCACTCCCTTCTGGCCTGCAAAGTTTCTTTTGAGAAATCAGCTGACAGCCTTATGGGAACTCCTTTGTAGGTAACTAGCTGCCTTTCTCTTGCTGCTTTTAAGATTCTCTCTTTGTCTTGAACCTTTTGCATTTTGATGATGATGTGTCTTGGCGTGGGCCTCTTGGGGTTCATCTTGTTTGGGACTCTGTGATTCCTGGACTTGTATGTCTGTTTCCTTCACCAAGTTAGGAAAGTTTTCTGTCATTATTGTTTCAAACAGGTTTTCAATTTCTTGTTCTCGCTCTTCTCCTTCTGGCACCCCCAAGATGCGAATGTTGGCACGCTTAAAGTTGTCCCAGAGGCTCCTTACATTATCCTCATTTTTTTTGGATTCTTTTTTCTTTTTGCTATTCTGATTGGGCGTTTTTTGCTTCCTTATATTCCAAATTGATGGTTTGCTTCTTGGCTTTACGTACTCTACTATTGTATCTGTGTAAATTATTCTTTATTTCAGTTAATGCCTCCTTCATTTCTGACTGTGCATCCATCATTTCTGACTGGTCCTTTTTTATGTTCTTGAGGCCCTCACTAAGTTCGCTGAGGTTCTCACTAAGTTCATTGAGCATCCTTTTAAGCAGTGTTTTGAACTCAGCATCTGTTAGGTTGCTTATCTCCATTCCACTTAGTTCTTTTCCTGGGGTTTTGTTCTGTTCTCTCATTTGGGATCTGTTTCTTTGTCTCCTCATTTTGGCTGCCTCCCTGTGTTTGTTTCTATGTATTACTTAACGAGAGGTATGGGGCTAGCTGAGACCAGATGCTGCTTGTTTGAAAGAATTTAGGAAAACCCTGAAGCAGGATCCAAGACAGGCCAATCCTATGGTTAAGCAAGTGGCAACAGCTTGGGTGGGCTTGAAAGTTGGGTGGGGCGGGGCCTCAAGGAATCACCAGGGTGGGGCTACCAGTGTGAGCCAGGTCGCTGGAGTCCCAGATATGGTGGCTGTCTGCCACCCTAGGGAAGGGCTCACCAAAGGCACAAAGGCCTCTGACAGCACGTTTGTCCTGGAGAAAGCCCCCTCTCCAGCCCTCGCTCCAGTGCCAAACAGCTCAGTTCGTCCCTGTGTGTCTCTGGTGCCCCTCGAGCTGCCTCCCCTCCAAGCTCAGAGGGAGAGAGTCCGATAAATCCATGTGCGGGCCCTTTAAGAGGAGCTGCCTGGGGCTCCAGCCACTTCAGCCTCCCTGAGCCTCAGTTCCCGCTGGTTTTTCCAGCCAGAAGTTATGGGGATTCTCTTCCTGGCACTGGAACCCTGAGTGGGGCACCTGGTGTGGGACAGGGACCCCTCAGTCCTCAGGAAGGACCTTCCCAGCCGAGGTGTCCTCCTGATTTTTATCCGCCACACATGGGTGTGGGGCCCGCCCCTCGCGCCTCCGCCCCTCCTACCAGTCTGGATGTGGCTGCTGCTTTAATTCCGTACTTGTAGGACTTCCATTCAGCTTGATTTCAGGCAGTTTTGAATGATGGTTGTTCTGTAGTTTACTTGTAACTTTGATGTGGTTGTGGGAGGACGCGATGCCGTGTTTACCTACACCACCATCTTGACCGGAAGTCCTAGAATCAACTTTTTATGAAACAAATTTTTTCCTTCAACAAATAGTGTAAAGGAGGATGGGGAGGAAGAAGAGGAGGAGAGGGAGGAGAAGAAGAGAGATGAAAGAGAACCTATGAATTAAAAGAACCTTAAAAGACTTATTAACCAATTGCAAGATATGAAACTTATTTGGATCCTGTTTCCAACAATCTGGTAAAACTCATAACATTTATGAGCAAACCAGAATTTTGAAGTCTGAATATTTGGTAAAAGTATTATATTTTTAGATGAAAAAGATGGCATTGTGATTATGTTAAAAATGAGTTTTTACATTTTTAGGTATACCAGATAGGAGGATTAGTAAATAGGATAGGAATGAAATAAGATTGGCTATAAATTGATGATGTGAAGTTGGGTGATGAGTACTTAGGAATCTTTAAGCTATTTTGTGTATATTTAGATTTCCAAAGTAACTAAAAATAACCTGTATCAGCTTTATCTTTAGTTAATGAAGGACAAGGTGTACCATTCGGATAGGTAAGCTTGTCCCCAAACGAAACTGAATCAATACTCTGACAGAATGCCAACTAACCGCCATCTGCCTTGCGGCCAAGACACAGAAATCAGCGCCGCTCACCTTCCTTCCGCTGCTTGTTTCCTGACACACAAATAAGCAGGTGACGCCCAGGGAGCACCCACACGCAGGGGCGTATTGTCTCGGGAGCCCAGAGCTGTGGAACTTCCTGGATCTCTGATAGCAACTCTCATATCTCTGACAACATCAGGAATTATATCCAACACTCCCCTCTAATAGGTGGCCCTAGACCATCTAGCAGGCTGCATTTCTGGTAGGATTTTGAACAGCTGCCCCTGAGGCCATGCGCACCAGTGAGAGTCACTTCGTATCAGTCATTTAAAAAATACTGAATGGAAGTCGGTAAACACCTCTGTGTATTTCTACATCGCGGACAGACTCTTGGCAACAGGAACCTTTTGGAGTATGTTATTCCGCACAGGAAGATGACATGTTTGATTCAGATTGTAGAGCCCCCGTCACAGGAAGCCCAGCTGGCGCCCATAAGGACAACCGGTAAGTGCTGGTGATGTCACTGTGGCAAGGACAGCACTTTTAACATTTGGAGCTCGGGGAAGACAAATTGGCAAAGTAATGAAGTGTTCGTTTCAGATGATGTGAGATCTTGCTTGTTTCTATGAATTCTTTACTTCAATGTAGTGCTATAATATACAAGCCTTTCAGATAGAGTGGTTGTGTTGCCTACGAAATAAAAGCAATAAGCCGAATCAGAATAATCACACAGTCTGAGGTCTGAAGCATATGGTGTGTGTCACTTTACAGAACTGCACAAACCTTTGATGCTCTCCTTCTAGAAGAAAGCCCAAGAGCGGGCTTTTGCTTTCTGTGTGTGTGTGTGTGTGTGTGTGTGTGTGAATTAATTTTATTCTTATTCAATAGTCACAGTGTACAGAGTAAAGGACTCAGTATTTGAGGGCATGTTATAAAATAGGCAAAATGGTTCAAAGAGAATTTTGATTATCAAACTTCATAATTTGAATCTGTAATAGAATATAATTAACAAGGTTAGATCCTCATACAATATTGTATAATTAATAGCACAGATAACGCAAACAAAAAAAATGTACTAATTACCAAATATTACCTCCTCAGGTTTTTAAAAAAATAGAAAACAAGATTTAAGTAAATCTTGTTTAATGAGCATGCTCAGGGAAACAGGATAAGTTGAATTTTCCAGTTAACTGAGGGACAGAGAGTTAAAACCTTCATTTCCCCTTCATAGTCAAAAAGAGTTTTCTATATTGGAAGAGTACATTTGCTTGCATTACAGAGAAATCCAGTTTCCTGTCTATGAGAGACTCATCTCTGTGATTTAGGACATTGTAGAGATTCAAGATGAACACTCCAGCACGAACGCTTATAAAGGGGGGACAATATAAGCTATTAGATGAGCGTACATTCACCCCATGCTATTCCCTAATTTTGTTTGTTATTTATTTATGTATTTATTTTTATTGACTCTCCGAGAGGGAGGAAGGGACAGAGAGAATGAGAGAGAGGAAGAAAAAGAGAGAGACATGGATGTGAGAGAGATACACTGAGCAGTTGCCTCCCACATGCACCCCAACAAGGTATCGAACCTGCAACCTAGGTATGTGCCCTTACCAAGAATTGAACGAACCTACAACCTTTTGGTGTATGGGACAATGTTCCAACTCACTGAGCTACACTGGCCAGGGCCCTTATTTTGTTTCTTTTACTTAAAATCACAGATGTGAACTTGTTTTATCATTCTTTGTCCACTCCTCAGGGGAGAAGAAGAATTTGGTTAGAATTGGTCCCATCACTTTGCTTAGATGTCACCGAGATTTGGCTCCAGTAACCTGTAGTCAGACATTCTGGTGATGGAGTCGAGTGGCATTTATGTTGGAATAAACTCTGCTACTTCTTTTGGCCTCCATTGTGTTCAAGATGGGGCCGTCAGTACGAAATGCCCAGGAGCTCGTAACAGATTTTCAAATGACAGAATGTGACTGTGGGAGATCATTTCCATGTCATTCTCTCAACAGTTATTTTAAGAACAAGATGTTCTTTTTAAAATATTGAAATATTATGGGAAATCTCTTCAGTGTGCATTAACTTTTAACCAGTGGTGAGATAGCTGTGCTCTTAGGTAGTAGAACGTCTTTGAAAGTACATTGTACAAGAACCTAACTCTGACTTCATCTGTTGTGACAGTTTGTTAGAACCGTGGTGCGAATCAGTAGACCTCTGTGAAAGTCTAAACTGTGGCTACGGGAAAAGTTAATCTCAAAAGATGTTTCCAACCTGAGCTTCTCTTTCCAGCCAGCGGAAATTATCCACTGGTGTTTTCTGCCTGCTGATCATATTTCTTTCCCCGGCTAGTCAGCATCTTTGCTTGAGGCAAGTCTCTGGCCTTTACTCATTCACCCAACAACTATGTATTAAGCATATACTCTGTGCCAGGCACTGTTCCAGGTGCTAGGTTCTGGGACACATTAGTGAACATAACAGAGAAGGTCCCTGCTCTCACAGACTTGACGTTTCAAAGGGAGGAGAAAAAACAAGGGGACAAATGAGTAAAGGAGATAACCTCAAATGGTGATAAACCTCAAATGGTGATAAACGCTCTGGAGAAACTCTAACAGGAACGAACGGGATGTACTGAGTGTTGACTGTGACTTGAGTTTCCCCCAAAGCAAGTCTTAAAACAAGGATTCAAGTCCAAGTGGCTCCTTTGAGTTCTAACCCTTTCTTGGCTTTTTTTTTTTTTTTTTTTTTACTGTCACAAGGGATGGTGGAGTAAACAGTTCCTCTTAATTCCTGGTTGGTGCCCACGATGGGATGAGGTGATGGCTTTCCAGAGCCTGCAGAGGCGGAGGATCGTACATCCTGCCTGGGGAATGCTGGGGACTACCTGGCCAACCCAGCTGTGCCCTGGGGTCAGGGGACCAACATCCAGAGACTCCAGCAGGAGAGACCGAGACTGGCACCGGTTGCCCATCTTATGGAAGCATCCTAGGGTGTTTCAGCATCAGTTTCGGGTGGAATGTACCTTGATGTGGCTTGAGTGATGCAGAAGAAAGAAGGGATGCTGAGAGTAATTATTTGTGAAGGCAGCCAAGCTCAAGTGTATCCTGGACCCCCAGTGCCATCCCTGGGTGATCCAAAAAGGAGAGATAGATATTGGCAGGAGGTCAGTCCTCATCTACCCATCGGGCAGAGAGCTGCCATTGAATTTGGCCACAGGACCCACCAGACCAGAGTCCTTTTATCCCAAGCCTCCATTTCTCAGTGTCTTGCCCTGGATTAATCAGCTACAGCCAGAGCCGGGCTTTTTCTACTTAAAGGAAAAATAGATAGTCTTCCTCTTCAGTATTTTTTTCTGTCTTTTATTTTTATTATTTTATTTTATTTTTTTAATCCTCACCCGAGGACATTTTTTCCATTTTTTGCTTAGATAGAGTGGGGAGAGGAGAGAAAGAGAGAAAGAAACATCGACGTGAAAGGGACACATTGAGTGGTTGCCACCCGCATGACCACCCAGGGCCGGGGACAAACTGCAACCGAGGTACGTGCCCTTAGCGGGAACCGAACCCGGGCCTCTCTGGACAACAGGTGGACGCTCTAACCGCTGAGCCAAACTGGCCAGGGCTGTCTTTTAAAAATAGCATCCAGGCAATGTTCTTATGTCTGCAGTAGCTACACTGGCCATTTGGAAAGACTTCTCTTGTGTTTTCCCAAATACTTCTTTGGGAAGCGATTTCATTTTTATCCGTGAGACAGTAATGTTTCATACTAATGTGACTCACACAGTTGTGTTTATAAGTTCAAATAATCCTCTCTACTTCTGCAAAATAGTTGGTACCTATAATAATACAGACCCATTCAATACATTTTATTTTGAATTGTTAATGATGTAAAGCTGATCATAGGCATTTTTGCTCTTTTGAAAAGGAGGAAACAACTAAACAAGAATAAAAAATTCAAGCAGGTGTAAAATTTTATCTTCTAGATTTTATCACAAATGGTTAACCTTGAAAGTTTATTGCAATTAAATAACCTCTTAGTAACCATTTCACTGATTTATAGGTACAGCAGTAAATGAGCAATTGTTTATTCATATACTAATATCTTGGTCTATTGGCTTTCTGTGTGGTCTCCCAGGGGACACTGAACACACACAGACCAGGTGTTTGCTCAATACACTCTTGCTAAGACTCTTGTCTAAAGACAGGATCAATAATACAGATAGCTTCTGGATTTCTGTGGCTATAAATTTCCTCAAATATTGTCTTAATCATTCAGTTGAATATTACTTTGGACCTTTATCTTAAACAGGTTAAGTTACAACTTGGAGGTAGAACCCCAAGTTTCCCAGCTTCCTGAAAACTGCAAATTAAATGAGCAAGCATGACGCATGCTTTCTAGATAAACCCCTATAAACTCCTTTGGATAGGAATTACTAAAAATTAGCTTTTTTTTTTTATCCTCACCCAAGAACATTTTTCAATTTTTTTGTTGTTGTTGTTGCTGTTGTTCAGATAGAGTGGGAGGGAGAGAGAGGAACAGAGAGAGAGAGAGAACCATCGACGTGAAAGGGACACATCGAGTGGTTGCCACCTGCACGACCAACCAGGGCCAAGGACAAACTGCAACTGAGGTACATGCCCTTAGCGGGAACTGAACCCGGGTCTCTTTGGACTGCAGGCCGACGTTCTAACCGCTGAGCCAAACCGGCCAGGGCAAAAATTAGCTTTTTTATAAGACTCTATCTCTTTCCACTCACCAAGAATCTCCTGGGCAACAACTAACCTAGGATAAATTTCATTCGCATTAACATTTTTTCTCTGGCAATAAGTGCTAAATTTAGTTGTATACTCATTTTTTTTTTGTCCAAAAATTAAGTATCAAGATAATTTTGTTTTTAGTCATCTCCATGACAGCTGTTGATTCAGAATAAAATAAGTGTTATCCCAGAGGATTAAGATGAAATCTTTTGAAAACAAAATGCAACTTCATCGTGTGTGACTTTGAGACAGGCCAGTAAGCCAGGACAAGTGGAGTAGGGGGACTGAGACAGACAGACAGACAGCAGTTCTCAGCTATCTAGCAAACCCTATCTTCCCTCATCCAGGGACACTTAAGAGTAAATGGTTTGCACCTCTCCTCCCCAACCAGAGGGTAAGTAGCTTAAATCACCCTGCTCAGGGAGACCGCAGAAATCCAATTAGTGTCGTTTGCAACCATACCCAAGGACAGATGAAATTAAGAGAATACATCTCATTTGGGTTCATCGGCATAAAGCTGATGAATGTTCTATGGAAATCCTCCCCTGAGACCTCCTCTAAGATTCCCATCTGCAAGATAGACAGAAAATCCTCAAGACAAAGGACCCAAGGTGCCCTCTCCTCCCAGGAGCACGCATGCCTCCCACTCCTGCTTCCTTCCCCCACAGGCATACATCTATCTCCCAGACTGTAAGGGACCCCAAGAGGCTTGCAGCCAGGGCAGCCACAGGCAGCAGCAGTTCGACCCAGGCAAACCCCCTGAATCGGTCCCCAAGGCCCCTTTCCTCTGACTCCTCAGCGAGCCACCGCGAGCAGCCGAGGCTCCTGTCCCCAGCCCTTCCTTGTTTCACTGTGCGCAGCTTTCACAACCATCCTCTAAAATTCACCGGGACTCGTGTGGTGAGACTTTCCTGCACGGAGTCAAGAACCCACCCAGTACCGGCCTGACCCTGGGCCGACCTGCCAGGTCCAGGTCCCCTTTCCGGGAACAGTTTCATAAGGGCAGGAAGGGCAGGAAGAGCAATGTGTAAGGAATAAGGTTGGATTTAACTAAATGACGATATGGCTACAAGTGACCTACAGCGTTCCCGTTTCCCCGAGTCCTCCTCTGTTCCCTAGAGAGGGCCAGGTACTCGTGCTCTCCCCGGCTGTGGCGCTGGAGGGCTGCTCTTTGGTGGCAGAATAAAAGGCAGCAGCAAAGGAGGTGGGAGGGAGTCTTTTCTCGGGCAGCTGGAGTCTCTGGACTTGTACCACAAAGGTAGTGCCTGTGCCATAGAAACACCCACTGCATCTACGCAGAAGGCCCATTCAGAACACGAAAGTTCAATGAAGAGCATCTCTACGGCCCCAGCGAGGGCTTTAACTCCTTGACAGATTCGGACTGCAGGTGTCGCCTACGCCACACACGCAGAAAGATCTTTACAAAACGGGGCCTTGTTTTCCTGCGAATGTTCCAAAGAGAAAATAACAGGGAGAGAAGGGCTGTTCTCTCAGAAAGCACAGATCCTGCCAAGTGGGTTCTGAATGTGTTTCTCAAAAATGTCCATGTGCCATCAGTGGCGGTTGAGTGCTTCCGGAAAGGGACAGAACGGGCATCAACGACCCCGTGAGAAAGCGAACATTTCAGGGAACTTGCTCGCTGAGGAAACAGGTAGTCCCGCTTTAAGTCACAATACAGACACATAGCAGCTCTTCACTGGCTGGAAACACGGTTACATCACCTTGTGATGCTGCAAGGAACTCGCTGAAGCCCTGAGGGGAAGTTTCCTCATATTTCCCTGTTTGAGACTCAAGTGAATAACTGTTTTGGGGGAGATTTGACATATATCTGATTACACACACACACACACATATAGATATATAGATATATGGCAACCAGACTGACTCACTGAACTCACACAGTTATCAATTTGTTTCTTCAACTTTGGAATCCCGAAAACAGTCATTTTACCACTTATTAGAACTATTTTTAGTCAACCAGAGGGAACGCGGGCAACGTCAAAACAGTAGAGAAGGTTTGCTCTTGAGCAAGGCTGACGCTGGGTGGTCAATCTCCAGAACAACCAGCTACTTGGATCGATTTAAGTAAACATTAATTCAAGCCGCTTCCTTTGCCAACATACAGAGAGTTCATTGAATTCTTTGGTCATAAATCAAAGAGGCTGCCCAGGGTCTCCGGCAGCCCAGCTCGAGTCACAAAAAGGCAGGAACCAGAGACCAAGCAGGGACCCCGCCTCCCCCACGTCCGCTCTTCAGCTGTCCAGTATTTTCTCTGGCAGAAGTGTCAAAAATGAAAGTCAAATGTGTCCCATTGGTTTTAGACAGTTATATAAGCAAGGTCCAGCCAGTCATTTCCTAACTTAGTGCCGAATTCTGTTTTATCTTCTAACCCCATGTCTCTGCTGTCGAGGCTGCGAGGAAAATTTCAGCCATTGCCCAAATAGCTGACAGTTTTTTAAGGAAAAGGTGGACATGTTTTATGGTAAAAATAATTCATGCTCACAGTGTTAAAAATCCAAGCAACAAAAGAGTGGGTGAGTGGAAAAACAGTTCCACTTCACTCCAGGTCCTCTCTCAGGTGTACTCGGTCTTTCCCGCTAGAGACGACGACAACACATTGCATCTTCACAGAAGCAAGCAAAATCCACCAAAAACATGTTCGATGTCCAGGAACCCTGCTAGACTCTGAAAAAAGTAAGAAATGGATCCTCCCCTTTACTCACAGATTGGCTGAGGGCGAGAGTCAACAGGACACCACCAAGTGGGGTAGGTAGGAGCCGCGTACTGGGGAAACGCCAGGCCGTGGCCGTGGCCAGGTCGTGGCCGTGGCCAGTGTCGGTCCGGGTAGCCATTCAGGAGTGCATTGTGGGAGAGGTCCATGCGTTGCATGTTTAAGGCTGAGCCAGAAACCAAAAGGAGAGCTTGGAGGTGGAGCCAGGAGAGGGGATCCACCTGTAGGCATCCCATCACATCCGCAAAGGCTGGAGAAGCGAACTCTCAGGTGTGTTGAGGAAATAGCTCATAGTCTGATGTGGCCAAAACAGAGGCTCTTGGTTTAGGGGTCTGGTGGGAACTGCACTACAGGGGCCTGATTGCGTAGCGTTTTATTTATTTTTTATTTTTTTATCCTCACCCGAGGACATTTCTTCCATTTTTTGTTCAGACAGAGTGTGGGAGGGAGAGAGAGAGAGAGAGAAACATCGACGTGAAAGGGACACATCGAGTGGTTGCCACCCACATGACCCAACCAGGGCCAGGGACAAACTGCAACCGAGGTACGTGCCCTTAGCGGGAACCGAACCCGGGTCTCTCAGGACCGCAGGCCGACGCTCTAACTGCTGAGCCAAACCGGCCAGGGCGATTGTGTAGCGTTTTAAATTCCTTACTAAAGATCTGGTGCTTGATTCTGTAGGCAGCAAGCTGTTGTTTAAAAAAAAAAAAAATTTAAGTAAGGAAGTGGTATACCCAACCCTGGTGTGTTATAAAGAACACTTTGCTGAATGGAGGAGCAGAGAAAGGAGAGACTGAAGGGAGGAAGACAAATGAGGTGACCCTGGGCTAAGTACCGTGAATGGAGCCCAAACTAGTGATGGTGACAGTTTGGGAAAGACTCAGCGAGCGAGACTTGGCAAACAACCGTATGTGGAGGGTGCAGCAGATGTAAACGTCGACAGCAGTGCCCATGTGTCTCTTGAGTGGCTGGTGTATGGTTATGTCATTGTCCAAAACCAGGGACTAGAGGAAGGAGAGGGCATTTGGGGGTCGGCGGGAGAGGAAGCAGGGGATGTGTGTGGAGCTGAATCAAGAGGCAGCATCCTATGATGACAACATGGTCAACATGGACTGCATTTTTACTCTGGGCCTGATAACTGTTTTAAGGGCTTGGTACGTATTCACTCATGTCGTCCTCATGAAGAGTAGGTTTTACAATATTATTACCTCACTTTTACAGGTACAGTGATTGCATACGTTTAGAATCAGACAACTCTGAGTTCAAATCCCCCATCCACTGCTTTTTAAGTGTTTGATCTTGGATAAGTGACTTACTCAATTTAATCTCAGATGTAAAAATTAGGACATGATACCTAGCATATGGGATTATTTTGACGATTAGAGGTTATACATGTGAAGCAACTAGCAGAGTAGCTGGAAGCACATGTATCTCAGGAAAGGCTAGAAGTTATTATCAGCTGTGAGATATCCTGGAACTGTGTTCAGTAAGCAGCTGGGAATTTGTGTTTAGATTATAGACTTGAAAGTAAAAAATGTAAACATCAGTATGTTGGTGGTGCTTGGATCCGGGGATATAAATGCTATTCCCTGACTGGTTGGGAGGTGAGTGGTGTGTACCAAGAGATGAGAATCACTAGAAATTCTGTGGAATACCAATGGTAAAGAAGCAAAAAGAATAAAAGATTCTTCCAAAGAGAAATGTAGATGAAGCGACATAGGAAACGGGAAATTGGTTATAGACAAAAAGACTGGTTAAATAAGTGAGTAGTTACAGGGAATGAGAGCCAGATTCCCACGGCAGAAAAGAGCTATAGATAGAAAAGGGAGAGTCGAGCATGAACCTCCGATGAACCCTGTGGAATGCTGTCAGAGACGGCTGCACGACAGTGACCTCCCTCGCACTCAGATCTTCAGTTCTAAATACATTTCCTCTCAAAGGAACTAGGGTTCCTTCGAGAAATGGATTATTCCAGGGCTAGGGAAGGGAAAGATGAATGTGGAACTTTGGTGCTAAAAAGTAAGGAAATGACCCAGCCAGTGTGGCTCAGCAGATTGAGCGTGGTCCCATGGACTGAGAGGTCCTGGTTGGATTCCCAGTCGGGGCACATGCCCAGGTTGTGGGCTCGATCCCCAGTAGGGGGCGTGCAGGAGGCGGCTGATCAATGTTTCTCTTTCACATGGATGTTTTGATCTCTCTCTCCCTTCCTCTCTCTCCAATAAGAATCAATAAAAACCTTTTTTTTTTTTTTTAAAGTAAGGAAATGCTAGGGACATGTCAAAAGGACCCAGGAGCCAGACTGAAAGGGCTCCCTCTAGACAAATCTAGGACAACTTCAACATGAAAATGAACATTGTAAATGGATCATAACCTGTTGAATAAAATAGAAAACCATGAGCCCTGGCCAGTTTGGCTCAGCGGTTAGAGCGTCGGCCTGCGGTCCGGAGAGACCCGGGTTCGGTTCCCACTAAGGGCACGTACCTCGGTTGCAGTTTGTCCCCGGCCCTGGTTGGTCGTGCGGGTGGCAGCCACTCGATGTGTCCCTTCACATCGATGTTTCTCTCTCTCTCTCCTTCCTCTCTCTCCCTCCCACTCTATCTGTACAAAAAATGGAAAAGTATCCTCGGGTGAGGATAAAAAAAAAAAAAAAATAGAAAACCATGAGTCTCTGCTGATATAAGAAATAAATGAATACATTGAAAGGCTGACATGGGATGAAACTTGTACATAATTTCAAAGTGTTTTCTGACAAAATACTAATCATGAAGAGAAAAGTGATCTTGCAAGGGAAGGGCCTGGCAGACATGGCCTGAATCAAGTGACCTCCGGGAACCTCACCAGAACTGGGACAAGTCACACCACGGCCATTCTGTGTTATTCTTCCTGGGAGATGTCTAACCTGAATGTCATCAAGGAGAAATAAAATCAGTCCAAACGAAGGGACATCTACAAAATAACTGGTCTGTGCTCTTCGGAAGCTTCGTGGCCGCGTGAAAGTCACAGGAGACTGAAGAGTGGAGCAAACGAAATGCAATGGGCGGTTCCAAACGGGACCCTTCTCCAGAGTGGACATTGTTGGGACAATTGGCAAAACGCGAACGGTGTCTGTGGATTACATGCTAGTCATTCAAACAAGTGAACTTCCTGAGTTCCTCTGATGTTGATAGCTTTCTCGAGGTTTTGTAGGGTGTCCTTGTTTGTAGGAAGGACATCCTCGAGTATTTGGGGATGATGGGTACACATCAATCACATACCTTTATATAGCTCAGGAAAAGGCTTTTGTACGGTGCTTCCACGTTCTGTAAGCTTGAAATTATTTTTAAAAAAGAAAAAAATCTGACCCTTGAAAGTTAACAGTAAGAACATTATGCTAAGAATGTTTGGTTGCTCAATTTGGTTTTGGTGTGTGTGTGTGTGTGTGTGTGTGTGTGTGTGTGTGTGTGTGTAACAGGAACCATTACCAAGGGCCTGGCATTCACAGTCCAGCTGCAGCCCAGCCTTCTGCTTCTTGGTTTCCCTCTTTTGACTTTTGTGGCTCATTTGTAAGTTCAGCCTGGTGTGCGTAATTCTCCACAGTGTACGTAGCTACTGTTTCTATAAGATCCTTAAAATCTTTGAATGACAGTTAATTTTTAACTTTCTGTGGCTCCTGCTGATTCAAGATTCAGGGACATAGGGTAGTCTGAATTTAAAATAAAAGATTGTAAAATACCTTTGCGCTTAAATGAAGGCAAACTATGTTCAAGGATTTTTTTCCCTAAATTATTCAGTAGAATCACTTTTATATCATACATTACTGAAAAAATTTTTTTTAAAAATACGTTTTTGGTCCCGCTGGTGTGGCTCAGTGGCTGAGCGTCGGCCCATGCACCAAGAGGTCACAGCTGGATTCCTGGTCAGGTCCCAGGCCCGGGTTGTGGGCCCGATCCCTAGTCAGGGGCATGCAGGAGGTGGCGGGTCAATGTTCTCTCTCATCAATGTTTCTATCTCTCTCTCCCTTTCACTTCCTCTCTCTCTAAAAATCAATAAAGGGAAAAAAAATTTTTTAGTAAAATAAAATACGTTTTTGTTGATTTTTAGGGAGAGAGGGAGAGAGAGATCGAAGCATTGATGTGAGAGAGATTCATCGATCAGCTGCCTCCTGGGATTGCGTCCCTCACTGGGGATTGAGCCCACAACCCAGGCATGTGCCCAGACCAGGAATCGAACTGAGACCTCAGTCCATGGGACGATGCTCAATCTACTGAGCCACAACAGCCAGGCTATTATACATTAGTTTTAAGAAAATGTAGCACATTTGCATGAAATGGTTTTCCTATGAACCATTAAGCTAATATGAATTATAAACCATGCCTGTCCCATACATTCTAACCATGCCTGTTTTATACATTCTAATCATTAGTATCTTGTCCATTGAACTTTCTTGAAATTATTCTCAGCTGTTAATCTGTACTTGTAAATAACAAAACTCAGCAAACCAGACTGCAGGGATCCATCTCTGCACACCTGCCATTGGGTGGCGGGAGGGTGGGGGGTGGGGGCGGGGATAGATCACCTTGAAAGTCATGCCAGGTGGGTACTGGCAATTTGGGGAGAACATTTGTAAGGTATATGACTGTCTAACCATTATGCTGCACACCTGAACCTAATACAAAATAATGTTGAATGTAAACTTAATTGAAAAAAAATAAAATAAAAAGGAAACCCCGTTCTGATCTTCTCTCTCCCTGGCTCATTACCCGATCCATCCCAGATTACTTGACTGTCAACTGGGTGTCAGGCAAGGTAACAGGCACGGGGCCCATGATGAATGGGATACGTTCTGGGCTCTTTAAGGAACACTGGGTTTGGAGGAGGGAGCCTGCTGCCCTGCAAATTTAAGTATACTCCAATCCTTTCTACAAAAGAATTAAAATGTGATGGAAGGAGAAAAACTGCTGCCTGACAGGAGCAGGGAAGCCTCCTCGGAAAAGGGGACACATGAAGCCTTGGCTGCGTTTGTCAGGGAAGGAGGAGGGAGGACGTTACAGGCAGAAAGACAGGTTGAAGCCAAGTCTGGAGGTCTGAAAGCGTGGCTCCTTCAGCTCACAGTGCGGCTGAGTGCACAACCAAGCTCTGTGTGTGTGTGTGTGTGTGTGTGTGTGAGAGAGAGAGAGAGAGAGAGAGAGAAGGCAGATCAGAGAGGTCCCAGTGGGTACACCATTTAAAAACAAGAGAAAACAGACAAAAAGCGAATAGCAACAACAAACACGCCTGTGTGCTCTGCTGAAGGGTTTAAGCTGTATTCTGAAGGCCGTGGGGTGTCAGGGGAGGGTGTGCTGGAGTGAGCTCAGCTCTCTCCCCACAAAGGGATTCTGTGATTCCAGGAGTGGGGGTGTCTGACCCTGTGCACCTTGGGGACAGATGGCCTCTCTCTCCCTTTAGCCCTCTGTTTAAGCCTTACCTCCTCCTCTCCTCCCCCCCCCCCCCCCCAGAAATAGCATGCCACACGTTTTCTGTTCCTTAGCTGGATTTATTTTTTTTTACGGCACTTCCCAAGTCTTTGACTTATTCATGTTTATTGTCTGTCCCCCCTGGTATATAAGCGCTGTGGTAACAGGAACTCTGTCCCGTATCGCTGTCTCCGCCACACACTGTGCAGGTGTAAGTTGTGTGCACGTGTTCTTGAATGAGAGAAAGCCATGCAGACCTGCACAGATCCGGAACCAAAGGACTTGGGAACCCACAAAACTCAGATTCTAGGAAGGGAAATTGGCAGGGGCCCCGCGCTCTGAGCACCCAGGGAGAGGGATGGAGGGGTAAGGAGCCCCAGAGGGTCTCCCAAGGGACACCAGCCTTCCAAATGAGATGGCCAAGCCTTGTCCTCGTCTTTTCCCTCAGAGCTGGCCCTTTGTAACGGGAAGGCAGTCCTTGAATAATGTTCTAATTTAGGGGTGTTGGGACCTAGACAAGGATTGCACTGGGGAGAGAGAATAAAGCCTAGATCATTCTTCTAATACAGCGTCCAAAGCCAAAGGCTGGAGTCACGAAGCTGGTGTTGTCCTGAATTCCCAAGATCTCAGCATGGGCAGACCCTGGGCTGCAGAACTTGTGTGTCTCCTGGAGTCTCAGCCTGAGCAGCTCACCTTCCACTTTCTTCTCTCTCTCTTTTTAAGTATCTAGATTCTTTTAAAAATTTTTTCTTTATTGATTTTAGAGAGAGAGGAAGGGAAAGGAAGGAAGAGAGAGAAACATTGGTGAGAGACACAATCAATTGGCTGCCTCCTACATGTCCCCACTGGGGATCGGCCCACAACCTGGGCATGGGTCCTGACCAGGAATCAAACCAGTGACCTCTTGGTACGTGGGTCGATGCTCAACCACCGAGCCATACTGGCTGGACTCACCTTCCATTTTTCAGTATCTTGCATGCGTGGCCTGCCGGCCATGAGGGGCAGTCATGATACAGGGCAAATGCATCATCAACAGGTTCCTAGATAAGTACCTACCTGGGGAGGTGGCTCCCCATCTCCCACAGCGGGATGTCCGCTGAAGCAGAGTGGGTGGAGCCTGGAAGCGCCTCAGAACACTGGCCGATGGCTCAGGTCATTAGCTTTCCCGAGACTTCTGGCTAGAAATCACCTCGCATCACAAGAGAAACAGACAAATCTCAAGTACATGAAAACTGGTGGCCTTGTTTCTGGGTCCCCCCGGTTTGAGAACCAACCAATTTGCTCCTATTTCAGGCAACCAAAACCTTGCATTATGGATATGCTAGGAAGATTCAGCCGTGGTCGGATTGCCTGGAATATGGGTGATTATGAGAACATCAGCGAAAGGAATTCCACAGGGGCCACCCTCGTCAGGCAGAATAAGACAGCACTACCAGGAGCTTCTAGACCACCTAAGCTGCCAAAGCCACCAAAAAAGGAAAAGGTATGATCATTTGCTTTTCTGGATCATCCTAGAAAACACCAAGCTCTTTCAATGTGTGAATTAGAGAATGCTATTCAATAGTAATACAGCTACTAAGGTTTTACAGCTACTTGTAACCTATCAAAACCATTTTGTAACTTACATCATATTTCCACAGTAACGTCCACACTGTGGGGTAGGGGGCTATCATTCCCACTTTATAGCTGAAGAAAACAAGAGGTTGTGGGGTTTTCAGTCTTTACTAATGTTATTGATCATATGGTGTAACCTGGAGAGGGGCACCCCCGGATTTCTAAACCCTGAGAAAGCTCTGGCTCTGAAATGGAGGTAAATCATAAACCTTCCTAAAACCCTTCCCGACTGGCTGGCAGAGTGAGAACAGACCAGTCCAAATTCTAGTTTTTTCCCATTACTACCTATGGAATCTTGAGCAAGTCACATAATTTCCCTATGTGGGTTTTTTAAATAAGTAAAATGGGGACATCAGTATCTGTGCTGAATATTTTGTAGTTATGAGAATCGTGAAGCATGTGGGAGAGGAGATACTCGCATCAACAACCATTTCCTGAGGTCTTTGCACACCCCACAGTGAAATGCACATTGCAGCCAGCCAGTGTTTCCAGTACGACACATTTCCAGGGTAGAAAAGGTAACAGAACAGCGGGGATACATCAGAGTCTCGTGCGCTCTACTTGAAGAGTCCCCTTGCTCCACTGAAGAATCTTGCCAACTCCCTAGAATATAGCTTGCCCTCTGTCACCAGAAATCTGATTCATTAGCAATGAATGACATCTGTTGGAAACAGTCTCCAAGGGAGCTGTGGAAGTCGTCCTTGGTAGGCTCCGACCCGGGGGACGCTTTGTAGTGAAAAAGAGAGCAGTTCGGCTGCTGACATTCTTATGTGGTGTGGATTTGGGGCTGGGTCCAGGTAAGATGGTTTACGACAGTGTGTGTACAGGAGGCTTTGGATTAGATACTTTCCATCACTGAGCTAATTTTGTGCAGGGTTAGAGCCATCATGGATTAAACGAGTCACTGAATCCAACTGGGCAACCCTGTAGGGGTTGTTTGTAAGTAAAAAAGTTTTGTGCATTACAAAAACAATCTGTTGAAAGACTTTATTTTGAAATGATTTCAAACTTGCAGGAGAGTCGTAAGAACAGTTAGAAAGTCAACTCCTGATATATTCTTCACCCAGAATAATCAGTTAATTTGCTTTAATGCTTTCTTTCTATGTGTGTGCGCGCGCGCGCACACACACACACACACACACACACACACTTGGTTTTTTCCAAATAATTTCAGGGTAAGTTGCAAACATGATGCTCCTTTACCCCTAAATATTTCAGGGTGTATTTCCTAAGAACAAGGATGTTCTCTCATAATCACAGTGCAATGATAAGATTCCACAAATTTAACATTGATACATTATCATCTAATCCAGTGATTTTCAACCTTTTTCATTTCACGACACACATACACTAATTACTGAAATTCTGTGGCACACCAAAAAAATATTTTTTGCCAGTCTGACAAAAAAAATAAGGTATAATTTTTATTCCTTCACACTGAATAGTTATTGTGTTGGCTGTTGTCATTTTTTTATTTGACAAGCTAAGGGAAAAGAGGTCAGTGCCCCTGACTAAATAGTCAGGTATTGCATGTTTTAAAAATTCTTGCAGCACGCAAGTTGAAAAATCGCTTATCTAATCTACAGTTCATAATCCAATTGTATGAACTGATCCAATAACGTCCTTTGTATTTTTCTCTGATCCAAGATCCCACCTAGGCTCATGTATCACATTTAGTCCTCATGTCTCTTTTTGTTCCTTAGTTTTGGACTTTTATAACACTGACCCATTTTGAAGGATATAGACCAGTTCTGTAGAATACCTCTTAATTTGGATTTATCTGACGTTCTCTCGTGCATAGATTCAGGTTTTGTGTTTTTGGCAGGAACCCCAAACAAGTGATGTTATGTCCTTCCCAGTGCATCCATCCCATCAAAGAGGCACCTGATGTCGGTGTAACTCGCTGTTGGCGAGAGTAACGGATCACTTGGTCACATCTCCCTTCCAGAGAGGAACAAAACACTGTTATCACTCAAAATAATCTCTTTGTATCAACGAGGCTTTCTTCTAAATATCCAGAGATACATTAGAAACTTGTTCCTAAGTCCATTTTTCTGGATCATCCCACAGGGCTTTTATGGATGTTACTCCAATAAATACTCCCCACCCCCTTAATATAAGTCCTCTCCAGTGAAAATAACCTGAAGCAAGTGTTGTTATAAACTCAAGCAAATAATGGGTAAAATGTGTGTAAAGTCTCCAGCACAATGTCTCACACGAGCCACCAGGGAGTGGCTGCTATTGCCCTGCTTATCAGAAATGCCAACACACTTTCCGTTCTTGTGCTGGAAGATTCAGAACCAGGCACTGAAAGCGGCCCCAAAACAGGAAGAATTTGTCAGTGGTACTAAGTGATTCGGGAGAAACCTAAAACGTATCAAGCTATACATAGTATCATGTTTTCTCAAGATAGATGGTTTGAAAGTGGGAATATTTTATATATTCAGGATCTTGGGTTTGGATATTTACTTATAAACCGAAGTTTGGAACACAACTGAAATATTTCTAAAATATAATATATGATATTTAATTTATGATATTGGAACACAACTGAAATATTTCTAAAATATAATTTATGATATTTAATAGTATGTATCATTCTTGTATACATTTACCCAAAATGCTCTTGAACATATTTTTGAAAATTCACTGAAAAAATTTCTAAACTGTTTTTTCTATATTTCTCCAAATTTCTTTTTTTGTCCTCACCTAAGGATATTTTCCCATTCGTTTTTTTTTTTAGATAGAATGGAGGGAGGGAGGGAGGGGGGAGAGAGAGAGAGAGAGAAAGAGAGAGACAGAGAGAGAGAGAGAGAGAGAGAGAGAGAGAGAGAGAGAGAAACATTGACTGGTTGCTTCCCGTACGACCCTGACTGATGCTTGGAATTGAACCCACAACCAAGGTCTGTGCCCTTGACCGGGAATTGAACCATCTACTTTTTGGTCCATGGGCCGATGCTCTAACCACTGAGCCAAACTGGCCAGGACCAAATTTCTCCTTTTAAAACTAAAAGAATGTCTCTTAAGTTCTCTATCTTCTGGTCCATTTGTCATTTTCCCTTCTTGATTTTTGGTTAACATTTTCCCCTCCACATAAGGAACAGCCACTTAAATGTCATCAAACGTACGTGTATGCACCAGACATCTTTAACACCATCCATTTCTATTCCATTTCTTTGCTTGTAAATATTCCCATTGCCCCCCTTCATTCCACACTTGGATTTAATTTCAGTGATTGGTACATTCTTCTCTCATCCGTTCACTCACATTGAGTGTGAAAGCAGTAATTCTCAAACTTTAATGTGCATATCAATCACCTGCAGGTCGCATTAAGATGTAGATTCTGGTTCGGTAGGTCTGGGATGGGGTCTGGGATGGGGTCTGGGATTCCGCATTCCTCTCCAGGTCCCAGGCAGTGCATCTGATGCTGGTCCAGGGACCTTGAGTCACAAGAAGGATCTGACACTGATTTATTGCAGGCTGAGCTAGAAATGGGAAGGACATGATGGATCAAGGGGGGCGGGGAGGAAGACTAGGAAGAACAGGCTGGCAGGGCAAAAGTGACCGACAATAACCTAGTCCCCTGGAGGAAGTGACTGGAGGTCAGAGTGCAAAGGGCGTCTGGTGATGAGGCTGGGGGAAGAGGATCAACAAGTGCACTTTGAATGCATGGCGCTAGGAGCTTGGATTTTACTGGGCTGACTTTAAACGGAAGTGACAGGATTAAACTTTATTTTGGAAAAACTATTTAGACACTGCCTGGAAGAAAATTAATTAGAACTGTTTGACATGAAAGGGAGATGAGTTCAAATGGCATTTCGGTAGCTCAACTGAGAAATGAGGAGGGATTAAAAGGCAGAGAGAGAAGAGACAAGATGGCGTATTTAAGACACAAAAACGTACCCGATTCAACAGCTCTCAACAGCTCTCGGTGCTGCCTGGGTGGGGAAAGCCTTCAGTTACCAGGGGAAAGACGAAAGTGAGAGCTGGGAGGGAGGCGGGGGAGCCGGGGGCAGTAAGGAGACAATGAACAGGAAGCAGAGGAGTGAAGGCAAAACAAACCTCGCTAGAAAAAGCTGTTGTCAAAGGCAGGAGAAATTTAGGATAAAGAGGGTGGGGAGAGGGACACACAAAAAAAGTTAATGTGGGTGAATTTTTCTTTTACACGTTGAGTAGAAAAAGCAGATTGAGAACTTGAAAATGAGTAAAGGGAACAACTGATGATCTGAGATCCCCATGAAGAAAGAGGTGCACAGCTACAGGGAATTCACCCGTGGCAAAAACTTATCTTGATAGGAAGAGGGCTTTTTCTTCCACTGTGAACCAAGTGTCACCTCCTTCCTTGCCATCTCAGAGGTTTTTTTTAATTTTATTAATTCATTTTTGTTACAGATGTTTCTCCTTTTCCCCCCATTGACGCCCTCCTCCCTATCCCGCCCTCCCCCCCAACAGCATTTTTGTCTATGTCCATTAGTTCCGCATACACGCATGTAAGTTCTTTGGTTTATCTACCCCCCATCCCCCTCTGCTGAGGTTTGTCAGTCTGTACCCTACTTCTATGTCTCTGGGTCTATTTTGTTCATTCAATTCCATAAATAAGTGAGATCATGCGATATTTGTCTTTTTCTAATTGGCTTGTTTCGCTTAGAATAATACTCTCCAGGTTCAGAGGGTTGTTTTCACTTAGCTTTTCTTGGTCTCCAACATCTCCTTTGCAGCACACATTCAGAAGACTTGAATCTCAGCCTTAAGGGATCACTCTAAAGCCTGTGCTGTTTACTGTGGTAAAGACCTCTGCTCCAAAGTCTACTTGGTATGACCACATTCTGGCTACCCAGCTCCAGTTTGGGGTCATCATCTATATCATGACAGCTTAAATACTTATGTAAGTCAGGGGTTTCCAGAGAAAAAGAACCAATGGGGTGCACTGATTGATTGATTTTAAAGAATTAAAGCATTGGCTCACATGGTGGTGGAGGGCGGTAATCCCGAACCTGCAGGGCAGGGGGCAGGCTGGAGACCCAGGCAAGGTCAAAGGCAGTCTAGACACAGGATCCCTTTCCGTTGGGGACCGCAGTCTGTTCTCTCTGAAGTCCTTCAACTGACCAGACAAGACCTGCCTACATTAGGAAGGGCAATCTGCTATGCACAGTCTATCCATTTACATGTTAATCTCATCTAAAAATTCCTTTATGGCAACATCCACACTGGTGTTTGACCAAATATCTGGGTACTACGGTCTCACCAAGTTGACATATAAAATTAACTATCACAGTGCCCATTGCATCCAGGTGTGGGGATTAAATGAAGTAATTTATATAAAGCATCTGACAACAGTCTAGACACCAGGAACCAAAAAGCAATGTGGTGTGCATGTGTGTGTTTAAGTTCTTTATCAACAGCATGATTTTAAAGCTGCTTGAGGAATATAGAAAACACTGCAACTTTTCACTGAATCCAAAAAGGATTTTGCAAAACCCAATGTTACTTCTCTCTCTAGTCTTAAGACAACATAATTCAGTATGGTATTATGTTGCTACAAAAGTTACACTTAATAGCATATTATTTCCTGAGACCATGAGTAGCAATGATCTCATCCCTTTCATAGTAAATATTTTATAATGCCCTTTACTTCCCTAAAATAAAATTCATAAATAATGCAACCTACTTACATAGACAATTTATAACAAACCAATACAATGCACTAGACTTACTATTTTAAAAGTAACTTAAACTAATATATTTTTAAATACATAGATATTGGGGCGCTAGATTAGAAAATATAATGAAGTAGGGAGATGCTGACATCGCTATACAGCCTCCATGAATGCCACAGCTAAAAATGAAGACTGAGACAGATATACTGTATTGATGACTCAAATTCCACAAGTACTGTAGCTGTTGGTAATATTTTCCAAATTATGTCAATTCTTATTAAAATTCTGGAACCTTACAAGGTAAAAATCTTCCCTCAATTTACACACTAGTGGCATTCCTGGACAATTCAGCATATAATAAAATCATTTGAAAGATACATTGTGCTTTTATGTAAAGCAGAATTAAATTCTCAACTTAGATCATTATAAACAGGTTTTTTTCTTACCCACATGAACGTCCAGCACGGCATTTCAAAGTCATGCCGGAGGTGGGACAATTCTTCATTCCATGGGCTGTCCCACACAAGACAGTTCTAGCATCCTCGGACCCGACCCTGTCACCCATCACTTTGCCGAGCGAAAATGGCCCTACATTTCCAAAACCCCCTGATGAAAATCTGACATATAATGAACATGTTTCAGCAGCATGAGTTAATGGAAATGAGACCTCTACATTCCTAAGTCCTAAGATTCAATGTAACAAACAAATGTTCAAGATAAATTCAAAAGGTTTATTGCACCAAATGCCACAAAAAAAAAAAATCAAAATAATACATGGACAAGTTTTAAGAAAAAATTTCCATACAATAATATTGATAACTATTTAATTGATAAAAAATATAAAGTCCTATCAATTTGTCTTCCTGGAGCGTCAATTATAACAAATCCCAGAATTTTCTCCTTTTTGAAACACCACTCAAATATAAGCATATTGCAATCTTGCTTCCAAGATATAGAGTTCACCAAATTTTGACATTTAAAAATTAACATTTAGAGGGGCTGCTTGATTTAGGCAAGTGGTCTAATTAAATATCCCCTCCCCCAAAGCACAATACAAAACAAATGGTTCACATTTACCAAGAGAAGCTAAAGACTCGATTTAATGGTTAAAGTATGCATGAACAAAATACTTTCAAAAGTACATAAGAGTGGATAAATCCAGACATTTAAAAGTGTTTCGGGGTCACTTTATATTCTTTATTTTTATGTACAACTAACTCTAGTGAAGAACCTAAAAAGCTACAGATTGAATTTTTATAAAACCTCAGGACCTAATTATAAGCCTGTTGAACAACAGTTTAGTATCGTTTAGCAAGCAGAAATTTTCCTCCCTCCAAAAAAGTTAGTTTTGAAAAATATGGTAAGTTTAAAAAGTTGTGATGCATAAACGGCAGTTCCATGGGATGTGAAAAGATTATAGTTACTTTCATTAAAAAACAGCACACTTCAGAAAAATGGATTGAAGCCTGTACAAAAAGCTATTTAACACTGATAAAAATAAAATACTTTGGAGTTATGCACAAGTATGGAAGCTACATTTTAAATTTTCATTGTCATGTTTACACGTTCACAATTATCTTTACATTCATTTCACTCGTCCATCTATTAAAAATAAAACCGCAACAGGCTAGAAAGAGGGCCGCCGCAGTGGCGCGCGCACTCTGCTCTGCCACGCCTCACTAGCTTGCTTAAAGATGCTACAAAAGTTACACTCAACAGGTAAGACTTAAAAGTTGAAGAAATCCTAAGGGTGGAATCTTGTCAACTGAGGTAGTTTTCTCAGAACATGTTTAAAAATTGTATCTGTTTCTTGAGGTGGGCATGGGAGAGGGTGGGATCCCTTTGTCGCCTCTCGGGCTAAGACAGAATGAAGCCACTGGGTGGTGTGTGGTGTGTGAGGGGGTGTATCTCAGCACAAGTCCGCGAGATTTTTTTCTTCTTCTCCTCTTTTGGGAAGAGGTTGAATTTAAGACAAACAAAACCTGGATGTTGTTTAAAGGGGGGTCTAAGAAAGCAGCAACATTCTCGGTCTGTTCTGGCAGGCGGCAGGCGTGTGGAACCGGGTACCACTGAGACCATCCCACACACGGCCCACCTGTGGTTTTCCACAGACATTTTCCAAGAGCAAGTTTTGGAAAAGTAGATTGAGAGGCAAATTAAATCTTCTCAGGCTTTGAGGGGGCTAGGCAAAATCTTTTATGCATCAAGTTTAGAATCAGCCTTTTAAAGCTCAATTTCCCCCTATATGGATCTAATTTTCAACATGTCACATAAGAATGGAACTGATTTTGTATCGAGTTATTTTCTATGAAACCCTGGAAGGTGGTGAATGAGGGAAAGTGCCCAAAACGTGTAAACAAGGAAAAGGGAACGAGAAATGAGGGAATGCTTTAAACTGGTGCAGATGGACATGCTGCAACGTCAGCTATCACAATGGATTTACATGTAATGAAAAACAAATGATGAGCGGGCCGAGCCACAGGTAAGGGGCGTTCTCTGTGTGTAACAACAGCACGCGATGATGTCATGGAACGAGAGCATTTAAAACATAAACTCAGATGTTAGGCAAAAGAAAACAGAAAAATCTACAAAGAATGGAAAATTTCAATTGTATGAAAGAAAGACATAAAATAAAGATTAAAGATCGTAAGAGCTTTAATGCACCCATCTACATTTCACATCATAAAAAAAAAGGGGGGGGGCAGCAATTCTGACTCATTCCTAAGACTTGTTCCTAAGAAACGATACACCCATTTTTCTCCGCTGCTGCTGTACTCTTTCAAACAAATAATTAACTTGTAAAAGAAGAGATAAACTTGTGTAACTTGGTGTTGACTTCATCAAATAGATCTGAAGTCATTCTAACCCCTAATAGGGAAGTCACTTCATATTCTTAGGTACAAAGGATACAGGAAAGGGCGAAAATTAATTTATAAGAGAGTGAAAGGAAATTGGAGCCTGGTTGTAATGAGCTGTACTCAAGATCGTCAAGATGCTAACAGTGTTTTGTTTTACTAGATTAGCTCCTGTCATTTAACGACCAATTTTTTAAGAAGTCTTTTCCTTTATCCTGGATGTCAGTACATCATCTGACATGGTCATAGTTCATGGTCAGTAAACTAAGAAAAGTTTCTTTTATAGTAAGAGAAAATTACGGTTTTTAAAAAGTGAACTATGCTAACAAATAAACAATTCCTCATTTTGGCAGGTTTGATTCTACGGGGGAGTTCATTTCTGGGACGGTGTTTTGTGAAGTATGTAGGAATTGGAAGGCACAGAGATGATAATGCAGAAATTTAGACCATGTAGGAGTTGTTTATAAATGTTCAAACTAATTACTTTCATTAGTCATCCTGAACTGTTGCGGGTTTCATTTCCCACTAGGACAGCTGTGCCTTTTGAAGTATAAATAGTCGTTTGTATTAACTATTACAAGAAGAAAGTGGCTTTGGCTGGAAAAACTTAGCAACAGAAACACTCTCAAGCTTATCGAAGACTTTGGTGAGCGGCCTCTCACAGCGGCCGCCGAAAGCTCGGGCAGATCCGGTCAGACGGACGATATCAAACTGGGTACTTCGCTGCTGCCAACGCCACCCCGTCGGGACTGAGATGCTACATTGATTCTTGGGTTTATTGCACCAACAATCCGCCTCTAACCTACCTGTGGCTGCATCTGAGACAAGGTAAACGCCAAGATGTGAGAACAGTGGGTCCCTACAGCCCTCTCTCCAACAGTCAGTCCTTTCTCCTGTTCTAGGTCAGACAGTCGCTCCAACCGCCACCAGAGCTGATGCGGGCACAGGTGGCTTTCTTTACTTCACCTTTTGTGAAAAGCAAACTCCGACTTGGAATCTGAAGTCTTTTCTCTGACTTTCTTCTTAGAAGAGCAAAAGCTGCTTTCTCCAGTGTGGAAGGCTCATGGTGGCGCTCTGGAGCGTTTCCCACTGGAATGGTGTGTGCAGTTTACCTCCTGCTCCAGTCACTTGTCGTCCGGCCCACACACACAGGCCACAGTGCCAACAGCTTAGTGTTTCGTGTCGTGCGCATGCCTCCTCCTACCCAAAGGTCACTCTCTCTGTGGATTCATGGGTAACAGAAGGCCTACAGGGTTCATGAAAAACACACATGCTGTAATGTCAAGTAAACCTAAGTTCCAATGAAGCATCCACTTGAAAGCAAAATAAAACAAAACAAAGCGGTGGAATGACTGTTTCTGTTTGCTCTTCTTATGCTTTTGATGTCACAGAGAGCTTATTCCTTGCTCTTTCAGTTGAGAATCTGTTTTTTTTTTCTTCCAAGGAGAACGGTCCTGAGCTTTAGCTTATAAGAGGATCTGAGCGACATGAGGAGAATGGGTGCTGGCCACAGCAGTCAGCAGAGGCAGGTCGTTCGACTCAATCCTGAATGTTGAGAAAAGAGAAGATTAGACTTTAAAGCAGCACGGTTTTGCAGTTATGTACTATTGCTAAGGACCAAGCGTGCTACATCGTTGCAAGCAAACGAAAAAGTAAGAGTGATGGAAAGATTATACACCTGTTCTTTTAATATGGTCTCCCAGGGGACACTGCCCAGCGGACAAAGGGGCATGAGGAGGTGTGCTGGACATATGTATGGACACAAAGCTGTTCTTCTCACAGCAGGGCCACCAGTTTTAAGTCCATCCCTCCCCGTGTTCTCTGCTCGCTGTGTTACACTCGAATCTCTCTGCTGTCTCCTCATCCCTCCGTCAGCACCTGGAATGCACATGGACTCTGCACCTACGTTACAACTAGTCTCAGGAAAATGATGAAGGTGGCCATTTCTTCAAAAACCCTGGGGGTTTGTTCCTCAGGGTACACAACTGAGATCTTCACTAAGCACTGGAGCCACGACACACTGAGAGCAAAGTGACACTAACAGACACCGAGTCCAGAGAGATCGAGGCATCAGACGGACGCAGCTCTGCCGGCCGCTCTTAAAGCAGAGGCGGGTCCCGCACGGTCACAGGCTAAATGCTGACAAATGTCCTGAAAAAACTGAGGATTGCTTCAGTCCATAAAATATGTCCTCATCTTTCCCCTGAATTCCACAAAAATTAAAAATGAAGTTTGAAAAGGAGGCTGGCATGAGCTCATGGAGTTTCTTCCACGTGTCCTGCAGTCATGCTCCCCACAGATGTGACTCCAGAGCGAGCAGCTCTGCAGCACTGTCGTGGGAGGAAGGGACTAACAGAGCTGGTCAGGATCCAATAATGCACTGCCAGGGCCAGGGATGAGAGGGCGCATAAATCCTGTGACCCGGCCAACTGTGCTGTGATGGACACCTGTCAGAGTCAGGGACCAGGTCATGGAAATACAAGGCACCCATCTGCAATGGGAAACCTCATGCAGTGAGATAAAAGTATGAGGCTGGTCCAGATGGTGTGGCTCAGTGGTTGAGCGTTGACCCATGCACCAAGAAGTTGCCAGTTCGATTCCTGGTCAGGACACATGTCCAGGTTGTGGGCCCGATCCCCAGTGGGGGACATGCAGGAGGTGGCCAGTCGATGTTCTCTTTTATCGATGTTTCTATCTCACTCTCCCTTTCCCTTCCTCTCTCTCTAAAATCAATAAAGGAAAAAAAATTTAAAAAGAAATGAAAGTAGGAGGCTGGTCAAGAAATCTAAACCAAAACTAAGGAAAAGAAAAACACAACAGAGATACTTGGTAAGCTAACTGCAAAAGCAAATGTCTCAAAAGGGGAAGATGTTTTAAAAATGATGTAAAAAATAAAATGTATAACAGGAAATGCTACGAGCCAAACAACACAGTAAGTCCTAACTTGGGTGTGAAAGATGGAAAGTCTGGCAAGAGTGCAAAGGCCTGAATCCTGATACTTTGATTAGCAGGCTTCACAGGAAATGTCAAGGCTGACAATACATACACACTGTTTTCTTGCTCAGACTGGGAAAATCATCATCGTAGTTAAGTGGGACAAGTCCCCACAGCCATAATGTCTTTTTGTTAGTCTGTTGAAAAATTCAGCGGAGTAAAACAAAAGCCAGAATTTCTTCTCCAGAGATGTCACGGCCAACCCCTCTGGAGGACGCTGTACACTCTTGGTGACATAAGCAGGCCTCCGCTTCTGGGGGGCTCAGCGGCAGGAGCAGGAAAGCGCAGCCCTGCGAACGGGTGGCCCAGGAAGTCCACACAGCCTTCCTGCCTCCTCCAGGAAGTGATAGAGCACGGGCTGCGGCTGCATGTCTGACAGCCTGCCACTTTGACGTCTCACTGAAACGACTGAACGGGCAAACAGAGTGGGGTTCAACTGTTCACTTTCACTCATAAAACAACCCAGGGAGAAGACTAACATAGTACCACTAGCTTCAAGTTCTGCGCTAATGTCTGGTATCAGGTGCAAAGAACATGCGGTTCCTTGAGGGGCAGCAAGGCACACACCTGATGGTCCCCGAACACTTCAGTGGGGCACTAGGACCCGGAGGGTTAAGGTAGCACAGACTGAATGGGTCAGAGGGTACAGTGCTGGGGACAACCCCATCACAGGGAGAAATGGTGACACTTCACAGAACTCACCCCAGTACGACACCTAGTTCTTTCACATGGACTCGTGTGTGCCCGCGAAGGTATTCCGACAGCATCTTACTTTTAAGGTACATCTCCTGTAATCTGTCTTCAAGATGCATGATGCACTGCGAAGCCAAAACACGCACAGTGAGGGCCGGAACGAAAACCTCTGCGGCATCCTCTGAGCCAGCGTCCCCGCACTTCACTTCGAAGCACACAGTTATACTCTCATCTCTTGCAGAGACACTTAAAACATCACAAACCATCTCAAACCCTATCACTAGTGGGTATAAGAACAGGCTTTTGTAAAACACAGTTTATTTTTTCCCCATGACTATTAAGATTTTCATATATATCTTCTGGTCTTTTCTAAAAAGCATTTTTTACATAGTAAAAATTAATCTATAAGTGCTTCTTAAAAAACTTTATAATAATCCTTTCCCTGTGTTGTTAGAAATTCTTTATCAACGCAATTTTATGGCTAAATAATTTTCAAGAATGTGAATTTACCATTGTTTACTTAACCACATAGCAATTTGCATGTGTGTTATAAATAATTTTGTAAAGGACGGCTTTGTTGTTGTTGTTGTTTTCCTATATATCAGATTATTTTGGCACAATACATTCCCAGAGGTATATTTTGAAGTTCTTTTTATTTTATTTTTTTCTCAAGAGTATATTTTAACTAGGTCTCTAACAACAGTAAGGAAAGGGCGATTCTTTTCGGGGCACGGCTCCCTCGGCCCGCGTCCAGGCCGTGTGTCAGGGCAGCGACCATCTGTGTCTTCACTGGAGGCGATGCTTTCGCGCGTGGAGGCCCAGCGCTCCGCGCACCCTCAGTGAGACACCTGGCGGCCCTGGCAGGAGTGACTGGATCACACACAATTTCCTTCTAGATCATTACGCCTGCTATTTTCAAGGTAAAAAAGATTAACAGATGCATTTGAGAATGTTGATCTTGACCATCTGGGCTGATCAGTGACATGGAAAAAGCATCCATTAGCGGTGTAGTCTTTTCGGTTTTTCATTGGCTTAAGATCTTAAATGCTTTGTGTTGGGTGGATGAAACACAACCGGTAAGTGATTATGAGTAATAATCAAAGCAAGGAGGGTTTTGCCCTCATGAAAATGTTCCCCCAGACAAACAGAGTTCAGTGGTGAAAGCATCTCTCTCCTGTCAAGTTTTAGTACCTTATTGAATAAATACAAAATGTTTAATAAGAGTGTTATAAAATGTTAAAAAGAACACTCACATTACATTAAATCCTTTATGTTTTAAAATAGTTAATTTTCAGTGTATTCATAGTCTCCACGAAAACTGTATGTTGTAGTGTCAAAATAAAGAGAACAATGGTCTAAACGGGAGGTATGCTATTCTTAAAATGAAAATATTTAGAATTTTTTTAAATAAAAGGCTTGATTATTAAATAGAACTATTTGGGTTCTTCCTTCCCCTTCCTGGCATCTTAATCCTGAGATGGATTTCTTCAATTTTTAACTTTTTTTTATCCTCACCCGAGGATATTTTTCCATTTTTTGTACAGATAGAGTGGGAGGGAGAGAGAGAGAGAGAGAGAGAGAAACATCTACGTGAAGGGACACATCGAGTGGCTGCCACCCGCACGACCAACCAGGGCCGGGGACAAACTGCAACCGAGGTACGTGCCCTTAGCGGGAACCGAACCCGGGTCTCTCCGGACCGCAGGCCGACGCTCTAACCGCTGAGCCAAACTGGCCAGGGCAACTTCTGAAATTTTAAACAGCTACTTTTCCTTTCATACTGAAGGTTCCAATAGGCATTCAATCATGTTTCACTGAAATGATTTTTAAGGAGGATTTTAAACTGCACATGATATTTCCTCTGATCTTGGTTTCGTCAGGTTAAGTCATTCATATTATTAAGTGGTTAAACATATTTCTGTCCAAATGAAGTTTAAAAAATTAGCTACAGTAACTTATTGCTTGGAAAACTAAAATGTCAAAAGTAACAAGAGCTAATTATTAGAAATAATAATAGTATCAGTACTAGAAAATAAAATATAAAAGTTTGATAAATAATAAACTCTAAAGTATCTTTTTCCCTCACAGAAGAGGCAAGCTCAGCCTCACAAGCAGGATGCACCTTGCTACTAGCAAGAAAGGCCGCCTCTGACTGTGGAACCAGTCCGGCTGCAGGAACCCGACGTCCCTCTCGCACTACCCCAGGGACAGAAGTCCTCAAGACAAGCTTCAGTGTAAAGCCCAAATAAAGATTTTAGTGAAAAGGTGTTGTAGGTATTTACAACCATTAACATTGTTTTAGGAAAGTAGTTACCAACAATCATACAAGTAGTAGCAGCTTCCTGAGTGCTTATAACATCCAACACCATCCAAGTGCTTTAGGTGAATTATCTAATTTTCGTTTCATAACCATATGAGTTAGGTTCTATTACCTCCCCAGCCTTACAGATAAGGGAACTGAGAAGTCACACAGTTCGAAAAGAGCTGAGCTTGGGTTTGACTTCAGGCTATTGGACTCTAAAGCCCAAGTGGTGGCCACCACTGTATCCTGGCTGTTTAAGCTCTGCTTTTACTATTATTATTACTTTTAACCCTCACCTGAGGATATTGTTCCACTTATCTCAGAGTGGAAGGGAGAGAGAGGGGGAGAGGGGGACGGGGGAAGAAACACTGATGTGAAAGAGACACATCGACTAGCTGCCTCCAGGAGGACCCTGACCAAAGCTGGGGATGAACCACAACTGAGGTATGTGCCCTTGACCAGAATCGATCCCACGATTCATTGGTCCACAGGCCAGCACTCTAACTGCTGAGCCAAACTGGCCAGGGCTCCACTTTGACAGTTTAAAAAGCAGTATCTTAGCCCTGGTTTTCAGAGGATTCTCGCAACACACTTGTTGAATTGGTACTACCTTCATTTTACAAATGGGAAAGCCATGGTTCAGAGACACCTGGGCTTGTCCACCACCACACAACTGATCCACGGCGAAGCCTAGACCTGAACTCCGTGCAGTGGCCTCGCTGCCACGCCACGCTGCCACGACTCAGACAACCCACAGACCGTATGTCAAAGCACCTTCGTCAAGGACATAGAAGTCCTGACTGTTTCAGAGGAATGGGGTACCACTATAGATTCAGTCATAAACTCAGGAAAATTACTCTCCTTTGGCAGTTCGTGTAGGTAATTAATACTCAGGTAATTACAACTTTGCTGTTAAATAGCTCTGTGGCCTTTGTGGGGCCAGAGGGACATAAGGAATGTTCTGGTTTGGGTTACACTGCAGAGCAACAGCCTGCAGGAGGGAGGGGGGAGCAGAGGAGGTGGGCTCTTCCACCTGAGCGTCTGTCCCCAAGGTCCTTTCGTCTACACTTCTCCTAGAGATGCCCTCAGCCTCGCTCCCACTTTGAGACCCTTCGCCCATCCTCTCTAAATACGGTTTCTCGCAGTCTCTCTGTCTACACACACATCTTGAAAAGAATTTGCCTTGGGCATTAATTCCAGTGACTGAGGGAGAGCTGTTGATCACTTTTAGGCGCTTCTAGGCTAGTTTGTTGTTTGAATTTAATGTAAGGTCATGAAAGTGATTTTAAAATCCCATTTAAAAAGGGATAACTGATAGCATCTTCTATGAGAATTTCAAGTGTTTACACAAACGATACTTGTTTTTATCTGTAATGACTTTGTGATATGAATCTAATAAAAAACCAGCAAGTTCTCCAAAGGAGGAGTTTACGCTTGATCTCTCCCCCATACCCAACTTATTTTACCTGCTCAGAAAGATCTGTCACTAACACTCCACGTTATTTGTTTCAAGGGAGGGCGCCTTTACAAAAGTCAATCCTGTTTGCTGCTTTTATGTTGAATGTTCTGTATTTACTTATGCTAACGTCTAATTATACCAAAAACAATACATGTGAATTCATGATTTTATAATCCAAGTATTGTTAAAAATGATTTTAAAGTATATCTCTTTGGTGATGCGAGAACTAATACTTACAAAATCGGCAGGGAGGTGAAGCTTGTAAAGCTGTAAAATGGACTGAAGTAAACTGGACACCTGACTGGAGACCAGGACATCCTGGCCCAGTTTTGTGTTGTCCATCACCTTCCTCTGACTCGTGGCCACCTGGACACTCCACTTGTCCGTGTCCGCGATGATACAGACGGCTTCCGCGATCGGCTCATCAAGCACCGGATGCTGGAAGAGAAGCACATGGGTCAAGCTTTCACAACACTCCAAATGACAAGCAAAATGTCCAGAATGTTTCGGTTTAGGATTAGACTAACAGCTTAGAAGTTGATGGTAAGAGCTACAGAAATTTAGAGATTTACAGGGACTAAAATAGAATTGTCACTGAATCATCATTTAAAACTCAATTTGATAAAAATTGCACTTAATCATTTTTTTTCCGTTCACCCAGGAGGGATACTATAAATGTTGTTAAATGTTCATAGATAAGTGAAGAGATATGTCCCCTCCCTACATTTCAGGATATTAAAATTCATTTCCTTTTCAAAGACTTGCATTCTCTGTTTGAGATGGAAAATATTAGAATAAGATGCAGGATTCTACTGCCATTTCTCCAATAAGAAGGTTTAGCAGGGTAAATCAATATTCCCTTGAAGTTATAGCTTTAATCGCTAAGCAATGCTTATTTAGTAAGTGCGGTACATGCATACATCAACTCCAACAACCAACTAAAAGCAGACTGGGGTATGCATTTACTTATCTAGAGCATCCAAAAGGGAAAAGTATGGCTACTGACGAACATACTTAAAATACAAAATTCTCAATAACTGGGGATTTGGGGATAGAGCACGTTAACTAGTCAACTGTGCCACAGGGCAAAAATGGTAAACACTGATTCAGTCCAGAAAGAGGGCCTTACCAAAAAATCCATTTCTTGAAATTGATCAAAGTATAACTGCTTCACCACCAACACCTTTGACATTCATATTGAGTACCCCACATGTGTACATATCAACATCACAACAGGAATGTCCTAGGGCCCAAACCAAGACAGCAAGGAGGAGGCGGGGGGAAGGCGAATATATAGAAGGAGAGAAACAGACACCCTCATGGCCAATGTGCATGAGCATGTGTCTAACCCTCATTTGCCAAAGGAAAACGAGTACTGGCCTTCTTCTGTCATCCAATCCCTCCCACTACCCACTGGTGGCCATCTGTTGCTTTTGGCTACTTAGCATAACTTCCTCCCAGTAAGTGCATCCTAATTTCCTTTGGAAGAATGACCTTTCTTGGATAAGACCTGGAAGGCCCCACCCTCCCACCAGCAAGGGGTGGTAATACAGCCCAAGCTAGGCCAATCAGATGCTCCCTCCCCATGATTCCCCTGTGGTCGGGAAAAGGAAGTCGAGCATGGTGGGCACACAGTTTTCCTAGTTCTTGGCTCCTGGACTTTCAGAGTTGCCTTGTTTCCTGTCTGTTCTAAGGCTAGTTCTTTGACCTTCTTATCAATTCCATGAATCCTTGCTATCCATCTACTACAGTTCCTTCTGCTTACGTTAATGAGAGTTGGTTTCTGCTGCTTACAACAAAGAACCCAAACAGACACACAGCCTTGCCTTGGACAATGATTACCTGTGATTTTAAAGACTTAACAATAGTGGAAAGACTGCACATAGAAACCCAAGGTGTGTGCTGCCACGTTGCAATTTTAGTTCTCTTTATTGATTTGAGAGAGAGAAGAAGTGAGAAGGAGAGAGAGATAGAAACATCAATGAGAACATCTACTGGCCATCTCCTGCATGCCTCTCACTGGATATCGGGCCCACAGCCTGGGCATGTGTCCTGACGGGGAATCGAACTGGCGACCTGTTGATGCATGGGTCAATATTCAACCACTGAGCCACACCAGCTGGACATGTTGCAGTTTTAACAGGTTATTTGGCTACCTAGTCTTGGGCTTTTTCATTAAAAGGGAAGTCTATCCAGTTTTGTATTCTTTCTCACAGAAAGGGAAGTGACTGGTGGGTTGGATGAAAACTTGGTTGGGTCCAACACCTTTTCTTACATTATATTCATGAGAGAAATTTTCAGGGTTGAACTATTTTATTTTTTTGGAACTATTTTCTTATTAAAATAATAGCAAATCAGGCATAATGTAATGGTCCAACATTTATTTAAGCTTAGGTTCACATCTTAAACATGAGAAATAAAAAATTGGACAAAGCAGATTGCTGAATTAATGAAGCCTAGTTTCCCAAGGATGGTTCTCATTTTCTGGACTTGTTAACCGAACCATACAAAGGTCCTCTTACACAATGGCCCCGTATTCCCACTCTCACCCAAAGGTTTCTGTGATGCCTCACCCCTAATCTTCTGACACACACGTAACATTCTCCAAAACAGAAATCGAAAGACAAGGCCTCAGTGACTTCTCTTTACACATTCCTGGAAGTTCTTGCTCAATCGATGTGTCACTATTTCACAGCAATATTACGACGACTTGCCATTGATGAACAAAGGAAACGGAAATGCAGAAATAAAAAATTTTGCATTTTGAGCTCAATCCCCTTTAGTGCTTTGCATTTATCAGAAAGTCACTGTGTGCTGGGTATAGCACAGAAGAGATCTATACTATGAACCTTTCCTTCAAGGGACTTATATTCTGAGAGTACATATAATCATTGCTGACCATATGCCCACATATATACAATGAGTTGAATGTATGCCATTCACCTTTCACCTAGATTTCAAAAATCACCTCCCTCTCTCAAGGTATGATAATTAACATAGCCCAAGCTAATTAACAAGGCCAATTAGATGCTCCTTCCCCACTCTTCCCTGTGAGCAAGGGGACAGGAGTCTGAGAATGCCTGTAAAGTCCAGCTTTCTTACGGATTATTTGTGGTAGATATTTGAGCCCAATTCCTAATTCAAATCATTTCCTTAAGTGATTCCTCGCCATGGTGTTAGGGAAGGAAAGCACGTAGACCATGACTTACATGGCACCACTACCAGCACGAAGAGCTTCCTTTCAGAAATAAACTGCCGGAAGAGGAGCCGCGAGGCCCCTGGGGAGGTGATGGACGGAGGGTTCTCCAGGCCGAGCAACCTCAGAAGGGTGTGAATTCATACATGGTAACAAAACAGGACAGAGAGACTGGCTCAATTATTTTACTAGGAGGAACTAAATGTGAAAAACGAGCATGAGTTATTTTGAAATCACTGGAGCAAAGAGGAAGAATCTGAGGGGAACCCGAGGAAAGAAGGACGACGGACGGGTCCACGGGCCGGGAGCACCTGATGGGGATCTGGGGCCGAGGCCCTGAAAGAGGGGGCCGAGTCTTTGTTCCCTGTATTCTTGGCCCCAGCACGAAACCTGGCATTTGAAAAATGTTACTAAATTCATCGAAAACAGGTTAAGCACAGCAAATGACAGAAGTGACAAGCATCCTGCATTCCCTGACACAAGGTATTGCTGACTTTTATGTACACAAGGGACAGAAAAAGACCAGCTGAATGTTTTTTAAAAAGTGCCTTAAAAAGATATTCGAAGAATATATTTGTATTTCTCAGATTACTAATAACTAACCCACAATTCCCTGACTATTTCCATAGGACAACCCAACTGCCTCCATCTAACTGGATCATTCAGTAGCTATTCATTTATTTACTGAAAAATAAGCATCTTTTAAAGGCAGATGGAAACAGAGGGAAATGTAAAAAAGAAAAAAGAAATGAATGTTGGAGAGAGAGAAAAACATCATCAGCAACAGCCCTGACTGGTTTGGCTCAGCAGTTAGAGCGTCGGCCTGCGGACCAGAGTCCCGAGTTCGGTTCCCGCTAAGGGCACGTATCTCGGTTGTGGTTTGTCCCCGGCCCTGGTTGGGGTCATATGGGTGGCAGCCACTCGATGTGTCTCTCTCTTCCTCCCTCTCTCCCTCCTGCTCTCTCTGAAGATAAATGCAAAAATGTCCTTGGGTGAGGATAAAAATTATACACACACACACACACACACACACCAGCAACTACTTTAGTTACATTGAAGGGGCACCAGGGAGACCAGCTGCCCAGTAATCTGGTCTAAACTTCTACTGGGTCACAGAGCTAAAGTTTAAGTTCCAGCGACTCTGGAAATCTCTGATGTCTATCTTTCCAAAGGAAACACAACCCCACTAAAGAGCTTATTAGTCAATCTCTAATATTTTAGAACAGCAATTTTCAACCTTTTTTTATCTCATGGTGCACATAAATTACTAAAATTCTGCAGCACATCAAAAAATATATTTTTTGCCTATCTGATGAAAAATAGGTATAATTTTGATTTATTTACACTGGAAAGTTAGCTGTTACCTTTTTATATATATATATATTTTTTCTTTATTGATGTTAGAGAGAGAGAGAAAGAAATATTGATGAAAGAGAACATCGATTGGCTGCCTCCTGCATGCCCCCGACTGGGGATCAGGCCCACAACCTGGGCATGTGCCCTGACTGGGAATCAAACTGGTGACCTCTTGGTTCATGGGTCAATGCTCAACCACTGAGCCACACCGGCCAGGTTGTTGTCATTTTTTAATTTGACAATCTAAGGGAAAAGAGGTCAGTGTCCCTGAGTAAATAGTCAGGTACTGCATGTTATTAAAACCCTTGAGGCACATGGATTGAAAATAACTGTTTTATTTTTTAAAAAATCTAAGATCCAGAAGACCATGTTTGGATTTATTACAGAAACGTACATATACACACACCCTATGCCCTGGGATACAAATTAAAATTCCTCTTAGGAAAGGCTCTACTTTTAAGGCATATAGAGAGCCACAACAAACAAAGGAAACACTAAATTACATGTAGCATACTTTTTAATGCTAACTTTTTCTTATTAGCCTTATCTTAATTGTAGAATCAATTAATAGTGAAATCTGTTAGGGAATTTTTTTTCCATCCTCACCTGAGGATATTTTATTGATTTTTTGGAGAGAGAGGAAGGGAGAGAGAGAAGGGAGGAGAGAGAGAAACGTTGATGTGAGAAACATTAATCGGTTGCTTCCTATATGCACCCCTACTGGGGACCAAACCTGCAACCTTTTGGTGCATGGAATGACACCCCAACCAAGCCACCTGGCCAGGGCTAGGGTAATTCTTTAGGTTCACAATTTTGTCACGTTCCCGTGCACACCAGGGCACAAACACACACTTCTCAGTAATAACATATATGGAGCAGTAAAGAAATGCTATAAAACGTTAAGACGAAATGATTCAAACATCTGTTAAATGCCTGACTCAGCCATCTGCTATTCTTAGGGCTTTGAGCCTGGGTGAAGGGACTAGAAAAAAAGAAAAAGCAGGTGAGGCTTGGCTGCATCCCAACACTGACAACATGAGCCAAAGGAGTCTGGCCTCCTACTGCACTTACAAAAAAGGAGACACAATATAAATATCAGTGTGGCAAGTTAGATTACTTAGTAAGAGTCCTCTTCCTAAAATTAAACACCTCCCCAAAATTCTCTTCCCAGCCATTGCTGTCTCAGATTAAACAGAAATCTGAAGAAAATATTAATATTAAAAACAGTGATTTCCACTTAAAATTCTTGTTTGGTTGATAACTTTACAAACCTTATAGGTACATCTATCAATTTTAAAGTAAGTTTCTTGCCTGCAGTTTGTTAAATTATCCTACCAGAATGAGTCTGTATGTTTCTGCTTCCTCCATAATCCGAGACTTCAAAAGTGCTGCCTTGTCTCTGCCCTCCCGAGTGCCCACAGCCCTAGCACCCTCACCCACAACCCAGTGAGCGCCTCAGAGTTACCAACCCTCCGCAGTCCCTAATGCCTTCCTGGCACCTCTTCCAGACCGCTGCCAGCAGATTCCACACCGCCCTCAGAAATGTGACCAGGCCACTGAGAAACTTCTGCGACTGGAGGACGGAAGAACACTGGATAATACAGAGCTGTGGGCGATGGTTAGGGTGCACGGCCAATCGCCACCAGAGGAATGAAGTGCGACAACATGCCATTATCATTCTCCCTCGCTCTACTCGATGAGTTAGAAACAATCACTTATTTAGCTCTACCTTGTCAATATCTAATCTATCCAAACGACTTTCTTGTTAAGATTTCTCAAGATAAATTAACAAATGAAATGTTTGGTGTTACAGATGTTTAAAGATTTCTCAACTATTCTTTGGCTATTTTATCTTGTGGCATCAACAGAATAAGTCTAGTTAATTCACAGCTACTAAGGATTTGTGGGTCTGTATCCTGGGGGTGTGAGACACCCAGGACATTCTAATTTCAAGGTTCGGATCAGATCTCTGAGTACACAAAACATGCTGCTTCGACTGCTGCACCCATTTCTGCTTGCCTTCAACTTCCAGGAACAAGACACATCTACAAGGCTTGGGTAATCAGAAGAGCTGTGGTTCGGATATTTCAGCAAAAGGCAGTAAGATAACAGCAAAGGCTCTAAAGTCAGACAGGACTGTGTGCCACTTATCAGCTGTGGGACTTTAGCAACTCAACCTGGGCCTCAGTCTCTACATCTGTATATGTGGTGTACCTGTTGCAGAGTTGCCATGAGGTTTAATTCCCAGAGGCTTCTATGAGACGGATGCCTATGAAACATGCAGCAAAGTGCCTACCACTTACGAGGTCATCTGATGGGTTTTCCTACACTACCCCTTCTCTGTATTAACTGCATCCATCGAACCCTCATACCCCCTTAAATATCACATTATCATTTCCCTCACCAAACATCTACTCTAGCACACAGCGCCCAAACTTTTAAGTTCAAAAGTGTCTCTTTTTCCATACTTAAAGCTCTCCACAGTCTGGGCCACCTGTGCCTAGAGGTGTTTACCTCCCAGGGCTCCTGAAGAAAACCCCTTCTGAGGCAGGGAGGACTCCTGCCTCCTACCTCAGGCTGCGCCCAGAATGTCCTCCCCGCCACCTTCTACATGTCTAATCCTTCAAGGACCCAGCGTGGGTCTCATCCCCACCCACACCTGCCCCCCATTCACTGCTCTTCCTTTAACTTCTGAAAGCAGTTACTACCTACATTTTGGTGTAAATCACACTGTCTTAACTTGTTCTTGACTTCACATATGTTTGTCTACCCAGGAAGTTCATAAGTTACTCAAGGAGAAAAATCCCATTTTATTTTTCTTCTTTAGCCTCTGAAACGAGCCTAACAAATTGCTAGGCACGTGCTACATATCTAATACGTGCTGGCTCCACTGAACCATTCTCTACTCGGATTTCTCTATTTTTGGATTCAATCCAGTTCCATTAAGTCATCCACATAATTATTAATATATTTATTTTCCACGTACCCCATTTAGATGACTAACATTTCACATGATTACCTTATTTTTAACTAATAGGATCAGAAAATACCATTCTTACATAAATGCTTCCTATAACTACTTATTAATTCATCATGCCTTTTCCCCCTGTGGGATGGCCAGAAACACAGTCCTGCTCTACAGGCAGGAACACCGAGGAGAAAACATGTATGTGTTTATGAAATATCTTGGCATGTAAGAGATAGATATCTTGGCGTGTAAGACGGCTGTTCTCATAACTGGCTCTAAAATCTGCACACTAGGAACTCATTCAAGTGTTTCCAACTTCTAGCACGTTGAGTCTGCCAAGCCCCCTACTTTGAAAACCTAAAACCTTGTCCTGGTGGAAATCCCTCGGAAAGTCAGCTCACGAGAAGTGTGAGGCCTCAGTGTCAGCAGGGAACACACGCTGCCTCTACAGTGACTTCGCTGGATACCTCCCCATCTTCGCGCTGCTGGCACTGCCCAATGACATACTCTAAACTGACCCTCTATTAATCCTCACAGATGTCCGGCCACATGCGTGTGACAGACAACAGGAGGGCAGATGGACAGCTGTGCTCACAGCTGGGTCTGCAACCCGCACACGAGTAACAACGGTGCAGAGGTAACTACTGGGATGCGCCCCTGGGCAGCTTCTCTCCAACACAAAGCAAACACATGATTTTGGTCTCAGATCACTGGATGTAGCCCCCTATACCTTTGCTTTTTCTCTGAAATATTCTGGATAACAAAACGTAAGATTCTTTGCTGTCATTTGAGCGTTAATTTCTTAACCATTCTACATAAAGTAATGTATTGGCAAGCTTAACATCTCATTCTAGCCTCCATGTCTCTTAGTTGCTTTTCTGTATTTTTTTTTTTTTGTCTCAGAGCTATATTTAAAGAAATAGTTTGACACGTGGCCTCCATTTCACAAACTCGAATTCTCTCTAGCTGTATTTAATCTGCTTTGCTCTTTAACCTATCCCTTGAGTTTTAATTTCAATCACATTTTTCAATTTTAGAAGCTCTTTTAGTTCTTTCACAAATCTATGATCGTTTACCCAACCTTTTTTTTCAATGTTCCAATTCCTTCTTTTGACCACTGTAACCATTTTAAACATTGTTACCTAACCGCTACTCCAGACTGGTCTAGGAGGTGAATTCCGGTTGGATTTGCATGCTCTCCCTATCCCAGTTTCCTCATACATGGTTTGTCATTTCGGACACAAGCCTACCTTGTTGGGAGTTTTCCATTGTTTTATGTGCTGTATGTGTCTCTCAGAAACAGGTTCAGTGTCAGCCACTGAAGGCTTAAGAGCTGCAATGAGGTGAAGAGGAAAAGCAGCCACGTGTCTTACAAGCTTGTGCTTGGGAAGTGTCGATGCGCTTCCTTCGGCCAGACCCAGAGCTTTTGATGTTTATTTCTCGAGTGGGGATTCCTAAGTCACTTGGGCGGAATAAATCTGGACCCTGAACCCACTCACAGAGCAAGTCTGGAATTTGACTTGTCATGGGTGACTATTTTTTCCCACCCAACTTTTCAATGTGTGCCTGTGCTGCTTTACTATTTATGGTTGGAGTGTTCTAGTCCCCTCTTTGAAGCTCCAGGTTTTTAGGTAAAGAGCTCAATTCCCGGTCCCAAGTCTTTTGTGTATGCAAGATGACATCTCTCATCCTGAGTGGTCTCAGAAGCTCCAGACCTAATTCCTAGGACCTGTATCCAGACTGAAATGCCAGAAGGCAATGGTTGCATCAGCTCAAACTTACAGGCATTATAACAAGGGGCTGGGGTGGGGATGGTAACATTTTATCCATTATTTTTATAGTTTCAGAGGGGAGGCATACATCTGTATCCTTACCTGTTCCTGGAGTCCTCCCACCTGGTACCCTGACTATGGCTGTAAACACAGCCCACAGCACATAAAAAGTACTCAGTATTTTCTAACAGAAAAGTAAACCTTCTCCTCTTCCCCAAAAATCGTCTCCAGCCTCTCTGCCCTGCTACTGGCCAAATAAGTCATGCAGACCATCTGAAAATGCCACCATCAGAGATTTCTAGCTCGTCAAATGGACTGTTAACATATGAAAATACCAGAAGATACGTATTTATCTTATCATAATTCTGTATGCATTTGTTTATAACCAGTCTCTCTCTCAGAAGCAGAATCAAGGTCAGTCACTAAAGGCTTAAGAGTTGTAATAAGGTGGAGAGAAAGAGAAAACCAATCCTTTTGGACTATGGGACACATTGCTGAGGGATCCTGGTAGGTACATCACACTGGGGACTCTGGAAAGCCAAAGACATGGTGAAGAACGGGGACCCGGGGGCAGAGGGAAGAGTGCAGTGAGGTGGCTGGGGCGGGCACAAAGGAAACCTCTGCCGTGCATGTCGCCAGGCTCCCTGAACTGACACCCACGTGCAGCCTGCGGCCTTGCAGATACGGTGTGCAACTTTGGGAATGGCCTGTCAGGCGGTCACTTGCTGCGGAGAGAAACAGTTTCAAGTCAAAGAAAGGTGCTAACGGTAAAAAGAAAAAAAAGGAGTTATCAGGGTAAAGTCATGGGAAGATGTGCATGACTCCAAAATAAAAGGTGAGAAGGTTGGTCACTTTTTTGAAGAGAAGAGCATAGATGTCCAAATATTTTGTATATTTTACACATGCAAAAATTGGGGAAAACATCAAAATTAGCTATGCGTCTAACATTTACAAAATGCAAGAGAAACAAAGCCCAGCGGAACTACAATAAGCCTTTTATTATCCTTTGGGTAAAGAGAATGAACACAAAATGTCACAGCCATCATGTCTAAACACATTATTCCTTTATTTTTTAAAGAAAGATTATCTGCCATTTCTCTTTACTTCAGAAGAAAGAGACACACTAATCATCATAGCTTTAGCCACAGAATAAACACATGTTCTGTGGGAAATAGTCATATCACTTTCAACATGCCAGGCACCAGGTGAGGTGCTGGGTTAGTTAGGGTGAGGATCAGGGTAGGGTTCTGGTATATGAAAGAAGGCGCCTGCAACCCTAGTGGACACGAAGCAGAGGCCCAGTGCAGTGTGCTGAGGAGCCTGGAGGTGAGAGCAGTTGAGCTCTACCTGGGAGTGCTGAGATGTTGTCGAGGAAGAGGCAGCATTTGAAATGGGACCTCAACAACAAACAGAAACGTGTTCAACGGTACCTCCGGCGACGGAGGCAAATGTACACAGGTGGAGAGGTGGACCACTACAGAATGGCAAACAGTGTGACTGGAGCACCGAAGGAGATGGGTGGGTGGGTAAGTGGGTGGGTAGGTGGTGTGTGTGTGTGTGTGTGTGTGTGTGTGTGTGTGTGTTCATCTGAAGGATGGAAAAGGCAAGGAGTTTACCTTTTAGGCTCTAAAAAAAGGGGAAACTATTAGAGTGGAAGGGTAAAGGATCCTGTGCTAGAAAGAGCCCTCTTGTGGCACTAGGGGAAGGTAAAGGGGAAATAAAATAAGATGGCAGTCACAGTAAGAAGGGGAGGGATTCACGAGCATTTCAGACTAGAGTTGGCCATGCTCAGAGATCATTACTTTTCAAATATTTTTAAATCCCAATCCACAGTAAGAAATACATTTCAGTCCGGCTGGTGTGGCTCAGTGGTTGAGCACTGACCCATGTACCAAGAGGTTGCCAGTTCGATTCCCCTGTGCGGGGCATGAAAGAGGCGGCCAATCGATGTTCTCTCTCATAGATGTTTCTATCTCTCTCTCTCTCTCCCTTCCTCTTTCTCTAAAATCAATAAAGAAATAAAAAAGAAATACCTTTTAACATCATCATCCAGTGTGCATGCTTACACAGATGTGAACATGTGTGCCCATGAATGCATGTGTATAAATATATACACATTGTAACACACACACACACACACACACATTTCACTAAACATAAGACAGTGCTATAAGCCCAAGGCAATGTCATGCTAATTATCCAACACAGCGCTATGAAAGCAACAAGAGATATTCTAAAATAGTAGGTCTGTCCTACTAATGTTTCCTTTAAAAAACTATTGATTTTAAGGTTGTTGTTGACTTGAGGTACTTAGTGCTCTCTGTTACTTAAGTAATAATTTATCACTTGATGTGACTTGCTGTTCTTTTGTAGTCTTCCTGGCTGATTACACTGCGTGGCTTAGTTAGGTATTCATGAGCATATAGCACAGCCAAGCTTTTAGCAAAGCTGCTTATCTGTGCTACTGATTTCCGCATGATATTTGTGGAGTCAATCTGTTGCTACTCTTAAAATTAAATGAAAGAGGCTCCTATATCCAAGTGTTACTTTGCTGTATAGATTAGTCTATAAAATTCCTGAAGCCTGGAACATAGTTTTTAAAAAAAAAATTAACATGTGATGCTAATTTTGATCATGATGACCCTACTCTGCAGAGTTAGAGCTGCCATGCATGCTCCTTTTAATATCATAGGCACAGGGAAAGGGGACACTTTTAGCACTGAACAAGTATGTGCCTGGGTTCTGTCCTGTCAGCAATAACAGGACTTTCCTGGGAAACTCATTTACAAAACACTTTCACATATATTATTTTAATAGCTAACTTTTATTGGGCATTTAGTAATGCATCAGGCACTGTGCTAAACACTTGATATGCATTATCTTACAGAGTCTTCAAACCAGACCTATAAACACTGTTCATTTTATGAAAGATAAAACTGAGACTTAGAAAATCAAAGAACCTTGCCCAAGGCCACAAAGCCACGAAGGGTTAGGCCATGATTCAGACTCAGGTTTGACTGTCTTCTAAAGCCAAACTCCCAACCCCTGGGTTATATTTCATCTGTTCCTCTAAATACATTTTTTTGAGGCTTAGCGATGCCAACTTACTCAGCTATCAGCGAATGAGTGGAAACACTGAGACTGGAACCTAAGCCATCAGTGTTAAGTCAGTGGTCCTCCACACCTTCCACAGTCCCCTGATTTAATACCCCGACACTGCTCGGTCAGCAGTATTCACAGGCAGACAAACACACAGGAGAAAAAAAAAAAACAAGAGAAAACGCTATCCGGGGTCACAGGTACAGAGTAAGCTGGCTCTCTCTCTCTCTCTCTCTCTCTCTCCCCCACTTTACCATTTAAAGTCAGAAGGAAAACAGAGGAAAGAATGCACATTTAGATGTAGCAGGAAAAAAAAAACGAAACTAAATATTACTTTAGCCTAATTTAAGGCAGCTGTATAATCTATATGTTAGGAGAAAGAGAAACAGTTCAAATGACAGAAAAGCGGTAGTATATGGATTAAACAAGAACATGTGTTTAAATATTTAAAGACCACATTTTAACATGTGCAAGCCAGTAACAAAAATGGAAATACATGAAATAAAGCTAATATACCTTTCTTTCATAAAAGACTAAAGAAACATACAAAGAGAAATGCTTAGTATTGGAGGCTCTAGAATGCAATCCTTCAATGAGAGAAGAAACTCCACAAATTAATCCACCATGGTTGTAACAAAGCACATTCACATGAGATATTTTACAATCCAATCATGCGTAGGTTAGAAAATAGATCAATGCCTTAAATCAATGACATTTAAACAGTTATTAAAAATCCTCTCTAAAAACAATTATAAATAGCAGAGCCCAATGCAGTCTAGCATGAATGCTAAAAATTAATAATGTCCAAAAATAGGTTTTTGAAAGCAAGTTGTGATAAAGTAATTTATCCCAATCTTCTCTTCCTCAAAAAGCGGTGATTTCTGCTCTAACTCTGGTCATGTACTTGTTCTTGAATCTTTGCTGCTTTCTCTGGCAGTCTACTCAAGAATTTAAATAATTACTAGGCTTTATGGAGCAGTAAATTCAATATAATGTTTTAGAAAACCCTCTTAATTCATTTTTCAACAAATATTTGTAAATGGCATTTGAAAGTAAGGCTTTTTTAATTTAAACACTGCCACAGACCAGAGTCCCAGGCTGAGAGGCCGCTAAATGGAACACTACTTCAAAAGTAAAATTCATTATGATGAATGTGCCAGTGAAATTAGAATCCACTAACGCTAATTGGATACATTCTAAGTGCATTAAACTTCTGAAGAAATTTCCATGAACGCTTTGCAATTTCCCATGAACACCCATGCATGGCTGCACTTTGGATTTACCCACAATTTGACACAATATAGGTTATTATGCTTAATAACTTTCGATCTCTCAGGGTGATTTCATAGTCTAAAGAAATGAGAAAAGCTACAATGTGAAAATGCTACTTCTTAAAGGAAGGGAAAATGATGTATGAAAAATCTTTAAGAGTACAAATAAAGGAAACACATCATTTTGTTTTTTCAAATATATGCATTGTATTGCTGGATGGTCACCATGAAAACCTAATACACAAAAATCGGAACTTGTCAGCCTAAAGAAATGATTAAAAATGTCATGAATGGTTTTGCAGGTAATTTCAAGGAGAGTTATCAATGACTAGATTACATTTACACAGTGATCGGTGAGCGAGTCTGGGGCATCCGGGCAACACCTCCAGCTGGCAAGATCAATGGCACTGGAGACAACCCCATTAGCTCACACAAGATCTCTTGGCACCTCTGTCAGAACCGGAACATGGGGCTCAAGGAAGAAAGGTCCAATGAGCAATACCAATGTTCTCACAAACCGCCAGCAGAGCAGAAAGAAACCCACAGGTTTGCATATATGGATATAAACATAAGGTGTTGACAGAAGAGGAAGGGAGGCCTCTAACTCCCCACCTTGTGCTGCAGATGGCAGAGATGCATGCGAGTCTCCAAGGTCGCTGAGGCCTCATACATGCTTTAACACAACCCAGAAAGATAGCAGCACACAGTGAGGGCATTGTTCTTATTCTACAGTCACTGATGCATGGACCTCTACAATGATATACAAGAGTGCAGTGTTCATGACGAGTATGTCAACACAATGTGGCATTCCTTATACATAGCTGCTGAGAGGTGGTGACCGACCACAAAGTAGGGCAGCTTTAGGAATGTCAGGGTACTAATGTGTTCCCTAGGCTGGCCTTCCAGCGTCAGAGCGCCCCTCCCTGACTCTTTTCTTACCCTACCCAAGGGAGTTATGAGGACATCTGCTTCACTACTGAGCTTTCCTTCCCACTTCACACCAGTTCAGCATAAGTCTGCTGCTGGTTTAGCATGAGCCTGATGTATGTTTAGTCTTCACAGAGGAGGTGCTCAAGGCCAAAGATAACATGCAGTGCCTCTGTTTCACCTCCCAGAAAATAACTGTTGGCGAAGAGGTACAACAAGCCAAATTCCACTTTTTCTTAATGTAGTGAGGAGTATCCCCATTGTACAAGACACGTTTCCGATGCAAAACATCAATTTTTGCACATCTGCCCAATAGTAGCTTAATTATAAACAGGCCCATCAGACTGACACAACAGTTGCTTTCACTGCTCAGTTCCTGTCATGCTGCAGAGAGCAGAAAAGCACTCTGCGGCAGCCACAGTACAATTTTCCAGGAAGACTCGTTAATCTTTACACAGTCATCCTCATGCAGCCATCAGAGTAAACTAAATGATAACCCAGTTAAAATAAATTACTCTGAGGAACTCGTAAGGATCAGGTAAAAAGCAAACCGCATGTGACATCTCTTCAGTCCTCCCCGTGACGGCGTGTAATTGTCACCATCTGTGCTGGTTGCTCTGCTTGCCCAGTCTATAACCTCGCATGCCCCCAGACCCACTCTTTGCCCTTCTCTGTCCTGTGGATCTCGGGAGGCTGACCTCTGTGGACCACAGGCCTGTGCCTGCATCAGCTGGGCCCAGACCCTGGGCCCAGACCGGAAGAGCTTGGAGGCTGGAGCAGAGTGATGTCAGGCATTAGCCACCTCTCCTCAGTGCTCCTGCAACCAGGCAGCCCACTTCCAGGGCTAGCTCTGCTCTCTCAGCTTGCTTGCTCCCTTACCCCTCCAGGCTGAGTGTACTCCCAGCTCAGCTGCTGCTAATAATCCCTGGGTGCTTCCCCAAACCTGCCCACACCTCTATAAACAATCTTTCACTATACTCTCTTTGGTCTAACACAGTCTAAACACCTGTGGCTGGGCAGGACCCTGGCAGACACAGTCAGCAGCCAGGGCCTCCAACCTGTGATCACTTACATGGACGGTGTGGACCAGATCAGCCATCAGGCACTGCTTCAGCTTCTCGTCGCTGCTGGTCCCGTGGAGCACCAGGTCAGGCATGTACGTGGGGCAATAACCCGCCAGAAGGGAGCGGCCAAAGTTTCTTACATTCGGGTTGCTGATACTCTGAGACCTAAAACCATATTGGTCCGTTAGAATACATAATAAAAAATAGGCTCCCAGCTGGGAAACCAGGAGACTGTGTCACTGGACCCTACAGGACACCTACTACAATAGGCCACCCTAGATAGCCCAGGAGACATACTAATTCTACCTAATACACAGAAACAAACACAGGGAAGCAGCCAAAATGAAGAGACAAAGAAACATGTCCCAAATGAATAAACAGAACAAAACTCCAGGAAAAGAACTACACAAAATGGAGATAAGCAATCTAACAGATGCAGAGTTCAAACCACTGCTTATAAGGATGCTCAATGAACTTAGTGAGAACTTCAATGAACTCAGTGAGGGCCTCAAGAGCATAAAAAAGGACCAGTCAGAAATGAAGGAAGCAATAACTCTGTAAATTATTCTTTACTTTAGTTAGTTGAAATAATTTACAGAGATTCAACAGTAGAGTAGGTAAAGCCAAGAAGCAAACCATCGATTTGGAATATAACACCCAATCAGAACAGCAGAAAGAAAAAAGAATCCAAAAAAATGAGGATAGTATAAGGAGCCTCTGGGACAACTTCAAGCGTACCAACATTCGCATCTTGGGGGTGCAAGAAGGAGAAGAGAGAGAACAAGAAATTGGAAACCTATTTGAAACAATAATGGTAGAAAACTTTCCTACCGTGGTGAAGGAAACAGACATACAAGTCCAGGAAGCACAAAGAGTCCCAAATAAGACGAACCCCAAGAGGCCCACACCAAGACACTTCATAATCAAAATGCAAAAGGTTTAAGACAAAGAGAGACTCTTAAAAGCAGCAGGAGAAAAGCAGTTAGTCACCTACAAGGGAGCTCCCATAAGACTACCAGCTGATTTCTCAAAAGAAACTTTGAAGGCCTGAAGGGAGTGGCAAGAAATATTCAGAGTGATGAAAAGCAAGAACCTACAACCAAGATTACTCTATCCTGCAAAGCTATCATTTAGAATTGCTGGACATATAAGGAGTTTCCCAGACAAGAAAAAGCTAAAGGAGTTCATCACCACCAAACCATTATTATATGAAATGTTAAAGGGTCTTCTTGAAAAAAAAGATAAAAAACATGAAAAAAATGGCAATAAATATATATCTATCGATAATTGAATCTACAAACAAAATGAACAGCAGAACAGAAACATTCTCATAGAAACAGAGAACATTTTGTTGGCTGCCAGATTGGAGGGAATTGGTGAAAAAAGGTGAAGGTGTTAAGAAGTACAAATTGGTTGTTAGACTGACGAACCTCAAAAGGAAGGGGGTTGGGAGGTAGGAAGAAATAAACCAAAGAACGTATATGCATATATGCATAACCAATGGTCACAGACAACAGTCTGGGGAAAGGCAGGAGGGGGGCGGGAGTGGGGATGAGGGGGGAAAAGGAGGAACATCTATAATACATTCAATAATAAAGAGAAGTTAAAAGGGGGTGGCTCCCTCCTATGTTCTATTGGAACAAAAGTCCCAGTGACACAGGTCAGACTCAGGGCAGCCATCTCATCAGTCCTCCAGTAAGCAGATCATTCGTGTCAGAAGACAGAGGGGGTTGGAGAGTAAAAGGAGTTTTGTTTTCTTTTTCTAATGGTAATGCAGGAAGAAAACAGTACGTTGATGACTGGTTACGAGTTTGCTCTTATATCTCACGTGGAACGTCCACCAGGCAGTCTGTGTCCAGGGAGTGAAGAAAGAGAAAGCCTGCAGGGGAGCTTGCCAAAAGTCTGGCTTTAGGAACCTGACACATCTGCAAGGGTGGTGCCCAGGACAGAGCAGAACAGAAGTCTCCAACTACTGCTCATAGACCAAATAATTGACCTGGTGGAGTGTTAGGAAAAAGTTGTTCTCAGCCGCTTTCACGCTCCTCAGACTGACAGGAGAGAAGCTGCCCCTAGTGCCCTCCACCTCCTCCCGAGCAAGGCGTCTGCTGCCAGCTGTGCAGCCCCATCTAGACGACAGAACATACCCCTCCCTGCTCCCACCACCTCTGCATCCCCTCGCTTCCCCAGATGTCCCAATCACTGCAAAGATGCCCAGCTGCCCCCTCACTCAGAGCGCTTGGATGCACTCAGCCAGGGGTCATCCTCAGAGAAAGGGCAGGCTGGAATCTGTATTGGTTGGATAACGCTTCTAATACTTTGAGAAAAAAACGTGTGTGAAACTGCCAACAGCAGCTAACATGATCACGGCCATACTCAAACCCAGTTCTCCCTGCACCCCAGCCTGCTGGCATTACCTGGGCAGAGGCAGCTCCACTTCCAGTGACCCTTCGGTCCAGTCACTGCTATGACCAAGATTCAGTGCAGCTGAAGCACATGCTTCATCATCGCTGTCTCCAAGAGCGCTATCCGAGCTCTCATTTCTGGGAATGTCTCCTTCAGTCCTGAAGTTGGCTGTTCCATTGGTATCCCCACAGGGGACATCTGTAGCGACTGAGACGCCAGAGTCCTGCTGCACACACCTGCTGGGCACAGGCTCTACCAAAGACCCCTCCTCCTCCTTCGGATACAAACCCCTGGTTCTCTCGGGCACTCTCTGTCCAGTCCCTGCAGCACTGGCATCAGGTGCAGGTGAGTCAGCAGCGGGGCCAAGCGGCCCAACAGCATCTGCTGCAGCCTTGGTTCTGAAGCCTCTGTCCTCAGCATAAGCCCTGTCAAATTCACCTTCATTCCCCTCGGATGGCCGATTCTGAGGACAGCAGACCGTCTGCCGGAAGCCAGGCAGGAAGGAGCACCTAGAAACCTGCTGGTCCTGAGCCATGGCAGTGGCCACCCTGGGCTCACCCACGGGACAACCTGCCAACTCTGGGTACTGTCTGCAGGCCTTTAGCCACTCCTCCATTTTCTGAGTGCGGCTTTCAAGGTCGGACTCTGGAGATACGGAGCTTCCAATCTGGAAAGTGACCTTTTCTAAGGGAGGCTTCTCCCGGGAAAGTCTGTCTGGGCAAGGCCAGGCGGCTGACCGGTCTGGTAGCTTCTTAGGCATCTCTCCTTTCAACTCCTCACTGATCTTCGATCCTGTCCCCAAAGCGTCACTACTGGAGAACCGTGAACAGCCATCTGGTGGGGCCTCTTTTTCACTTTCTTCATCCCCACAAAATGCATCCTGAGGTTTCCAAGAACTGTCCACGGCTGGGTCCTGGTAGCCCGTGCTGCAGGCCGCAGAACTCTTGTTTCCTTCTTTGTCAGGTTTGGGACATAGGTCTCTAATGTCACTGTCCTCTGGGGTCCCAGTCGGGTCCTCGGGCCCAGGGCCCCTTCCCTCAGTGGTCACCATCGCCGGTGGCAGGATGGGGGGAAGGAGAGCAGGTTCGCTTCTCACCGTGACGACCACATACTCCGACTCCTCCACCTCCCCCCTCTCCAAGGCTGTCGTGATGCTGCTCCCATTCAACACCTGGTCCCCTTCTCCATGATTCCCACTCCAGGTCAGCTGGTTCTCTTGCAGCTCAGAGCAGCGGAGGAAGTAGGTCAGGACGTAAAGTATGCGCTGGACCAAATCCTTCTGCTTCCCCACCACCACGGTGCGCGTCAGCCTCACCGGAGAGCCGATGGCTCCGTAGAGATCGCCTACAGAGCCAAGTGGACACAAGGACAAAGTCATCTAGGGTGAGCATGTCACGAATACGTCGGCTTTTACAAGAGAAAAACAGATGACTTAGTCCTAAACTAGAGTTGCTCGTCACACAACTAATTGAGGCAAAAAGGTAATGTCCTAGTAGTGGTTATATTTTGGTTTTGCCTCTATAGTGGAGAGTCTGCCTCAAAAGGCTGGGCACAGGTTGCAGCCCGCCACTCCTGGTGCAAGGGGACAGCGCCGGTACACACAGCCCCTCGGCAGGTCAGCCCATGCAGCTCACTGGCTGGCCAACTCCCACCCTCCAAGGAAGGCTGAAGCCAGAGCCCTGAATATGTGACCAAATCAAATACTGTATCTTGGAAACTAGAATGATGAGACTTTTTCAGAAGAACTCCTGGACAAGAGACCTTGGGGTGAAATCCAAATTCAAAGATCACTGAATTGAAGTGCAGTGAATCAATTCAAAATACTTAATGAAATGGCCCGTTTAGAATTATCTCAATTTACACACCTGCACCAATTAGACTCAATTTGATCAATAAAAAAGAAATCCCTTAGTCAAGAATACTATGATTCTGAATATGAATGAATCTGAATATTTCTATTACTTCACATGAAAATGCTGCTGGAAAAAGTATGTCCCATAAGTTATATCCTGACAAGCTGATTAAAAATTTAGGCTAATGAACCATGAACATTTGGCTTAAAGGGCAAATGTGTCAATGAGCCCAGCAGTATAAGCTTTTCATCACAAGCATTGGTCAAGCCCTGGCCGGGTGGCTCAGTTAGTTGGAGCATCATCCCATACACCAAAGGCTGTGGGCTTGATTCCTACTCAGGGCATATACCTAGGCTGCAGTCACAATCTCCAGTCAGGGTGTGTACGGGAGGCAGCCAATTGATGTTTCTGTCTCACATCAATGTTTCTCTTTCTTTCTCTCCCCCTTCTCTCTCTAACATCAATAAATACATATTGAGTGAGGTCTAAATAAATAAAAGTATCGGTCAAGTGCCTGGATTAAAATCATTGCACTTGACAAGTTACATATAGTAACAATGATGACAATTACAACAAAAAGCCAACATTTACAGACTGTACAGGCACAGTGCTCAATGTCTGATGTGGATTTATCTCGTTTACACCTCTACATAACCAACCCAGGTTTAGAAACCATTATGGGAATAATCAAAATGTTGGAATAAATCAAAACCTCTACATAAAGGAGAGGAGAACATAATAGCTATAAATAACTCAGGAAGTCAGAACCCATGTGAGGAGTGCATCTGGAGAGAGGAGGGAAGGCATTAATAAGGGCACAGGATAGATAAAACTAATGAATTTGATAGATTAAGACTGAAGAATTTATGGGAACCCTCAGGAAGTACCTCCTGTGGACTGTTCCCTAGGGTAACGCTACTGCTCCCAAGAACCGAAAGGGCAGGACAGAGACATTCAACAGTCCTCTCTGTGACAAGATGGATGGCAGCCTACCAGAGCTTTATCTTTGAGGCTTTTGCAGCTGACTGAGAAATCATCCAAGAATTCAGAAGAATAACTCAGAACTGTAGTCTAAGCTAGGACAGATACTTCTGTTTGAGAAAACGTTCTTGACTAAGAATTTACTGTTACTTCCCAGAGATTACATGGCCCGCTGCTGCAGGGCATCCCGGCCATGGCAGGCATTCATCGGACACTTGTTAAACCAGTCTCGATGTTAATAAAGAAGATAAGCTTTACACATCCGAAATCTGGTATAAAAAAAACCACAGCCCTGGCTGGTTTGGTATAGTGGTTAGAGCATTGGCCCATGGACCAAAGAGTCACGGGTTCGATTCCAGTCAAGGGCACTTTGGTTGTAGTTTGGTCCCTGGTCCTGGTTGGGGTCATGCGGGAGGCAACCAATTGATGTGTCTCTCTCATATTGATGTTTCTCTCTCTCTCACTCCTACTCTGTCTGAAAATAAATGGAAAAATATCCTCGGCTGAGGATTAAAAAAAAAAAAAAACCACAGAGGAAAGGCCACTCAGAATGACAATATTAGTTTTCAATGTATTTAATATTTTAATAACTAAGTCATAAGTTTAAAAAAGTAAAACAAAGATGGCTATTACAAATACAATTTATAATAGTTTAAACTCTATAAAGTAATGAGAGTAATGTGTGTGGATAACGCCATTACTTTAGGGCCAGACTTCATAAAAATAATGCACCAATAACAGACCTGCAATATTAAAGATTTACTGGATCTTGAGCTCTAAGGCATTTTTTTGAGTCCCAGACTGACAAAGTTACTAATTTTAAAATAGATTCATTCCGTTGTTCTCCTGAGTATAATTCTGCAAAATGAAGGCAAGGTGCACAACCACGTGAATGGACTCAACACTACTGAACTGTGCACTTGAATGGTTAAGATGATAATGCTATGTTCTGTGCTTCTTTTTTAAGCACAATTTAAAACACAAACTTAAATTTAAGAAAAGCAGAAAATGGGCGAAAGACAGAAAAAGAGATGCAGGTAAAACAGAGAGAGGGCAGAGACAGAGAGTATATGAAGCAGGGAGGGGTGCGGACAGCCTGAGAGCACAGATCAGGGAACGCAGACAAACAGGGGTACACAGAGTGGACACCAGAAAGGGAGCAGAGGAACAGAGAGTGCAGCTATGGTAGGAAGAGGGGAAGAACAGACAAAGTGTAAGGAGAGGAAAAGAAAAAGAAGGGAGATGATGAATGGAGAGGAACAAAATGATAGAGAATAGGAGAGACGCACAAGAGGTTGGAGCAGAGGTGAGGAAGGCAGAGAGGGAAAAGCATACATAGGAAAAGAAAACAGAGGGCGAGGGGAAGAAAAAAGATGCCCAGGAAAAGTGAAAAGACAGAAACACAAAGCAGAAAGAGAGGGGACAGAATAAGAAAGGGGGAGAGAATGAGGTGAGAAACAGATAATTCTGCAGCGTCTTAAAGGGAATGGACAACTGAGACGGTGAGAGAGGTGGGGGAACAGGGAGATGGAGCAACAAAGGCAGTGGAGAGAGAAACTGAGAAAATTAAAAAGGAGACAAGGAGAAAAACTAATTATCTTAAAGGGCTGCTTATTCATTGATTACATTCTAATCAACATGTATATGCTATGAAGTCCCTTTAAACAGTGTTGCCCTCATGCTAAACATTGTAACTTATTTTATCTTTATTATCATTTATTTCAAACTATTCTGTAATTTCTCTTGCGAAGTATGGGCTATTTAAATGTGGTTGTTTAGTTTCTGAGCAAGTGGACATTTTCTCCTTATATATATTTTTTATTTATAGTCTAATTCCACTGTATTCTGAAACATACAATTTAAACTTCTGGAGGAAAAAATAAAGAAGAAATTTCAGATTCTTATACTTGTATTAATTTAAACCAATGATCCCAAAGCTTTTATTTAGAGGAGAAAAACTGCTTTTCATTTCCATAAATTCTTGAGGTCATCAGGTTAAAAAGGGACCCACATGAAACTCCTCGATTCAGTCAGTGGTGAAAGACAATGGCTTTCCAACATTGTATATCCATCCCAAGAAAGAAACACATTTTAGACTGCAACCTCACACTCCCTCTAAAACAAAACATTTTACAAAACACCTGTCACTCTGATACTTTCCATTCTATTGTACGTTCTAAATGCTCTTTTGACCTACTAAGCAGCTTGCACAACAACCCACTAATGGGTGGTTAGTCACACTTAGAAAAACCTGTATGCAGAAAGCATGTGTTAGGCAGAAGTGGGGATGCTAAGCTCCCGAACAGCAAGCCAAGGAGAATGTGAAGGGCTTGGCTTGTTGCTTCCAGCTTCTTTTTTCATTTTCCTGGGAATGCTGAAAAAATCAGGCAGAAGTGGGCATAGCAGTGGTACTGTTATTGTTGTAATTAACTGGTTAATATTAATAACAGAAAGAGAGCAAAGGGGAGGCCAGACATTATAAGCATGGCCATTTGGGCAGCTTCACCAGGAAGCCATAGCTTCATGCTCCCTAGGGAACCACTGGTCCATTCCCTGCAGATCGCTGGGGCAAGGAATCGAACAAAGGGGGAGATGGGCACATGCACAGTGAAGTTGGTGTGATGTAGGGAAGGTAGGTGCCTGTCAGTCTAGTCTGGGGAACAATGGATTGTCTAGGGGGCGGACTCTAGCAAAAGTGTGCAAAATCTTGGAAAGTCAAAATTCCAAAGAGTTCCCTCTCTTGTTCTTGCTCGTCCTTGATCACTCTTGCTCCATGACCCACATTCACCTGTGCACTCACCTGTTCTCTCTCCATAGTCATGTGGCCTTAAGCAGCTGCATGGTCCATGGTCATGCGGACCCCATATGCAATGGACTGTAGCTGAGAACACAAAATAAGCTAGCCAGATGCTGAACTGGTTTGTACTTAAATATGGAGCAGACATTTTGGGCAGTTGCCTTAATTCTGGCCCTGCCAAAGATGAGACTAGATGTCTTCCATGGTGAGAAAGACAGAGATGAGACCTTGGAAGGTAACCCCCTTAATCTTACATCATCAATAAAGCTTTCCATGACACCCCATCCTCTCATGGACGCCTCCAAAAATTCTTTTCCTCATGGCACTTACACTGACTGATAACAGATGGTGACCCAGATGGGACCCACACTGAGAGGAATATCAGCGAGTAGAAAACATCCCTCCACTTCCACTGGTAACAGTACCTGTCCTGGCAAGCTCTCAGATATGCCTTTAAAATAATTCAAGACAGAACATTCTCTATTATTTAGGAAGCTGCATTAAAATGGTATCTGCACCAGTGTTTATTCCCAGTAATTTATATTTTCCTGTTTACTATGACTTGGTAAACAGTTAATGAAAATATAATCATATTTGGAAATAAGTGTCTTCCCCTGTCAAATTATTGAAGCCTCTTGATTTTCTTTCTTTCTTTTTTTTGGTGGTACATGCCCCTAGTGGAAACCGAACCCAAGACTCTCTGGTCTGCAGGCCAACGCTCAACCGCCGAGCCAAACTGACCAGGGAGCCTCTTGATTTTCGGTATAATGAAAACCCAACCACCATTTAACTTGACTTTACAAAGCTATGGCATAACTCTGCACTAGGGCCTCATCCCCTCCTCACAACACTTTGTCAACAGCCAGATACTGTTAGACTGTTTGGGGGAGGGAAGCATGGGACACTCCATAATACATGATCTCCTTTGAAAAGGACTGTGAGACCATAGGAAAGGACTTTGCCTTGTTAAGTTGAACAAAGGGAATTAATGGCTCTCAATTAGTAAAATTTCAAATGAGAAGCACATCTAATATCATTTATCAAATGAAATGCATACTGCTTAATTAACATCATTTTTCGTTGGGTGACCTGGCAGCATGTAACCATGCTTCCTTAACATCCAGCCCTCTTCCCTTCATGGTGACCACTTGATAACACGACCCTTCTTCAGGACCACTGGTCCGTAACAAGAACAATAATGCTCTGTCCTCCTCTGGAAGAAACATATGCCCCAGAGTGAGTTAGGCACACTCTGAGTACTTCTGAGCTCAGTACTGATGGCTTGTATTAAATCCATTTTAACATCCACAAATTCTTCATTAATTAATCAATTCCTTATTAATTCATTTAACATGCACTTATTATCTCCCTAACAGTGAGACAGGTATCCTCTTTCTTACACATCTCATGGCCCAGGGCACAAGGGCAACACATCTTTATTACCTATAAAATGAGGGCAAGAGCCCTGAACAGTATGGTTGAATGGTTAGAGCGTTGGCCTGAAGGGTCATAGGTTCGATTCCTGACCATGGGCACATTCTGGGTTGAGGGTTTGTTTAATCCTCACTCGGGTTGGGGTTGTGCAAGGGCAACCAATCGATGTATCTCTCTCACATTAATATTTCTCTCTTTCTCTATCTAGCCCTCCCTCCCTTCCACTCTATCTAAAAATCGATGAAAAAATAGCTTCGGGTGAGGATTAACAAATAAACAAATAAATAAAATGAGGGCAATACTAATAGATTGGAACGAGCATCTAATTAATTAACATGTAAAAAGCACTGAACATAGTGCTTGGCTCACAGTGACAACTCTCATTGTTGTAATTATAATCTGCTGTTTTCTAAGACCTCCAATATTAATGGTTTCATCAGCAGCAACAGTAACAAAGATGCTTTATACAAAACTAACTGAATTCCCACAGCAATCATGAACTATTTTCACCCCATTTTACAGATGAAGAGACTGAGTCAGAGAAGTTAAGTCACTTGCCCATGGACACTGGATTTGATTTGGGCAGTTCTGGCTCTGGCACCCATGTTCTTAGTCTCCTGTATCCTTTTTGCACACCCCCATCAAAGGACTACCCAGGACATCCTGAAATCATCCAAATACAAATCTCCCTCCTCCGCTGGGCAGCAAGCTTCCTGAGGCTAAGCAGTGCACGGCATTCGGCTCCATATCCCTGGCACCTGGCACAGGCTCTAGGACAGTGAGTGTGCACGTTTTACTTTGTCACCCTAAACATCTGATAAATGAACCCAAAACACTCAAAACTGGTCTCATAAGTCCCAAACTCTGTACCCAACTATGACAAAGCATTAGATTCCTATACCATGCCTCGGTATAAAGCTTTGAGGAAATAATGCCACCAACTAATTGCAGGGAAGCAGAGTAGGAAAAAAATAAGGTTTCTGACTTCTACTAAAATTGAAAAGGTGGTAAAATTATAGTGTGCTACTTTCTTTTCTGTCTTTTCTCCTATCCAGTTCATCCTCTAGGGCAGTGGTTCTCAACCAAGGGCTATCTTGCCCCCCCACCTCAGGGGACACTCAGCAATGTCTGAAGAAATTTTTAATTGTCATAACTTCGGAGGGAGTCTTTCATTGGCAGCTAGTGAACAAAGGCCAGCGATGCTTCTGAATGTCCTACACCTACAATACACAAGACAGGCCCCACCCCCAGCAAAGACTTCTGTGGTCCAAAGGGTGATAAAGCCGAGGTTGAGAGACCTTGCTCTGAGGTGATTTGCTGCATGTCTGGGAGAACACAGCGTACTCACACAGCTTTAAAAGAGCGGAACAAAGCTGCTAGCAGGGAAAGGTGAGGAAGCTGGTAGCCTCACAATCAGAAATTGGTGGGCCAGTCTCCAACTCCCTGCATCACCAGATTGGATAGTTAACATCAACGAAAAATCCTAGCATTTCCCCTATTCCATCTCATGCAGTCTCTGAATCATCAAGTCAGGTACTAACCCAGCTGTGCCCAGAGAGGATTATACGGATGTGTTTTGGCCAGCGTGTTCACTGACTGAGAGGTGCGTTTCTCTGAGAAGGCTTTAATGGGAGGGTGATCAACAGGCATGACAGTCGGTACCCAGGCCAGGTGATAGGTTAACACTGCAGTCAGTAAGGCAGCAAAAAACCTTCAAGAAAGGGAAGAAAATACAACCAGGTGAGTCAACGCAGGAAGAGGCATGTCATATACACAAGATACACTGGCCGCAGAACACACACCCCGCACTCCAAAGAGCCAAAGCTTACTGGTTTTTGTTGATCTGTTCTATCAGAAGTGTGAACTCCTTGAGAAAGCGCTGGCAGAGCTGAGTTTTTTCCAAGGTGCTGGACATCATGGTAAGCCACACAGGTTCCGCTATCCTTGGAACAGAATATAAGTTCCAGATAGTCCCTCTATGAAAAGAGAAGAAATACACAGAACTGTCACAAACATTATTTTGGATAATCTTTATATAAAAGAATAAAGAAGATAACAATAAACTGAATCTATGTAGGACTCAAGTGACTCATGCAGAATAGAAAATAGGGGTCAGCACACTATGACCCACAGGCCAAATCTGTCACCTCTTTTGTAAATAAAGTTTTACTGGAACAATTATGTTCATTCAGTACATATCACTGCTTTTGCACAATGGCTAGCTATAAAACACATCCACCCATCCCAAATCAAAATAGATGAGGTATATTCTGACTTGGTTTTCTAGCTGTGTGCATAAAAGAATCAAGACACAATTGAATTCCACCTTGCCAAAAACAGAGCATTTGCTGACGTAGGTAGCAATGACAAGTTACAGTCACAAGGAACTGGGATTCATTTACTAAAACTAAAGTCTCCAAGTGCTAACACTTTATTTTGTCCCCATTTCTGGAGGGACAGGTTGTTGAAGGAAGAACAAGACCTCTCTATGTTCACTGTAAGTGAGGGTTTCTGGCTCTATACCGTCAGATTCTTGACCTCTGGAAAATTGATACTCTCATTAAACTAGTGACCAGACTCTCAAGCACAAGCCAGCTTCTGGTCAGACCACAGCAGGCAACAGTCAAGTACAGTGCTATCCTCACAAACTGCAGAAGACAACTTCATACTACCTACTCCTGACACAGATGACTTAGGTCTTAACAATCACCAGATAGACTAACATATTCCTTGAGTACTTTATACATAACAAGGATACAAAAAAGGCTGGGAATATTGCTCCAAGTGGCATTACAGAGAGCCCTTGTTTATCGCGGTTAATCAGTTCCAGACTCTACCACGACAAATGAATTTCCACGAAGTAGGATGCTTTATTAATATACAGTTGTCCCTCGCCACTTCGCACTTACTATATTTGAAAAAACCACGAGAGAGTAAAGCCCCGAAAGTCAAAGCACGAAGTGGCAAGGGACAGCTGTACAGAGCTCACCAGCATATATCTTAAGCATCACAAAAATGTTCTAAGAACTGTAAAATTTTTTGTGCCTCAGCTCCAGAGTAATAATTTGACTCATTCGCTCCTGACTGCCTTGGAGTGGGACGCGATTTCCCATGGAGAAGTCCGCTCTAAGAAATGGTGTGACAATCCCAGCTTCGCACAGTGAAAGCAAGTCCTACCTGCTACCCAAGGCAAGTTACCTTTCCACCCAAGACATTAGGGACAAGGACTCTAGAGAACTGGTGTCCAAAGTACAAAGCTCATGACTCAGAAACTAACAATGAAGGCACACTATAATATCATCATATAACTTCATGTTCAAACCAGGGCATTTATGGGACAACTCACTGGGTATAAAACCAGGACTGCCCTGGCAAGTGGGAATGTATATTTCCCTGAGATACATACTCTCACCATCTATGCTTTGGACGAGCATCCTTGAACTCAAGTTTCCACATCTGTAAAGTGGGGTAATAGTGCCTACTGTTAGGGCTTTTGTGAGGGTGACATGAAATAATGAACAGGCTTATAAGAGACTCTGGAACATTTGTTTCCTTCATTCATCCTGTTAAAAAACAATTATATCAAAGGCCATCTGTCAGGCAGTAGTGAGGATTACTCGGTGCTAGGTGACTTAAATTTTGTGCTCCTCTGATCTTAGTTTCCTCCTTAAAGGAAGGAGCTGCTAAAGTGACTAATACCTGCCAGCCCCCAATTCTTCCAAGTCATGGTCTCTATGTCTCCCCAGATCCATGGCTGCCACTGTTACTCAGAAATTTGCTAGATTCGACAAACTTTGGGAATTTACCTGAATTCTCCCAGAGCTTCCATCAGACGGCTGACATAAAACTGGACCCGGAGACTTGATTCTGCTATCTTCCTACAGGAGATCATGGCCTTCATTGGAGAGAAACAAGCCAAATTACCGTCCGGTGAAGAAAATGCTGTATAATTATCTAATGGGCTTTATTAATAAAAGATAGTATCATAATCAAAACACTCAAGGTAGTGATGCCTGAAGTCATCAGGAAGCAGTACTTCCTCTCCTGAAGCCATGCTGTATCCGATATCTAATATTAATGGTTTACGTTCTCTGGGAACGTGATCTGATACCTAAACAAAGAGACTGCCACTTTTAAAGACCCATAATCACTTCTCTATTTGAATACCATCACATTCTTATTACCTTTTCAATTGCACTCTTCAGCCTGTTCATGTGAGACTCAAACAGGGGGAAATGGGAAAAAAAGAAGTCCTGGAAGTCCCTCTGGGCTTCTTCTTTCTCACACAGGGAAAAGATGATGCTTATGGCAATTTTCTTCCTCCTAACAATGGCTGGATTAGAACTACAGGTTTCTTCAGCCAAGCTGAATGTCTCGTCAGTTGACCTGGAGGGAAGCAAGTTTGGAGAGTTGCTTCAGGGCATCACACTGAAGACAGACTCTGGTGTGAGTGGATGGCATTCAGGTGGCTAATCCAGAACACTCAGAGTCTTAACCAGGCGCTGATCTACTTCTCACTCATTCACTTCTATAATTCTCTGTCATAAAAAAATAAAAATATATCGCCCTGGCCAGTTTGGCTCAGCGGTTAGAGCGTTGGCCTGCGGTCCGGAGAGACCCGGGTTCGGTTCCCGCTAAGGGCACGTACTTCGGTTGCAGTTTGTCCCCGACCCTGGTTGGTCGTGTGGGTGGCAGCCACTTGATGTGTCCCTTCACGTCGATGTTTCTCTTTCTCTCTCCCTTCCTCTCTCTCCCTCCCACTCTATCTGTACAAAAAATGGAAAAATATCCTCGGGTGAGGATAAAAAAAATAAAAAATAAAATAAAAAATAAAAATATAGCTTACAACCCAACACTATTCCAACATGAAAAACAACAAATAAAAACTGAAAGAAAGTACAGGCCTGGCTGGGTAGCTAAATTGGTTAGAAGGTCGTCCCCATACGCCCAAGTTGCAGGTTTGACCCCTGGTCAGGGCACATACAGGAATCAACCAATAAATGCATAAACAAAGGGAACAACAAACTGACATTTCTCTCTCTCTCCCTCTCCCCCTTCCTCTCTCTCTAAAAATCAATCAATAAAATTTTTTTAAAAAACCACCTGAAAGTAATTTCAGATGTTCCCCAGTTAGACTCTTAGTCCTTTCCCTAGGACTATTTTGTTTTCTTTCTTTCTTTCTTTTTTTTGTTAATCCTCACTTGAGGATATTTTCCTGTTGATATTTAGAGAGAGTGGAAGGGAGGGAGAGAGGGGAAGAGGGGGGAGAGAGAGAGAGAGAGAGAAACACTGAAATGAGAGAGACACACTGATTGGTTGCCTCCCTCACGCACCCCTCCAGAGGCTAGGGATAGAACCTGCAACCCAAGTATGTGCCCTTGACCAGGAATCAAACCTGTGATCCTTCGGTGCACAGGCCGATGCTCCAACCACTGAGCCACCCAGGCCAGGGCTCCCTTGGACTATTCTGCATCAGATTGGTGGTATTTAGGGAGGAGTGCGAAACATCTGTTCACTCAAAACATGAGCCCTTTGTTCTGGTTAACAGACATCAATAGATAAGAATGTGGGAAGACAACGAATCCCATGTGGTATTTCATTTAACCAAGGATCATATTTGGCTATTTACTGGTAGATGAGGCTCACTATCCCAAGGCTGTTCAAATTAGATGAAGTTACCCTCATAAATGTACAGATTAAGCCATGCAGCTGACTTAACTCCCTGGGAAATCCCCCAAACAGAAAGTTCCACCTCTCTTCTGGGATAGTCAAGTTCTCAAAAAACTTAACAGTCTTTGAAGAGACTCTGCTTCTATGACAAGAGACTCATGAAACAAATAAATCCTGACTATATATTCAATTTGTTTTAATCGGTAATCCTCACAAATATCAGCTGACCACGTCTCTTATTTAACTACTCTGAAAAATCAGCATAATGGAAACACAGCTATGAACAGAAAGATTGAAAAGAATTCATCTGTTTTTTCTACAAAGAAATCAAAGTCAAGGCCATAATACTGCACATCACAGCACCTAACCTGGCACATGGCAGTTGTGCAATAAGTTCTCTTCCTCCTTGATTCCACTGTTCAGACTCACATCACCAAATATGTGAGGACACCACTTCCTCCACTGTCTTGACTACAAATTACAACAGAACAATTACTTATGCTTCAAGGAATTCGAGGCAGATTCCTACTCTTGGTCTTAAATTTCTCATTTAGTGCTCTACTCACAATCAATAATGTGCCTGTCATTTCAAGCATACCCACATTTTAAAAAACATACCAACATCAAAAGTTTTACGGTTAAGGAAGCTCTTTTATTTTTAAAGGAAAGGAGATAGACATCTTGTTCTAACCTCAGAGAGAAATGTTATTGTTTCTCTTGACTTCAAGCAAGATCCCAGAGATATAGGTGTGGTCGATAACCAGTAAAATAAAGGCTCTCACTGTCTCAATAACGCCTCTGGAAGGACGTGAGCTCCGGCTGCTGTTGTAAATGGAATGCATTATAATGAACCATCACCTGTTTTCTCCGAGAAATTCCTACATCCTAATCATCTGCTCATCAGGAAAAAATTCTTGAGGCTCTTAGAATTTTACTTAATTTCATATGCTGCTCCCTCTTCTTTTCCAAAGTACCTGTACTATAATTTGTTTTCCTACATCAATTTACTTCTACTCTGTACAGAAAATTCTGAGCTTATTTGACACCAATACTTCCTTGCAACCCTTTTTTGTCTATTTCCCTTCTTATTCAAAATTAAAATGACTGTATCATCCCATTCATCTTTGGCCAATGTGGTATTTAATAATCAAGTTTCAATAAACACTGACCCCTATGCAGATTTATGCAAGGTCTTCGTCTCTACCATGTAAACAATAACCAACTCCACTTCCATGTAGCAGAGAGCGCCCCCTACTGAATTTCTGAAAAACTTCCACAGTTATCAGTGAGGGTAGCTCTTACTTGCTTCACATACTCTCTCTCTCTACTGAATTCTAAAGCAAATGAGCTGTAGTCTTGGACCAGCCACTCAAACTGGAATAAATCAGGTCCTGTGGTGCTATGCTGTAAGTTTATTTTAAAAATTATTCCACAAAGATGTTTTTAAAAATTCAGGTATGCATCCAAATACTTCATCTTATCTTTACCCTTAGTCACTCCCAGGTAAGGTACCATAGACTATTTTTTGCAAATGTGGAAACTGAGGCAGAGATTAATCAACGTGCTTTAGGAACAGAAAACCTCTTAGTGACAATACTGGATTAAGACCCAGGATTTCTGTCTTCCAGCTTAGGCTCATTTCCTGGACACTGGAACCAACCAGGGACCCTACCCCCACGTCTGACTCATCTGCTGGTGTCTGTGCCAGCTGGAACACTGAGGGGAATAGCTGGGAGTAATCACATCAGGGGACATGCCTTCGGGTCAAGGAAAGACCACTGCTACCCACTTAATTATTTTCCTTTAAAAAAAAAAATCAAAAGGAATTTTGTTGACATGAATAAGCATTTATAAACATCATGAGTACTTCAAGATCACAAACAAAGCCAAAACTCTGATTATTTAAGTGCATCTCAGTGCTCTATATTGGATATCAAGACTGCTTAGTCTAATTGTTTATGTCAGCTTTGAACTTAAGCTTAATCTATGGACACCTTAGAACACAAGAAAACGCCATTTTTGTAGGTCAAAGAACATTCCTTCAGCAACTTTACATGGTTGGGTCCGTTTAATAATTCAAGTCAAAACTTTTCTGGGACTTGAGAGCTTGCTCCTTTAAGGGCTTCAGTAGCCTCACTAAGGGATGAACGTGCTGTAGCCTTCCTCCCTCTCCAGGCAGCACTTCTGTGCCAACTGCTCAATGCCCCAGTCTGACTCCCCACCAGGAGCCAGTATTTACCACCTGGCGCAGCAGGGAGCCCGTGGCACAGGTGTCAGTGTGGAACCACTGGTAAGGACTGTGAACATCCTCCCTGACTACCTTTACCTCTCTTAGGAAGAAAGCTTTTGATGACAGTGAGTTTTCTCTCAAAGCCAGAGGCAATCATATTTTTGGTACCCACTGTTCTGTCTAGCACAAGACACTAATTTTTCCACCCACACATCTCCCAAAAAGGAGCCATCAACAGCAACATCCTTTAAATAAAGGATTTTCACAGGCACAAGGATCAATTCAGAATGTCCACTGCGCTTTCCTTCTCAGCGTTAAACAATACTGAGTCCAGGCCAGCTCCACAGGCATGCATTCCGCTCACATGAAGCCCTGCCTGCCCTGGGAAGGGCCCCGAGTTTGGCTTACTATTCTGCAGTTGCCAACTTGAATTCTTAATACTTCTATTATTGAATTTGTAAGTGAAGTCTGATGGGACAAGGGAGCATGAGTGTAAGCAGTAAAGATACCAGACTACAGAGCACGAGGCAGGCTCAGGCCCGAGGGCATGCAACCCAACCGACTAACTGGCCTGGCGGTCAGGTGCTCGCGCACATCTGGGCAATCCAGGGTGCCACAGGCCCCAGCTTGGCAAGACTGGGACCTTGGCCCAGGCTGGTGGCTGTGACAGTGGCAGCAGAAGCAGCGGTGGTCACGACCATGGACGAGTGGAAGGACTTGGGCAGGACTGTGATCCATGGCGGAGGCCAGCTTGTCTATCCATCATCATCTGTCCCTATGAACTCCACACAAATATTTAACTCTCTAACCTGAGGCCCAGGACAGTGAATGATCACAAAATAAGAGACTAGAGAGGACACTGCAATAAAGCTTATCACGAAGTTATTAAAATTCTTCAAAGAGTTTATAATCTCTGGTTTTGAAAACTGCAGCAACATTATAAATCAAATATCCACAGGCACAGAAATAGAAAGTAAATGTAAAGATAGATGCATTGGACAGAACCCCAACAAACTATTTTTTTATGAAGCTTCAGATGAAGAAATTAACAAAGAAGCCCAGTATAAAATTAATTTTTCCATATAGTTGAAGACGCAGTGATAAAATGCATAAGGCATTTTCTTTTCTTTTTAAATTTCTTTTATTTTTTTTAAATCCTCATCTGAGGACATGATTAGAGAGAGGTAGGGAGAGAGAGGAAAAGAAATATTGATCAGTTGCCTTCCGCACATGCCTGACAGGGTATTGAACCACAACCCAGGCATGTGTCCTGACCAGGAATCGAACCAGCAACCTTTCAGTGCACAGGACAGCACTCAACCAACTGAGCCACTCCAGCAGGTGGGCATTTTAAATTATATACAACTCATGAAGACACTTTCAGTTTCTTTTAAGAGCTCCATAAGTTATAGGAAATGTCAGTGAAAACACTAAAATAATCTTGTAGAAATTTACATTTAAAATTAAATTCAGACTTATACAAAATGGGTTTGAGTGAAGAATGAAACCCTTTTAGAAGGACTGTTCTATAAGAATCATCTGATCTAGGTGTACTAAAATTTTGGTTCTGAAAGTTTATCACAAATGTATTTTAATGTTGTCAAAACCTACGAAGTTCCAGGTGCATTAGCAGAAAAATCTTTCTCAAAATAACATTATCAAAAATATTTGCTATCTGGCATTTGCCAGGAGCCACTAATGCTGCTTTCAATTATAGCAACTGATGTATAAATTTTGATAACATAAACAAATGAACTTGCAGAAAAGTGAGCCAGAAAAATCTTATGATAAACAAAGGTATCACATTATTACTATTTCTTATATTATATAAAATTATGACACCAAAGTATTACTTTTTTTAATTTATAAATTTGTTATTATTCATGTGTCACTATTATTCCTATTACATTTTGTAAGTAAAATATTTTTAAGGGGAAAATTACACTTGAGTACTCTTAAATAGTACTTTTTCCTGCTTTTTTGAACAAGGGGCCCTGCCTTTTCATTTCTGAGCCCAAGATGTCTATTTTAGGTGTAAGTCCACTAGAGGGTCAGTAGTTCCCAATGCCAGGTCTTCATTCAAATTGAAGTTTTTAAATAATTTTGGAGGACTGGGCCGGGAAGAGGTCTAAACGGGAAGTCTTCCAAGACCCACTTACTCCTTTCAATCACAGACGCGGTAGTGACAGTGAGGATAGCGGGTCACCTTCTCCTGGCAGCTGCAGTTACAACAATGATAGCAATGGCAATAATAATAGTAAACAAGCCGTCCTGGCCAAAATTTTATCTTATCCTGGCCTGACTTGACTTGCTATATCTCTTTTAACTTCTCCAACAATGCTGTGAGGCCGACACTACTATAATTACCAAACTGCAGGCGAGGAAGCAACACTTAGGCTCCAGGTGAACTGATTTGCACATTCATTTAGTGAGGGACAGGGCTAGGACGTGTCCCCACACCAAATTCCAAGCTCTTACCCATTCCGTTCAAAGTCCACCAAACCAAAAGCAGTTTCACAGTGAGTGGTGCAGCTATACTTTTTTTTTTTTCTAGCTCCCTGTGATCGTGAGAGCAACAGGAGATGAGAAGGGGCCTGCTATGTACCACACACACACCCTGACTCCTGGCTTCTCAGTTGTCTTCAGCACCATCTCCTCCAGGAAGGACCCCCAATGACCCCCAGAACCACCAGCAAGTGGTCTCTCCCTTCTCAGAGTCCCAAAGTACTTTATGCCTCTCTATTGCATTTATCATTTAAGATCTTTATACCATTATTTATAGTATATATTTTCAAACTACTTAAATGCAGGCAAGTACCTGAACTGTCTTCATATCTTCACAGATTCCCTACATATGGTGAGTACAGTCAATTTACTAAGCCAATCAATTTACATCTGTCATAGGAACAACCTATCTTAATTCCCTTTTGAGTTTCTGGGTTGCAGAAGAGGTTGGAAGCTACTGCCGTAACATCATCATAAGCCAAAAATGTCCATCTTGTACACAACTAAACTTTAGATCTAAAAGCATGCCAGGCAGGTACCAGAATTATCAAGGGACTGCTTTGTGAATCATACAAATGTCTAAACACTACGCTGTACACATAAAACTAATATAAAATATTACTAAATGAAAAGTAATAAAAACCAACTGAAATGAAGGCAGAAAATATCTTGATGCCACCTCTATTCATAATCTGATTAATGACTGTTAGTTTAAGAATTTAAGTTTCATAAAAAGAGTATGTCACAACCTTTGAGTTCACCTATTTCAAAGACCACATGGGTGTCACAGCAAGCCAAGGAAGGGATTTATCTTCCTACTAACGCACAAGAGCTGCATCTGGAAGGAAGCCAGTTGAAACACAGAGCATATGCATTTTAAATTAACACTGAATATAGCTTATACATGACATACTACCCAGATATTTCCCAGTGTCTTCCAAAAGAGGAGATTGTTGTTTTTATTTGTTCTTACCCAGAAACTTCTAACTTGCAAAGTTCGGGCTACCCTGAAGCCCGTCAGAGAGTTTCAGGTCTCGTTCCCTGGACAATGGTGAGCACAGTGTCCTGCCAATCCCACCACGCTGCCTGCACTAGCTCCCTTCTCAGCAAGAGGAAATACGCAGCTCACCTCCTTGGAATGATGCCGTTTTCCAAACTTGTTGTCTGACTTCGAAGCCAGCGGCGCTGGTAACTGCTGGATGAGGACGTAGAGGAACTTGGAGATGGAAAAGGTGTAATCAAAAGGCTGCTTAGGGAGGCTGTGGGGAGGAGAAGTTAAAAGTTGAAAGTTGAGGTCAATGAATACTGTGTAGCTACATAAAAAATACATGCCAAGGAACCTCAATTTACAGGTTCTATCAGTCATATCCAGCAGGGGGAGACATAACTTCTCTCTCACTAAGACTTATGTACAGCAAAGAAAACATCCTTTAAAAAGAAAAACCAATGAAGAGAAACAGGGATTACAGACCTAGCAAGTGCATCAATTACCTGGCCCCATTTGCAACATAATTATTACTCATTCAATCAGAGTGCCGAGTGCAGATTTCTCATATAATAGTCCACATATAACATAACTGTTTATATCGCTACCTGCTAACCAATGCCATGCTCAATTTTTACCTACACAGGTATAAGTAAATCTAGGTGAAATCTAGACAAATGAGTACTTGCTCCATATTATATCCTCTCTCCTGCTCACCATCTCCAAATACACAATATTTATCCCTCCTGCCCCCACCTCTCCAGCCTCTAGTCTTAAATATGTTTTCTGCCTCCGAGCCTCTCTCTGTTTCCTTCTGCTACATAATATTAGAGGCCTGCACTGGGGCTTGCAGTAAGTGTGAGCTGATATGCTGGCCCAGACTTCTCTAACAGGCAGGGAGGGACTGGTCCATCTCAGGCAGGCAAAAGGTTTCTTTCAACTCAAAGCAGCTTGGCAGTTGTCTAAGGTTTGGAAGAATGGAAAGAGGAGACAGGCTTTCTCTTTTTACTTCCCTGGGGCTAAGGAATTGGACACTGAAATGTCATGTCACTCAGTTCAGTGAAAAAGGAAATGGGGTGTTACAGATGGCTAGTTAACATTTTCAGAAGCAAAGCACAGAGCAAAACAAAGTGACTTCAGCAAACACAGTGGACTATGCTCATAGGTATCACTTGATAAGGCAATTTCTCCAAATGACTATGTTTATTTATACTTTTACAGGAAGATGGAAATAACTCTGATCTGAGTTCTTAAATACACAGGAGTCACTTGGCTACTAGCCAATAATCAATAAGCTAATGCTGAGTGTCTACCAAGTGCCAGGTGTTGTGCTAGTCAACTGGGAAACCCTGGTAGACAAGATACATACGTATATGCCTGCATAAAGCTTCAAGTCTAGGAGACTATATCAATGAATTCCCAGGCTACAAAATTTAGATGCATAACGACTTCTTACCACAGCAGAGGTCTATGAGATGCTTTGTGCCCCTTGTACCCAGGACGTGCCCTGACTACAACAGACAATACATGCTTACTAAATATACAGCACTTCTACACCAAAGTGTTACCCAGATGTGCGTGGCCCCAGCAGGTGGCCTCTGTGTGAACCTTGATTTAAGCCTGGATTTAAATCTCCAAAATCAAATCCACATTTCAAATATCAGTGAGTTGGTAATTTTACTGAGAATTTTGAAAGGAGAGAGAAGAGAGTTTTTCCTCAAAACCACACAAAATTATTTAATAAAAAAATTAGAAAGTTCTGCCCCACCTCCTAAATTCTCAGAGTCCCCTAACGATCTAGAAGAGCCCTGCTCCCTTCCCCCAAATCTTCAGGGTCCCATGTCTTTCTCTCTGTCTTCTGCTGAGCAAATAAGCTTCTTTGGCAGGTGGAGGAAAGTTGAGGGGTAGTACTTGAATTATAAATTTTTTTTCCCATCACAGAAGCAAGACTGCTGTGGTAAATATAGCAATACAATTTACAATTTACTCTGAAAATTGTATGGTTATATAATTCAGTTTAGTGAACTGTGTAAAAGCCCAAACTCCCAGTTCAAATCCCAGTTCTGCCACTCACCAGCTGTGATACTTGGGTAGGTTACTTAACCTGTCAGCTTTCTCATCTGTAAAATGGGGACAATATAGTACCACATCTCAGGATTTTTCATGAGAGCCGCAATCTGCTAGTGTGTTATGAATTGTTTATTGGATCGAAATCAACATTTAAAAAACATGAAAACAGAGTATAGCGCAGTGTTAATATTTAATAAATGAAACTTTTGTTTGTTATTTATAAAGATGTTTATTACTGGATCATAATGAGAAATGCATTTCCATTTGTTGCAGACAAAAGAAAAGTTTGAAAAACACTGATCTATTTCCTAAGGTTCCTGTGAGGATTAAACAATCCACATAAAACATTTAGTCCAGCGCCCCAAACAACAAATGTTAGCTATTTATTCACTCTCTCTGATAATTCTTAGAAAACGTGGACTAATTGAGACATTTTGGAGTACTAAATGGTTATTAATGCTGATTAGCTAATTATGAAAAGAAACTAGGACTTGTAATAGAGACATAAAAAGGAAAGGAAAAAAATTGAAATAAAAAAATAGAAGAAACTATTCCCTTTATCCTCATTAAAAAATGCTGAATAGTAATGTTTATGGCATACAAATGAAATATTAAGCTAAAGTGCTGGCTTAGAGCCATCCAGCATTTCCTCATCAAAAATATCTTAATATTATTTAATAATATTTTTATGGAAAGTACTGTGGTATAATATCATCAATCAGATACTCTGAGAAACAGTACAGTTACAACTCTCAAATGCAAAACCAGGCTTACTTTTGACCCACAAATACTACCGTTTTTCATGACAAAAGGGTGGATTCAGCTATCTGTTCAACCAGCACTCAGTGTTTGACTGTTGGCGAGGCTCCGGTCTGAGAGGCAGTGCAGTGTGATGCAATGCCTGAGCTCTGCTATACACCCCACTCACCTGAGAGCTTGTACCTGGCCAGGTGGCTCAGCTGGCTGGAGCATCATCCCTACACCAAAAGGTTGCAGTTCAGTTCCCCATCAGGGCACCTACCTAGAATTTGGGTTCGATCCCTGATTGGGGCACGTATGAAAGACAACTGACCAATGTTTCTCTCTCACATAGATGTCTCTCTGTCTCTATCTCCCCCCACCCCCCTTCCTCTCTCTCTAAAATCAATAAAAGCATATCCTGGAGTTAGTATTTAAAAAAAAAAAAAGGCCCAGCCAGTGTGGCTAAGTGGATTGGGTGTTGTCCCAGAGATTGAGAGGTCCCACTTAGATTCCGGGTCAGGGCACAAGCCCTGATGGTGGGCTTGACCCCCAGTATGGGGGGTGCAGGAGGCGGCTGATCAATGTTTCTCTCTCACATCGATGGTTTTCTCTTTTTTTTTTTTTTTTGAATCCTCACCCGAGGACATTTTTGCATTTATCTTCAGATAGAGTGGGATGGAGAGAGGGGGAAGAGAGAGAGAAACATTGATGTGAGAGACACACATCGACTGGTCGTCACCCACATGACCCCAACCGGGGCCGGAGACAAACTGCAACTGAGGTACGTGCCCTTAGTGGGAATGGAACCCGGGACTCTCTGGTCTGCAGGATGATGCTCTAACTGCTGAGCCAAACCGGCCAGAGCTCACATCAATGGTTCTATCTTTCTCTCCCTTCCTCTCTCTAAAAAAATCAATAAAGACATTTAAAAATAAAAATAAAAGTGCTATATCTAATGCTCCTTAATATTTTCAGTATCATTTTTTTTAGAATCCTTTTATGATTAGAAAAAAATGTTAATACATATGTGGATTACAAAGACATTTGCAGTTTTGTGCACTAATCAGAAAGAAAAATCCCATCACCAGATTATTGCTAACATTTTGTGCCTAGTTAACTCTCAATTAAAAAAATGTGTGCTTTCCTCCTCACCCTCTTGTCTGAGGAGGATTCTTCAACCAGCATCCATTTACTCCTGAAAAAATGTACCATTCTGGTGGGTGATGCTGACAATGCAGGAGGCTATGCATGGGGTGGAATAGGTGGGGCTATATGAGAAATATCTGTACCTTCCACTCAGTTTTGCTGTGAACCTAAAACTACTCTAAAAGCGAAAGAGTCCACAAATTGTGAAACTGAAGAGAAATATCCATTCCAGGAGAATACCAAAGATCTGCCTTGACATATGAGGAGTCTAAAGAAATGAAGAAATTGAGTTCTGCTCAAGCTACAGCACAAGGCAAAGCCCAAGGTAAAGAGTTGACAGGAGATTGGACAATGTATAGTTACACAGACTGTGAGAAGCAGCAGCCAAAGGTGCCAGTTCCCAGAGATCCTTTTCCCACACAGCAAAAGGACAACACCAACACAAAAGGGGTCTGATGCCCCAACGCAATTTCCCGATGCTGGGAAGCCGGTTCTGGACTCCAGCTAAGCAGCTTTATGTTCTGTGTGATGGGGGCTGGGCAGAAAGCGCCATGTCTCATCAGAACCCTGGAGGGAATAAGAAACTGCCCAGGAGACGTGGAGCAGTGAGTGGGAGATGACCTAGCAGCACCTTAGAGGTGCTCGTTCTCTCACGTTCCCAGAGGAGCACACGTTGTACTGTCAAGACTCTGGTAAGTGGCAGTTCAAGCCTTTGCCCACATGGATGCAGGCAAGGTCAACGGGGTGCCACGGCCTGTCCCCACGCAGACAGCAAACAGGAAGGCACACTCCTGGACTCCTGCAGCTCTGTCAGTGAAGTACCCAAGGGTTCAAGTACAAACTGGATGTCGCTTTGCATTATTCACGGGTGACCCACGTGGTAATAGTCGGACTCCATTTTTTGCTGTTTGACTGCTGATAGCTTTTAAGCTTCACACCATCCCCTTCCTTTCTTTCTAGGCAAGCTGATGGGAAAGCCTGGGTGCTCCCTCCTTTGGGGCCGGTGGGAACTTCACCCCACATGCAGGACCCCTCACCCTGGCCCTACCCCCTAACCACCATAAACCCCCCTAAACAGTCTCCTTTCCCTTTCTTGCAAGTCATTTTCTGACCAGCTGGGAAGCCTGCCCTGCTCTCACCAGGAAGCCTCAGTATGTGGCTAATACGTCTCCTCATCCCTCTTGGTGTGTGTGTGGCGTCATCAGCCTTGACATCCACACTGCATTTTGGGTATGGGGTCCATCCTGTATCGCACAGTGACCTGAATGCATGGCTTCTTTAAATACTATGATGATGTGTATTCCTACCTTAAGGGTCCATTTTAAAACACTTAAATAAAACTGTTTAAAAATATATACTAGAAGTTTTCCTCATACTGATCTTCAGTTTTACATACATTTTTTTTTTTTTGTAATTCCTCACCATCCAAGGGTATTTTTCCATACATGTTTTTGTTTGTTTGTTTTTGTTTAGATAGAATGGGAGGGAGCAAAGGAGGGTGGGAGAGAAAGAGAGAGAAACATCAATGTGAGAGAGAGAGAAACATCGATTGGTTGTCTCCCACAACCAATTTAACTGGGAAGAGATCAAACCTGCAACCCAGGTATGTGCCCTTGACAGGGAATCAAACCCGTGACCCTTTGGTCCACGGGCCAAAGCTCTAACCGCAGAGTCAAACTGGCCAGGGCTTACATACTTTCAAGAACAGAGGAAATAAAGTTTCACAGAGGATAGGGAAATTATTTTTCTTGTCAATGATGTGGATATTTTGGTGAGGAAAAGAATCTAAATGTGAATTAAGGTGAAGGATTAACAAGGCTCAGTGACTCTGGATTCAATCCCAGCCCTCTGAACCTTACTATACTATGTACCCAAGATTTTCAAATTTTAGCTTCTGCTCCAACCTATTTCTTTAGAGCCAGTGTCCTATTTCTAAATTACAGCTGACTACTCATAGCTGGAGAACTTACAGACTCTTCTAATAAAAATTATCTCAATTTCTGTCTCCTCGGACCGGCCTCCTGTTTCCCCTAAACTGGTTAATGCCAACATCCTCCGTCTCTTTTCCCAAGTTAGAAACTGGAGCATCACCCTTGGTTCCTCCCTCATCCCCCATTTCCCGTGTGCCCCATCAGTCACTGAGCCCTACCAATATTACCTCCTAGTATGGCTGAAATGCATCCCTCCTCTGTCCTAGGACTTTACTTGAAATATTTCTAATGGCAACCACTAAAAGAACCTCTTAAAAATAATTTATATTTTAGATTTATATATGCACAGAGGACACAAAGTATCCAAAAGAGGATACAATGAGAATACAATCAAGATACCACCCTTAGCTGCCCCGCTAACAAGATTAAATCCAATTCCTTAGCATGGCACCAGCACCTTCAAAAGGACCCTTTCATAGCCGGCCTTACTTTCTGACATCCTCTCCCATTCCCAGCCCCATGGTCCAGTGTCCTAACTCCCCTGCACAAACTATCTTCAGAAATGCTCTTTTCCTGAACTCTGATGCTATTATTTTCTACCTACAAGGTGTCACTGAAATACATCGTTTCCTGTGAGGCCACTGTCTGCTTTCCCAGGCAGAGCCTCTCTGTTCCCACAGTGCTTTATGAGTACAGTTATAGCACTGTATTTCTTTTTTTTTTTTTTTTTCATCCTCACCTGAGGACATTTTTCCATTTTTTGTTCAGATAGAGCGGGAGGGAGAGAGAGGAAGAGAGAGAGAAAGAAACATCGATGTGAAGGGACACATCGAGTGGCTGCCACCCGCACGACCAACCAGGGCCAGGGACAAACTGCAACCGGGTACATGCCCTTAGCGGGAACCCAACCCGGGTCTCTCTGTACCACAGGCCGACGCTCCAACCGCTGAGCCATACCGGCCAGGGCATAGCACTGTATTTTTTTTTTTTTTATCCTCACCAGAGGACACTTTTCCATTCCTTGCTCAGATAGAGCGGGAGGGAGAGAGAGGAAGAGAGAGAGAGAGAGAAACATCGATGTGAAGGGACACATCGAGTGGCTGCCACCCGCACGACCAACCAGGGCTGGGGACAAACTGCAACCGAGGTACATGCCCTTAGCGGGAACCGAACCCGGGTCTCTCTGTACTGCAGGCCAACGCTCTAACCGCTGAGCCAAACCGGCCAGGGCCATAGCACTGTATTTTTAACTCTTGGTTTACATGTAACTCTTCCTGAGGGCAGGTGCTATATATATATATTTTTTTTCTTACTCTTCTTCAAAAACATTTCAAATTCTTGTAGAGCCTGACAAAACAAGAGGCTAGAAAATTGTTATTCAGCCCTGGCCAGTTTGGCTCAGCGGTTAGAGCATCGGCCTGCGGTCCGGAGAGACCCGGGTTCGGTTCCCGCTAAGGGCACGTACTTCGGTTGCAGTTTGTCCCTGGCCCTGGTTGGTCGTGTGGGTGGCAGCCACTCGATGTGTCCCTTCACGTCGATGTTTCTCCTCTCTCTCCCTTACTCTCTCTCCCTCCCACTCTATCTGTACAAAAAATGGAAAAATATCCTCAGGTGAGGATAAAATAAAAAAATAAAAAAATAAAGAAAATTGTTATTCAATAAATAATGTGGCTTGATGGTTGGCCAGTCAGGAATTGGTGCTACCCTTCTAACTCCTTTCCTTAACTTCAACTGTATCAAACTGGTCTTACTGTGGAAACCACCAAAGTTAGTTAGTTCTCTAACAACAGAGTAAACCCCTTCAAGAATTTAAAACCACATGGCTCTTTGTATTCCCAGGGCATATTATGCACAGAACATGTTTGCAGCGACATGTGAAATATGCTCCTCCATCTATCCCGTCCTTTGGAGGTGGCCTGCAGAAGGGGGTGTCTACAGAAAGAACTGATGGGCGAGAACCAGAAACTTCAGGTTTCTTTTAGATGGAGAATCAGAAATTTCCATTAAAGTTCCTTTTTACCCTGGAACAAGTTTCTCTCTATAAACGATGCTTTTAAAAACAAACAACAAGAAAGCTTTTCTAAAGTTACTTCTTTCCTAGACTATTGAGAAAAATAAAACACCTGAAATTATTCTTCAAAACTGATTTGTGTAGTCAGAATTTCTGGTAGCATGCAGGAAGCCAGATGCAAGAGGAACTGGTGTCAGCTGTGATTTCAGAGATTCTACTGGCCTGGTACATGGAGCTGTAAACATTCCTTGATCTCGAAAGGTGCTGACGTAAGTAACTCTGGAAATGAGTGCACGTGTGTGAGACTAAAGGCAAAAGGAACTGCAGGTGAGCACTGTACTCTAGTTAATTAAAGTCATTTCCTGCAGGGGTACAAGTTAACAATTCTGATACTGCTATATATGTATCTTCAAGTGAAACAATGAAATAGATGGCAAATGGTGAGGGCTAGTTTTCTCACTGTCAGAGTGGGAGTTTACAAATACGCAAGGGGAGGACGGTAGAATGATCCGTGTAGTAATGGGTTATGAATAATGGAAATATCAGTACAAACTGATGGTTAACGTAATAAAAATGCAAATGTTATATAAAGCAATATTTAAATACATGTCTATATACAGTTAGCATAAACTCCTATTTTTTGCTTATCAGCTGAGAGGGCCTATAAGAAATGACACTGCAGTAGCAATAAACTCATCTAGTGTCTGAATCTTGGAATCTAATAACCATTCTCCAAAGAAAGATCAGGGCTCCATGGAGAAATGGCTGATTCTAGGACTGGAGCGGGAAATATACAAAGATAGTCTGGAGCATCTGGTAGTGCCAGAAAGTAAGGAAGTGCTCAAAACACACACACACACACACACGGGTATGTTAAATTAACACAGGAGCCGACTGATAGAGCTCCATTGCTTCCATGGCCAAAGCTGGAACAATTTGAGCAACTAAATAAAGTAGAACTGGGTTATAACCCAAAGTATAAAATATATATCTGAGTCATATTGATATAAATGGCTGACTGAATTAATGAATGGACAAGGGAAAAGAGACAAATCTCCCATGCAAAAAAAAATTCCAAATAGTTTAAGTAGAGACCAAAATGACTCAACTATTGTCATTTAACCATAAATAACATTTATGGTTATTTATTTATGGTTATTTATTTAACCATAAATAAAATGCTGTGCACTTTACATTACGTGACACATGTTAACCAGACAGACAGACTCAGCAACAAATTCTATTTAACAACTTGGGAGCACAGTTGTACTGAGTACGGTGCAGGACTCTGGTACTACACAGAAGGAACACAAGGACTCCTTCAAGCTCTTTCTGAGGGCAAGAGCTGGAAACACAAATAAGTGGAAGGCAGGAGGAAAGGCACCTGAGGCCTGGATCCAGTGCCAGCACAGCCAAGCACCGACTGGCTGGCCTCACTGGTGAAGGCGGCATGTGCCCCTGGTGAGACCACCAGGTGCTCCTAGTCTTCAGTGGAAGGTAGAGGCTGCATGCATAATGTATGTCCATCAAGCAAAGCCTCATACACCTCCAAGTCCTCAAATGCCCGATCTTTAGTTCCCTACTTTTCTAGCTTAGAGTTTACCTCAGATCGGAACCACAAATTAAAAAAAAAAAAAAAATCAACAGGAGAATCATGTCCTAAAGCAGAAACTAAGAGATCTTAAAAACAGTATTAGAAAAGTTCAAGGCTAGCTCTGGCCAGTTTGGCTCAGCGGTTAGAGCATCGGCCTGTGGACCAAAGAGTCTTGGGTTTGATTTCCGGTCAAGGGCACATACCTGGGTTGCAGGTTAGATCTCCGGCCCCAGTCGGGTTCGTGAGGGAGGCAACCAATCAATGTGTCTCTCTCACACTGAAGTTTCTCTCTCTCCCTCCCTTCTACTCTATCTAAAAATCGATAGAAAAATATCCTTGGGTGAGGACTAATCAAAAAAAAAAAAAAAAAAAAAGAAAAGTTCAAGGCTTAAAGTAAGAAGAGGGGGTACCGGAGATAAAATCTAGAATGGTGTGACTCCAGGACAGAAGAAAGAGTGACCGTGTCAGCTGGCAGACCCTCCCTTGGTCATGGGTAAATTTACCTCCACCCAGACTTTCCTTCCTTCGATTTTTAATCAATATTCAGCAAGCAAATTCCCAGTACAACTGGCTCAAGGAAGCTTCCCTCATAGATGCTGTGCATCAAAGTTCTAGGTCTTTAGATATGTGAGCCTAGCTTAGAAAATAGAGAAGAAAAAAAAGAAACAAAACAAAACAGAAGATGAGGCCTGTCTTCTATTTCCCCAACTACTTCACCAGTATGGATAGTTAGTTCACTGTTAGTTAAACCAGTAGCAGGCAGTACAAATACCTGATCGAGCAATGCCACTGTCCCTGTCTTCATTCTGTCCTCTGCTTGGCATATCAACAGGAGTGCTGTGTGCTAAGATGAAGGCAAAAGAAAACCGTGTTATTGGGCTCTTCAAAGAAGGAGCTGTTTTAAAATAAGTACAATGATTTTTACATTTCAAAGTAGGCTACTGCTATTGATGATTGGCATAAATTTACATAGAGATTAATTAGAAATCAAAATTAAATACATAAAAAGACGATAGTGAGAGTAAAAAGAAAACAGAACCAAGTAACCACTTGCCTTCACTATCCTACTCTAGCATATAAACTTTTATGAGTGGTGCTCATCTCTAAAACAGCGGAATAATCAACTACTGATGCAGTTGAAACAATGAACAAACATTCTCAGGCAGATACTCTTGGCCATTTCCTTGGTAGTAGTAGCATTTAAATATTACTGTATTTTCACAATGTTTTAAAATCAGTTTCAGTAGTAACTATAGGCAACTCAGGGAAGAGAAATACTTGAAAACCATTTCATCAATGTAAAAAATGTTTCTCTGTTTGTAACCCACTCTCTTGGCAAATAGAAAACACTTATATTCATTTTCAAATATTTCTTCCTCCACTTCTTTTCCACATACACCCATACACAGTATTATTGCAGAGTTACTTAGAAAAACTCATGTCCTGGCATGAATTTTAGAAAACACTAAAGTATTACAAACTTTTAGGCATGCTTCAGATAGATTAAACTGTGCACTTACTGGGCTAGAGGGTAGGTGACACGTTTCTATAGCAGCTTGCAGACCAGGGCCCTGCCTAGTTAATAAACCTGCCAGCTATTTTTTGAAGGCTATTTATTTTCACAATTTTACAGAGAGTATATAAAAATGTTATCCTTACTCTGAGTAGGTAGGAGGGTGTCAGTTTTATTAGGGTGTCTTTTAACTATGGTGCTTAAGCATATTTCAGGCTACAAAGAACAGAATACCACTGCCGTAAACACAACCTTTAATGTTAGTAATGAAGGTTCCCACACTTGTTAATCATGCCAGACTACAACAGCCATTCAACAGCCATAGCTAGCAAGGCCAATCAAATCTCAGACTTTACCTACCACAGAGACCGAGATGATTCTACCTGTAAAGAACCTAGAAACTGCATTTAAACTATTATGAGAGAGAGAGAGAAAGCGCGCACGCGAGAGAGGTGTTTTCCATGCTTTTATTAGAGTGACTTTTGAAGAAACTCTGTGCAGGTATGGATGCAGGTGAATAAATGATAAAATATATCATGGCAAAGGGGGAAAGTTCATAGCAGCAGAAGAGGCCTACAAAAATCAGAAAATATAATCCTCTTAGAAACACTAAGGGCTCATTTCAGACCAAAATCAGCTTAGCCTGGGGTTTAACAAAGACATTTACAATAGAGGTTCACTGGTGGAATTTTCAAAACACCATGAACTGGGCTGCCTTTGAAACTCATATCTCAGGAGCCCCTTGGATTTCTAGAGAGGTACCAAATAGGATTTTTTCTAGGAACCTGCACAGGATGTATTAATGTGTGTGTGGGTCACACTGTACTCAGCATTCCACACAAACCTGCAAAGAAAGAAGCACTGCGGGTAAGCCGGAGAGGTCCTCCTTCTGCCACCCCCTGCAGCAGCTTGCTGCTGCATGCCTGCAGCAGACCTAGGGACAGAAACACACAGAGGAGGGCAAACAAAGTGTACACAAAAAATAAACACAGATTCAAGATAATGCAACACAAACAAACAAAAAATACACACACACAACACAGTCAAATAAAACAAAACACACCCACAACAGTGGCATTCAGAAAGAAAGAACCCATTCATGCGGCTGATTTTACCTAAGTTACTTCCAGCACGACAAGGACCAAAATTATTCTGATTTGTGTTCAGCTTTCCCAAATTGGGGTCTTGGTTGATGTATTCAAAGCTGTCTTGCAAGCTAAATCCAGGGAGAAGGAGAAGGGAGACAGAGGAGAAAAATGTCAAGAGACAAATAAAGTTGTTTTCTAATGACTCTCAAATATAAACAACTTATCAGTTGCTCAAACTTTTCTTTATAAATGAATGAAGTCTCACATCTACCAATGGGAATTAAACGTTAGGGGAATTTGTTAAAGGAAAAGAAAAGCTTTTTGGAGGTAGTCCAATCTATAAAACTAAACTACATTCCTAACATTTTCCCATTACATAATGGGACACCCAACTCTGTAATCTTTAATTGATGAGAGAGAGAGCAAGAGTGAGAGAGAAACATCAAGATCAGTTGCCTCTCATCTGCACCATGATTGGGGGTCGAACCCACAACCTGGGTTTGTACCCTGACCAGGAAAACCCACAACCTTTTGGTGTATGAGATGATGCTCCAACCAACTGAGCCACACCAGCCAGGGTCAAACTCTATAAATTTTGATCAGTGACTGACACATGGGATAATGCTACTAATTTCTAAAGTTTGCTTTAGTGAATGACATTAAAAATGTTACTATTCATTTCAAAAGTAGTTTTACATAAACCTTCAAAATAAAATTAATTTGAACTCTTAGTTAACATCAATGAGCAATTCAATAACTTTTTTCAGGAGGAGGTTATAACAGAAATTGATATGATTCCTATAGGAGTTTGAGTTCACATGCAAACTTTCAGGATTATTAATATACACAAATGTGAGGGAAGCAGATTTGATTAATTTATTGTACTTATAAGAAGTAAAATAAATACAAATATTTTGAAAATAATACAGAATAATGAGGCCAAATGATTTTAAGTGAGATCTGAGCTCATTATTCTATTATGGGGAGTTAGTGTAATAAATGTTCAGGTAATATCAAGACTCTGAAAAAGAATCTCTCACAAGAAATAAACATCACTTCCCATGCTGGTTTACATCACGACAGTCCAAGGTTAAGTGCTGAAACAAGTAAAGTCAGTATTTTGAGGAAGAGTACGTGAACTTACTCAATGGTACCCAAATCTACAAAGGAATACATTTTTTACTTCCTAGGATAACAGCCTTCCTTTGACTCATAAGGATGCCCCTTTAATTTATAACTAACCTTTCTTTCTAACTTACCAAGGTATAATAAATGTTTGTTTTAAAAAGTATGTACAATATTTCTGCTTGGAAAGTTCCAAACATATAAACAAATGTACCAGAATAAGAGTTAAGTTAGCTATTTCAGTCTACACAGAAGTATAAACTTTGAGGAAGAAAAAACTCAGGAGTGAAAAGGAAACCGCATGGCCCAAGCACCAGCCGATGACAGAGGCCAGACTGACAGCTGACCAGATGGCAGGCCTGCACAACCCATCCTGCCACCAGGTCCTCAGCAGCCTGGGAAAACTTCTATGTGCTTCATTCCTTAAATAAACAAACACACTAACAAATAAGTCTTCACATTTGTTTAGGGATAAAATAATATTGGTAAATTTCATAAACTCATTAATGTGGCCCCTGCTTTCCCCCTTCACTATCCATTTTCCAGGAAATGGACGCTTAGTGATGATAGTAAGAACAGAGTGGGTAACAGAGGGGCCCAGAAAATACAGAGAAATGGTCCTTTGTCTTTAAGGCTACCTGATAAAGTCAGAAGCCTTTTCATATGCACTATGTATAGGAAAATGGCCACTTTTAAGATCCCTGTGTTAATGTGGACTCATCCTGCTTCTCATTTCAAAAGGCCTTGTGGCCCTTGAAAAGGTTACTCTGTGCCGAAATAGCCACTTAAAAAAATGGGGGAGGGGGCATGCAAAATCCCACACTTACTTATTTGTACTTCCGCAGAAGCTGCCCATTCTAGCAGAGAACACTTTACTAATCATCAGCTGTGGAGGAGAGCTGGGAAAAATAAAAGTACGAAAGAAAAAGAAATGCATTTTTGAATTGAGTCAATACGATCATTCCACATCTCACAACCAGTAGAAAAGAAGCCCAAACTCACCGTATATAGTGTATCTTCAAAGTGGAGCCCTTGTAACTCATTGCAACGGAGCCAAACATCATTTCCCCTAGCATGTTGACATCTGATGCTGGTCTTGTGTACTGCCCCCCATGAAAGAAACAGAAACCGAAGTTAGAATGTGGCACAACATGATGTGCAACAGAAAATAATGTTCATTATTTTCTGGCTCCCTCTTTGGTTTACCAGGTAATTATTTCTCAAAGACCGTATTGGTCATTTTAGAATCTTAATGGGGATGGCCTATTTTTTCTCAAATTATTACTAATGTTCATGATTTCTTCTTTATACACAATATCTTCACAAGGATCCTAGTGTTTTATCAGTGTATCTTTAATTTTGTTATGAGAAACAAATGCTTTTATTATCTCTATTGATAAACTCTAAACAGAAAGATTAAGTTATGAAAGAAACGGGGTCACTCTTCCCTTGATATTAAGAACATATCCTAAAAAAAAATATATGGTTCAGTATTATTCAATCAAATAATGAACAGTATTGCCTGGCTGGTGTGGCTCAGTGGTTGAGCACTGACCCATGCACCAAGAGGTTGCCGGTTCGATTCCCTGCCAGAGAACATGCCCAGCCAGGTTGTGGGCAGGATCCCCAGTGGGGGGCATATGCAGGAGGCGGTCAATCAATATTCTCTCTCATCGATGTTTCTATCTCTCTATTCCTCTCCTTTCCTCTCTCTCTAAAATCAATAGAAGAAAAAAAATTTTAAATAAAAATAATGAACAGTATTGAACAAAAATGCCTATTGGTACAGGCAGGGTTTATGAGGGTTCAAATATAATGGATGGTTTGGTACCTCTGAAGTTTCACAAAAAAACTTTTTTGAATATTCACCCCTCTAGCTTCTGACCTGTTTTTCCAACGCTTCATCATCTGAAAGGGTAGACTGCACTGCCTTCACTTTGCCCCTCTCATCTGCTTGTTAACCTACTGCAGCCTCCTCTGTTCAAACAGTGCTAGTGATGACTCCACCTCCATGTCAACTCCAATGGGCACTTTCCAGTTTGCTTTCTTCAGTGTCTCTCATGGTATTTCATGCTCTTAATAACTCCTTTTCAATCTCTTCTTTCCCAGATCATCCCTTGAGCAGAGTTGTTCCCCAGAGGGCCTCCTACTCACTGTCTATATTCTCAACCATTCTCATGATTTTGATTATTCTTTACGTAGGAATTATCCCCCAAATCTTTAGCTCTAAGTTGAAACCTCTCCTTGAATTCTAGGATCCTATATCCAAAATGCATTCATTGACATATCATAGTTGAATATTATGAACATATTATGATATGTGAATTAATGAACTGAATATAGTATTCTAAGCACCTATCCTAAATGCTGGTGACACTGACGAACAGAACAAATATATCCCAGCATAGCTTGACCAAAACAAAACAACCATCTCTCTGTGACCCAGCCCACCAGCCAGAGTCTCTGCTAGCATGCTTTCCACCCAAGCAAAGCATGGGCACCATCCTTAACCTCTCTTCTCAATCTTTTTTTAATTCCAAATACACACACACACACACACACACACACACACACAGATATACACACAAGTACACACACACACAAACACATATACACACCTACCTGTACCTGTTTGCAGAGGAGGAAAGAGAAACAAATCTATCAGCCTTGTTTAACTCCGCTCCTCTCTGGTTACGGCTAAAACTAACCTCTTCTTACTACATGCAGATGGAAACCAACTTGGCTTTCACATTCTTTATTAATAACTTCCACCCATGACCTCCACTGTATAATCTGCTTTTTCTTGGGCTACAAGGTCCAAATGCCAACTGTGATTCTCAACCAGCTAAACTTTACTCTGTACTATTTAAACCATGAACTGTTTTGAGACCTAGCAGCACTAGGAAATAATGGCAAATGTATGGCAAAATCCTGACCAGGTAATTAATCAGTTCTATAGACCTGATGGTCTATAGGCTGCTGGTCATTTCCTTGGCTTGCTCTTCCAGCAACATGACAAATTCTACGTGGGTCGAAAAAGAAAAAATTCAGATGGCTTCCATCAATTAACAGCCATCTGTTATTCAATCAATATTTAGAGAACTTTTCTTCTCTTATATCTAGTTAGCTAATATATTTCTCAAAAACCCTAATCCCTAGTCTCTACTGCCTTACACACACACACACACACACACACACACACACACATACACACACAGTGTGAAAAATGCTCCCAGCCCTCTGTCCTTCACATTCAAGCTAGGTCTTGCCCTTTCTTTCTTCTATTCAAGGTTTTCATCCTTCCATTTTCTTAGAAGGACCATGTACATTTCCAGAATCCTTAGAGTTCTGATAACAAAGCTGGAAAATATATGTGTATTAATATACTTCTGACAACAAAGCAAGCAAAACCAGAGGGTTTACCTCATTTGCAATATTTCTTCCTCATTCGGTAAGTATTATACTGGATCACCTCTGCTCGATCACAGTTTGTATCAAGAGATAAAAGCCACTGTACATCAATAGCACCGGCGTGAAACATTTAAGAGAGCAGGTTTTGTAACCCTGATTCTCATATCCCTGGAGTGGAACCCTCCAGCAGGCATTACTCCCTGTGGAGAAACTCCAGGAAATGACTTCACTCCCAGGGGTATTCCACACGAAAGGGTGGGTTACCTGGTACTTGGGAAGCTGCTCCTTTGCGTGTTGCGAGGATCCCCCGGACGAGCTGTGGGAGGAGATGCTGCTGCTGCTGCTGCTGCTGCTTCCCTGACAGCACTTGGCTGACACTTTGAGAGGGACATCCTCTGTTTTCTGGGTTGGGAGAGACAGGCAAGGTAAAGTGCAGCTCAATGTATCAGGCTTCCTCCACAGGCTCCTCACTGGGAATTCCATTGTTAAAACTTTCCGTTATGTTGTACCTCAGTGCACAGAAAACTGGAAGCTTTGATTTTTCTTTTATTGAGGACAAAAGTGTGGTTCCTAAGAGTCTATAATATTTGGGAGGTGAAATGCTGGAGACGGGCACTGGACAGAAGGTGGTGGGTTATGCATTAAGACTTTATTCTCCTTAAATAATACAAATATTATTTACTTTCCAGTTCATATTTTAAAATCACCAATGAGCTCCGATCTCTATTTCTGTTATTACCGGATTTTGAGTACTAAATAAGAGTCAAAATTTATAAAACCGATGAGAAAGACATTGCTTTAAATTCAAAGTTTTACCAAATGGAACTAAGAAGACAAAAATATAAATTTGGAAAGACTGGGTTTGTGTTTTCAATGACATCTCCTTTAAAGGTAATCGGAAAGAAAATCATGAGGTTGAGCTTGTGAAAGATGAAGCCAAAGCTCTGAAACAGGAGCTCCTGCGAATTATACAGCATGTGATGGAAATTTGGCCTTTAAAGGTTAGAGGTAATAGAAGGTTATCTGCTATACATTCCCTAAATAGAGCTCACTGTTAATTTTAGGACATAAAGGTATAAAGATACACCTGTATTAAATTTTCCCTTCCTTCTACACCAAAATCATTACTTCCTACAGAAGCATCCTGTGTCCTCTATAAGCTGTCGCTATTCCGAGTCTTATTTGCTTTTCTGTGTGCAGCTTTTGCCTGGAAAACCATGAATGCAACTGCAGCTTATCTGATCTCCAATGTGACAGTCACACTGGTGGGCTAATGCAAATGCCTGCAGTCATGTGCCAGATACAAACTCATGACGTTCTGTGCCTGCCAAGGGGTGAAAGGCTGAAAATGGGGAAGAATGTAAGGGAAACATACACTGTGCTGGTCCGTAACAGTCACTCCAGCAGTGACAGCATTCAAAGTTGCACTTAGTTATTCCCAAGCATCTGGCACTCCCTCAACACCCTCTTCAGATCTCGCTGTTACTTAATACCACTTAAGCCACAATCCAGCCCCTCAGAGGGCCCAAAGTGACTTGAAGTCCACACCTGCCTCACGGACTGTCAGACCCTTTGGCTGGGGTACAACATTCTGAGAGCCTATAATTGGAGATAGCACCTGGTACAGTGAACGGAGCGCCCACTGAACTTTCTGTAGCCTTGGGCACGTTACAAACCTCCCTGGACCTCGCTGCCTTTTTGATTAAGTGAGCACTTCCAAGAAAGCTTGTGCTCCAGCTGCCAGTGTCAGCAGTGCTCTGATATACTGAAGATTCCAGTTGCTTTTTGAAAACCGGTTATCATTTTTTCCCCTCCACCTGTTATGACCATTTAGGAACCCTCAAATAAACCATCTGTGCAAGTTCTTCAGGGAAATAGGAAATGATGTGGGAAATCAAGGGGAAAGCACATCCCATCCACCAAACAAAGGGTCAAGTGCTGGCTCACCTAAACTTGTGGTAGATACAAGTCTACCATTAAAGCTTACAGGTGAATCACTTGAGACATTTCAAGCCTTCCCCCTCCCCAAACCTACCTAACAAGCCCAACAACTACTGCAATGATTAGCTCTCTGGCAGATTTCCACTTGAACGCACTACGGAATCCACCCAGTTCAACTGCCTTTAACCAAACACTTCCTTCCTGCAGAAAAGATCCTTATCAAAAGCAGGAAAACAGCCCCTTGGCCCTGATGAAACAAAGACTGTGATAAAACTATTCATTTACTTAGCTACACATTTCTGTAAACTGCCAGAATTCTGTCAGTAGAGGTAGCAAGTTATTGAACATGAAAAGGATGAATACAAGTGGATTTAATTTGCAGACAGTCGAAGAACTATTGGAAAGAGAATGAAAGGTCTAAAGGTGATAACTTGCAAGTCCCCTGGACTGATGTCCAGGAGACTCAGGGAGGACCAGACTCTGCACCTCACCTGGACACATCACTTTACCTTTCCCATCCTGGCTCCAAAGGATCACTTTACCCATCACGAGATCCTCCCACACTCTGCCCCTCAACACCACTTTCCACTAAGAAAAGGAAATAAATGAAAGTGTTCTTGGTCAGACGGGTTTGAGAAGCACTCCCTTTCGAATGAAGATGACAATGCATGGTAGCATACTGAAGCCCTATACTGAAGAGAGCTATCTGAATTTGTTTAACCTAGTGCTCTGTAATACTATCTATGAGAAATACTAGACAGAATGATCTATTAATTTCCCTTCAGGCTAAAACACTTCATGAATTTTAGAGTTCTCAGATTTCTCATTACACTGTATATATTTAGTATCAAAATCCTACTAGATTGCTACTCACCAGCAAATTCACCTCTAGTAATATTTATAGTACACTGCTTAGCACCTGTCATGATTACTTGCTAAGAGTTTCACCTGTATATTAATAAGAATACAAATGCAGCCCTGGCTGGTTTGGCTCAGCGGTTGGAGCGTCGGCCTGCGGTACAGAGAGACCCGGGTTCAGTTCCCGCTAAGGGCACGTACCTCGGTTGCAGTTTGTCCCCGGCCCTGGTTGGTCGTGTGGGTGGCAGCCACTTCGATGTGTCCCTTCACATGGATGTTTCTCTTTCTCTCTTCCTCTCTCTCCCTCCCGCTCTATCTGAACAAAAAATGGAAAAATGTCCTCGGGTGAGGATAAAAAAAAAAAAAAAAAAAGAATACAAATGCAGCTGGGGGTGGGGGAGAGGTCAGGAAGCTTTTCTTTTGTGTCTTCTGAACTATCAATGGCAGTGTACAATATAGAGATGATTATGCTTTAATAAATGGCCCATCCAGTGTGGCTCAGTGGTTGAGCATCGACCCATGCACCAAGAGGTCGCCAGTTTGATTCCTGGTCAGGGCCCATGCCCAGGTTGTGGGCCAGATCCCCAGTGCAGGGCATGCAGGAGGCGGCCAATCGATGTTCTCTCTCATCAATGCTTCTATCTCTCTCTCCCTTTTCCTTCCAATCTCTCTCTCTAAAAATAAATAAATAAATAAAACAAATGATTGATCAGACAGGTGGTTAAAAGCACAAACAAAAAAGATGAAAGCAAATCCGCATTTCATACCTGAGTTGCCACCTCCTCTTCAATCTTGTGAACAGCTTTAGAATCAAACAAGACTTGTCTGCCTCGCCTTTCACAGTCCTGGTAAACTATCAGGCGAATCTCGTTCAGGTCAAACTCCGAACATGACCAGCTATGGATGAAAAAAAGAGAAAGAAGTTATGGTATCTGCAACATGTGGAATAATCATGGAGAGAAGCACTGGCTGATTTGGCTCAGCAGTTAGAGCATCGGCCTTAGGTACAGAGAGACTCGGGTTCAGTTCCCGCTAAGGGCATGTACCTCGGTTGCAGTTTGTCCCCGGCCCTGGTTGGGTCGTGAGTGTGGCAACCACTCAATGTGGTCCTTTCACATTGATGTTTCTCTCTCTCTTTCTCCCTCCCACTTTATCTGAACAAAAAATGGGAAAAAAATGTCCTCGGGTGAGGATTAAAAAAAAAATCATGGAGAGAAAAGTTTCCCAACCAACATGCCTGTGTGCACATCGGAAGGCCACAAGCATGCGAGAGAGCTATCCCTTCAGACCTGGGACAGACAGCCTTGTCTGTGGACTCCAACGGGCCATCCACATAATGCCAGTGCCCATGACAAAGGCTGGGAAGACTGCTTTAAATATTAAATCATTGGAGAGAAAGTTTCTCCTTCGAAAGCCACTTTGGGCAAAGATGGTGGCCAGAAATCCTAAGGACATGTGGAGAGAGCTAAATTTGATGTCTGGGTTCTGGGAATGGCACACCTGAGGTCTATGAGTGTTAAGCTTTTTGGTCATTGGCCTGGGAACCATTCGGAACAAGTCAGTAGAGCCTTCTCTTTCTCTCCCCCACCCACCCACGCTCAGGTCAAACGGGGAGGAATTACACATCCGAAGACTTAGTATTTTCCTCTATTACAGCTGGCTCTGATAAAGAAGTTTTAAAAACCAAGTGTATCACTAAACAGCATCCGAATTGCTGAAACAATAAAAAATAAAGGAAGCATGGCTAATTTATTAGAAAAGCTACTGGAATAAAACTGCTCTAAACATAGATTAGTTCCTAAAATAAAATAAAATCAGAATGCAAGAATTATAGCTGGCCAGTGTGGCTAGTGGATTGAGCATCATCCCATGGTCAGGGCACATGTGTGGGTTGCAGGCTCGATCCCCAGTAGGGGGCGTGCAGGAGGCAGAGGATAGATGTTTCTCACGTAGATGTTTTCCTCTCTCTCAACCTTCCTCTCTCTCTAAACAATTAACAAAAACATATTTAAAAAAAAAAATAGAAAGGGTAATCATTTGAAAGGCACTGCTTTGGGCATATTCAATTATTAGTCTGTTAGTCCATTCAACATATATTTGTGTGTCTACTATGTCCTGGGCACTGTCACTGCTACAGATTCAGCAGTTAATTAACTAAAAAGACTTGGTTCCTGCCTTCATAGAGTAAGTACGTACATAGTTTAGTGGGGAATGCTGGGCTAACAATCATATATAAATGTGTAACTATGGACTGCCATAAGTAAAGGATGTAATAAGAGTCTCCAATTTTCAGATTTAAGGGTGGGATATAGGGCAGGGAAGTCCCTAACTGATTTAAGGAAGTGACATTTAAACACAAACTTGAAGAAGAGTTCAAGAGATCAAGTGTGAGAATGAAGAACACAATAAGAAGAGGGTGGGACATGTTAAAAGAGTGATGCAACTGAGAAAGGGGGGAGGGGCAGAGGGAGTAAGAGAGCTTGAATGGTAGGCTGGGAAGGTAGGCAGGGGCCAGGATCCTGCCCAAGTGCAGTGAGAAGCCAAGGTAAACAAAGGTTGATAAACTCTGGTCTATACTTTTTTCAAATTCAATCTTGCTGCCCTAAGGAAAACAGGGGTGGGACAGATTAAGGCTGGAAGCAAGAAGGCCAAATAGAGTTTTTTATGAGTTCAGTCCCTTCATAATGAAAGCTACAGTGATGGAGGTAGAGAAAAGAGGGATGTTCAGGGGGCAGAACTGATAAGATTTCGTGGTGAACTGGATGGGTGCCTGAAGCAAAAGGGGTGCTAACTGCTTAGAGAATGCTGGAAGAGGGAGAGTTGTCCTGAAGGGATAGAGGATGGATAGTTAGACAGACAGACAGACTAACAAAAGCAAACTATAAAACTAAGAGTACAACTGAAGTCAGACAAGTCTGGATTCAAATCCTAACTCTGAGCTCCTACTTCTTCATCAGCACAATGAGAGTATCACTGCCCACGCCACATGCTGCCGTAGGAACTACATGAAATATGTCAAGTGCTTCCCGCCGAGGCTGACACACAATGAGTGCTCCAAAATGGTAATAAATACTTAAGAGAATTGGTAATGTTGCTATTTTTTTAATCACAACCTGTGCGTTTCTGGTCCTTTTGTTTTTCAGGCAGTGGTAGTTAACATTGAACATGTTCTTTTAGGGTAGCTGGTGTGTTTTCTTAAATCCCAGCAACAAAAGAACAAAGTTCTGGTTGTACCTTCTTTTAATAACCTAAGCCACTATGCTCTGCATCCCTTCCTCCTAATTTTCATAACAACATGGCAAGTTAATTTTGGAAATCACTTTCCACTCTCAGTCCAGAAGTATCCAGGCCTGGCCAAACAGACATGACTGTGTGACACCCAGCGAGACTGTGACAGCTAGTCCCCACACTCAGTGGCTCGGCTGATAAATTGTGATCCTGGGAGTTGCTGGTGCCTATTTTTTGCTATTATGAGGTGAGAGCCTTTCTGAAGATAAAGTCAACGTGGAGGAAAGCAGAGGTGAGCAACGGAATGAGACAGATTCCTGCTGGCAACTGAAGCCAGCTGTTCCTGAGTGAACACTACTCCTGGAGTTAGTTTCCTGTCATTTAGAACCAAAAAGTCCTAATGATTGTGCCCCAAACCACTAAATTTTAAAATTTCACAAGGTCACTAAAAACACTCTCTGTGATTATTAAAACATAGTACACAGGTTAAAGTTCTTAAAAGTGAAAATTCAACAAAGATTTAATTACTTTGTGTTTTCTTATTCAGTCTATTTTGCCCCTACAATTACATTTTGCCAAAATAGCATAATTTACAAAGCAAGTTGTTCAATCCATCTTTTTTCACTTGCATTGTGAATAATTTTTAAATAGTTATTAATTTTTTAAAAAATTACAGATGTCCCTCCTTTTCCCCCCTTTGACACCCTCCTTTCCACTCCCCACCCCCTTCACCATACTGCTGTGTCCACTGGTTATGCATATAAGTTCTTTGGTTTATCTCTTCTTGCCCCCCCATCCCCACCCCCGCCCAATCTGCTTCCCCCTAAAGTTAGTCAATCTGTTTCCTACTTCCATGTCTCTAGATCTATTTTGTTCATTAGCTTATTTTGTTCATTTTATTTCACAAATAAGTGAGAACATGTGATATTTGTCTTTGTCAAATCCTTATTTTTGAGGGGTAACACTGACTCAAATATCAAACTGAGGACAGCCTGTCTAGAAGAGCTAAAATTTAATAATAATTACAACACCTTATTAAATGTTTCATATTAGTCTTCAATTTTAAAAAGATGGAAATAAAAGATGTGGGGCAGGGGAAAGTATGCATGTCAAGACTGTCCAATTTTTTTTTTTTATCCTCATCTGGGGACATTTTTTTTTTTTTTGCATTCATCTTCAGATAGAGCAGGAGGGAATGAGGGAGGAAGAGAGAGAGAGAGAAACATCGATGTGAAAGAGACACATTGAGTGGCTGCCACCCACAAGACCCCAACCGGGGCTGGGGACAAACTGCAACCGAGGTACATGCCCTTAGTGGGAACCGAACCCAGGACTCTCTGGTCCACGGGCCAATGCTCTAACCGCTGAGCCAAACCGGCCAGGGCAAGACTGTCCAATTTTTTTGACCCATGTGCCTTGAAATGTATTTTATAAAATATGAGAAAAACTCTATTCACTTTCTTCCATATCCATATGATCTTTGGTTTAACACCTAATTATAATTTTGACATTTATCATCATTAATATTAGAGGAAATTAGTTAAGTAATTTGGTGAAGTACAAAGATTAAATGAGCACTTCAGACTGAGACAGACGTGGGATCAAATCTCAGCTCGGCCTCCCACTGGTTTCCTGGCCTTGGGAAAGTCCCCTCAAGCAGCACTGTAGGGCCTGTTGTTAAGATTAAAGGAGATAATCCAGGGAAATCTCCTAGCATACTGTCACCTCTTTTCCTCACCATGCTCCATACAAAAGGGCTTGACATGTTCATAATCACACACATCATTTATTCTCTTCATGTGCACAGTCACTTCAACATTCAACCAGCAGTTACTATGGAGCATCTATGAGCACCATCCAGGGTTCCCAGTGCTTTACCGAGGGCAACTTGGCATGATTCAAAGGGGTATGAAAAACAGGCCTTGACCACAGAACTTATATGCATGTATGCATGACCAATGGACATGGACAACTAAGCCAGGGACGGGGTGGGGGTGGGGTGGGGAGGGGGGTGCCAATGGGGTAAAAAAGGTGAAATATCTGTAACAAAAAAATAAATAAAAAATTAAAAAAAGAAAAAGAAAAATAGGCCTTGAGCTTTTGCCTTAAAGTATATTACTACTTTAAAGACATTTATTCTCATCAGAACCACCTCATTTCTTTGTTTTTTGTTTTTTGTTTTTCTGAAAGCAAGGAAAGAACACTATCCTTGGCATCAAGGGGACATGGTATTATCTGTCCACTTTATGGTCACCGCTGTGTGACTTGAGCACGACAAAATAATTTGTCTACTTTTCTCACTGTAAAATATAAACCAAAAGTTTATATGGATCCTTTTAGATTTAAAATTCTATGATGCTAAGATTTGCCTTGTTGGAAGTGAAGTCCGGTCTTATTTCTGGTTCTATTTCATCAAGATCAGGAAGCATGTAAACAAAGTCTAAATGACTTATCTGAAAGGTAAGCAACATCCCTGGCTGGTTTTGCTCAGCGGTTAGAGCATCGGCCTGAGGTCCAGAGAGACCGGGTTCGGTTTCCACTAAGGGCATATACCTCGGTTGCAGTTTGTCCCCAGCCCTGGTTGGGTCGTGTGGGTGGCAGCCACTCCATGTGTCCCTTTCACGTCGATGTTTCTCTCTCTCTCTCTCTCTCCCTCCCACTCTATCTGAACAAAATATCGAAAAATGTCCTCGGGTGAGGATTAAAAAAAAAAAAGGTAAGCAACAGTTCAGATGATTTTGAGTACAGAAAACAGAATTCTCTATAAAATATATATAACCATATATTGGAGTTGAATTATGTTGCCTCAAAAAATCTGTTCAATCCCCAATTCCCAGAACCTGTGAATATGACTTTGTTTGGAAATAGGGTCTTTACAGTGGTAATTAAGCTGAGGTCCTACAAGATTAGGATCAGCACTAATCCAATGACTGGTGTCCTCATAAAAAGAGAGAAATCTGGACACAGACACAGGAGGAAGCTAGTATGTGATAACAGAGATAAAGATTGGAGTTATGTTTCTACAAGCCAAGAGAAGGCAAGGAATGCTGGTGCTCAAGGGGGATACAACGAATAAGAAATGTATAAGCCCCTGTTCTCAAAGAACTTAAACCTAGATGATGCAATCATGTAGATAACTGCATGAAAATAAGAGCACAAGGCAGAATATAGAGAGCAAGAGAACAGAAAAAATTCCTGGAAGAAGCAATATTTGAACTAATGAAGTTATGAAGGAAGGCAAGGATTAGGCTTGTGATAATGAACAGGGGACAGAGTCTTTGCAGACTGAGGCATGGCACAAACATGACAAGTGAAATGGTACAATGTCAAAGTCTTGGGTAGTTGGAACATGTCTAGGCGCAAAAGAATTATACAGGAAGTGAGGCTGGAAAGACTGTTCAGGACTAGTTGTGGAGGACCTTGAATGCTAGCTATGCCAAGGAATATACTATGTTTGCTCCACAAGCAACAGTGTGTCATTCTAACTTGCTGAGGAAGGGAATGACATGACTTCACCTATGTTTTAGGAGAAAACTAAAGCTGTTTGAGAACACCATTTTCAGGGCAAACGGAGAGGTGGTACTAACTCACACACCCAGGGTTTCAAGGAGTTATGGCTGATGAGGATGAGAGCGGTCATATGACTTGTTGCAATCTGATTTGCTATGTCCTCCAAGACCAGTTCTAGTGTTGTTGTTTGATTCCTCCCTCGAACTTTTACAGGAATTAGGTGAAAAGTGGACACAAGTACACCCATGTTGAAGCATGATCAATGAAAGAAGACTACATCCTTCAAAAGTGCCTTCCCTCTTGCTCTCAAGGAAACAACCCCATATAGTGAAAAGTAAGTTTACATAAAGAGTCTAATGAGCGGTCTTGAAATCCAATAATGTGAATGTTTAAGGAGTCAGGAATGATAGGGAAATTTAAATGGTCCAAGAAAGCGTAAATGAAAGCAAACCAAACCAACGATAATCATCACAACAAAAACTGGCAGATACTATCCATTTAACAAGTAGCTCCTACATGCCTCCTACGCGCCACACATTCCTCTAGGACTGGATAAAGCAGTGAACAAATGTACCTCCTGGTCCTATGAAGCGTACTATGTTTACAAGGATATTTCCCAGCCATCTTTAAGCCCTTTTCTTTGTTCTCTTTTCTGCCCATTCCCACGGCTCCTCTGTTCTTTCTCAAAAAAGTTTCTAAATACAAACAGAAACCCTCTCAGAAAGTTTGCTCAGGCCCTGGCCAGTTTGGCTCAGCAGTTAGAGCACCAGCCCTCGGACCAAAGGGTCACGGGTTCGATTTCAGTCAAGGGCACGTACCTCGGTTTCGGTTCGGTCCCAGGCCTTGGTTGGGTCGTGCGGGAGGCAACCAATCGATGTGTCTCTCTCACATCAATGTTTCTCTCTCTCTCCCTCCCTCCCACTCTATCTGAGATAGGTGGAAAAGTATCCTCGGGTGATGATTTAAAAAAAAAAATGTTTGCTCAGGAACAGCAAGGAGAACCTAATGACTACCACCAGAAAATAAAGAAAGACTAGTGGAGGAAAAAAGGAAGACTGCCTGAGATGGCAATCAGAGTTCACCTGGTCAGCACAACGTACATTATTTCCCAGCCAGTAACAAGCTATTTATTTTAAGAATAAAATTATGTAAATAGATGGCAGTAACAAATTTGAAATTCCTTCTTTTTCTTTTGCTAGGTTAGTATTCTTAGAAGATAGCTAACAGGAAAAGTAATTTGCAAATTAGTTGGCTTTCCTCTCTTCCCCTGTTTTGTACCAATACAGCCTTAGCTGCACAAATCGCCTAGTGTAGTTTCAGAGGAACTACATAAAAATTCACCAGTGAATTGCTGTCCTGTGGTCAAGAATATAGCAAAAAGGCACTTACAGGTTCCAACTCACATCAGAAGCTTTAATACATAATGCTAACCTAAAGATATAATTTCTAAATGATTCCAGAATAAAATAAAATTAAAATGATTCCAATTATGTGCATCTCTGTTCTTTTATCAAAAGAAATTTATATTGAATGTTGGCTGCAACTTTTTCTGTCTTCAAGAAAGTAGGGGATATGTAAATCCTTTATTCCTTTTGTAAAAGAAATGTGTGGGATGAAAGAATAAACCCCTATGATTGGCAGCATAGCATGGAAAGAGCACTCACTGTAATATGAGTCCAAAACCACACTCTGCATTCATTCTGTCCACACACTTTTAACACCTGGCTTGACCCAGAGACCATGACAGATACCAGGACTAGAAATTAACTAGATCCAGTTCCTACCTCAAAATGCTTACAATCTGATATGGGAAGGCCAACTCATAAATAAATAAGTAAACTATAGTGTTACAGGTACAACGATAAATGTCTGTATGGCTTATGGAAAACTTAAAGGATAAAAAGGTCAAGTCCACAAAGTGGGGGATGAGTGCAAATCAGAGAGGACATGATGCTTGGACCATGGATTAGTATTCACCAGAGTAAACACAGCTTCCAACTCTAGCTCTGACGCTTTCAACTTACTACAGGACTCAGCATTCCCAAAATGTACCTGCCTTATCTATCTCACATGGTGGTTGGGAAAAACAGAGAATTAAGTATGAAAGTACTTTTTAAATTGTCAAGCATAACTCAAAGATGAGTTCAGATACACAATCCTTTAACTGAGATCCTTGGGGCCTGATGTTCCAGAATTCCATAGGTTATAGAAAGAAGCTCATACTATATATTATGTATGCTTCCTAGAAAATCTGAGGTGTAGTCAAACCCCCAAATCAAACAAATTAATATTTCACCAGCCCAAGTCAAGAATATTTACACTAAGTGGATTAGGTAGAAACTATAAATAACCACATCAGTTCAGGTCAGTTCCAAAAATATTGGGAGATTTCAGGATTTTGGAACTGTAGGATAAGAGACTGCTGACAAATGTAATGCTCACTATGTTTAAGGGAAGGTCAAAACTGAAATAAGTAACATTCAGGTCCCTCACATTTTCTCTCATATAACCGATGCCTAACAAAAATGTCCAAGTTTATGCATAAGTAGGCTGTAACGGAGAGGCTATTTCTCCTCTATTGAAACAATGCTATATATAGTTGTGAGGGTCACATGCTAAAACCACGTGTCTTCATATGTGTTCACATGGCAATGGCAAAGTATTATAATATGAGTCACAATACAGCCTGAAGTTTGGCTTCCATGAACAGGGAACTCTGAAATACAGGAGACGACAGAATTCCTTCCTTCCTTCCTGAGTTCAGGATCATGTCAGGTAGAACTCTGAAACAGGTCAAGTTTGTGTGAGGCACTCATGGCACCACCTCCCATCCCCACTGTCCTGGGGTGGTCTCGGTATCAGTGGAACAGCCAAGCTCTGCTGTCAGTGTGAGAATGTCTGGGTTTTAGGGAAGACTAGTAGTCTAATCCTACTAATACTTCTTCACCTTTGAGTCCAATGTTCTATAAAATGATGGGCTGGGACTAAAATGATTCCTCAAGGTCTCATCCTTCCAACTCTGACACACTATTATCCCAAATTATCTATTAAGTGTGCACAGTATAATTTAGAACAGATAATCCAGGCACTGGGAAGAAAGCAATCTTAATGAATTAATCAACATTACTGCATGGCATCCCTGTAACCCTTCTAGATGTACTTTATATCTTGATAAGCATGCTTAACATACACACATCTCCAATCAATAGAACTTTCAGAAGATGCTAACAAATTTTGAAGAGGAAAAGCATAAGTTCTTTTGAGGCAAGAAGGACACTGAGTGGGCAGGTGACTGTGCCCACCATGATTCCACTCCTGGCTAGCTTTCCTAGATTTTGTTATTATTAATAGTTTCTTTCCTTTCTCTCCTTTAAAAACTCTTAGAAACTTTAAATATTTTCCAAAATGATGGCTTTAATTCTTAAAAGAGCACTATTCATTCTTTTCTGGTAGCTATAAACTAGAAAATACCTTTACTACCCATCCCCCAAAAAGGAACTTTGCTGTTCATCTCCATGTATACATTATTCAATAATCACTGAGCTAATTCTTTCATACTGCTGTCTGCATAATCCAAATAGTCAACATTCATTACTCTATCCCAGAATTATTGAATTGTATACTGGCACAGGTCCACAATAATTACGTACAAAAAGATATTCACTACAGCACTATCTGGAATAGCAACAGGCTGGAAACAAGCACAGAATGTTAAAATTATGGTAGGTCCATACAACAAAGTACAATATTGATACAATCACACATGAGGAAGCTCCTTATATAATTATATGATAAGCTCTAAAACATAAATTTAACTGAAAAAAAGAAATACAAAACACTGTGTTAGAATGCTACTATGTATATTTTTGAAAAGGAAAAAAACACGCTAGATTTTATTATATATGCAAAAAGGATATCTCTAACAAGATATATAGCATGATGAATTGGTAATACTGGTTGTGTCGAGCAGAAAGTTGTTGAGGAAGAGAAGTAAGCAAACCTTAATTGTATATTCTTCACAGACATAGGGAAAGGCTTTTCCTACTCTATTTACTAAATACCTGTCAGAACAGCACAGTGAGAAAGAGTGTAGACCCTGGAGCCACGCAGACTGGGTTCAAGTCCTTGCTCTGCTTCTTCCTAGCTATATGACTTCGGCAACTTACCTAAACTCTTTGTTCCTTAGTATCCTCATCTGCAAAACACGGATAATAGTGTTTTACCTCTCCTAAGTGTACTACTGAGGATTAAAAGTAAAGTGACTAACAAAGAGCCAGACACAACTAACTCAGTGTGCTTAATGTACTCACTAAGACTTTATAGCTTTTGAATATTTAACCATATTTCCTATCTCTTATTAAAATGAAAATATTTTAAAATATATAATACAATTTAAATTGGAAAATTAAACAATAAGTAACAAAACAGAATACAACAGGAACACCCTATTTTTTTTAACCTTTAAGATTCTATTATTGCCTTAAGACAAACAACCTTAATTATTGTTTGCTTTAAGAAGTTTCTTGGTAGCTGAAGCATGAGGCAGTGGGTGAACTCCTACAGGGAAACCACCTTAATGAATTCAAAGAATTCAGATTCAGTTTCAAATATGTTGTTTGGCCTTAGACAGTGACATTTATTGAGCTTTCTTCTCAGCACGCATATACCACATTTTCCTGTCTGTCTTCATTCCCTGCCTCCTCCAGCAACAGGACAAAGTCTCTAAAAAAGTAATCCCTCTTTTCATTTAATAAACCTATTTATGGCTTTGAGTTTATTATTGCTGTTTTATTACTGTCTCAAATTGATTTCCATAATATTAAATAACTGCCTTTTTTAAAGGCATAATCTAGAAGGTCTGGTGTTTGGCTGTAGGAAGGGAAAGACAGTGATCAGAGTTGCTTAGCATTCATATAAATAATGGTCGAACATTTTAGAGTTTGCCAAACACTTTTACAGAATTCACCTGAGCTGACCTTCACAAATGTCCTGTGAGAGCCTGTATTATATAATTTGTTTTACACAGAAATTAGGAGACTTTAACAAGGTTATAACCATTAAGTGGCAAAGCCAGGACTCAAACAAATGTCTCCTGACTCCAAATTCTATGTACTTCCAACTCCACGACACTATCAGCTTAGTATCAGTGGCAAACAAGTCAAGGTAACATCTTCTACATTCCTCTGCATTTTCTTCTGAGGGGTAAAAACATACTACATTTGAAAAATAAAAATTCTGGTGATATAATGTTAAGACTGAAAAGCAGAGAACACCAAATTATGAATACAGTATGACTTCAATGTGTAAAAAAAAGAGTCATCAAGGGCTTTTTAAAAAGTTCACAAAAGCCTGGCCAGTGTGGCTCAGTGATTGAGTGTCAACCCATGCACCAAGAGGTTCTATTCCCAGTCAGGACACATGCCCAGGTTGTGGGCCCAATCCCCAGTGAGGGGCATGCAGGAGGCAGCCAGCTGATGTTCTCTCTCATCCATGTTTCTATCTCTCTCTCTCTCTCCCTTCCTCTCTCTCTAAAACCAATAAAGAAAAAAAAATTTTAATATACAGTTCACAAAAAATTAGCAGCTTGTATTACAAATGATTAATCTCCCTAATATATAAAGAACAACCAAAAATCAGTAAAGAAAAGGACTTACAAACCAATAGAAAAGTGGGCATTGGATCCAGATAGTTCACAGGGGTAAAAAATGGTCTTTAAACACATGAAAAGATGCTAACCTTCACTGGTAGAAAGAGAATAGCAACTTAAGATCATACACCTATTAGATTGGCAAAAATTCAAAAGTTAGACATCCCACATGAGAGAAATACAGGCAGAGGCACAACATGGTATGACTATATATACAGAGAGTAAGTTGTATCAGAATTATAAGTATTTTTAACACTGTACCCACCAATTCCACTGCTGGAACTAAACAGATTTTAAAAAATATGTGACTGCAGCATGTTTGATAAGAACAGAAGACTGGAAACAACAGGAGAGGATATTTGTAGGGACAAATTAAATCATTTATACTACATTCTCACAACAAAATACCAAGTAGCTGTTGGAGAGAGCATTAGAATGGGAACAAGGCCCACAAGACTCCAGATTATACTGGATTCATTAGAGAAATGCAAATTAAAACAACAATAAAATACCACTACAGACCTATTAGAATGGCCAAAATCCGGGAGACTGACAAAACCGAGTACTGACAAGGATGTGGACTAACAGTAACTCTCACTGTTGGTGGGAAAACAAAATAGTACAACCACTTTGGACGTCTGGCAGGTTCTTACAAAACTAAACATACCTTATGATCCAGCAATCATACACCTTTATATTTATCCAAAGGAGTAAAAGTTATGCCCACACAAAGACTTGCACAGGGATGTTTACAATAGCTTTATTCATAATTGCCAAAACTTGGAAGCAACCAAGGTGTCCTTCAGTAAGTAAACGGATAAATAAATGGTGTTATATCAAACAATGGAATATTGTTTGGTGACAAAAAGAGATGAGTTATCAACCTTTAAAAGACATGTAGAGCCCTGGCCAGTTTGGCTCAGCGGTTAGAGCGTCGGCCTGCGGTCCAGAGAGACCCGGGTTCGGTTCCCGCTAAGGGCACGTACTTCGGTTGCAGTTTGTCCCCGGCCCTGGTTGGTCGTGCGGGTGGCAGCCACTCGATGTGTCCCTTCACGTCGATGTTTCTCTCTCTCTCTCCCTTACTCTCTCTCCCTCCCACTCTATCTGTACAAAAAATGGAAAAATATCCTCGGGTGAGGATAAAAAAATAAAAAATAAAAAATAAAAATAAAAAAAAAAGACATGTAGAAATCTTTAATACATATTACTAAATGAAAGAAGCCAATCAGAAAAGGCTACACACTATGATTCCAACCAAACGACATCTATAAAAGGCAACACTATGGAGCTGAAAACATCAGAGGTTGCCCGGGGCTAGGGAGGGAAGCCTCGGTAGTGCACAGAGAATTTTTAGGGTGGTGAAACTACTCTGCATGATACTATACTGATGGATACATTTCATACATTTGTCAAAACCCATAGAATGCACATCACTAAGAGTGAAACCTAATGAAAACTATGGTCTTGGGTAATTATGATGTGTCAATGTAGGCTCATCCTTTGCAACAGACATACCAGTGCAGGGTGGGCTGCTGACAGCAGGGGAGGCTGTGGGTGTGTTGGACAGGGAGTAGACAGGAACTCGGTATTTTCCGCTGTTTTGCTGTGAACCTAAAACTGCTCTAAATAATAAAGTATTTTAAAAGGAAAAAATTTTTTTTCAGCTGTCAATTAAAATACAGAAATTTTAAATAATAAGCACTAGTTTTAAAGTCTGAGATAGGATCATTCTCTGAAGATCATTTTGGTCTGTTGTAGTCTGCTACAGAACTCCCTGTGAAGATGAAAAGCAAGGACACATTATTTGAGCTTTGGAAACAGCCATCAAGTCTACGTCCCTGTTCAGCAGAATTACAGGCAGTCTCCCCTCAGTCCTGTTCACCAGCTGCAAAGGATAAGGTCAGTCCTCATACACTGCTCTGCAGAACACGCCCAATCCTCTCATGTGATCTTGTTCTCCCCAAGAGGAACAAGTTCTCTTTTAGTTCCCACTATCGTATCAGTTACTGCCTAGAGAGAACAATGCTTAAATACAAAGAAATGAGGTTCTAATAGCAGGAATTGTTGTTAGCAAGGAAGGGCCAACGGGACAGGTATTAGGGGCAGGCCACCTCCACCTCCCTCTCACTTCAGTGCAATGATAGCCCAGTCTACCAGCACTCCTCAGCCTCACGAATCTTCCCACAAAAACTGTTTACTCTCTGAATCCAAATCAGCTTTGTCCTTAGGCAACATATTCCTTTTTAGGGTGTTATGGGGAACAGAGTTTGTCACCTCAAAATACGGCTCTTTGGGACATTGATTATTTTAAGTTGGTTATTTTAAAGAAATGAAAAACTCAGGAAAAACCATTGACCTTCCCTCCTAACTGCCTCAAAAAATTTAGAGGAAGGAAGGACTTTCTCTAGAAAGGGAGCTATCATCACAGACAACTATATTTTAGTGTGAACTAGATGTGACAGGAAAGAATCTAGCAAAGCCCGTGTGACCCAAGTCCTCCTGTGTCCCACTGGTTCAAGATAACCAATACACATTTGCTTACTGAACATGAACTCTCTTCATCTCTCTGTGAACTGCCTTACTTCCTCCTCATTTAATTCGGAATGACATGCACACTTCAGTGTCCCTAAATGTCTGGAATTTTCATGCTTATGTGAATTCCCTGTACGTATGTATTAAAATTTGAATTTTCACCTGTAAATCTCCTGTATGTCATTTGAATTACTTGACCAGCTAGAATTTAGAAGGGTAGAAGGAAAATGATTTTTCTTCCCTTACAGGTGCATACCAAGCATGTTCCTGCCTTAGGATCTTTGCACTTGCTATGCCCTCTGTAAAGAATATACCTCCTGTCCTGGCCGGTTTGGCTCAGCGGTTAGAGCGTTGGCCTGCAGTCCAGAGAGACCCAGGTTCGGTTCCCGCTGGGGGCGTGTGCCTCGGTGACAGTTTGTCCCCGGCCCTGGTTGGGTTGTGCGGATGGCAGCCACTCTTTCACGTGGATGTTCGTCTCTCTCTCTCCCTCCCACTCTATCTGAACAAAAAAAATGGAAAAATGTCCTCGGGTGAGGATAGAAAAAAAAGAATACACTTCCTTAAATAACCCCATGGCTTGCTCCCTCACATAGAAAAAGATTGCCAATGTTAAAGAGAAAAACCACAGGCCCAACATGAGGTCATTTGCGCTAAAGCCCATGACACTGAACCTAGACTTAATACCTGACCTAAATGCAGTTCAACCTTCTCTAGGAATGGAATCTTAATTGGTCAGTCTGGAATTTCCTGGCCAGTACTAATGACTTGTCACATGGGCCCTCTCCACCCTCCCACAAAGGAAGCTGAGGCAATCTGTCAGACAAGACAATCCCCATCAATGGAAGGCAACCTCACCTGAAACAATCCTTTCTTTTCTTTTGCTAATAACATTTTTGCCCTGCCCAGTTTCTGCTTATAAAAGCCTTCCAGATTGTACAGCTTTGGGGGCGTCTCTCTACCTGCTAGATGGGATGCTGCCTGAGTCAGGAATTGCTGAATAAAGCCAATTAGATTTTCAAATTTACTCAGTTGAATTTACCACCACTAAGACAGTTTTGACTCCCTTGATTACTCAAGGTTTTCACACTTTTCTTAAATCTTTGGTTCTCGTTAGTCAGTGACAGATGATCATAATATTAGAGCTATAAGGGACCTCAGACACCATCTATCTGGAAGTTCCCAGTCTTTTTTGTTGTTGTTGTTGTTGTTCAGATAGGGTGGGTGGGGGGGAGGGAGGGAAAGAGAAACAAACATCGACGTGAAAGGGACACATCCGGTGATTGCCACCCACACGACCCAACCAGGACCAGGAACAAACCGCGACCGAGCGAGGTATGTGCCCTTAGCGGGAACTGGACCCAGTCTCTCCAGCCCGCAGGCCGACACTCCAACTGCTGAGCCAAACCGGCCAGGGCTGGAAGTTCCTGCTCTTAACTCTTCCTATGAATTACCTTAGAAGCTCTTTGTGTTTGTTTTTTAAATCAACAAGGTTCACAGGCTCCACCTACAGGAATTTGATCCAATGTATCTGAATTCACTTCATGCTCGGAACCTACATTTTATTTTTATTTTTTAAATTTTTATTGAATTTATTGGGATGACTGGTTAATAAAATTCTATAGGTTTCAAAACAACAATTCTATCTGTATATTGTATTGTGTGTTCACCACCCAATGTCAAGTCTCCTTCCATCACCATTTATCCCTTTATCCTCTTCTACCTCCCCCTCCCCTCTTTTTCCTCTGGTAATCACCATACTGTTGTTGGTGTCCATGAGGTTTTAGCTTTGTTTTTTAATGTATTTATTGTTGCAAATACTACTAATGTCCCTCCTTTTGCCCCCTACTGACACCCTCCCTGCCACTCCCTGCACTGTTGTCAGCGTTCATTGGTTCTGTATATATGCACGTAAGTTCTTCGATTTATCTCTTCCTGTCCCCCAATCCCGCTTCCCTTTGAGGTTTGTCAGTCTGAGGAACGTACATTTTAAAAAGCACTTCACATATTTGGGATCACTGACCCTAATCCACCACTTTTGTTTAGTTTCTGTTTTTAGAAGAGAAAACAGAAACACAGATACGTGCAGGAATGTTTCCAAAGACACAGTGAGTTCAAGGCAGAGATGAGCCCTCAGATCCCGAGATCATGAAGGTAGAAAAGATCCCTAGAGCAAAGGTGCTTCTACCATCTCTAGCACTATGGTGTAGGGTCTTACTAGTGAGAGGTGAGTTAAAAAAAAAAAAAAAAAATTAGTAAATGGAAAAACTATCCTAGCGCTACTAAGTTCTTCATTGGTTTGTCTATTGGTCTTGGACAGGGTAAGGTGCAAAAGTCAAAGGAAATAGCATAATGAGAAAAAAGACAATATCTTTATTCGCATCAATTCTTTAAAGACCTGAGAACAGTTTTCTTTTTTTTAACCTTTCTAAATTGATAAGAGAAGGATTAAACCCTCCAATATACAAACATTAATGGATGGATACGGGTACCTGATAGGCAATATTTCATATCAACTTGAATCCCATAAAAGGGGAAGAGAGTTGCCAGGAACCTTGGTGTTTCTAGAGCCCCAGACTGGATTCCCTCTGATTAATTTTGACTGGGAATTTAACTATAATCTTAGATGGGTCACAGGTCATTACTGCTCTCACCAATTCCCACCAGGGCTAGCTGCATCACTGTTCAGCAGTTATTCAGCTTTTGTTACTATGACAATAAAAGGATAAGGCTAAGCCACAGCCTGACTCAAAGCAGGAGTCATAACAGGAGCACTAGGAACGGTGGACTAGTTCAGTGAGCATTCCAGCCGACACACAGCTGAGCAGGAATGTGAGGGAAAAGGGATTCAGAAGCTGCCTGATGACTGGCCTTCAGACCCCAGGGTTGGAGTAACCTTGTCTTCTGTCTGCAACACTATCATTCTGGAAACAATTAGTTATGGTGACTAATGACCAGGGATTTACCCTGTAATGTCATCAATACTTAAAATAAGACCCAGACAATAAGACCCATACTTCTTCAAAACCACTCCCTTCAAAACCCTATAGTAAGACTGCTCTGATTAATTCCCAATAAGAGATGTTGCCTCAGAGGGAAAAGATAAATGTTCTTTAAACCTCAATCAGACATGACTTTGCAGCAACACTAAATTACCATTTCATCCCTTCATTTCATTCACTCAGTCATTCTCAAATTACAGCTCTAAATCCAACCCATCAAGTGGAATAAATAAACTTTTTAACTGGCCAAAGAAAATTCCTCATGGCACCTAAAATCAGTGAAAAGGGAAGGAATGAAGGAAGGATAGAAGAACTTGTGACAGCAATACCCAATGCATCTGAAAGAATCACACCCAGCAATTTACAACCTCCCTGTGAAGCTTGTCATGAAGCATAAGACCATCAGCTGACCAGGGTTTGTTTCTTCTCTCTACCCACTCCATTCAACCTGTCCAACAGCTACATTTTCTAAGTAGTATCAAAGCAGAATGGTTTTCACACAGTGTTTCTAAGTGAAGAACACAATGAGAAACACTCTCCTCATCTCTATGACCTGCATTTAACTTTCTTTTAATTGCCTTTTACTAAAATCGTCAGAATTCTTTGGTCTGATGCTTTAGCACATCTCTAAATCAGTGACTATTTTCGTATTTCCTAGTCAGTAATCCTAACTACTATAAATAAAGACTTGTAGTAAAATCATGTTCCGTTTATTTCTGTGAAGCAGTTCATGAGGGGAAAATAGACCCTGGTTTCCATACTTTCTTGTTAAGCAACTACCATAATCTATAGCTCTTTTTTTTAGTACAATTAGTTCACCCAAATTGTAGAGAAGTTGGATATCCACACTCATTAATTTTTCTGCCCTTTCCAGTCTGGTGATTCTAAAGCAGTAAAAAGAATCTCTGCTGAATCCAAATTCAAGATCTGAAACTTAAAGCACAGTTGGCTCTGAAGTGCTTTGTTTCAGTTCCTCTGTGTAGGGTACACTTTGCAGGCAAGGTTATGTCTTATTTTCTTCTGCCATCAGAGAAACAATGATCATAGATAGGCCTGGCAAATACTCTCACATACCTCACATAAACAGCCCTGTGTATTTATCTAATTTGTTGGGAAAGTTTGAAAAGTCAAGTTATTAGCAACTTTGCTCTAGTTGCTATTTTAAGAAAGAAGACTGGAACCAATTGTTGAAGACTACACAATATACCCAGCATCAGACTTCATAGTATTAGCAAGAAATTTTTTATTGACAAACCATTTAAGATGCCTCATCAAACTCTCTAGGTTTTTGTTATTTCATGAAATAAACTGAACCCCTTATACATTTATGTCATTCTAGAGAGAGAGTAAGGAGGATGGAAGTGAAGATACAGAGGACAAATTTCTTTCCTAAAATGTTTCATTCCACATGAACCATAAGTGGGAATATTAAAATGTTTCTTTCTTCACTGAACGTCAGTTTTGCACTATGGCTAACCATGAGGTACCCAGCATGTCTCCATTGTATGTGAAATCTTTCTCTTCACCTTTCAATAACTGGAAAATCATTAGGAAAGGGGGAAAACTACAGTTAACCCCTCAACAATGCAGGAGTGGGGGACCTGAATGCCAGTGCAGTAAAAAATCTGCACATAACTTAAGTCCACTTACTAGATTCCCCAACTCCAATCGAAAATATACTTATCAGTGCACTCAGCTGAGACCACCTAAACCTACTGATTTCACAGACACCTAAGAGCAAAGAAAGAGTTGGAAGTAACCTGACTGACTGCCACCTGACTTGGACAAACAGATAACTTGTGAGCACTTTGGAGCCAGATCCTCAGAGTGCAAGCTCCTGTCAATAATTCACCCTACCCTTGAGACTGGCCCAGGTCCAAAATAAATTCAGGAACCCAAACACAACACTGCAAATAACCAATATGGTTTCAAGATTGTAGGAAGGGGAAGTGAAAGTGGATGAGCTCTACCAAGACAATTGGTCTGACTAGAGATAAATTCCAATTAATTGACAAGTATATGTCATCACTGCACAGAATTCTAAAAAAAAAATAGCATCAGGGAAGTAAATCTAAACAAGTTAAAAAAAGGAAAAAAGATAGTAGATGGGAACATGTTTTGTTAAGTTTAAAGTATTGTTTAAATGAAAATGATTAAAATCCACCAAAAAATAGTAAGTTCACTGAAAGTGAGAAATAGAAGTACATATTCAAAGCTCTATACGTTTTTATTTTTATTTTTAAATCCTCACCTGAGGGTATTTTTCCATTTATCTTCAGACAGAGTGGGAGAAGGGGAGGGAGAGAGAGAGAAACATCAATGTGAGAGAGAGACATCAACTGGTTGCCTCCCGCACGACCCGACCAGGGCCAGGGACTGAACTGCAACCGAGGTACATGCCCTTGACCATAATCAAACTCGAGACTGGTCCATAGGCCGGTGCGCTAACCATTTTGCAAACCAGCCAGAGCCTCTGTACATTTTTAAAATAAATGCTGTGACCCTGTATATTCTTATGGGGATGCAATTCCCCCCCCCCCAAATACCTAGTTGAGGAATCTATAATTGCATGAATAACAAAAACAGGGAATACAGAGGTCCTGATCCTACATCTTAGAATCTCAGAGGAGGAAAAAAAAATTTAAATAATCTGAACCAACTACCTAGTTTAACAGGTGAAGGTGGGACCCACAAAAGCCAGGAGACTCGCCCAAGGTTACAGGCTCTTGGGCAACAGAGCTGGGGACTGAGATCATAACAAGGATCAAACCATACAAACTGAGTGCCAGTCCATTACTCCTTCCTTTCAGTCAGCTGTCCTTTCTTGATAAGAAAAAGATAAAAATAGGTAGTATAAAAGTGAAGCTCTTATCTAGACACTCAAATGTATTTTTCTAATGTACCACATCATTCATGACCTCTTCTGCTACATATTTATCTCTTTAACTGAATGGCCAGCGTGTGATCCAACACCCTTAAAATGATTCCTATACTTCTCCCTAACTCTCCAACCTGCTGGGCTCTTACACTGGCGTGAACTATACACCCTTTTATTCCATTTCTACTAAAGAAAGACAAAGATTTTTATATGACAGTAACTATATTCTGAAACTATATTTTAAATCAACCAAGAAATAGATTTATGGCTTTCCTTACTATCTATCTACATAATATTTTGGAATAAATGTAATTCTCAAAAGATTTTTTTTCCTTTTCATTGATAGTCAATAAAATTCTCTACAAATAATGTTTAAATTAAGAGCTACTACTAATAAAATTAATGAATTCTTCTAAAATGAATGAAATAATTAACCTAAAAGAATATAGCAAGTATGTTATTCTTTTTAGATAAATCCATTATTAAAATAGTTCACCATAATACCATTCTTCCCATGAAAAGGATTTTCCATAGAGGAAGACTGGGCTCACTGTGTCTCCTACTGGAAAAGCACAACCATCTACCCACCATTCAAACTAAGAAGTGAGAATTCCCACTCTCGTTCCCATGTACCAACTGTAGTGGTACTTCCGGACCGCAACTCTTTTCTTGATAATCACTGTGAACAGTATAGTTCAATCTGCAACATGGGACAAGGATGTAACTATTTCTTGCAAGCTGGTTCCAGGCAGAGGTAATGAAAATTTAAAAAGAGAGTAGATGCATAGTAGAAATAGACACACACAAAAAATACCCATACCTACATCTTGTCTACAAAGAAAAAGACTTGCTTCTGCACACCCACCAACCCTCCCCCCCACATGTCTTCTACTAAGAAGCACTCTTGAAAAAACAACTTTCAGATAAATACAATTCCATCTCCTTGATACACAGCGAATTAAATAAAAATTTAACTTAGATTTTGAAACAGAACTAAAATTTCAAACCTGTTGTCGAGTTCCGTGTGATCAGTGCCCCTTCCTACCCTGGCGCGTTTTCGAATCTTTGTGCAGAAAAGTGTCTTGTAAGTCCTCCCAGCACCAGAAACAGCACCACTCACATAACTGGCTGAATCCTGCTGGCCCACTGGCCGGTTTGTGGTCTTCGCTGTGCCGCCACACATCTCCTGAGCGGTTTAACCTCCTTCCGGTTTATCTTGACTATCAACATGGACTTGGACACAAATGCTGAAGAGGCTTTGTTGTTTGAGGGACAGTCCGCAGTGACCAGCCCTAAATGACCACTGTACTCCCTACACAGTAGGTGAAACAAGCTACTTGGCAGTAGCTTACAAATTTCCTCTTTCAAAAGTATTTTAAAGAGAAAAAGAAAAAGGAACATTCATTTGTTACGTAAATTAAGCCCGCTAAAGATTTAGGAAGTCAGATGCATCCATCACGTTATAAAACATGCTCTCAGCAAACCCATTATAAACAGACAAATCCAAATCCCACTTCCTACTTTTGTTCCTAAGCTTGTGCTCCTGTTAGCAAAAGAAAAGCCCTCAACAGGTTGAGCAGCTTGGACTGACTCAGTCCATCTGAGTTCCTCTGTTGAAGATTATGTGGTAGTCAAGTAATCAGTCACAAGACCTATTCTTATGGCTCTGGGCAAATGCAGTAGCTTGCCTTCAGCTGCAAGGTTGTTCTGACATTGGCCACACCACCCTCTTAATGGCTCTCATGTGAGCAAGTGTCAGCTGACAGGTCTTACTCTGCAACCTTGCAAAATTCTGCCCATGGCAAGTGACAGAGATGGTCACCCACAGCAAACAAAGGTAGGGTTTAATGTATAGGAGATGGCATGGGGCAGGGAGAGTGGGGACACATCCTTGCTTTAATACCAAATATATATTTTAAACTAATATTTGGATATATATTAGCAAAAAAGAAATAGTAATAAGTGGGAAGTCATAAACCCTCAAAACAGTTGTACTGAATTCCTGGCTCCTGGGCATATTCAAGCCGAGAAAGCCCCGACTACCAGAACCCAGGGACAAAAACAGTTCAATTTTGACTTCTGACACTAACATTCTTCATCTGTAAAATGAGAATAATATTATAAAATCAGTATGATTTTTCTATAGTACTATGAGTTCAAGAAACAAATACATTTTCTTTTAGAAGAAATAAAGCATAGATCCCTAAAAATACAGGTCAAATCTTGATACAAAATAATTAAAGGATTGTCCCAATTCCTTTCCCTCTTCCTTATCCTTGAATTTGGCTGAAGAAAATATTAACAGACCCCTAATATCTGATGAACCTTTGGCTGGGTCTTTAATTTCAGGTTTTAAATGCATCTTTATACATGGCAGCCACATTTTCACTTCATGAGTGTAAGAAAAATCTCATGATACCGTGGCAGAGGTCTCAATTACCCTAAGACTTCATTGTGTATGTGACCCTAAAGTTCCTCTGTAACAAGCCCCCCAAAAATCTTAAATATATCCTCCTCTAAGAAATAAAGATTACAGCCCTGGCCGGCTTGGCTCAGCGGTTAGAGCATTGGCCTGCGGTCCGGAGAGTCCCCGGTTTGGTTCCCGCTAAGGGCATGTACCTCGGTTGCAGTTTGTCCCCGGCCCTGGTTGGTCATGCGGGTGGCAGCCATGCGATGTGTCCCTTTCACATCGATGTCTCTCTCTCTCTCTGTTCCTCTCCCTCCCTCCCACTCTACCTGAACAAAAAATGGAAAAATGTCCTCGGGTGAGGATGATAAAAAAAAAAAAAAAAAGAAAGAAAGATTACAACACACCTACAACAGCAAGTAAACTTCTCTATGGAACATGCTAAATGGACAGTGCCAACATAAAACCAGATTAGGAGAAAATGAGTTCATTTTTCAAGGAAGGAGAACACATTTTAAACTTAAAGCTTAACTACATGGCCACAGGACAATCATGGGCTCTTCTTTTATCCTGCCCCCCCCACCCCCAACTGTCTTTAAAATCACTTTCCCTTCTTAACTAGAATCAGCAAATCACTTATGCAAGCTCTCTAACTTTTCCACTTCAGGTACAGGGCAGCTCAGCGAGCACTGAACGCAAAGCCTGCACCACCACCAGGCTGCCTAACAAGTGGCCCAAGTGAAGCCCCCTGTCAGTGTCTCCAATTTGGCTAGTTTGCCTCGTCTAAAAGTAGGGGAAATAGAAGTGCAGCTGTGTTGATGGGATGGGATCTTTACAAATGCCAATAAATGAATTTTATAAAATATGTAGAGGAAATTTTGGGGGAACACAGCCCACTTTTTATGTATAAGACTGAATTTTAGTTTTAAAACTTCAATTTCTAAAAGATACTTATCTAGGACTTGATGAAAGGACATAAAATCCTCTTTAAAATATGTATTCTATATATACATTTACCCAGTAGTTAGCTACAAAGCTGTTCAATAATTCTGGTATTTTGTTTTCCAAAGGCCTCAAATACTATTATAAAAATACAAATGTTATCCCTTATCCAGATAATGCAAACATTTTAAATGATCAAAATAGTAAGAGGTAAAAATGACCACATGGCTACAAAGGGTATTTGGATGAAACAAGGATCAAACTGCACTGGGGAAAAAGTCCCTTAAACAGAAACGAATGTCATAGAAAACCCTAAAGCCCAGTTGTGTTTCCTTCACTCGCCAGCCATCTTTAACTGAACACTTACTATGTGCCAGTCATTGTTTCTCCCTAAACTCTGTCAATACACCTTTTAGCCACCAATTCCTTGGCAGAGCAAGGCTAAAACTTCAGCATGTTTATAAACATGAATTGCTGGGCCCACCCTCAGGGGTTAAGATCAATACTTCTGGGGTGGAGACTGAGAATTTACACTTCTAATTCCCAGGGTGCTGCTGCTGCTGGCCTGGGAACCATACATCTGGGAACCACTTCCTCAGTTATAATTCTATCTTCCCTCAACAAAGCCTTCCTAGGCTGGAAGATCTCTTTCTCTCTTGATTCCTCTATAATTTTTAAGCCACTTTCAACACAATACATAAATGCTTTGCAAAAGAGTAGTGCACATGTCTTATGATCCTAATTAGATCATAAGTTCTTTGATTATCAAAACTGGGTCTTGACATTCATCTTTGCACCTCATACAAGTCTCACATATGCTAGATCCCAAGAGATAACTTTTTGATTGATTTAATGCCACTGAATATTTACATTAAAATTATGACCTGAATCTATTACAACCAGCAGTGTGCTTCTTTGTGCATGTACTCTGGCCAGGAAGGTACTTGTGCTAAAACACACACACTTTCTCTCTTTACTGTGAGGGGAAAATGAGTTTGCCACCCCAACATATGCCTTTTGGGGATACTGATTATGTTAAGCTGGTTACTTGGTTATTCTTTTTTTTTTTTTTTTTATCCTCACCCGAGGACACTTTTCCATTTTTTGTTCAGATAGAGCGGGAGGGAGAGAGAGGAAGAGAGAGAGAGAGAGAAACATCGATGTGAAGGGACACATCGAGTTGCCGCCACCCGCACGACCAACCAGGGCCAGGGACAAACTGCAACCGAGGTACAGGCCCTTAGCGGGAACCGAACCCGGGTCTCTCTGCACCGCAGGCCGATGCTCCAACCGCTGAGCCAAACCGGCCAGGGCTACTTGGTTATTCTTAAGAAATAAAAGATTGCTTAAAGGATTCAGGCAGAACCCGGCTTAAAGGAAGGGAGCATCACCTTGACATATTCTGAACTAAGTGTGGCACACAGGGAGGAACCTAGCAAAATCCATTTGACTCGCCTCTGTGTCCCATTGCTTCTGGGTGGCTGATAAGAATCTGTTTACTCAATTCTTTTTTAAAATCCTCACTCAAGGATATGTTTTTACTGATTTTTAGAGAGAGAGAAAGGGAGAGAGAGAGAGAAACATCAGTAAGAGAAAGAGAGAGGTAAGAGGTAAGTATCGATTCGGTTGTCTCCCGCTCTCGCCCTGATTGGGAATTAAACCCGAAAGTGGGGTATGTGCCCTGACTGGGAATCAAACCCAAAACCTTTTGGAGTACAGGATGATGCTCCAACCAATCGAGCCACCCGGCCAGGTCTGTTTACCCGACATTTTGCTGAGTCTCATCTACCTGTAAATTACCTATCTTCTCTTTGAAGTCCAAACCACTTTCTTCTTAGCTCAAGATGGCATACAAGCCTCAACTGCATGGTTTATCTTCAGCCCCATGTTCTTATAGAACCCCGTATGTACATCCATAATAAATTTGCTTCTTTCCCCATCTGTTAATCTGTCTCGTATCAATTTAGTTATTAGAACCACCAGAAAAACTATAAATAGAAATGAAGGGAAGCTTTTTTCTCCCCCACAGCTACAGCAAAACTTCCTGTAGAAGTTTTAGCAACTTATGTTCACTTCAATTGACATGGCTCATGTTATCGTAACAGAAAAGACATTTAAGACTTTTAGAAAGTGAAAATGTCATTTTCCCTGCACCTCCCCTTAATGACCCATAATTCCACAGTTCAAAACCTGATAAGATGTAATAAAGTAGTGATGTATATCAAAACCACAACCATTGTACATTATATGGCTCCAAATTTCCTTATATATAAATGGGAGTTTTGAATTTTCTTTAGTAAGTGAAAAAACAAGTAATAATTATATCATCACAACCATCCTTCTAAGATATTAGAACAGCTCACATAATACCTAAGAGAAAGGTATATTTAGACCTTCGTTGCTCCAAATTCTGTTCTCTACCTCCACCCAATCTCCCTTTTTCTCAATCTTCTCTTTCCCCAAATGGAATCACACTCTTGTACAGGTAGGTACTCACATGATTACTCATTAGCATGCTGAATACCCTGCTCTTAAATATTAAATAATACGCAGATTAAACTGCTCATCAGCCCTATCTATAACCCTATTCATGGTGAAGGTCTCTGTTGCCTTCACACAGCTCAGCCGTGCTGACACATTTAGAAAAGTATCTGCCTCGGTGACTGGAATCGCACAAGCCACCTCCAGCTCAGTACACTGACTGAAACTGCTGCCGCCACCACACACTTTCACAACACAGCTGAACTTGGTCCAGTGCTGGAAGTGAGGGTCAGAGACGTGTGGACGTAGTAGGAATCCATGTGATCTATGTAAGAGAGGGAAACTACTGGTTCAAGTTTTATTAATTTATTTATATTTTTTATTCCTCACCCGAGAACATTTTTTCATTTATCATGAGATAGAGTGGGAAGGAGGGAGAGACAGAGAGAAACATCAATGTGATAGAGCCACATCAACTGGTCGCCTTCTGCATGACCCGACCAGGGCCTGGACAAACCGCAACTGAGGTATGTGCCCCTGACTGGGATCGAACTTGTGACTCATTGGTCCGCAGGCCGACCCCCCTAACCGCTGAGCCAATCTGGCCAGAGCTGGTTCAACTTTTTAAGCTGTATTTGTACTGCTTCCAATCTCACAGCCCAGGGACTGAGTAGTCCTAGAGAAGAATGCTAAGTTTATGAAATACCACAAGTATCAGACCATCCAAGGCAAAAAGCTGGTACTCAAGACACCAGTCCAGTCTCTTTTGCTCATGGCCAAAGTCTCTAACTAATGAGAACCCCATTTTCTGTTGTGCCCGGACTCCTTCCAAATCCGCCCAATGCAATGTTCCAGGGACCCACTTCCAATCCAAACTATTTGGCATCTGAGAAAAAAAAAATCCATTCACATGACTGTTTAGAGTAGGGTGAACTAAAATAAAAAAAGTTTCAAGGTACGTATTCATGCAATCCTGCATTCACTTTATTTCATATTCCTCAGATAATAAATAACAGTAATCACTGTATGTGATGAAAAATGAAGTCAAAAGCCACAACTAAAAGAGCTGGGTTTGATGCAAACAAACAAACAAAAGGCCTAACACAGTTCCCCGAAAAGCCCAGTCTAATTATTCCTATCTAATGAATCTTCCTATAAAGATTATTTCTCTGCCTATTCATATCACCTTGATGAGAAAAGGGAAATAAATGGAGGAGACTCTGTGCAGTTCACAATCTACAGCCACCACAACTGACCCTTCTCTCACTGGGGTACAGTAGTCACTCTTATCCACAGGGGATAAGTTTCAGACCCTGCAGTAGATGCCTGAAACTATGGAGAGTACCAAACCCTATACATACTGTGTTTTTCATGTACATATATACCTATGATAAAGTTGAATTTATAAATTAGGCAGAGTAAGGGATTAACAATAACTAAGAATAAAAGAACAATTATAAAAATACACCCTAATAAAAGTTGTATGGATGTGGTCTCTCTCATAATATCTTATTGTGCTACATGAACTCTTCTTGTGATGACACGAGATGACACAATGCCTATGTGATGAGATGACGTGAGGGAAGGACACCAGCACTGTGACGCAGCCATAGGCTGCTACTGACCTTCTGGTGACATGTCAGAAGGAGTATCACTGAGCTGTGACGATGTCATGTCTTGCACCTACAAATGTAATGCCTTTTCCATCTTAACTAAGTATTTATCACCCACTGCGGCTGTAACTTTTGCAGTTTGAGGTGCGACAGCAAAACCAGCACAAATTTCCTTTTCCTTCTTCACAATTTCACAGAAGATTCATTCTTACTGTGAATCTTACCAACCTCAGCATATGAATTTTTTTCTTTCCATATTAAATTGAGAACTTTCACCTTTTCACTTAAAGAAAACACTTTACAACTTCTCTTTGGCACATCCCAATTGCCAACACCACTCCTCTTGCACTTTGGGGCCATTATTAAGTAACATAAGAATTACTTGAAAACAGGTACTCGATACTACAACAGGCGATCTGGTAACTGAGCCTCTACTGAGTGACTACCAGTGGGGAGCGTCTACAGCATGGAGACTTGGACAAAGGGATGCTTCACATCCCGGGGGGATGGAGCAGAATGGTGTGAGATTTCGTCACGCTACTCAGAACAGAGTGCAATTTAAAACTTATTTATTGATTGTTTCTGGAATTTTCCTTTTATTACATTCAGACTGCCACTGGCCACAGGTAACTGTAATGTCCTTTTTTCCATAATGCATTTTCCGTACACCCATGAACAACTGATCATAAGCCTTTCTACCACTGGTTTTCAAAGCATAATCCCCAGAAGGAGACACAAAAAGGTTATGCAATGCTGGTTAACTACTGTTTCTTGATCTGAGCGCTGCTACTATAAATACACAGCAAGCAGAATATGTACAAAGTTTTAAAACAAGGCACTCATGCTAGGCTACAACAAATGGATGAAGGTAAGAGGATGAGAAAGCTTTCTAGAAACTGATTTAGGGGAATGGGCTTTGGAGACGGATCCAGGATTAAAATCAAGTCTGTCAATACTTGGCTGTTTTCAGAAACATGCTCATGAAGAGCTCCAAATATCTAAGCAGTGTCCCAGCCTCATAATACCAGCTCAGTGTGCAATCAGAAAATAACATACTTACCCTAATGCCATCTGAACTCATCTGACAAGCTCGACACTCAGGAAATTTGGCAATAGGTGCAAACTCAGGCATACAAAGTAGATAATAACTAGCTAGATTTATCAAGTGTTTATTCTTCATGCCAAGCATTGTTCTAAGTGTGTCATTTACTCACTGGAAGTCACTAGCACTAATATCTTCTTTGAACAGATGAGGAGAATGGAGCATAAAAAGGTTAGGGAATCAGTCCAGATAATGTAATTTGTCAGTGGCAGAGCCGGGCCTTGTATCCAGGCATCCTTGCTCCTGACTGAACACATCACTCATCCTCACTCTGTGTCTGTCCATCTGAGGACTGATTTGGGAAGAGGTTAAAGAGGAGGCAGTTGAATATCAATGACTGATAAATTAAGTCAAATTCTTTCTCTTACATCTCAAACCCTGGACTACTTACAATGTTTAGATTCTCACTCATTCAGTCCTCTGTGAGGATAAGGCTCAGTCACATGTACTGTGGGTGACTAATTCCCCTGTTGGACACCTTGCCGTGAACCCTGCCCCGCTCTCTGGTAAACAGTCACTATGCAAGAGCCAAGCACAGCAGCCACCCCACAGGATGCCTGCTCTGCCCTCTTCTCTTGACCCTGCCCAGCCCAGCACTGTAGCTAAGGGACAAACTCCTATGCAGAGTGATTTTTTTGATCCTTACGAATCTAGCTTAAATATATAATAAAATCAACCAGTACCAGTGCTTTGACTTAAAGTAAAAAACTACCTGGGAGATAATTTGGCCTTCACATTCAGATAAAATTTACATGAAAATTCAGGATAATCAATCTGTAGTTCCCAATTATAATCCAAATGATTGTCCACTCCCATAGGCCTACAGTTTGAAGAAAACAGCATTTAACACCCTGCACCAAAAGGATACTCAGTCATTGAAAGAATAAATAAATGAGTGGCACATCTTCCTGAAATCTGTGATACACAGAAAAATTCTTATGTCATTAAGTTAAATAAAAAGAACAGGATACAGAACTATATATGCACTTTGGTAACAAGTGTACCTTTTAAAAACCCAACGTGGAAAAAAGAACGTTTTTCCCTTTATTCTTCTCTGTTTTCCATTTTTCAGCAGTAGGTGTGTATTATTTACAAACAATGAGTGAAACTACTTTATTTTTTTAAATTCTTGCTGCCATACCAGTGATATTCACTTGATTTCTTTATTCTGTAACAATTCTGCAGGCTTTTTGTCAGGGAGTTGTCAGAGTCAAAACAATGTCAGACAGCTGAAAAGCAAAGCTCCACACTGTAAGAGTACAATTCCACTCGCACAGTTTTTCCTTCAATGTAACTGCTATCATTAATATTTATATAAGCCAGCAAAAGTATATAGCTACAACTATATAATCTTTTTTTTTTTTTTATCCTCACCCGAGGACATTTTTCCACTTTTTGTTCAGGTAGAGTGGGAGGGAGAGAGAGGAACAGGGAGAGAGAGAGAAACATCGATGTGAAAGGGACACATCGAGTGGTTGCCACCCGCACAACCGACCAGGGCCGGGGACAAACTGCAACCGAGGTACGTGCCCTTAGCGGGAACCGAATCCGGGTCTCTCGGGACCGCAGGCCAAACGCTCTAACCGCTGAGCCAAACTGGCCAGGGCACAACTATATAATCTTTTAAAACATCTAACTAAAAACAAAACTCCCCAATTTCCCTTTATTTGGAGACATAATTTAGTACCTAGCAGCAACACAAAACACATTAACAATGAGGATTTTTAAGTTACACACATCATACTTTTATTTTAAAAGTGCTATTCAAAGGCTATCTAACAAAGTACCAACATGCTGACAATGGAAATAAGGAAAAGAAAGATGAGACCCAGAAAGATCTCCAACATAGTAAGTGAAACAGTGGCCCTGAGGAGGAGAGTTACATTAAAGTGTAGCTGTAGCTATTTCATATCTAACCTTTAACAAGAAAAAGAGGCACCCAGGCCAGGCCTGGGAAGTCAAGGTCCATAAGGCTCTACAGTGTAACTCTCCACCCACAAGAAAGGGCACTGCTTATCTTTCTATCTCAGTACAATGATTCACCTTTTCTAGAATCAGCTAGATAACCAGCAATTTAGATTTTAAAACTTTCATCACTTTTTGTTTTTGCTTTAAATCCACATCTGAGGATATTTTTCATTTATCTTCAGATTCAGTGGGAGGGAGAGAGGGAGAGGGAGGGAGAGAGAAAGAGAAAGACAGAGACAGAGAGAGAGAGAAATATCAATGTGAAGGAGACACATAGATTAGCTGCCTCCTGCATGACCCCTACTAGGGCCAGGGACCAAACTGCAACCAAGGTACATGCTCTTGACCAGAATCAAACCTGTGACTCTTTGGTCCACAGGCCGATGCTCTAACTGCTGAGCCAAACTGGCCAGGGTTCATCAATTTTTTTAAGGTCCAATATTAGACCTCATGAGATCTATAGTACTTTCCCCCTGTACGTGATTTTTACAACCTATCCCCATGTTTCACTGAAATTAATAACAACTATACCATTATTTTCAAGACTTCCTAAAGTTAGAAACAGGGGTCACTAGCATTTGCACCTTAGAAGGTATCAGTAGTCCAGATCTGCTTAAGAAGCTGGAAGCTGATCTACTGGGTTGTGGCCATCATCTCTGGAATCACTCACAGGTCTCTCATTCTCTACAAAGCATGTGATCAGCGCGCACAGTTACAAAGTAAAGCAGATGTTACCTTGAAAAGGTATTGCAGAAATTCCTGTTCAACACACTTGTTCACTCTACCTATTTGACTGAGAATGGTTCTGCAGGTATTGCCAGTTTTCGGTGCTCCCACTCTTCCATCAAAACTGCCATTATTCTTACCAAAATTGTATAATTCATGAGAAGCACGTATCAAAAAATAACTAGTGGAGAACTCTCAGCTATCTCCATCTCTCTTCCATTTGGATATAGAGCTGTAACATAATTAAACTTTCTTGTTGATGCTTTGAAACAGATGCAGCCCGGATCACTCAAAGTGCAATGCAAAGCTGTACAAAGTCACATGTTAAGATGCTGTCAGTACTCAGACACAGCAGCCCACATGCCCAAGCCACAACTGCAGCTTTAGCTCCCCTACCTGAGCACTGAGACCCTCTGCAGTAAACTTACTCATTGTTCTGCACCTTCTCATATACCTTCTTCCGTTCAGGTAAACTACACACCTGTGTCCCACACTAGACTGGTCTCTGAGTCTTCCTAGAGAAGTTTTTTTGTCAAAAGGCCTTTCTCTCCCTCTCTTTCTTACATGTATGACAGTTTTAAAAATGTAATGTTTAAGCATTTATAATTTTTTTAAACATTTATAGCATGGGGATACAACAATTTATCTCACAGAGGAATGAATAATCCAATCAAATTACTATAAATGGCACCACACAAACAATAAATATTATTATTGTAACTGTTATAGCTATTGAGATAATTTTGGAACTACTGGGAGTTATTTATTAATCCATTCTGTAATAAAATAAGCCAAAAAAATAAAAAGCATTTGACACTTTTGTACAATTTATAAAGACATCTCAATGGGCCGAGCCGGTGTGGCTCAGTGAGCGCCGTCCCCATCCCATGGACTGAGAGGTCCCAGTTCGATTACCGGTCAGGGTTGTGGGCTTGATCCTCAGTGGGGTGCACGCAGGAGGCAGCTGATCAATGTTTGTCTCTCACATGGGTGTTTCTATCTCTCTCTCCCTTCCTCTCTCTCTAAAAAAAAAAATCAATAAAAACATATTTAAAAAAGAAAGATATCTCATTGGGCTTGCAGAACAATTTACAAACCTGTCTTTAAAACATGCTATCTAGACTTAAGACTTCACTCATCCTTTCAAATATCTGATGCATCAGGTCCTGCCGAGGATACTGATGACAGAGAAAAATGGAATCAGTGTGCTAACAGTGTGCTAAGAGTGTCAAAGCAGATGTGGTGATGGTGTGACAGGAGTGTCAGTGTGTGTGGGGGGAGGGGGAGGCTCTTACTAGAAGAACCCAGAGTACTAAGGCCCTCTCTTTGCTCACCGCCAGCGATATGAGAGCTGGAGAAGGGGAAGGAGGTTTATCCGGGGCACGTGGCACTCCTGGCTCCCTCTTGACCCCTGCCCTCAGAGATAGGGCAGCCTACATCACAGCTTCCACTGCTGCCTGCCGAGTCCAAGCCCTGGATTTTACCAGGACTCTTGCAATAACCTTCTTACCAGTATCCCACTCATTTTTGGCCTGTAACAAGTCCATTCAAAGGAAAAGGCAATGTACACAGCAGAATAAAGCTATGAGAGTCACTCAAGGAAATCTAGGTAGAGGTTAAGTGAAGAGATAAGTTAGTGATGACCGAAGATGCTTCTCTCCTGTTCTCCTTCAGTTTTGGTTTGACAGGTAACAATAGTGATACTACCAAGATACAGCTAAAACAACAGCTTCTCATATAATATGTCTATCACTGGCCAATTAAGTGAGAAAGATTCTTAAAGTGCTTTAAGAGGTCTAAGCTACAAAGTCCAAGAAAGCTGCTTGGGAGTGGATAGAAATCAATTTATGAGAAGAGAAAGCTGGGAAATGAGAGTCTGGGAAAAGGACATTCAGCTCTGAATCAGCAGACTCTCATTTCTCTGAGTCAGTTCCTCATGACAAAGCTAAGTACTAGGAACTCAGGAGAAGCCAGCAACCGCATGAGCAGTCAGTTAGCACTGTCTCTGCTGCGAGAGGGTGTCATATAGGGGAAAGAGCCCTGGAATCGAAGGCAAGAACTCTATTCCGGCCAAGTCACTCACTACACATTCCTCTGGGGTGGGACACTCAGCCTCTCTGAGCTTATTTCCTCAGCTGCAAAGAAATGGATGATAATGACACTTAACTCCATTTATCTTAAAAGAGTGTTAAAAATGTTAAGTGTGCTCTGACCGGCTTGGCTCAGCGGTTAAAGCGGCGGCCCGTGGATGAGAGTCGCAGGTTCGACTCCGGCCAGGAGCACATACCTGTGTTGTGGTTCATCCCCTGATGGGGGTTGTGTGGGAGGCAACTAATCGATGTGTCTCTCTCACGTCAATGTTTCTCCCCCACCACCACTCTAAATGAAGATAAATGGAAAAAAAATCCTCGAGTGAAGATTACAAAAAAAAAGTTAAGTGTGAGCATGAGAGAGTCCCTCTGAAAAACTATACAGCTTTAGACAAATGTGATGTTATTTTCTTAAATATGCACCCATCCAAAAGTACTCACTGTCTTGTTTGAATTGCTCAGCTCATAGTTGTTTGCATTGTATTTATACAACGTAAGGCCAAGATAAATAACTCTGGCCACAATGACATCTGGCAAATGATAATTTTATCCAAGTAAGTCAGTCACCTCCCTGCCCCCAACCCCCAAACATGTCCAATTCTCTGGAAGCTCCAGGCAATTAAGCCCTCTAAAATAAACTCATTGCAAAGTCCCTTGCGAACAATAAACTCTAGAACAAATTAGTGCAACAGCTAGAAAATCATATCTACGAAATAATTAGCTTTCAAATTAATATAAGGCATTCTTTCTTCCACCAATAAATTCCTTTGTCACTGTCTATGTAACTTCAATCACAAGTTTCCCCTTCTAAAATACCCTTCATCTTACTTTCCAGGTCAAATCCTTTTAAGTTCTTTCAGGATCCAAACCAGGGGCCATCGAACCTGTAAAAACTCCCCACAGTGACCCTTTCCCAAAGATGTTTCAACATCTATCTATAATGAGAAGACAGAATGGACTCTGAAGGCTTCTCTGTTTGTTTATTATAGCCCAGAATCTCCCCAACAGCCATGGTTCAACTTTCCCCCTTGGCTACACCTGTGTCTTACACACTGCAACAGTGGTGTAGGAAGAAGGTCTACAGGCCATGCAGTTCCCATAAAGAACACATGTGGAAGTGGTGTTGATTCACAGTAACCTTGAACCTGCATTTTTGTAATTACAATTTTCAGATTTTAATGCTTAAGCTACTTTTGTAAAGTATTACTCTCTCCTCATACTTCATCACATACATCAGAATGTGAGAATGTCCCTGACGAACTTCTACATCTGATCACAAACTTCTTGAGGACATGGACACCACATCCTTAATTTCTTTTGTGTTTTGCTTGTGTAGCTAAGCTAACACTGAGCAGAGTGAAAACACTTAGTAAATGGTTCTTAAGTTAGAAGTCACCTCTTTTCTCTCATATTTATTAAGGCTGTCTCACAAATAGCTGTTCACCTAAGTTCTGGAAATAGTCACTCTTGCAGGGACAACAAAATCTCATTATGCCTTGGCTGGGGTTACAAAGATTCAAATGGTCCTTTGAAAAATAATTACACATTTAAAAATCTATGTTTGATTAGTCCAAGACACAAGCTAATGCTAACCTTGATATCAATTCTCAAAGGGACTCAGTTATATTTCATCCAGTAGAAATGCCATGACTGTTGACTTTATTTTATTTATTACAGAAAAATTTCCAAAGAAAAAGAACAAATTTCTTAGGGAGACGTTTTCTTAGCAGAGACAACTTTACTATTAATGACAGTATTCTATTTGTTTAAAAGAGCTACATTCAGGTACACTAGTAACTTCGATGACCTTACAAACACAAGTGGACCCAGCAATTTGGTTTTTAGAAGTAGTATACCATCTAAGAGTCATTTTCAAAGTATTCTCTGGAAATTCATTTCAAAGGGAGCAATGAAATACTGTCCAACAGAACTATACTGTGAGATAGATATAAAATTTTAAATTCTCTAGTGTTCATATTTTTACAAAGCAAAAAGAAACAGGTAAAATAAATTTTAATAATTTATTTTATTTAACCCATCATACAGGGGTGGTCAAAAGTAGTTTACAGGTATTTATATGGAAAATAACACAATCATTCATTAATAATTATATAAAAATAAAGTCTGTGTTTCACATACAACTGTAAATCTATTTTTTTCTTTTTAAACTTACCTTTATTATTGAATATATTACAGATGTCCCTCCCCTTTTCCTCCATTGATTCCCCCTCCCCAATCCCATACCCCTCCTGCCTTTCACATACTATTGTCTATATCCACTGGTTATGCACATATGCATGTAAGTTACAACTATAAATCTAATTTTGCCACCCCATATGTAAGATCTTATTTCAACATGCAACCAATATAAAAAATTATTAATGAAATACTCTTGTTCGTTTTTTTCATACTGTCTTTAAAACACAGTGTGAAATTTACAACTAGAGAACATCTCAATTCAGACCAGCCACAGTTCAAATGTTCACCAGCCACAAGTGGCCAGTGGCTACCTAATTGGGTAGCACAGCTCTAGAAAACTCTTAAGGAGAACTACAGTGGCAGTGTATGTGTACGATTTGCCTCTCCTTCATTTCCAAACCCCATCACAACAACTAATGAAGAGACACAAAAATCTATTCCAGTGGCCAGTGGAAAAGTTTGGAAGGCTAGAATCAAAGTGTCCAGAGGCATCAGTGAAAACTTCAAGAGTCAAGAGGAAGCTGGCTATCTCCCCAAACCCCACACAAACAGAACTGAGAGGGATCAGTACCTCTATTTACCAAACCACAGTATGCATATTCGCCAATCTCAAATGCCACAATAATGAAAATCACATGACAAGGGAACTGAAAACTGAAGAATTACGGGCACTAACAGATAACAAAGAAAATTCTAGAAGTGTAACATCAGTCTAGCTCTCTGTAGAAGAAAAAGCATCTTATGACAATTAGTCAACACTATGGAGCAACTCTTAACCATTCACTCCTCTCCTCCCCTCCTGTCCCTAAATTTAATCAATAAACAATCCTGTTGATTTTTCCTCCATTTCCTTCCTATGGTACAAAGAGGGTGTACACCAAAAAGTACATTGTGTTCTGTGCAGTAAAGAACCTTGCCACTCATTTGATACTTTGCTTAGGCCTCTTTATAACCACTTTTATACTTGGATTTTAAGATTCCTGGATCATGTCTCCAGGCTCTTGGCATCTCTGGAGACATGCGTACAGCTGCAGTCAGTGGGCAGTGAAACTGTCTGTTAGCTCTCTGGGCCCTTGATCTACCACTATCTCGTCCCTCAGAGCCCAATGTTCCTATGAATGATTGAGCCAACAACCAATGATGTGCCGTTCTGTCTTCTCTGTCTAGATTTTGTGTCTCTTCATTAGTTGTTGTGATGGGGTTTGGAAATGAAGGAGAGGCCTTCATTTCTACCCCTCCCGTTTTCCAGTATGACGACTACCTCCTATCCTTACAACTGCCTTATTCCCTCCAAGCCTGCCCTCTGACTTTGTATCACGTTCTTGTGTCTGCCTGTATCAAACTCATGCTAGCTTTACTTCTTTATCTTTCGAGCCCTACAAAGTCATCACTTTGATTCCCCACCACATCAGTCTCATTCAGTGGGAACAGCCCTCAAAACTCATTCTAGGGTCAGTTTACCTTCTCTACTCTAAGGCTGCTGAGTGGGGCACAGTACTTCCATTGTACAAGTGATTCTCGTTATTGGCACCATATACAGTATGAGAAAACAGAATTAGTGAATAATGAGCCATTGCTATCAGGAGAAATAAATACAGGATTGATTTGGTTCCTGCAAGCCTCTGGCCCCAACATTTTCATCAACTGATTCATAGCCAACCATGTTTTATGTGTGTTTCTGTTTAAAGACATTTTATTTCATATATATTGATTGTTGCTTCAAAACACTGAAATCACAGCCAATAACACTATAACTCATGCCTGAGCGGAGCTTATCTAACACATATATTCATTGTAAGGGACATCACAGACTTCTTGCATCAGGAACACTATATAGCACTCCAGCACTATGCTGGGGGTGGGGGACATCTTAAACAGCAAAATCACCAAGAAAAGGCACTGAAATGCCCAAAAACCCCCACTTCAACACTAAGTAGACTGTGAAAAGGACTGGGTTTACAGTGTGAGCACTGATATAGAAGGCAGAGTGCTGCCTTCTCTGACCTCAGCGGGGAACGTGCACATCTGGTGACTTCAATGTCTGCCCATCTGACCATGTCCCTGAATGACCATAAAAGCATTACAAGCATCAACTGGGGGTTATAAACAAATTTTAGTGAGTAGGCAAATTCACAAACATGGAATGCCCGAATAATGAGGATCAACTGTACTTAGTATCTGATGTGACTTTGCGACCATTTCCTCTACTAAACTATAAGCCCCCTGAAAGCAGTTCATGTCTTACTCCTCCATTTGTTCCCAGAAAGGAACATGGTGCTTGGCATACAGAAGGCACTCAATTAATGTTTGTTAACCAGAACCTTACCCACATTCACCTTTGCCTCCTTCTATGGGAAAAAGTTGTGCTTCTTCCAGTCTAAGGAAAAGATTAGAGAGACCCTGGGTCTCATCGTCTCTCACCTGCTCAGGGACACTGCTCCATCAGCTGCCCCACCACCTCCACCTTTTACCTACCTTCAACCCTTCTATATATATACAGGGCACACAATGAACTCAAGATTACTTATTTGTTACCCTCATTTTTTTATTCTATACAATGCAGAGAATATGTAGGAAATGAAACACACAGGGTCATCACTGTCAGTCCACAGGGGCAGGGAGGCTTTACACTCTGTAAGCCTACGGAAAACGATGTTCCAAAAGAGAATTTCCTGCATTTTAACAGTTGTAACTCGTAAAATTCCTAGTATTACAAACATACCAACATGAAAACTCCTAAGGATTCTCACTGCAGAAGAAACATCTAAAGCCTACAGTATCTGTGGACACTAAAAATAAAAATGATATATTAGAAGGGACTGGAATCAATACTGCCTGAGAGTGTTTTTGGAAAAACTACAAATTCTATCAGAAAACTCCACCTTCTCATTTATTGCTCTCCTCCTCTACCCATTTCTCCTCCTCGATTCTGTCTATTCCACTGAGGTAGGTTTTCAGAAACTAGTAAACAAATTCTAATCATAACCTGGTCTTTATTTTTAGAAAATCATTTGTAGATAAACTGGTAAGACAATGAAAAATTTTAAATTATGAGATAAAATATCAAAATGACTTAAACTGAAAGATAACCTAAGAAGGTACTAAATGAAAAAAGAACTGGAAAATAAAGGAATTCACCAAATTCAGAGGCCTAAGTCATTTAACAAATGTTTATGGAGCACTTCTCTAAGTCCTCCCTTCCTCTATCTTTTGGTATACTGTCAGCTTTTAATATAAGCTACAACAGAACAGCGTGAACTAAACCTTTACAAACTTAACTGCTCAAGGGTGGGGACATATCTTATTCATTTTTGTATTCTACCAACAGGTTGTACCTGGACCATGGAAGACGATCAGTAAATGCTTTTGAATGAAGATTTATTGCATGGGGTCCTATAAGTTCATTCATAAGTTTACTTTTAGAGTTCAGAGCACATGTCAGAAACATCATAAAAGATGGTCAGAGTACCTCGCCATCCAGGTTAACCTATATTATAGTCATTGTTCTAACAACAAATGAACTAGCTGCTCTTCATAACATAGTAACATCTTTAACATATTAACTATGAGAAATGCCCTCCAAGTGTTAACAGCTTTCCATTTTACATAGACACACACACCAATCCCACTCTATTTTAGACACTCTGAGGGTAAGGGAGGACAGCAGGAGACGCTCAAGAACTAAGGTTATGTTGCAGAAGGTACAGCTTAAAGAAGAGTAATCTAAAGTAGTCGAGACGCCATGAACGCAATGTGGTCCCCTCTTGCTCTGGGAAAGAGTGGTTCAATGAGGCACCACCATTTCCTATAGAAACACTGCTTCGATTTTGTCTGATTCCACACAAAAAATAAAGAACCAATGACAAGGTGTGACTGGAGATCAGGAAAGACCTGGTAAGCCTGGGCAGAGGTAACAGTGTCCTCATCCTTTATTGGCAGACAGTGGCAACACCACCAGGGCACTGATCAGTACACTGAACTAACTTCCTTTCCAGTCAGGGCCATAGAAGAAATGCTCTGAAATTTTTCAAAAGTTTCCCGGGACACCAATCACAACCAAGGTTACACCCAACAAAAGACAGCATAACAAATGGTTAATTAGCTAACAACTAAGCAGCTTACTATGAACTTAGCACAGTACTTTGTTCTAACTAGCTCATCTAATAGGGACTCTATTTCAATGTATAGATATAAAACCTGAGATGGAAAGTAAGTGCCCAAAATTACACAGCTAGTAAAAAAAAGAGGTGGGGCTCAAATCCAACACACCTTCACACATACTCTTAATAGCTGCGTGTCCTGCCTTGCTTTCCTTAAAAAGAAAAAATTAAATTTATTTACATTAAAATTTAAAATGTAAACGAACTATAAGTACTAAATACATATACATGGGCTCTATGTGGAAAGTGCTTAAATAGTGTCTGTACATGGTTGGTGCTCACTACATGTTGTTATTATCAATGTTCTGTTAGGGCAGACCAGAGAGGAACGCAGGCAAGCTCAGGACATGGAACTTATTTTTTAAATGATACTGCTGTGAAAGTCCATTTTGAGCTAGTTAATCCTGGCTTTTCACTTCTGCCCCTTGGCAATCCATAGATTCTACAGCAGTGCATCGCTAGTCTCACTCTTCAAGTACTCCAAACCTTTAATGGCTTTAAACAAAGGCATCTCTGCAGCACAGCAAACTCCTTCCTCCTTCCTCCTTCCCCCTTCTCCTTAAATACGGCATTATTTTCACCTAGAACATCCCCAAGCACGGGAGTAACCGCCAGGACTAAGCCAGATCACCTCCCCTAGAGTAGGAAAACAAAATTCTCATTACTTTCAACCAGAAACTATTCTGCTGTTGCATAAGGTTTTTCTTTTACATTGTTTTTATTCTTGACTAAGGATAGAGCATGTAAGGGGGGAAAGTAAAGTGGTTTTGACTGCTACACATGGCCACAGCACACCTGATTGCCAACAAAAGCTGAATGCCGGGAAATCCTGTGAGTGTGTGTTTAGAGAGCTGGGGCAGGGAGGCTAGGACAGTTATGCGGTTAAATCCAGATTGTGGTCAACACCGACTGGGTGTTCCTCAGGAGTCTAGTATGTTTTTGTGGAAGCCACTTTAACCTTTCTTAAAGAACACAGCAACTTCTCAAGACTCTGTCCATGTACAGCCTTTTTACACTAAGCAATAATGTGTTATGATGCCAAAAGCTTCTATAAAGAAATCTAGGCTAAATAGGAGATGATCTTAACTCCCTCCCCCTAAAATTACCCCCATCAAAAACCCCAAACAAAAGCTAAGAGGATCGTCACAAAAGAAAAGGAAAACTGAGGTCAAAGACATTAAGCTCACAACATGAGCTAATGGATCCTTTGCTTATCCATTTATTCAGATGTTTCCCAAGGACATATACATGCCCAGCGCTGTGTCCCAAAGTGAACAGTACAGACAAGGCACAGTCCTCTCTGTCCACGCAGTGGAGTGGTAGAGTCACACAGAGGCAATTACAACCCAGCAGGATAGGGTGCTAAATGCAGTATGTGAGAGAAAGAGCAGGGCTATGTAGTTGGGGGGGGGGGGGGAGCGCGACAGTAAGGGCCCACTATCAGCAAAGGCTTCCAGCTATCAAAGCACTTACCATGTACCAGGCACTGTTCTAACTTCACAAGAACAAACTCATTTAAATCTCATAACCATACCAGGAAGTCATTACTGTTCTTCCCAATGTACTAAAAAGAAGACAGCAGCACACAGCACAGAGCAGCTGACGAGATCATACAGATCACACAGCTTTTACATGATGGTGTCAGGACTGGAAACCTGAGGTCTGGTTCCGGAGCCCATGCCCAGGAGTAAGTAGGTTAAGGTGGTAGGGAGGAGGAGAGTTCCAGGCAAAGAAATCTTTATAAACGGAAAGCTCAAAATGGTTTGAGGAACTAAGAAAAGCACACTTTGACTGGTGTGAGGTGTGAGGGAAACGCCAGGAGAAATGAGACAGGGACAGCCACAAGAAGGAGTTCACAGGTGATTTTTATGAGTTACATGTACAGTTCTGAGCACCACATTATCAGGCAAGGGCACAAATCTAATGAAAATAACACCAAGTTTTGCCTAGCCAGTGTGGCTCAGTAAATTGAGCATCGTCCCATAGACTGAAAAATCTCGATTGGAGACTTCCGGTCAAGATGGCAGCGAGGTAAATGAGGTATCGCGTCCTCCCACAACCACATCAAAGTTACAACTAAACTACAAAACAACCATCATTCAGGAACCGCCTAAAATCGAGCTGAATGAAAATCCTACAACTACGGAATTAAGAAGCTGCATCGAGACTGGTAGGAGGGGCGGAGGTAGATGGGCTGGCCCCACACCCCATGTGGCGGATAAAAATCAGGAGGCTCCCACGGCTGGGAAAGTCCTTCCTGAGGACTGGGGGGTCCCCGTCCCACACCAGGCACCCTGCTCAGGGTTCCAGTGCCAGAAAGAGAATCCCCATAACTCTGGCTAGAAAAACCAGCGGGAACTGAGGCTGAGGGAGGCTGAGGCGGCTGGAGCCCCAGGCAACTCTTCTTAAAGGACCCACACACAGACTTACTGGACTCTCTCCCTCTAAGCTTAGAGGGGAGGGAGCTCGAGGGGCACCAGCGACATACAGGGACGAACTGAGCTGTTTGGCAATGGAGCGAGGGCTAGAGAGGGGGCTTTCTCGGGGACAAACGTGCTGTCAGAGGCCTTTGTTCCTTTGGTGAGCCCTTCCCTGGGGCGGCAGACAGTCGCCATATCTGGGACTCCAGCAACCTGGCTCACACTGGTAGCCCCGCCCTGGTGGCTCCCTGAGGCCCCGCCCCACCCAACATTCAGGCCCACCCAAGCTGTTGCCAGTTGCTTAACCATAGGATTGGCCTGTCTTGGATCCTGCTTCAGGTTTTCCTAAATTCTTTCAAACAAGCAGCATCTGGTCTCAGCTATCCCCATACCTCTCGTTAAGTAATACATAGAAACAAACACAGGGAGGAAGCCAAAATGAGGAGACAAAGAAACAGGTCCCAAATGAATGAACAGAACGAAACCCCAGGAAAAGAACTAAGTGAAATGGAGATAAGCAACCTAACAGATGTTGAGTTCAAAATACTGGTTATAATGATGCTCAATGAACTTAGTGAGAACCTCAGCAAACATAAACAAGGACCAGTCAGAAATGAAGGAGGCACTAACTGAAATAAAGAATAATTTACAGAGATTCAATAGTAGAGTAGGTAAAGCCAAGAAGCAAACCATCGATTTGGAATATAAGGAAGCAAAAAACACCCAATCAGAACAGCAGAAAGAAAAAAGAATCCAAAAAAATGAGGATAGTGTAAGGAGCCTCTGGGACAACTTCAAGCATGCCAACATTCGCATCTTGGGGGTGCCAGAGGAGAAGAGTGAGAACAAGAAATTGAAAACCTGTTTGAAACAATAATGGCAGAAAACTTCCCTAACTTGGTGAAGGAAACAGACATACAAGTCCAGGAAGCACAGAAAGTCCCAAACAAGATGAACCCCAAGAGGCCCACACCAAGACACATCATCATCAAAATGCAAAAGGTTCAAGACAGAGGATCTTAAAAGCAGCGAGAGAAAGGTAGCTAGTTACCTACAAGGGAGTTCCCATAGGCTGTCAGCTGATTTCTCAAAAGAAATTTTGCAGGCCAGCAGGGAGTGGCAAGAAATATTCAGAGTGATGAAAAGCAAGAACCTACAACCAAGATTACTCTATCCTACAAAGCTGTCGTTTAGAATCGATGGCCATATAAAGAGTTTCCCAGACATGGACAAGTTTAAGGAGTTCATCACCACCAAACCATTATTATACAAAATGTTGAAGGGTCTTCTTGAAGAAAAAGATAAAATATATGAACAAACAAAATGGCAATGAATACATATCTATCAACAATTGAATCTACAAACAAAATGAACAGGCAGAACAGAAACATTCTCATAGATACAGAGAACATTTTATTGGTTGCCAGATGGAAGGAGTGTTGGGGGCATGGGTGAAAAAGGTGAAGGGATTAAGAAGTACAAATTCATTGCTAGACTGACAAACCTCAAAGGGAAAGGGGTTAGGGGATGGGAAGAAATAAACCAAAGAACTTATATGCATATATGCATAACCAATGGACACAGATAATAGTGTGGGAAAAGACAGGGGGGGAGGGAAGAGGGGGTCAATGGGGGGAAAATGAGGAACCTCTGTAATACATTCAACAATAAAGATAAAAACAAACAAACAAACAAAAAATCAGGTCTACTTTGTAGGCTTTAAAGATCAAAAAAAAGAAACATCTCCGTTCGATTCCCGGTCAGGACACAATGCCCGTGTTGCAGGCTCAATTCCTAGTAGAGGGCATGGAGGGGGCAGATGATAGATGTTTCTTTCTCTCTAAATAATCAATAAAAACATATTTTTAAAAACTGGAAATAATGCCCAGACCAGTCTGGCTCAGCAGTTAGAGCATCGGCCTGCAGACCAGAGAGTCCCGGGTTCGGTTCTCGCTAAGGGCACATATCTTGGTTGCAGTTTGTCTCCAGCCCCGGTTGGGGTCATGTGGGTGGCAACCAATCGATGTGTCTCTCTCTCTCTCTTCCTCCCTCTCTTCTGCTCTATCTGAAGATGAATGCAAAAGTGTTCTCAGATGAGGATTAAAAAAAAAAAAGTAAAAAAACAAAACAAAACAGAAACAACACCAAGTTTCAACAACATACAAGAAAATGCAGATTTATGATCATTAAAAATTTTTAAATGCATTTTAGCTATAAATTCATAACAGCTTTTAACAAGGGCAAAAACAAGGGAATTTACCACATTCATAGGACTAAAAACTGGCCAAGGCCCCATGCAGGAATCAAAAGGTCTCTGTTTCAGATCTGGCCCTACCCATACGAACAACTATTTCTGTGACCTTGGCCAGTGTGCCTGTTTTCCAGTCTATAAAATAAATGTAACTACTTTGGAAAATAAATGTGAGTTATAGCTAAGCCCATCTCATCAATTATACTTTCTCTAAAATACTGCCCTTTAGTACACAATAGCACATTTAACCAATATGCACCTCTCTCTCTTACAATTTATAGAAAAGAAAACTATGGGGAAATTGGTTTGCATCCCATATAATTCCTAATTTCATCATCCTAACCCTCTAGCATGGCTTGTTTTTGCTTTGAAACCATCATCACTATATTTCATAGGCTAAACAAACCTTTCTTTGTCTTTGCTAAGGAAAAGAAATGATTCAATTAAGAGGGCTTCTGGCTAATCACTCTAAGGGGGGGGGGGATCCCTAACTTTCTTAATAACATCTAAGTGTGAGACCCTCCAATCCCTGATGGCCCCCGTCCTAGACTACTGGGAGATGGCAGCAGCCACCTAGAGCCACGTGTGCTTCAGTCTCAGACATAAAATTCAAATCACAGACTTAGAAACCTTAGGGCCTTGAAAAGCAATACTCAGGCCCTGGCCGGTTTGGCTCAGCGGTTAGAGCGTCGGCCTGCGGTCCAGAGAGACCCGGGTTCAGTTCCTGCTAAGGGCATATACCTCGGTTGCAGTTTGTCCCCGGCCCTGGTTGGTTGAGCGGGTGGCAGCCACTCGATGTGTCCCTTTCACGTCGATGTTTCTCTCTCTCTCTCTTCCTCTCTCTCCCTCCCACTCTATCTGAACAAAAAAATGGAAGAATGTCCTCGGGTGAGGATAAAAAAAAAAAAAAGAAAAGCAAGACTCAGAAAATAATCTCTCCACCCTGTGTTTCCTATCCTCACTCCACTAAGAAATTACCTTATCTAAGTCAAGTAAAGTGGCAAATTAAAGGTAGAGCATCATGAAGAGGGAATCACAAAGCGTCATAAGGAGACGGAAACTCCAGGAGATCAAAACCACATTACCTTTGACTCTGGTTAATTTGTCACCACTCTTAGGAAACAGGGAGCAAGAATCTCACAGAATAAAGGTTGCAGAGGGGGACTGTTGGAGCCTCTTCCCAAACTAAGCTGTGTTCTTTGGAAAATAAAAACCACTGTCAACTCTCATTACCATTTCAGAACAGCCATGATTTAAGGGTGAAATAAGTATTTTCAAGCCCTAGTTGGTCAACTTACTTTAAAACGGATACCCGCAAAATTCAAACGGGAGGAACAAACTTCTGATAGTCCCTTGAAGCTGCAATAGTATATGATTTATGCACTAGCAGACTTAGTTGTTTTTTTTTAAACTATGGCCATGGGAAACCAAAACAAGTGTTCCCTTATTCATAAGAATCTCATCTGCCATTCGAGTTTTTACTACATGAACTCCATTAATACACAGGTATCTATCTGGTCACTTGTTTTTATGAGGATAAAACAGCATGAAGCCAGTAGAATATCTGTCTTGGACAGAGAACTGAATTAGGACCAGAAAACAAAAGTAGGAATAAAGAACCATTTCTCCAGAAGTATAAACAGAGTGGTCTTTCAGTGATGAGTGTGAAGACTGAATTTAACATTTTCATAACTAATCTGAGTAACAGACTGGCCAGGGATAGGGCCATATTTCTAAATGGCACTAAACATTTTTTTTAAACCAGGAAAATGTCCAATGAGAGGGAACACACAGTAAGATCTTTCAGGGTTCTTTGAACAGTAAGTAAATGGTAAACGAGTTTCAGGTCTGGTCAGTTTAGGTAAAGATGGTGCTCAAGCTATTCTTATGATAGACCAAAACTCTAAAAAAAACAAAAACATATTCTTACTTTTTAAAAAATATTTTTTATTGCCCTGGCCAGTTTGGCTCAGCCTTTAGAGCGTCAGCCCACAGACTAATGAGTCACGGGTTCAATTCCAGTCAAGGGCACATATCTCAATTGTGGTTCGTCCCTAGCCTTGTTCAGGTCCTGTGGGAGGCAACCAGTCGAAGTGTCTCTCTCATATCGATGTTTCTTTCTCTCTCTCTCTCTCTTTTCTCTCTCTCTCACTCTCTCTCCACCCCTGTCTCTCCCCCCCTCCCCCCCTCTCTCTCCCCGCCCCCCTCCTTCCCACTCTATCTGATGATAAACAGAAAAGTATCCTCAGGTGAGGATTACTTGATTGACTTTTATTGACTTTTTTTTTAAGAGAGAGAAGAGGGAGAGGGAGAGAGAGAGAGAAACATCGACGTAAGAGAGAAACATTGATGGGAACCATATACACCCTGATCAGGGATCAAACCCACAATCTGGGTATGTGCCCTGACCAGGAATCGAACTGGCAACCTTTCGGTGCATGGGATGATGCTCAATTAACTGAGATACTGGCCAGGGCAAAAAGCATAACAGAATAAGTCATACATTTCTTTCTGAGTCAGTGAACCTCAGACATCTAAACTGGAACTGATATAGGAAAAAATAAAATGATCTATAAAACAGAGTCTCTGTCTGAGCCAGATGGTTGGAGGATGGTCCATACACCAAAAGGTTGTGGGTTTGATGCCCCATCAGGGCACATTCCTAGGTTGCAGGTTCAATCCCTGGTTCAGGGTGGGTACGGTTCCGATCAATGTTGCTCTCTCTCTCTTCTCTTCTTTCTAAACATATCTCAGGTGAGGATTTTAAAAAAGTCTGAGGTTTAAAAAAATTACATAACCCTGTAGCTAAAAAGAAAGAACAAAGGAGGGTAAAACACAGTAAGATGCATGAATAGGATAAACACTTATTGGTTAAATTCTGAAATACAAGCACTGGGAGATGTTCTTAAAGCTTCAGAGACAAAATGTTAAAGGGACTTTATATAATGGCTAGTAAATATAAATTTTCTCTAAGTAATGGTACTAGCTAAAAATAAATGGGTTTAAATAAATATATGTAAACATTTTCTGAGCTCCTATTAATGTACTCAGTGTTATATGCTATGCACTGCAGGAACATACATATAATGTTCCTTGCACTCAAGGTATAAGCTGGTAATATCTGGATAATTAGAAAAACAACCAGTAGAATGTTGTGCCATAAAAAAAAAAAAATAGAACTCGAAGTTCGAGAGTTAAGAGGGCATGCCCATTCGGCGGCAATCAGCACAGGCAATCAGAGGTGGCATCTGAACTGAGTTTGGAAGAATAAACAGAATTTTGACAAAAGTAATTTTGAGGAAAGGAATATAAAAAACTATTCTTGAGAACAAAATATGCATTTCCTGGGTCCTCTGGCAAATGCTGGCTTAATATCTCCCCTCACAACCATCACTATTCAGAATATCCTCTATACCTCAAACTCAGGATGTACAAAACCAAACGTATACACTCCCCATTTAAAAGTCATTCTCCTTGTAATGTGTTATTTCCATTAATTATGCTGTAATTCTCCCAGGTTATTCAGGCTCAAAACCTTGATGTTACTTTACATATTACTACTTTTTAGACCTGTTTATTCTTTTTGCTAACAATTCCTTCTCTCTCACTTTCACATCCCCTCTAGTTTTTCCTTCTGAAATATGCCTCATGTACTTCCTCCATGCATACCAGTTAGGTCCCCAAGGACACAACATTCAGAGAAAGTAAGGGAAGATATATAAACCCTTAATTACTTGCTAAACTTTGATGCCAAATCTCAGTTTCAAATCCTAGTAAGTTAGACTGGGCCAGGCTCTGGATTGGATGGGGCCAGAGGGAGAACTCCAGCTGTGAGATTTTTAGGCCACCAGAGCCTAAACCAGTGTAGTTCAAATGACCTCCTCTGCCCCTGTAAGGCCACAGAGAGACTAAGCTGATGGACCTTTACTGAGAAGTCGGAAGGAAGGGAGGAAGGGAAGGAAAGAAAAATAAATACAAAGCCTGCTTGCCCAATTCTTAGGGCAGTGTCGGTCAAGGTCCCACATCCCAAATATTTTTACAATAGGAAGAAAAGGGAAATCTTCTAAACAGAAAATAATTAATAGATTAACAATACTTTGGGGTTTGTTTTGAAGGAGTGAAGAGACCCAATTATTTTATCATTAAGGATAACCGTGCCCCTCCCCCACTACAGTGTCTCCAGGTTACGAAAGGCCCAGTGCTTTGCACATACAGGTTTCTAACATAAAAGGAGAGAGCACGGGTCTAACATATTATAGCAATACCTCGGGAAGTTACCTACTATGGTCTGCTTATTGGACCACAACAATTCCGACAATCAGGTGCTAATTTGACATAATTCTGAAAAGAACTTTCCTCTTAAACAGCTACTTAACATGCTAGCAGGGTCAAGGCAATCTCCAAACAACTCACGTTGCTACCACTGTGCTAAACACAATATTGACTTTAATGGTCCAAGCTGTAAAACTCAGTACTGGCCGGAGTAGTCTAAAGAGCAGCTCGGCAGAGTAATCAGCTGTAAGAGCAAAGTCCAATGCAACCTAGATTTGATGGGGATTGGAAGAAGGGAGACAAAATAATGAACAAATCAAAGCGGAGGTTTGCACCTACTGGAACTAGACTGCTTTTTAGTGGTTTTATTTGGAGCAAACAGAGGCTGCACACTTCCCTTGGCACACTATCTAAACTCACACCCCTATGCAATTAGGGGCAGTACTTAGCACTTCAGCAAGATAAGATTACTGGACAACTGAGAGTTTTCTCTTTTTCTAGCTTCTGAGACAAATGCCTTTCTCTCTTTCCAGCACCCGCCCCACCCCCCCAACTTTTCTGTTGTATAAATCTATCAAAAGTAACTGAATTAATCAGTCCTCAAACATAAACTCCTCATCTTGGTATAAGTCTGGAATTTTAGGATAAAGCCACAACTGGCTCTTCATAAATGTCTGAGAAATTAACCAATACAAGAAGCAGACCTGTCAGAAACTACTTAGAAAACAGGAGCTCCTAAAACAGAAAAAGAGATTCTGGGGGTGGGAGATGAATAGGCAAAGCCCAGAGGATTTTTAGGACAGTAAAAATACTGTGATATTGTCATAATGGAGATATATAACATTTGTTCAAAGTCATGGAATATATAACACCAAGAGTAAACCCTAAGGTAAACTATGAACTTTGTGTGATTCTGATGTGTCAATATAGGTTCATCCTTGGTAAATAATGTACCATTCTGGTGGGTGATCTTGATAATGAATGGGGGAGACTATGCATGTTTCAGGTAGGGGGTGTATGGGACATCTCTGTACCTTCCTCTCAGTTTTAGTATAAATCTAAACCTGCTCTAAACAAAGTCAGAGAGAGAGAGAGAGAGAGAGAGAGAGAGAGAGAGAGAGAGAGAGAGAGAGGGAGAGAGAGGAGATAGGTTTACCAAGTATAGATTATGCCACAGGATGTTTCTATTGTATCAGTTTTGTGTTTTCCCTTTGGAGATAAGAGAGGTGTAGGACTGGGAGACAGAGGGAAAACTAAGGAAGACACCTTCTGCATACTGATACCACATACAGTAAAACTGCACTTACTTGGATCACAGCACCAAAAGAGCACGCTGCTTCACCAATCCACTACTCAAAAGTGCAGTGGCTCCCCAATGCCTTCACAGAGGGAACTCCACCTTTTGGTAAAGACAAGAGACTTGCCATGTCCCTACAATCTGAGATGGGATTAATACAGGGAAGTAGCTGAAGGAGCTGTGGGGAGAGAGAAATAATATTTAAGGCTCTGAGAGTTAAAAGAGCTGCCATTTATCAAAGGTTTAATAGGTGCCAAGGACTGCACAGTAGGTTATGATTGACATGTTATCTCTAGTCTTCAGAACTACCTGTGAGAAAAGCAATTTTTACATGTGAAAAAACTCACCGAGACGATAACCGATAACATACCCTACATTGTAATGTAGGAGCCAGGTTTGATCTCAGGAATATGAATCCATAACAAAGACACCATTCTATTAACCCTCAAAGTATAGACTGAAGACACCTCATCTACTATTTGGGATCACCTAAATTTAAATTTTTAAATTAATAATGCTTGCAAGACCCTGCACAATCTGGAAGCAATGGATCTCACCTCACAGGAGCACTCTTATTTCAAAGAACTGATCTATTCATTGACCCAGGAACACCTCTAAAATAAAAAGTCTTCATGCTCCTCAACTCTCTAAATTCTACCCATAGATCTGATCTCCTTGGTGAAGCCTTCCCAACCAGCCAGACTAAGAGCCCTCACTCCTTCCTTTCATCTTAATCTGATTTTAGAGATTTGGTCCTGAACTACTACTTTGTATTATCAATTACTTTTTTAAACTTAAAATCTATTATTTGTATAATTAAATGGGAAGCTCCCTGGAAATAATATTTAGACTTCATACTTCCCTAAAAACTCCATAGAATCTTAACCTCTTAGGTACTTCAAATATATAAACCTGCAGAGAGGAAAAAAACCTCACTGACTTGGGTTTGAATTTCCAGCATCCCTAGTTAACCATTCGGTAATCTCCAGCAAGCCTCAATATTTCATCTATAAATTATAATCTTATAATATATAAATTACCTACCACCTACCTTCAAAGGATAACCTTGAGACATGAGTGAGATGAGTAAATAAAAGCAACTCAGCACAGTGCCCAACACATGGGAGTTTTATTTCCTACAGATACTAGAGGGGTCTCCTTTAAAATTCTTGAGAAGCAGCTATTTACAGGCATCTTAATCAAGAGAAGCCATTTACATACAGATTCTATAATATGTCCACTAATTAACGAGGTTTAAAATATGAAAATACATCTTTAAAACCATAAGTGGCTATTTGCATTATAAAACAAATTTTCTCCTAAGTTTATGTTGCCCAGTTTTATAATAAAGGAATTTTTTTAAAGGTTATTGACCCGCAAGCTCATTACCATATCACATCAACTGCTATATTTTTCTGTTTTCCTTTGTAGTCATTGGTCATATATTTATATATTTTGCTAATATATTCATCTTATAATACTAATTGGTTGTGTGTGTGTGTGTTTTTTTTAAAATTATCCTCCCTTGAGGACATTTCTGCATTTATCTTCAGATAGAGCAGGAGGGAGAGAGGAAGGAAGAGAGAGAGAGAAACATCTATATGAGAGAGACACATCAAGTGGCCGCCACCCACATGACCCCAACCGGGGCCGGGTTGCAACCGACGTACGTGCCCTTAGCGGAAACTGAACCCAGGTCTCTGGTCTGCAGGCTGACATTCTAACCACTGAGCCAAACCAGCCAGGGCTTGTTTTTTTCCATTTAATATATATCAAGCATTTCATTATATTAACATTATATTAAATAATGATATTGATTATAATATATTGATAATTATATATAATTAATGTAATAATTATACTAACTACATTTAATTTCATTATATAATGTTAATATTATATTGAATATATGTGATTATATGAATACGATCTTCATATTCATATTCATTTAACCATCATATAATATCCCATGAAGCTAACACCACAATTTAGACACTTTCCTGCTGTTAGACAACTATTATAATTGTTTTTAGATTTTTATCATTTTAATCATAATGTCTAAAAACTATCTCCAAGCACTAACATTTTTCTGCTTTTTTTTTAAACTTCTTCATGCAGAGAGCGTTTTTTCTTTTAAATCACTGGGGTCAAAAAAGTACGAGTATTTGTATGTCTACATAGAACAGTAAAGTTGAATTGTAAAAGAGCTTAAAACAATGGGCACAGATATTGGACCAGACAAGAGATCAACAACTACCAAGAATGCACTGGGTGTGAGTATCACCACCTCTCTGCCAGTATTGTTTCTTTAGGGTACTTTAAATCATTTCCACTAAACAGCCACTATGCTGTTGGCAGGAGTACAAATAGGCATGTTTCTAAAGAGCAACTGGGCAGAAACTCCATCCTGGGTCCTTATCCTAGAAATATACTTAAGCTTATGACCAGGAAGTTCACGATCTCTAACAAAAAACCCTGAAAACAATCTAAGTATCCATCAATAGGGTACTGGTTAAAATTAGTGTGCCTGGCTGCACATGAAAATTATCTGGGGAAGGTTTCATAAAGACAGACAAGTAGGCCCCAACCCAAACCAATTAAATCAGGATCTCTGAAGAGTGGTGTGGGCTTTTAAAATCTCTCTAGGTAACTTTAATGTCCAGCCAGACTTAAGAACCACTGGGTTAAGGTATTATACATGCATTTATTCAATGGAATACTAGGCAACTATTAGCAAAATGCTAAACAGAGTATACAGCAACCCCCATTTTGTGTGAATGAAAGAGAATTTTTTTCTTGTATTTACACAGAATATTTCTGGAAGGATATAAGAGAAACTGGTATAATAATTGTAGCCTGCCCTGGCCAGTTTGGCTCAACGGTTAGAGCGTTGGCCTGTGGTCCAGAGAGACCCAGGTTTGGTTCCCTCTAAGGGCACGTACCTCGGTTGCGGTTTGTCCCCAGCCCTGGTTGGGGTTGTGCGGGAGGCAGCCACTCAATGTGTCCCTTTCACGTAGATGTTTCTCTCTCTCTCTCACTTCCTCTCTCTCCCTCCCACTCTATCTGAACAAAAATGAAAAAATGTCCTTGAGTGAGGATAAAAAAATAATAATTGTGGCTTGTGGGGAGAGAGATTAGGAGTGTGAAATGAGAGACTTATATTTCAGTGTATGTACATCATTTTACATTGTTTGATTTTTATCAGATGCATTAAAAATTTAATAATATTGAAAAAAATAAAATCGTAATTTAATTTGTAAACAATTTTTCAGGAACCCATGCACTAAGCCATGTATAGGATCCCACAGCAGGGGCCAGGTATCAGTGTTCATGGGGTCACCATGGAGCGTTGCATACTTGAAAACAACCAAGTAGCTACCAAGGGTTCTTCTTCTCCCTTTAGGCAGAGACAGTAGTCCCTACTACCTTCTCCTGCCCTAGCAACTAACTTATTCAATGTACCATTCTAAAACAAACAGACATTGCCTGATGTGCTCAGGGAAAATGTTTACTCATAGTTCACTCCCTCACACAGTGTAGGCCATCACTAATGATGTGTTAGTCTTGACTATACTCTTCTTAAAGAACATGTCAGATTTATAAAACCATTTTTTAGTTATTTTTTCAAATGGGAAAATCATACATGGAAAGCAGAGATGATTCCATCTTTTATCCAAAGCACTTACTTTATGTAACATGCAAACAGTCTCTGCAGGGTTCAGAATACCAACACTATTTTTATAATTAAGTGTGCTATATTTTAAATTTGAAAGCACAAATTGGCTAATTTCATTCCATAATGTATTTTGGTTTTACCAAGCCACACAGGAATTCCAATAAATCTAAAAAGTATAGAACAGTTTTATATTAATAATACACAGCCAATAATTTCAGAAGTTTGCAGATATTTACTGTTTCCAGTACATATTCAATAGCTGTGGGACTTTACAACTGGATCTCTTCATTCATTTTTGTTTTTGTTTTGTTTTCTGAGGAGGCAGCAGGTCCTTTTAGAGTATTTATCTTCCGAATTTGATACCAGAAAAACAATTCATTAATATTAATGGAAAAAAGAAAGATTTTAACAGGTTCCTTTAAAAAAAGTCACAATGCATGCCAGAAATATCAAGAAAGGCAGTTCCCTACTAAAAAACATTGATATTTCAAGAGATCAGATTCTGGAATACCAAAGAATCTTGAGGATCATCAGTTTGCAAAACTCTTATATTCACTCATTCAACAGTATTTCATTAAATGCAACTTCCTGCTAAAAGCAGTGCATTGAGCACCACAGACACAAAGGCAGGGCCAGGATTTAGAAGAAGTGCCATATGGGTGCTCTAACCATAACATGTTATTTTCATTTAATTACTTTCAAATGTATGCTTTAAAGTGGCAAATTTTAAAAATATTGTCACTGTTTCTCAATCGTATTTTATAAAAGGTCTTGAGTAAATGAGGATAGTTAACTAAGAGCTAAATGATAGCAAAAAGACTGATTTTTTTTTTCCCCATCGCCTCTAAGTTTTCAACTGTAAGACAGAAAAAAAGAAAATGTCCAATTTTCTGCGTACACCAGGGAGAGAGAGAATTGGCAATCTGAAGTATTTATAAGGTGTTAAAGCAGAACTGATCAGACTGTTGATTTTGTTGTTTCTTCCTAACACATCCTAAATCAACACCTGTTTCATCTCTTGAGGAATGTTCTGGTTAACATCTAACTTGTCCTCAAGTTGTGAAGAAACAGAGTTGCCATGACAACTGAATGAAAAGTTTAGTTAGTAGAATTTATCCAATAAAATGCAAAAATCCACTCCATTCTATTTAACTGATACATGTGTACTTGTAAGCAAATTCTCATTTTCTGTTTGTAAAACTCAAAGTAAATGTTAATGTGTTTTGTGGAAATATATCATGAATAAAATGTTAAACATATACACATATACCTTTTGGTCAGAGTAGGCCACAAATAAATAAAATTAATAACTGTTTGGCCATTAAATCTTGGTGATGCTGCACTGGGTGATGCAGGGTCTCAAGTATACCTAAATCAAGGAAAATCAGACACTTCTAAAGTTAGTATATTTTTTAGGTTGTGTTAAATTACCAAGTAAATTTGTGTACATGTTTAATTTCTGCTGATATCTATATACGCAATGTAACAGGTGCTTTCAAATAAGTAGACTATTACTTTTCCTAGAAAAAAATATTTCTGTCATAAACACACAGAGTTAGGATTGTTGACACATACTGCTTAATTAAATTATTAACTTGCAACATGTAACTATCCTTACTGGGAACTAGACTGAGGGCCCCACCAGATATGTAGGTTCTCAATCCATCCCCCTCAACATTTAGGGAATGAATTTCTACTGCCCCAATGACCACTCTCACTTAGACACCCTCCATAAATTGGTAGTCATTTTCAATTAGACATCAGTGTATAATCAAATACCAATGATCATTTATTGAGAGATATAGTAGACCAACTATAGAAATGCACTTATTATTAAAAAATCTTAGGTGTGGTGATAAAATTATCTTCATAAAGCAGTACATGTCTCTCTCTTTAAAAAAAAAAATGTTTTATTGATTTGTTTAGAAAGGAAGGGAGAGAGAAACATCAATTGGCTGCCTCCTGCACGCCCCCTACTGGGGATTGAGCCTGCAACCCTGACCAGAAATTGAACCCGGATGTCTCAGTCCATGGGTTGATGCTCAATGCACTGAGCCACACCGGCCAGGCAGTACATATATCTCTTTATAAACTATGCTGCCGGCCATATATTCCAGAGCACAATCTACAAATTAAACAAAATTTGGGGACAATTAACTAGAAAAAATATTCTAAATATATAGAGAAATGAAAGCCATACAGTTAAAGAGAGAGGAATATGATAGTCAGGAATCCAGACTCATGCTAATACTAAAATCTTATGTAAGAGGAAGAGCACTGGGCTATACAACACTAATCCACAGCATTATAGTATTAATGGCTACATTTATTGCACTTAATATGTTGTATTATTTCAGTACAAACAGAAAGTGCAATAAGAAAAAATATGTAGCGTGATGTATGAGAAGGCACATTGTCCTTTTCAGAAGTCCATTATAAAGGCAGCTGGACAGATTCTGGCTGAACACAAGTGGGATGCCAGCCCATCTCCTTCCATCCCCAACCCACCCTCCCATTCAAGCACTGGTTACAAAAGTGCCTGTGTGGCCCTGAGAAGTGAGTCATGGATGTTCCATTTACAGACCGGGTGGAGTTGAGGGAAATCACTATTTCATGCCCAGTTAACTGGAAAAGTCCATCCTGTTTTTCCTCTTTTACATAATAATCATTTTTTCGCAAACCTGAGATAAAGAACGCTTGCTAAATAGAAATTCACCAAATATTTCAGCCCTCTTATACTAAAAGGGAAAGAATGATTTGCACAGCCAAAGACATGACCTCATAGTGCAGGCTTAACAATTCACACTAGGCAAGGGACTTGTACAATCAGGATAAAACATTTGTTCCTTTTCGCCCACATCAAGAAAAACAGTGGCTGGAGAAGTAAGCACAGGACCAGTTCCCAAATCAGATTTACCCACCAGGAGTTCACACTGGCAGCCAAAGCACTCCATGAGTACAAGGACAATCTTTTACAACTTCCTTTGCCAAGGAAACACAACAGCAAAGAGGCTTCCTTACAATGACCTCACAAATAAGCCATGAGAAACACAACCTAAAGCCACAACAAAAACCAATACTCTCTTTAGATCCATACTTACATTAAAAGGCCACATGCCCAGACCATTTCTCAAGACCACTTATAAGTCAAATAACAATGTGTAACATGATCAATTCAGAACTTAAAATCATAATGTATGTTTTAGCTTTAAACACATCCAAGCCAAGCCCCTTAACTTACCCAAGTTTCCCCAAAATCTAGAAGTTGTGTCAATTTTTTATAAAAATGTTTCAAATATATATTAATTAGATCTCTCTTGATCACTAACTTGAGACCTGTGTGGGTGAAGACTACACTGGGCTCTAAGACTCAGGGGAAGCAGTGACCCTGTCTAACTAGTAAAAATTTGCACAGGTATACTGCCAACAATTTTCAGCATCACCAATTAAATTGGCCTCCTAAGGCTTACAATGAACTTAGGTTTTAAGTACATTAAAATTCACAGCATATTACTTTTAATAACAGGAACTACCAGTTATTTAACAAAGAGGAAAAATTCTATGAGTTTTTATTCAAATCAAGTTTCTCACGTTATTCTCACTCTCTCCTTCGTAGTGTAAAATACCCCAAAGACTATTTAACACTTAAATAATTTAAATCACGAAAGTAATGTAAATTTATTAGAGAAAAATCCAAAATGCCAAGAGAAAAAAAACCACAAAAGAGTAAAATAAAATTTTCACTTACCCCTTGGCAACCACTGTTAATATGCTGGTGTAAAGTGTTCCTAACCCTCGTCCACACATGCATAATCAAATTACACACTCCTATTTTTAAATATTATTCATATAAGTTTCTATTTTTTCTATTGAGAACACATTTCAGTGTATGTATATATCCACAAATACACATGTGTATATGTGCATGTGTGTGTGCATATAAATGTGCATACACACACACACAGGGTGTCCCAAAAATGTATGCACATACTCTGAATAATTATAAAGCCAGTGTTTATTAAAATTCATTTCATTCTCAAAATGTAATAGAATCCAGACACCCTGCATACAGTTTTTTTTTTTATCCTCACCTGAGGACATTTTTTCGTTTTTTGTTCAGATAGAGTGGGAGGGAGAGAGAGGGAGAGAGAGAGAAAGAAAAACATCGACGTGAAAGGGACACACCAAGTGGCTGCCACCCGCACGATCCAACCAGGGCCGGGTACAAACTGCAACTGAGGTACATACCCTTAGCGGGAACCGAACCCGGGTCTCTTGGGACCCCAGGCCGACGCTGTAACCACTGAGCCAAACCGACCAGGGCCTGCATACATTTTTAATGTAAATATAAACAAATATTTGGCTGCTGCAGAGTATCATCCATTGTGTGGCTATATCATTCTGTTTAACAAATTCCCCCCTTTGGCTAAATAAAATTGTATTCTTGATTTTTTTTTTTAAAAACTTGCAAATAATTCTGAAAAACTAATACATCACAGTCTTAAAAATATTTCTGAACTCCCAGTCACCTCCACCCGGGTCTGAGTTACTGCATGCCGAGTATCTTTAATATTCCTCTAAAAACTTAGGTTCTGTTTATCGCTGACATCAAGGTTAAAAAAGTAAGTAAATAAAAACATGTCACCTCAGTTCTATCTCAAGTCTCCCATCTATGGAGAGAAAATTGGATCATATATATAATGAATATATAATCAGTTGTCCTTTAGGTTGAATCATTCTGAAAAATTATTCAATTTCAGGAAAGCTTCAATATGAATAATACTGATTTCCATGACTTAAAAGGTTCTTGGTAATACTTGAATAATTCTGTATTGCATTTTATTCTTTTCAAAAGGTTTCCAAACTCATTATGTTACCTCCTCACCACAACCCTATTACATAGCAGTGATGATGTCACTTTACAAATGAGGGCCAGAGAAATGAAGAGACGTGTTGGGTCTCACCTGGTGCATGAAGCAGGATTAAATCAATGATCTCCTTAATTTGTCTCCCAGGTGCTTTTAGCAGAACCCACTGCATTCGATGGAACAGTCAGACCCTTCTTTACTTCTGCCAAAAATCTCTAATATCCGCCCCACCCCCTACCCCCAGCGTAAGGCATGTTTCAGGACAAGGAGATACGATGTAATGAGTGTGCCAAAAAACCCACAATAGCAGGCAAGGAAACACCCAGGAAGACTTCTAGAAAGTAGTAAGAAGAAATCAAAACTATGTGTGTGTCACATGTTTTGTTATAGGCATTTAAAAAAAAATTGAGTGCAGTGGAACTAAAAACTGTGTTTTTTCCCAGCATATTCTCCACCCTACCTCAGAAAAATGTCATTAGAAATGCCTGTATCCTAGGAGCTGGCGATGGGAGGGGAGGAGAGGAAGCACTTCTGTGTAATATCTCTCTGTGGGAGGGAAGATTAAGTCATGTTCCTGCTCTCAGCCACACACAGGATGAGTACAGTGAGTTCTTAACGCTATACTTAATGTAAAGATTTACTCTTTGTCAGTGTTTAAATTATCTTCTTGTTACAGTTTTCAGTGTGTTATTTGCTGTTTGTTCATCTTGGTATATAAGCTGTTGTCCTTCAGACTGCAAACTCCAGTAGGCGGGACGGGACCAAGGGTGTCCTACCTTGATTTGCACAAAACCACAAGCACATGAGCATCAGATGCATTTCGATAATAATGATAAGTGGATTACATTATATTTATACTAACCTGGTAACAGATTACTTAAAGTTGTTCTAACAGAATGTGGATTAACACTAACTAAGCCATTCAGGACTGGAGGGCAGGAGCGAAAGTCTACTCTTTCTAGTTTTTTTGCCACCAAGAAGCTGAAATGCTTTTATTTACTCCTCAGATCCAAGTGATATTTTTGTTTACTCACTTCTTCTAACTGGTCCAAAATAAAATATCTGCTAACCTGTGACCTTTTCTACCTCCCTGCTACATACACATTTTAAGGTGGAAGCTACTCCACTTATTCACCGGAGACATTTAAAAAAATCCTTTAAGATAAAACTTCAGCCCTGGCCAGGGTGGCTCAGTTGGCTGAGTGTCATCCCATGCACTGAAAGGCTGCTGTTGTGATTCCTGGTCAGGGCACATACCAAGGTTTTGGGTTTGATCCCCGGTGAGGGTGGGTATAGGAGGCAACCGATGGATGTTTCTCTCTCTCTCTCTCTCTCTCTCTCTCTCTCTCTCTCCCCCTTCCTCTCTAACAACCAATAAAAACGTATTTTAAAAAATAAATAAATAAAACTTCAAACTTGAACCAGACATGCATGTCAGTGAGCATATCTTGGCTTTTAAAAATTCCTAAATGAACACGCTGACCTTAAATTCAAAGTAACCAAGAATCTAATTCTACTTCTGACCTGAGTCATTAGATAAATAATCTCTTTTTGTTCTAATTTATCCTTCTGGAACAAAGGGTTATTCAAATATGTATTTCTATATCAATTAATTAAAAAGTACTGTAAATGCATTCTGAAGACCAGCAAATAAAGAAACCTCTCAAATTTCAAGACCACAATGCAATTTTATAACTTTAAATACAGCTTACACTTCACAAATACCATAATCATATTGTGTTCCTTACTACCTCTCCCAAACATGCAAATTCAATCTCTTTTATTCCCTTTCTATTTTCCTAGCAACCTCCTCCCCCAAAGCTAAGAAAAAGGCTTTTTATCAAGATCCTAAAAGAAATACACTTAAGGAAGTGTATGATTCTCTTTTTAGACAGAATGCCAGAAAACATGAAGATATGAAAATCGCATGTGATATAAGCTGCTTATATTGGACAATAAATTTTCTCTCTAATCAACAACAGTATGTGAAAACTGGAGGAAGGAGAGAACAGTAAGAAACCCAGAAAAATGACCAGGATGTGCCCAAGAGTGAACAGAATAACATCCAGGGCAAAACTTGATGAAGAGCAAAACTTCAAAGACATGAAAAAAGTTTAAAATAACTCGTCCATGTCCGTTGCAGAAAGAAAAATATATAGAAGGCGTCCACAAACTCTGAAACAAAAATATATAAATGAATCTTATTTTTAATTGTTTTTTTAAGAAAACATATGGAAACATATACTACAAAACTGCCCAGAAAGTCTACCTAAATCTTCAGGGGAACCTTTCAGTCTCAAGATCTGCAAGTTACATCCTGTATTTAAATGCACTGAAGAATATAAATTCAAATTCATGTTAGGAATACTAGATTTTTAGCATAAATATTTTATCTTAATTCCTTGAAATCTATTCAACTACAAAGTGGGCTCCTAAGGGCAGCTAATACCCTTTATGAGGCAGTCCCTTCACGAAAAAGCACATGCTAGTTCCTATTTGGTTAAATCTGAACAAGTTGAAGCATAAGGTCATTATTTTGCAGGGCAGAAAAAGGGAAATTTTCCAGGAGGCTTTCCCAGGAGCACTACACAGCATCTAAGAGTTAAGTCAGGTAAAGAGCTGGAGGGAAGACTTGCTTGGGGATGCACTGGTTGATTTGTCCTCATCTTCCTGAGTCTTTACTGACGTCTGCTGCTTCCTGTGACCCCTAGAGCAGGGACACTGCTGAAGGGCCCTCATCGACTGAAATGGTCAGCTGAGATCTCCAATTCTCCCAAAGACCTTTACCTCAAAAACTTGTAGAAAATCCTAATGAGGTCAATTAAAAAAGTAAAAAAAAAAAAAATAGTCCTTGGCACAATTTTGTGTTCTTCATCAGACACCAATGGAAAGTCAGAGCAGCACGCTGATAATGTTCCCAAGTGGGAATCAATTTCCCTAATATGGCCAGACCCTAAATATAGTCACTTTTTGTTGTTGTTGTTGTTCAAAATACACTCAAACTTGTGGATGGAGGAAATGATGGTGGGCAACTGGGCAGAGAACACAGGAAATGATAACAATGTCACTTAACTATCTCCACTAGCATGAAAATGGCTTTAAATGCCCTTGACAAATGGCTGGCAAAGTAAAAACACCTGTAACACACATGCCCTTTTCTCCACAGGCTTTGTTCCCTTGATGGAGTCTGGGTTACTAAAAGGGAAGAGAAGAAATTACACACCCTGGGTCTGAAGTAATTCTACCATTCTGAGAAGGAACACAGCATCAGTAGTACTCAAAGCAGTGAAAGGAATACAATTCCCTACTCAAATTATAAGGATTCAGTTAGCCTAAAGGAAATATGAGAATTTAACTAAGGCAGTTGAAAGTCCTCACAATTTCCTTCCTAAACACCACCATATACCAACACCCACCCCCACAAATATAAAATATTAGTATTTAATGTGCCTACAAATGCAGTGAGGGGCTGTGTGTGTTTTAAATGAATGGCATTCAAGAAAAGCAAAATCTGGAACACAAAACTTACTCAAACACTTGAAACTTTTAAAAGGTTTATTACACTGGGACCAGAATTGTTTAATAATAAACTGCTTTTGCAAGACATTTTGGCCAAAAAGCACCTAGCAGGCTGTTACAGTTGAAAGTTGATACTCAATAAAAATTTTGCTAGGGAAAAAAAAACAAAACTGTTGAAAGCAAGCAAATGAACTTCCTAACCTAAGTGTGCATTTTAAGGCGTCTTTTAAAAGTGAGCCTTTGAAAGCAGAAGGGCGAAGAGATTTTAAAGATTTATTCTGTGGTCACATTCCTTGGGTCAAAATGCAGGCTCTACCCAGTACAGCCGTGGATCTCAGGCAAACTGTTTTAAGTTCTCTGTGACTTTGTTTCCTCATCTGTAAAATGGGAATTACAAGAGCACCGACCACACAGGGCAGTTAGAGAAATAACGAGAAATCGATATAAAGTGTTTCAGATCGTCCATGCTCCATTCATGCTAGCTCTGATTAGGCAAAGGCGTGTGACTTCAGAGGTCGCGCGTGTAAACTCTATGCACCAGCTCTGTGAAACTGAAATCTCAGCCATTTCATAAAAGCATTTTACTCCCTCTTCCCGCACCTCATGCGGCATCAACCTTCCCAATGATGGTGAAATGACATGCTTTTCTTCATCCTTCTGCGATCTTGTCATACACAGCGAGAAAGAAGGAAGATGCCTTTCTCGTGACTGTTGCTCCTTCACAACTTCAAAATACTGTCACGTACACAATAGGTTGGAGCTGCCCTCAAAATGACAGCTCACAGCTTTGCAGCGCCCGCAGAGGCGCCCAGGCGGCTCTGCTGGGAAGGGGTTCACCCCAATTCCCGGCCAATCGCCCCCCTCCACGGCCAAGCCCGCGCACGCCCGGGACCCCCAAGGAGCAACTCTGAAAGGAGGATGGGACCCAGAGTAGTGGGTAAAGCGAGAGAAGGAGGGACCCTCGCGGCCACCGAGGTTTCGGGGCCACCCTCGGCTCCGGCGCGTCCAGGATGACCAGCCCGGGACCCCGCGCCGGCGAAGGGCTGCGACGTCCGGGCGGCCCCCTCCCCGTCTCCTTCCCATCCCCGGCGGGCGCCGCAGCCAACTCCGGTCCCGCGCCAGCCTCGCCCCTCGGCGCCCCCTCACCTAAAGGCGGGTCCTTCCTTGGGAGCCCTGCCCTGGGCAGACGCCGCCGCGGAGCCGCCGCTGCCGCCGCTGCCCTTTTTGTTGAAGAGCTTCTGGAGCAGGGTCGGGGCCATGATGCTGCCGCCGCCACTGCGGCTCCGGCCGTGGCGCTCGGGGGCCGGCGGCTCAGCGCGCAGCCGGGGGCGGCGGCCGGGCCATCGCGGCGGCGGCGGCGCGGCCGCCCAGCCTTGCGGGAGCGCGGGGCCGCTGCGGCTGAGTAACTCTGCTCGGGGCCGGGGCCGCCGGCGGCCGGTCCTCTGACGGAGCCGGCCCGCCGCCGCCGCCGCCTCTCACGCTGACAGTTATCTCCTGCGGGAGGAGCCCGCAATCCCACCGCGGCGGCGGCGGCGGCGCGGGAGGAGCACGGCCACCCCGGCGGCGGCCATTGGCCTGATGGTTGCCCGCCCCGGGCTCACGTAACCCCGGCGGGAGGCGCGGCCCCGATCGGGCGGCCCCGTGCTGCAGGCACGCGGGGGGCGGGGGCGGAGGCGCACGCGGCGCTTAAAGGGGCCCGACGGGCGGGGGCGGCCGCCGCGCCGCCGGGTGGGCTGCTGCCGGGGCGCAGCTCGGGTGGCTGCTGGGGTTCCCGAGGCGGCTTCGTCACTTAGGAACAGCGAGAGAGCAGCTGGGCTGATCTTTGTTCTTTGGAGACAAAGCCCCTGAACTTGAGTCCTCGCTTTGTACAGGTGCAAGGGCTCCTTTCTAGGAAGCGTGTGCTGGAGGGAAGGCTCGAATGCGCTACGTGGCTGTTCCACTGGACCGATTGGAATCTCGCAACACCCACGGTGTTGGCATCTTTCTACTACACCCAGATTAGATTTCTTCGTTTTTTATGTATGTTTTACTTTTTATTTGAATCATTTGCTCTGTTTGGCATCTTGGGCCACCATACCAGTTATATAAAAAGTTGCATGTGAAAGTGAACACCACATGGAATTCACTGCATAGATTACAAACTTAAGCTATTTTATAAGCAGGGAATGCTTTCCCATTACAGATTTAACAGTCAAGGCGAATAATAATTTGATATCGACGGCAGAAATTTGGTTTGGGGAAAGGAGTTGTATTTGAGTGCACTTTAGTTCTCAGTCCCACCCAGTCTCTGTGAGAACATCAGCCTCCGGTGAAGACCTCTCCCAAAGCCCGTGGTGGTGGAAAACCTTGTCAGACTCAAAGCAGCTTCTCAGTGGATGCCTTATAAAGTTTGCTCCCCAGCTTTTCTGATGATGGGAAAAAGTAAGATTACCACCCTGCCTCTCCTGCTCCTTCTTCACTAGCGGTGAAGTTTCTCACCTGGATTCTGTTAGACCTGTTCAGAGGAGGACCCGTGGAAATTCTAAGGGGAAAACATATTTCCATAAATATAAGCTGTAATAAAAAGTGTCTCTTCTTGGCTTATTTTAATTTGCATGATCAATTTTTATTGCATGGGTTTCTGGCTTTGGTAGGAAACTGTGAATGATGATGTACTGAAATTTCACAAAGGTAAGGGAAAGGTGATAGAAATTGAAACTCATTTTTTCCCTTCAGATTTTTACTGTTAAAAGGGTGGATTAAGTGCTCATACTGGTGAGCTATCATCCTTTTACATGCTGAAGTGTACACAGAATTCTGATTTGCAAAATTGCTCTTTCTCTCTGTTTACTGGGAGCATCTACCTTAAGGACTGCCTTAAGTATTGGTCAGTATCCTCTAAAGCAGGTATTGGCCTAATTTGTTGTGACTTTATTAAGATAGGGTCCCAGGTCATATGTCCCAGCAACACACCACTCTTCCTTACCCAATCCTTGGTGTATATAAATAAAATAATGTTCTTTATTCTCCAAACTGAAATCTGCATTCTCTTGATGTGCCTAGCAAGCTTTTGCAACTGCATACTGAAGAGGATTTTGACATGGTGTCCCTTCTTCCTCACCTGCAAACACTGTTTCAGCTTGGTCCAAGTGTACAGAATCATCCGAAAGAGACAATAACACCTGGCTGGTGTGGCTTAGTGGTTCAGTGTTGACCGATGCACCAAGAGGTTACTGGTTCAATTACCGGTCAGGGCACATGCCCAAGCGGGCCATATCTCCAGTGTGGGACACGCAGGAGGCAGCCAATTGATGTTCTCTCTTATCGATGTTTCTATCTCTCTCTCCCTCTCCCTTTCTCTAAAATCAATTTTTAAAAAATCAAAAAAGACAATAACAAAAACATCATCCTTAATTTGGGTTCTGATGGGGCAACTATAAAGGGAAAATGTGCATTTGAAATGATTAAGGACAAACTTCAGTTAGGGGAGGAAAAAGGAACTCAAATGGTTACCCTCTCTCCCTTTTCTGCCTTTGCTTCCTCTCAATACCACATTCTTCTTCATCCTGGCTCTGGCCACAGCAAGCATTTTGTATTTTAAACGTGTACAAAAATCCTAACCGGCAAGATTCTGGGAGACAGCTCTAGACAGCTCTCCCACCCCAGTCGCATCATTTTGTTCCTTGGCTGTTAAGGCCTCTTCAAACCCTAATTTTTTTTTTTTTTTTGGTCTGTCATCCATTGGTCACTGCCTAATTCCAGAGTCTTGTCATAGTCCCAGTCTCCAGCACTGGTCTTGTGGTTTATCTCCCATCCATTTTATTCATGTCATCCCACTCAAGACACATTAGAAAATGTATCAGCTGGCTGCTCCTATATGCAGCTGTCAAGAGGAGGGAATAAACAGTACCCTGAATGCTTGGAGATGACAAAATAACACTAAGATGGGAAAGGAGGAGTTGTAAAAGGAATGACTTACTTATTATGTTCCATGCTGAGTCCTGGTGACAGCTCTCTCCAATTAATTAGTGTATGTTCTGTCAGTTGCTTTAGGAGTTTTGCTTCTACAATTAGCCTTTTGTGGCCACTGTAGCCTACCTAATATCTGTTACCCCCTGCTACCTAACAGAACCCCAGTGTTGTTCAGGTATCTATCCCTCCCCCAGGCCAATGAGCCTCAGGGTAAACCGACATTATCTAGTCTGAATGATCTAAGTGTACTCCCATTCCTTTCGCAAGGTATTAGTTCAGGAATGAGCATCAGGTGATTCTAGCCAAGGAGGCAAGAGGGAAAGGAGCTGGAGCAGTAGGAGTGATCCTGGGAAAAGTTGTCTCACTCTGAAAGAGAAATGTGGTGGGGTGATTTTTTTTTTTCCTTCCTTTGGATGTCAACATGTAATGCTACAACTATCTTGCTACTAGCCTGAACATGAAACCAGAATTGCAGATAACAGAGAGGTGGAAGCAAACTGTGTCCTTAATAACATTATTGAGCTACAGTCCCTCTGCTCTAAACTGGCCTTCCCCATCTGATGAGATATTTCTGTTATTGGAAGCCAAAACAAGTCTATAGGAGAGGATCCTGATCTCTGTCCTTGATGGTTTATGTGAAACAAATAAGTCCCATCTGTTTAACCCTGTTTAACATTCATCACCAATAGACCTGCTCTATCTTTTCATTGTTTAAGTCATTTGCAAATTATTTATGAGAAGCAAAGACTAAAGAAATAATGAAAGAATAATTTAAAGATCCATTTTAATAAGAATTAAAACATAGCAAACTCAACTTTTCTATCTTTTTCTACATTGAAGGAAAATTATACTAATAGATCATGTCCTTTGAATATAACTATCGATCAGTTAACATATATAAACAAGGACAACAATTATCTTGTAAATATTGACTCCAGATCAAATACATCTCTAATGATTCAAGCTTCTTATTATTTTTGCTTCTTCTTGAACTTGAATCAACAAAAGCAATACTTTTGAAAACTTTGATGGCTTGTGATTTTGCTAAAGAGAGGGTAGCTATATTCTTATGTGCAAAATATTTTCATGTTTAGACTTATAAACATCAATTAGAATTAGCAATTCAAACACATTGGACACCTTAAATTTACACAATAGGTCGACTATATATAAAGCTGGGGGGGTGGGGGAGTGGAGAATTAGCAATCCAGTGAATTGTTTCATCTCTACCTCATGCATTTCCTTCAAGTTACCTTTGTTTATATATTGCCTTTAGCATTTGTTGACTTACAAACTATAGCAAATATATTTGATGCAAAACATCCTAAAAGATGACAGAATACATATATTTTTAGGATAGATCAGGTTCTTGTTGCAAAATATTGAATATTCAAGTCATTCCCGTTGAATGGCTAACTGGATAAGAATGACACATTTCCTTTTTATTTTTAGATATATATTGTTGAATCATTGATTTTCAAGTTTGAGAAAATTTATCTAGGATATCACCATCTAAAGATTCATCATCTGCCTGGCTGGTGTGGCTCAGTGGTTGAGCATCACCCATGCACCAAGAGGTTGCCAGTTCGATTCCTAGTCAGGGCACATGCCCAGGTTATGAACCCAATCCCCAGTGGAGAGTATGCAGGAGGCGGCCAATTGATGTTCTCTCTCATCGATGTTTCTATCTCTCTCTCCCTCTCCCTTTCTCTCTCTCTAAAATCAATAAAGAAAAAAATATTTTTATCTATTTATTATTTATTTTTATCCTCACTGGAGGACACTTTCACATTTATCTTCAGATAGAGCGGGAAGGGCAGGGAGAAACATCGATGCGAGAGAGACAAATTGAGTGGTCGCCACCCACATGACACCAACCGGGGCCAACCAGAGCCAGGACAAACTGCAACTGAGGTACGTGCCCTTAGTGGGAACCAAACCCGGGACTCTCTGGTCCATGGACCAATGCTCTAACCGCTGAGCCAAAACAGCCGAAATATTTTTTAAAAGACTCATCATTGCCCTGGCCAGTTTGGCTCAGCGGTAGGAGCATAAACCTGTGGACCAGAGAGTCCCGGGTTCAGTTCCCGCTAGAGGCACGTAACCCCCCCTCCCAACAAAGACTCATTATCTATAATTTCACTTGAATGAGAAATTCCACTGTTATCATTAATATCTAGAGTACTTCTGTCTGTCTTTTTGCATTTATCTTCCGATTTTTCTAATAATTTTTAAGTGTTTTCCTCTATTAATCTTTTCTTTGCCATTATGGGAAGAAAATGAAGCTTCTGAATTCTTATCAGTGATTAATAAAAGCTTTAGTAAAAAAACTACAAAGATAATATCTCCAGGTTTTTTTATACCTTCTTTTAAAAGATGATGAGTAGCCTGGCTGGTGTAGCCCAGTGGTTGAGGTCGCCAGTTCAATTCCCCATCAGGGCACATGCCCAGGTTGTGAGCCAGATCCCCAGTGTGGGGCATGCAGGAGGTGGCCAATCGATGTTCTCTCTCATCAATGTTTCTATCTCTCCCTTTTACTTCCTCTCTCTCTAAAATCAATAAAGAAAAAAATAAAATAAAAGATGAGTATTTTGGGCAATATGATAAGATAGTATAAGGATGATATAATAGTGATGATTTATTTCACTATTGAATCAACCTTCTAAGTGATCCTGAATTCTTCCGCTTTCTTATTACTTTTGTCTTTCTAGCATAATTTTGAATGATTGTTCAGTAATGTTGAAATAATTCCTTGAATGATAAGATAGAAAAATGTTTACAGCTAGAGGAAACTAAGATCTCTAAGATAAGATCTCATAAATTATGAAATAATCCAATGGACCCATGATGGTAATTGCAAAATAGAAAGATTTTTATTATATATTTTTTAAAAATATATTTACTTTTTGTTCTTTGGAAAAAAAATAAAAGCCTAAGAAAAAATAAAAGTCGTAAAATATCTATCCTTACAAATAGTTAATAACCTCTCAGAAAAGAATAAAATTGAATCTAATGGATTCTGACGGTACAAGGGTTAATATACTATGAATTAATTATCTGCTATTTCAGTGGAACTCAATTCACTTGGTAATCTCACCATAGCAAGCAATGACCTCCATGGTGTTGAAATCAAGGGACATAATTGGCCACTTCCTACTTTTTGAAACTCTCATTCATTGGTACTGTAGACCTCCTACTTTTAACAACCTACTAGCTGTTCCTTCAGTCTCTTCTGGAGGTTCTTCCTCTCCAGAGTCTTTAAAGTATGAATTTCCTCATACTTTAAAGAGGGTTTCTCTTCTCTCCTGTACTCTTCTCATCCAAACTCTCCTACTTCCTTGATAAACCCATCAGTTCCTGTGTATTTCAATGCCAAGTATGTGTTGATGACACTTAGCCTTTTTTACCTCTGACCCTGACCTCTCCTAGAGTTAATAACCAGTTATCTACTTGACGTGTCCAATTGTATATCTTACATGCATCCCACACTGAATTCTTGTCTTTGCTTGTTCCAACATGTGCTTCTCTTGTCACTTCCCCATCTCAGTAAATAATGCCTCCAACTACACATTTGTTTACAACAGAAACCTAGGTAGTATTCTTGATATTATTCTTTCTGTCATCATCCAAAATATTTCTCACATCCACTTCCCTTCCTGTCCATTGTCACCATCCTTGTCCAAGTCACCTGCCTGGACTTCTGCAATAAAGGTAATTGGTCACATTCTAGCCCCATCTCCAATCTATTCAATGTGCAGCTGCCATCGGGGTCATTTGAAAATGTAAACTGTTTTATGTCATTTCCTTGATTAAAACTTTTCAGTGGTGCCCTGGCCGGTTTGGCTCAGCGGTTAGAGTGTCGGCCTGCGGTCCGGAGAGACCCAGGTTCGGTTCCCACTAAGGGCATGGACCTCAGTTGCAGTTTGTCCCCGGCCCTGGTTGGGTCGTGTGGGTGGCGACCACTCGATGTGTCCCTTTCACGTTGATGTTTCTCTCTCCCTCCCGCTCTGTCTAAACAAAGAATGGAAAAATGTCCTCCAGTGAGGATAAAAAAAAAACAAAAAAAACTTTTCAGTGGCTTTCTATTGCACTTAGTAGAATCCAAAATTCTTGGTGGCCTATGAAATTCTATATGATTAGATCCCTCCTTCCCTCTCCAAACTCATCTCACATCACCCTCCCACTCCCTTCTGTCCTCCAGCCACACTGCTGTGCTTTCTTTTATACTAGGGCTCCTCTACCAGGGATACTCCCACCCCATCCAACTACTTTTTGTCTGATGGACTCTTATTTATCTTTCAGTTATCAATTTAAAGCCACTTCCTCTCACATTGCCTGCCTGACTGTTCCAATTTCCATCTTTAAAATTTTTTTTTTGCTTTAGATAGAGTGGGAGAAATGGAAGGAGGGAGGAAAAGAGAGAAATATCAATTTGAGAGAATCACTGGTTGCTTCCCGCATGACCCTGACCAGGGCTGGGGACCAAATTGCAACCGAGGTACGTGCCCTTGACTGGAACCCACGACTCTTCAGTCCGAGGGTTGACACTAACTGCTGAGCCAAACTGGCCAGGGCTCCATCCTTTTTACATTAAATAGGTTTTTATTAATTCCAGAAAGAGAGAGAGAGAGAAACATCAATGAGAAATATCGATCAGCTGCCTCCTGCACAACACCTGCTGAGAATCCAGCCCGAAACCCAGGCATGTGGCTTGACTGGGAATCGAACTGGTGACCTCCCGGTGCATGGGATAAGCTCAACCAACTGAGCAACACCAGCTGGGCTCCTTATCCATTTTTAAGTAAGGCTCTACGCCCCTCTAGTGTTTTTGTAATAGCACCCTTTCCTAATCCTTTAAAGCATGTATTATAATTTATAACTAGCCAATAAATATGTATATGACACCCTTGTTTCCTACTAGACATATACAGTTCTTTAGGTCAGGGACTATATCTGACTTGTTGACTAATATGCCTGATACATGGTACCTTCCTCAATGTACATCTGTTGAATGAACAAGTCAATAAATGAATGAAGTTCACAGTTCCTACTGCATGTAAGCTGTCCACCATCACAAAATAACTCTCTGTAGTAATCACCAGATAAGGAAGAGTTCTTGAACTTTCCCCACTTATTTACTTTGGGAGGAAGAAGAGGTCACTGATAGCCAGTTGTAAGTTCCCATTAGGAAACTAATCAGACATGAGGCTTAGACTTATGTTCCTAATTTCCTGGCTTAACCTTGAAAACTTTTGCCTTGACATCATCTAATTGGTTCTGCGGAGAATCCTGCCCCAAGTGTGAATTTTGTCTTTGTGTATCACCTAACATTTAATAGTACTATTTGCTTTTTCTCTCATCAATCCCTTACACAAAATTCTCTTCCTGAAACAAAGCATACTCTATCCGTTAGGATGCCTTTTGCTGCAAGTAATAGACGCTCCAACCCGAAATGGCTTAAACAATAAAGGGATATTTTCCCTCATAAAACAAAAAGATCCGAAGGTAGGACAGGGTCCAGATGCTGTACGTTAGAGCTCTGACTCTACTTCTCTGGGTATCTCCTGGTTCTACTTTTCTCTGTGTCGAATTCTTCAGGCTGGTGGCAAGATGCTTATCACAGTTCCTGGAATTATATGCAGATGCAACAATGTCCAACAGGAGATGAGGGTGGTTGCTTCTCGTGTGTCTGATTTTCTCAGAAGCTCTGCAGGTTTTAATCACTGGCAGAGGAACTACTGTGTACCATGACTGCCTCTGACTAATGAAGATATTCTCTGAATCACATGTGTGAGAGGTAGTCACCAGAACAAAACTGGGCGCTCACACAGAGAAGAGGGGCTTAGGAAAAATGACTGTTGGATAAATAACCTAGAAAACCTGCCAAACATACATTAATTGATAACCTGTAAAATGCCAAGACCTCTATTTTCTGAATGTTTTTCAAGAACCCACCATACCATGACTGTGGATTCTTACTTAGACTAAGATGGGATAGAGGATTATAAATTTTTACATTGCCAACTCTATACCTGGATTCTGTGAGATAATAGGCACCGGATACTGTTGTTGTTTCTTAACAAATTAAATGTCAAAATGTTCCTTCTCAGTTTAAAACATTGTCCACATGATACTTCTTCTGAACTTATTTTTTAATAGTTTCTTTTCAGGGTATGGTTCAGTAAATATTTATTAATATTTATTAATGCCTCTGAGGTGTGTAAATTTGGTCTAGGCACTCAATAAAAGCTTGTTCAATTAATGCATATATTTCAGACTCATTAGACTTTATTTTACCTCCATAGATGAGGTGTTGGAAGAAAGAGAAAAACTCTTTCCCGCACACTCATTCAGACTCAAACAGTGATGATCCACTGTGCATAAAATCTAGAAAATGCAGAGAAGTACAAAGATAAATATAATAATGTGTCCATCCCACAACCTATGTAGATAGTAATAGCTACAGTTAATATGTTTGTGACCTTCCTTCCTTCCTTCCTTCCTTCCTTCCTTCCTTCCTTCCTTCCTTCCTTCCTTCCTTCCTTTTCTTTTTTGTTCACTTGTTTGTCTGATAGGGATTTTTATTTCAGGGTCTGATGATCCGTAGGTCAACAGCTCAGCAAACATTATAGTTTATTGTTCTTAAATCATTAATTCTACATAAATTCATCTAGTTCACCCATTTAGTCAGCAATCAGCAGTATTCTAATACCAACTATGTTCTAGTCAGTGACCCTTAAGTGTTGCACAAAAACTACTCCGGAATTTAAAATTATGAATTGTGTACAAGCATCCTCCCTTTTGTGCCCCACTTCTCCAGAGCCCACTAAAATGACAGTGAAGAAACACAGAAGACATTGACCTATAAGAAACAAAGACAAAGGGAAGGCGAGCAGAGAATTAGAGATTTCAACAAGTGTTTGGTCAAAGATAAGTGTTTGGAAGATGGAAAGTGGATGGAGGAGTAGTAATTAATTGAGTAGAGAGGAAGAGTTCAAAACCCAAGAACGAAGATAAGGGCTAGCCTAGCCAGTATGGCTCAGTGGTTGAGCATCAACCCATGCACCAAGAGGTCGCCAGTTCGATTCCTGGTCAGGACACATGCCCAGGTTGTGGGCCAGGTCCCCAGTGGGGGCATGCAGGAGGTGGCCAATTGATGTTCTCTCTCATCAATGTTTCTGTCTCCTCCCTCTCCTTTCCTCTCTCTCTAAAATCAATATAGAAAAAAAAAATACTAAAAAAAAAGATAAGGGCTAGTTCCCTTCAGTGACTCTCCAAAGTGTCAGCATTTGGAAGGTGCCAGGTGACTGAAGGGGACATCAGGTGCAGGCTCAAAAATGAGGGATAGGTGAAAGTCTGCCTGTGAAATAGTTAGACTCCAGGTTCCTTTCTGTACTCACTCTACCCAGTGAGACAACTACTGGACCAAAAGGGGAATTACGTGAATGCTCAAGCCCCACAGAAATAGAACGGCAACAGAGAAAAGCTCTCCAGACTTCTGCAATTGGGGGGACCCAGAGAAAAGCAGGTTCACTACTAGAGGATCTACTTGTGAAATTCAAAAATTAGTACCCCACACAGGGAAGTTCTACTAAAAGGTTTATAGTCTCATTCTTAAATATGAAGAACAATCCAAGAGTCACTAAACATTTGATGAACACCACTATGGTAAGGAAAATACAGAAGTGAAAGGCATCTGGAGGAAACAGATAATGGAAAAAGGAAGAGACTTCAGAAAGCTAGAATTAATATCATCAAAGAAACTAAAGAAGATATGTTTATAAAACAAAAATGAGAAGCAAAAAACAAAGGAAAACAAGCCTGGCTGGTGCTGCTCAGTGGGTTGAGCATCGTCCCATGCACTAGAGATCCTGGTTTGATTCCTGGTCAGGGCACAAGCCCAGGTTTTGGGCTCGATCCCCAGTAGGGGGTGTGTAGGAGGCATCTGATCGATGTTTCTCTCTCACATCAATGTTTCTCTTTCCCTTCTCCTCTCTCTAAAAAAATCAATAAAAACATATTTTTTAAAAAGGAAAACAAAGAGCTCTTGAAAGTTAAATATATGATGATGCAAATAAAACATTCAATTAAAAAAGACTAGAGGATAAAGTTGGGAAAGATAGAAAATAGAAGAGGAAAGATGAGAACATTAGAGAATTCATTCAGTGACTTACTAATAGGAGTTTCAGAAAGGGAGATCAGAGAAAACCGAGGGGTTAAAATAACAAGAAAAAATGTCCGGAACTGAAGGATAGGGGTTAGTACATTGATAGGGCACACCCCAAACAACAAATTATTTTTAAAAGCCCACTTCAGCCTGGGCTGGTGTGGCTCAGTTGGTTGGGCATTGCCCTGTGCACCGAAAGGTTGCCAGTTCAATTCCCAGTCAGGGCACATGCCAGGGTTATGGGCTTGATCCCTAATAGGGATCATATAGAAGGCTGTTGATCTGTTTCTCTCTGTCTCCCTCTCTCTCTAAAAATCAATGAAAAAATCTTTTTAAAAAAAAACCACTTCAAGGCATATCATTCGTAAGAAAAAAAAATCTAGAACCTTTTAGAGAAAAAAGCAGATCACAAAAAATGGAAAGGGACTCAGAATAGCCTCTGAGTTGTTACCAGCCACTCTTAATGGTAGAAGACAACGGAGTACTACCTTAAAAGTGTGAAGGGAAAACTATTTTCAATTTAGAATATTTTACCAAAATAAACGCGAACTCAAGTAATGCAGAATACACACCTTTTCAGATACACACATCTCAAACATTGTTAACTCCATTCTTTCTTAGGAAGTTGGAATATATCCTTTAGCAAAACAGGATTAAAACAAGAAAATGGGAAATATCCGAGAGAAGATCCTAGACAGAAAGCAGCAAGGAAAGTTGCAATGTGGCGGGAAGGGGCTGTCCCAGGACCTCCAGAAAACAGGCCAGAGGCAGGAGAAGGGCGGAGGGCTCCAGAGGAAATTCAGACGAATGGAACCTAAGTGTTCAAGCATGAAGAATATATTATTAATAAATATATGGCAGAGATGCTGGAACATTGGAAAAAAAATTAACAATAAGTAGATGGAAAACCAAACAAATGATAAAATGAGGCAACTATTAACTCCAGAAAAAAAAAGAAATCTTGTACAGGAAAAGAGGTGTGGCTGCAATGTATTACTTGGCTCAGTGAACAGTATTTATATAGTCTCAATACTGTAACACCGACCATTGACTTAACAAAAAATTATATACAATGGTATGGAGAATGGGAGAGAAAAGTGGGGCTGGGGTGGGGGAGCAATATTCATTCACAATGGCACGGAGTCAGCAGACAAGGAGAATACAGGCAAATCAAGAAATAGTGGTATAATCATAATATTTTTAAAGATATGAAGGAAAATATCAGTGAAACTAGCTAGAAAGGTGGTAACCTGTAGGGCTGGGACTGAGTGTAGGGAAGGGTGGGGTAAGACAATGCTGGTTTTTTTTTGTTTTTTTTTTTTTTAGTTTTGTTTTTTTTTAATCCTCACCCGAGGATATATTTTCATTTTTTGTTCAGATAGAGTAGGAGGGAGAGAGAGGAAGAGAGAGATAGAAACATCAATGTGAAAGAGACACATCGAGAGGCTGCCACCCGCACGACTCTGGTTGGACCAGGGTCGGGGACAAACTGCAACTGAGGCACATGCCCTTAGCGGGAACTGAACCCAGGTCTCTCTGGACCGCAGGCCGACACTCTAACCGCTGAGCCAAACTGGCCAGGGTGACAATGCTGGTTCTTAAATATTTTTTCTATATTGATTTTTTTGAGAGGAAGGGAAAGGGAGAGAGAGACAGAAATATTGATGACAGAGAACATCGACTGGCTGCCTCCCGCATGCCCCCACTGGAGATCGGGCTAAGAACCTGGGCATGTGCCCTGTCCGGGAATCGAACTGGAGACCTCTTGGTGCATGGGTCAACGCTCAACCACTGAGCCACACCAGCTGGGCAAGAATGCTGTTTTTTATTATAAACCTTTTAGGACTGTTTGACTTTTAAAATGATACAATGAATGTGTGTGTATGGGTTTTCCTTTGATAAAAAATAAAGTTTATTTTTAAATAGTCTCACCTGTGCACATTGTTAAAAGTCTTATTTCTAGGCCTAATCCTGTAAGACTGCAGTAAGTCCACAGTGGGACTCAAGGGTCTTAACTTTTAACTAGAACCTCAAGAAATTAGGATACCGATGGCTCAGGGACAATACTTTGAGACACATCAGTCAGATTCCCTGAAATTACTTACACAGCATTATATGAATGTTCAGTTTGTGTTTTTTTTCTGAAGAGCCCATAATTTTCAGATTCTCTTTGAGGTTCCCCAACCCAAAAACGTTTAAAAATTGCTGTTCTATGTCTGCCTTCCTTTCTTTCTTCCATTAATTACTTCAGGCCAAAAGCAGAGCTAATGATTGTTATTATGAGTTAAACAGTTTATAAAACTCATTTATCATACAGGCTAAATTTTCAGTCCATTGCTGTATATTACCAAGGTGAATACCCACCCATGCATTACTTCTGCAGTGTATCGGATGTAAATATTGTAGCTTGAAAAAGTTAATGTGATTCCATTGGGACCTACCAGTGATGTTGACCAAGACTATAGTTCAATTTTATTCAGTTAAAAAAATGTATATGTGGTCATTCAGTGATATCTTTAATGGAGTAATAGTGCCAGAGTCCAACTAGAAAGTTTAATGCAGATATTTTGACAATCTTGTACTTTTTTTTTTTATTCAACGTTTTAGTAATTTTATGGTACAATCCAGCCTTACTCAAACCTATTTGACTTTTCAACCTTTTAAGAATTGTGTTTATAAAACATTACAGTTCATGAGTTGTGATTTGATTAAACTAGACAGCAAGATGTGATTTCAGATTAATTGTTGGAAAAAATTCAATTTTGATTCATATGTTTTTCTTTAAACCTCATACACTAAGTTAAATAAATTCTTTTATTTTAGTGACTATAAAAATTATAAAACACTTTAAAAGATGCACCAGATAGACCACCACAAACCAGTAGCTAACAAGTTAATATTTGACGACTGAATAGTAACATATAGCATGGAAATTCATTATTTAAGCTGAATATGCACCAATTTGCATATCAAATGTCCCTTACTCATATATCAAGTCATCTCTGATATTCTTAGGAATGGCACACCATGTCTTAAAAATAATAGCAAGGCCACCCATAGCACTTACTGTGTCCCAGACCTTGTTGTAAGCCATTTCCCTTCTAGTATCTCATTTAATTCTGCCAACAACCCTACAGGGCAAGTATGTTATTATTCCCATTCTACAGATGAGAAAACAGATGTACAAAGTTAAGTATCTGTACACAGCGATTTGACCTCATCAGTCTGGCTCCAGATCTGTTTTCTGGACTACAATGCTATACTCTCACAAGGCAAATTATTGTAGAAGAACATCACATAAGCAATTATATCAATATATCTGGTAATTTCTCACATACAGACTTTTTTAAGATGCATTTTAAAAGAAAAATAACACTAAATATCAGCCCCTTCCAAATTTACTTGCCTCCCTGAGTATCTTGGCTTTTAAGACTTAGTCAAGACACCTCTAGCTACCAAAGTACTTGCTTAACAAAGCCTGCACTTCCTCTTTCTCCAGGCCCTAATCAATGCTTATTCTTTGAGCCACAGGATTTTTTTTGTTTGCTTTATTTTTTTATTTGTTATCCTCACCCGAGGACATTTTTCCATTTTTTTTATTCAGATAGAGTGGGAGGGAGAGAGAGAGAGAGAGAAACATCAACGTGAAAGGGACACATGGAATGGCTGCCTCCTGCACGACCCAACAAGGACCGGGGACAAACTGCAACAGAGGTACATGTCCCTAGCGGGGACTGAACCCGGGTATCTCTGGACCACAGGCTCTAACCACTGAGCCAAACCAGCCAGGGCTGCTTTATGTTTTTATTGACTTTTTTTTAGAGAGAGGAAGGGAGAGGGAGAGAGAGAAACATCAATCAGCTGCCTCCTGCACACCCCCTACTGGGGTTCAAGTCTGCAACCCGGGCATATGCCCTGACTGGGAATCGAACCAGTGACCTTTCAGTGCATGGGACGACACTCAACCAACTGAGGCACACCAGCCAGGGCAGAGCTACAGTTTTCATTTAGTATTTCTACTCAAAGTATAAGTGGGATTTAAATATTGTTAATGTACATTTTTTCTTTCTTGTAAACCCTGTTATATCACTGTAAATATATACACATGTATATATAATGCAATCCAACTGTCCCAGAGATTTTTCATCATTCTTTGATATCCTTGAACTATTTTTATTCCACATCTCCCACATAATTTTATCTTAATATAAAACATGTTTAATACTTGAAAATCTTTGATTATTCAATTACTATACTCTGTAATGAAATATGTATATGAATTAAATTAAAATTTTCCTGGGTTAATAAAGTTCTAGCCCTGGCCAGTTTGGCTCAGCGGTTAGAGCGTTGGCCTGCGGTCCAGAGAGACCCTGGGTTCAGTTCCCGCTAAGGACATGTACCTCGGTTGCAGTTTGTCCCCGGCCCTGGTTAGGTCGTGTGGGTGGCAGCCACTCAATGTGTCCCTTTCACGTCGATGTTTCCCTCTCTCTCTCTCCCTCTCTCTCCCTCCTGCTCTATCTGAACAAAAAATGGGAAAAAAAGAAGTGTCCTCGAGTGAGGATAAAAAAAATAAAGCTCTAAATATTAAAATAGTTTTATCATTTTAATCATTAGTAGTACAAAAATTATCAATAGAACATAATATATAATTCTTAACCATAAAAAATAAAATTGTGTTATAAATGAATTTTTCAATGACAATGGAACTAGATGAAGACTACTCATTAAAAAATGAAACAGATTCAACATTAATTTATACTGTTTTTATAGTTGTAAATACTGAGAAACCTTATTTACACACACAAGTAGATAAAAATGAAATAAATTTTATTACAGCATCATAATTTTTCCCTTCCAAATTATATTTTCAAAATCACTTTGTTCTATCATCAAATATTAAAATGGTGTCCAGCATATAAAAAAAACAACAATTCTATAAGATGTTAGTGTTAACTTCCAACTGTTTTTAATGGACTTCCTATTCTCTTCCATTTGTTTTTTTCCAGTCAATTCTCACATTTTAATCATTACAGATTTGGATTTTTTTTTTATCCTCACCCGAGGAGATTTTTGCATTTATTTTCAGATAGAGCGGGAGGGAGCGAGGGAGGAAGAAAGAGAGAAACATCGCTGTGAGAGAGATACATCGACTGGCTGCCACTCACACAACCCCAACTGGGGCCAGGGACGAACCTCAACCGAGGTACATATCCTTAGCGGAAACCGAACCCGGGACTCTTTGGTCTGCGGGCTGACGCTCTAACTGCTGAGCCAAACTGGCCAGGGCAGATTTGGATTTTAATATGTTAGAGGGCAAGGCTCAATTTTATTCTTTTTTTTTTTTCTTATCATCACCCAAGGACATTTTTGCATTCATCTTCAGATAGTACAGGAGGGAGAGAGGGATAAAGAGAGAGAGAGAAACATCGATGTGAAAGAGACACATCAACTGGTTGCCACCCACACAACCCCAACTGGAGCCAGGGAGGAACCGAAACCAAGGTACATGCCCTTAGCAGGAACCGAACCGGGGACTCTCTGGTCCGTGGGCTGATGCTCTAACCGCTGAGCCAAACTGGCCAGGGCTCTATTTTATTCTTTTAAAAATCTTTTTTGGTGCATATTTACCTTTCCCAATTGTTTTTATGATCAACTTGGGAAGTTTTAAAATTTGGTGTTGGAATATTTATGGAGGTGCACTGAACTTTGGATTAATTTGGTATATTTGATATTGTTCCAGCACCAAGTTTTCTCATCTGGGAACCTGGCAGGTCTCTCCATTTATATAAGTCTTGTTTTATGGCTCATAATAACATTTTATAGTTTTCTTTTCATGGGTTTCACATATTTCTTTTTGAATTTAAGATAAAACATATATATATGTACTTAAAAATATGTTTTTATTGACTTTTTTAGAGAGAGAGGAAGGGAGAGAGAGAGAACATTGATGTGAGAGAGAAACATTGATCAGCTCTGTCCAACGGGATCAAGCCCACAACCTGGGCCCTGACCAGGAATTGAACCGGGACCTCTCAGTCCGCTCAATACACTGAGTCACACTGGCCGAGTTATATTTTGACCACTTTAAATGCATCCTTTCTTCCTTCTTCCTCCTCCCCCTCTTACTTCCTCTCTCCTTTCTTTCTTTTTCTCTTGACATCCCAAAAAGATTGTAAACTCCTGCAGGTCTGAGAATGAATTGCCCTTATAACCTCCTAAGTGCCTAGAATAAATCTATGCTAGAGTAGTTGCTAAGGAAAGAAATACTTTTTTAATAAATAAATCAATGAAAGGCTTGATTCATAAACTAGAAATGCAACAGGAAGACTCTGGGGGATATGCCAGGAAAGGACCCAAAGGAATTATAATTCCTTAAAAATGGATGATAAATTATGGCTTGGTTATACCATAGGACAGATTTGACAAGCTGTTTGATTTGTTTTAACCAAAGAGACACATAACCTGGATATTAGACTAATTCTCCCAGTGCAGGTCACCCTGAGATCAATATATGCTTCGATTTTCTTAGACATTGTGACAAATGCACAAGTTTTTCCTACTTGTGAGGGTTCCTGAAACACTATTTTCATTGAATATCAAGGATAAATTTAAACTTTTCTTTTTTTTTTAATCCTCACCCAAGGATATTTTTCCATTTAGAGCGGGAGGAAGGAAGAGAGCACGTGTGCGAGAAACATCAATGTGAGAGGGACACAGTGACTGCCACGCACACGATCCCAACCAGGGCTGGGGACAAAGAGCAACAGAGGTATGCGCCCTTGGCCAGAATCAAACCTGTGACTCCCTGTTCCACGGGCCAACGCTCTAACCGCTGAGCCAAACTGGCCAGGGATAAACTTTTCTTTTAAAAAGGTTGTCTGCTGCCTAAATGTCACAGATTTAATTGGCCTTTTAAATAAGGAACAAGTTGAACGGGTATTGGGGTGGTGAAGGGATTTTTGAGTGGAGCCGTCTGTACATTTTGCCGAGCACTTCATCCCCTCACACTGAGTGGCCTAGAAGAATATCATCACTGCGGACTGCCCCATCCTCTCTCCCTACCTACCACCCGCTGACAGCACAAGGTCAGCAGACATTGCTGTGGAGTCCCTGCATTGTGCGGTGTGGCAGGGAGGGGCGTGTTTCTCGGGCACTGGAGAGGTTGCACCGGCAGGGGACAGACCACTGTGCTCTGAAGTCAGAGGCTGAAAGTGGCAGAAAGACTTCTCGAGCAGGAATTCATTTTGACAGGAATTTCCCCTGAAGTGAGACTCATGTGACAACTTGATGAACCGAGCCTGGGGAGTGTGGGGAAAGAAGTGATCTTGTTGCTGCTTGTCCTACAGGCTTCCTAGTCGCGTGGTCCCAAAGTGAGGCCCGGGAGAAGCCACTATACCCGTCAGAAGCTTTAACAACCGAGAAGCCTGAAGACAGCCCTGACCTTCCCCTCCAGGTGGGAAGTCCTTTACAAAGGACAGCTGTTTTTCTTACTCTGTGCTGGAATTCGGACAGCCCTTCCCCTCCCTTTGTGTGCACCAGCAAGAGCAAAGAGATGTCCCATACACACACTTACAGCCTTGCCAATGATCTGCCCTGAAACCATTAGAATAATCACATTAGCCCTTTATCTCTGGTTACATCAACACCACAAGAAGCCAGTGGACTCCCAGGTCATCTCCATGTCATTTACTCCAATCCCCCTATGACTGCAATCCCATTTCCTCGTACCCTCCTCTTACTCTCAAAACTTTCCCCTGTGCTCACTGTAATGCCCAGCCAGTTAGCAACAAAATCCCGACACACTCTCAGCCTGCTGTGCGAAGGCCCCCTTCACTGTCTTGCTTGAGTTGAAACCTGAATCTCCCCATGAGTATCACTGCCCCTATAGCTCTCTCTATGGTGGCCGTTCTCTCTCTCACATCCTGTATGGCATTCAGGCCTGGGGATGGAGAAGGGTTCTTCTTGCTCCTCAATGCCACTTTCAAACTACTCCCATCCCCCCAACCCCCAGCTGTGAATCTCTCTTCATCAGATTTACCACCTACTATCCCTTATTGTCATTTGCCTTCATTTCGCAAAGATCTTAGCAATTGGCTCATGGTCCCTTTCTCCAAGAGTGCTTCTATCATGATTCTGGGTCAGCCTTCCAATATCCGGACCTTGCTTCCTCGACCTATTTTCTCCCCTATGATGTTGCCTTTGGCCCTGTATCAGTCACTTACTCTGAAATCATACCCTAGATCTTGACATTATCTTTATCAATAACTCCTTCAGATTCTCAATGTCAAGCATCCCTCTGGTACCACCACTATCCCCTCTAGTACCCCATCCCCAAAAGTTCTTTCATTCCACTGAGCTCTACAGTCCCTTGACTACCGCCTTTCAGCTATGCCTTAGACTCCTCAGGTTCCCTCATTACTCGTTACTTAGCATAAACCCTTTGGTCAGTTATTATAATCACTGCCTTGCACAGAGTTTTAACGGTCTACTAAAATCTACTCGTTTTCTTTTTTTTTTTTTTAACAGGTATCATTCTCACTTTATAAATGAAAAGTTCAAGTCGGGCCACAGACCAAGGCCTCTAAGTGTTGGTGTTATCTCTTGCACACTTTCTCAGAGTGGTTGGCAGAAGAACCCAGGCCCTGATACCCTTAATTCCTAGAACTTGAAGCACAGGTAGGGAAGAAGAGGTGCCAAAAAAGCTACACTCAGACCAGAAGACAAAAGCACTTGTGAACATTTTAGTGAACTCCCCTCCATGTGACTCCACTGACAGCATCACCTTCTCAGCTCTTCAGCCTTGCCAATGCCCTTCATATTCTCCTCAGCATTTCTGCTGAAGAATTTCTAGGCTGCTTTTGGGAACTTCCTTCCAGGTGGCTTCAAGCTACCAGGACACAGGCCCCGCCAACACCCTTACTCTCCTCTTCAGCTCTCCTGCTGAAGAACTTGGCCTTCACAATGACAGGCTGCTTTGGGAGCTCTCCCTTCCCCGGAACTGAGTAGTGGCCCGATCGCACCACATCAGTGACAGAGCAGCTCCAGTCTTGTTTCTGGCAGCGTTTACCCGTGTCTGTTCACTGACCAAGGTCCACAATTTATCAAGGCTGACAGTTGCGCGGAAGCTCTGGTTCCTCTTTAAGTGGTAATGCCTCATACCAACTTTTCCGAAGTAACCTGGGTGATATTTGTCAAAGTTGATCCTGCGATGATGCAAGCCACCAGCATTACCTCGGCCTCGCGGGTGCTTCCCGTGCTTGCCAATGTGGCTGTGGCCGTGGCTCACGTGGCCCCGAAGTTTCCGGGTCTTCCTCAGTCTGGATGGCATGTCGGTGGCTGAGATGCAAGAGCCACTCTTTTCTTCATAATTACAGAATTGTAGCTAAGCACATAGCTGACCATACACACTGCATTTCCTGGACTTCCTCACATTTTACTGTAGCCACAGCGCTAACAGTTTTTTCTAATGGGATATAAGCCTAATGTGTGGCACTTGGAGGCTAGGCCCTTAAAACATGGGTGATGCTTCCTCCGCACACTTTATGTTCCCCTCCTGATAACTGGTAAAAGATGTGCCTGCTACTCAGTATCTGTGATTTAGAAGAGAAAAAAAAGCCCTAGGTCATGAAAGAGAAACAAGACAGAAGGCCCCTTAGTTTCTTAAATGATCATTTGAAGCTGAGACCTAGTGAACTGGAATGGTCACTTCTGCCTGTTGCTTTAAAATAGAAATAAAATCTGCTTTAAGTCACAGAATTAATGTTGGGTTGCTTTGTTACAGCAATATAGCTCTATTCTAAATGACAGCACTCTCAGCTCCTGGGTGTTCTCACACTTCCAAATTCTTACTTGGCAAAACCTCAATCCTGGCAAAACTCCACCTCTTTCTCACCTGCACTCATTCATGGAATCTGGCCAGAGAAAAACCCCTGTCCATCAGGCTCACTGTAAATTACTGGCCACTGAATTCCATTAGGCTGTTAATGCTGCCTGGCAGTTGGCATGATGGAGATACCATATGTACCCGGTACGTGCTCTCTTCCGCCCTCCTTGACAAACTAGTCTACTCCTTTCTTACTCAAACCTCCAACACTGCCCACATCCTACCTCTTACCTTATAACCCTGCATTCGATTTCACTGAGGGAACTAAAGGCTTTAAAAGAAAATTTCAACAAGCTCCTCCCTTCTCCTCTCCCATCTGTGCCCACCTTCTCTGTCTTGTCTCGCCTCCTAATTACTGTGGGTAAACTGTCCACACTCCTATTTCAAACCAGTACTCCCACACTTGTACCAGATCTTATCTCTGCTAATTCAAAAACTTTGCCCCAACAATTCTCCCTTCTCTGCATTATCAAATTTTCTCTCTCTGCCTCATCTCTCCCAGAGCATACAAATATGCCTTTACGTCTCCCACCTTAAAAAAATAAATAAATAAACGACTTCAAGCTCCCTTCCCTTCTGGCCATCCTTTCATCTCTGTTACCGTTTATAGCAAAAAGCCTGAAAGAGATATCTGTATTTCTTGAAACTAGCTCTTGTCTTATTTTTAAAAAGTATTTTGAAAAAATTTCAAGCATACACAAAGGTAGAGAAAGGATAATGAACCTCCATATATCATTACCCAATTTCAATAATTATAAACATTTTTTTTTAAGTTGGGTGACTACTTTGTCAGGTAACCATTATAAAACATTTTGTCAATCTTAGTTCATTGACCCTCCTTCCCTAAATCTTCTGGAGTATTTTATTTACTTATTTTTTTTATCCTCACCCGAGGACATTTTTGCATTTATCTTCAGATAGAGCAGGAAGGAGAAAGGGGGGAAGAGAGAGAGAGAGAAACATTGATGTGAGAGAGACACATCGAGTGGTTGCCACCCACACAACCCCAACCGGGCTGGGGACAAACTGCAACCGAGGTACGTGCCCTCAGCAGAAACTGAACCCGGGACTCTACAGTTCACAAGCCAATGCTCTAACCACTGAGCAAAACCGGCCATGGAGTATTTTAAAGCAAATCCCAGACATCATATCATTTCACCTGTAAATATTCTAGTATACACCTCTGACAGATAATGACTAAAAAAATGCCAACACCACTGATGTCACATCCAACAAATCTAAATACCTAATCAGGGGTTAAATTTCCTAGATTGTCTCAAAATCATCTTTTATAATAGATTTGTTCAAATCAGGCTCTCAACACATGTCCTTTAAGTTTTTTTTCATCCCTAATAGTTTCCCTCCCTGCTTTTTTCATACCAATTGTGGGGTTTTGTTTTGTTTCGTAGGTGATTTTTTTCTGTAGAAGTTCCCACATTCAGGGTTTGGCTGCTTGCATCCTCATGGTTTTGACTAGTATGTTCCTCTCTCTCTTAGAGTTCCTATAAACTGGTAGTTACATTTTGAGACTAGATTCTCTCTTTTTTTAATCCTCACCTGAGGATATGTTTCTGTTTTTTGTTTTTGTTTTTTTCTTTTTAGAGAAAGAGGAAGGGAATGAGAGAAACATCAATGTGAGAGAAACATCGATTGGTTGTCTCTGATACGTGTCCCAACCAGGGATCAAACTCACAACCCAGCTATGTGCCCTGACCAGGAATCAAACCTGCAACCTTTTGGTGTACAATACAATACTCCAACCCAACCAAGCCACCTGGCCAGGGGGATTCTCTACTTTCTTGAATCTGTTCCTGTCATGAATTCATCCTACTAGTGCTCAAAACATGTGTGTGTTGTCAAGTTCATTGATGACCCACATCAATAGATCTAATGCCCCATTCTCAGCCCACTTCTGTCCTGATCCATCAGCAGTAGTTCACTTGATCTCTTCTTGGTGTATTTGCTTTATTTGGCTTCCAGGCACTACACTTGTGGTTTTCCTTTACCTCATTGGTTGCTTCTCCCGAGTCCCTTTTGCTGGCTCCTCTTTATCATTCCCGCCTCTAAATGTTGCAGCGCTGTAGGATAATTTCTTAGTTCTTTTCTCCATCTGCACTAACTCCACTGGTGACCTCATCCTCTTCAGACTTTAATTATCACTTTTTACATGCTATCTTCCTAATTTATAACTTCAGCCTAGATTTCTCTCAAGAAATACAAATTCATATAGCAAACTGTTTATTTGATATATGCATTTGAATGTCTAACAAGCATCTCAACATGATCATGTCCATAATTTGACACCTGACCTCCTTCCAAATCTGCTCCTCTCTTAGATTTCTTTAACTAGGTTGATGGCAACTCAGTCTTTTCGGTTTTTCAGGTACAAAATCTGAGACTTATTCTAGACTCTTTCTTTCTCTCTACCCCAAACAGAATCTGTCAGCAAATCCAGGTGACTCTACCTTCAAAATATACCACAACCTGGTCACTTATCACCACCTCTACTATAATCACAATTCTATCTATTGTCATCTCTTGCCTCATGCCATTGCTGCCTCACTGCTGCCTGACCCACTCCTTCGTTCTTATCACAGCAGCTAGAGTGCTCTTTTAAAAATGTAGGTCACATCAGGTTGCTCCTCTGCTCAAAATATTCCAGTGATTTCTCCATTTTCTTAGAGAAAAGCTGAAGTCCTTAACATGACCTATGAGACCCCACATGTCTTGCCCCATCAATACTTTTCTGACATATCTTCCAATAGTATCTCCCCTCGCTTATTCCACTCTGGCCATTTTGCTGTTTCTATCACATGACTTGAGGTCTTTAAACCCGCCTTAGCATTTGGTGTTCTATCAAAATGGCTCACTCCCTCTCCTCCTTCTCAGTGAGTCCTTTCCTGAGCACCCTCTTTAAAATTACATTCTCCTAGAAGTAGAATTGATAGGTCGAAGCGTATAAGCATTTGTTTTTAATAAAGATTACCAAATTTCTTTCACCAATAATGTATGACTATATGTTTCCCCGTAGCCTGGCCAATTCAGGCTATTAACTTTTGAATTTTTGACAATCACAGTATATATATTTTTCCCTTTATTGACTTTTTAGAGAGAGAGGAATGAGAGGGAGAGACAGAAACATCAATGAGAGAGAACATCGACTGGCCGCCTCCTGCATGCCCCCCATTGGGGATCGGGCCCACAACCTGGGCATGTGTCCCGACCGGGAATCGAACCGGCGACTTCCTGGTGCATGGGTTGACACTCAATCACTCAGCCACACCGGCCAGATTCACAATGCATTTTTAATTTGCACTTCTTTTCTTATGAGGGAGTTTTGAACATCAGTTTAAGAGCCATTGTATTTTCATTTTGGAAAACTGTAAATTCATATTCCTTGTCCACTTTTCTAAGTATGTTTTCTTATTTATTTGTAGAAGCTTTATATATTATGAAAATGAATACTTGGTCTGTGATATGAGTTGGAATAAATTTTTCCATTTGTCTTTGACTTTATGATGGGTTTTTTTCTATGCAGAATTTTTAAAAGTTGGAAGTCTAATTCATTAATATTTTCTTTTATGGGTTCTGACTATTATGTCATACTATAAAAAGCCTCTCTCACCTGAGATACTTTTTATCAGACTTTTTTTTGCCTTGACCATTTAAATCTTTTGCCCATCTGAAATTCATTTTAATACAAGATATAAGACATACTCCCAATTTATTGTTTTTCCAGATGGACACACATTTGCCCCAGCACCATTTATTAAATGCTTCACGCTTTCCGCATTGATGTGAAGTGCCGTCCCGGAGATTCTTAGGCTGACTTTAATGGTTGTGAGCTTAGGTTGGCGTAACAGTGTTTTCTCTTGTGAAACCTCTCCTGGCTGGCAGAGACCTCAAACATGCCACTGAGAGCTGCAAACAAGTCAAACCTGTAACATGCTGAAAGCCCACACCCAGTAAATGCATATATAATGTTGCCAAATTGTAGCCTGAAATGTTGTGAGCATGTGATTCTCAGATAGTTCCTTCACTCATGCACATTCTCTCCAATGTCAAAGGTGGCAGGGAATAGTCACATGGTTTTTGGCTGTTTGTTTTACAAGTTTACTCCATCAACATGTGGGGAAGACCAGAATTTAATATTTGCTAATTATTTTGAACTATGGAGAAGAAAAGTTCCATTGTAATTCTCATGTCATCTTTCAGATTTCTAGCATGTTATTGTTACATGAGCATTCTAGGCTTACTGAAGTTTTATTTCAATTAGTATACAATCATCCCTCTGTCTTCTACTAGCTGGGAAATAGGCCACTGAGTGTGGACCATGAGGGCCAAAGTTTTGGCGATGGGATGAAACTTTTCAGAACTAGTCATGTGAAAGCTGCTGGCACTATTGACTAGGATGTTTTTTTAAACTAGGCTACAGTGATAACCATACTGATAATGCTGCTACTAACATACTACAAAATCTGGCTATACCTTATAAATTAAGTTTTTTGTTGTTCAGATAGAGTGGGAGGGAGAGAGAGAGAGAGAGAGAAACATTGACATGAAAGGGACCCATTGGGTGGCTGCCACCCGCATGACCCAACCAGGGCCAGGGACAAACTGCAACTGAGGTACACGCCCTTAGCGGGAACTGAACTCGGGCCTCTCTGGACCGCAGGCTGACCCTCTAACCGCTGAGCCAAACCGGCCAGGGCTAAATTAAGTTTTGAGTTGTCAAAAATATTTATGAGAAATACAAGTTAAGTTTTAAGGCTATTTGGCTGTGTTCCTTAATACTGCATCACATAATAGGGACACCCCTATTCAAGATACACACAGGGTGGATTTAATCTTGACTCTTCCACCTTTTTTCTGAGTGACTTTGAGCAAGTAATCTAACTTCTACAAACCTTAATTTGCTCATATATAAATGATGATAATAATAGCACTTACTGTTACATGGATTAATAAGAAAATCCATTTCAAGTATATGTAAGGTACCCCTTCCCTCCATCTGATATGGCAAAGATCCAAAAGTTTAATATTACATTGGGCGGTGAGTATGGTGGAGACAGGTACTCGCATACATTGTTTGTAAATTGGTACAACCACCACAGAAAAGTTTGGCATTCTCTACCAAAATTACAAATGCAAATACATACCTTTGATCAAACATTTCTCTAGCTGGAAATTACTGAACAACTGTACTTGTAAATGAACAAAATGATAATTGTATGGGGATATTTACAGCAGTACTGTCATGGTAAGAAAAGAATGGAAACAACCTAAATTACCATCTCTAAGGGGCATGCAATCAAATATCATGCTGTAACAAAGAACAAGGACACATTTATGTTCTCAAAGGGGAGATTGCCAAGGCATAGTGTTAATCAGAACAATGTGTAAAAACGGAATGGAAAGTACCTAACACACATACGTATATATGCTTGTATAATTACAGAAGTGCTCAAGAAAAACACTTAAGAAAATGGAAGCATTCATTTCCTTTAAAGCTGGTATTTCCCAGTGAACATTTTCTAAGAATTTCCTAAGTGGCCAGGAAGTGTTTTACTATATAGCCTTTTCATCTTTTCTATAATACTGTGAATGTGTAACTTATTAAAAAAAAAAAAATCAATATAAAGTTTCTAGGGCACTCATGACACATAATAAGCATGAAATACACATTAGTGCTTATTTCAAATTTCAACTTAATGATAATTATTTTTCACTAAAATAAAGATATCAAGAGAATTTTTTAAAATTTAAATATAACAAATTTTATAATATATAAGAATTTTAAACAACAGAATTGATCTTAATATAAATTATGAAGGCATTTTTTTTTTTTAGCCTATGAAGTCCTAAGATTGGGGTCCGTTTTAATTTATGTTTCTAATAAAGGCATTAAAATATTTGGTAATTTAAAAAACCTATTTACACAAAGAACATGACTAGAAGGAAAGTTTTCCATATACAAATGAAAATTTCTCATGAGTTAGTCTTTCAGCTGTTGAAGTTTTTGGTAGATTACAGGTGTTATTTAAGCCTCTCTCATACATTACTAGATTTTGAAGAAGGCATGACAATACTGAACGTGCTTTAGAATTACTTATTTATAGTTGAGTTTGGCTTATAGTTCTGAGTTCCGTGCAAATTTGGATGACTTGAGAACAAATACAGACTTCTTTTTCTGTTTGACATATGCATTAAGACTATGAGGCAGCACTAGCTTTTTTCTCAATAAACTGTTCATCTAGGTTCCTCACTCTTATCAGACACTCTACAATTAATCTTCCATCTTTTTCTCCCCTGTAGTTTGGTAATAATAGCTTCTCTTCCTTCTCTGGTTCTTAATTTCTTAGACAAAGCTTTAGGCCATGCTATCTATAATATCAACATCTATACTTCTAGACTCTAATCTCAGGCTATTGAAGTATTTTCCAGAGTTTAAGACAGATCAAATGGCATCTCCCTGTGAAATTGTTAAGAGATCTCCAAAGTTGGATCTCCCAACCTTTTCTCCCACAGTCTTGAGTCCACCTCCATATTATACATTTGTTATAATGATCTGTTTCTTTTAGTAAACAATGAATTCCCTAAAAACAGCAACTTTAGCCCTGGCCTGTGTGGCTCAGTGGTTGAAGTGTTGGCCTGTGCACCAAAGGGTCATGGGTTCGATTTCCAGTCAAGGGCATGTACCTTGGTTGTGGGTTTAATCCCTGGCCCCCAGTTGGGGCATATGCTGGAGGCAACTAATTGAAGTGTCTCTCTCGCATCCATGTTTCTCTCTCTCCCCCCACCCCTTCCTTTCCACTCTCTCTAAGAAAATCAATGGAAAATATATTCTTAGGTGAGAATTAACAAAAAAAAATACAACAAAAAACAAACAAAAAAACCCCAGTAATTTTATTGTGCCTGGTATGTCTTAGGTACTCAATAATGTCTGCTGAATACAGATCAGTTTTTCCCAGCAGATTTTATACTATTAATAGAACCTCTTCAGCAAATATTATGTTTATTATACTTGAGTATTTTAGTAAATATAAAAGTATATATTATCTGGGTCCTAGTGAGGATCTCAATGATCTACAACCTATGCCCATATGAAGGTATATTATGATGAGTGAACTAAGCCAGTTAGTACCACATAATCTCACTTATATATGGAACATCATGAACAAAATAAACTTTCCATCAAAAGAAATCCAGAGACATGGAAGTAGGAACAGATTATCACACCTCAGAGGGATGGGGGGTGGGGAGGTTGGGAAGAGATAAACCAAAGAATTTATATGCATATATGGACACAGACAATAGTTTGGGGAAAGCAGAAGGGGGTCAATGGGGGAAAGGGGGGGGCATCTGTAATACTTTCAACAATAAAGATTAAAAAAATAAATAAGATACAACTTGTATTTAAATATTCCAATAAAATAATGGTCTGACCCAGTGTGCCTTTGGTTTACATTTACTTCCATTTTGAGCTCTACAGTATGGATTCTTCATTCCATGTACAGTAAAATCCATACCTAGGTCTGAAAAAAAATAAGATAAACTCAGGATGTGCATAAAACACAAATTTATTTTTCCATAACTCATCTTTTCTTTTTTTTCATTTTTTGTTCAGATAGAGCGGGAAGGAAAGAGGAAGAGAGAGAGAGAAAGAGAAAGAAACATCAACATCACCCAGCCGGTGTGGCTCAGTGGTTGAGCGTTGACCCATGAACCAAGAGGTCACCAGTTCGATTCCTGGTCAGGGCATATGCCCAGGTTGTGGGCCCGATCCCCAGTGGGGAGCATGTAGGAGGCAGCCAATCAATGTTCTCTCCCATTGATGTTTCTATCTCTCTCTCCTTCTCCTTCCTCTCTCTCTAAAAAAAAAAAAAAAGAAACATAGACATGAAAGGTACACATTGAGTGGCTGACCCAACCAGGGCCGGGGACAAACTGCAACCGAAGTACATGCCCTTAATGGGAACCGAACCCGGTCTCACTGGACCGCAGGCCGATGCTCTAACCGCTGAGCCAAACCAGCCAGGGCTCCATAACTCATCTTAAGTTCAATTTTCAATTGCCTATTTCAAAGGGTTGGTGATACCATAATATTTGTCAATTTCTGGTATCCCACCTTTTTTCCCCCTGGGGTTGGATCTAAATTGGAGAATGTCTAGTATTGTGGCAAGTTTTTGGGTTGGGAGCCTCTGGTTCTTAATGTCATCTGTCTACACAGGCATCCGATGAGAATCTCAACATCCTAACTTAGTCATTAGTTCTCTCAGACTTCTGAGTTGAGTTCCTTTCTGCAAGCTCCCTTTCAGGGTGGAGGCTGTCTTTTCTCTTCCAGGGCACACTTGGGTATATAAGGATATTGTTTTGCTCCCACTCCAAGTTAGGGCATAGTAAATGTTTGGAAGTCTGGGTAGTTCCCATCTATCTACTCTCACCATGAATCCATAACCTGTCTCTGGGGCCGGCTGCCCCCCTGGGCTGTTGTTGCATTTAGGAATTCCCGCACACTTCCCCTCTGCTCTCAGATCTCACAAACCCATCTAGTAGGTTTGCTGGCTTCTCAGGAATGCAACCGGGGAACATGGTTCAGACTCCTTACCTCTGGAACAGTAGAAATCTGCCTGGCCATTGCTAACCCTCCTACTTTTCTCTTAACTATCCACAGCCTTTGGTTCTCCAGCACAGGAGATGGGTTTGCTTTAGTTTTTTTTCTGCCACTGAAAAACTATGTTCTTACAAAAAATGTTTTGTCTCAATCTCTTGCTCTGCCAGGAGTCTTTTTTGTTCCTATAAAGCCAAGCCTTTTGCAACACCAAAAACAGGAAGAGACTCCTTTTATTCCTCTCTTTCTTTGCTGTCACATTTTTTTTTTCTTAAAGCAGTAAGTACAGAATGTCTAGCTGCTTGTTGGGGTGGAGTAATGGGCAAAGAGATCGAGAGAATATTGGTGGGGAAGGCAATCTGTTAATATTATCCCACCACACTTATGAGGAACAGACAGAAATAACAACAACAATAGACCTCTTAGAGCAAATATTCTTTCCTCTATCCAGATAAACTGTGTTCTTAGTCCTAAGGAATAGTGCATGGTCTTGGCTGTTTCTTTTTTTAATTTATTTTTTTCCTTTATTGATTAGAGAGAGAGGAAGGGAGAGGGAGAGAAAGATGGAAACATTGATGAGAGAGAACATTGATTGGCCGCCTCCTGCGGGAGATCAGGCCCATAACCTGGGCATGTGCCCTGACCGGGAATCGAACTGGAGACCTCTTGGGTCGACGCTCAACCACTGAGCCACACCAGCTGGGCTTGGCTCTGTTTCTTGCTACATATGGGCAAGCCGACTTCAGAAATCAGAAGCCTTTAGGTAAGCAGACTAACAATGGGGAAAATTCTTCTAGGAGGATTTATCTTTTCACTAGAGATCAGTTTTGAAATGGTTTTGTAAGGTATGATTCTGTTATTCAGGTTAGTTCTAGGAATAAGACAGTTTATGTAAAGCTGTTACTGCACTGTGAAAAATCTAGACACAGTGAGAATAACATTTAGTCTTTTACACCCAGAAACCTTTATAGCAGGAAGAATCACGGTATATTTTCTGAGAATGCAGAGGCATTCTCAAAGCACCTTTCCAGTTTTTACTTTCATTTTAAAATATGTTACTATTAGCCCTGGCCGGCTTGGCTCAGCGGTTAGAGCACTGGCCCGTGGACAGAGTCCCAGGTTTGATTCCAGCCAAGGGCATGTACCTTGGTTGCTGTTCATCCCCGGCCCCGGTTGGTGTTGTGTGGGCGGCAGCCAATCAATGTTTCTCTCTCTCTCCCCCTCCCACTCTGTCTGAAGATAAATGTAAAAATATCCTTGGGTGAGGATTAAAAAAATAAATAAAACATGTTGATATCAGTAATTATCATAATAAAGTACTATTTATAATTTTTGCTTATACTTATCTAGTATTTACTATGTGTCAGATACTAAAATACCTCGGTTCTCGAACATAATTCGTTCCAGGAGGACGGTCGAGAACCGAATTGTTCGAGAACCGAAGATAGGAAAGCGTGACTCTCTATCTGCACTCACACTGATGACGCAAGCAAGGCGCGCTGGACCGAATGAACGCCATTCGGCTCAACTCGGCTCATCTCGGAAGTTCGAGTTCCAAATATTTGTTCGGATTCCGAGACAAAAGTTTCTCAAATCTCCATTTGGTCGAAAACCGAGGCGTTCAAGAACCGAGGTATCACTGTAATTCATTTAATCTTTATAAAAATCTTAATATACATATTATATCTTAATTTACAGATGCAGAAACTGAGCCACAGAAGGTTAAGTTCAAAGTCACAATCTGTTAGAGATTGAATTTGAAACCCAGAAGTCTGATGGTGGAGTAGAAGTGTTTAACTATGCTGCCTAGTTGATCATAATGATATTCATCATAATAATGGTTAGGAGATTATGGCATAAAAGCAACAATTCTTTGAATAATAATCTAAGGTCTGGCCTTGGCCCGTCTGGCTCAGCAGTTAGAGCATTGGCCCATGGACCAGAGAGACCTGGGTTCAGTTCCCACTAAGGGCACATACCTTGGTTGCAGTTTGTCCCCGGCCCTGGTTGGACTTGTGTGGGTGGCAACCAGTCGATGTGTCTCTCTCACATCGTTGTTTCTCTCACTCTCTTCTTTCCTCTCTCCCTCCCGCTCTATCTGAAGATGAATGCAAAAATGTCCTCAGGTGAAGATTAAAAAAAATTTATATATATAAAATCTAAGGGCTGATTTTAAGCTCATAAATAAAAATAAAAATTTTAGTGTGAACTTATCATTTAATATTTGTGAGTCTGCAGCCTAGAAATGAGACTGAGTTAGAGAACAATTTATTTTGATTATTATTTATCAAGAGACACAGAGGTTATGTGCTCAGTTGTCCTTGATCTTCAGGAAAGCACAATGAATAAACATCAGATCATAAGAAATTAAAATTTTATATTAATTTTAATGTGCTGGACTTTGAAAGGATCAGCATGAAGAGCTGATAGAGAATTTTCTCAAATTGTACATAAAAGGAAATTTTTTTTTTTTTATCCTTACCTAAGGATATGTTTTGTTTTTTGGTTTTGAGAGACAGGAAGGGAGAGCGACAGAGAGAAACACTGATGTGAGAGAGAAGAAACATCCATGGGTGCCTCTGGGGGGCCAACAACCTAGGTTATGTGCCAGATCTGGAATGGTGTACAGGAGAGGCTCTAAGCAAATGAGCCGCCCAAACAGGGCAGAAAGGAAAATTCGTGTTAACATTCTCTTATAAACATTCTCAAGGCCAGTAGTATTCTGTAACTCATTTACTCATTCAATGATATTTATTGAGCACATGTTATGTGCCAGACACTGTTAGCAGTGCTGGGATAGAGCACTGAAAAGAACAAAATGTTTGTCCTCATGGGAGGAGAAAGATGAAATAAGTAAATGAATAAACAATCAGAACATTACAAAGTGCTAAGGAACATACCACTTTTCTCCGGACTTAGGCTTTAAATAAGGGAAAAGTGGAGTACAATAACGCAGTTTTACCAGGGACGGAAACTGCTCTCTTTTGTACTCAGCTTCAGCTATCCGGGGCCTTTAGCCTAACTTCTATCACTTATACTGTTAACGTGAAGATCAAGTTGCAACAATATTGTGCAACTATCAATTAGCTACCGCCAGACTGTGTCAAGCACTCTGCTAAGTGATTTACTTCAGTCCTTCAACCACACTCTGAGGTGAGCGTTTTCATTTTCCAGACAAGCAAACTGAGTTTCACAGAAGCAAACAGCACTTAGTGGCAGACCTGAGGCTGGAATGAGATGAGCACCTCCACAGTTCTTTTACACCACGATGGTAGGAAAAACGATGAAACACAAGCGAAAGGAGTAAAAAGAATGGAAGCTGCTACTTTAGCGACTGAGAACAGGGGGAGAGCCGGAGGGTAAAGGACACAGACCCAGGCGCGCCAGCTCAACCACGTGGAAACGCGGGGGGTGGGGCGGGAAGGCGGTGCCGGAAGTCCGGCGGCGGCTTCCGACCTCACGCCGGAAGTGGCTTGTCAGCGCCGCCGCCAGGTCTTCACTGAGAGAACCGCTCTCAGGTTTCTGCAGCCACGAGGTGCTCCGAATCCCCTTCCCAAGGCGTCTGCAAGTGAAAATGTCGCACCCGTCCCCCCAGGCTAAACCCTCCAACCCCAGTAACCCCCGAGTCTTCTTTGACGTGGACATCGGAGGCGAGCGAGGTGAGCGGAGACTGATAGACGAAGAATGGCCCCGAGGCGGCTGGGCTTCCCAGGATTCTGGGGTCTCCGAGGGCGGGGTGCGGGTGGGGCCGGGGGCTGCTCTGTGGAGCGGAGCGGGAGCACCCAGACGACCGCCGGAACAAACCCAGGCACTCCGGGTTGGGTCGAGCCAGCGCCCTTGTAGAATGCCGCCGATCGTGCGGAAGTTTCTGGAAATTTCTGGTTCGGGGATTGTAGCGGCCTTTAGGTTTGTTTCTCCTATTTGTTTGCCTCTCCCGCCACCTGGCACCGTTAAGTTGGCATAAAATGAGATTATTTTACGTTTGCATTGGGACATTCAGGAAACCCATGGATGTGCGTCAGTGGGGCTCCAGTCTCGCCCTGTGTTTTGCCACGCAAGCTTTAACAATTGTGTCATTTATAAATCAAAGCGACTTTTGCTTGTTGTTTTTTCCTTGTTACTGATTCTTAACTTAGTGGTCCAGATTGGTGACCATTTTCTCTGTTTGGCATTGGGGAAAAATGAGTTCGGTGTAGCGATGTGGTTGCCTAGGCTACGTTGCTCAGGCGCTGCCTAAACTCGTGTGGATTAGCCTAGTGCTTTGTAACCGAACTGCCCTTGTTCCGGGACGTGTTAGAAACTGCTGACCAGGCAGTGTGTTTGAATGTTGTACAAAAGGACATATCAGGATTCAGGGACCCCGTAGATTGTATGGATACATCCACCTACGTATATGTACATTCAGTTTGTTTTGAAACTAGTGCCAGGTTTACTTTTACCTGCCTTAGGAATTCTCTAGAGTGGGAACTTTTCCAGCTTTTGCTTTAGAAACTGCAGCAGGCAGGTTCCACAGAGCACAAAGGCTACAGCTATGCTGAAACCTCAACCAATCTGACCACACAAAGAATTCTTAATTTTTTTTCTTATTGGTTACTTAGTGATTGAAAATTCTGAGTACATGTTGAAGAAATTACTCAGAATTTAAAACCATTTGTATTCAGGGTGTCCTTTATATGAGCTAATCTTCTAATTACTATATTCATGATGCATTGTAAGATGTAGAAAAATAATTGTTTCACATTTATCTAGATGCTTGGCACTTAACATTAGGTAGTCTAAATTTAAATACTAGAAAAATGACAAAAAGAGAGAAGTTGGAATCTTAGTCGCTATAATTTTTACCAACTGTCCTTTTATCATTTGCTTATTTGGTGGTTTGTTTTGCATACTGACACTAACTTTTTTTTTTTTTTTTTTAAAGTTGGTCGAATTGTCTTAGAATTGTTTGCAGATATTGTACCCAAAACTGCAGAAAATTTTCGTGCACTGTGTACAGGAGAAAAAGGCATTGGGCCAACCACTGGGAAACCTCTCCATTTCAAAGGATGCCCGTTTCATCGAAGTATGTAAACTTTCTGAAACTGATTTTTCTTATACATAATCAAATCCTGTCCTATAGGAGTTAGGGAAGAAAACACTGTGGGATGGGCAAAGGTTAAAAATTACTACTAGTTTCCAGTAGGATTATTTGACACCCAAGGCAGTAGCTTAATTTCATAAAAGTTGGGCTGTGAAAGGTAGTATGAATTATGAGTGTACTAAGGTTTATTTATAGAGAAATGGACTACCCTAGGTTCACCAGTCCTCTCACTCTTCAGTGTGATTAGAATGAGAAAAAAGGGAATGGCTGTGATAAATAAGCAGACCTTGGATAGCTACTGGGTAATAAAAAAGTTATGACTACTTCTTGGGCAGGATTGCTTAGGGAGACTGCAGCTGATTTAAAGAGTCAGTGTCTTGGACATGTGATGTGATATGTGATTAAAAAATAACATTTCACACAGCTTATCACACTTTCTAATCATAGTTTTGTTTAGCGATTATTTGATGGTTCCCCCAATAGACTGAAGGTTATATGAGTTCAGGAACTCTATCTTATCATTTTTGTACTCAGAATCTGAATAGTTATTGAGTAATGTATAAGTTAAACTATAATCATAAGAATATTTACATTTTAAAAACTTGATTAAGAAGAAATTAACATTGATTTTAAAATATTTAAACTGTTGGCTTAATTTCATGTTTAATAAAATACCAAAGTATGCTAATAAAGTATATGTGGAAAAGAGTTAACATAGCAGGCCTGGGACTGCTATCCTTAGAAAGGTCTGCTCGCAAGGTTGGCCATTGACTAGAGTCTGGGAATTCAAAACTTGAACTATTCCCGAAATCATAAAAGTGGTTTACTATGCCTAGACTCTCATACAAATTGATTTCCTTTTGGGAGTCTGGAATTTTGGTACGTGCTAGGCAGACGGTACCTGCATGATCATCCCCAATGAAAACCTTCATGTTGAGTCTCTAGTGGGCTTTCCTGGGCAGAAATATTGTATGTATGTTATTGCACTTTTCTTGGAGGTGGGGGTCAATTGTGCTCTATGACCAGTTCTAGGAGGGTGAGAGCACAAGGAAGCACATGGGTTTCTCTAGACTCTGCCTGTATCTTTCACCATTATCATCTAGCTGTGTATCCTTACTATGTTTCTGAAATGCAATCAAATGCTGAGTCCCATGAGTCATAGGGCATCTCTGAAAATGGAGGTGGTCTTGGGTACCCCTGACACCAAGAGATGATTTTTGCTGAAATACTTCCATTACAGTATAACAAATCTGGGAATAATTGGTCTTTATTCAGTAGACATTATTGAGTGACTAAGATGTGCCCAGCCATTCACATAGTTACTGTGATGAAAAACAGAGTTGCTACCCTGGCCAGGTGGCTCAGTTGGTTGGAGCATTGCCCTGTTCAGTTCCTGGTTGGGGCACATACCTAGGTTGAAGGTTTGATCCCAGGTCGGGTGCATAGGGGAAGCAACTGATGAATGTTTTTCTCCCACATCAATGTCTGTCTCTATCTCTCTCCCACTCTCTCCCTCTCTTTCTGGAAATCAATAAACATATTCTCAGGTGAGGATTAAAAAAACAAAACAAGAGTTGCTATACTTAAGGAGTTTATCGTTTGTCAGAAGAGACAGATCATTATGATTTATGTTATAAAATGGAGGTAGAGCCCTGGCCGGTTTGGCTCAGCAGTTAGAGCATCGGCCTGCGGTCCTGAGAGACCCAGGTTCGGTTCCCGCTAAGGGCACGTACCTCAGTTGCAGTTTGTCCCCAGCCCTGGTTGGTCGTGCGGGTGGCAGCCACTCGATGTGTTCCTTTCATGTCGATGTTTCTCTCTCTCTCTCTGTTCCTCTCTCTCCCTCCCACTCTACCTGAACAAAAAATGGAAAAATGTCCTCGGGTGAGGATAAAAAAATAAAATAAAATAAAAAAATAAAATGGAGGTAGAGTCAAGCTATTGGGGGAGAAAAGTTAGAAGATCCAACTTTGGGGTGGTAGTCGCAATTTTATTGCAGAGGTGCCATTTGAACTAATTTTCTGAGTGTTAATGGGGGATCAGGCAGTAAAAGTTTGGACTCGGATTGTGAAAAGTCTTTAAGAGTAAAATGGTGGGGAAAGACAGGAGAGGGACGTGACTAGAGTCATGTTTTAGGAAGTTGTCTTTATTATCTATTCATTAGTTAATATTTCTGAAGTCTTATCATAGTTTCTAATAGCTATTTTCCTTTTTTGTAGTTATTAAGAAATTTATGATTCAGGGTGGAGACTTCTCAAATCAGAATGGGACAGGTGGAGAAAGTATTTATGGTGAAAAGTTTGAAGATGAAAATTTCTATTATAAGGTAAAGTGGACAAGATGCATGTTACAATAATAAAGGGTGTTACGTATGGACACCTGTTAACACACTGATAAATGTCTCAAGTGGGCTTAGATTCTCCTCTTTTTAAAAGGTATCATATTTGGCAGTGTCGTCTTTGATGTGGAAAATTTTCATCCAGTAATGATTTGGCAAAAATACTAGTTATTTCAATGTGACCCAGGTTTACATAACTTCAGTAAAGCTTATGAATTTTTAAGTGTGGCCACCATATAGCAAAATTGTTTCCAAAAAAAATGTTCTCATTATCAGAAAGATGGTAACTTGTACATCTTTATGCTTGAATTTGAAGAGCAACAAAACCATCGCTAATATCCAGGATGTCAGGGGATTTGCAAACTAGAGGATATGGTTAATGTCCAAGCTCCTAAAGGACATTAGTGGTGCCTGTGCCTTCTTATCTTCATTGTCCCAAGATGTAATCGGGTTATATTTGCATCATTCAAGTTATAAGAATGGACATGTAAGTACAAAAGTAAAGTGATATCTTTGGAAATGAGGAATATGAACAGGTAATCAGTATAACTTGAAAATCTCATCAATCTTTTAAGCAGTATTTATTGACTGCAACTATGTGTGTTTAATACTGTCACTGGCACCAAAATGAAAGGCCTTGATGACAAGGAATTTATAATCTTACTGGGAAGACAAGATGAAAACACATGGGACAACTGGAGAATAACAATATGCAAATAAATGCTAAATTGATTAAAACTTTCTTTATATACTAGAGGAGAAGGGTATGATTTGTATGGTTGAAATTATTAGGGAAAACACTGAGGAGGAAATAGGTACATAAGTTGGGCAAACTGGGCCTTACAGGGTGGCTGAGATTTGGTTAGATAAAAACTAAAATAGGATGCCAGTTTGAAGGAGGGATGTGAGGGGAAAACAAAGGCAGTATGAGGCTGTGGAAATAAGGTTAATATTCCATTTAATTTCATGGAAAAAGCACCAAAGTTTTGAAAAGAAAAAAGGGAAACTAACAGAAGGATGAAAACTAAGAATATGTGATGATTGTGTTGATCTAAAGAAAGGAGACCTATTGAAAGGATGCATAATTCTTGCCTTCTGCAAACTTGATAACCTTGGAAGCTGAATTATATTTAGATTGGAGGGGTAAAGGGCATTTCAGGTGGGAAGACTAACATTATAGTTACAATGCCTGGCCCAACATAGAATAAATTTAGAAAGCCTGAGGATAAAGTACGAAGATGAAATTGGGTTTCACAGAACCTTTGAACAGGTTGGTGCCAAGGAAGAAATTTGATTTCAATATGTACTATGCAGTAGTTTGATTTGGGCATTCTCTGAAGAAGTGATTCACCTGGGATGAAAGCCATACATTTTGGATTCTTTGAGATTAGGGAAGTACCTAATTGAATGCCCTGTCTAAATTGAATAACCTATCACTGTTCCCAGTTTATTGACATGTAAAGGAAAAACATAATGTAGTCCCATAAAAGTCTGAAGACTATTTAGTGCTGCTTAGAAAAAAAAAGAGCATCTATCATAAAAAAGGGCAAAGTATAATCATTAGATTTCCTTAAGGTAGAATCTTCATCTTAAAGATGCGATATATGCATTTTCTTAATATGGCCAATATAGAAATACACTTCTCACTGTTGTTTCTGTTACTTTGATTTCATAAGCTTTTCTTAAAGTTTAGAAAGTAATTAACCCTACATTCTGTGAATTCAAGGTTGCTATTTATACAAAGTAAAAATTATACTATATTGTTTGATCTAAATGGTATTACAATCTACTACAGTTTTATGTGAATTGGTCAGTAAAAGGAAATTCAGACTAGTAACTCTAACCTTGATTTTCTTTTAATGATTTTTGTTTCCACAGCACGACCAAGAGGGTTTATTGAGCATGGCAAATGCGGGCTGCAATACAAATGGTTCTCAGTTCTTTATCACAACAGTTCCAACTCCTCATTTGGATGGGAAACATGTGGTATTTGGCCAAGTAATTAAAGGAATGGGTGTGGCAAGAATTCTGGAAAATGTAGAAGTGAAAGGTGAAAAACCTGCCAAAGTAAGTAAGATAAAAGTTTATCTTAGTTGCTATCTTAAAGAAATGTAAGTAAAAGGATCTGGTGATGATTAGCTGGAAAAGGTTAGGATGACTTTTGGTATAGAAGCTTGAATCTGCCACTTAAAATCAAGGAAAAAATTAGAGCAGTTTATTATTTCAACTTGATTTTTGGTGATTTAAGTCTTCCTATACCTGTGAAACTTTGAGTCATTCTATATACTAGTTCATTGTAGAAAGAGGACAGGAAATAAAGAATCCTGTCTACGCATTGCCATTTAATTGGTGATTTGGCCGTGATCTTATTCAACTTTTCTTGGCCTGATTCTTCATCCTACATGAATTACTTAAGAATTTAGACTAGATTATATAACTAAAGATCCTTGTATTCTAAGTCTGTGACTCAAAATGGCTATACTACTACCAAACCCAATTGGTAGGGGTATGAGTGAGAATTAGAAACTCAGATACTTGCAGGAGGTAGGCTGTCACTCAGTGTATGAAGGAAACAGTGAGTTGATAGCAATACCTCACCTAAAGAAAATTACATAGAGGATGATAAAGTTTTCAAGTTATGTACACTGAGATGCTGAATAGCAGTAAAATACTTTTGTAAAATAGTGACATTATTCTATTACTTGGAATGTTTATAAAGGGCATTCTTGTAATTAGAGCAGATAGGTGAGTCTATTTGGACCATGTTGCACGTAACTTGCAGCTTTATAGCTTTTAAACCCAGATCTTTTTATTAAAAATATCATTGATATGGTAGTGCACTTCTACAATTTAGGATTATTTTTACAGTTGTGCGTTATTGCAGAATGTGGAGAATTGAAAGAAGGGGATGATTGGGGAATATTCCCAAAAGATGGTTCTGGTGACAGTCATCCAGATTTCCCTGAAGATGCAGATATAGATTTAAAAGATGTGAGTACTTTCATATTTGTCCAGCTTTAATTACTTAAATTACTAAAAATATTTAGTACTAAATTTTTTAGATATTTGTGTCAGTCTGTCTTAATGATAGAACCTAGTGTTAAGCCATATTATTTGCTAAAATCCAACATATTTGTCTTCTTTTATACAGGTAGATAAAATATTATTAATAACAGAAGACTTAAAAAACATTGGAAATACTTTTTTCAAATCCCAGAACTGGGAGATGGCCATTAAAAAATATACTAAGGTTTTAAGGTAATAAAATATTTTTAATAAATTACTTTTAAGGAGGTGTAAATTGAATCATAAACTGAAATTCAGGAGTTTATTGTATTTTGGCAAATTACTTACAAATAGCACAAGTTACCAAATATGTTAAAATAGTTGCATTTTTTTGGTTGCCTCCAGCTTATTTTGAAAAATTTCAAAATACAGAACAGTTGAAATAGTATATGAATCAAGGTTCATGTACCTTAACCTACATACACTAGTTAACTTATGCTATATTTGTTTTAGCAGAATCATTTTTGAAAGGAAGTTGTAGATATCCTGACACTTCACCTAAATATTTTAGCTATTTCCTAAGAAACAAGGACATTCTTTATAACCTTGCTACCATTGAAACACCCCAAAATAGCATTGATACAATATTATCTACTATGTAATCCATATTCAAATTTCCCCAAGTGTTTCAATTATTTTTTTACTCCCAAGTCTATTTGGTTTTATGTCTCTACTTTCCTCTAATCTTTAATAGTCCCTATTCTACAAATTTTTTAGTCATTTGTATTTTGTAGAGTCTTAAGTAGGATGTCTTATAGATAGAAAACCATCTGATTGCTTCCTCAAGATTAGGTTGAGGATGCAAATCTTGACAAGAGGACTTAGTAGGTGATGTTGTTTAATTTCTGTGGTATCACATATTGAAGGTACATGTCAGTTTGGCCTATTCTGAGTTTTGGCACTTGATCAAAGTGGTCTGTTACAAAAATGCCTTTTCCTCTGTAAATAGTTAAGTATTTTGAGGTCATACTGTGAGATTGTGTGCATATTCAGTTTCTGACCTTTCATTCAGTGGTTTTACATCATTGAAGATCCTTTCCTAAATCAGTTATTACCTTGAGGATTACAGAACTGTGATTTTCTAATTTTATCAATTATTAGCTGGCATTCTTCTGTTTGAAGGAGCCTTCCCTCTCCCCCGCTTTTTAGTATTACTATAGACCTGTAGATTCTTTTCTGTTTAACCTCTTATACTGTTACTCTCATTCTTGTAGAAGCTCAGAGAGTTCCACATTTTTCCAGTGGAAGCCCCTTTTCTATATCCTTTTGACATTTTCCTCTTAGTCTGTGATCACTTGGCTTACTTTCTGGCACAAGCTGTTTCAGGCTCATCTTATACTTTACCTGTTTCCAGATCTGGTATCAGCAGTTTCTCCAAGGAGCCCTGCTTCTTTTCAGTGGGGGATAGACTTTAGAAAACAAATTCTGGGGACCAGGGATGCTCATTGTTTCTGACCCCTTTCCAGTAGACAGAGTTAGGAACTGTATTAAATAACAATTCAAAACCCAACACTACAGGTTTCTTCACTATTCCCATTCCATTCCCTGTTACACAATGAGAACCTTCCTTCTCAAAGAACATATTAGAGACTTAGTTTTTAAAAATAAAAAATTATAAAGAAAAAAAATTTAATGAAAAGATTGTGAATATTAAGAATATTAATATTAGCATTTGATGAACTTTTTATATTAGAAATGCCATAACATTTTTTGCCATAGTTGAAGAAGCAGAGTTAGTCTTACGTATCTTTTATTAATGTGTTCTCCAGATATGTGGAAGGTTCAAAAGCTGTTATTGAGAAAGCAGACAGATCGAAGCTGCAACCTGTAGCTTTAAGCTGCATGCTGAATATTGGTGCTTGTAAACTGAAGATGTCAAATTGGCAGGGAGCAATTGACAGTTGTTTGGAGGTAAGTCTGTTTGCTGTTGAACTTTTTAACGGGGTTGGATTATGATTTATGAACTTGAAGGAAAGCAATTTTATATTCATTAATATAGCATCGCATAGGACCTAATGAGACTCACTAAAACATGTAATTTTATCTGTAAATATTTTGGACCTTCAGTTTTCCTCTTAGTATCTATGAAGATACTTTCCCTTTTTTCCTCAATGCACATGTATCAGCTCGCTCATTCATTTAACATATTGAACACCCATTAATGTGCTGGGCACTGGAAGACAAAACCAATAATGATTAAGAATGTGGGTTGTGGAGTCAGTTAGATATGGTATTTTTATTAGACCACTGTCATTAATTTTGTGATCTTGGGTAAGTTCTTAAATTTAGAGAATCTTAATTTCCTATGTTAAATGGAAATAATACCTGCCTCATGGGATTGTTATAAAGATCATATAACATATGTAAAGCATTTAGCACAATGTTGGGCACATGTTAAGCACCTAACAGAGCCCAGGGATTTTAATGAAAAGACAAAACCATACCCTCAAGGAACTTCCTATTTGGCATTTGGCTCTCTTTTTGGAGACATCCAGGAATACTAACTGTAAAAGCTAGAAAGGTGACAGCATATATTCCTTAAATAGAACGATTATGACACTCCTGTTGTACAGTTGAAATATTTTCCAAACCAAGCCATGTATTTTAGAAAGACCACCTCCAGCAATTTTAATGTATATTGCACATTGGCCTATGCACATAGACTAGTTATGCCTAGAGCAAATAGAAATAAAATGAGACTCTAATTTGGTAGGGTAGGTGGAATAGAGTAAGAACATACTTAGAAGGGAGCATCAACAGAGGAAAAATGTTATCAAAGGGAAAGATTGGTCTTCACCAATCTCCTGGATCTCTTTTTACTTTTGTGAAACAGATAATACACTCTTTCCAGTAAAATTTAAGTATTGACCTTTAAAAGATGTTAAGTAAAAAAATATATTATTTTTGAAAAAAAAATTTTTTTAAAACATTTGTTTCAGAGAGACCTATTAAAAGTTATTCATGCTCCTAAAAAAAACCCCACATGTATACAGGTTGTTATCAAAATGACTTTCTTTGACCAGTTGGGGCCGAATCAGGAAATAGAAACCACACAGTAATTTGAACAAAGTTTAAAAGAAAACATAAGAGGGGATTGGAATAATAAGGGATTGGCTAGTAAAGAGAATTCTAAAGTTATGGGAACAACAGGTATGTATATATATTATATATGTAAAATAGGAGCAACTGTTTCCCTAGTCTGGGATGGAGTCCCCTGGGAAGAGGCACCTCTCTAGACCCCTGGCTAAGATCCAGATCTCACTGGAGAGGGTATAGCTGTAGCTCACTGAGTGGCAGAGTTGGTCACTGGGCACCATACTTGTGGAACTCACTGGAATGCCTGGGAAATTTGCCTGTGGGGAATCAAGCTCTGCAGGAATCTCGTAAGAGGAGCACACTGGAACCTGGAAAATGAGCTTTCTCTTCCGTGTCCATTTAGCTCCCTCTACTGACAAAACTTAACATTGTGCCAGCTGGTAGAGGAGAGATTTATAGGGTCCATCTCCATTATCACAGAGCAGTGAAGGGTTGATTTGAACTGACAGGCAATACATTTAAATCTAGCACATATATTTAATACTTAATATTTATATAAAAATATTAATTTGATGTTTTTTGTAGGCTCTTGAAATAGATCCATCAAATACCAAAGCACTGTACCGTAGAGCTCAAGGATGGCAAGGATTGAAAGAATATGACCAAGCATTGGTAAAACTTTGCTTTAAATTTCAATCTTTAAAAATAGACCACCTTCATAAATCACACACCTAAAATGTCTTAATTTGTTTTTTTTTTTCCCAAATAAAGGCTGATCTTAAGAAAGCTCAGGAGATAGCACCAGAAGACAAAGGTAAGTTGGCAGTTTTTGTAGTGAAAGTTCACCTTGCCCTTTAATAATTTATCCTTATGAAACCTTGTACCCTTTGCCACTTAGATATTTATTTGTTCAACAGATGTTACAGAATGCCTGTCATCGGGTCAGGCACAGATCATACTGCATTGAACAAGTCAGGGTCCCTGCCCTCAGAGCTTCCATGCTAGTCCTGCTCCAGAATACTAGTTTTCACATACCTGAACACTATTTGTTCTCCTGTATCATTTGCGATCCAGTTCCTGTTTAATTCTGGTTGAAAGTGCAGTACTAAAAGACTATTACGGGTGAATTAAATGTTTAGGACCATTCCTTAAGCTGAATGTGGCCATAACACCTAAGTATTCTAGCTAATAGAGTTATGTCTTAAAAAAGCTTTGGGATGCTGTGACATAAATGAACTTGTCTTTCAAATACACCAATTAATAGTGATACTAGATCTAGATATTAAAATATATCTTTGGTTTCTTGAATACTAACGTAAAACAGAGGAGGCAGTTAACTGCCCACTCTAATGGAGAAGGCAAATCTGTACACTCAATTGACAGTCTTCTAAAATTATGCTTCGTGGTTTTTGTATTTGTGTGATTGCTTTCTCAAGTGTAGCTTGTTCTGTTAATAGGGCAAGAAGAGTTTTACAAGGGGGGAGTTAACTCTCATACTAAAACATCAGTTTGTTGGTCAACCTGATTTTTTGGATGTTTGAAAAATAACTCATACTACGTATTTATTTTGCAGCTATCCAGGCAGAACTGCTGAAAGTCAAACAAAAAATAAAGGCGCAGAAAGATAAAGAGAAGGCAGCGTATGCAAAAATGTTCGCCTAATAAGGAATTAATTCAGTTATGCTTAATATTACACATTGATGTATAAAGGCAATAAGAAAACTTAAGGGATGTTGTCTATTAATATGTGATCCCTAATGTTTCTCCTTTGCTGCTTCAGTTTCCCATTGTTTACAGTGTAGGAATACTGATACTGGGTTCACTCTTAATAAAAGTATTACAAAGTATAGTGAAGTTGATTTTTTTTGTGTGGCTATCTGCATTCACAAAGACTAATGACGTTCAACCTATTTTTAAATTAAAGATGTATCTTGTTGAATAAACAGATGAAAGCTTAAGATTGTATATTATTTCCCTCAATTCCTTGATGTAGCTTTCTGTAAACTAGTTGGTTTGTGCTGGTGTTTTATACTTACAGATAATACAGACATATATGTGCAAGGGTCAGTAAACTTACATTCATGGGCCAGACAGTGAGTTTTTAGGACCATTGTAGTCTGTCACAGCTGCTCATTTCTGCAGCTGTAGCCACAGACTATATGTAAACCAATGGCATGGCTGTGTTACAAGCAAACTAAGAAAAGTGGTGGGCAGGATGTCAACCTCTGGTGTAGATAGACATTTATTTTTATACTTGAAGTCTTGAATTTGACAAGTCAAATGTACAATAAAGGCCAATAGTTTATTCTGCTGTTGGTAATGAATTCTTTGAAGAACTGAAGAGGTAGGTAAGTAGACGCTACATCAGTTATAAAGTTTTATTTAGGATAAATATAATTTTTTTGTGGGACAATTTTAGGTATAGTATAAAATTTGTATTTCCCTGATATTTTATGAACATTCTGGTCAATAATACGCTGTAAGATATTTTGACACCTGCTAACTTCTCAACATTTTAAAGTTAGCTTACCATATATTTTAAAGAAAGTCGTTATCAAACTTGCCTGCAAATGAAATCAGTTGCAGTTTACATTCCATTGTAAGCAGGTCCTCCACCACCTTCGGGTACCACCCAGTTAATATTCTGACTTGGATCTTTAATATCACATGTTTTACAATGCACACAGTTCTGAGCATTTATCTGTAACCGATATCCATCACCTTGCTCCAAAGGTACAAATTCATAAACTCCTGTAAGGAGAAATAATATCGTGAAGCACCTAACTTTTTTAATTTCCAAAATTCAAAATTAGAAATTGAAGTCCTGGAAACAGCTACAGAAACCCATAGAGCCTATTACAAAGATCTTGGTTGCTTTTGAGTTTTAATTATATATATATATCATGCTACATGATGCTTCGGCTGAAAAGACAAAACAGATCCAGTCCTAACCCTCAGTTTGTAACCCGGTATGACAGAAATTAAAGTCGAGACAGCCAAGTCCCCGCCCTCAAAGAGATTCTAGTCCCTCTCCACAGTGTCCTAATTTTTACGTATCTGAACACTATTTTACTATATCATTTACTATTTTATAATTCTAGTTGAAAACTCAGCACTAAAAGGTATAGTATTCATGATGAATTTCAAGTCTGGGACCATTTTCTTGAGCTGAACGTAGCTATAGCCTGGTATTTTAGTATCTGTACACATGTGGGTATGAGCAACAGCCATAACTGATTTTTTTAAAAAGTCACATGAACGTGGAAAGAGGTATTCTTTGGTGTTCCATAAGCCTTATCTTGGTCCAAGGGCAGACACAGAAAGGCTTTCGTTGAGACATGTCATCAGAGTTAGGCTTCCCCAAAATTCCCTATTTATTTTTTATTTTTTGACATTGCTAGAGTAAGAACCATAAAATAATGTTTTCTAAAGGAAGCTGGATGTAGCAGTCATTTATAATTTCCAAGCAATGAAAGCATATTTCTTACATGTTTAAAGCAAATACTTGTACTTTAGGAAGGAACAGAAATCAGCACTGACCTGCAGGGCAGAATCGCTGCTCGGGCCCATCATATATTGACAGATTTCTATTTACAGGTACACTGTCATCCTTTAAGGTTAAATGAGCTGGCTGGTCATGTTCATGGTTAGTACCACTCAAAGCCACAGATGACAAAAGGTCAAAACTAATCTGTCCATCAGGTTTTGGATACTCAATAGGTGTGCAATCCTTGGCTGGCTTGAGCTGACTAGAGTCAGAACCTTTAATAAAAGTTTTGAGGACGATTTTAAATAAAAATACAACACTAATTTTAAAGTACTTGAAAAAACATTTTATAAACACTTGAAAATATACCAAAGAAATAAGACTTGACTCATAATAATGATACACTGTTCTCTTAAAGGTACTGAACTTGTTATTAATAAAGCAAATTTCAAACATTAAAATAAAAAAGTTCTCTTTCTCCACTACTTAATGGATCCCATTCATGAATTTCTAAGGATCATAATCACACTTTCAAATACGTTGGAATTACCTTTATGTTTCAGAGTCCATGGCTCCATTCCTCTGAGTATCCAGTAAAAGATTCCAGTGTAAATCATCCCTCCATATAAACCCAGGAATCCATGGCAGGAGGGTCTTATATTTCTAACAGAATATAGCTCTTTCCACACCCATGATTTCTTCAAATTGTCCTCATACTCAGTTACATGGAGTCCTTTTATTAAAGACAATGAAGGTTAAGTGTGAAATTGCCTCAAGGAGGATAAAATACTTTATCAAGGTATTTTGCCATTGAAATATCTGGTGAGTGAAAAAGTAAATTTAAAAAATAGGTGATCATATAAGACCACACAAAGAATGTTTTATGTATAAATGTTGGCATCTTCCAAAAATCACTTTTGATATATTTTGTTAACTGACAGTAAAGCATTTGATTTCTTACACTGGCAGCATGGAAAGTTAAGTTCCAAAATTTAGTAAACCTGAAAAAAAAGCTTAAGATAAAGAATTTGTGCAACCTATAAAACTAAAAAATTTTATAATTGATCAATGAAGCACTTCTGTTATGGCTTAAATTGTGTCCCCTCAAAAAAGATATTTTGAAGTCCAAACCCCCAGTATTTAAGAATAGGTCAAAATAGGGTGGTTGCAGAAATAATAGTTAAGATAAGGTCATATTGGAGTAGAGTGGGCCCTTAATCCAATGACTGGTGTCCTTAAGGCACAAGACAAGCAGAAGACAGGTAAAGATGGAAGCAGAGACGAGTTAATTCTATCACAAACCAAGTGAAGGCCTGGGGTTTTCAGAAGCTGGAGAGAGACAAGACTGGATTCAGTCACAGACTACAGAGGTGGTCCTGCCAACACCTTAATTTCAAACTGCTGGTCTGCAGAACTCAATTTTCTCTTGTTTTAAAGCCTCCCAGTGTGTGATACTGTGTTGTGGCAGCCCTAGGAAACTGTAACAGTACCTGAGACTTGGCATGTGCATTTAATAGTTAATGGGACAAACTGCTTCTTAGAAACTTTTGTGAACTACATAGTGACTATTACTCTTTCCAGGCATTGCTTCCTGTTCTGGCTCCACTGCCCTTTCCTCCAGTCCTCAGTCCCTAATCTATTTTTTGGTGATCTACTTGCTCCAGTACTTTTTTTTTTTTTTTTTTGGTACATGTCCCTAGCAGGAACTGAACCTGGGACTCTCTGGTCTGCAGGCTGACGCTCCAACCGCTGAGCCAAACTGGCCAGCCGCTCCAGTACTTTCTATGTGTGGTACTATGTGTACATGATAAGGTGGTGATAAGGTAGTCCAAAAAGGAAAGATAGTTGGCAAGAAAATTAGAAAAATGTCCCACTACTCAGCCATCACACTCCATCTTCCTGTTTGTGTTCTACCTCATTTCCTTTCTCTGCCACAGCCTAGGCCTCTCTCCCTACAAAGATATTTTAAGGCATAATTGGGTTTTCCATTCAAGAGGCAGGAAGCAAAGAAAAGTTGATAAATTATATAGTGTGTCAAAGGTTGAAAAAAATTAGAGGAAAAAACTGTGTGTGTGTGTGTGTGGTGGGGATGTTGAAAGTGCTCTGTGTGTGTGGCAAATCAATCGGACCCACTGTGAAAGTGGTATTTGAGCAAAGGGGAAGGGAGCAAAGGAGCAAGGGAGCTGGCCATGAGCAAGGACCATGAGAAGGAAGCACGCTTGGCATGTTCCAGTCAGCGAGGAAGCCCGTGTGACTGGGATGAGTTAAAAGGTGAAATCAGAGAGGGGAGGGAGCTTTGGCTTTTACTCTGAGAAAAGTGGAGCATCCTTAGAGGATCTTTTTAGACTAAGGGTTTACTGCGAGGTGCTAGCGGTTCCCCTCCACTGGAGCAGAAAGGTCACATGCCAGTGCTTGCCAAGCCTGCCGAGGAACGGTGCTGCGGATTCTGCAGTTTGCGCAGCTCTCCTGTTTCCAGACAAGACACTTCAGTATTTGTGAGATAGCTTAGTGCGTATAGTACATGTGTGTAGTGTAATGCAGTACTGTCCAACTTGAAATCACTTCTAAGTAGGTGAGATACCACTAGTAGTAGTCTACCTTTGATTGAATAAAACAAAATGTTGCTTTAAAAATCTGGCTTATTACTAGGAGTACATCATGTAGTTTTCTTTGCACTGCATAGATCTTAATGCTTTGTGCAAAGGGACAGATACTATATGTATATATTTTTAATGTCAATTGAAATATACATTAAAAACACCTCAAGATTTTTTTTTTTTTTTTTTTTATCCTCACCCGAGGACATTTTTCCATTTTTTGTACAGATAGAGTGGGAGGGAGAGAAACATCGATGTGAAGGGACACATCAAGTGGCTGCCACCCGCACGACCAACCAGGGCCGGGGACAAACTGCAACCGAAGTACGTGCCCTTAGCGGGAACCGAACCCGGGTCTCTCCGGACCGCAGGCTGACGCTCTAACCGCTGAGCCAAACTGGCCAGGGCAACACCTCAAGATTTTTAATTGTTTTTATTTTCATGTTCCTTCTATATACTGGCTCTTTGTTTAAATAACTTCTTTTTAATGTTTCAGTGAAAAACCTGACAATTTTCTATATTTTAAATAAATAGGAAGTTCTTACCTATCGTCTTTGATTGGAGATTTTCACTAGTTAGTTGATTAAAAATAGATTCTGCTGCCAAAATTCCACTTTTCATTGCTGTGTGGGTGCCTTTGATCTTGGGAACATTCATGAAACCAGGGCTACAACCAATTAGTAAACCACCAGGAAAGGTGAGTTTTGGTATAGACTGAGGAGAGAAACATTTAAAGTGTATTGTTAGCTCAAATTAAACATGCAAAACTGGCCAATCCAAATTATAGCCTCTTAAATAAGTCTTCTAAAGATTCAGGGAAACTTTTTAAAAAAAATACAAGAAAATGAATATACTCAAGGAAAAAAAAATCAGCATGGGCAGTTTTCCCCTCTCCCTTATGAATGAGGATCAGAACTATTACTACTTATTAAGAACGTTTCCTTCTCCCTCCCCATGACTAACCTACATGAGACAGATTTAAGAGTAGAGGGTCAACATATTTCAATAAAATGTTTTTATGTATATTTATCATGTCACAATGAAAAATATTCTCTAAGCCTGAATGACTATTATCTAAATTGTGATCTGCTTTTCCATGCATTCTGGGTAACACATGATACACAAAGGGTAGTATCTTACCTCTATATATGCTTTTTATTTTACTTTCATATCTAGGGATAGAAACTTAGGTTCTAAGTATGGCAGCACTACAATTAGCTACTACCTTAAATAACATTTCAATTAACTTGAGAATAAGTTAAATTTCCTTAATAAATGTTAAGATAGTTGTTTGGGCCTCCATATACATTTCTGTTCAAAAAAATGTAATAAAGGCTGGTGATATATTTGGGTCTATACAGACCCCACAATGTGGCATCTAAATTATAGGTTGTTTGCATGGCAAAATGTACTCTTTAGTTTGAAAAGGAAAGAAAAAAGAGCCAAGGCAGAGTTGTTCATTCCTCCTGCAGTTTTTGTTCTCTAAGGGCTTCCTAAAGTAAGCCATGGTCTTTGTTGAGAAAGTGGTGGGTAGTAACAGTTTGGCTGATGGTGCTGAAAGCGACTAAAGTCGGGATTCATGGGGAAACCACTGCCATCAGCTACAAGAAGACATGGTGAGGAATCTGTGGGGGGAAGCAAAACGGGGCATAACAATGCTTGAAAAAGATCAGGGTCCCTGTCCTTTTACAGTACATGTGGGGATGAATTTTTAACTATGGTTCTCAGGCCAAAGTCAAGATCAGAACCACCTAGATAAAAGAGCATTACATCAGGATCACAGAGGACACAGTATGGGTAAAGGACTTTCCAAGATGCCATTAGTTGAAAACAGAGACAATGGCTAAAAACTTGAATAATGATGATACTTTTCTCAAATAAGGCTGTGGCCTTGCTAACACTAAGTTTGATTTAAGAACCAGATGACAGGATATGGGTGGTTAGTGCAAGTTCTTCCAAACTGGTGCTTAAGTCCTAAGAATAAGATCTTATCGCCCAATGAAAATGTGTGTTTTTAAGTTCTGAAAGGATCCTACCCTGTGTGCGTAGTGTTACTGGCACTGGGCATTTCGTTAAGGAACTAGGGACCCAAGAAGAGTTACACTCAGAAATGTTGTATTCTGGGACATTCATTAAACTAGGGCTACAAATCATTAGAAACCTACCAGGAAAAGGTGAGTTCTGGGTACAGACAGAAGAAAAAAAAAAAAAAGTCATGTAATATCTGTTAGATAAAAATAATAAAACTGAATGTTCCAAATGCTTCCTATAGGTCTTCAAAACTTATTGAAAAAAAGTTTCTGAATCTTTGACAGAACAGAAAATTTAAGTAAAAAGTGTGGGTAGATGTGGTCATCTCTTCTAGCCAATCTAAAAACCATCTGAGATGTTGAAGCATACAAGGCAGATGTTTTAAAATAAGAATCTGTATGTACTATTGAATATACCAAAACCTTTATACTATAAATTAAAAAGAGCAGAGTTAGGCTGATACTAAGTATTATGGATATCATTCAAGAGTTCAATGGGATTGAACATAGTTATGCAATTTAATAAATATTTGTTGCAAACTCCTCTCCCCTCCATTTTCTACTTTTTGTTACTTAAAAAAAAAAAGATACCCAATTTCTAATTTAGTCCTAGATTCCTAAAATACTAGAGACAGAAGGGATTATCTTTATTTTACAGATGACCCTTTAAGGCCCAAGAAGTTAAGTAACTTGCTCCAAATCATTTGGTATGAGTTTTGAAACAGATTTTTTAAAAAGATTATTCTACCTGTCTAATACTATTTCTACAACAGTACTAACGGCTTTTATCATAGTTAGTTATCTAGGTCTTATTTCATTGTTTAATTAGTATATATTTAATACATTAACTGTATTTGATAAGATTTATTTTGAACATATACTAAAATCAGACAAGTAAGGGTAAAAACTTAACAGAGGCCACTGAAAAAACATGGCTGTTACTGAGTAGTTGGAATGATTTAATTACCTTTGCTGAAAATAAAATTTGCCTTTGAATTTCCTGGCAGCTAAAGAATAAAGGGAAATATCTTGGATCACATAGTTTTAACTTTCTGGTTAAAAATAAAGCCTATAAATTTATCTCTAGAAATCAATATATTTTTAAAACTAAATTCATGGTGTCATTTATTTAACTAGTGTGATACAGTCTTATAAACACTAGGTGATTTGCTTAATTACCTAAACTTTTCCCTATGAAATGATTTTATATTCTTTATTTAAATTTGCAACATCATATTTTCTTTTTTTAAAATTTAATTTATTTATTTTTGTTACAGATGTTTCTCCACCCCCCCCCCCACTGATTCCCCCCTCCCCCTCCCTCCCCGCCCTGTCCCCAGCTTTGTTGTCCATGTCCATTGTTCATGCATTCATGCATATAAGTTCTGTGGTTTATCTCTCCCCCACCATCCCCTCTTCTGGGGAATGTCAGTCTGTACCCCACTTCCACAACTCTGGGACTATCCCATTCCTCAGACTGTTATGTTCATTATATTCCACAAATAAGTCAACATCATATTTTCAATGTTGAATTTATAATACATAAATAAGGAATAAAAAAGTTGGGAGAGTTACCTGAAAGCCACCTTCATTGAGAGCTCTGGCTCCATAAGCTATCCTTTTCCCACCTTCCAATGTTGGCTGAATGCTGGGATGGTGTTTCCACCTCTGGAACTCTCTAAATGGACTCAGGTACGGATTTTGATAGTCCAGACCAACCTTAAAATATTTACATTTAAATTTAATGTACTTATGCAGTCACTTATATTTCAAATTATATCAAGCTAAAATGACATGTACATTAAATTTTTTATACTCAAGGTAAGAGAAATATATACAGTAACCTAAATTTAAATAAATACCTAAATAAAATCATTTTGGAAAAGAAAGGGTAAGCAAAAGGATACCTTGTGTTCATAATCAGAAAAAAAACTTAAAAAACTTTGGAACATAGTAATAAATCACTGTGCTCTTTATATCATAGTCCATATTAGAAAAATATTTGTAGGTGTCTCTCACATTGTGTTTCTATAAAAGCTGTAATTATTTATCATTCATTTATCAATACCAACTCTACAAATAAATAAGCTATATGCGGTACTACTGAGGCGAAAATGAAGAAACAGGTTGTAACCACACTTAGAAAAAAAGAGGACAAGAGGTATTAGAAGTTACATTTTAAAGGCATTACCATAGTGCTGAAATTAATAACCATGCCTTTTTTGCTTTGAAAAGATTAAGTCACTAGAATAACTACACAAGGGTGATGTACTGAACACCTGTCTGGGTTTCAAAAACACATAAATTTAATGGTGGTTCTTGTCATTAAACAATAAATCTGCCACCAATTCCAAGGTGCAGAAATTCATACTATTTTTCCGTTTACTGTGATGTTCAAGATGTAATTTACTAAAGGTATGAGTGGTCAAAAAGGGATAAAATGCTCATGTTTTTAAAAGATAGGTTCAAACCCAGAGTTGACTAAATTTTCAGGAACAGCATGGCATAGTGGAAATGGGCTTTGAAGTCAGACAGGTTCAAGTGTGAAACTGCCTGTCATTTAATGGGTGTATTTGGGAAAGTTGTTCAACTTGCTTGGACTTCAGTTTTCCCATCAGTAAATAAGGATATACCTACTTCATAGGATTAAAAAAAATATATATATATATTTTATTGATTTTAGAGAGAGAAAGGGAGAGGGAGAGAGAGAAACACTGATGAGAGAGAACATCGATTGGCTGCCTCGTGCATGCCCCCACTGAGGATCGGGCCCACAATCTGGATTTGTGCCCTGACCAGGAATTGAACTGGCCACCTCCTGATGTGTGGGTCGATGCTAACCACTGACCCACACCAGCTGGGCCCTACTTCATAGGATTTTATGAAACTTTAGCGTTCTCGGTGAAATATCTAGCACATAGTAGCTACTATTACTAAAGCTATGTGTGTTTAAGTAGATAACATCTACAATAATCATAAGCACTTTATATATTGTTTAAATTAGAACATAAGCTTTAAGCAAAAACCATTTTACATTCTCCAGATCCAAAACCTTGTTTTATAACACTGATGAGCCAGTGACTCTTACAGAACTTTCCATAGTGAGCATAGAACTTACCACAAAACCAAGAGCTACCAGGGGTTCCCCTTCATTTAAATGATAGAGGAAAGAGCCTCCATAAGTGTGTCTGTCCAAGGGCCAGCCAACAGTGTGATCTACTCTCCCAGGTTTCCACTTCTTTTCATCAATAATCCATAGCTTAAAAAAAAAAGTCCTAGAGTATTATTTAAAATTTTTATGTCACTACAATGTATAAAACTTGCCAACTTTGTCTTATTTATGAAAATTACAAGTAAAAACTGTAACAAGAGCAACATACAAAAAGTACTTCAAAATAAGTCAAAGAAAATACCAAACTGCAGCATGATGAATCAGAGTAAAGAAAGGGTCAGAAATGTTATGAACATTTTAAGACATTAGTTAGATGTTCAAATCAATAAGACTTTTATATGATTCTCAGAAATATCACAGAAGAGATGAGGGGTAACTTCTGGGGTGTTGGTACTATTCTGTCCTTAAAAAAATATTTTTTTTCTCCCTTTACTGACTTTAGAGAGAGAGGAAGGGAGAGGAAGAGAGATAGAAACATCGATGAGAGAGAACATCGATTGGCTGCCTCCTGCATACCCCTCACTGGGGATTTGGCCCACAACCTGAGCATGTGTCCTGACTGGAAATCAAACTGGCGACCTTTTGGTGCATGGGTCGATGTTCAACCACTGAGCCACACCAACTGGACAGTACTATTCTGTCTTAATCTGGGGGGTGGTTACATGAGTGTGTGAATCTCATAAAAATTAATTGAACTGTCCACTTAAAATCTGGTACTTTACACTGTTATTCTTTAATAAAATATTTTACCCTTTCTTGCACAGTCCCATCCTCAAATGAAGCAAATTATTCATCCTATTTTTAGAATTCTAAGTTTTAAATTTTAAACAGTTTCTATCTGAGATATTGTCTAAAATTCAAGTAATATTATGTGCAATCTGGCAAAAACAGTTAAGCCCTTAGTCACAATATAATGAATCTAGTTTTACACAGAATTTAAACCTTTCTGAACTTTACCCTTAAAATAAATGTAAACAAAAGGATGTAATGAAATGTTTACATTCTAATATGCCTAAAGTTTGAAAGAATAGTCTAGCATTTGGATAAACTGAGAACACATACAACACTTAATCTAACTAAATTTTAGGTTTTGTGTTAATATACCATGACTGAGTGTATGCTTCATAAACTAAATTATCTTCACATTACAATGGTGAATAAACAATTCTTGTAGGATGTGGTCATCTTACAACTAGCACATGAATAACAGGTCCAATACTATTATGGGAGATGGCATTAGAATGAAAAAAAAAATTAATGTTACAAATATCTTCAAATTCAAGACATCTTTTTTAAAAAAAATCCTCACCCAAGAATACTTTGTTCCATTTTTATCTTCAGGTAGAGTGGGAGGGAGGGAGAGAGAGAAACACTGACATGAGAGAGACACATCAACTGGCTGCGTCCCGCACGACCCCGACCAGGGCCGCAGACCAAACCTCAAATGAGGTATGTGCCCTTGACCAGAATTGAACTTGCGACTCTTTGGTCCACAGGCCAATGCACTACTGCTAAGCCAAACTGGCCAGGGCAAATTCAAGACATCTTTCAGCAATATTTGATAAACCAATTATACCATGTAGATACAATTTAGATAATAATAAATTTTGATTAGTAATATTTTCTAGCCCTTTGAAAAATATATTTTGTCATATTTCGTCAATAAAAAACATAACTGTAAAATTAAATCAACATTAAAATTACATTATGACACAAATGAATTTAAAGCTTCGTCTTTCAACATAAAAAATACAAAAACAAACCAGGATACCTCCTTCAGTCCAATTCCATAGGTTTGGGGTTCACAATTGGCCCTCAAATCAAACTTCTTATATAGTTGCTTGGCTAGATGTCCGTGGCAACCCTCTGCAAAAATTGTAACTTTGGCATGTAGTTCTAGTCCTCTCTCAAATGTTGTCTAAAAAATAAAAACATGTTAAATTGCAACATTTGGCGATTTTAAAAATATTCACATTCTGGTCAGTTTTGAATTGAAATATGATTCAGCTATAGAAGAGAAAGTGTAAATATCTTAGAAATAAAACTAAGTAGTTATAAGTGGAATCTAATTTAAATTTAATAATATATCTTGTGTCTTTGTTATACTTTTGTTTTACTTCAAAAGTACTTGATTGAACAGTGAAGTATGTAAGATTTAAAACAGCAAATAAAGCATGCTTATGCCAAACAAGTTTTCTACAAATAATTATAAAGTGAAAAAGAAAAGGCCATTTCCCCACTGTTCCTGACTTTACAGTCCCATCATTTGAAGCAAAAAACAATAATAGCTTTCTTGTGAAATTCTCATGCCAGAACATTTCCATGAATAAAAAACAAGGGCCTATTTCTATCCTAACACAAATAGGATCATACTAAACATATTCTTCAGCTACTTGCATTTTTCACTTTAATTTTACTTGTTCTCTATTGCTGAATATATATTGTAAAACTGAAAATTTTTTTCCAAGGAGAAAAAAAGGCTACAATTAAAGTCTTATTTCTCTTTTGCTCTCTACAATTTGTACTTATGTCTAGCATATGGTAGGTACTCAATATTAAGTTACTGAAAAAGAAGTAGAGAATCAGGAAAGTCTCATGAAATATATCTTTCCTGATATTTCTCTACTCATATATTTGCATTCACACAAAAAACTTGTTTACACTTACAAACTGTTTTATAACTGTTTTCATATTATATCATAAAGTGATTTGCCTAAGGCAATGCATACTAAATAAAGCATTTATTTTTAATGCTTCAATAGATTCCCTTAACTTTTCAACCAATTCTCAATAGTTGGACATGTAGGTTGTTCCAGCATTTCACTATTACAAGCACTGCTCAGATGGATATCCTTGCTTAATATTTTCAGTCTAAATGGTGAGAATTATTTCATTATTAATTTAGTATCTTTGGTTATTAGAGTTTGTGTATCTTTCATATGTTTATTGGTAACTTCTTTTTCTTGTACAGTGCTTATTCCTGTGATATATATATATATATGTGTGTGTGTGTATATATATATATATATATATATGCATGTTGCATACGCACATACATCCTATAAGTACTCAGCCTCTTTTACTTTTTGTCTCCTTCCTCCCATTACACCTCACTCATCCATAAACCACATTAACAACCTAGGACGTTTTACCCAAATAAATACACACATACGCATATGGAGATACATATACACTTAAACTTTTTTTTAAAAATATTTTTTCTGCATTTGTCTATGCTTTTATATCTTTATAAATATAATATGTAAAATAGATATTTTTTTTACAAACACAAAGCACAGAACACAAAAATATATATTTGAACAAATATGAAAACACAAAAACTGGAGTATCAGAATGACAGAATTTGTGTGCTTCCATTTTATTGAAATAGTAAACATAAACATTAAAATTAAAATTTATAATTATCACAGTATAAAAAGAATAACCATAACAAAAAAAGACTAGCCCCGGTCAGGTGCTCAGTTGGTTGGAGTGTCATCTTGTATACCAAAAAGGTTTTGGGTGTAATCCCCAGTTGGGGCACATATAGAAGGTAACTGATCAATGTTTCTCTCTCTCCCTTCCTCTCTCTCTAAAATCAATAAACATATCCTCAGGTGAGGATATAAAAAAAAAGAATAAATGTAAGAAAAATAATATATATATTTTTTTATCATAATGAGAAGCAGTTATGAGATAATAGTTTGTTTGCAAACCTGGCTATGCACCAGAATCCCTGGGGACTTGTTAAAAAAACAGCTTTCTGGGCCCTAACTATGGGACATGCTGAGTCTCTAGATCTCCTTTGATACTGATTTAGCCAGTCAAACCACTAGAAGAAGCCTGTGAGCTTTGTTACGTGCTGTCTAAACAAAAAATAGTGAGCAGCAGAAAGATCTGTTATAGGAAACTCTACAATAGATTCCCAATTCCATTCAAGAATGGCAGAGAGAAGGATCAATTATGAGTTAAAAAATATTAACTGAAGACCTAACATTGCCTGTGACCATGCTAGGTATTGGAGTAACCCTCCATGATCTCTGCCATCATTGAGCTTATAAACTAGTTGAGAAATTAAGACACTTAACAAGTAAACATGGATAAATTAATTTATTGAAATGTTAATTTACATTTTGTAGTTATTATACGAAAGCAAGATGTATTTTCCTTGTCCTTTCCAAGGAATTTATATTATAGAGTGTGAGACCCATGTCCTAAGAGTTTTTGTTTTGCAAATTAAAAAATACAAGTTGGGAAAACCTGAAAACCATCTAAGCTAATATTTGAATGAGAGGAAGACCATCAGTTTTATAACTACCAAAAGATATTAAAATCAAGCCAAAGACTATTAGACAGCAATGCAAATGAGTCTTGTCTATAGAAATGAAAATTGTACAAGTGGCTATGCAGTTGATTGATAACTTACGTACGTGTATGTTTTTTTAATGCTCTTTGACTTGGTTATAATAATATCTTATTGATTCCATAATTAATTAATGAGTGAAAAAAATTCTATGTCACATTTGTTTTATATTTGTATGAGTCATGTTTTAATCTTTTAAACATGTTATACCTACTTGCCTAAATGATGTTTAGTTCAAAGATGCTTCTATACTTTTTTAATGAGAAAATTCCAAATAATTACTTTTTTAAAACACTTATCTTTACTGTTGAAAGTATTACAGATGTGCCCCCCCCTTTCCCCCACTGACCCCTCCTCCCCACTCTCACCCCCCTTCTGCCTTCCCCACACTACTGTGTCCATTGGTTATACATATATGTATATAAATCCTTTGGTTTAGTTATTCCCACCCTCCCCCTTTCCCTTTGAGGTTCATCAGTCTAACAACCAATCGGTACTTCACAATCCTTTCACCTTTTTTGCCCATCCCCCCAACTCCTCTCCACTCTGGCAACCAACAGAAAGTTCTCTGTATCTAGGAGTCTGCTTCTGTTCTACTTGTTCATTTTGTTTGTAGATTCAGTTGTTAATAGATATGTATTTATTGCCATTTTATTGTTCATATATTTTTTTTATCCTCACCTGAGGACATTTTTCCATTTTTTTGTTCAGATAGAGTAGGAGGGGGAGAGAGAGAGAGAGAGAGAAACATCGATGTGAAAGGGACACATCGAGTGGCTGCCACCTGCACAACCCAACCAAGGCCGGGGACAAACTACAACAGAGGTACGTGCCCTTAGCGGGAACCAAACCCAGGTCTCTCTGGACCTGCAGGTCAACGCTCTAACCACTGAGCCAAACCGGCCAGGGCGTTATTGTTTATATTTTTCATCTTCTTCTTCTTCAAGAAGATCCTTCAGCCCTGGCTGGTTTTGCTCAGTGGTTAGAGCGTCGGTCCGAGGACCAAAGTGTCTCGGGTACAATTCCAGTCAAGGGCACCCATGTACCTCAGTTGCGGTTTGGTCCCCGGCACTGGTTGGGGTCATGTGGGAGGCAACCAGTCAATGTGTCTCTCTCACATCGATGTTTCTCTCTCTCTTCCCCTCCCTCTATCTGAAGATAAATGGGAAAAAAAAAATATCCTTGGATGAGGATTAAAAAGAAAAGAAAACCCTTCAACATTTCATATAATACTGGTTTGGTGGTGGTGAATTCCTTTAGCTTTTTCTTGTCTGAGAAACTCTTTATATGTCCATCAATTCTAAATGATAGCTATTATAAGAAATAATAACTGTGCAGGATAAAGTAATCTTGGTTGTAAGTTTCTTTTGAGAAATCAGCTGACAGTCTTATGGAAACTCCCTTGTCAGTAACTAACTGCTTTTTTTTTTTTTTAAATTCCTCACCCGAAGATACTTTTTCTATTTTTCATCAGATAGAGTGGGGGGAAGGGAGAGAGAGACAGAGAGAAACATCAATGTAGTACAGCCACATCTACTGGTTGCCTTCTGTACAACCCAACCAGGGCTGGGGATGAACCCCAACCAAGGTGTAACTAACTGCTTTTTTCTTGCCGCTTTTAAGATTCTTTGTCTTGAACCTTCTGCATTTTGATAATGATGTGTCTTGGGGTAGGCCTCTTTGGGTTCATCTTGTTTGGGACTCTCTGTGCTTCCTGGACTTGTATGCCTGTTTCCTTCACCAAGTTAGGGAAGTTTTCTGTCATTACTGTTTCAAACAAGTTTTCCATTTCTTGCCCTCTCTCCTCTCCTTCTGGCACCCCCATGATGTGAATGTTGGTATACTTGAAGTTGTCCCAGAGGCTTCTTACACTATCCTCATTTTTTTGGATTCTTTTTTCTTTTTGCTGTTCTGATTGGGTGTTTTTTGCTTCCTTATATTCCAAATCAATGGTTTGCTTCTTAGCTTTTCCTACTGTACTATTGATTCCCTGTAAATTATTCTGTATTTCAGTTAGTGCATCCTTCATTTCTGACTGGTCCTTTTTATGCTCTTGAGGTCCTCACTAAGTTCCTTGAGCATCCTTATAACCAGTGTTTGAAACTCTGCATCTGTTAGATTAATTATCTCCATTTCATTTAGTTCTTTTCCTGGAGTTTTGTTTTGCTCTTTCATTTGGGACACGTTTTTTTTTGTCTCCTCATTTTGGCTGCCTCCTTGTTTCTATATATTAGGTAGAGTTGCTATGTCTCCTAGGCTTCGTAGGGTGGCCTACTGTAGTAGGTGTCCTGTAGGGTTCAGTGGCACAGCCTCCCTGATCACCCCAGCTGGGCCCTCAAGCTATACCCCTTGTGTGGATTGTAAACCCTTCTGTTGTAATTGAATCTTAATTTCTGTTGGCATATAAATGGGAGGGTTTTACTCAGGCTGATCAGCTGCAAGGATTGGCTTACCCACTGACTACTGACCTCTGACTACCTTGGAGGATCAGCTGTGCAGGGGCCCACCACACAGAGCAAGACTTACTCTAGCAGTCCACTCATTAAGTGTGTCACTTGTGAAGGTGGTTGGGTGGTGGTGCTTCATCGTGAGGTCTGAGGCTGTCCACTGGGTGTGCTGGCTCTGGGGCAAGGTCAGCCACTGCCTGTGTTCTACCCAGGGCCACCAGGCATAACCTAAAAAGTGATCTGCAGATGGCTGCTTCTTGTGCTAGCCTTGGAGGTGCCCAGGCAAAGTCAAGTTGTGAACCAAGGCTGGCTGCTTCTGGTGCCAGGCCTAGGGCCACTTAGTGAGAAGTATGGGACTCGCTAAGGCCAGATGCTGCTTGTTTGAGAGAATTTAGGAAAACCTGAAGCGGGAGCCAAGACAGGCCAATCCTATGGTAAAGCCTTTGTTAACAGCTTGGGTGGGCCTGAAAGTTGGGTGGGGCAGGGCCTCAGGGAATCACCAGGAAGGGGCAAACAGTATGAGCCAGGTTGCTGGAGTCCCAGATATGGCGCCCATCAGCCGGCCCTGTGTGGAAGGGCTCACCAAAGGAACTATGGCCTCTACCAGCATGTCTGTCTGGGAGAAAGCTGCCTCTCCAGGTTTTACCCTGATGCCAAACAACTCAGTTCTTCTCCATATGTCTCTAGTGTCTTTCAAGCTTCCTGACCAATGCTGGAGCCTGGAGGGAGTGAGTCCGAGTAAATCTGTGTGCAGGCCCTTTAAGAGGAACTGCCTGGGACTCCAGAAGCCTCAGCCTCCCTTAGCCTCAGTTCCCTCTGTTTTTTTGTTTTTTTTTTTATCCTCACCTGAGGACATTTTTCCATTCTTTTTTTGTTCAGGTAGAGTGGGAGGAGGAGAGAGGAACAGAGAGAGAGAGAGAAACATCGATGTGAAAGGAACACATCGAGTGGCTGCCACCCGCACAACCGACCAGGGCCGGGGACAAACTGCAACCGAGGTACGTGCCCTTAGCGGGAACCGAACCCGGGTCTCTCAGGACCGCAGGCCGACACTCTAACCGCTGAACCAAACCGGCCAGGGCACTTCCCTCTGGTTTTTACAGCCAGAATTAACGGGGACTTCTCTTCTTAGCACTGAAACCCTAAGCTGGGGGGCCTGATGTGGGACTGGAACCCTTTGCTCCTTCGGGAGCACCTAATTTTTTATCTGCTACACATGGTTGTGGGACTAGCCATTCCTTGTCTCCACCCCTTGTACTATTCTCATTGTGGCTTCTTTAATTTCATAGTGGTAAGACTTCCATTCATCTTGATTTCAGGTGGATCTGAATGATGGTTGTTCTGTACTTTAGTTGTAATTTTGATGTCAAATTAATAAGTATATTCTACCATACACTTACTGTGCATTTTGTAGCAAGACTAAAGTAGTAGATTTAAATCGACTCTTTTTTTATTTGTCAGTTTGCTAAGCACATAATTATTAAAATGTTTACCTTTGGTGCACCATCCTTTTGTATGCCTACATCATTAGTGGCAATTCCTTTTATACTACCATCTTCATGAAAAAGGACCTAAAATGAAAACATACTTCATTATCACCTTAGGATTCATAATGACCTTGAAAAGAAACAACAAACAGTCTTGGGTATTTTTAGAAAGTGAACATGTTCTCTATATTATAGAAATGCAGGCTTTAAAATGTTCACGCAAAAAGAAACATGTTTCTTCTCAGAAATACATGCCTTTTAGAGTGTAAAAGAACACAGCTCAGACAGTTGGGAATGAAAGTAATGCCACCATCTTGATTAGGAGGAAAATGAGGAAGCTACTAGATAGGTCACTAAGACAGCAAGCAGTAAGATGAATAGCCAAAAGCTATTTGAAGAGTTCAGATATCAAAACCATGTACAGAATCCGAAATCAAGGCCTATAACAAATGAAGACCATCAGCATGGATAGAAAGAGAGTAATGTCAGGAAAGCCTCTGTCCCAAAGACACTAACACTCCCTCCCCCACAACAAAAGAACCCTTAAACAAAGAAAATGTAACAGGAAAACAAAACAGAGGTTGACAACAGCCCAAAGCTGATTAAAGTTATTTCTGGAGCAAGAACAATGGGGAAAAACTGGTCAAAAGTATACTTCTCAGGATGAGAAACAGGTTACTCTGTTTCTGTTTCCTTCCTCTCTGGGGGAAAATGCTCTTTGGCTAGGAAAATACAAAATGTGCACTAGAATCACACAATGGGAAGAACAGGAATGGAAAAGTAAAACAAGAATTGGCAGTAATGGATGTGGAAAAAAAGGATATATATATTTTGATACCTTGAAAAAGAGTTAACAGTAGAATGTAGATATAAATTGACATCATTATTGATAATGGTCTTTAAGGAAGTGAGGAAACGAGGAGGTACTAGAGTCTGTAAGAAGTATGTGTGTACTCAAAAAGTGAAAATCATGGATTCTACAAACTACTTCTTTGTAATTTTGACACTGATCCCAAAAATATTTTAACCAGGAGAACCGTGAAGGTCCAACCTTGGGCCCAAATCACCAAATGCAAATGTATGAGCTAGAAAAACAAATTAGTAGCAGCAAGTATAATAATACAGGGACCCAAGAGTTTTTATTTGACTTACATACTGTAAGGGTAAAAACAAATACAAAATTACTTTGAATTTTCCCTGGCCCCAAAACTCCCCTTCCCATCAAGATTTTTTCAGCTAATCCTTTAGAAAACTTAACTGTAAACTTATTTTCTGAGATATATGTGAATCTTTTTAAAAGCTAAATAAGAACCTGCCAGATATGCATCTCAGAAATGTGTTTCTTGGGGACCTGGGAGACATTTGAAATGTGAACACGAAAGAGGATGGTGTTCTGTCTTCCTGTCTCGGTGGGAGCCTGGGATAGGTGCGTAGCTACAAGTTGTAACTTTCTGCTTATCACAAGAAGTTTATTTTTCCTTTGGATACAGACAACATGTTTGTAATGGGTTGGATTTGCCTGGGTATATAAAAAAGGACGAGATTTTGTATGTCTTGGCGATCTCCCTGGAAGGCTCCCAGTGACAAGCACTGCAGTCTTGGTTTAATGCTCATTCAATAATAAAACTTTTTATTCTTTTGGTGGTTTGTAGAGGTGATTTTTCTGAGTTGGCAGGATATTTTATTTTAAATTTCCCCAATAATGCTTAGTGAATATCAACAGTATTGCCAAAAGAATTAGAGTGAAGAACATTTTCTAGAACGAAGAAGGCAATAGCTCTACTCTACACTAGGCTTGAAGTAGTGTATTTATTCTGGGTGCAACCTTACAAGGGTTAAAAGAGAAAGGTATTCAGAGAACAGCAAGGAGAATACTGAAGGAACTCAAAGTATGTAGCACGATGACTAAAAGAACTGAGAATTTTTAACCTGGGAAAGAAAAAAACACAAGAGTAAAGGTAAGGAAGAAGAGAGAGCAGGGTATAATTATAAATTAAAGGTTTCTTTCCAGTTGGAAGAGGGCAGAGATTTGTTCTATATAAATAAATATATAAATAAATATATAAAATATATATTTACTTATAAATTATTAATTATATTATAAATATATTAAATAAATTTCTATCCAATATAAGGAAGAGAGCATTACCAACAATCCATTACCAAATGAAAAGAGATCTTTTCATTCCTAATGTGGTTCAGTCATAAGTTGGACCACCACCTGATCTGGATAAAATATAAAGAATTCAAGTAGTCTTTGGATTAGATTTTTCTAAGATTCCTTCTAATCATGCAACAATAAAATCCTATGACTCTTCTAAAATATTTCTTTACCTCTGTACCAGTGTTGGTTTATATTTTTAAAAAAATTACTTTCTATAATTATTAAAAACAAAATAAAACTATACAAACCTCAGCAGCAGCATAACCAGGGTATACTTCAACACCAAGGGTTTCTGCTTGCTCTCCCATCCAGCTTACTAAATGTCCCAAGCGTACAATGTAATTGCCATGATTATTCATTGGAAGACCTACAAATAAATGCTTAATTTATAAATCTGACTTTTTATTGATAAGACATCTCAAAAACAAATACTTAACTTAAAAATTCTAATCAACGTATAATTTCTGCATAAATATACACATTATCTTATGGTCACAATTTCAATTTATTTTCTATAATTTTGGTCTAGAGTTCTAATTATTAAATTTAAAACATTACAGCATTAAATTAAAAATTCCTAGTTGGCTTAAAATCTAAATTTTTCTAGACTGGAAGACAAAAGAACTGGGTTCCAGTCCTGCTTTCCCATAAGCTAGCTATATAACTCTGGGTAAGGACTCAGCTTCCTCATCTGTAAAACGATAGAATTTTACCAGATGAATGTAGTTCCTTCCAACTGTGGAGTGTTATGATTCTATGAGTATTTATCATATCTTACCTGGAAGAATTGGCACAGGAATTCTGTATTTCTCTGTTAAAATTCCAAACCTGTCTTCTGTTACAGGAGTGTTAAGTGGGGCCTAAAAACACAATATGGAAAGAAAAGGAAGCTTTTAGTCACATTTGTACAGGTAACAACAACAAAAAAAAAACTACATAAAAATGTAAAGGGAACTACCCTCCTCAATTTTCTTTCATCATTTTCTTTAGAAAACTTGGACTGTAAATCCTTTTTTTGTCTCTTTGACATGTATGAAAATCTTTTTAAAACTTAAATAAACCAGCTTTGCATCCCAGGAATGTCTTTCTTGGGGACCTTGTAGATGTCTTTGAAATGTGAACATCAAGGAGGATGGCTTCCTGTCTCCCTGTCTACGGGAGTTTAGCCTACGAGCTTCCTGTTTGATGAAAACATAAGACAAGTTTAATTTTTCCTTTGGATAAAGATAGTTAACATGTATGTAATGGATTGTTTCTGCCTAAGTTATACAGGGCTTTGATGTGAAAAACTTTTTCTGTCTATTAGAATTGTTATCATGTTAATAATCATTCAAGGCTATTTTTAAAAATACAATATTGAAAAGAGAAAGTTAATTAGGCATAATTAAAGTATTTATACTTTAAAGGAGTTTGATATTTTAGAAAGAACAGCAGAGATTAGATTTTTGGAATTTAATTTACTCCACACAGAAAGACTACAGAAATACTTATATGTTTTAACTTTACAAAGTATATTCACAGATACTAAATACTCTAACCTTAAAGGAAGGGTAGATATAATATGATCCATCTTACATAAGAAAAAACTGAAATATATAGAGCGTAAAATTTTGACAAGGTCGTACACTTATGAGAGCAGTAAAACCAGCACTTGGTTCTCTGTGTATCATGCCAGCGCCTTTTCTGCTTAGGTGTGGGTGACCATGATTCACTACTTTGGAAAATTAGATTAGATTAGATTATCCTCTTTGGCTTTAGATATTGCAATGTCCTAGGAAATTTAGATAACACTTTATTTATTTTTATTATTATTATTGTTATTTTTAATCCTCACCCAGGGATATTTTTCCATTGATTTTCTAGATGGAGTGGAAAGGAGGGAGGGAGGGGAGAGAGAAACATCTTTGTGAGGAAGACACATTGACTGGCTGCCTCCCGCAAGACCTCGACTGGGGCCAAGGTTCAAACCTGCAACCCAGGTATGTGCCCTTGACCAGGAATCGAACCCGTGACCCTTTGGTCAGCAGGCCGACACTCTAACTGCTGAGCCAAGCCAGCCGGGGAAAGATAACACTTTATTAAAAACAATGATATAGCCCTGGCCAGTTTGGCTCAGCGGTTAGAGCGTCGACCTGCGGTCTGGAGAGACCAGGGTTCGGTTCCCGCTAAGGGCACGTACCTCGGTTGCAGTTTGTCCCCAGCCCTGGTCGGTTGTGTGGGTGGCAGCCACTCGATGTGTCCCTTCACGTCGATGTTTCTCTCTTTCTCTCTCTGTTCCTCTCTCCCCCCACCATTCTACCTGAACAACAAGATGGAAGAGTGTCCTCGGGTGAGGAAAAAAAAAACCCCACAAAAAAAACAATGATATAAACACCTATGGAGAAAGTTAAGAAATACCCTCAAAATCAAAGTGCTGTATTTTATTTGGTACAAATATTCAAAGATCTTCTCAAGATAATGCCTTCTCATAAATCCAGCATAATAATACAACATGTAGAAGACATTATATAAAAATGAGTTAATATTTTACAATTATAACTATATTTGATATGATTTAAACTATTTTTGTCTTTTTTATTTTGTTTTAGTCCTCACCCAAGGATATTGTTCCATTTATCTTCAGATAGAGTGGGAGGGAGGGAGAGAGAGAGGGAGAGAGAGGGAGAGAGAGAGAGAGAAAGATTTATGTGAGAGAGACACATTGATTGGTTGCCCCCCTCAATCCTGGAGGGCCAGGGACAAACCGCAACCGAGGTACGTGCCCTTGGCTGGAATTGAACCCTCGACTCTTTGGTCCAAGGTCCGACGCTCTAATAGCTGAGCCGAACTGGCCAGGGCTATTTTTGTCCTTTTAAATAAAAAAGTCAATAATTATCCTTTAAAAGATAAAATTACATGAAAAGGGTTTCCCATATTCCAATAATTTGGAAATAGAGATACAACGATTAGACGTTTCATAAGAAGCAATTTTCCATACTCCCTTCTCCTTCCAGTCTGGGAACAGTTCTTCAAAAGCCCGTGGATCAAGGCAAGCCCCTGAAAGAGTATGAGCTCCTATTTGAGCAGCTTTCTCCACAAGACACACACGGATATCCTTTTCATGTTTAGCAGCCAACTGCTTTAGCCGAATAGCGGCAGAGAGCCCTGCAGGGCCGGCACCAACTATTACTACATCTGCTTCTTCTGCAAACCTCTCCATATTCACTCCTAGGAGGAAAACAAGTTTTAAAAATATATAAAAGTCTGGGATGAATATGACCTGATAAAATCACATACCGGCTTAAAAATACCCACTATACTCTAGAACATTATTATTTATAGAAACTGCTCCTCTGCTTTGTATGAGAATTATACTAAGTATATTATTGTATTAATTAGATGGTCCCTTACTTCTGTTCCAGTGCATGTTTTATTTTAGTTTCCATAAACCAACTTTGGCTTTGAGATTATTACAAATTTAGCAAATATTTGTTTTTCTGCATATTAATACATATTTTATCAATCTATGTAATATGAGATGATTTTCCACTACAATGAAAAATATTTCCCTCTACAAAAATGATACAAAATATCTATAAGTTTCAACAATTTCACACAAATTATCACTTACCTTCCCATCGTTTGTCCTTATCCCGGGGATAAATAGTATAGTGGGTAGTAATTCGAGGTACAACGGAAGTTGAAGCCCATCTTGTAGCACACAGAGGTAGATAATTTTTCTTAAGTTTTAAGGCATGAAAGCACTGATATGCTGCACAAAAATCATTAACATCATTATTATTTTTTCAATTAGTTTTCCTCAGAAGTAGACTGAAAAAATATTTTTAAAAAAATCTAGGATTGGTGATCAGAGCTGGTTTCTAATGAGTTTTCTATCAATTAGACCTAAGACCTTAAACAATCATTTGATTTGTTTCCTCATCCAAAAAAGTAAAGGGTCAAAGATGATCTGTAAGGTACCTTCATGACCTAAAATTGCATGATTACACATGATACCTTATATTTAGAAACTTGTTTATATTCTGACCCCATCAAAACAGAAAACATTCAGTGAATAGTCAGATCTATGCTGTAGAGTTGTTGGTTGAGACATAACCTGAAATAGACTGTACTCTCTCCTACATGAGCAACTCAGTTAGCTTTTTCTCATAAAGCAATGTTTTCAAAGTATAATATTTTCAAAGTATCTAATAGATGAATATATTCAATTTAACTCATGTTTAACCTATAAATAGGATGATCACAGAATTTATAATCCAAACAAGATCTTTTGAGGGTAATAAGGGCAGTATTGATGATTATATTGAAACAATATGGGCAAACACGGGTTTTATAATCAGCTTCTTTTTAAATTAGGTTGACTCTTGTATATAGCAATATTTTCTAAGAGCCTAAAAAAATGTATTTATAATCTGAGTCAACAAACAGAATTTTATGGAAACAAACAGAAGTGTAAAAAGATTTATCTTTTATTTAAGAAAGTTCATTAAACCTCTGTTGTCCTTAAACCTTCAACTCTGTCTCCTTCCTCCCTTAACTGGAGGAGATAACCTCGAAAATCAAACCTCAGAAAGACAGAAGCAATTAGATAGGAACTTTCTCAATCCCTTGGCAACAACCTCTAACGTAATTTGTATTTGTGTGCATCCTTTGCTCATTCTCTCAGCTTATTCACAATACATGTCTTTTCTCTTCACTTAGATTAATCCTTCCACCTGGATGAGGAAGCTAATCCCTCCCATCTTCCTAGGGACATTCCTCCATCTGATAGCCTTTCCTCCTTCATAGCTCCAATTTCTGACTCCCTTCTGTGGTATTCTCTTTGATAAATCCTTCCCATCACACACACACACACACACACAAAATTCCTCCTTTGGGACTAACCCTGACAAATAAAAACTTCTATTTGGAGCTATTATAATTAAAAGTTGGTTATGGGAGAAGGAATAGAATAATCAAAGGAACAGAACAAAGAATTCAGAAACCGACAGTAACATAAGGATTCAGTATATGATAACAATGCCATTTCAAATCAGGGAGAAGAGATGGTTACTCATTAAATGGTGCAGACAAAGGTAGAACGTCATTTCGAAAATAGCATTTCTCTCCTCCTTATATTAAAATGAATTCCACTTGGTCAATGATTTTAACAGAAAAAGTTCAAGTATAAAAGATAATGGCAATATATCCACAAATTATGTGATTTCTCCTGCTTCTGAGTGTGGGCTAGACTTGGTGACTCACTTATGGAAACAATATTAACTTTACAGTGGAGAAATATGGCAGACACTTTAAACAAGTGATCAAGTTGAACACTACCAGCAGTAAGACATACTTGTGTCACATACTCCTGATATGATGAGAAGGGCTCTTCATCTGTATGGTATGCTTCCACCAAATCTATAACCTTAGTCTAATCACAAGAAATCATCAAACTCAGATTGAGGAACATTCCACAAAATGTCTGGCTAGTCTATACTGAAAGTGTCAAGGTCATGAGAAATAAGAAAAGACAAACTGTCACACTGAAGTAGACTAAGCAGATATGACAACTAAAAGCAACTGTGGTGCCCTGGATTAGATCCTGGAACAGAAAAGGGAAATCTAAATGAAGTCTGTAGTTTAGTTAACCGTATTGTATCAATGTTAATTTCTTAGTTTTGATAATTATACTATAGTTATGTAACAAATTAATCTGGGCAAAGGGTATATGGGAACTTGGGAACTCTGCTTTAAAAAAAAAAATCCCCACCTGGGGCTACTTTTCCATTTATCTTCAGATAGAGTGAGAGAGAGGGAGGGAGAAAAAATGGGGAGGGGGAGAGGAACATCAATGTGAGAGAGACACATCAATTGGTTGCCTCCGGCACGAACAACCCAGATCAGGGCCAGGATGGAACCGCACTGAGGTACATGCCCTTGACGGAATCGAACCTGCAACTCTTTGGTCCATGGACTGACACTCTAACTGCTGAGCCAAACCGGCCAGGGCAAGGAACTCTGCTTTTTAACTCTTCTGTAAATCTAAATTATTTCAAAATTAAAAAATTAAGATTATGATGATACAAAGGTAACACAAAAAGGATCAAAGACCTAAATATAAGAGCTAAAACTATAAAAATTAAAAAAAATACACACACACGGGTGTAAACTTTTGTGACCTTGGAACAATGGTTTCTTAGCAATGATACCAAAAGCAGAATCAACCAAAGAGAAAATAGATAAACTGTACTTCATCAAAATTAAAACCTTTTATGCTTTAAAGGATACTATAAAGAAAGTAAAAAAAATAATCCATGAAATGGGAGAAAATATTTGCAAATCATACATCTGATAAGGGACTTGTATCTAGCATATATAAAGAACTCATTTCTAATAATAATAATAATAAAAACTCAATTAAAACCAGACAAAGAATCTAAATAGATATTTCCCTAAAGGAGATATAAAAAATGGCCAATAAGCAGATGAAAAGATACTCCACATCACTAACCATCAGGGAAATACAAATAAAAATCATAATAAATTACCACTTTATATACACTAGGATGGCTATAATCAAAGGCAAATAACAACAATTGATAACAAGCATGTGGAGATATTAGAACACTCATATACTGCTAGTAGGAATGTTAAATGGTACAGTCACTTTGGGAAAAAAATTTGGCTGTTCCTCAAAATGTTAAATATAGAGTTTCCATGTGACTCACGCCTAACTATATACGTGAGATAAATAAAAACATATGTCTACATAAAAACTGTATATAGATGTTCATGGTTACATTATTCATAACAGCCAAAAAATGAAAACAACTCAAATGTTCATTAGTGAATTGGTAAATAAAAAGTGATAATATCCACACAATGGAATATCATTCAGCAATGAAAATAAGTTTAGTGATATATGCTACAACATGGATGAATCTTGAAAACATTATGCTAAATGAAAGAAGCCAGCAACAAAAAACCTACAGATTATGAGTCCATGTACATGAAATATCCAGAATAGACTAATTTATAAAGACAGAAAGTAGATTAGTTGTTGTTGGTGCTGGAGGGGTTGGGGAGTGATTGCTAATGGGTTTCTATTTGGGGTGATGAAAATGTTCTAAAACAGACTTGTCGTAGTGGTTGCACAACTCTGCAAATATACTAAAATCCTTTGACTTGTACACTTTAGATGGTGTGAACTGTATGGTATGTAACATAGCTCAATAAAACTTATTAAAAAAGAATATTTACAGTCACATACAAAAGATTATGGGGAAAACACTGGTAACTGTCTTTTTAGAATCTTGGATTTGAAAAGGTTTTTTAAAATATGTAAAAATCTCAAAAATCATTAAATCATTTGACTAAAAATTTAAAACATCTATATGACTCAAAAAATGATATAAACATAAAATACATTAATGCTTTCTTTAAGTGTCATTCTTTCTGTAAAGGCAACTAGAGTTATAAATCAGAAGCATTAAAAGACCAACATGAGGGAATGAAAAGATAATTCATAGAGTAGAAGAAAATATCTGCAAAACAGCTGATAAAGGGCTGTTATGCAAAATATAAAAAGAACTCATAAAACTTAAGAAAAACAAACACCTCAATTAAAAAATGAGCAAAAGATCTGAACTGACAACTCACCAAAGAAATGAAGATATACAGATAGAAAATAAGCATATGAAAAGATGCTGAACATCTTATGTTATTAGGGAACTGCAAATTAGATACTACTACACATCTATTAGAATGGCTGAAATCTAAAACAAGACAACACCAAATGCTGATGAGGATGTGAAGTAATAGAAAGTCTCATTCATTGCTGGCAGGAATGCAAAATGATACAGTCATTTTGGAAGACAGTTGGGCAGTTTCTTACAAAGCTAAATATGCTTTTAACATATGACCCAACCATTGAGATACTTGGTATTTACCCAAATGAGTTGAAAATTAATCTACACAAAAACCTGCAGTCAAGCAAGATGAATAAGCTCTGGGAATCTGCTGTATAACACTGTACCCATGGTCAACAATAATGTTTTATACATTTAAATTTTTTTCAAGAGGGTGTATCTCATGTTAAGTGTTCATATGATAATAAAAGACAGAAAATATTCAGGATTAAAAAAACACTTCCCATGAATTTTTACAGCAGCTTTATTCATAACTGTCAAAACTTGGAAGACGTCCTTCAATGGGTGAATGGATAAACAGACTGTGGTGCATCCATACAATGGAATATTATTTATTACTCAAAAGAAATGAGCAATAGCCATGAAAATACATGGAGAAAACTTAACTGCGTATTGAAAGAAATCAATATAACATTCTGGAAAAGGCAAAACTATAGAGACATTAAGAAGGTGATTGCCAGGGGTTCAGAAAGAGAGAAGAAGGGATGAATAAGTCAAACTCAGGGAATTTGGGGGCGGGGAGTGGGGGACTGAAACTATTCTGTATGATAATGTAACTAATGACAGATACATGTCATTATACATATGTCAAAACCCACAGAATGTACAACTATTGTAAACTATTATTAATAATAATGTATCAACATTGGTTCGCCACTTGTACCAAATTTACCACACCAATGCAAGATATTAATAGGGAATGAAGGAGTTATGGAAACTCTATGTAAATTCTGCTCCATTTTTCTCTAAACCTAGAACTGCTAACAAAAAATAAAATTTATTATTTAAAAACAAAGACAAAAGGGGCAACGTAAAAAAGTCAGTGGTTAAGTGCACAGGATTTGGAGTCTGTCTACTTTGTGTTTGAATTCTTTTAATAGCAATGAAACTTTCAGCAAGTTATTTAACTCTTCCCTATTGCATTAGCTCTCAAGTTTATGGTAAATCTTTGCCTTGAAAATACGATGGCATAGGATCTATTATGTGTCTTACACAAAGCAAGTAGCTAATGTATTTGTTAAATGGACAGAAACCTTCCTAGTTAAAATTTCAACTGTCATCCAAAAACATGCAAATCTATGGTTTAATTTCCTAAAACTAATTCTTTAATTCTAGGGCAATAATAATAATGAGGACTTTTCTAATTCTTAACTTGTCTCTTATAATGAAGCATCTATCTGCAAATGATCACTTTTCTAAATATGGCCTACAACAAATAAACAGTAAAGATCAACAAAGACTTTTGCATGGATTTGGAATATAGGGTGGGACAAAAGTAGTTTTACAGTTCATATGAAAAATAATACAATAATTAGTAAACAATAATACAAGGATAAAGTCTGTTTTGCATACCCACAATTGTAAATCTACTTTTGTCCCACACTATATATAATAAAATTTACATTTTCATAAACAAGAACAGTTAAGAATTTTCTATTTTAATACCACATCTTATCCTTCATGACCTTATGACATATTTGGGGCAGCTACAATTCCCATTTAGAATAGAGTGAAAGAAATTAAGAAAATTCCAGCCAAGCTGAGTCTCAGTCCTTCCATCATCAGTCAAATTCTGAGACTACAGTGGGTCTGAAATGATATCTGAAGTGATGGAACCTGAGCTGTGGTGAAATAAATTATTTTCTTTCTGGCATAGGATAATTATTTTTATTCATTAAACCCAATTGCAGAATTAATATATTTTTATGTTTTATTCTTTCCAATAAAATGATTTAAAAAAAAATCTTCATGCAAGATGTGTTTATTGATTTTAGAGAGAGAGGAGGGGAGTGAGAGAGACAGAAAAACAATGATCAGTTGCCTTCTATAAGCGCCCTGACCAGGGATTGAACCTGCAACCTCTTGGTGCAAGGGACAATGCCCCAACCAACTTGGTCACCCAACCAGGGTTCTCCAATTAAATGATTTTTTTTTTTTTACTAAAGTAAAAACCTGGCACCAGACAATCAATAATAAAAGATTATGATGACTGCAGAAGGGGAAGAGATTTGGAATGACAGCGCTAAGGCCTTTTAAACACTAAACGTGCAGCTGGTGTGATTCAGTGGTTGACTGTGGACCCATGCACCAAGAGGTCGCTGGTTCGATTCCCGGTCAAGACACATGCCCAGGTTGTGGGCCAAATCCCCTGTCGGGGGCATGCAGGAGGCGGCCAATCAATATTCTCTTTCATCGATGTTTCTCTCTCTCTCTCCCTCTCACTTCCTCTCTCTCTAAAAAATCAATAAAGAAAAAAAAAAATTTTTTTTAAAGTCTGTTTTTTATAATCATTCTTAAGTTGGCAAGTAAACCAATTTTCTCTATTTCCAAATGCATAGTAAAAACTGTTTTATCAGGAATACTTATTTAAACCTTAGATAATCCTTCACATATCCTAAATCTTTAAAAAACGTATATAAGATAGAAAAAGATAGAACTCAGTTCCAGAGTTCAAATAGATACATACAGTAATATCATTCAAAACAACATTTACTAAATTATCTATATTTTTATTAAAAATATTTAAAGTTTTAGTTTAGTGTAGCATTACAGTAGTTTACTGTTAAGAAGTTATCATTTGCTTCTGCAAATTGATGATTTGGTATCAAAACTGTAATTCTATTGTTTATACAGCTAGTGATTTTCTTGAGAATATTTGGAACTGGGTAGTCTAATTTTCTCCTGGGGGTAAAAAAAAAAAAAGTCATGACCTTCACTCCTTTTCTGAAAACAAATCTGATATTTCACTTTAAAAATGTGTACACTTAGGCACCTTGGCTGAATTTTGGTAGAGAAGTGAGCTCAAAAGTCCACTGAACTCATAACATCACCCTATTAAAGTCACTAACACTAGGCTGTGAAAACGGCAATGATTTAAGCATCCAAGGAAAATGGAAATGGTAATTTTGTTAGCATTTAGGCCAAGAAGGACTTCTAACTTCAACTAAATTAGGCAATAGGGCAGACAGCATCTGACTACTTTGCTATTCCCCTGGAAAAAATCCCCAAAACATATCTACACATTAGGTGTAGTAATACATGCATGAGTAAAAGGAACTTTAAACAAAATTCTACTTAGTTAATATATAATGGTCAAATTTGACAGAATTCAACTTTAATGAAATTTACATAAGAATATCCTTTAATTTGCTGTATGTATACTTGTTTATTCCATAACCAAAAATTAACCTAAATAATAAAATAAAAATTAAGCCAGTTGTGAGAGAATTTAAGATCCTGTAGTGAACTTTTTTGGAATTTTCAAACTTTTTTTAAAGTAAAACATGACAAAACACCATCCAACTACATCATTCTACCTTTTTTTTTTTTAAGTGAAAGGAAAGGTAATGTAGTATTTTTCACGAGCCATCGTGAGGGTTCCAGGGGCACCCCCTAACACGATAAGCCCCTAGGGTTAATTTTAGACAATGTAGGAAAATTCCTGGCTCCCCATATAATTAGGCAGCATATGAATATTAATCATGATGTGACAGATCAGACTTCCAATTATTAAAAATGGGCGAGGATGGCGCCCAAGACGCAACTTAGGTCAAGACCAAGGAGAAAAACTATGCAAATATTATTTTATCCATTTCCAACAATGTAACTGGTAACACCTGAGCTTTGGGATAAGGGTCAGGGCCAGGATTTGGGACCATTGAGCTCAGGAGTCCACAGGGGGCCGTGCTGATAAATTCCCTCCGCTCATGACCTTTAGCCTAGTTGTCAATTCTTCGGAGTGGGAGGATCCCAGGGCCCACCACAAGGCGCAGACAGCGCGACCTTTGTCCTAGTTTAGCTGGAGAAAGCCAACGAAGGGGAAATGGGAGGAGCGAGGTGCCTACAGACTCCAGGTGTGACCCTGTCAGTTTTTCCCTAACCACTCGACCTTTCCCACTTGTTCGCCTCCCGACATTCCCTCTCACCGGGGCAGGACAGCTTGGCCAGCGGCACCAACATGTTCACTGTAATCAGGACACTCGTCGGACACAGCGGAAGGAGGACTGCCAGTGGCTCGCCGCGGGTGCTGGACCTCTAGGCCTCGTGGGGTGCCATGACCTGCCCCGAGGCACAAAGCTGAAGTTTGCCTCTCGGCTCAGTCGACCGCTTTGGCTTCACGGCGTTCCCGCCTCTCTCTCGTTCTGCGCCGGCGCCACGCGTGACGCACAGGCCAGCAGCGGTTTCCGGGTCTTGTACCCGAGAAGGAGAAGGAAAGGGACTCCAAATCCCAGCGCGGCCTGAGACCTCAGGTTGTGGGTTGAGCCTGGGCTGCGGTCTCACGAGTTCCATAGTGCAACGCGCCCGCAGCCACGCGTAAGGCATGCTGGGAGTTGTAGTCTTCTGCTGAAGAACCTTCTAAGCCTGTGTGGAGCTTTGTGCTGGGGCGGTGAGTTGCCCGGAGTGGATCGACTGGAATCTGATTGGCGGTCGGAAAAATGTACCGTCTTCGCGGGCAGACACCCACAAGGAGACTGGGCGGGACTTCGGAGAGAGGAGGCGGGGCTCCTGGGGTTAGGGCGCGAGCAGTTGAAAGGTAGTTGGTGTCGGTTCCGCTCGGCTCGGATTCGGCAGCCCCAGCACTTCATGGCAGACCCCGAGGAGATGCGGGTTTCTTCGCAGCCCCCGCCGCCTTCCTTCTCTCCCTCGTCTTCTGACGCCTCTTCACCATCTCCCCGCGGCGGCCCAGTGAGTTTGGACTGGCCAGTTCCAAGCAGGAGCAGCGGCCGAACGGTGGACCGGCTGGAGGAAGTGGAGCTGCAGATCGGAGACGTGAGTGTCGTCGGGCAGGTCCCGGGCCGCGCCCCCATTCGGCGCCCGTTGGAGGACGGCCCGCGGCGGGGCGGGGAGGGAGGGCCTGGGAACCCGCACACCCAGCCCGGCGCGTCCGGTCCTCCTGCCTCCTGATGGTTCCGCCTTGAGATACAGTGTCGAGGAGGTAGGGGTATACCTCCACCTTCCCTATCCCTCAGTCTTTTCTTTTAGCCTCGCCTTCTGGTTTCTATCATCCCTGTAACCCGAAACCGCGCAGCTCTGCTGCCAGGACGTGTGCGGGCTGTCTGCCCTCGCACCCTCTCCCCTGGCTGGCTCTGGGCGCTTGGGATCAGGCTGTGATTTCTCTCTCCGCGGGACTGACGAGCCCGCTGTTCTATTTGGCCACCTGCCCAGAGCCGACTGACAATGCTTTTGTCTATCCCGGGCTTGCTTTGCGCTGGTCCCGGTTTGGAGGAGTGAGCCCCCGCCCCTGTAGCCCAGATGGGTTTCGTTAACGGTTATAGTCAAAGATCCCTCCCTATGATTGCTAGAATATGTGGTCTGGTTGGTTTCAGTTGAGTCTCGAATTTCCAGAAACTAATGCGCGCGCGCGTACGCACACACACTGCACCCCCCACCCCCGCAACCCTAACACACAGACACCATCGGAGAGGGGTCACAGTTTCAGTATTTAAAGACTCTTGAGTGGATCAAGTGAATGAAGCATTTAGAGTGTAATCTTCCTGAGAGAACGTTATGAAATAGACCCTCCTGTGCAGATTGGAAACTGGGGAGTGAACTCGATTATATCATGGCTCAAGTATTTGTTGTTGTTGGTTTTTTTTTTTTCCTTCCAAAAATGAACAAGTCTGATACAGCGTCTATTTTTGTTGAACAAGATGGGTTTCAAGTGAACACGTACAGTCAAGTGCAGATGTGTTATCTAGGAACAGTTTTGATTTATATCGTAAGTGAAGAAAACATTTAGGAAATGAGATTTACACCAAGAGTTGGATATTTTTTGCATGTATTTTGATTATGTTGATTTTGTCAGCTCACAGTATCTTTTCTTTGGTGTATACATTTTCATAGTCTAAAGTGTTCACAGGTAAAAAAGAGGGAACAATGCCCCTGTTACCCAAATATCAGTAAGAATTGTGATGAAGTCCTTCAGCTTCTTCTGGTACTTAATGTCAAGGGATCCAAGTCACCTTGTTGAGCTAAATGAGACTACCGGCTTGCTATGTCTCAAACATATTGGGTATCTTTCTAGCAGACATATTTCCTCAAAGCTTAATTCATATTAAAGAATTTTTTAGGTTCCCTGAAAGAGCTGGTGTTTTAATTTGAAGTTTTTTACTTTTAAAGAAAATAATTTAGGCATTGGATTTTAAGGTTTTAAGCTATTTTTAGACCATTTATAAATGACATGAGTGTAAAGAATAACCTTCTATTGTTATTTTTTTTCTTTAATTTCAGGCAGCATTTTCATTAACCAAACTTCTTGAAGCCACATCTGCAGTATCAGCTCAAGTGGAAGAGCTTGCCTTGAAATGTACGGAAAACGCACGTTTCCTTAAAACATGGCGGGACCTCTTGAAAGAAGGCTACGATTCTTTGAAGCCTGACAACTGATTTGACTGTAGAAAAACTTATGCTTCCTCTTTTATGATATTTTCACATGTACTATATGTATAGGATAATCTCCAGTAGTTCTATATACTAAAAATGAAATTTTTCTTGGTTTTCTTCACTTTTGTGAAAGCAGAATACTGTTATTTTTGATGCTGGCTAGTATTTGTTTACCTTAAGTACTTTGTCTAAACTTTCATAAAGTTTATGAAAGTTGATTTCATCAGTAGATAATACCACAGTGTTACCAGGAGCAACCTAGGTAGAACATTATTCAATTTACAAGAAGATGCCAAGAATGGCAGCATTTGAAGTTGAGCTTCATTTTTATGGTCCAAGGAAGGTAACTTTAAGGTTAGTAATATTAGATCTAGCTCTATTAGTCTAAGTTCTCTATAACCAACCACTATATCTTATTTACTTCCATATCTCCAGCACCTAGAACAGTGTCACGTAAAAGAGTCAACCTCATTGACTTGAAGGAAAAAAAAAAATTTTTTTTAATGGGGATTTGAACTTTAACTGATAACAGCTTTTTAAAATGTATTTTTTGCCCTTCTATGATGCTTTTTAAAAAAGGCTTGTACTTCAGAAAATGAAAGCATATATAGAAAGAATTTTCCCCCTATTTATTTCTAAGATTAACTGCTTCTACAAATATTTTTTGCATTCCATGTTGTTAGGCCTTTGATTGTTATCTAAAGTGCCTTATCACAATTATGGCTCTGTACTATTACTTTTGGAGCTTTAAACAGTAATTCTAAATGCTAAATATAATAATTTTAAAGAAGTAACTGTTTTTTAATATGATTATTTTCATATTATGACTTTATTGATAATGTTCTGTTTTACTTGTCTTTTATCTTATGTTGCTTGTCTCTCCCTCTTTTTTTTCTTTATTTTTTTTTTTTTTTAAGAGAGGAAGGGAGAGGGAGAGAGATAGAAATATCAGTGAGAGAGAGAACATCGACTGGCCATCTCCTGCATGCCCTCCACTGGGGATTGGGCCCACAACCTGGGCATGTGCCCTGACTGGAAATCGAACTTGTTGCATGGGTCAATGCTCAACCACTGAGCCACACCGGCAGGGCTCTCCCCCCCTCTCTTTGGTGGTTTGTGTCATATGTCAATGATTAAGCCAACTAGTTCTGTACTATATAACTTTGGACATTTTTGATATAACATCTTAATTCCTTGTAGATATGGAGATGTATATAGAACTGTATTCTAACGCTCCACAATGGGGTTATGAAAGGGGACAAATGGATGGAAAAGAATAGTTTTGTTTAGCATATTAGGTCATAGTTTTATTTTTTATTGATTTTTTTTTTTTTTTTTTTTTTTACAGAGAAAGGGAGAGAGAGAGAGAAACATGATCAGCTGCCTTCTGCATGCCCCCTACTGGGGATCAAGCCCACAACCCTGGCATGTGCCCTGACCCAGAATGGAATTGGTGCCATGCTCAGTTCACTGAGTCACACTGGCTGGTCATAGGTCTTGATTTTTTTAAGTTAAAGACACACAAATATGCGTATTTTGATATTAGAAAATATTTTTCTTATGTGTCATGAAAATTGAAATTTTAAAATGTACAAAAATAAACTTGTTAAAAGCAAATTTTATTTCTATCTCTTTGGTTTCATTGTTGTAAATGTTTTTTTTGAAATATTTCAAACATAACAGGAAAGGTGAATGATTTAACAGGCACCAATGCATCTCCATTATATAGATTTAATAAATGTTAGCATTTAGCTATATTTTCTTCAGATCTATGTATATGTAGAGGTAACTATTTGGAGAATTGGAAGGATGGAAGAGTGAGAGAATTAAATAGACAGGAAACCAAATGACTTCCAGGAAAATATATGAAAATATTTTAGATGTTAAAAGCAGTTTCAGATGTGTATTTTGTAAATTCACAGCATTTCTAAGACCCTTAAACATTGGTCACAATCTTATTGTGGGAATACATTTTATTCTGTCTTCAGGATTACTGCTTTTTTATTCTTTTCTAGATACTCTTTTTAAGAAAAATAATTTTCCATTCCATTATTTAATAATAGTAGTAATACTCTAGTCCTGGCTGAATCGCTTAGCTAGTTAGAATGTCATCCCTATATACCGAGGTTGCGGGTTTAATCCCTGGTCAGGGCACATACAAGAACCAACCAATGAATACATAAATAAGTGGAATAACAAAACAATGTTTCTCTTTCTTCCTCTCTCTCTAAAAATCAACTTAAAGAATAAATAAAATGATCAGGAGGAGTTAAGAAAATAAAAAAATAGTAAAACTTTATTTATTTATTTTGTTAATCCTCACCTGAGGATATTTTTCCATTGATTTTTAGAGAGAGTGCAAGGGAAAAAGGGAGGGGAAGGGGGGAAACAGCGATGTAAGAGAGAGACGTTGATTAGTTGCTTCCTGTACAACCTTGACTGGGGCCAGAAATTGAACCTGCAATCCAGGTACATGCCCTTGACAGGGAATCAAACCCATGACCCTTTGATCCGTGGGCCAATGCTCTACCCACAGAAAAACTGGCCAGGGCAATAATACTTTAATAATTCTAACAATCTTCTAAAATAATTTAAATGTATTTTTACTTTTTAAAAAGATTTTAAAAAATTATAGTCTAAGTAGAGAATTGAATATTATAAGAATTACAGCTTTCTATTCTGCTTTTTATTGGAAGTATACCACATTTCTCATGCTGAAAACTTATTGGAACCATTCCAAGTAAGAACAGAAAGGACTCAAAGCACTCCATATTTTTAGTAGAATTAAATTTCAGGTAATTTATTTTCAAAAGAAATCTATACAATTATATACTCAATAAATATGTTTTGATTCCAGTATTTTCATGTTTCAAACATTTTTGGTATATTGAAAAGTATTTGAAAACATTGTATTCCTTCTTAAAGGTTTCAGATTCTGAAAGCATAAAATTCCTATTGCTTAGACATCAGAAGAATTAACTAGCAAAAAAAGTATCTTATGATCTGGATGGCTGTGCAAACAGAAGGTAAATCTATCTCTTGATGACAACTGCTTCGTCAGAGCAAAACATGTACATACAGACTTTTCCTTCCTGAAGTTAAGTTTCTGAATGTGTGCATTCTAGCTCTTCTTTCTTTTTCCTTTTACTGCTTTATTGAGCTATAACTCATGTACCATAAAATTCATCAATCTAAACTGTATACTTCAGTGGCTTTTAGTGTATTCACAGAGTTGTTTATACATCACCATAATCAATTTTATAACTTTTTCTTTTGCCCTAAAAGATACTCTCCGCTTCTTAGGCATCACCCTTCCAACCTTCCCACCCCCAGTAAACTCTAATCTTTCTGTATCTATGAATTTGCTTATTCTAGATATTCATGCAAGTGGAATCAATCATACAGTATTTGTCCTTTTTTGTCTGGCTTATGTCACATTCATATGTATATATATATATATATTTATCCTCACCCGAGGACATTTTTCCATTTTTTGTTCAGATAGAGTGGGAGTAAGAGAGAGAGAAACATCGACGTGAAAGGGACACATCGAGTGGTTACAACCCACATGACCCAACCAGGGCCGGGGACAAATTGCAACTGAGGTATGAGCCCTTAGCAGGAACTGAACCTGGGTCTCTCTGGACCACAGGCTGACGCTCTAACTGCTCAGCCAAACTGGCCAGGGCAGCACATTCATTTTTTATGGCTGAATAATATTCCACTGCATGTATATACTACATTTTGTTTATCTGTTCATCAGTTGATAGGCACTTGGGTTGCTTCCGTCTTTTGGCTACTGTGAAAAGTGTCACAATGAGCATTTGTATATGTGTATCTGTTTGAGTCCTGCTTTCTTTCTTTGTTTTTATAAAACAATTTTTTCCCTTTATTGATTTTAGAGAGAAAGGAGAGTGAGAAAAACACTGATGAGAGAGAACATCGACTGGCTGCCTCCTGCATGCCTCCCACTGGGGATTTGGCCCACAACCTGGGCATGTGTCTTGACTGCAAGTCGAACCAGTGACCTCTTGGTGCATGGGTCAACACTCAACCATTGAGCAACACCGGCCAGACTTCAATCCGGCTTTCAACTCTTGGGTTCATACCCAGAACTGAAATTGCTGGATTGTATGGTAACTGTATGATAAGCGTTTGAGGAACCACTAATTTGTTTTCTATAGTGGCTGCAGCATTTTACATTCAAACCAGCAAATTGGAAGGAGTTTCAATCTTCTTATTCTTGCCAACGTGTTATTTTTAAAATTATAGCCCTCTTAGTAGGTGTCACATGTTAGCTCATTACAGTTTTGATTTGCACTTTCCTAATGATTAGTGATACTGAGCATCTTTTCATGTGTTTATTGGCCATTAGTATATCTTCTTCGGAGAAATGTCTGTTCAAGTCCTTTACCCATTTTTTAATTGGGCTGCTTGTCTTTTTTGTTGAGTTGTAGGAGTTCTTTAAATATTTTGGATATTAACTCCCCTCAGATATATGATTTCTAAATGTTTTCTTTAATTCTGTAGGTTGTCTTTTCACTTTTTTGATGTCCTTTGATACACAAAAGTTTTTAATTTAGATGAAATCCAATTTGTTTTCCTTCTGTTGCTTATGCTTTTGTTGTCATATCTAAGAATCAGTTGCCAAATCAAAGGTGCTGAAGATTTACCCATATGTTTTCTTCTAGAGCTTTATATCTTATATTTAGTTTGTTGATTCATGTTGAGTTAATTTTTGTATATGGTGTAAAGAAGGGGTCCAACTTCATTCTATTGCATGTGAATTCTCCCAGCATAATGTGTTGAAAAGACGTCTTTCTTCATTTGATTGTCTTGGCATTTTTGTTGGAAATCATTTGACTATAAATGTGAGGTTTTTATTTCTGGAGTCTCAAATTCTATTCCATTGATCTAAATGTCTGTCCTTATCCCAGCTTTTCACTCCTTAGCAATAATTTCACACTCCTTTTCCAATCCCACATGATGGTTCTCAAAGCAAAAACACAACTAGGCAGGAAATGACAGAGAAGTTCTGTTTTGAGTTGATATCAGAACATTTTTTTCATAGCAATAAATATATTGGCTCTCAAGTGTATGAAGACTTGAAGAGAGTTAAGATGAATTCTTAAAACAGAGTCTCTGTATTTTGCAAACAATCAGACATCTTCTCTGATGCTAGTGTGTTACAAAACCTTAAACCCTTATTTGAAAGTGTCCATGATTCTTATGTTTGCTGATATGCATAACAGACAAAACCCTACCTTAACCTAGGAGCTGCAGATGTACTTTATATGTTCTGCTGTAGACAGTTTAACATTGAACATCGAAAAGGTTCTATACTGTCTACTTTTAGGAACTGACTGCAGTGTTGTGCATATAGTGGATACTTAAGAAATGCAAAAAGAATCAGTGACTCTTAAGTAGAGTTCTCTTAAATTTCCTATGCAAAAAATGTGCTAGTATATACACATTATCAATATAACTTATTTCCCTAATTTATTTTAGCCATTAATGTAAATCATTAATTTTGTGAAATGCATTTTATACTAATAAATCACTTGTGAAGCACCCTAGTGGGCTTCAGTCAGTTATGAACAGGAATTGAGTCTAGTTGATTGAGACGTTAGTGACAATTCATTGGGGTCTGTGAAAAGACCTGGCTTCGTTAAGTTAGGTGGCATCTCCTGCAGCGGCCACATTTCTACCCAGACGAATGATGGGGAAGTTTTCCTATTTCTTTTGCTGCCAGTAGATCTTCTTTGTTTGTAGTTATTCCAAAACTGATGGATCATTTCTTTGAATGGTCTTGTAGTCAGAGTATAGAGAATTGGGTTCAAAGCACTATTGATAGGCAGAATAAAAATCACTACCCAAGAGGTTATGGTGCCTGGAAAAGAAAAATGAAATAGTTTTAATATTTATGGATGTTTGCAAGTTATAGAGACCCCTTTTCCTTGTTTCTTTCCCAGCCCCCTCTTAGAGTCTTTATTGTTTCCATTTGACGACACGTAATTAAATGTTAAGTCTATATGTATTTCCAGGATGTCTTTCCTGGGTGCCATTGTTTGAGGGGAATGGTGGTGCTGCAAAAGAAAACAGGATTCATTGCTAAACAGCTTTTCTCAAAAACATCAGAGAATTATTCTATAAGGTAGAAATATTTTCCATCGAGTGATTACATATTATTATAATATGATTCCATTTTAGGAAAAACTATTGTTTAGTATTAAATCATACCTTTTGAAATATTTAAAATATTAGATAGTACATATAGTATTGCTCAGAATATGTACTTATCTTTAAGACATTTCTTTTCAACTATTTGTTGATAGATATGCATTTTTTGGACTTTTCACTAGCTATTTCAGTAAAAACAGTTTTGATTAACCTTATTTTAGAAAATCACTGTAGTATCTATGCAACCACCAAATACTCAAATTTTTATTAAAATTTAATTAATGCTATCTTTCTGCTTTGTTGTTTTTTTTTTTTTCCCCCTCACCGGAGGACATTTTTCCATTTTTTGTTCAGACAGAGTGGGAGAGAGAGAGAGGAAGAGAGAGAGAGAGAGAAACATCGACGTGAAAGGGACACATCGAGTGGCTGCCACCTGCACAGCCAACCAGGGCCGGGGACAAACTGCAACCGAGGTACGCTCCCCTAGCGGGAACCGAACCCGAGTCTCTCTGAACCGCAGGCCGATGCTCTAACCGCTGAGCCAAATCAGCCAAGACTGTTGTTTATAAAATGTAAGCTATTATCACCACAAACCATGGGATATAATCAAATAAAAAATGTATGTTTATAGATTTTTTAAAATGTGAATACATACTGTGCTATACATACAGTTAACAAGATTTTGCACATTTCTGAAATTATGGTAAAATACACATAATCTAAAATTTACAATTTTAATTATTTTAAGTGTATTAAGTATATTTCACATTATCGTGCAACCATCACCACCATGCATGTCCAAAACTTTTTCATCTTGCCAAAATGAAACTCCCATAAATAACTCCACTTCCCCTTAACACCATTTACAACCTTTCTGTTTCTGTAAGTTTGACTACAGTTACAAATATAATATTTGTCCTTTTGTGACTGGCTTATTTCACTTGGAATAATGTTTTCAAGGTCCATCCATGTTGTAGCATGCATCAGAATTTTCTTCCTCTATAAGTCTGAATAATACTCCATTTTGCGTATATAACACATTTTGTTCACCCATTCATCCATTGATGGACCCTGGGTTGTTTCCACCTATTGGCTATTGTGAATACTGCTGCTATGAACACGGGTGTATGAATGTCTGAGTTACTGCTTTCAACTCTTGGATATATACCCATTAGTAGAATTGCTGGGTCAGTAATATGGTAATTTTATGTTTAATTTTTTTTGAAAAACCACCATACTGAGCCATTTTACATTCCTACCAGCAAAGCACAACAGTGCCACTATCTCCACATCCTCACCAATACTTGAAATTTTCTGTGTTTTTGATAAGTCATTTTTTTTTTTTTTAATCCTCACCCGAGGACATTTTTGCATTCATCTTCAGATAGAGCAGGAGGGAGAGAGGGAGGAAGAGAGAGAAACATCAATGTGAGAGGGACACATCCACTGGTTGCCACCCACACGACCCCAACCGGGGCAGGGGACAAACTACAACTGAGGTACGTGCCCTTAGTGGCAACCAAACCCGGGACTCTCTAGTCCTCTGGCTGATACTCTTAACTGCTGAGCCAAACTGGCCAGGGCTGATAAGAGTCATCTTAATGAGCGTGGTGCACATTATTTTTAAATATTAAGAGTATTTCCTTCCATCACCTCTCGTACTCCAGGGTAATGTTCTTTGAATTGCTATGTGTTCTGGGAAGAACAATTCTTACCTTTCCAAAATAAATAATTATTTGATCATCGTTTTGACCTATGTTCCTTTCTGGTCATCTTAAGCATGGGATTACCAAAATTTCAACACGTCGAGTGTAATTTATCTGAGTCATTGTTCCTTTCTCTAATAGTAATTGTGGTATTAGGCATTTATGGAAAGAATTGAACAGCTTCCTCCCAGTAAACATTTTACTGATGTAGAGAAACTGAAGTACATATAACTGACTTGCAATTCTTGAAACGAGTTAGTGTTAAGGATCTTAATTTTCTTTCTTAGAGATACACTGCAGAAACAGATATATTATTTCTTTACAGAAAGAGGAAAAAAGTAGTACCTGGTATTTCTACCTGAAGCAATGAAAGAAATTTCAGTACAAAAATGGGTATCCAGCATAATGCATCAGTAAATACAATAAAGAAAAACCGTTTGGCAAGGATCATCTCTTTTTTAATGTGATTCTGTATTTCAGTTGCAGTCACGGCACTCTGATGAACGCTGTAAAACATGCTTCCATAGGAGAAAACGATGATGATGAATGCCACCAAGTTAACACCTAGTTAGAACACAAAGGTCATTATTAATACATAGACATTCTTTCAAAACAAACAAAACACACCCTTAGCTGTTATTATTAAGATACAAAGACCATGACATGATTTTTGTTTTTCAGAAGAATTGCTCATGAACTTTTAAAAATTTGAAGTATTGTTGAAGAATACTTCAATGAGGAATAATGGAATGTTTAATTTTGAAATGGCATATTAAAATAAAGTTATAGTGATTCAACGAATATCTTGGGCCTATTCATCTTTCTAGTATCATTTTTTAATAATTAAATTTTGTTATATTTTGAAAAAAATTCCAAGAGAAAACATTTGTATGTCTACTCAAGCCAAAGACTTGTCTTGTTACTTTGAATTTGTTTATATTATAAAGGCAAAGAGTTAAAATATATTTTGCTTAGTATTATTAGGGTGAATGCATGACATGCAAGTGTTTAGTATCTTGTCTTTTATTAAGGTGTATCATGTTGGAATTTATATTGAAAAGAAAAATTAAAAAAAAACAAAAACAACCCTTTAGGGGATTGTGATAGAATCCACTACCTATGTCAATGAGAAAAACTGGTTAGAAGATCTAAATAAGAAATCTGTAAACATTAGAAGGTATAATGAAGTTCATGTGATTTATTGTAACATTTACATGGAAGGGCTCGGAATACGGAATTTCTTACCAAGAAAAATTGTAACTGAATAAATCTGGGCTCCAGTACTTTCTATATCTTCTGAATGAAGAGGGAAACACACTCCATTGTTGCCATAGTAATTTTTGAAAAATTCCTTATTGCTCAATGGAACGAATGCCACTATAATCCCAAAAATCCAAATGAGAATCAGCATTGTAATTGTTCTGCATTTTCTAGGTCTTAAAAATCTAAAAGGATACACGATACAGATATATTTTTCCAATGTCAGAAATGTTAAAAGTAATACTGATACTTCCGTAGACAGAATGGCCAAAGATCCCGCAAGCTGACAATGAAAACTCTCTATCCACAGCTGTGCATGTTTATTGTATTCTCCACGAAACTTTAGGTCAAAGGCTCCAATCACAAATAAATATATTCCCATTAGGCAATCAGCACCTACAGGGATCAATAAATTTCACAAATTTAGAAAAATAAATCGGTATAATGAAATTATCAATAAACATTAATATTTTAGTATATGTAATATGTTATATATAAAATATAATATTTTAGCAAAAAACAGCCAAGTTTCTTCTATCTTGGGGGGAGCTAATTTTCATTCTAAGAATTCATTTATGGGTAAGATCCTTTTATCAACTCTCCTTGATAATCATGCTTCTAGCACCCTTTACAGCTACATGCAAGTCTGTGAGAGCAGGAATCTTGTCTGTTTTGTTTTTGGTTCTAGTCCCATCATCTAGAAGTGTGAAACAAATGAATGAAATGCAGTTACATTAGGGACCAAGATGGGGATGTTGTTCTTTGGTTCACCTCTTCCACTGAAATTCAGCTTAACAAGCTAAAGACATCATCCAGAATTCCAGAGAGAATAATTCAGAAGTTGCTGTGATAGAGTAACGACTCTGAATTTTGAGGTCCATAATTCAGAAGACGAATAATTATGACATGCTTTGCAGTCAGTACAGTTTTAGGGGGCTTAAATTATTTACTCAGAGCTAACCTAAGCAAGCCTGTTCTCTCCGATTCTCAGTTCCCATTTTTACATCTTTGTCTGTCTCATTTTAGGCTCTCCCATTCCCCAAATCGGCTGTCAATGTGATGCCATACTTGGTATATTTGCTTTTTAAGCAAACATTATGCATCTTAAAATAGATGAGATTTTTTTTGCTTGCACACGCAGTCTACACCAAGTTCCTAAAATCACATCACTGTATAAATCATAAGGCTGACCCTAATCCTTAAATACGAAAATTCCATTCTAGCCTTCACCAGGGAAATTGAAAATTTTGTAACTAAGAATACTAACAACAAAGTAGTAAATAACTTCTGAGTCCTGTTTCTTAGGTAGCTTGCAATGAATAAAAACAACAACACACAATTAGGCATCAGACTTTGAAGGAGGGTAGGGTTAAGACATGGGATAGCACACATAAAAAAGCAAAATATCGCCCTGGCCGGTTTGGCTCAGCGGTTAGAGCATCGGCCTGCGGTCCAGAGAGACCCGGGTTCGATTCCCGCTAAGGGCATGTACCTCGGTTGCAGTTTGTCCCCGGCCCTGGTTGGCTGTGCGGGTGGCAGCCACTCGATGTGTCCCTTTCACATCGATGTTTCTCTCTTTCTCTCTCTTCCTCTCTCCCTCCCACTCTACCTGAACAAAAAATGGAGAAAATGTCCTCGGGTGAGGATAAAAAAAAAAGCAAAGCAAAAAAAAAAAGCAAAATATCATAGATTGATGCTTGCTTGATGGTATATAGATAAATTATAGGGCATTTTACTTACACTATAAACACCTTGACAACTAGTTTTTTGCTTATTTTTCTTTGTAGCCCTTATTTAACATAATACCTTGCAATCACATCTCAAAAATTTTAAGAAATGTTGTATGAACTAAAAAAATTCTCTTTAGATATTTCAAATCATGAGTGCAAAGGACTCTAGGAGCTCAGAGACCAGAAAAACAACTATCTGTTATGTCAATATTTATGAACTGGACATTCAAACAAAAAAGTAAATACAACTCTGTATATAAAAATGTGACCATGAAAGGTTTTATTCATAGTAAAAGATTTTACAGGCTTTAATAATATTTTATGCTTCCAGAAAAGAAAACTAATGAATAAGAGCTTGCTTATGAGACAAAAGTAATGGATGAGAACTTCATTAATCTATATGAGGTAACTGAGTTTTTCTTGTTTTAAAACTTATTTTCATATTCACCAATGGTACATCAAATAAGAGGTTAATCTCTAAAATAAAGAACTTACACAACTCAACACCAGGAAGACAAACAATCCAATTAAAAAATGAGCAAAGGTCCTGAATAGTCACTTCTCCAAAGCGGACATACAGATGGCCAACAGACATGAAAATATGCTCAACATCACTAATCATCAGAGAGATGCAAATTAATACTATAATGAGATGTCACCTCACACCTGCCAGAATGGCTACCATCAATAAATCAATAAACAACAAGTGCTGGTGAGGATGTGGAGAAAAGGGAACACTTGTGCACTGTTGGTGAGAATGCAGCCACTGTGAAAAACAACATGGAGTTTTCTAAAAAAATTAAAAATGGAACTGTCTTTTGACACAGTGATCCCACTTCTGGGAATATATCCTAAAAATCTGGAAACACCAAGTTGAAAGAATATATGCACCCCTATGTTCATAGCAACGTTATTTATAATAGCCTAGATCTGGAAACAGCCCAAGGGCCCATCAGTGATGAGTGGATAAAAAAAGCTGTGGTACATTACACAATGGAATACTACACAGCCATAAAAAGAAGGACATCTTCCCTTTTGTGACAGCATGAATGGACCTGGAGATTATTATGCTAAGTGAAATAGGCCTGTCAGAGAAAGACAAATACCACACGATCTAATGAACAAAATAAACTGGTGAACAAAATAGAACCAGAGGTATCGATACATGGAACAGACTAACAGCTGTCAGAGGGAAGAGGGATGGGGGACTGGAAAAAAAAATAAAACTTTCTCATCACTAAACTAATTTTATTTTCATTGTAGTGAATGTGAATATCTAAGCAAAAAGGAGAAAAATTTTAAATCTCATAATTCTACCCCTGTTTATTTATTTTCAAATAGCAAGTCCTTTTCATATTTTGAAACTATAATTCCTCTTCAATCCGGAAATACTCACAGCAGAGAGAGATGATTGACATGGCATGCAGCTTGTTCTCAGACCTGATATAAGGTCGCATACAAATGACAAAGATGTTTCCCAAGCACGTGACTGTGGACACAACCCAGACGAACACTCTCTGAATGATGTTTGCCAAGAGATTCTCTAGGGACGAGATTCCATCTGTGTTTGGTTTACAGCTGCGAACATGTGGTGCATAGCCACAGTACTGGAATTTCTTAAAATAGCTGATGTGCAAAGAGAAGGTAAAATGAGATTTTAAATTTAATTCAGTCGCACTATCCATTAATATTCATTCTCTACATTTTCTCAGTAGAAAGAAAATATCTTAATATAAGACTCAGAGGAATGTAAAAAGGAGGAATACTGAATCGTTAAACCCAAGTTTACTTCTCATTAATTTGATGTTACTGTAAAAGAACATGTGGATGTGAGCCGCAAATAGGCATAATGAACATCCAAGTGTTAGACATGTCTTAGAATACGGATAAGCTGTTAGCATGTGAGCAAGAGAATCCATTAAGAAAAGTTTTACTGGGTTTTTCGTGTTTGGTATGTGTAAAAACATTGTTACATGGCTCCGACTGTTGCTGCAACTGATCTTGATTTTGAACCTTCAGGGGAAGGGAGAGTTAAGTGCTTTCTTCTCTGCGTCCATGGCTTCCCTGTTACTGAAGTTACATCTTCTATAACTACTTGCTAGCATGCCCATCTCTCACACCCCATTAGGGTGCATATGTGTTGAGTGAATTCTTTCAGCAACAGAGAGACCTCCCTTGTTGATAAATACATTGCCTGGATAGTCAAAAATTATTATTGTGTCACCACCAACACCAACACTATTTATTGAGCATCTTCTAGGTTTCAGGAACAAATTCTCAAATTAACTCCATGAGGCAGGTATTAGTACCAACACGAGGAGAAGACTCTTCAATGGAAGCACATTATTTGCTAGGAAACTTTCTATTAAATGCAGAGATTGGGATATAATGAGATCTTTTTGCCTCTAAAGCTAGGTACTCTGGCAAAAAAATATATAAATGATCTTTACAGTACAAAGAGTTAGTAGTAACACAAGATAAAAGCTTGAAGTTACAGTAAATTGTCTTGTTTAACTCTTGTTGTCTGCATTCCTAGATTTGCCATGGTTTCTGCCCAATTCATCTTTGTTCCTTGAGTTGCTTCTTGGGTTTTGTGAGCCACACTATTTTCTTCTAATAAAGTCTGATTTGCTTAATTTAGTCGAAGTGTTTTATGTTGTGTGGAACCAAGGAAACTGTTATAAGCATTACCTATGAGGAACTATGGGAAACAAGAACAGACTGTACTATGTAGGATTTCAAAATGTAAGCAAGAGCCCTGGCCAGTTTGGCTTAGTGGTTAGAGCGTCGGCCTGCGGTCCGGAGAGACCCGGGTTCAGTTCCCGCTAAGGGCACGTACTTCGGTTGCAGTTTGTCCCCAGCCCTGGTTGGTCGTGCGGGTGGCAGCCACTCGATGTGTCCCTTCACGTTGATGTTTCTCTCTCTCTCTCCCTCCCACTCTATCTGTACAAAAAAATGGAAAAATATCCTCAGGTGAGGATAAAAAAACAAAAACCAAAAAAACCAAAATGTAAGCAAGACTCCAGAGTGGTGGTGGCTGACGTGACACGTTCTAAATTATTGAGAATTAATTCTCCTGGCATGGAGATCATTTTAATACCCATTATAAGATTGAATTCAACTAAAGAACATGTTTCCAAAGCATGTAATCAATGGTACAATGAGACACACTGTTTGAATAAAAGATTGTTCAACGTTTACGATTGTATCCACACACACTTACTTCAGTCATGCCCTGACACTGCGGGCAATGTTAGCTTCCTCCATTTATAGCAATGATTTCTTTAGCACTACTTTATGTTGCTTATATAAATTCCCATTTCTTCATCTGGTAGCACTTATACTATGTGCACAAATTATTAGCTCATTTATGAATAGTATCAAAGTTGAGGAGAACTTACAGGACCCAGTGGGTTCCTGCCATACTCATGTTTTCTGACATTAAAAATCTCCTGTGGTTCTGTTACACCATGGAAAACTAAATATCACCCTGCTCATTATTGACATTTAAGAGTTAATTATTGTTTAGGCAAATTAGTCACTGGAAAATGTTAACAGATCGGACTCATTGGGTATGGATGTATTAGCACAATATATGTGGAAACATAAACGATTAAAATCAAGGCGACGAACAAGAAAAACATCTGCTTACATGTGAGAGAGATTCATAAGTGGTTTGAACATCCTTTGTTGGATATTTGAAATTTCAATTCCTTCTAGGCTGCTAAAATATCAAATTAATTATCAAAATAACACGTTATACAGGGTATAATAAAACGAGTGTTTGTGAAGAATAATTTAATAAAATGCTGTTAGTTAACACATACTCTGAACCAAACATTCATATTCAGCCTGCCCTAGGCACTTCCCCAACTCCTTTTCAATCCTGTGACATACACATATATCTCTATATATCTCCCTTATTTGAATTTTTTAGATGCTCATAGATCATGGCACAATGTTTTGTGCATAGTAACTACTCAATAAATATTTGCAGAATAAATGAACAAGCATTATTAAGACAATATTAAAATAGCAGAGGAGTTTTAATTTTTTCTAATAATTTTTTTCTAATAAAATGCCATATTACTGAGGGAACACTTAAATGAAGTGAACAAAAGCTTATCTTGTAAGGCAATTCTTAGATTCTATCAGAATAATTTGTTATGGTGCAAGTAATGATTTATATAATCTAGAATATTTTATCTTGGGATAAAGATGAGTATATAAGTTCCCAGAAATCCAGTACTAATGGAGGAATGAATATATATATAGATGCCTTCAGAGGACCGAAGCAATCAATCCAATATAAGCTTCTGGTGATTATAGAAAAATATGAAGTGATTCATCATTATTTAATTTTCAGTTTACAAATACATAATATAAAACTAATAGTTATTAGTGATAGTCCAGTGAGCACTCATCGTATATGTTTTTGTGGAGCTTAACTAATATCCTGGTAATAAAGCTCCTGATTTGAAAGATTTTATAAATCTTATTTCATAGATTTTTATTTGTTATTAGTATACAAATAACAATTTCATCATAAAACATCCCCCATAAGCATATACTTACAGAGACTTGAGATTGACAAGAGAATCAAATTGGTCTGCTTGAATTTTCTGGATTGGGTTATAGGAAAGATTCCTGTTTTTAAAGAAAGGCAGCTATAAGTCAGTTCTAGAAAATGCTTGAATAGAGAGAAAGTGTATCTGCTGACTTTGGGTTACTTATAAATACTAACAAAAAAAGTACAGTAATAGCACATGTTTCATAGGATACATTAATCATTTAAATGTTTAACGGGGATAAAACACTTATAGCAGTTTCTGGCTCTTAGTAATTACTGTATGATTGTGTAAGTGGTATATATTTAGAGAGAGAGAGAGAGAGAGAGAGAGCACACACTACGACATGAGCGTGGAGGTGGAGTTGTCAAGAAATAGCTCCCACCACAGACATGGTAGGGAACCCAGGGAGAAACCACACCTACTTCATATTTTGCCTAGGATCAGGTGTGATTTAAATAATAGAAAAATCATCTTATTTGGCCTAATTTTGAATGAATAAAATCACATTGAATATTTTTTACATTTTTGACATAAATTATATGTCAAAGAGTGGTATGTTGTACTAGCAATTTGTGAGGCATAAAATTAAAAGTAAAAGGCTGTAGTTGGAAAAAAGCGGTAGATCAGAATGATAGTATAGCAGAATTATAGAAAATTTCAAAATCTTTGTAAAATAACACTTTGAAACAAGAATCATTGATTAAAGGGAGCTTCCTGGGGCAAGTTCTCTTTTTAAGAGATGTATTCTAGATTAGACCATTAGTTAGGTGGGAGAGGGGGATGCTCGGGGTGGGGGAGGGGGCTGTGATTACAGAAAGAAGGAAAGAGAGGAAGGATGACAATGAAAAATGAGTTGTATGAAAGAAACAAAAGTGGACTCAACAATTTAGGAATAGAAGGAAACTATCTGAACATAACAAAGGCCACATATGAAAGTTCACAGCCAACATCGCACTCAGTGGTGAAAGGCTGGATGCTTTTTCTCTAAAATCAATAACAAGACAAGGATGTCTGCTCTCCCCACATCTATTCAACATAGTACTGGAAGGCCTAGCCAGAGCGACTAGGCAATAAAAAGAAATAAAAGGGCCCTGGCCGGTTTGGCTCAGCGGTTAGAGCGTTGGCCTGGGGTCCGGAGAGACCCGGGTTCGGTTCCCGCTAAGGGCACATACTTCGGTTGCGGTTTGTCCCCAGCCCTGGTTGGTCGTGTGGGTGGCAGCCACTCGATGTGTCCCTTCGCGTCAATGTTTCTCTCTCTCTCTCTCCCTTCCTCTCTCTCCCTCCCACTCTATCTGTACAAAAAATGGAAAAATATCCTCGGGTGAGGATAAAAAAAAAAAAAAAAAGAAAGAAAAGGGATTTAAATTAGAAAGGAAGAAGTAAAATGATCTCTGTTTACAGATGACATGATCTTATGAAAGATCATGTAGAATCTCACATGATCAGAAAGATCTCACACACACAAACTGTTATAACTAAGAAAAAAATTCAACAAAGTTCCCAAATACTAAACCAATAAACAAAAATCAAATGCATTTCTATATACTGCCAATAAATAATCCAAAAAATAAAATTAAGAAAAAAATTTCATTTATAACACCATCAAAAGGATAAAATATTTAGGAAAAACTCAATATAAGTGAAAGACTTACAATTTGAAAAACAAATGTTGCTAAAAGAAATTAAAGAGGACATTAATAAAATCTATGCTTATGAATTAGAAGACTTAATATTGTTAAGATGTCATTGCCCTGGCCAGTTTGGGTCAGTGGTTAGAGCATCCACCTGAGGTCCAGAGAGACCTGGGTTCGGTTCCCGCTGAGGGCACATACCTCAGTTGCAGTTTGTCCCCGGCCCCAGTTGGGGTCATGTGGGTGGCAGCCAGTCAATACATCTCTCTCACATCAATGTTTCTCTCTCTCTCTCTTCCTCCCTCTCTCCCTCTTGCTCTATCTAAAAGATGAATGCAAAAATGTCCTCAGGTGAGAACCCCCCACCCCCCCAAAAAAAGATGTCATTACTACCCAAAGTAATCTACAGATTTAGTGCAATTTCCATCAAAATATCAATATATATTGCAGAAATTTAAAAAAAAGTATACTAAAATTCACATGGAATTTCAAGGGAGCCTGAATAACCAAAATAACCTTGAAAAAGAACAAAAAAATTGGAGGTCTCATACTTCCTGATTTCAAAACGTACTACAAAGGGACAGTAACGAAACCATGCAGTACTGGCATAAAGACAGAGATACAGGGGTGGGCAAAGGTAGGTTTAAAGTTATAACACAAGCCCTGGCCAGTTTGGCTCAGCGGTTTAGCTTCAGCCTGCGGACCAGAGAGTCCCAGGTTCGGTTCCCGCTAGGGGCACATACCACAAAAAAATAAAAAAAATAAATAAAGTTATAACGCAAATAAATACAATAATTAATAAATAATAATACAAGAATAAACTTTTTCCACATACTCACAACTGTAAACCTACTTTTGCCACCCTTGTGTAGCCCAATGGAAGAGACTAGAGAGCCCAGAAATAAACTCTTTCATATAGGGTCAAATGATTTTCAACAAGAGTGCCAAGACGGTTTAAGGGGAAACGGTAGTCTTTTTTAGCAAAGGTGCTGGGAAAACTAGATAGCTATCCACATGCAAAAAAAAAAAAAAAAAGAGCATAGACCCTTAGTTTAGTCTGATAATTATCAACTGGTATGCCACAAGAATTTTTAAAACACGCAATACTTGACTAGTTAGGGGCACTGACCTCTTTTTCCTCAGATTATCAAACAAAAAAATTTAAACAGCCAACACAATAATAGCAATCCGGTGTGAATGAATCAAAATTATACCTATTTTTTGTCATATTGGCAAAAACTATATTTTTGGTGTGTCACAGAATTTCTGTAATTAGTTTATTGTGCCATGAGATGAAAAAAGTTGAAAATTACTGGCTTGCACTGTTTACAAAATTAACTCAAAATAGATTAAAGATTTAAATATGAAAGCTAAAATTATAAACTATTAGAAGAAAATATAGGGGAAAAGATTCATGACATTGGATTAGGCAGTGCTTTCTTGCATATGACACCAAAAGCATAGGCAACCAAAGAAAAGTTAGAAAAATTAGGGTACATCTGAATTAAAAACGTTTGTGCATCAAAGGATGCTATCAACAGAATGAAAAGGCAACCACAGAATGGGAGAAAGTGTTTACAAGTTATATCTGAAAATAATTTAATATCTAAAATATGTAAAGAACTCCCACAACTCAAGTGCATGTGCGTGCACACACAGACACACATACACAATTAAAAATGGGTAAAAGACTTGAATAAACCTTCTCCAAAAAAGATATATAAATGAATAAGCAAATTAAAATATACTCAACATCATTAATCATTAGAGAAATGCAAATCAAAAACACAGTGAGGTACCATTTCATATTCATTAGATTGTTATTATCAACAAAATAGAAGATAAAGTGTTGTTGAAGTTGAGAAACTGGAACCATGGTACACTGCTAATGAGAATGTAAAATGGTATAGCCGCTATGGAAAACAGTATGGTGTTTCCTTGAAAAATTAAAAATAGAATTACCATATGATCCAACAACTCTATTTCTGAGGTTATATACCAAAACAAAACAAAAAAATTCAAAGTGACGTCTTGATATTTGTACACCCATGTTCATAGCAGCATTACTCACAATAGCTAAAAGGGGGAAACAACCCAAAGGTCCATCAGTGGATGATACACACACAGTGGATTATTATTGTGAAAAATAATATTAATTCCTTAATTATAAAATTAAATAAATACAATTAATGAATTAATATTATTTAGAATAATAATATTCAGAAATTCTAACACACATGACAACGTGAATGGACCTTGAAGACATTATGCTAAGTGAAATAAGGCAGTCACAAAAGGACAAATATTGTATTATTCCATCTATATGGGGCACCTAGGGTAGGCAAATGAATAGAGACAGAACACAGAATGGTGGATGTTGGTACGTAGGGGTGATGGGAAATCACTGTTTAACAGGTATGGGGTTTCAGTTTGGGAAGATAAAAAAGTTCTAGAGATAGATGGTGGTGCTGTTTCCACAATAATGTAAAAGTAGTTAATGCCACTGAACGATACACTTTAAAATAGTTAAAATGGTAAACCTTATTTTGTGCATATTTTATCACAATTTAAAGCTTGAGAGAAATAAAAACAAATAAAGAAATAAAGTGACAAAATTAATGTCAGTCTTACAATTTTGAGAGCTCCTTCAGATCCTTAAATACATGTGATGAAAGATTTTCAATCTTATTACTTCCTAAATCCCTAGGGAAATAATTGCAAAAGTCATATTATTTTCTCAATACTTTATTTATCGTTCTAAAATTGATTAGAAAACCATTACACCACTTTTAATGATACTTTTAATGAGTTATATTAATTACCAGAAGTCTAAAAGTTTTAAAAAAAGGGAGTGAAATGGGAAAAGATAAAAATATTTTATCCTATTTCATCACCCCCTCAGAGATAAATACTGATGCTATTAAATCTGGTTTTAATAGGTACAAGTTTCTAATTCAATTAATATATGTGTTGTGTCCCCACCCTCTTTTTCCTCCCTTCCTCCCCTCCTTTCTTCCTTTCTTCCATGTTAGAGTAGTAATATAATTTGGAGATTTAATGTTTTTTGTTGTTTTTTTTTTGCTTGGGTTTATCATGATTTTGAAATTGAAGTGAATTTGCAGGAGCAAGTTTCTTTCACAGCTGATACACATACACACACTGGATCATGTATACTCCTTGGGCAGGATATTTTGTGTGCTACCTCACGTAAGTGTAGAGGTTGGATTGCCTAACATGGTGTGACTTTGTAGCTTAGGTGAAAGATTTTTGACAGTGGTAGCTCTCAAGAGAAAGTCCTCAGATTCTTTTAAACAAGACAATGTTTCAATCGGCTTCAATTAGTTCTCCAATGTGATCAAGAGATACTAAGAGAAAGCCTATTCACTTTCCCTATGCAACTCCATACACTGTTAGTAGCCACAGGGAGACTAGGAGAATTGATATTCTTTGTTATGTAAATCGAGTTCTTATGAGTCAAAAATTAGATTATTGAATTTTGAAGGGCAGGATAGTTTTAGATTAAGTTTTTTAAACTAAAAATAAACAGCGGTTATAATCTAGTGAATATTATAAGTATCTTTGCTGTAAACTGAACCTTGAGACTATTTCTGTTATTTACATATATTTGGGTGAATTGTCTAAGATTTGACAACTAAAGGAATCTTTCTAAAAAAAAATCTCCTTTCTTAAAATCCTTCACTAACTATGGTTGCCTAAAAGATAAAATTAAAACTGCTTAGTGTGACATAAAAATTCTTTAAATTCTAAATACCTCGCCATGGTTCATCATCCCAGCTTAGTTTTGTAAAGCTTTGTACTTAGTTGAAATGACTTGCACTGTGGCCTGCATGCACCTCGGTGTCCTAACCTCCATGTTTTTGCCTGTGTGCTTCCTTCTGCCTGTAATAAGCTGTCCTTCTTGTCCTGCTGAGCTCCTAGTCATCAAATTCTGCTCGAAAGTCACTCCTTCATGATCAGAGCGGTTAGGCGATCTCTCCTCTGTTCTCCCATATACCCCCTGTGCACACTTCTTTCATAGCACATACAGAACATATAACACAGACAGCATATATAACATTATTTTAAAACTATTGCTGAACTAATGTGCTCCTCTTCTGAAAGATGTGAGCTCTTTGAATATAATTATACTTTTTCATCTGGGTTATCAAGTATCTAGCTTAATTTCCAACTAGCTCTTTTTAAAAAAACATTTTTGTTAATGTATACTTGGCATACGATATTATATTAGGTTCAGGTGTATGACAAAGTTACACTAGCTCTTCTTTCTATCCCCAATGAGAAGATTATTAATCGACTGAATCTGTCTGCTTTGTATTTAAGTAAAGGTAGTCGCACATTATCAGTTCCTTGTATGGGAAGCCAAGTAAAATACAGATCCTATTAGTGATGCAATGCGAGAAACAGACTTAGTGTAGCCCACTAGCATACTAAAACTCCACATATCATATTTAACAGTTTCACGAGGGAGTGCTGGCTATTAGAGTAATTTCTGACATAGAGCTCTTACATCACATATCATGTAATGTAATACTGTTGGACTTGATCCTAAGAGACATGTAAAAGGACTTTTTTTTTTTTTTTTTCGGTTTCAGCTTAGGAAAGTTGGTCTTAACTTAATGGGACTTGGGAACCATTTCTAAATAGGCTCAGGAAACACACTGTCACCTAAAATAGCGATATTCAACTGGTGTGCCATGGCACACTGGTGCATTGTAAGAATTTTTAAACTGTGTGATACCTGACTATTTAGTCAGGGGTACTGACCTCTTTTCCCTTAGATTGTCAGATAAAAAAAAATGACAAGAGCCAACACAATAATAGCTGTCTGGTGCAAATAAATCAGAATTATACTCATTTTTTTGTTAGATGGGCAAAAAAGTACAATGTAGTTTTTGGTGTGTGGCAGAATTTTAGTAATTAGTTTGTGTACCATGAGATGAAAAAGGCTGAAAATTGCTGACCTAGAGTAGTTAGCTTGCACAAGTTAAATCAAGCACATGGCAAATATTTTCTGCCATCAGAACTACGTAAAGTCTACTGTGACAAGTGAATCCTGACTGTTACTAATTTATTTGCCCTCATTAACTCTATTGGTGTGATCAAGACTGGAGGGACACCGAGTGTAGTCCAACACTCTCTGAAAAGGAGAGTCATCTTCTTATTTATTTAGAATATAAAAAAAGAAGTTTAATTTAGGTTCATCTTCTTATTTTAAATCAAGACCCATTCATTTAAAACCATTGCCATCTTCATCCTTGTAAAACTGACTTTTCAGGCCAGTTTTTAAAATGGGATTAGGCAGGTAAGACTGGTGGCTGAGTGGTTGAGCGTTGACCCATGCACCAAGAGGTTGCCAGTTCGATTCCAGGTCAAGAAAGATCCCCAGTTGGGGGCATGCAGGAGGTGGCCAATCAATGTTCTTTGTCGTTGATGTTTCTCTCTCTCTCTCCCTCTCACTTCCTCTCTCGCTCAAATCAATAAAGAAACAAAAAAAGGGAAAGAAAATGGGATTAGACAGACTAATTACTGGTCTTGGTTGCCCTCTCTACAGCAATTGTTGCTTTCCTTTACCTCTGAACCTGAACTGGCACTGCTGTGGGCTAAACTGTGTGTCTTCCATGTTCATTGCTGGTTACTGATACTCACATACACCTTCCCCTTACTGCCACCCTGAAGATTAGGATGGAAAGAAATTGCCTTCTCATATTCAGATAGTGGCGGCATGTAACATAAAACAAGGAAAAGAAAGAATTCCTTGACTAACTTGCATATTAATAGCTCGATAATGCTTCTATATCACCACACATACATCTTCTTACTACTGGGAATAAAATCGTTTCTTATTTTTGGAAGATGTGGTTCAATCCCCAGACACCAGGAGTTGTTACAACAGATGCTTGGCTCTAATATCTATGTATTGAGATTTTCTTGCACGTTTTGTGAATGATTGGTATTGTCTACCAAAAAATGTTTCAGGCTAATAGTTATGGAGAAATGTTGGGATCTCGATGGCTTGTTTATTGATGTGTTAGAGCAGAATGCTGGACTGTTTCCTGAGGAATGTTTCCTGCATCGGTCTTGGTTCGCAGGTAAGGTGTCCAGAAAGGCACTCTCGTTATGTTCTTCAACTTAAAAAAATTTTTTTTTCCTTTATTGATTTTAGAGGAGAAAGTGAGAGAGAGAGAGAGATAGAAACATTGATGAGAGAGAACAGCAATTGGCTGCCTCCTGCAGCTCCCCCACTGGGGATCGGGCCCACAACCTGGGCATGTACTCTGATTGGGAATTGAATCGGCAACCTCTTGGTGCATAAGTTGACGCTCAGCCACTGAGCCACACAAGCCAGGCGAAGTGTTTTTATTTTAATGGTCTCTGAATCCCAACTCTTTAGGAAACTTAAAGATAAATTTGCTGTCCTTCTAGCAGTGGAACAGAGTGGTGTAGGATGTATTTTATTTATTACATTTACCCTAACTTTATTCTTTTCTCTGCATCTATGTTTCCTTTACCTTACTTTCCTCAAATATCTATATTATATTTTTCTTTAACACACATTTTTATATGCTATTAGAATTCCTTTGTGGCTCGAGGTGTATAGAAATTGGAAAAGAGATAGTAAATATTTCTTAATGTACAAAAGCATATATGTGTAACAAGTATGAACTAAAACAGTAGAAAGAAAATTTTTATCAATATATGTTTAATCAAACTTACAATTCATCTAGGTTCTGGAGAGGTGCAAAAGTATTTTCTTTTAGGTCATTAATTTTGTTTTTCCCCATTACCCTGGAAGTAAAAAGAAACATACATTGTAGCTTCTTGAAGTGACTGATAAATGAGTTGTTAGAGAGGAGATTAACAGCCTGCAAAAACAAAGGTAATTATATATAGCACACTTTTCATACCAAGATATTTTGAAGTAGTATGATAAATTACTCAATCTAATTTTAGTCTTAAATTTCCAAATCTTTTAGTAATGATAAAAAGAAAACATTCAAATTTTAAAGTGAAATAAGGAAGAACTTTGCAAGGGAAACAGTGAAAATCTCAACTCATGAGAACAGACTTAATATAATACAAATGGGAATTTAGGGAGCTGTTCTAGTCACTTCTTCAGACAACATAGCAGGTGTGTCTAACAAAATACCTCCCAAATGATATTACCCAGACACATTTGGTAGTGTATATCACTTAAGGTGGAGTTGCCTAAGGCCGTCTAATCTAAACTGGACCAAATTAGATCTCTAGTTTGGGATGTGGAATGACTGTAACTCGACAGTTCATTTCTGCACAGATCTCATGTGTATGAGTTGGCATAAAGGACTAACTCATAGAAAAATCAATTCTTTAAACATTGTGTGACATGCTTGGAAATTGGCCTTGTCCTATCCTTAAGTATTTAATTCTTCCCAGTACTCCAAACCAGTACCACCTCCTGCCAATATCTCTGGATCAGAAAAACACAAGCACTTGCCCAGAGGAAACATAAATAACTTCTTCATGCAAAGGTTTCTTTAAAAAACAAATACAGGTGGAACAAAAAAGAAGTTCTATTTTTTTTTTTTTTTGGATATGTATTTGGTGTATATTCTTTAGGTGCAATCTGGTTTCCTTTGGGAAATTAATATGAATTATTTTGCATGACTGATATAGAGCATCCTGCATCTGAAGACTGCCGAACTCACTGTAGATGAGTTCAACTATTTCAGTGGTCTGAATCCATTGCAATGGGATGTATAACTGGAGAAAATTATGGCTGTTTCGGTGGTAGCTATTGCACTGCTTATACACAGGGTTCCTGTGTATTCTAACATGATGGTTTCGAACTTTTCTATGGTAACCTATAATAAAAAAAAAATGCATTTACATTGGGACATAACATGCAACCATACAATCCAAGATTCTTGAAACAATATATTTAATTATCTGAATTGCACTCTAATATTTTTATTCAATTCCATTTTATTTAAAAAAATTATGGTCAGGGTATACTACCTTGCTGTCATCAATCACTTGTGAGATGCTATCCACAGTTTGAAAAACACTGTCCTGAGAAAATAAACTATGTAATAGGCAGCTATATTTTTGTATTAAAAGAAGCCCCAGAATCTCTCACTTTCATAGAAGAGGCAATGTGAATTTAAAATAGGCCAGCGAGGCATAAGGATAGATTATACTCAGTAACATTCTAAGCTTTATCTTGGTATCCACAATTATATACTCAGGTATGTGAGCATTCTGCAGTACTTAAAAAAAAATTTAATTATAGCCCGGCCGGTGTAGCTCAGTGGTTGATCATCAACCCATGTACCAAGAGGTCGTGGGTTCAGTTTCTGGTCAGGGCATATGCCCAGGTAGAGGGCCAAATCCCCAGCGGGAAGCATGCAGGAGGCGGTCGGTCGATGTACTTTCTCATTGATGTTTCTATCTCTCTCTCCCTCTCACTTCCTCTCTCTCTAAAATCAATAAAGAAAAAAAATATTAAAAATTTTTTTTTTATTATAATTAATCCTCCCCCCACAATCTTTGCAGTAATAATTTATAAAAGCAAACATTATTAAAGATTAAGACTTTAACTTAAGTGTTTCGCAAACTAAGGTCGAAGGAAAGATTCTAGGTGGTCTCTTAGAATTTCTTTCCATTAAAATAGGTTTTATTTCAGTTTGGGAAAAACAGGCCTTGGATAATATAGCACCATTGCGATGATTTAGGTATATTGTGACTCTGTGGTTACCTTTAATTTGACCTTGAGTAATTTTGCCCATGTGCTTCAGTTTAAATAAACTTCAAGTCGAGAGTGATCATTTGCCATAATTATATACATGGTTATGCCAGCTACTGTTCACACAAGTGATTCGATTTTTTTTTTTTTTTGGAGAGATATAACATTATTTAAAGAAGGTAAAACTTTACTTACAAAACAGTTAAACTAATGCAGGAGACAAAAGTCAAATTTCTTAAATTATGGATATGGTTGCCCTCCAAGTCCCTGAAACATAAAAATAAAAGACGATAAAGCTAAATTTTAATCACAGACAGAAATAAATTGGTTAAGAATTATTTGCTTTCTAATAAAATCTTTTTGACATGCTGTTTATTTTATACAGATTCTTACTTGTAGCCACTTACATAATAGCTGAAATAATATTTATATATATTTAATACTTCCCTTTTGGTGTTAATAGTAAAAATGGTTTGAGTCACCATATTTATATCATATATTCATATGGACACATATGTTATGCTGAGAAATGTAAAAAAAAAAAAAAGAGAAGTCAAATTGAAGATTTTTGTTATGGCCCTGGCTGGTTTGGCTCAGTGGTTGGAGTGTTGGACTGTAGACCAAAGAGTTGCAGGTTCAATTCTGGTCAAGGGCACGTGCTTTGGTTGCGGTTCAGTCCCTGACCCTGGGGTCGTGCGGGAGGCAACCAGTTGATGTGCTCTTTCACATCGATGTTTCTCTCTCCCCCTCCCTCCCACTCTACCTGAAGATAAATGAAAATATATCCTCAGGTGAAAATTAAAAAGAAAAAATGTTTTGTTATGGTAGACACTGACTTTTTTTTAAAAAAAAACATGTCTTGGTATTGGTTGTTGTTGTTTTTTAAAATATGCTTTTACTAATTTTAGAGAGGAAGGGAGAGGGAGAGAGAGATAGAAACATCAATGAGAGAGAAACATCAATGAGAAAGAAACATCACCCCCCCCTCCCACGGGAGATCAAGCCCACAACCCAGCCACGTACCCTGAGCAGGAACCAAACCAGCAACCTCATGGTGCATGGGACAATGCTCAACCACTGAGTCACAATGGCTGGGCTAGACACTGACTTTGAACAGAGATCTAATAGTGGACTACATTAAGCACCTGTCTGGAGTTATCAATGGCATTTCTCTCAGTGGTGTGACCCTATTTTGCTCCAACCTGCCAAAACAACATTTAGCATCCACCTCCCTTGTCTAAACACTCCCCAGAAAAATTTTTCACTAGCCTTTACCACTGTAAATAACCAGCTTGCTTTATTATGTTGCCACACAGGCCAGTGCAGAGGGAGCCCCACATGCTGTCCTTGGCTATCCACTCCTACTTTAGACTCTACTTTAACTCTCTTGCTATGTGACTCTGTCACCGTCAGGGGTCTGGTCTGAGCAGCCAGATTTGTCAGAAAGTTTATGCTTTAACATTCTCTTCTGGCTATCATGAAGGTATTCTTTTATTGCCCTTCTTTTATTGTTTGGTTTATGGTGAAAGTTGGTAGAACAGAATTAGCTGAGGTTAGGGATATACTTTCAAAAGTAAATGCTGGTCCTTAAATCTACCCAGTCTATACCAACACTTAGTTTACTGGTCACCACAGAACACAGAGCTATAGGAATAATCATGACTCAAATATATGAGCTGAAGTGTGACGCAGCTACTGAAATCTGTAAGAAAAACATGAGTATCGTTAATAGAAGTGCCAGTATTCTGCTGCCTAAGCTACATCTGGGACAGTCTGTTTTATTTTGGGCACAGCAATAAAAAATAGATGCTGACAAATCAAAGTATATCCAGAAGATCTGGGTCTAGAAATCAAGTCAGTTGGAGAAAAGGGTGCATTTATAATAGAGAATAGAACAAGAGAGATGTATTTGAAGTGAGGCTGTAGAAGATGCAGGGTTTTTCTATGTTGCATCAGGTTGCAAAATGAGATTTATTGGTTGAAGGACACAAAACATTTTAAATTTAAGCTCACAATCTATGGTGTTCAGAAAAGCAGCTTCTTGTCACTATAGATATTTAAGAGAGGCAGTATACTATAACTCAAGAATTTCGTAGAAAGGGTTTCTGTACTACATAGAATATTGTATTTAAATCTTAAATCTTGAATCCTGAATGTCCTTTTAAAGAAAAATTTCCATTATTCTAATAAGTTGGAAACTAAGCATTTATAGTACTACAGTTTTTGGTCATTAGGTTTGGCCGAGGCTGTTGACCTCTCATAATGTATGTTAATGTCAGAGACTGTCCATTTCTGTTTCCTATTTTCCTGCTGTTACCATAAATCTACCACCAGGTGGTGATGCTCTCTTAAGCCTCACAAAATATCCCACGGTGATCTTTCCTTGTTAGTTACATATGAAACTTTTTTTTTTCTATTAAGCTGGTATTTATATTTAAGTTAGTATTATTTATTCATTTGAAAAATTGGTGGGAGGTACACATCAATGCATACATTGGGGACTTTTTTTTTAATCCTCACCTGGGGACATTTTTGCATTTCAGATAGAGCAGGAGGGAGAAAGGGAGGAAGAGAGAGAAATATCAATGCAAGAGAAACACGTTGACTGGTTGCCACCCACACAACCCCTACCGGGGCGGGGACAAACTGCAACCGAGGTACGTGCCCTTAGCGGGAACCGAACCCGGGTCTATCTGGACCGCAGGCCCACGCTCTAACCACTGAGCAAAACTGGCCAGGGCTATATTGGGGACGTTTGATTACATTGTTCGTTTTATTTAAGTTTATTTTAACCTTGAGTTCTAAATTTGCTTTGGTTTTCTTCCTAAAATTAGAGGCTTTCGTCCTTGATACGCTGGATCTGGTTTGCAGCACACACATTAGCTGAAGCATCCAATCTGCTTCTTGTTGCCCAGCAACTAGCTCTCAGGGAGATGAAAAGGGTGAGGTTTTTTTGGTTTTGTTTGTTTGCTTTACTTCATGTCTAGGCCACTTTTCCAACCTGATGAGCCTCTGAACCTAACAATTTTATTCTTCTCTTTATACATGGCAGAATGCTAAAAATAAAAATTTGGTTCTTTAACCTGTAGAAAAACAGTAACAAAACAAAAATACCAATAATCTTGCCAGTTCCTTCTTCACTGTCTCTCTTATCCCCTAGTGGCATTCTAATCATGCAAGCCTCCTTACTTCTCCTAACCTTTTAAACATTTCTGGCTCCTTTTCACAGAAAAAATTGAGGTGATGAAGGAGGGAAAAGCTCTTGACTTTCTGTAAAAGCCCTATAGACTTACCTGTAAATGCACCTGGTCTCCTTCTAGTCTCAGAGGAACAGATGACCCTTCACCTGCTTTAGACTAATCCTTCCATCTGTTTTCTTGAGTTTGGTTTGTGTATGCGTATGTCCTAAAATATAGGGCCAATTTCCGTGAATGTTCCCTGGTCATTCTTTGTTTGCAATTTTATATCTATTAGGATTAGGTGTAGATCCACATAACAGAGACCCAACTATAACAGTATAACTACATAAGGATTTTGTTTTTTCAAGGAAAGTGTCTAGAATTAGGCAGTCCAGAGCTAATATGGTAATTTTACAAAGTTGTTAGAAACCCAGATTTTCACATTCACCGTTCATATGTCCTAGTCCTCATGGTCTAAGACAATGCTAATACTCAGCCATAACATCCATTTGTTATGGATAAGGAAGGAAAAGAAGGGTCTGCCTTTTTCTTGTTAAGGAGATTTCCTAGAAGTGCCACACTATGCTTCTTCTTCAACCTCATTAATTAGAGCTTAGTCACGTGGCAAGATGTAGCTGTAGGGAAGTTTCTGAAGGTAGTGTTTTAGCTGGGCACATTGCTGTCCCAAATAAAACAGTTTTGTTATTGAGAAGGGACACTGCAGTTTGATATACATCAATTAGAGTTAACTTATTAAGTATGTTATTTTGTTCTCCATATCCTTTTATCTTTCATGTACTGAGAAAGGTGGATTATTATCTCTTACTGCTTATGCAGATATATTTTCCCTTTTGTTTTGGTTGTTATAGGAATCTGTTTGGGGCATATATACTCAAAATGTAATATCTTTTATTACACTGTAATATTGAAAATTGCACACTATGACATATAAGTATCCTTCTTAGTATTGTTTAATGCAACTTGACCAAAATTCTACCTAGAAAAACATATGATCCCTAATTTTTTTTTTTGGTTGCACTTATACTCATGCTTTTGACCAGGCTTTTGTTTTTAATATTTCTTAATCACTCAGCTACAGTTGTATTATTATTTTTTGTAAATAGTACTGAGTAGGTTTTGTTTTGTGAGTTAATTTGAAAATCTTTTTTTTAATAGTTAATTTTAGCCCACTTATGGTTTTATTTTTTTTTAATTTTTTTCTTTATTGATTTTAGAGAGAGAGAGGAAATGAGATGGAGAGACAGAAACATGGATGACAGAGAACATTGATTGGCCACTTCTTGCATGCCCCCGACTGGGATCGGGCCCACAACGTCGGCATGTGCCCTGACAAGGACTCCAACCAGTGACCTCTTGGTGCATGGGTCGGTGCTCAGCCACAGAGCCATACTGGCCGGCCTCAACAAACTTTTTTTAAAAAGTTTTTCTTCTAATATTTAGAAAGATTTGTGTACTCTATTGGTTGCCATAATTAAAACCTTACCCAATATCCAGTATTGTCTCATTCTTAGAAAATAAAAATACTTATTAATTTTCTATTATAAAAATGATGAAATTAGTATATACTAATTTCTTTCCTGTTCTGTCTCTCTTCCATCATATGATTTTGATCAATTATATGCTTTTTATTATCATCTTAGAAATGTCAACTATCCACATATTGGTGGATTTGTTGGTTTTAAATGACATCTCTTAACTCCTAGGGATTTTTCTTTATACAGTAGTTCTATAGTTTTTACTTTTTCATGTTGAAACTGCTTATACCTTCCTACTGAGCTGACCCTCTTATCATTATGTGATATCCCTCTTTATTCCTGAAGTCTATTTTTTAAAATATTAACCCAGACCCTTCAGCTTTCTATAAAATTAGTGTTGCACTTATCTTTGTTTTACAGTATACAATATCTCTGTTTTCTCTGGATGTCTTAAGGTTTTTTTCTTTATCTTTGGCTTTCAGCATTTTGACTGTAATTCATCTGACTTTCTTCTTATTTCTGCTTGGGTGCTGCTGAGGTTCTTAGATTTCTAGTTTGTTGTGTTATATTAATTTTGGAAAGTTCTTGGCCATTATCTCTTCAGATATTTCTTCTGTTCTCCTTCTCTTCTTTTTCTGTGACTCTACATATTTATTAGGTAATTTTACATCATCCTGTCACTTTTAGATTCTCTACTCTGTCTTTATTTTACTCTTTCCTCTTTTTGACTCAAATTTAAGGCTTTCTATTGACCTATCTTCAAGGTCCTTGACACTTTCCTCAGTTGTGTTGTCTGCTGCTAAGCCTGCTGAAGTACGTATTTGACTCTTTTTAGTAGCTTTTGTCTCTTTGTAGACATGCCCCAGTTGTTCATACATATTGTCTACTGTTTTCACAACACCATTTAACTATTAGTTATAAGTATTTTAATTTCCCTGTTTGGTGGTTGGAACATCTGAGTTATCTCTGGGTCTGGTTCTGTTAATTGCCCCATAATTTGATAATGGGTTGTTTTCTTGTTCTTTTAGGGATAGGGCTGTCTCAGCATTGCTGTCCCCACTGACCCAGAGGCCCCAAGACAAGTGAACACTACCCACTGCTCTGTGCCAGCACAGACCTGGGGCTGGAGAGGTTTTCCTGCTCCTCCCTGGAGCCGAGTGCTTTCGCTCCCACCTCTCCTTTAGAAGCAGTGGATCTATGCCTGGTCCCTGGCAGCAAGACGACTTTCTCTCCCTCTCCCAGTGACTTCAAGCTTCATTAAAGAAAAGTCTAGAGAAGAAGGTGGGGTTTTGTGCCTGTGTGCCACCAAGGAGGACTCTTTGGTTTCCTTACCTGCTCCCAGTTTTTCTTGTGAGCTGGTGGAGGCCAGTGGAAAACAGCTAACTGGGAACAGCTGACTCCCCTGAATATGGGGTTTCCCGTTATTCTAAAATGTTATACTAGCCCACACTTAACCTTTATGAGTTTATTAAAATGTGAGCAGTTTTCCTTGTACATTCTCTATGACAGCCGACCCTTCGCTCTGTGCTCTGCCAAAGGTGAGATATTGTATATACACCATCTCTCCTGGTCACTCCTTAGAATTCTGATGGGCTTGAGAAAATTATGATTCTGTAGATTATAGAGTTCTTTCTCACTGGCAGAGAGGAAGCAAAATTGTCTTGTGGCTTTCTGTAGCTTAAGCACAATATTGTTGGAAAAGAATTGCAATATATATATTACACATATAGAAGATATATCCAGAGGTAGGCAAAGGAAGGTTTACAGTTGTGAGTACGTGAAACAGAGTTTATTCTTCTTTTCTAATTTATTATTTTATTATTTACTTGTGTTACAACTTTTGCCCAACCTTTATATTTTCTTTATACTTCATATTATGTTCTTGAAATTGAGCTACGTGATTGAAGTAAGTTTAGTTCATTCATTTTCATTGCTCTGTGTGTATCACATTTTATTTTTCTATCTTTTCCAAGCCTTCCAGTACCTTGTTCTGTAATATATCCTCATTATTTTCTATATTTTCAAATTCTTTATATTAGCTTCTTCTACCCATAAATAAACTTGCTCAGTCTTATCTCAAATTAAAAGTTTGCTTTACTTTCTTGATTTTTAGCATACCTTCTGCTATTGCTCATCTGCTCATATGTTTATTACTTATATTTCTTCCTTTTTAAATTTCCCTACTTTTATTGTAGTGTTTACAGTTTTTTAATTGCTTTGAAAAAGCTATATTAAAGGTTTTAACCTGTTGTCTGTCATATTATCCTGGGCTAGCATGTTTCTTTTTATTTTATGTGTATTTTTTCAATAAATCAGTTAAAAAATTTTTTTTTGCCCAACACATCTATCAGATTTTCTATTTTATACTTGCTACATAAAAGTTCACGGGCAAGGTAAAGATACTGTAATTAGTTTTAAAAGAAATAAATACTTATAAAGCAAAAATTATTATTACTAACATTAAAATTGGGATAATAGTCACTCTTAGGAATGAATATGGAATGAGTTGTTTTGGAGAGCTAAAATTTAAAGATGGTAATTTTAGTAATAAAATTTTGAAAAGTCCTCTTCTTTAGTAATAAATCCTAATCATTTTTTAAATCTGAAATGTATATATTTTGAAAGCAAAGGGAAGGTTTATTATTGTATGTGCATAATATCTCCCACAGTTGCTTCTGATCTCAATGCATAAATTTTTAATTGCTAATTTACTTATGTAAATATTGATCAATTTGCTTTATGACTAAGTTTGGATTACTGAGCATGAATAACTATTAATATATTCATCTGAACCAAAATTTAATTACAACAAAGGATATTAAACTTAATTTGCCCTTTCCTTAATGACAATACAAAGTTGCCCTCTGGACTAAGTTATGATTTCTGAGATGTTTGCTTTCCCCTAAATGGTTCCAAACTAAGTCCGCTTTTTATAACATTTCTCACTCTTGCTTCACTATCAGGCTGATAGTTCTCACTCTTACAAAAATCAATGCTTCTTACTCTTACTTCCCCCCCTACTTTTAATTTGGCATTTTTAATCTACTGTGGGCTTAGAAATTAAACAACAAAAGTTTTAAGAATTTCCTGTACAATAAGAAACAGATCCTGAATATGTCATTTATTAATCAAATTTTTAAAATAGTTATTTTGGTTATTTATTTCTTCATTTTACCTGTATTTTATTATTTTTAAAAAATTTATCTTTATTGTTGAAAGTATTACAGATGTCCCTCCTTCTCCCCTACCCCCCCATTAACACTCCATTTTACCTGTATTTTAAATAGGCAACTTTATGGGGTAATTGAGTTCTGAATAATGGAGTGATACTTATTACCATGAGCAAGCTATTCTGTAACAAATTCCATGGAACATACTGTACTGTGATTAGACTTCAAAAATAAATTCTCATATCATATTCTTATTATGCAGAATTTAGAAATTTTAGTCTTTTTGTGCCAAATTAATAGGTGAATAGGTCAATGAGGGGAAGGGGGAGATGTTACATAGATATTAATAACATCCCTTCTGCCTTCTTTCTGTCTCCTAGTTTTTTGTTTGTTTGGTTTTTGAGATGTTTTATTTTGATGAGCGTTTAGAGGAGTTAGTTTAGATAATGGGGATGTTTAATAACAAAATCATGCTAAAGAATTTGAGAAAATGTGACATGATATTAACAACTTACCATTTTACAAAACCCAATATCCAAATGAACTAGGCAAAACTAGAAAAATTAGTTGACGTCTTTAAGAAAAGACACAGCAACTTACAGCCAATTCAGTCTTGGCATGTGCTGACAGAGAGATTTGTCAGGCAAATGGGTGAGGACATTATTCATCAGCTCCCTGGAAAAGAAACAGAATTTAAAAAGTCACACTTTCTAGTTGTTTTTAAAACTTAAATCAAACATGGTATTATCATTATTCTTATGCGACCATGAACATCTATTAAGTTAGTTGTCTTCTCTATTTTTTTCCTATAAGTGTTTTATATTTAAGTGCTTGTTAGTGATAAAGTTTGACAAATGATATGTCATATGGAAGAAGCAGTAATGCTAGTAACTAAAAAAAAAAAGAAAAAAGTCTGCGCCTTTCAATAGTAGGCAGTGAAAAGGAAGTGATTGTAAATGAATGTTATTTTTCTTAACCAAGATTAACATAGGGTAATAATGGTGTGCCGATTAATATTTTAATAAAATATCACCGTGAGGCTGTATTCAATTTTGATGGGCTGACATTGTAGAAGACAGAAGATCTTATAAAAATGGTCAGAACTACAAAATAGCCTATAACTATAATTAAGAAGTGGTTTTTAGTTGGAAAGCCTTTTTTGGGTTTTAACAATTTAAATTTAATGCTGTTAAACTTACAGCAGTACGTTTTTCTCTTCTCTTTATTGTGGAGAGTATTACAGATTCTCCCCTCTCTTTTCCCCCCATTGCTCCCCTCCTCCTGGTTCCCATCCCACTCCAAGCCTTCACCAGTAATTTTTATTCATGTCTTTTCTTTCAATTAAAGTATTTGCTTTAATTTTAGTACTTACAAGAGCATAAGAGAATTTAGTCCATAAAATGTTTGTGAGGAAATTTGACTGAGGTGATTATCGTCAATTACCCTGCCAGCCAGAAAGAAAAAAAATTAATCCACTTATATATTTTTAGAACATAAAAACGAATACTATAAAATGCCATATAAATTAAACATACAGCCATTCTAGTTTGTGGAGATCTTCAAAAACACCAGGCTTCAGGAAGGTTATTCTGTTACGACTAAGATACCTGAAAAAGGAAACAGGAATACAGTATATTTGTTTTTCCTGATATCTTACAATAAGAAAAATGAAAAACAATAATCATGCATCTTAAGTTTCTTATATATTCTTCTCATCATGCCATTTCCCTGCCTCTGGATCTCTAAAAGTTCTTTATCATTTATGTTTTTATGTTGAATTTTTTATTCTCTCATAATCAACCAATAAACCAATCAGTCACGTATTCATTCATACGTCAAATTGTTTTGAGCACCTCCTCTATGCTAGGTTTGCCATTTATTTCTTTGAGGGGCCCTGAGTCTAGAAGGAAGACCACATGTGAACAGGTTACTGCAGCCACGCAGGGAAGAGAGAGACATGTACAACGTATGTTGCTTTGACAATGCAGAGAAAGCACCTGGCTTTGCTGGGGTGGGGCTGCAGAGCGTGAAGGGGTGAGGAAACAGAGAGGCTTTACTAAAGGAAGCACAGCTGAGAAGAATCTTTGACGAAGACATGTCATTCACAAAGCAAATAATGGGCAACAGTTATTCTGGGAAGAGGAGATGTTTATGCAAAAGCAAGAGGTGGAGAGGGACAAGTTAAGGGATCACCAGGTGATTCAGTGTGGCCTCACCATGGGGCTCTGTGGAGAGACAAGAGATGAACCTGGAGGCAGGCAGGGGCCTCTGTTCTGGATAAAAGGACATGCCTTGCTGAAGAGTTTGACCCCAGCTTAGCTACCCAACGTCTCACTCTTTTACAGAGTAAATCCCCTCTCTTCTATGATGATCTCCTCCTGCCATGTTTATTTCTCGTTCAACCTCTTTAGTGCAGAAATTCACTGCTCTGAGTCTGCTGCCAGACAGTTTGATTCCTAGCTTCGTGACTAATTTATAGTGTGACCTTAAGCAAGCAATTAACTTCTGAAAGCCTCCATTTCTCCAACTGTAAAATGGAGATATTAGTACCTACTTCTTTGGGTTGTTGTAACGTTTGAGGCAATGTATGTCATCAGTACTGGCAAGTCACAGGACTCAGTACATGTGATTTATTGTAACAGTGTTTCCATCCATGCCTCCCACTCAATTTATTTCCTCTTCTTTTCCCTCTCTGCCTATGATTCATATACAAGTATTAGTTCAAATTTCATTTCCACTTATACAAGGACCACATTGATTTCTCTCTTTTCTCCATTCTGACAGATCTTAAGTTGACATCCTGAAACATTTCTCCTGTCAGGAATCTTCCCTCCCCCCACCAAGTATGACTTTTATTTAGGGGTAGAAAGAGATGATGCCCCATATTAGAACCACTTCCATCCCTCCCTTGCAAACCTGGAGCCTCAGGTGGGCACAAGAGGAGGCTCTACACAATAGCTTCGACACTTCCCCTGAACACCTCAGGGGGCTCCCTCAAAATCCAATGGAATTCCCCCAGGTAAAGACATTTGATCCACCCACTGTACACTGTTCATCTGTTTAGCTCAGTCCTCTTCAGAGTCACTCTTCACTGCTCTGGACCCAAAATGGTCAGTCTTTTCACTGAATCATAATAGCAGTTTTGGTCGTCTGAATGACACAGGTTTAGGACTTATAAAGTAATCTCTTTTCTCATTCTCTCTTATTGAGTGTACGCTGGTATTGTTTCTCCACCCAAGACTGTAAGCTTCTGGAGAGCGAGAGGCCTGCCTCTCCCCAGTGGCAGTACATGTTCTACCTGAAACACTGATGTATATGCTCCGGGAAGGAAGCTTGTCTGACTTATCTTTCTTTGCCTCCATGGTACCTAGATGAAGAACTTGCACACTAAGGGCTGATGAATATTTATGGATGCATGATGAACAGGTATCTAACGATTATCTATGAAAAACTAGAAGTCTGTGACCTCTTTAGCACATAAACAATGTTCCAGTTCTATGAAAAACAACCATGGAAAGAGATGGAGGGCACTTTTACATTTACTCTCCAGTCTGTACCACCTTCCACATCCATGGAACATGAAAGCAAGAAGATGCTGGTTAGTAAGTTTTGAACAGTCATAGGTTGGACAGAAAGACAGTGAGGAGCCTGATGAGAACCCGTTCAATGTTGACTCTGGCTAATTTGCTAAGACACGGATGAGCAGGGACGGGACAGGAGGGAAGACAACACGGCAGGAGTGATTGCTGTGAAGGCTTTGAGTCTCCAATGGCTTCTTTCATTTTGCTTGTAGAATGAGGTGACCTTCAACCCCAAACTCTGAGACCACAAGCTAGGAATCAAGGGGGGCAGAAATGAAAATACAGGGAGTTGTTTATTCATGTGAGTTTTTTGTTGTTGTTATGTTTCTATTCAGTCACTTCTTCGAGAGTTAGGTTCAGCTGCTTGGTAAAACTCAATGAAACAGAACTCGGAGAAAACCAATTTAAAAAATCTTTGCTCTTAGCCATGACATGCCAGCTCACACCCATTAGGACAGTGGTTATAAAAAAACAACCCAAGCACTGTCCAGTTTTTCTCAGTGGTTAGAGCGTCGGCCTGTGGTCCAGAGAGACCCGGGTTCGGTTCCCTCTGATTGCAGTTTGTCCCCGGCCCTGGTTGGGTTGTGTGGGTGGCAACCACTCGATGTGTCTCTCTCACGTGGATGTTTCTCTCTCTCTCTCTCTCTCTCTCCCACTCTATCTGAACAAAAAATGGGAAAATGTCCTCAGGTAAGGATAAAAAAACAACCCAAACACCACCACCACCACCAACGACAACAACAAAAACCCAGAAAATTACAAGTTGGTGAAGATTTGGAGGAACTGAAACCCTTGTGTTTTGCTGGCGGGGATGTCAAACGGTGAAGATGTTGTGGAAAACAGTATGGCGGTTCCTCAAAAAATCAAACATAGAATTACCTTATGACCCAGCAATTCCACTTCTAGGTATAGATCCAAAAGAATTGAAAGCAAGGACTCAAACAGATATTGTGTACCCATGTTCACAGCAGCACTACTCACTATAGACAAAAGGTAGAAACAACCCACATGTTTACTGATGGATGAATGGATGAACAAAATGTGGTACATACGTACGATATTACTTAGCGATAGAAAGGAAGGGAATTCTGACACATGCTGCAACATAGATGAACCTTGAAGGCACTGTGCTACGTGGAATAAGCTGACACAGAAGGACAAATAGAATATGATTCCACCTATGTGGGGTATTTAGAGTATAAAATGCGTAGAGACAAAAAGTAGAATGGTGGTTGTCAGGGATGGGTGGAGGAGTGGTGAGTTAGTGTTTGATGGGTATAGAGTTTTAGTTGAAGAAGATGGAAAAGTTCTGGAGACGGATGTTGGTGCACAACATGAATGTACTGAATGCCACTGAACTGCACACTTAAAATGGTTAAAAATGTAAATTTTATGTTAGTATATTTACCACAAATTTAAAAGATTTTACTCTTTCAACCTTATAGTGCTTTATATACTCATAAAAGCAGAATTAACAGAAGAAAAAGGAAACTAGGGAAGTGTTTGGGTTTTCTCCTTCAAAAATTTTAATGATCAGACTTTTATTTTAAGTTCATTCAATCATTATTCCTGTAACCATGACTAATACATTGTGTAATAATAATTCTTATTATGTGCCAGTCATGGTGTGCCTAGTTCTTCCCTTAAATTTTCTCATTTGTTTCTTATAACAACCTTAAGGTAGGTACTGTTATAATTTGTATTCTACAACAGAGGCAATTGATACTTAAAAAGGAAAATAAATGGCTCAAGTTTGCACACCTAAATGAGTGGTGAAGTCAGGACTCAAAAGCCTGTGTGATTCAGAATCCCAGGCTCTCAGGCAATGCTATGTGCCCTTCACCTCTTTGCGTATCTCCCAGGCACGGTGTGGGCTGACAGCTGTGGAATGGGCAAATTAATTGGTACTTACAGTTTAGTAAGATTGTACAGTCCTCTGAAAGAATGGACGGATATGGATCTGATCTTATTGTTTTGCAGGAACCTGTGAAAATGATTATTAAAAAGAAAACATCATGAAACACACTTTCAGTTTTGCCAGATGAAAAGAGTTCTGTGGCTGGATGGTGGTGAAGTTAACACAACGATGTGAATGTACTTACTGCCTCTGAACTTAGAAACGGTTAAGATGTCACATGTATTTTATGTCACATGTATTTTACCACAATTGAAATATTTTTAAATTTAAAAAAGGTAAACATAATAAAATAATTTAGTGAAGTTGGGTATCATGTAACTTTGTTTTGCTATTAAATCCATGCATGACTAGGTTGTTATTTAGAAATACTAGTTATAAAGGTAAAAAGAGTTAAAATGTAATATTTGAGTTTTCTGGGAATGAAACTTGAATGCACTCACTAATAAAACAGGCCCAGAAGTCAAACTTTTTAGCATTTTCTGCTATAATTCTTCAAACTTGTTAATATTTGACACAGTGCTCGCAAAGTACAAGCCTGTTACATCTTTAAGGCCCCAAACATATTCCATGTTAATCACAAATCTGCTAAGCGAGTTGACTTTAATTTTATTAATTTGACACCCAAAGTCTTGCCCCCCTCAAAATGTTTGAGGAAACTTATGAGGAATATACATGACCAAGAGAAAAACAAAAATGAAGAGAATCAGGACTAGAAGAATATAAATTAGACAGGAATATCAGGACAAGAACGCAGGCTTACATAGTTAATCAAAGTCACACTGGAAGTCTGGCCCTGAGTCAGGAGGTCAAAGGAGCAGGTCCCAGAACACAAACAACTGCATCATATTCACTCAGGGAAGCTTTGTACATCTATGGTCCCAGGTGATGGGGAGTGACCAAGTAAGCCTGCTTTCTTGCTCTGAGTGCTGGTCACCATTGTCCTTTAGGGTATTCTGAGTTTATATATCTACATTTTATAAATTTTAGGAACAATAAAGGAGAAACCAATATGAATAAACCCTCAGTTAATTAGAAATTCTGACTAAAAAAGATTCCCTATTTCTCCAACGTGCAAGAAACCCTAGTTTTGATTGTAAAATGTTATTATTAAATTTATTATCCATTTAGCAGTTTCACAGAGCAAGTTGTGGCTCAATAACATTGTAGGTAATGCGTCTTTCTCACTAATACACAGAAAGACTTTAACATGTATTTACTTATTTGTTTCTAACTATTGTAATGAGCAAGCAATAGAGTATATTTCCTGGAGGCTGAACCAAGCTACACATCTAATAACCAATTAGAATTTTTTAAAATTAGGCTATTTTGATCTGTTATTATTTGGAACAAATTGGCTGTTCATGAATTAATTTAATGTTCATTGTTTAAAAATCTTAAGCTACTCTGTTACATAAACCTGAATTTTGATATTTAAATTTTGAAGTCCTAACTTCTTTTAAACATGTGAACATAAGATGGTGCTACAGATCAGAAAAACTCTCCTTCTTACGGAAATCAGAAAATAGCATAAGAAAGTATCATCTTGAAGATTTTGTACCAGGTGTAATTTTGAAAAGCTATTTTCTATTGATTGATAAATGTCTAGAATAAAGTTCTAAACAGTCATTTTTATTGGAATTTTTATTTTCAAATATGAAATATACTTTTGCAGGGTTTTAAGAACATTTCATTGAAGTGAATTAATTTTGCTTCTCCTGATTTTGCTTGATTTCTATCTGTTATCTTAAAGAAAAATGTACAGATATATATCTATGTACCAGGTTTCTCTAGTGTAAAACAGAAACTAAAACCAATACAGCTACCTCTGTCCTGTGTGACTTAGTTGGTTGGGTATTGTCCCATGCACCAAAAGATTGCCAGTTTGATTCCTGGTTAGGGCACATGCCTAGGTTTGGGGCTTGATCCCCAGTGGGTGCTGGGGGCTGCAGTGGGGGGTGTGGAGAGCACAGGATGCAGCAGATCGATGTTTCAATAACATCAATGTTTCTCTCTCTCCCTCTAAAAATCAATGACAAATATTTTTTAAAAATAAAGCTAGAAAAATGAAACTAGAAATTCTGAGACAATTTCTAGATAGTATGATTCAGGCACAAAATATTTAAACACAAGCATATGACAATATGATTTACTTATATGTTGACCTAAATACTAGGTTAACATCGCCTGGGCCATTTGGGATTTTGAGAGTACATACATCACCCTAAAGTCCACCTAAACTAAAAGCAAGCTAGCATATCAGTTACTATTTGAGGCCAAAATAAAACTCAACCTGCAAGACAGATGCAAAAATGGAATTAAGTCCCCAAAATAACATGCTTAGTGGTTTCAAACAATAAGGACTTGCTCATCTTAGGTGGAGACTGAGTTTGCTAACTTATGGGAGAAAACGCTTCACTATCTAATCTTGACTGCAGATCTGGTAAAAAGTTCTTCACATCTTTCGTTAAGGTGTGTGTTGAGGCAATCCCTTGTAAAACTATACAGAGAGTGACACCTCCTATTGACCCTCATTTTGGCAGAGTATGGCAAAAGGATTTCCAGACCTGGCCGGTTTGGCTCAGCGGTTAGAGTGTCGGCCTGCGGTCCGGAGAGACCCGGGTTCAGTTCCCGCTAAGGGCACGTACCTTGGTTGCAGTTTGTCCCCCGCCCTGGTTGGGTCATGCGGGTGGCAGCCACTCAATGTGTCCCTTTCACGTCAATGTCTCTCTCTCTCTCTCCCCCTCCCCCCTCCCACTCTGTCTGAACAAAATATTGAAAAATGTCCTCGGGTGAGGATAAAAAAAGGATTTCCAGCACACATTCTCTAGATTCTTTGGGGATAGGTACCTAAGATTTTTCTATAATGGCTTCTAGAACTACTGAAGAAAAAGCGATCTGTAGTCTCCAGCTACCAGCTAAATAAGTCCCTATAGAGGGAACAGATTTAAGTAGTGGTACAGTGCTGGTGTCCACAGAAAGAAACAGATATGCCAAAAACATTAATTAATTTTAATACCAGAAATAAGTTATTTTTCTTACAGTTGCCGAAGATCACGGTAGTTCTTGAAGGCATCAGGAGGAAGTTTTGTTATTAAGTTCTTCTGAAGTGACCTGAAATAAAGGTACCTTTTGATTCTTACTTGAAGTATTTTTTCTTTATTTTTAAACCACAACAATATGGATAATTTTAAACTTTATTTACATTAGCAGCAACTTTCAGGAAACATTTTGTTTCATGCTATTATGCTCACATGCATTGTATCATTTAAACTAGGTCTAACTGTTGATTTTATATTAATTAAAGATATTCTCTTGTCTTAAATTAGGTTATAGCTATAATTCTGACAAAAACTTAAAAAATAATAAAACAGAAAATAACTTTTAGTTATAGTCTCCTTTTTTATTTTTATTTAAAAAACATTAGAAAGCATCTCAGTTTCATAATGATAATAAAAATAGTGTTTCTTTTAAAAATACATTTAAAAACTTAAATAACTTTATTTTCTTCAATATTTCATTGCACAAATTTCACTACCTTTACTTCCTTTTAAAAGTAGTTATGGCAATCAATGTTCTCTCTCACTGATGTTTCTATCTCTCTATCCTTCTCCTTTTCTCTCTAAAAATTAATAAAGAAAAAAAGGTAAAAAACAAAAGTAGTTATGACCCTGACTGGTTTGGCTCAGCAGTTAGCCTGGGACCAATGAGTCACGGGTTCGATTCTGGTCAAGGGCACATACCTCGATAGCAGTTTGTCCTTGGCCCTGGTCAGGTCATTCAGGAGGCAACCAGTCAATGTGGCTCTATCACATCGATGTTTCTCTCTGTCTCTCTGTCTCTCCCTCCCTCCCACTCTGTCTGATGATAAATGGAAAAATATCCTCACATGAGGAATTAAAAAAAAAAAAAGTAGTTATGAAGGAAACTGTCAATTGGTACATACAATTAAACCATCTTTATTCAATAAGTGATCCATTTTAATTTCTAATAAATTATATAGAAATATTTTCCCTTGTATCACAATTTGAAAAGCAGCTTGACATAGACCAGGTCTACTGAATTGTGGTTGTATTGAAAAGGACTCAAATCTTTAATTTTTTGGAAGAAAAGCAATATAATGTAGTAGTAACAAAATAAAACAAGCAAAAAAAAAAAAAAATTCCCAAACTATTGCAACTAGGATCCCTTGCATGAATCACACATAATCTTTCCATGTCAGTCTTTTTCTTTAATTGTGAAGAATGGATTTAGATGAGATCAACTCTCATAATATGATGCTATTATTATTACCAACATTATATAAGATGATGGGACAAATACTCATTGATAATTGTCTGGAGGTTGACAACTGTGGGATGAACACTTGGAAATACTTGATGGAGATAAAGGACTCAGGTTAAGACAGTATAATACAATAGGCACAAACATTGTTATGTCGTTTTGGACCAGTGTTGCTTAAACTTGGTAAAGAATCCTTCTTAAAGAAAAACATTTTCTCAGACCCCCCAGAACACATTTTGGGACTCTAACTTGAGAACCACTGTTCTAGAGTGTGGAAGACCATGCATTCTCAACAGGGGTACTAAAATTCAAAGGGAGTAGAAATTGGTTATTAAAGAGTGAAAAACATCTCACTTTTTTAATGGATAAAAGACAGAAATACATCAAAAGAAATATAGTATATATGTAATAATAAAATGTCACAGGTGGGAAAAAATAGATAAAAATGATTAAAAAGGCTTTGGGAGAGGCAATATTTGATAAAAAGAGGTTACACACTGTTCCAAACTATACATACAAGTCACTTAATAATTTTTTTTAAATAATTTTTTCTCTATTGATTTTAGAGAGAAAGGAAGGGAGAGAGAGAGAAACATCGATGAGAGAGAACATCGACTGGCCGCCTCCTGCATGCCTCCCACTGGGGATGGGCCCATAACCTGGGCATGTGCTCTGACCGGGAATCAAACTGGTAACTTCTTGGTGCATGGGTCCATGCTCAGCCACTGAGCCACACCAGCCAGGTGGCATTTCCTTTTTTTTCTGGTCAAGAAGATTAGACCCTAATCACTATATTACAAGAAGAATGTTCGATACATTTAAAAGAGACATAAGTGAGGTCCTGTGAGAGAACTCAAGAGCAGGAGGTTCCCTGCACCTGAGTAGGAGGGAAGGGAGGGTCATTTAAGTTATCTTAAATAATGTTTCTTAGAATTTGGGTTTATATTAGTGCCTAGGATTTATAGGCTCCTTTTTTTTTTCTAAGTAATGCCAAATATTTTCACAAATAGCATTCTCTATATTTTCATAGTGCTCCATTGAAATAGAAAGAGGTAGGTGGTACTATTTACACTTAATAGAAGCAACCAAAATACTTTTAATAGATTCTTGCATTTTAAAATTTAATACTCCAAGTTTTACTCTTCACAAAGTGCAGTGTGTGTGAGTGTAAAAGAGCAACTGCTGATTTTATTGTTGTCAAAGCTCGTTCTAGTTGGATTATATAGTTTTAATGATTAAATTCCAGGACCTTAAGGCCAGCTTTCACACAACATTAATGTTTAGCAAGTTAGAACAATGCATAAATAACCATATTTATCTGTTTGTCTCTTTTGTTCATTAACATTTATGTGAAACATCTTTAAAAAATCCCAACTTCAACACGTATTACTTGGATTATTGGCTTCTTTAGTACTTTACTTATATATGATTTAGTCCACTTCTGACATATCCCTATGATAGTTCCAACTCAAAATATAGAATGAACTCAGTAATAAAATTTGAGATTTACTCTTCTAATGTATTTGCTCTGAAGCCTAGAGTCCCTTTCCTCTGTGGAATGGAACAAACACTGTGATGAAATGTGATGCTGAGTCAGCATTCTGCAGAGAAAAGTAACATGGACAACCTGAATCAAGCTGCTCAACCCAAAGTGCAAGAAAATGCTATTAAACACACACACACACACACATGCACACACGCACACACTAAAATAGTGGTACAGACATACACTCCTGGGCTTCAGTCCCACATCTCCAAATTCCCATTGGAAATTTCCACTGAGTGACCTGTTAACCTCAAATTGAAAGAAACATCTAAAATTGGAGTCCTAATCTTCTCTACTTTTTTTTGTTGTTGTTGAAAGTATTATAGACATCCCCCCCTTTTCCCCCATTAGCCCCCTCTAATCTTCCCTACTTACTGTCACCAGTCTTGTCATGCTTGGATCGCTCTACTACTCAGAACAGAAACCCTGAAGTCATCTTGGACACCTCCTTCACCATCACCTTTCTATAGCCAATCATTTGTGATCCCAGTTTTTCCTTATACCAAGGGTTGAAAACTGGTGGCTCACATGTCTGTACACATCTCTTTATGTATGTACATATGTATGTACATATGTACGAATAAATGTGTATATGTACATATGTATGTATTGAGCCAGAAGAACTACTTTTAAATTGAATCAGAATACCTTTAGGTGGGACATGCACTTTCTAGTTGGTCACTGCCTTATCCAGTTCTCTCCTTCTGTTCCTGTTTTACAAAGGTTAGCTGAATTGTTTAAGAATGACATAAAATTTTATTTGTGGAAAAATAAAAAATGAGATTGTTAGCATCAAGGTGGTTCTTTGGTTTGGATGTAACTAGTAATTTGATATAAGCAGTGGGGGTAATAACTCTTTTCTTGGAAACTAGAATGAAATCATCATATATTTTTATACCCAGCAGTTATAGGCAAAATTTAAATCATGGAAACTCTCCATAGGACCTCAGACTTTTTTGGGAGTGGATTATTATCTTTTTTCTAGTAAGACTAATTACTATAAAAAAGAGCTTGGGTGAATTGAGGGTAAGATAGAAGGTTATTCTTAGTTTAGGTGGGAATGTTGCCTCCTTTGGAAGTCTCTGTGGCTTAACCCACCTGATGTTCTCAGCTCAATATTAATTTGGGTAAACTCCCCAGGTGACTATCACTTGGGTAAACTCTCCAGATTCTATTAATTTGATGGTACTACTGTCCTCATAGTTATTCCCCACCTCTTATATACACCAAGCATATGATTTGCTTGGTGATGTGGTTTGGGTTGAAAAAGGCCAAACCTGGCCCAGCCTATGGAGCTCAGCGGATTAAGTGTCATCCCATGAAAGTCCTGGCTCAATTCCCGGTCAGGGCACATGCCCAGGTTGTGGGCTCAATCCCTAGTCTAGGACATACTGGAAGCAGTTGATCGATATATCTCTTTCACATAGATGTTTCTATCTCTCCCATGCTCTCTTTAAAAAAAAAAAAAATTAATAAAAACATATTTTAAAAAATAATAAAAAAGGCAGGACTTGCCAACATTTATAAATTTAAGAACTACTATTTTGTCCCCATATACCCAAAAGTCAGAGCTATAAGTCACTAGAACATCTGGATGAAAAAAAACTGTAGCAAAAATACTGGATTAAAATATCTATTTTCTGCCCTGGCCGGTTTGGCTCAGCGGTGGCCCACAGACCAGAGAGTCCAGGGTTCAGTTCCCACTAAGGGCACGACGTACCTCAGTTGCAGTTTGTCCCCGGCCCTGGTTGGGGTTGTGTGGGTGGCAGCCACTTGATGTGTCTCTCTCGCATCAATGTTTCTCTCTCTCTCTCTCTCCCTCCCTCCCTCTCTATCTGAAGATAAATGCAAAAAAGAAAAAAAAAAAAGTCCTCGGGTGAGGATAAAAAAAAATTTGTTTTTTACTGATTTCTTTTGAAAGTTTCAGCCAAATGTGTGTATTTATGTTGCTGAAGTTTGTTGAATTCAAATTCATACTGGACCAACTGCTTTTTATGAGGATTTCCTTCTACATATATAAGTTTTAACTACTTAAGAAAAAACCCCAACATCAACATCTCCAAGTCAAATGTGATTTAGAAGAGTTAGATTTTTATTTTATTTTTTTATTTTACTATTTTTTAACTCATCTTTATTGTTGAATGTATTACAGATGTTTCTCCCTTTCTTCCCCAATGACCCCCTCCTCCCCATTCCCACCCCCTCCTGCCTTCCCCACACTATTGTCGGTTTCCATTGGTTGTGCATATATGTATAGAAATTCTTTGATCTACCCTCCCTCCCCGCTTCCTTTGAAGTTCATCAGTCTAACAACCAATTTGTACTTCTTAATTCTTTCATCTTTTTCATACATCCCCCTAGCCCCCCAGAAAAGTTAGATTTTAAATGTGAATTTCTAGGAGTACTTAATCCAATTTATTTACTTGTTTTATTTATACATAAGAGTGTTTATGTTTAATAAAGTCTAAAAGAGCTCTTTTAGACTTTATGTTTAATAAAATTTATGTTTAATAAAGTCTAAAAGAGCTCTTTCAATAATATATCAAGTAAAACCTTGATAAAATAAGAAAGCTCTATATAATAGTTTGGGAGATTTTTTTCTTTAGTGGTATTTACAATTGATGGTATCACATGTTTAGATGAAATATGGAACACTACTTTACAGTAATGTTATTAGAGACTAAATAAGCTAATATATGGAATAATTTAGAATAAGGGGAGCATTTAATAAATGCAAAATAAGTATCAGTAATCATAATTGACCATGGAACAATGACATCATCTTCGAATAAAAATGCATTATTAATAACGGCAAAGCCTTAATTATGACACAGCTTTACAAGTGCTATTCTGGCTGTCAGGATGAAGCCATTCTTTTCTACTTACATTGAAGTCACATTTGAAGATACTGATGGAACATCTTGTAATTTGGCCATATCACAGTTAAGCTGTAAACCTCGGCAAACACATAGCCTGGGTATAGAACCGAGGGCTGAATAAAGAAGAGGTAGTTAGGCAGGAGAACATTGAGGGACCAGGAAAAGGAAGGTAATGAAAAGAAAGAAATGGAAAGTTATGAAAATTATTTAATACCAAGTATATCATGTCTTACCTAAGCAATTTGGGCAATGCTTTAAATTAAGTTTCCAGAATTTGCTTTTAATTTAACGTTAAAATGGTGCCAGATAATTAGGATATGAAAATATACAGATTTAAATAGCAGACTGAAATTCTCCATTTTTTGCAAATGAACAAAGTCATCTGTTCTTACCTTGGGAGAGAAGCTATGTCTGAGGGTGATATGATAGTGTGTGATGGGCTTTAATGTCCATATTAAAGTTGCTACTTAAAAATAAAGTATTTAGCCTGGCCAGTGTGGCTCAGTGGTTGAGCACTGACCCATGCACCAAGAGGACACTGGTTGGATTCCCGGTCAGGGCACATGCCCAGGTTGTGGGCCTGATCCCCAGTGGGGGGAATACAGAAGGCGGCCAATCGATGTCCTCGCTCATTGATGTTTCTATCTCTCTCTCCCTTCCTCTCTCTCTAAAATCAATAAAAATTTTTTTTAAATAAATAAAGTATTTACTGCCCTGGCTGTTTTGGCTCAGCGGTTAGAGCGTCGGCCTGCGGTCCTGAGAGACCCGGGTTCGGTTCCTGCTAAGGGCGCGTACCTCGGTTGCAGTTTGTCCCCGGCCCTGGTCGATTGTGCGGGTGGCAGCCACTCGATGTGTTCCTTTCACATCGATGTTTCTCTCTCTTTCTCTGTTCCTCTCTCTCCCTCCCACTCTACCTTAACAAAAAATGGAAAAATGTCCTCGGGTGAGGATAAAAATAATAATAAGAATAAAGTATTTACTGATAGCATAATCAAACCTTTAATGAAGGACTAAATCATTTTTAAGTATCATGAAAGCAGAGAACTAAACACTGAGCTATAATGTTGGTAGATTTTTTTCTGAAAAATTCAGGAGTTTTTTAAAAGATTTTTAAGTAATCTTTTGAACTTTTTTTTTTAATCTTCACCCAAGGATATTTTTCCATTGATTTTCAGATAGAGTGGGAGGGAGGGAGAGAGAGAGAGACAAATATCGATGTGAGAGGGACACATCAGTTGGTTGCCTCCCGCACGATCCCAACCAGGGCTGGGGTGGAACCGCAACTCAGGTAAATGCCCTTGACGGGAAACGAACCCAGGACTCTTTGGTCTGCAGACCGACATTCTAACCGCTGAGCCAAACTGGCCAGGGTGATCTTTTGGCTTTTGTAGGGATGGAAGAATGTCTAAAACATTTATGGGAATGAACATTTTTTTACACCTATTCTATTTATTAATGGGTGTTGGGAAAAGGGAGAATGGGATATATGCCTTTGGCTGCTGTGTGGGGCTAGAGTGATAGTCTTAAAGATGTGACCCAATATTTGTAACATCTATGAGAGACTGGCAATAATGTGTTCATATAGCTAAACAGTAAAGTGGGATTATTATTAGATATAAGAAATATACAGTAGCCTGGTTCCTGCTTCCAGGAGGAGTAGACGATTACTGAGAGCAGTGAGGAGTGCTCCCCTCTACATTTACACTGAAGCCCTGAATTGCAGAGCAGAGGTTACCGACTCAAATGTCTACACCGAACAGGCAAAGTAGGTGTAGACTGTGTCCAGATGTCCCAGTGCAACAGCTTCTCCTAACTGTTGCCATATTAGGATAGAACACCTGTAGCTAACTCCACCAACCTCTTTCAAGATGCCAGATATACAATGTTTACTATATAATTACCTATTTTAAAAATGATAACAGCTAACAACATTTTAAAAGATCGGAGGACAAATAAATTTTCTATGAGAATTTCCTGCTTGCAGGCTTCATTTTTGACATTTACAGTAAAGCTTCCAGGGCACAGAAATGTACGTTAAAGGCAAAGCGGAGATTCCTGTGACGAAGCTGGTGGATGGCTGCTCACCAGCACATTTGGCTACAGCCTTTGAAACAGGAACGTTTCTCCTTTGCTCAGATCCAGGGTGACAGGTGTTCTTCCTCTCCTCCCAAATAACTCTGCAGACACTTTTACAAGACCACAAGAGATCAGGATAATAACTTAAGTTTTGTGTGTGTGTTTTGTTTTTTGTAAACATCTGCCAAGAACTTTTAAACAGTTTTATAGTGGTAAGTAACCGTTTTGGTTGTGGGCCTCTGAACACGGATTTTGTCTCTTTACATAAAAGCCATTCTAACGTGAGTGTGTTTATGTTGTGGGGAAGGAATGTTGAGGGTTTTGCAGGAAGATGAAGGTCCTGAGGTGAGAGGTAGAAGGGCAGTGAGATTAGCTTTAATTCCAGAGCACTTTTTTCCTATTTATGGAAGCTGAATTAAGATAGTCCATACATGCCTGGCCAGTGTAGCTCAATGGATTGAGCGTCGTCCCATGCCCCAAGAGGTCATAGGTTCGATTCTTGGTCAGGGCACATGCCCAGGTTGGGGGCTTGATCCCCAGTAGGGGGGTGTGCAAGAGGCAGCCAAGCAATGTTTCTATCTCTCTCCTCCCTTCTTTCTCTAAAAAATGTAAAAAAAAAAAAAAAAAATCCATATATGTTGATTACAGGGTTACCTAATGGGGGTGGGGGGACACCTAAATATCCAACAAAAGGATGATTAGTAAATTGTGTCACTTAAAATGTTACAGTATATTTTTTAAAAGTTTATACTATATAATACCATATTATATACTTGTAATAATATAAGCATAGTGTTATGCTTTTATATTATGCTAAAATGCTAACTGAAAATGATAAAAATGGCTTGTACAGGACATTTCAACCATGTTAAAATAAAAAAGGATGAGTAATGCACCAGCTGGTTAATAAAATTATGCTTGAGTCAAGAAGTCTTTCCAAATCTCTGTACTCTTCAAGTTCCTCAAATTTAAACTTTATTAATATATTAGTTAATGCTAGATATCTTTTCTGTGACATTGTTCTTGAGAGGTGACGTTAAAAATACAAATTCTTCCAAATGTGAATTCAGCTAACAGTAATTATAGGCCATCCTCGGTTTCATTTCCAACAAATCCTTATAATAATCTGATTCAGATAAAGTGGCACAATAGGAAACTTAATTCAAGTATCACTCCTAAATTTTACACTATACTTTCTATTCCATTTTATATTGCTTTTAAGTTTCAAAAAGATATTGAATTATTACCATATGTTTATTGCGAACTGCTTAAAAGCTTTTTGGGAATAAGGTGAGACATAAAAAGATCCCATTAAAATTTAAGAGATGAAAAGTATATGCAATAAAACAAAAGGAAAAGAAAAACTATGTTTTGAGAAAGTGTGGCTTAATCCATTAATTTTTTTTCCTCATTATATTAGCAGTTAAATTATACGAGCTAACTTTTTTCTTTTCCCAAGGCTTTTAGCTTTTCAATGATCAAGTAATTTGGTCTTCATATTCTGGGAGACAATATGAGGCTGAGGCAGATTGCTGAGTAACCTGTGAGATTTATAGGAAGACTGTAGACTCCCTTAAACTGGAGATTGTTAGCAGTTTTTATTAATCTCATTTGAGTAGTAAAGATATAAATGTTAAAAATGAAAACAAAAGCTATACTCTATTAAAAATACTGTCTTTCTAATTAAAAAAAAAGCTACAATTTGTAATTTGTGGTAGAACATAAAGGAAACAAAAATAGTAAAGGAGTACTCCCTCTCTGCTTTTTAACTGAAATTTTGAAAAGCTAGTATCAACATTACAATTCCAAGGCACAAATTTATATTTGCACAATTTATTAGAATAGACTAAACTTATTTCAAAGGAATTATTCACAAAAATCTTCCTGATCTAAAATAGTAAAGATTTAATCCTCAAGGTTATACCTTCCCTCACTCCCTCCAGTGTTTCTGTTAAGTTTTTGATATACCACTAAATGTGGCAGGTTATAATTAATAAGGATTTTTTTTTTTTTTGTAGTTCTAAAGCATAGTTTAGACTTCAGAAGATTTTTCATTTACAAGCAGCTTGTATGCTCTTCTATATCCAGTTTCCTTTATATCAGAGTTTATAGTGTGTAAAATGGGGACATATAAAATGGCAACCTTGACTGACAATAATTTGGTTTACAACAATACCTAGCATGATTGATTACTTTTATACTTCCTAAGTCATTTTTATATAAAATTCTCAAGTTAAGATTGCATATCTAATAGAGCTTGCAACAGGAAAACTGTAACTAACCTTTTTTTTTTTAAATGTTGGATCCAACTTTTAAAGACATGGTGTCTTATGAACTCATGGAAAAGGAGTCTCAACCCCTCTGATTACTTACAGCATTTCGGTGTTTTTGGCTTAAAGAGATATGGGGAGGTCGTTCTGTTGTAATTGCTAAAATGTAATTTCTCCAATTGCAAAAGCCATCCATTGATGTCTCCTAAAATAAAAAACAGAGAGCAGAAAAGTTCAAGAAAACATAAATACTCTGGTGTATTGAGGAAAATAGGTTCTCACTTGAAAATGAATGAGTGGTTCTCAAACTTAGTGAGATAAACATTTTCTGGGAGCTTGTTACAAATGTGAATTTCTGAGCCCCCAGTCTATAGAGCCTGATGTTCTATGTCTGAGATGGACCTCCTAGTCTCTATTTTTTTTTCCTTTTATCGATTTTAGAGAAAGAGGAAGGGAGAGGGAGAGAGAGAAATAGAAACATGGATGAGAGAGAACATTGATTGGTCACCTCCTGCATGCCCACACTGAGGATCTGGCCCACAGCCTGGGCAGGTGTCCTGACTGGGAATCGAACCAGCAACCTCTTGGTGCATAGGTTGACACTCAACCACTGAGCCACACCAGCTGGAGTATTTTTAACAAGCACTCTCAACTATTGTTTGGCAAGTAGTGTTTGGCCCACACTTGGAGAAACAGTACTTTAGATGTACTGAAACATGATACACTGTTCTTGGTACATTAATTATGATTCCCTCTATCTTCTTCAATATGAAAAGTGATGTTGGAAATATATTAACATGGATAGATGCTGATGACAGTTAAAATGAAAAAGAAAGAAAACAACATGAGTTGTTGAAAGGCAAATGCATGGATGTTGAGTCACCAAAGATACAGATTATGAGAGACATGGCCATTGTATTAGCTGCAATAAACCTGTAGTGGGTAGTATAGATTGATCCACTCAACCATCATTCAACACCCCCTTCCCTGATGTGTTCCTGTAGAGCAGAGACAAAAGCTTACAACATTTCACATCACCTTTACAGCCAGGGTTTGGGGTGCACTCACATGTATTTTGGTTGGGGGAAAGGAGGTAGAAGTCATTTTCCTACAGCTATGTCTAAGACAGAGACATCAGATAAGAGGCAGTCTTAGTGAGGCAGGGTATTCCGGCTTTGTGGGTGTAGAGGCGTTGTGTGGTGGGCGGGCGGCAGGATGAGGGGCTGTCTCAGGTTCTGGATCGCAGCTCTGGTGGTGTGCTCCTGGGTTTAATGGCACCAGTGAGGGCCTTGCTGACTCCCACTCTTCATGCACTTCAGGACATGTTGTAATTATCTAATTTCTGTTTGACCTACCTAGCGTGGGTTCTGTTTTTTACATTAAACCCTGGTAGATACAGAGAATGATTCAATTATTGGATTAAAAGGCGGTTTAAATATGATTGGACATTTGGTTAACTTGGGGAACGCAAGTGGAACCCCACGCGTGAGAACAAAGTAGTGCATTTTTTTCTGAACCCAAGAGTTTCCGTGTAGTTTAGTTTTGTGGCCACACTACAGGAATTTTCTGTTTCTCCCACATGGGTTCTGGGGATAGAGTCAAGAGCCTTACAAAGCGTTCTGCTCTATTGGGATCCAGAATCATCTGTTTGTTTCCTTGGCTGTCAGGTTTGGAAGTTTATGGCATGATATTGTGTCCTTTTCCTGGTTTGGCTGAGTTTGCTGAGTTTTTAGCAAGTTTTTTTTTATCCTCACCTGAGGACATTTTTCCATTTTTTATTCAGAGTGGGAGGGAGAGAGAGGAAGAGAGAGAGAGAAACATTGACGTGAAAGGGACACATTGAGTGGCTGCCACCCGCACGACCAACCAGGGCTGGGGACAAACTGCAACCGAGGTCCGCGCCCTTAGTGGGAACCGAACCCGGGTCTCTCTGGACCACAGGCTGACGCTCTAACCATTGAGCCAAACCGGCCAGGGCGCAAGTTTTTACTTTTAAAAATTTGGTTCATGCCCTGGCTGGTTTGGCTCAGCGGTTAGAGTGTCAGCCTGCGGTCCGGAGAGACCCGGGTTCGGTTCCCGCTAAGGGCACGTACCTCGGTTGCAGTTTGTCCCCCGCCCCGGTTGGGTCCTGTGGGTGGCGACCATGGGTGGCAACCAATTGATGTGTCCCTTTCACGTCGATGTTTCTCTCTCTCTCTCTCCCTCCCACTCTATCTGAACAAAATATAAAAAAAAAAATGTCCTCGGGTGAGGATAAAAAAACAAAAATTTGGTTCATATCTTTAGATATAAAAAAAATTCTGTGATTTTTTTTTTAATCCTTACCCGAGGATATTTTTCTATTTCTCTTTAGACAGAGTGGGAGGAAGAGAGAAAGAGAGGGAGAGAGAGAGAAACATCAATGTGAGAGAGACACATAGACTGGCTGCCTCCCGCACGACCCTAACTAGGGCTGGGGACGAACCACAACTGCGGTACATGCCCTTGACCAGAACTGAACCCGCAACTCATTGGTCTGTGGGCTGATGCTCTATCCACCAAGCCAAACTGGGCAGGGCATCTGTGAGAGATTTTAATTCTCTCATTTTAACAGAGAAATTGAATATTAACACATAGCACTGAGAGAACTAATAATTTGGAAGTATGTACCACACTGTACTGGGTACTTTATTTTATCCTCATAATTATTCTATTTGGTCATTATTGTTTTCTCCACTTACAGATAAAAAAATCAATTCTGAGAAGTTTAAGTGATTTAACTAGAAACAGAATTATTTAAAAATAACTGAAGAATTAATAAGATTGTATTATTTTAATTTTTTCCTTAGCCAAAGATATTAATCAGTTGATATTCTACCTGTAGAAGTCCAACTTTTGTGTGACATCAGATTTAAATAATATAAAACATGTTTTTAAATTTATTAAATTTAGAGAAAGAAAGGGAAGAGAGAGAGAGATTGATTTGTTGTTCCACTAACATATGCATTCATTGGTTGATTCTTATATGTGTTCTGACCAGAAATTGAACTCAAAACCCTTGGTGTATCCGGACGATGCTTTACCCAACTGAGCTACCATGGCCAGGGCTAAATATTTAATTCCTACTACTTGTTTTCTATTTTTCAGTAGTTCATTTCCATTATTGAGGCTCTTATATCAGAATTATATAAATTATACAAACGTTCATTTAAATAACAAACAAGTAGTTATCAACTGGAATTTAATTTATAATTATTGTTATTGATAAATCAGTGAAAGTATTGCAAATCATTAAGGTACTACTAAAAAACCAATTTAAAAAATAAATTAATTTTCATATTAATGTTATAAACTTTTATACATTGATAAATGTTATAAATAAACTACATGAGCAAGATAAATCATTTGGTTCTGGCTATGTTGAGACATTATTTTTTAATTTTTAAAATTTTTTTTGTGGTATATGCCCCTAGTGGGAACTGAACCTAGGACTCTGGTCCGCAGGCCGACGCTCAACTGCTGAGCCAAACTGGCCAGGGCTTTTTTAAAATTTTTAAACAAACTTTAATTTTTAGAACAGTTTTAGACTTACAGGAAAATTGCAAAGATAGTACAAAGAATTCCCATATACCCCTCATCCCATTTCCCCTATGATTAACCCCATGTATTAGTATGATACATTTGTTACGGTTAATGCAACAAATAAACAAGAAAAACAAAGAAACAAAAATTCATAGATGCAGATAAGAATATGGTGGTTACCAGAGGGCAGGGGGGTGAGGGGTAGTAAAGGGTAAAAGGGGTGAAATATGTGGTGACTGAAGAAGATTTAATTTTAGGCAGTGGGCACACAATGCAACATACAGACGATGTATCATAGAAATGTACACTTGAAATGTATATAATCTTATTAACCAATGTCACCTCAATAAATTCAATTAAAAAAAATGGCAAAGCCAGTCTTAGCAAGAAGGAAGGCCAACACAAAAATAGGCCAAGGGTTGCCCTGGCTGGCCTGGCTCAGCGGTTAGAGCATTGGCCTGTGGACCAAGGGGTCACCGGTTTGATTCCCATCAAGAGCATGTTACCTTGGTTGCAGTTTGATCCCCGGTCCTGGCTGGGGTCATGTGGGAGGCAACCAACTGGTGTGTCTCTCTCACATCAATGTTTCGCGCTCTCTCCCCCTCTCTCCCACTCTATCTGAAAAATTGATGGAAAAGTGTCCTCGGGTGGGGATTAGACAACAACAAAAAAAGGCTGAGGGTCATAATTTGCCACTCCCAATATACATGAAATTCCATAGAGTTCTATGTAAAGAATAAAATCACAGTCAGAAAAAATTAGGTTAAAATACTTTCTCTCGCCCTGGCCGGTTTGGCTCAGCGATTGGAGTATCGTCCTGCGGACCAGAAGGTCCCAGATTCAGTTCCCGCTAGGGGCACATACCAAAAATAAATAAATAAATAAAAATAAAATACTTTCTCTCTTAAATTCTGATCTAGTGTAGTCTTGCACGAGTCTTAACACCCTAAGGAAAATGAAGGTGGCTTCTTTCTGGGACAAAGTGATCAGTATATAGATTATGTTTCAAAGTTGGCATTTTTGACTATGTTAGCTAGATGATGTCTTAAAGGCTGGATGTTATGAATAACAATAGAATTTCTAAATTTCATACCTTCCCCTTTAACAAATTAGAGTCATACTTGAAGGACAAATTTTTTTAATCCTCACCTGAGGACATTTTTGCATTTATCATCAGATAGAGTAGGAGGAAGGGGGGGGGGCGGAGAAACATCGATGTGAGAGAGACACATCAACTGGCTGCCACCCACATGACCCCAACTGGGGCCGGAGACAAACTGCAACCAAGGTACATGCCCTTAGCGAGATCCGAACCCAGGACTCTGGTCTGCAGGCCGATGCTCTAACCGCTGAGCCAAACCCGCCAGGGCTGAAGGTCAAATTTATAGAATTTTAACATGCAAACTTCCCTATGGAAGAAGTGATACAGTGATTCTGGGCAAGTAAATTATAGGCATGAAAAAAGAAGTAAGGTCGGAGAAGAAAGTGGTGAGACTCGTGTGCCTTCACCTTCTCTCTCTAAGCCAAATTCTGGAGGGGAATGCATCTGGAGGGGTTGAGGGGAATGCCAAACACACAAGAGCAATTTCCCTGGGTTGCTAGAGAAAACAGAACATGCATTACACTAGGCATGATGTTCATTACATAACAAATTCCAGGAATGTGACCATAACCATCTCACCTGCACAGATACCAGCCAGTGCAGCTGATATACAGGTGTCTCACCTGAATACAGGTGTCAGGAAAGGGCAAGGGACCACTTCAATCTTCATGAACATAAAGCCACTTAGGACTGACTCCCGTTTGTGAGTGGAGTAGGGAGAGGGAGATGTAGCAGAAATCTGAGAAACTGAGTCATCCAAAAGAAGCCTGACAATATTACCATAGTGGATTAAGTTTACTGGATTGGGCAAACATTTAATTGTGATGCCCTGCTAATTAAGGTTTTATAAGAAAAATATGATTATTTACAGATAAAGATGCATTTTATTCACAATTGTTAATATAATGTGAGAGAAATCTGACCCTGCTATACAGCAGGCATATTTTGATCATATCATTCCAATAATTCTAGCTATGTACTACTATAAATGACATCTCTACAAATAAGAACTTTTTTAAAAATAATTTTTTAAACTTCTCACCTGAGGATATGCTTTTTAAAAATTGATTTGAGAGAGAGGAAGAGAGAAGGAGGGAGAGAGAGAGAGAGAAAGAAATATCAATATGAGAGAGTAGCACATGGCACAAGCCCCAAGTGGGGACCAAACCCAAAACCTAAGTATGTGCCCTGACTGGGAATTGAATTGAACCTGCCACATTTCAGGGCATGGAACGACATTCCAACACTCCAACCAACTGAGCCACACTGGCTTGGTTATTTTTTAAAGTCTTATGTAAAGAAGAGGGATGAAATATACATATATATATATATATGAATATTTGCATTTGTGGCGGGTTGAAGAACAGAAAGATTATGGCTATCAGGTCACATGTGTAAGAGGACATAATGTTCTTGCAGACCTTCCTACATGCCTGGGTTTGGATTATATGCATAGAAACTACATCCCAGGCCTCCTTTTTTATGCTTGGACTAGATAGGCTTAAAATTTTTCAGAGATGCTGACATTATTGAATTGACGCTTCTCTTACTCTGAAAAAGAGTCCAGATTTATCAGAGGGAATGATCTGGTAGCTCAGCATTTTTGGAGGGTGGTATGAACCATCATTAGAGAGGATGGGCTATCTCCTTTGTGAAGTGCTGAGGAACGGACTGCACATATTCTTAGAAATATATAAAAAATGCATGCATGAAAGGTGCAGTTACATGTAGATTAATTAGTGACTGATTCTATGTTTATGTCCTGTTTGGCTGTGTTTAGTTTAGAGTTCAGACTACCAAACTAAAAAATTTTAATAAGTTTTAGCACTAAAATAATTACAGGTAACTTGGGTATGACAAAAGTAATATGTATTTGTGCCACATTTTGACACACACACATATATGAGGCATTGATGATTTTTCTAAGTAATCTGTGTGTGTGTCTGCAGAGTAAGGCTGAATAGCGGGCTTGCAGGTGTCTGAAGGCCTCACCCTTGCAGACCACCAGTGCCTGTGGCATTTTGCAGGAGGAGGTGCACACACGTTCACGTTCATGTTCACATTCGCGTTCATGTTCTGACATCCACCTAGACTGCGGAAACAGCAGTGGAAATGGGGGAAGTAGCCGCACTCCAGACAAGGCTATTGCTGTGGGTAGGGCTTCACCACTGTCGTGAATTCATGAGATGAGGAGCTGGGTGACTGCCAGATGATGATTTTTCTCTGTTTTGTTGTTATTGTTAATCCTCAACTGAGGATTCCATTGGTTTTTAGAGAGAGAGGAAGGGAAGAAGGGAGGGGGAGAGAGAGAGAGAAGGAGAGAAATATCCATGAGAGAAGGAGACATTGATTGGTTGCCTACTGCATGTGCCCTGAACCTGCAACCCAGGCTTGTGCCCTTGACTGAGAATCAAACCCATGACCCTTCGGTGCACGGGCCGGCACTCTAACCACTGGGCCCACTGGCCAGGGCTCTCACTCTGGCTTTTTAGCAAACCCTGTATTTAATTGAACTTTTCAATTTGCTGCATTTTGACCATTAATAGATAGTGTAGTGATTAAAATCACGGGCTTTGGGCTTTTTCCTAATCCTCTGTCCCCTTCCATCAACTCTCTTGCCCTTCTTCTGTTTTAAGAGGCTCACTATGTGGCCTTAGTTGAAATATTTTAGTTCAACAAATCCAAATGAGGTAGTTATTGACATTACTTTTCTTCTCTCTTTCTTAATCCTCCTCCTTTGTTCTCCTTTTTCACCTTGATGTATTTACCCCTCCCCCTCACACACACAGTTGAAAAAAAGAGGGAGAGGAGAGGACAGAGGTGATGTCAAAAAGGAAGTGGGGATTTTAGAATGCAGAAAGAAACAGGACAAACCTACTTGTATTACCCTAAGCCACAGCATATATCATAGTGTGCAGATCTCTTTTTAAACACCATCTTCAAACAAACAAGCTTTTCAGTAATTTGTTTTTACCTTCTTCTCTGCCTTCCCAAAGCATTTTCTTCCTCCCACAACAAGGCAGGACTATAAAACACAGGAAATGTAGCCGAAATCACAAAGTTGGAAAGTTAGCATTTTTTAAGAAAACAGCTTTTGGTATATGTGTTTCTGTATTTTAAATCCTGTATCCTTTATATTTTAAGAATGTATGGGGTGCCCCGCTAGTGTGGCCCAGTGGCTTGAGCATCACCCCATGGATTGAGAGGTCTCTGTTCAATTCCCAGTCAGGGCACATGCCTGGGTTGTGGGCTTGATCCCCAGTAGGGAGCGTGCAGGAGGCAGCCCATCGATGTTTTCCTCTTACATTGATGTTTCCATCTCTCTCTCCCTAAAAAAATCAATAAAAACATAGTTTTTTTTTTTTTTTTTAAAGATTGTATGGGGCAATGAGCAGAATGGTTTTTCACACTAGTAATAATCCCACTGGAATTTGATCCTTTGATTTTTTTTTTTTTTTTTGAGACCTGTAGGTTAGTATTAAGAGCACTGTACTAAAAGAATATTGTTAGGGAAATTGCTTTCCAGTATGTATTGGTAGTACTGTATGAACAGTATTGTTAAAAATATATACATTTACTAAACAAGAATTTTTTTTTAGCTAAAAATGAATGTAATGGTGCTGTGTAAATAAAAATTAATGACATAGTCATAGATCAAGACAAATCTGGTCTTACGTGCTATATGAACTCAATAGATATTTGCTAAGTGAATGAATGTATGAATGGATAAATGATGAGGCTCTGACCTCAAATATATTTTGAGAAAAACAGCTTCTCTTACAACACAATAAAATTTGAGAATCTGGGGTACTTATAAAAAACACAGGTTTTCGGGCTCGTCTACTGGAGATTCTGATTTATTTGTTAAGTGCCCTAGGTGAGCCTTAGAATAAGTTTTAGAAGAACTGCATTATGAAGTTCATCCCCGTCAGTGTTCTCACACTGCAGTAATGGGAAATTCTGTCAACCAGAAGGAGCATCTTTCTTTTCGTTAGCAGAGTTGCTGATTATTAACAATCAGGGGGTCCAAACCACTCAAATAAGATTAGTGCAAGTGGCCCCTAATTTAAGGGCACTTTGCTTATAGCTCCCCTTATTACACTTATTGTAATTGTTTCGCACTATGCTTATCTATGAATGTATTTTATCTCTTTATGAAAGCATGGTAGGAAATAACCTTTTGAACCTATGTATTTTTTGTATACCTCAGTGACTACTAAGGTACTTTTAATTTATTAAAATGTGGCTCTTACTGGCTCTCATGAAGTGTATAAAGTATATAAAACACTAAAATATTATTTATACCAAGTATTAGTTTTAATGTAGTTTTATGGAAAAAAGTGGGTTAGACTCCACAGTTTGAATGCTGGACAGTGTTTCCAGGGACAAGTTCTGGATGGAAACAGAAAAGTCCAGTGCATTCTCTCTCTTTTCTGGAGCACGCCTTCACCTCTCCTCTCTCTTTTGTCCCTTAAAATGATACCATTATAATTAAGCTAGTTATTAATAACAGGAAAGGAGCAAAGGAAAACCAAATATTAATTTTTTTTATTAATCCTCACCCGAGGATATTTTCCCATTGATTTTTAGAGAGAGTGGAAGGGAGGGGAAAAGAGAGAGAGAGAAACATTGATGTGAGAGAGACACATCGATCGGCTGCCTCCTGCATGACCCCAACAGGGGCAGGGGGATCGAACCTGCAACCCAGTATGTGCCCTTGACTGGGAATCGAACCCATGACCCTTTGGTCCATGGGCCGATGCTCTAATCACTGAGCCAAACTGGCCAGGGCAAGGGAATGTCAAATATTATAGGCATGTCATTTAGACAGCTTCACCAGGATGCTAAAGCTTTATATTCCCCAGGGAGCCACTGGTCTATTCCCCACAGATCACTGGGGGAAGGGAATGGACAGGGGAAGAACAGATGCATACTCAGTAAAGTTGGGGTGATATCGGGAAGGTATCTGCCTGTCCGTCACACCTGGGAACAAGTCATTGGGCACTGAAAGGGCATACAATTTGAGATATTTAATCTCCTGAACAAAGAAGTTTGCTCTCTTGTGCTCTTGGTGTATTACACATTCCTGCATTTGCTCATATGGCCCACAACCACGTGACCCCACATACAATGGACTGTAACTAGCCTGATGCCAAATCAAACACAGCTGCAACATGGAAATGAAACCCTGGACACCGCTTTGCTTCTAGCTCTACTTAATCCCCAGCTACACTTCTTCCAGGACTGGATTAAGGGAAATGGGACTCTGGAAATCCAGGGATGTAATTCCACATAAATAAATATCACTTATCCTTCTGTGCAAGTTTCAGAAAATTCTTTTTCTCAAGATATTGTGAAGACACCACCCCCAGCACTCAGTGGAGGAAAGGGATACCTCAACTTACCCAATAACAAAAGTACGTATCTCTCCCATTCTCCTAAGGGCCCTTCTATTACTTCTGTAACTTTTTAAATAAACTTGCTCTTATAAAATTAAATTAAATTAAACAGTCCCAGTTTCCTGAATGCACTTATTTGTCATAGTGCTATATTAGGCTTTTCTCAAATAGTTTCCCAGGATTCTCTTTGAGAAGAGAGTTCTGCAGTAAAATATGTTTGAGAAATACTGCATGTTATCTCCCCACTTGGAATTAATAATGTGCTAGTATGATGAAAGGAGAACTCGGGCAGCAAAGAAATATCTTTAATTTTGTTTAACCCTTTTAATAAATACCATACTGTTTGGAAAGTGTTTGCTTTTGCATCTTCACAAAAGAGTATGTCTAGATCAGTGGTTTTCAAAGTGTAGATCCAGGACCAGCAGCATCAGCACTTCTTGTGAACTTCAAAGAAAAACAAATCCTGGACTCCCTTCAAGAGGCAATGAATCAGAAACTCTGTACATGGGGCTCAGCAACCTGAATGTTAACAAGTCCTTCAGCTGATCTGATTCCTGCTAAAGTTTGAAAAACCACCGCTCTGGACTAATTCATCAACTCTCTAGGTGTTCTGAAGTGGGTGACAAAATTGTTTGCAGTGGGAAGTGAATCGCTTCAAAAATTTAACAGGTGTAATATTCACCTGCAGTGTTTGTTAAATGCAGATTTCCGGGCTCCACTCCTACCTACTAGATCAGCGTTTCTGAGGATGAGGCTCAGGACTCAGCACTTTTCTCCAGCCCCCAGGGGAGTTGCTGCAACACATCCTCAGAGTAAGCTTCCCAAATGTGCATAGGTATGCAGAAGCCACTCCCAGGTTCCCTGGGTGTTCGGATTGTGAATAATTAAAAGTTGAGAAACTTGTCCGTCAGAGTGGAGGCCAGAATAGAGGAGGGCAGGATGATACTGTGTGCTAAATGGGCTCTTATTTAAATAAAGACATAAATCCTATTTGTTACAAAGTATACATGCTTACTGATGAATGAATAAACAGGTGGTCAATCTACAAAGTTCAGATTTATGCAGAACAGAGCATTCCTGATTCTAAGATATTTACTCTAGTCTCAGTGTTATCTGAGAAAGTGGGATATCCCTTCCCCTCACTGAGTGCTGGGGGTTGGTCTTTAAAATATCTTGAGAAAAAGAATTTTCTGAGACTCGCATGGGAGGATGAGTGATTTTTATTTGTGTGGAATTATAACTCTGGGTTTGCAAAGCCCCATTTCCCTTAATCCTGCCCTGGAAGAAGTGCAGCTGGGGATTCAATGGAGCTAAAAACAAAGACAGTGTCCAGAGCTTCTGTTCCATGTTGGAATTGGGTACGGCACAGCATCAGGCTAGTTGCAGTCCATCAGTCTATTGGGTGGGGTCCACATGGCTGTGGGCCATGTGGGCAAATGCAGGAGCATGAGAACCCCAGGAGCCAAGAGGGCAAAAGCCAAGAGAGCAAGAGCAAGAGCAAGAGCCAATTCCTTTGTTTAGGGGATTACATATCTCAAATCTTCATGTCTGTGTTGGCCAATGGCCCGTTCCCAGGTGTGACTGACAGGCAGGTTCTCCTCCTGTCCAGTCCCTTCCCCCAGTGATCTGCAGGGAACAGACTGGTGGCTTCCTGGGGAGTGTTAAACTGCAGCTTCCTGGCGAAGCTGCACAAATGGCCTGTCTGCATTATTTGACCTTTCTTTTGCTTCTTTCCTGTTATTCATAACTAGATTAATTACAATGGCATCATCAACACCCATTCTTGAGACACAGTGGGGCATCAGAAAGTAACAATCACAGGGGGGGATGTGGTGCCCTGGGCCATTAGAATACACCTCTGGATGCAGCCTGACCAGGCAGAATAATTCATCAGGCTAGTTGTGTGAAATGTCCTTGAATTGGAATGATAACTAGTTTACTGGACAGACCGCATTTGCCTCTTTTTGGGCTCTTAGTACCTTTGAAGACAACTCTTTGAAGAAATTGAGGGGTGTGACATTATCCTGAGCCTATTTTAAAGAAAATTGAGGCCACTGAGACAACTGTATTTTGTGTCCTATCTGGTAGAAAGTGTCCTGAAATGAAAAATAGTTGTGGCGTTAACCCAAATATCATTTAAGCATTGTTGGATAAACAGATAAATATATCTGAGGTCAAAATATGGCTTGTATTTATAGAAAAGTAAAGGCTTCAGCCACTGAGGCATTTCCAATGCTATTTTGAGAATAATAAATAGAAAACCAATCATTTCTGAACACAGAATGCATGGTTTTGTATTAACAGACATATTTATGATCCATGTCACTTTTCCTCCTGTGTTTCTAACCTTAAAAAAGACAAACCACCAACTTTAATGCAATATGCTAAAATAAGAACGGCTAAGTTCTGCATCACACTCCCATCATTCTGAAAGCTGTATAAAAAGCTATATTTAATGCTCCAGAATTTTAAATGCAGGCCCAATTAAAAATTAAGAGTCCTTGAATACATTTAAAACATTCTTATAATCCCACTTAAAAATACATATATATATCATCACCATCACATTGATCAATAAATACTGCTTATCTAATTCTTATAGCTTAGTAAGTGTCAGACCAGGGACAGGAAAATACTCTGGGGCACTAACAGAGTTTTACTTCCCTGGAATTCCTTGCACCCTTTGCCCTTTTTCCTACCGTGGGCAGCTAAAGCTTTCCACTTTCATCGCCTTGGGAAATGAATGACACAGAAGTTTGCAGATAACAAAGGAGTCAAGCCCTGGCCGGTTTGGCTCAGCGGTTAGAGCGTCAGCCTGCGGTCCACAGAGACCCGGGTTCGGTTCCCGCTAAGGGCATGTACCTTGGCTGCAGTTTGTCCCCGGCCCTGGTTGGGTCGTGTGGGTGGCGGCCACTGGATGTGTTCCTTTCACATCGATGTTTCTCTCTCTTCCTCTTTCTCCTTCCCGCTCTGAGTGAAAAATGGAAAAATGTCCTCGGGTGAGGATAAAAAAAAAACAAAAAAAAACCACAAAGGAGTCAAATTCTTAGTATGTGATTTTCAAAGGCCTAGGTTTGGGCACTGATGATAGATTTGGAAACACAAAGGAGAAAAGTAGGCTTGGCTGTTCCTAGGCTAGACAAGACGGGTGGGCCAGAGAGGGAGAGAGCCAGGGTCTTCTTTCCCTTCCTTCTCCCTGGGCTGAATCTGCGGGAAATCAGAAACTCCTCACCTCATTACACCTGTAAGGCCCTATTTCCATATAAGGTCACATTCCGATGCTCTGGGTGAACATTAATATTTAGTGGATACTAACCTACTACACCACCCAAAATGTATTAGAAGAGGTTTTTGTTTCCTCCATGGGTTATAGAAATACTAACATGAAAACAGAGTGACCAATGTATCCATCCTTTTCCTGTAGACAAGGCTGCTAAAGTGCAGAGTGGATCAGGGATGTTCAAAGAGAGTCTGCAGAGGGGAGGCATCACAACTGGGGTCATTCTAGTAGAATAAGTAATACAATCTGCCACCTGCAGGGGAATGAGGTTGGGGTGTGGGGAATGAAGTTGGGGTGTACTAACCGCAACAGGGACCCTCTGTGTACAAGCCATCTGCTTATAATGTAGAAGAAATGCTAGCAAATTTTAATCTGGAAATGCAAAGAATTCCTTTTAAATAAAAATTCAGGTATAGTGAATAAATTCCACAGCATCTGAACATTTGATGCTACGTTAACCTGTTAACCGAGCGGGACGTATAAATACGTCAAACGTTGCATACAGTAAAAAGGGAATTCCCAGGGAATTCCCTGGTTAACAGGTTAATAATTTATTTTTACTATTAGGTTAGGACTCAGTGTAAAATAGACATAAATGATTTCCTAAACGAGAGTCCTCACCTCTTTGTAATTGGATTCTTCCGGTATTTACCCAGATGTATTTTCCGAAGTAGCTGAGAATATCAGCTGTAAAGTAAAAGGTCCTTCTCGATGAACGAAATAGACCCAGAGACATAGAAAGAAGTAGGGATCGGACTGACAAATCTTTGGGGGTGGTGGGGAGGGAAGAGATAAACCAAAAAAACTTATATGCATATACGCATAACCAATGGACACAGACTACAATACTGTTGGGGGGGGGGCAGGATTGGGAGAAGGGTGTCAAGGGGGGGGGGAGAAACATCTGTAAAAATAATAAATTAATGGAAAAAACGTAAAAGGTCACTCTTTTTTGATTTGTCATTGTCGCACCTAACACTGCTCTGATGACTCTAAGACTTTTTTGGCCTTTACTCTGCATCTGTGACAGTAGAAACAAAAAAGCCAATTAGTGATACATGACAAGAACACATGAAAATTATATGGGAATTATATCAAATGGTGTAACTTTGGAGAAATATTGTACAATTTCTTATTGAAGTTTATCAGTAATGATCAAAGTGATTCTAAAAATGGTGCAATCCACTTTGTCATATGTATGTCTCTATATGTATATAAAATTTGTATTGCCACATATTTTATTTATTTTTTATGTAAATTATTATTTTTTTACTGTTGGAAGTATTACAGATGTCCCTCTTTTTTCTCCATTGACCACCTCCTCCCCACACCCACCCCCTTCCTGATTTCCCCAACCTAATGTCTGTGTTCATTGTTTGTGCATATATGTATATAAGTTCTTTGGTTTATTTCTTCCCACTCCTCCCACCCCCCTATCCCTCTAAGGTTTGTTAGTCTGCTCCGTACTTCCATGACTTTGGATTTATTTTGGTTGACAGCTTATTTTGTTCATGATGTTCCATAAATGAGAGAGATCATGTGGTACTTGTCTTTCTCTGACTGGCTTATTTCATTGAGCATAATACTCTCCAGGTCCCTTTGTGTCATCTCAAGAGGTAAAAGATCTTTCTTTCTTACAGCTGCATAGTATTCCACTGTGTAAATGTACCATGGCTTTTTTTACCTACTCATCTACTGATGAACACTTGGGTTGTTTCCAGATCTTGGCAATTATAAATAGTGCTGCTATGAACATAAGGGTACATATGTTCTTTCTGATTGGTGTTTCAGGCTTCTTAGGATATATTCCTAGAAGTAGAATCACTGGGTCAAATAACAATTCCATTTTTAATTTTTTGAGGAGACACCAAATTGTTTTCCATAGTGACTGCACCAGTCTGTATTCCCACCAGCAGTGTACTAGAATACTCTTTTCTCCACATCCTTGCCAGCACCTGTTGTTTGAGAATTTGTTGATGGCCGCCATTCTGGCAGGTGTGAGGTAATATCTCATAGTCATTTTGATTTTGTATCTCTCTGATAATTAGAGATATTGACCATTTTCTCATATGTCTCTTGGCCATATGTATGTACTGTTTGGAGAAATGTCTATTCAGGTCCTCTGCCCATTTTTTAATTGGATTGTTTGTCTTCCTTTTGTTGAGTTGTATGAGTATTCTAAATATTTTGGATATTAACTCCTTATTCAATGTATCATTGGCAAATATGTGCTCCCAGAGAGTGGGTTCCCTTTTCATTTTGATGCTGGTTTCTTTTGCTGTGCAGAAGCTTTTTAGTTTGATGTAGTCCCATTTACTAATTTTTCCCTTTGTTTCTTTTGCCCTAGGCAATGTGTCAGTAAAAATGCTGCTACATATGATGTCTGAGATTTTTCTGCCTGCATTTTCTTCTAGGATTTTTACGGTTTCACGAGTTACATTTAAGTCTTTTATCCATTTTGAGTTTATTCTTGTCTATGGTGTAAGTTGGTGGTCCAGTTTCAGTTTTTTGCACTTATTAAAGAGACTGTCTTTTCTCCATTGTATGCTCTTACCTCCTTTGTCGAATATTAATTAAGCATAATATCTTGGGTTGATTTCTGGGTTCTCTGTTCTGTTCCATTGATCTATATGCCTGTTCTTATGCCAGTACCAGCCTGTTTTGATTACAATAGCTTTGTAGTATAACTTGATATCTGGTATTGTGATCTCTCTCACTTGGTTCTTTTTTTTTTTTTTTAATTGCTGTGGCTATTTGGGGTCTTTTTCGGTTCCATATAAACTTTTGGAGTATTTGTTCTAGATCTGTGAAATATGCTATTGGCACTTAATTGGGATTGCACTGAATCTGTAGATTGTTTTGGGTAGCATGGACATCTTAATGATGTCGATTTTTCCAATCCATGAACATGGTATATGTTTCCATCTTTTTATATCTTCCTCTATTTCTTTTTTCAATGTCATGAAGTTTTCTGAGAATAGAAAACTTTCCTCTATTTCTTTTACCTTCTTGGTTAAGTTTATTCCTAGGATTTTATTCATTTTTGTTGCAATGGTAAATGGGATTGTTTTTTAGTTTCCCTTTCTGAGTGTTCATTATTGGTGTATAAGAATGCCATTGATTTCTGGATATTAATTTTATATCCTGCAACTTTGCCAAATTCATTTATTAAATCTAGTAGATTTTTGATGGAATCTTTAAGGTTTTCGATGTATAATATCATGTTATCTGTGAATAATGACAGTTTCACTTCCTCCTTTCCAATTTGGATCCCTTTCATTTTTTCTTTTGCCTAATTGCTATGACTAAAACTTCCAGTACTAGGTTAAATAAGAGTGGTGAAAGTGGGCATCCCAGTCTTGTTCCTGTTTTTAAGAGAAATGCTTTTAGTTTTTGCCCATTGAGTATGATGTTGGCTGTAGGTTTTTCATATATGGCCATATATCAGAAATGGGTGCTGGATTTTGTCAAATGCTTTATCAGCATCTATTGATATGATCATATGATTTTTATCTTTCATTTTGTTTATGTGGTATATCACATTTATTGATCACAAATATTATGCCAGCCTTGCATTCCTGGGATGAATCCCACTTGGTTATGGTGAATACTTAAAAAAAAAATTTTTTTTCTTTATTGATTTTAGAGAGAGAGGAAGGGAGAGAGAGATAGAAACATTGATGAGAGAGAACACTGATTGGCCACCTCCTGCATTCCCCCAACTGGGGATTTGGCCCACAACCTGGGCATGTGCCCTGACTGGGAATCATACTGGTGACCTCTTGGTGCATGGGTTGATGCTCAACCACTGAGCCACATCAGTCAGGCTGGTGAATAGTTTTTTAAAGATATTACTAGATCCAATTTGCTAATATTTTGTTGAGGATTTTGGTATCTATGTTCATCAGGAATATTGGCCTGTAGTTTTATTTCTTTGTAGTGTCTTTTTCTGGTTTTGGAATTAAAATTATGCTGGCCTAGTAAAATGAGTTTGGAAGTCTTCCTTCTTGAATTTTTTGTAATAATTTGAGGAAAATTCTTTGAATGTCTGATAAAACTCCCCGGTGAAGCTGTCCAGGCCTGGGCTTTTATTTGCTGGGAGTTTCTTGATTATATCATCAATTTTCTTAGTTGTTATTGGTCTGTTCAGGTTTTCTGACTGTTCCCATTTCAGTTTTGGGAGACTGTGTGATTCTAGAAATTTGATCATTTCACCTAGATTGTCCAATTTTTTGGCATATATTTTCATAGTATTTGTTAATGATCCTTTGTATTTCTGTGGTGTCAGTTGCTACTTATTCTCTTTTGTTTCTGACTTTGTTTATTTGGGTCCTCTCTGTTTCTTGGTGAGTCTGGCTAAAGGTTCATCAATCTTGCTTACCTTTTCAAAGAAGCAGCTCTTTGTTTCATTGATCTTTTGAATTGTTTTTTTAGTTTCTATGTCATTTATTTCTACTCTGACTTTTACTATTTCATTCCTTCTTGCTCTGGGTTTTTTGCTATTGTTGTTGTTTACTTTATAAATCTGTAAGTTGTAGGGTTAAATAGTCTATTAAAATTTTTTCTTGTTTCTTGAGCTAGGCCTGTAGTGCCATGAACTTCCCTCTCAGGACTGCTTTCACTGCATCCCATAGATTTTGTGTTGTTGTGTGTTCATTTTCATTAATTTTCAGGAAGATATTATTTTTTCCTTGATCTCCTTGGCAACCCATTAATTGTTTAATAACATGCTATTTGGCCTCCATGTGTTTGAATGTTTCTGAGCATTTTTATTGTAACTAATTTCTAGTTTCATGCCACTGTGATCTGAGAATTTCCCACTTATTTTAGAAAGAAAGGGATTCCTGTGATTTCAACTGAAAACTTTAAATCTATTAATTTTGCTTACATTGTGTGCATCAAAAAATGTTCAGTGATTTGGTGTCTTATGCTTTTTAAACTGAGAATTTTTTTATATTCAGTAGTGTTTCATTATAGAGAAATTATAGGTTTTCTAAGCAAACTTGAAACTTAATATTAAGAGTACTTGTTTAGGTGTCTGTGACAATACAAAATTAACAGTTCTTTCTAAATATAATTAGTTCATATCATAGTTCAACATATGGGGAGGCAATTAATTTTTTGATGGTGTCTCACTTTTTTAGTGACTTCCTTAAATTTTACTACCATTATTTCCATTTTAATAATTATTATTGTTGTCAATGTTTAAATAGTTTGGGGGAATAAGGGAAAAGTTTTTGAAGCTATTTTATTTTATTTATTTATTTTTTTATTTTTTATCCTCACGTGAGGACATTTTTCCTTTTTTTTTTTTTTTTTTTTTATCCTCACCCGAGGACATTTTTCCATTTTTGTTCAGGAAGAGTGGGAGGGAGAGAGGGGAACAGAGAGAGAGAAACATCGACGTGAAAGGGACACATCGAGTGGCTGCCACCCGCACGACCAACCAGGGCCGGGGACAAACTGCAACCGAAGTACGCGCCCTTAGCGGGAACCGAACCCGGGTCTCTCCAGACCGCAGGCCGACGCTCTAACCGCTGAACCAAATAGGCCAGGGCCATTTTTCCTTTTTTTGTACAGATAGAGTGGGAGGGAGAGAGAAGAAGAGAGAGAGAGGGAAACATCGATGTGAAAGGGACACATCGAGTGGCTGCCACCCGCACGACCAACCAGGGCCGGGGACAAACTGCAACCGAGGTACATGCCCTTAGCGGGAACCGAACCCGGGTCTCTCCGGACCGCAGGCGGACACTCCAACCGCTGAGCCAAACCGGCCAGGGCTTTGAAGCTATTTTAAAAGCTCTAATTAAGAAAAAAGCCCTACTGTCCATTAGAAAAAGATTTTTTATTTGACAACATACTATTAAGTTATAAATGATCACTCTCAAAGTGATTCTTAGCTGTGTGTTTTTAATTTATATGTTAAGATATTGCACTTTATATGCTGCTTATTTAAATAAGTCCAAGGTTTTAATATTCTAAAAAGAACCAACTTTTGACTATTTAATTAGCATTAAGCAGAATTTAAATACGGATGTCTTAAAAATTAACAGCCTGGGGAGCATAAATTATACAAATACTATAAAATGAAGAAGAAAACCTCACAACTAATGGAGAAAATTAAAGCAAGAAGAAATGACTATATCTCATAATTTTTAATCACTTGGATTCTAATGACAGTGTGACATTCTGCCATTCTTCCTGGCAAGGTCCCGCCTACTCTTGCATAGATAGCAGCAGCATGCCAACTGGCCATCTTTGAGTTATTGAACAGAGTTTAATTTTTTTTTTTGTATTTTCAGGTGACTGACACTAGCAGAGAGTCAGTTTTTCCAATAGAGACTAAAAAATTTAGGTAATTGATAATAATTTAGTTTGTTTGCAAGTTAAAATATTCACATACCATATTGAAAACTCGATTCTAGTTTATTTCTGTTGTTGGTAGCATTTTGCATACATTTCTGATTTTCTGCTCACTTGGGTTTAGGTCAGTTTTTCTCAGAATCTCTTGTCCACCAGCATGACATGAAGAGCTTAGTGAAACATTGCTGAGCCACTGGCAGAGTTTCTTATTCAGTAGGTCTGGGATGGGGCCTGAGAATCTTCATTTGTAACAAATTTGTGGAGGATGCTGATGGGTTTGGTCCAGAACTACATTTGGAGATCTGCTGGTTTGATTGCTTTTCAAGAGAGCTATATGATTATGACATAAGAAGACCAGGAACAGTTTAACATAGTATTTGTTACATAGACATGTCTTTGTAAGAGTGGTTGACTTGGTTCGAAGGAGAAAATAATAGAGAAAAAGACAAGTATAAAATATAAAGGAAGTTGAGAGAGTATAAAAAAAGGAATGAGGGACAATCAGAGAGACAAAATGGAAGTGGAGAGACATGGAAAACAATGAGACAGAAAGAGAGAGAATGGCCCACAAACCTATAGAGATCATAAAAAGGGAAAGAGAAAGTCAAAGGGGGCGGGGGCTATCATGGATAGGTACATCTCTAATCTGATTTTTGTTCTGATTAGGTTTCATTTTTACAAAAGTTAAGCTCATGCTTGTCATCAGAATTTAATTCTAAGTATAAAGAAATAGGCCTTAATGTTTCTTTCTAGTGTTATATTCTCTCTATTAAAATTCACCAGGCCCTGGTCAGGTAGCTCAGTTGGTTTGAGTATAATCCTGATAGGCCAAGTTTGTGGGTTTGATACAAGGTCAGGACTCAATCAATGAATGCATAAAGAAATGGAACAGCAAAACAATATCTCTGTCTCTCTGTCTCTCTCTCTCCCTAAAATCAATAAATAGGGATTTAAAATAAATAAATAATATTCACCAGAATTCAGAGTAATGAATATAATAAAAGATCAAATTTACAAATCTACATAATTTATCTTCCCTCAAAATAAACTATAGTTACATTTTCAGATATGGGAAAGCTTACCCATCTCCTGACTATCCCAGAATCAACAGGATACACACACACACACACACCCCGCATTTACACTTAACTACAAAATCAAGAGTGTAGAAAAATATTATTCCTTCAGATATCAGCTACTGTTTCAATAAGATAGTAAATACAGAAACAATAGTTATTCCTAGAAGTACTTAAATTGTTTAACAGATCAGAAAAAAGTCCTGCAGGTGAAGACTGAGTCACTGTGAGTTAGCATTAATGTTTGAGGGAAAAGCAATTCTAGTATCAACTGTGGTCCAATTTGCAAAAGTAGCTGCAATTGTTGCCCTCCCTCAACCCAAGCCCCTTGCAGGTGACTTTGCAGCTCCTCTCAAGCAGGAGGAGAGGTCAATCTCTCTTCTTGAAACAGGTCTGAGCTGGTGACTTGCCTCAGTAAGGATTTTGCTCAAAATGCCACGTGCCATTTCTGAGCTGAGGCTTCAGAAGGCCTTGCAGACTCCCACTTCACTCCTGGGTGCCACGCGTCTACCATGAGAACAAGCCTGGCTTACTTAGCCTGCTGGAGGACCAGGGCTGCATCACTTGGTTGTCTCAGGCAAGATCACAGGCATGATGACAAAGGTGATTCACAGAAAACTACATGGCTGATCTTGGACAAACCCAGCCTGAGTTGCTGACCCACAGAATTGCTAGTTAAATAAGTGGTTACTACTTCTTAAGTCAATGAGCTTGTAATACAGTTATAGTTGACTCATACACCAGCTAACATGTATTGAGTGCTAATTATATGTTAGATACTCTGCGAAGCATCTTGGATAGATTATCTTATTGAATCCTCTTAGCAACCCATGAATACAGATACTCTTATGATTCCCACTTTGCATAAAGAAAACAGTCATTTTTACCCTTTATAGGCAGAATTTATGCCCAGGCCTCCTGAGCCTGATCATTCCTCTCCAATACCATATTGCCTCCGTCAGAATATGCTGGTTGGTGAATCCTGAGAAATTTACATGATTTTAAGGATTATTAGTTTACAGACTGTTACTTGGTCTCTTCAAACTTAGCACTAAGGGAGAAGTTGTCACATCTTTTTCACGGAGAAACTACTTTTGGAGGTGAATTTGCTGCCCCTACCAGATTCCCTTTCCTGCTTCCTGCCACCATTTCAATGGCGGGGAGCTGGCAGGTCACACTCCCTATCAGAACTGCCAGCAGCTGACGGGGGAGTGGTTGGCAGCGAGTAGAACACAGTTATCTTAGAAAAGTTTTTGTGTAGCATTCAGTTCGTTTAACAAGATGTATCTCCCTCTGTATATATATATATTTCAAGACGAGAACACATACATAGGCATTTAAATCAAAGGTAATTGTAGCTTAGCTCAGCAGTTTAGTTGCATACTCTTGCCTTACCGCCGCCACCTAGAGACACTGTTCTGAGAAGTTTAACTTCTTCACGGTGGTGCATTAAAAGTCTGTGATACTTGAGGGAGTGATAACAGCAAGGCCTCGTCAGTGTAACAGTTCTTTATGCAGTACTTGCAGTTGTCTGAGCTGCATGTCTTCATCTTCCCAAAGAAAGCACCTTATTCTCCCATGAGTGAGAAACCGCATTATTTTACATTATTAACCAAAGCTCATTTTCCCAATGTCAGATCTAACCAATTCGAGTTCTTTTTCAAATCTGTGTTTTCTGAGGCTTCAGACATTTGAAAAAAATCCTGCCTGACAGCCTAGTTTTCCCAGATCTACTAATTGGCCGGGAGCTTTATTGGGCTATAAATATGGTTGTTCGTTAAATAGTAGGTAAGCTGGACTTAGTGGTTTTTTTAGTTTTCATTTTTAGGGGTCTCATTTTTCCTTCATAACTGCAGTAAGCAAAATATAAGGAAGAACAGAAACACCCATGATATGCCTGCACTCTTCCAACCCTTTACATTTCATCTTCTCCAATTCTTTTAGCGTAGGTACAATGTTCAAACCCTTTTACAACACGAGGAAACTGAGGCAAAGAGAGGGTAAGAGACATTCTCAAGTATACAGAATTGATTATGGTTGCATTTGGGTTCTAACCAGGCAGTGTGGCTCCAGCACCCAGATTCTCAATGTCCCTTCCATTCTGCCTCTAAGACATTAACTGGGGCAGGTTTGTGCCTTAAGAAATTGACTACTTTCCTGAAATACTGGCTATGATACCAATACACAGAAAAGAATGGATATTTTAAGCTAATGAAAGTGTAAGATTTCCTGAAGTGACATACATTTTTGTATTTCAACGTAGTTTTCTCTGTTCCCATGCCTATATTTGTTTCAAGAGGTCTCAGAGACTTCACTGTCAGTCGGTCCTTGAGCCTCAGATTCTTGCTGTGACTATAGGTGCTTCACTCACCACAGTTCTGCTCATCCGCCTGGTTCCCACAGTCGTCCACTCCGTTGCAATGAAGAGACTGAGGTAAGCACTTGGTGATATTCCCACAGGGGAAATAGCCCAGGGAGCAATTGACATCCTGTCCACTCCCATGAGAAACTGTGATGAAGAAAGGGGAGAAAGGTTAATAAAGGCACTGCACAAAAGTGGTCCTCCAAATATTTTATAACCATGCAGTCTTCTCATCCTAGCGTGTACCCTCCACATTGCATCTTCACCTTGCTCACCGGCCCAACTCCTCCCTCCCTCCCTCCCTCCCTCCCTCCCTCCCTCCCTCCCTCCCTCCCTCCCTCCCTCCCTCCCTCCCTTCCTTCCTTCATTCCTTCCTTCGTGGTACATGCCCCTAGTGGGAACTGAACCCAGGACTCTCTGATCCCCAGGCTGATGCTCTAACCGCTGAGCCAAACCGGCCAGGGCGCAACTATTTTCTAAGAACCTCCACTCCCATAGAATATTCTTTTTCACGTCCTCAGAGGATGCCAGATTTTTCCTCTTTGCCTTTTTCATACTGTTTTCCACGTGGAATGCCCTTCCTAGCCCTCTTTTTTCTATGAAATGCCTGCCGATATTTTACAGTTTTGCCCAGTTCCCCTCTTCCCTTTCAAAACTGTTTAGCCAACCACTTTAGAAATCAGGAATTTGCCCTGGCCGGTTTGGCTCAGCAGTTAGAGCGTCGGCCTGCGGTCCGGAGAGACCCGGGTTCGGTTCCCGCTAAGGGCATGTACCTTGGTTGCAGTTTGTCCCCGGCCCTGGTTGGTCGTGCGGGTGGCAGCCACTCGATGTGTCCCTTTCACATCGATGTTTCTCTCTCTCTATCTCTTCCTCTCTCTCCCTCCCACTCTATCTGTACAAAAAATGGAAAAATGTCCTCGGGTGAGGATAAAAAAAAAAAAGAAAGAAAAAAGAAATCAGGAATGTATTGCCTTCTTATTGTTAGCTCAGAGGCTGGCCTAGTACTGGAGAAGGGGGAAGACAGAGGATACACCGAATGCACATGCCACGTGCTCATTCAACATGGTCCTGTGCACACAGCCTTGACTGAAACAAAAAGAGTTCCTGTTCTTTTTAGCTTGGATTCTTTTACTTAGCAACATACATTTAAAGTTCCTACATTTCTTTCATGGCTTTGTACCTCATTTGTTTTTAGTGCTGAATAATATTCTATTGTCTGAATATACCATGGTTTACTTACACATTTACCTACTGAAGGACATCTTGCTTGCTTCCAGGTTTTGGTATTTATGAATAAAGCTGTTGTCAACATCACTGTGCAGGTTTTCATGTGGACGTAAGTTAACGATGCCATTTTAAAAGATTTATATGATTTCAAAGGTTATTGTAGATGCCAATATAATTCTGTTGCTTATTACCATTAGCAAGTTCGCAAATCTTTGCCATTTTCTAGAATGATTGTCAATTATAAAGAAATAAAAGCAGGCCCTGGCTGGTTTGGCTCAGCAGTTAGAGCATTGACTCGCAGGCCAAAAGTCACAGGTTCAATTCCAATCAAGGGCACATACCTTGGTTGTGGTTCGGTCCCTGGCTCTGGTCAGGGTCATGTAGGAGGCAACCAGTCAATGTGTCTCTCCCACATTGTGTTTCCTTCCTTCTCTCCTTCCTTCCTTCTCTCCTTCCTTTCTTTTCCCCTTCCTTCCTTTTCCCCTTCCTTCCTTCCTTCCTTCCTTCCTTCCTTCCTTCCTTCCTTCCTTCCTTCCTTCCTTCCTTCCTTCTTCCTCCCTCTCTCCCTCCCTCCCTCTGTCTCCCATCCTCCCACTCTATCTGAAGATAAATAGAAAAAACTAACCTCAGGTGAGGATTAAAAAAAAAAAGAAGAAATAAAAGCAGAATAGTTTGAACAGTCAATAAAGCTTATTATGTAAAAACGTATTTGTGGTCTATCATTAACTCATAAAAAAATAAAAGTGCCTTTTGCTTTGTAAGGCACAGTGGGACATTTTAATAGTAGGGCAAATGGCCTTCTTATAGAGAAGAATTTGTCAGGTTTTTACCAATCAGCAGTTTTAGAGTACATAGTGTGATAAAGGAAACAGTGAAATCTATGTAATAATGAGCTGTGTTGTAAAAAGTTTTCTCACATGTGAAATTATTTTAAAATTATTTATCAATATTTTTTCAACAAATTGACCAAAGCATAGTCAAAACACAGGATTTCTATACCACAGGATGTCACTGGTAGAACATCACATATTTCAGAGACCTCAAGTGCACAAACATATAAATAAGTTGTTCTGTGTTGAGACAGACTTTTTATATTATTATTAAGATATAAACATATAAACTATCAGAAAAATTATTTGATGAATTGTCAACCTCCAGCTACATTTACTTTTTAAAGATTTTGTGGTTGTTATTAATCCTTGACTGAGGATATTTTTTCATTGATTCGTAGAGAGAATGGAAGGGAGAGAGGGAGGGAGGGAGAGAGAGAAACATCAACGTGAGAGATGCCTCCAACACGCGCCCGGACCTTGGCTGGAGATCAAACTTGCAATCCAGGTAGGTGCCCTTGACTGGGAATTGAACCCAAGAGAAATTAGTCCTATTTTCATAATGTTATGAGTCAATAGACATATTTGAAAATTTACATAGTAAGTGATATCTTTTAAATAATCTTTTTGTTTTCTGATGATCTCAAACTTAGAGACATTGCAAATACAGTATAAAGAATTTTCCCCCCTAAATGATTTGAGAGTAAGTTCCAGATGCTCATCACCACTAAAATCTTTAGTGTGTATTTCTTATAAGTAAGAACATTTTCCCACATAACCATCAATATCAGAGAATTAACACTGATACCTTATTATCATTTAAGCCTCAGAACCATTTAAGTTTCATGCATTGCCTCCAAAATACCCTTCTCAGTAAAAAGATCTAGTTCACAATCATTCCTTGCACTTGTTGTCATGTTTCTTCAATTTCCTTTGCTCTGGAATAGTTTCTCAGTCTATCCATACCTTTCATGACCTTGACACTTTTGAAAATTGCAGGTTCATTATTTGGTAGAATATTTCTGAATTTTGGTTGTCTGATGTTGCATCATAATCAGATTTAGGTTATGTACCTCTGGCAGGAAATTCACAGAAGTGATGCTCATTTTAGCCTATCAGGTTCGTTTTGTCCCATTACTGATGATGATCACTTTGGCCACTTGATTCAGGTGATGTCCCTCAAACTCTCCACTATAAAGTTGGCCTTTGTAATTAGTAAGCATTTTGTAGAGGGGCATTTTAAAACTCTATCAAAATCCATTCATTGAAATCTCAATTTATTCATCAATTTATTTCTATCAGGTGGATTGACAGTTTTCTACTTTATTCAATGGATTATAATTCACTAACAGTCATGATTAATTTTGATATTCAAATTGTCCAAGATTTGGCCAATGGGAGCTCATTCAATCTCACTTTGGTGTCCTTTTGACATTTTCCATTGTTTTTTGAGTACTTCCTTGATTTCTGGCATAATAAGATGTTTCGGGATCATCTTTACTTCCTCTGCCATGGCCCTGGGGTCAGCCATTTCTCTGAGGAGCTCTGGTTCCTTTTATGGTAGAATGATACTTAGAAGCCAAGGTGTGGCCTCTAGGTATGTTCATTGATATTGGGGTATCCCTGCTCGCAGGTCATCTCAGTGGACAGTCTAGAAAATACATGCATAGTTATTCATACTTATACACAGTTACATCTATTTTTATCTCTCTATATATCTCTAGACAGAAAATTTATGATTTCAAATCCAATTCCCAGCCAACTCTATAAGGTTCAGTCTAGTTTTCACCCTTTATATGTCGGTAACTCCTTTCCCTAACAATGAGAAACGAACTCTTAATTATTCTTATAGTTACTATGTTGACTAACCTTTTCTGGCATGGATGCCCTCCTCAACCCCATTCAGCTCTGACTCCCTATAATGGGCATCTTTCCTATGTGAACACTCCCCTTGCCCTGTTTCGGATCTGATACACAATGCCAGGCTCCCTCTGTGGACACCCTCCTTGCCCCAGTGGGACTCCAAGCTTCCTCTCTGGGCTACCACAGCTCATTTATCCTCCCAGCTAGATGAACACCTTCTTCTGACTTGCCAAATAGCTTTATGACTCAACTGTTTGGTAAGAGAAGTGGTGGAGTAAAGGGCTAGTAAGTGATGTTTATAGAAAAAACTGGGAGAAGTTGAAGGGGATCGGAACATGCCACCTCAAAATTTGCCACTTTGGCATAAACATTATTTTGAACCTAAGGAAACTGAGAGAAAGCAAACATTGGAAGAGCTCTGTGCCTTCCCTCTATCTGCCTAAAAGTAGGGCGTACATTTCCCTTTAAGGTATTCTCGTCTTTCCTGTACCAGGAGATCAACCCTTAGCACTGGAGATGGAAAGCTGGCATTGACAAGTGTGAGCAAGCAAACCTTACTTAAATAACATTTTTATTCAATTGGTTTCCTGTATATTTACCTTCCTACAAGAAGCCCAACTCCCCTCCCCCATTTCTTTTGTCCAGTCACTTCACAATTTGTCACCCTTTGTTAAAATGGTATATAAGCCCTGAAGTCTAACCTTCTCTTGAATATTCATTTCTTTTCTGTGGAACCTCTACGGATGCAAAAATTTAAATATTAACATCAATCAAATTTATAAACTTTCCACCTGTTAATCTGTCTTTCTTAGTTCAGTTTGCAGACCCTAGTTACAGAATATAAGGAGATAGAGGAAAATGTTTCTTCCCTTATAAAGTCATAAGCAAAATCTAAAAAAGTAGAAAAAAATTTGTTTTCCTTTACACTGTGATATGTCATGAAGCTCTATAATTAAGAATAGCAGTGTCATATTATTATAGCACTAATAAGTAGGAAAAATGATATTGAGTATCCCTGGCAGAGTTGCCCACAGAGTTACACAAGATATAGTTCATAGTGGAGCAAGAAAACATGCTATAGGCGTGTAACCCAGCTAACTTGCTACCCAAATGCTGTTCTAACCCTAAATATTTCTGTGGGTGATGGTTTTAAAGCAGGGAGAGAAAAGAGAGTTTATATTTCAATGTGGATTATCTTAACTATCCTATTTACACTGACACTTATCAAATCTCTGTGGCTTAGGTGCTAATGAGAGTTTATCTTTTTCTACCTCCAAGTAGCTTCCAGACTCCTTGGCTGCCTCTTTCTCTGGGTTTGGACTTCCAGCTACCTCTGCATATCTTAAATCTTTCTCATGCAGAGTAAATTAGCTCTCTTCCAAACATACGTATAGCCATACCTGGGGGCTCACAATCTCTTTATAAGGTATCAGAAATGATAAAAAAAAAACTAAAAAAACCTCCCCATAAGCTTATCCAAAGGATGATTATGTGCGGCACTATTAGGATATGGGATGGAATACAAAAACATACTGTAACAGAAATTAATATTTTATAGCGGCAAAATGTACACAACAAAATTTTAACACATTCTGAGTGCACACTTTAGTGGCATTAAGTACATTCACATTTTTGTGCAACCATCACGACTGTCCATTCACAGAGCTTTCCATCATCTGAAACTGAAAAAGAAAATGGCTGCATGACACGAAATGTGTGGCAATGCCTTAACCATGTACATGTTGTGTCAACCCGAGGGCCTCTCCACCCTCGCCAAGGGGGGTGCTAAGCTGCTCCCCTTTCATATGCTAGTAAAACTTCTTGGGTGACATAATCCCTTGGCTTCAAAGCTGCCATGGTTATTACTACTTTACTTAGAAGATGTGTTTATACAGCTGTTCTCAGGTGACTACCTTACTGTGCAAATTATATTTTGTTGAGTCTTTATAGTCCTTCCACTTTATAAAAATTATATTTTAGCCCTGGCCGGTTTGGCTCAGCGGTTACAGCGTCAGCCTGTGGTCCACAGAGACCCGGGTTCGGTTCCCGCTAAGGGCATGTACCTTGGCTGCAGCTTGTCCCCGGCCCTGGTTGGGTCGTGTGGGTGGCGGCCACTTGATGTGTCCCTTTCACATCGATGTTTCTCTCTCTTCCTCTCTCTCCTTCCCGCTCTGAGTAAAAAATGGAAAAATGTCCTCGGGTGAGGATGGAAAAAAAAAAATTATATTTTATTGTGGTAAGAACACTGAATATGAGATCTACTCTCTTTACACATTTGTAAGTGTCCAGTAGAGCACTGCTCGCTACAGGCACAGGTTGCACAGCAGCTCTCTAGAGCTCGCCCATCTCCCAGAACTGACCTTGTGTGTCTGCTGGTTGGCAACTTCCCATTTCCTCCAGCTCCCAGCCCTGGGGACCCGCCGTTCTACTCTCTGCTTTTATGAGTTTGACTATTTTAAACACCTCATATAAGTAGAGAATCATGAAGTATTTCCTTCTGTGATTAGCTTAATGTCGTCAAGTCTCATCCTTGTTCTCACGTAAGGCAGAATTTCTTTTGCAAAAGGGTATTGGTATTTGAATGTGAGAGATCACTGGTTGTATTAGTTAGGATCCTTTAAGTGTTGTTGAAAGGTCAGCTTTTAAATACTTTTATATTTGAATTGACATACTTATGGGCTTGTAAAGGCTGCAAATTGGATAGACCAATAATAAAATTGGTAAGTACAGACCCAGACTTATGCAGAGCATTGAACCTCGAACACTGAGTAACTGCATTTGGTAAGTAAGGTTTGCATAGAGTGTGCAGTGGTGAGACTATGTCATTGTTTACTGACCAGCCAGTATATAATACTTAACCCTTGGGAGAATACTATTCTGGTGCAAAATACTATTTATATATGGAGTCGATTTTTTTAAAAATATATAACCAAGAGTCACAAGATGAAAGAGGAAGAAGCTAAGCCCTTGATGTTTCTGTGTTGTTCTTTGCACGTGTCCTTGGTATGTCTCCAGTGTTGTGAGTGCGGGCAGAACCAGAAAAAAGGTGGGATATACTCAAAATCCATTACAATACTTTTTTAGGATTGTGGCCCTGTCAGATGGAAGGGATAAGAAAAGAATAAAAATTTAATGTGACTGCAAAAAGATTAGTGAAGGAAGTTAGCTACAATTTTATCTAGTCACAGGATTCTGCCTGCTCGAATTAGGTCAGAAAATGAAAAAGTTATAGGTAAAAGGTAAAGATATGACAGGAAAAATGGTGAAAGACACTGAAATTAGCGAAAAAGATAAGGCTCATCGGGCCAGGTTATCTCCACCTTACACTGTCTTTAAATTATTTTACAACTCTGTAAGTTGTAGAAAATGTAGAGTAATGCAACTTATTTTTGTCCATAGAAATGTAGATTGTGTGGGACAGAAACAAATTGTGAGATACACTGACTATTGAATCATGATCATTTTTACATGTGTTAAGAAAATTTATTTCAGCATTCCTATTGGCGTGTGTGTGTATGTGTATGTGTGTGTCGAATTCTCCTATGAGTTGGTTGTAACATCTTACTGGTTTCCTCAGTAGCAAATAAGTTCAATAAAGTTTTTGAGACATTTAATTTTTATATCTGTATGAGAGTCATAATTTTATTCCCTCCTCCCACTGTTCTTCCTCCTTCTTTTACTTCTTTTTTAAAATGTCATTTAACCGGTTTGGGAACCCACTTGGAACCCCAGAGTTGGTTTGAAGGTTATTTTAAGCTGAAGACATTTGAGAATCAATAGATACAGAAAGAAGCCTTCTGGGATCTTTCCTTATCCTATAAAAAGCACAAACTTCTGGGAAATGAGGTGGCCAAAAACTCTCTTTTTAGGGAGGAATCTACTCTCAGGAAAGAGACCAAGAGTGAACCTACCCTAAGTGTCATGGCCAAGAAGAAGAGGGGAAGACTAGTTGCATCTGCATAAAGAGACATTATCACAAAATCTAAGCTCAGCTTTGCTCTCCTGAAAACATATTTGTCTCTCCTAAAAAACTGTATTTGTTTTTCCCTAGAAGTCTTTTCTTTTCCCTAAGTCAGGTATATAAACTTCGAAGTTTAACCATAGTAAGCTAGCTTCTTTTGTTAGCTCCTGTTGGGATGCATACAGATAAATGTTTTCTGTTGTCAGTCTGCTCCTTGTCTGTTTAATTCGTAGGCCCCAGGTGCTAAACTTAAGAGGGCAAAAGAAGAGTTTTTCTTCTCCTACACAGGTCTAACTTAAACACGGGAGATGTGTTCCCTACTGTCAGAGCTTCAGGTAGGATCATCCTGGATATAAGAAACTCCTGGTAAAAAATTGTTGGCTCAAAAGTAACCTCAACTTGTTTGAGACAAAATTTCTGTCCATCTGGTATGGTAAAATTCTCCCCTTCATTGATATGTGTATTTTCAACCATGATAAATTTTGGAATTAAATGTAGAGATAATGAAATGAATAAAACATATAGTATTGTACTTTATTTTAATATAGGAATAATTTGTGCTTAATGGCAATTTAAAGTGTTTCTAAGCCCAGCTGGTGTGGCTCAGTTGGTTGAATATCATCCCATGTACTAGGAGGTCACAGGTTCGATTCCAGTCAGGGCACCTGCCTGGGTTGGAAGCTTAATCCCCAGGGGGTCATGCAGGAGGCAGCCAGTCGATGTTTCCCTTTCATTGATGTTTTTTACCTCTCTCTCTCTCTCTCTCTCTCTCTCCCTTCCTCTCTCTGAAATCAATAAAAACACACTTTTAAAAAAGTGTTTTTAAGTGTTTTAAGAGTGTTTAAGCGTTTAAGCAAATTACATAATTAAAGAATAAGATAAACTTACTAATTTTAGTTTAATATGTGATTGAATTTAAATGTGATTTTGTTATAAAAATTAATAAGCAGCATTAAAATATTTGAGAGCATTTAACATTTATTATATTTAAAAATATTTTATTGATTTTCTAGAATTTTTAAGCAAGTATTTATGTATTTAAAATATAATCAATCACTACATTTAAAATGCTGTTTACTTTGAGAATCAAACCATCGATTTGGAATATAAGGAAGCAAAAAACACCCAATCAAAACAGCAAAAAAAAAAAAAAGAATAAAAAATATGGCCCTGGCCAGTTTGGCTCAGCGGTTAGAGCGTCAGCCTGCGGTCCGGAGAGACCCGGGTTCGGTTCCCGCTAAGGGCACGTACTTTGGTTGCAGTTTGTCCCCGGCCTTGGTTGGTCATGCGGGTGGCAGCCACTCGATGTGTCCCTTCACGTCGATGTTTCTCTCTCTCTCTCCCTTCCTCTCCCTCCCTCCCACTCTATCTGTACAAAAAAATGGAAAAAATATCCTCGGGTGAGGATTAAAAAAAAAAAAAAAATGAAGATAGTATAAGGACAACTTCAAGCATACCAACATTTGCATCATGTAAGTGCCAGTAGGAGAAGAGAGAGGGCAAGAAATTGAAAACCTATTTGAAACAATAATGACAGAAAAATTCCCTAACTTGGTGAAGGAAGCAGACATACAAGTACAGGTAGCAGAGAGAGTCCCAAACAAGATGAACCCAAAGAGGTCCATACCAAGAGACATCATCGTCAAAACGCAAAAGATTAAAGACAAAGAGAGAATATTAAAAGCAGCAAGAGAAAAGCAGTTTGTTATCTACAAAGGAGCTCTTGTAAGTCTGTCAGCCGATTTCTCAAAAGAAACTTTGCAGGCCAGAAGGGCGTGGCAAGAAATATTTTAAGTGATGAAATGCAAGGACCTACAACCAAGATTATTCTATCCTGCAAAACTGTCATGTAAAATCAATGGCCATATAAAGAGTTTCCCAGACAAAAAAAAAGCTAAAGGAGTTTATTACCACCAAACCAATATTATAAGAAATGTTGATGGGTCTTCTTGAAGAAGAAGAAGATAAAAAATATGAACAATAAAATGGCAATAAATACATATCTATCAACAATTGAATGTACAAACAAAATGAGCAAGCAGAACAGACTCATAGATATAGAGAACTTTTTGTTGCTTGCCAGATGGGAGGGAGGTTGGGTGGAAAAGATGAAGGGATTAAGAAGTACAAATTGGTTGTTAGACTGATGAACCTCAAAGGGAATAGGGGAGGGAGGGCGGGATGAGATAAACCAAAGAACTTCTATGCACATATGCATAACCAATGGACATTTATAATAGTGTGGGGAAAGTAGGAGGGGGGCGGGATTGGAGAGGAGGGGTTCAATAGGGAAAAAGGGGTGGGGATCTGTAATACATTCAACAATAAAGATAAGTTAAAAAAAATAAAATGCTGTTTAAATTAGTTCAATATATTTAACGTATTTTAAAAATGGGACTCATTGTTAAAAGGGAGTTCAGTTCATTCAACTTGAGTTAAATATTAATAAAGTAAAAAGTGAAGGTAGTTGTTTTTATTTTATAAGATTCATAAATTGAACAATGTTTGTAAATTGAAGCTTAAGGCTTATGAAAACAAGGTGTTTGAATTTGTATCCCTGCTCTCTTGCTAACCTGTCATTCTAGAGGTTGACAGAGCAATCATTTTTTCCTAGCTTCTAGTGGCTAAGAGGCACAGTTCTGGCTAAGACACATGGGTTGCAGCCTGCTGAGGAAGTCTTGGAAAAATATTATTTGCAAACACAAACACAAAGCATTAAAGAAAAAGATAAGGATAGCAGCAGGAAGAAAATGGCTTCATTTGAATAACCTTTTGCTTATATTTAAATTATATTTATTTTGTCCTAAAGGTAGTAGCAAGTTTTTTTTTTTAGATAGGATTGAATAGATGAGATAGAAAAGTTTATGAAAATGGGATTTAGTGCAAATGTTGCTAAGCTTATTTCACAGGGAAAATGTGTAGCTTAGAAGTAGATGTATTTCTAAATACATTTTTGAAGGCTTTATGACCACAATAAATGAAATATTAAATATATCTGAATATATTATGCACTAGGAATTAAAAAGGCACCAAGATCAGGAAATTAATAACTTCAACAAACAAACAAACAATCCAATTAAAAAATGGGAAGAGGGCCTGAATACGCACTTCTCCAAAGAGGACATATAGATGACCAATAGACATGAAAAAATGCTCAGTGTTACTAATCATTAGAGAAATGAAAATTAAAACCACAACGAGATATCACCTCACAACTGTCAGAATGGCTATCATCAATAAATCAACAAACTATAAGTGCTGGTGAACATGTGGAGATAAGGGAACCCTTGTGTACTGTTAGTGGGAATGCATATTGGTGCAGTCACTGTGGAAAGCAGTATGGAGTTACTTCAAAAAGTAAAAATGGAACTGCCTTGTGACCCAGAGTTTCCACTTCTGAGCACTTATTTTAAGAAACCCAAAATCCTAATCCAAAAAAATATATGCACCCCTATGTTCACTGCAGCATTATTTACAATAGCTAAGATATGTTAGCAACCCAAGTGCCCATCAGTAGACGAGTGGGGAAAAAAAGCTGTGGTACATATATATACAATGGAATATTACTCAGCCATAAAAAAATGAAATCTTCCCATATGCAACAGCATGGATCGATCTAGAAGGGAAGGTATTATTCTAAGTCAGTCAGAGAAAGACAAATACCATAGGATTTCACTTGTATGTGGAATCTAAAGAAGAGAATAAATGAACAAACAAAATGGTAATGAGACTCATAGATACAGAGAACAGACTGATAATTTGAGAGAGGGATTCAAGGGGGCTGGGTGAAAAAAGGAGAATAGATTAAGAAGTGAAAAACAGTAGTTACAAAATAGTCATGGGGATGTAAAGTAGAACATGGAAAATATAGTCAATAATATTGTAATAACTATGCATGGTATCAAGAAGGTACTGAAAATATTGGAGGAGCCCAGCCAGTGTGGCTCAGTGGTTGAGCATCGACCCATGCACCAAGAGGTTGCTGGTTCGATTCCTAGTCAGGGCACATGCCCAAGTTACGGGCCAAGTCCCCAGTGGGGGCCATGCAGGAGGTGGCCAGTTGATGTTCTCTCTCATCGATGTTATGCTCTCTTCCACTCCCTTTCCCTTCCTCTCGCTCTAAAAATCAATAAAGAAAAAAAAATTTTTAAAGAAAATATTAGAGGGGAACATTTTGTAAAGTATATGATTGATTGTCTAACCACTATGTTATACACATAAAACTAACACAAAACTATATTGAATATGGGCTGTAATTGAAAAAGAAAACTAAAAATAATAACTTCAACTAAGACTCGGAAGCAAAACAGACCCAGAACTGAATTAAAACTCTAAGCAGAGCTCTAGAGATGCTGCAGACAGTTCATGATGGTGACAACATGACAATGATGAGGTATTTGGCTCTATTGGCATGCTATAAGTTAATACTCAATGTTGATATAAATGCATCTTGCTTTTAGTGGTACTTGAACTTAAATTTTTGTAATTACAATTTTTAAATTGAATATTCTCATCTCATACAAACATCACTCATAATTTAAGAAATTTATCAATTATATTTTTTAAAGAGCCTTAACTGAAAAATTACTCCACTGCATAAAAACTCAAATAACTATTATAGTCATATTTGAAGCAACTTGGAAAGAATGCTTAATAATTTTAATAGCAACAGCAGAAACATTTTTGATGAAGCACTTATACCTCTTCCTTCTCCCGAAAATCCTGTGAGATTAAGAAGATAGAAAAGGAGAGGAACACTCACATATGCTGATTGCCAAGTGAAACATAAGTACTAAGTGAGTATCAGTGAATTTTTTTCTGCCAGAAAAAAATATTGCAAGAGGATGAATTATTGTCATTTTACCATGACTAAAACAATGTGTATATACTTTGTATGCGTTTTGGGGGTGGGAGGTTGGGGTTCTGTGTGAATTGTAGTACACAGAGAAGGAAAACATGGTCTAGACTTTAGGCAGCTATTGTAGCTTTCTCTTTGATTTAATGGGGAACCAATATAATTCAAGGACCAAAGCCAGAGAGCAAATACTGTGAAGTGTTTTTATAGTGTGGTTTTGAGGAAATTACACCAGTTTCCGTATAGAAAGGGGACTGTTTTGTGACTGGCCATCATTTTGGGGGGAGCCATCATTTGACCTGGGTTATGTCCAAATCTTGAATCCTTCTCTAAGAAATAAAACCTAATGTGTTTTAATAAACATTTCTTAGAAGCTAAGTTCCTAGTAATTTATCATGAATGAAATAAAACTTAGCTTTTATTGTTGCCAGATCGTGACAGAAATGCACAAGCACTGACAGTTGTGTCTTGGGAACTCCTGGAAACACCGGCTCCGTGGAAGATAACCCTTATTCTATAACAACACTAACTATTACAACAATGGAGAATCTCCACGTGATCGCCCCCAAAGCGCTGAGTCACTGCATTAAAGGCAGTTCTGCTCACTTCAGTGCAAAATGAAGTAGGTGAGCACAGCTTATAGTATTTTTGCATAACCAGGACTTGTGTAAGCACTAAACTGTTAAACTGTTTCATTGGATTCTATAACTTGTTTCCAGCATTTTTACAACCGGTAGTAAATAGGTAATATTCCCATTTTCTTAGATAATTACTCACATCATTAAATACCTTGTTAGGAAAAATCAAAAACCACCCAAATAGAAAAACAAAACAGGTAGACAGGAAGACACACTTTCCCTACATTCAATCATTTACTTTTAAAGATAATTTCTATCTTTTTTTTTTATCCTCATTTGAGGACATTTTTGCACTTATCTTCAGCTACAGTCGGAGGGAGAGAGAGAGAGAGAAACATCGATGTGAAAGAGACACATCGCCCTGGCCAGTTTGGCTCAGCGGTTAGAGCGTCGGCCCTCGGTCCAGAGAGACCCGGGTTCGGTCCCTGTTAAGGGCACGTACCTCGGTTGTAGTTTGTCCCCGGCCCTGGTTGGGTTGTGCAGGTGGCAACCACTCGATGTGTCCCTTCACGTCGATGTTTCTCTCTCTCCCTCTCCCTCCTTCCCACTCTATCTGAACAAAAAATGGAAAAGTGTCCTCAGGTGAGGATAAAAGAAAAAAAGAGACACATCAACTGGTTGCCAGCCACACAACCCCAACCGGGGCTGGGGACAAACTGCAATCGAGGTACGTGCCCTTAGTGGGAAATGAACCCGGGACTTTCTGGTCCGCAGGCTGACGCTCTAACCACTGAGCAAAACCGGCCAGGGCATTAAAGATAATTTGTATCTGAAGAGATGACTATCAATAACTATTTCAGATAGCTGGAAACAAAACAAAAAAATTATCAGTTGTAGTAGAGGATTATTAAATTATATGGTGTGATTAAAGAATTATATACTTACACATATATTTCAATAATTTGAAAAGTGAGGTAGATATACATCTACTGATATAAGATATTCAAGGCATATCTTATTTATATAAAATAAAAGATTATATACTACCTGTTTTTATAAGGGTCTGATATATTGACAAGAAACTGTTAACAGCTGTCATCTCGGGAAAGTGGAATCGATAACGTCAAGAGAAAGGAGAGATATTACTCTGCAGTTTATATCCTTAGGGAAATTTGGGCTTTTTTTTTTTTTAAGTATTTCTTTAATAATAATAAAAAAATCTGAAGCTATTTATAGGTAGATGATTCAAATGTGTGAAAATTTGATTTCTTAGCTATAGATTTAAAAGAAACCCTGATGAGTAATATGGGTTGCTTTTCTTTAGACCTGTTGAAACAAGGTAGGATGTCGCCAGTGGTTCTCCATTAGGGATGACTTTGCACCTCAGGGGACATTTGGCAAAGTCTAGAAGCATTTTTTATCAGCACAGCTTGGGGGATGCTATTGGCATCTAAGAGGTCGAGTCCAGGGATGCTGCTAAACATCCCATGATGCAAAGGACAGCTCCTCAAAACAAAGATTTATCTGTCCTACAATGTCAGCAGTGCTCAGGTCGAGAAACCCAGGACTCAGGCATCGGTGAAGAATTAAAGGGAAAACATTCCATGCTGGCAGGCTTGCGGAATAGGTAATTAACTGCTTCAGTGGCTGTTTATCTTCTAGAGGAGATGTTCTAATAGATTTCAAAACCAGACGAACCTCACCAGAGGGACCAGTGCAGCTGCTGTGTCTCTTGAAAGGCTGTGATTGTTGTTTTTGACAAATCACTTGGGAAAGAGGTTCTAGCTTGTTATGTCCACTAATGCCAGGGAGGATATTTGTGTTCTTTATAAGGAATATTTTTTTAACCACAGGATTATTAAACAATTGGTTGCTAAGATAATCTCTAGAGCTTTCACAAAAATTAGAGATAATTTAAGTATATTTTGCCAAAAGTAATCAGACAGAATATTTTCAGGACGCGTGAACTAGTTTGCTGAATCTATGAATAACATAAGCAGATGTTTAAAGGAGCTATCATTTAAAGGAACATTTTAGACCTTCAATTTGAGATTTTGGCATGTGTGTGCTCTGTACACACAAAAAACCTTGAAAAAATTCAATCATCTATACCTCAATAAAGTTGAAAAGAGAATAAAAAAAATTCAATTGTCCTGACAAAATGCAGATATCCAATATCTCTTAATGTCTCCTCAGTCCAGTTTCTCATTTTCAATCTTCTATTATGTTTTTTCCCATAACTTATATTATTAGCTCCCGATCAATCAGATATATTGTGTACCCAGAATCCAGTCTGAGTGAAGACCTCACACAGAACAGAACTGTTAGCCACCCCCACAGGTGCCACGCACATCGCTGTCCCCTACCAACCAAATGCAGGGGGCGGACAGTGTGGTGGTCTTTACCTGCCAATATCCTATGCTTTTTTCAGGATTAGCTATCACCTTCTCCTGAAAGCTTCTATTTCCTCCTCTGGCTGAATTATATGCCTCTTTTCTGATTTCTCAGCCTCCCATGCTAACCCCACTTCAGCCCCTTGTTGCACTGTAACTCTGTCCCACAGGTCTCTTCGGTCAGCTTTCTGAGGGCAGAGACCATGCCTCAAATCATGGCTGCATTGCTTCTGCTTACCATGGTAGTTTAAGATGGCAATACATATTTATGAATAATGAATGAGAAGTAAAGACATGTGCTGAACTGAATTGAATAGAAATGGACTGATTTATTATTGGTGCTATCTACTCATTGTTATTAGCTTAATAGTCCATGTCATATTCCACTCATATTCCCCCTATATCATTAGCCTGGGAGAACATAAAGACGTGCCTGTTAGAAATAACTTCCCATGGAAACCAAGCCAAAAAACCTAGAAAAACTGGGCAGGACATGTTGAAATTTTAGTAAGTTTGTAGCTTTCCATTAAATTTGATCTGACTTTTAAAAAATCTTGGCTCGTTTATAGGCGTCTGATAAGTTAGTGGGATAATATTTGAAGATACGACTGAAGTTCCTTTATCCCTAAATTACTCTGTTGCCAAGACCTTTCACTCAGTTATTCAGAGATAGTCATTGCTTCATAGGAAAGGCAATTATAGCTGAGAACCAAGAAATATATTACTGCTTGAATTAATTTATAAACTCTTAGCTGAAACAATATTGAAAGCCCTGATTTCCATCATGAGAATGAAGCTTTTTGGGAGATGTTTCTTTCTCTTTAAGCTCAAAAAAGTTGACTTCTCTGGAGGACTTAGAGAATGGAGTTTATATATAAATCACAAAGTGAGAAGAATGCATACATGATGGTTAATTTTATGTGTTAAGTTGGGTAGGCTATATAGTACCATGTAGGTGTTATGGTGAAGGCATTTTGTAAATGTTGTTGGTATCTACAATCAATTCACTTTAAGTAAAGGAGATTACCCTTGTCCTGGCTGGGTGGCTCAGTTGAATGCCTCAAGAGTAATTGAAGATTCCCTGAGGAAGAACACATTCTACTAGTGGACCACAGTGTCAGCCCCTTCCCAGGAGTTTCTAGCCTTATGAATTTCACACTTGCCCAGCCACACCTCATAACCGACTAAGCCAATTCCTTGAAATAAATCACTCTCGCTATATATATCTACATCTATCTGTATATGCACACACACACACACACACACACACACGCATGTAAATATACGTAAATAATATAAATATAAAATCACTTCTTATATATGGTGATTTATTCCGTGTGTGTGTGTGTGTATTACAATATATATATATTTCCTACTGGTTCTGCTTCTGTCATAGAACCTTGACTGATTCAGCAGATAAGAAAGTTTTTGTGCCCGCCCTCCCTAAAGATATAAGAATTCTCTAGAAGGCAGAAGACAATGGATTAGACTGAAATCCATTCCCCTGGGCTGAGATCAAACAGATAATCTGGAGGGAGGACGAAAAAGTAGTAGGAAATTATGCCCTGGGTGACAAAAAGGGGAGGGGGTCACAAACCTCAACTGGATCTTCTCCACCCCCAAAACACGGTGTAGCCACAGCAGAACGTAAAAGGAGATGTGGTGTCTATAAGGACAGAAACCGAGGGCTCCTTTTTACCCTCTCTGATGTTATGAAACCCTGGACTGGAACGGAAGAATATCCAGAAGTTTCCCAGGCTCCCCAGAGGGGACAGAAGTAGCTCGGAATGAGTTAGCCGACCAGGAGAGGTCTCAGGGAGGAGGAAGATGCAGACTGACCTCCATCATGCAGGCAGCAGAAGAAGGGGAGGGGGGGGGGGCTTCAGGTAAGACAGGGACAGAGGACCAGGAACTAAAGCTGTGTGGTGTGGTTTCCTGTGCGAACGACCCAGCAGTGGATACAAAGGACCAAAAGCAGACACCCTCCCACCAAAGCCTGGATGACACAAAAAGCATGGCCCAACTTAGAGCACTCTTGGAGAGAAGAGGAGATGCAGGAGGTGGAGAGCCTTGGATTGGCAAAAGGTTACCCCAAAACATAATGAAGGGAAAAAGGCAGGAAGAAAGCAGAAGTGATTGGATTACCTGGAAGCAGATTAAGTTTATATGAAGAAATGAGCATTCAAGTTTAATTAGAGAGAAATACAGTTCCATTTTTTTGCCTCTCAGTTCCTAGAAAGAGTTTTACTATTTCTGTTGTACTTGTATCTGAATTGTATATTTTTCAATATGAATAGCTGTAGTCAGATTTTTAAAATGGCACATTCGATTGTGGGTGCATATGTTTAAAAACATATTTAAATTCAAACATGGTGGGGATCCAAATGTATTTTAAATGGGTTCTTCCCATGACAGTTTGCTGAGATGAATTCCACCCTTATCCACTCAAAGGCTACTAAGCTGCTACCATGCAAAGCCTTTGGAGGAAGGTAACACACTTTAAGCAAAGTGTGCAGGATTAGAGCATCTGGCATCGCTAGGAAACAGCTGCTTGGTTTATTCTCATGCTCAGTAATGACCTATATCTGGGTAGCAGTCAGTAATTATTTATTGCGTGAATAAGTAGTTCTTTAAACAGAGTAGTTGAGATTTATAAATCTGGCTTCCTTTGCTTTGCAGCATTTAAAACTTGCTCCTTTTAGACTTACTTTTGTGGCAAAGCCACAACCTCAGTTACATCTAACTCTATTTCTCCCAGACCTGCACTTGTATGCTGAACTTGGCAGGACAAAAATCACATGATCCTTTTCAGATCCAGGACCCAATCCCAAGGGGGTCCTTAACACTGACCAGCAGCTGTTTCCTCTTCCATTGTTCCCGCTTCCCTATATTCTCTCAGTTTTCCAGATGATTATTTCATTCCTTCTCTCCTCAAACCTTTAGCACCTCCTCTCCCATGTACCTACCTCAGTGATAACCCCAAGGCCACCAGAGGAGCCTCACAAATGCCCCCCCTGTGTCTTGGACCACCTCCATGTGCTCTGCACCTCACCCTTATTATGGAAGAACTGTCTTTGCTGCCGACTAGTCAGGCCTTCAGCTGGGCTCCCAGGTTCTGCTCCCTCTCTCCTACTCAGGACACATTCCAATGTGTCTCTTTTCTGTCTTAGCATCATCTATTTTTTCCTCTTTCCTGGGTCATTCTCAACAGCCTGAAAACATGCTGTTATGTCTCCCTTCTTAAAAACAAAATAAAACACAAGAAAACAAACCATCATTTCTCATATCAGTTACCTCCTGTGTGTGTGTGTGTGTGTGTGTGTGTGTGTGTGTGTGTTAAGAACGGGGCTGGGGATCAAACCTGTAATTCAGGTACATGGCCTTTACTGGAATCGAACCTGTGACACTTCCTTTTGAGGGCCAACACTCTAACCACTGAGCCAAACCAGCCAGGGCACAGCCCATTTCTTATCTCTCCTTTTTTAGCAAAACTTGTCAGAAGTTTCTATACTGGTATCCCTGATTTAATTCTTGTATTCAGTTTTACTTCTAAAATGTTGGAAATGGAAGACTTCTGGTCAAGATGGCAGAGTAGGTAAACGCGGCATCACGTCCTCCCACAACCACACCAAAGTTACAACTAAACTACAGAACAACCATCATTCAAAACCCCCTGAAATCAAGCTGAATGGAAGTCCTATGACTACGAATTAAAGCACCAGCCGCATCCAGACTGGTAGGAGGGGAGGAGGCAGACGGGCTGGTCCCACACCCACGTGTGGCGGATAAAAATCAGGAGGCTCCCGCCGCTGGGAAGGTCCTCCCTGAGGACTGAGGGGTCCCCATCCCACACCAGGTGCCCCCCTCAGGGTTCCAGTGCCAGGAAGAGAGTCCCCATAACTTCTGGGTGGAAAAACCAGCAGGAACTGAGGCTCAGGGAGGCTGAAGCGGCTGGAGCCCCAGGCAGCTCCTTAAAGGGCCTGCACACGGACTTATCGGACTCTCTCCCTCTAAGCTTGGAGGGGAGGCAGCTCGAGGGGCACCAGAGACACACAGGGAGGAACTGAGCTGTTAGACACTGGAGCGAGGGCTGGAGAAGGGGCTTTCTCCAGGACAGACGTGCTGTCAGAGGCCTTTGTTCCTTTGGTGAGCCCTTCCCTGGGGCGGCAGACAGTCTCCATATCTGGGACTCCAGCAACCTGGCTCACACTGGTAGCCCCGCCCTGCTGACTCCCTGAGGCCCTGCCCCACCCAACTTTCAGGCCCACCCTGCTGTTGCCAGTTGCTTAACCATAAGATTGGCCTGTCTTGGATCCTGCTTCAGGTTTTTCCTAAATTCTTTCAAACAAACAGCATCTGGTCTCAGCTAGCCCCATACCGCTCGTTAAGTAATACACAGAAACAAACACAGGGAGGCAGCCAAAATGAGGAGACAGAGAAACAGGTTCCAAATGAAAGAACAGAACAAAACCCCAAGAAAAGAACTAAGCGAAATGGAGATAAGCAACCTAACAGATGCTGAGTTCAAAACACTGCTTATAAGGTTGCTCAATGAACTTAGTGAGAACCTCAGTGAACTTAGTGAGGGCCTCAAGAGCATAAAAAAGGACCAGTCAGAAATGATGAATACACAGTCAGAAATGAAGGAGGCATTAAATGAAATAAATAATAATTTACACAGATTCAATAGTAGAATACGTAAATCCAAGAAGCAAACCATCGATTTGGAATCTGAGGAAGCAAAAAAACGCCCAATCAGAACAGCAAAAAGAAAAATGAATTTAAAAAATGAGGATAGTGTAAGGAGCCTCTGGGACAACTTCAAGCGTGCCAACATTCGCATCTTGGGGGTGCCAGAAGGAGTAGAGTGAGAACAAGAAATTGAAAACCTGTTTGAAACAATAAAGGCTGAAAACTCTCCTAACTTGGTAAAGGAAATAGACATACAAGTCCAAGAAGCACAGAGAGTCCCAAATAAGATGAACCCCAAGAGGCCCACACCAAGACACATCATCATCAAAATGCAAAAGGTTCAAGGCAAAGAGAGAATCTTAAAAGCAGCAAGAGAAAGGCAGCTAGTTACCTACAAGGGAGTTCCCATAAGGCTGTCAGCTGATTTCTCAAAAGAAACTTTGCAGGCCAGCAGGGAGTGGCAAGAAATATTTAGAGTGATGAAAAGCAAGAACCTACAACCAAGATTACTCTATACTGCAAAGCTGTCATTTAGAATCGATGGCCATATAAAGACTTTCCCAGACAAGAAAAAGTTAAAGGAGTTCATCACCACCAAACCGTTATTATATGAAATGATGAAGGGTCTTTTTGAAGAAAAAGATAAAATATATGAACAAACAAAATGGCAATGAATACATATCTATTAACAATGGAATCTACAAACAAAATGAACAGGCAGAACAGAAACATTCTCATAGATACAGAGAATATTTTGTTGGTTGTGAGATGGGAATGGGTGAAAAAGGTGAAGGGATTAAGACTAGACAAACCTCAAAGGGAAAAGGGTTGGAAGGTGGGAAGGAATAAACCAAAGAACTTATATGCATAACCAATGGACACAGACAATAATGTGGGAAAAGGCGGGGGGGGGGGGGGGGTCGAGAATGTTCTGTAATACATTCTACATCAACAATAAAGATTTAAAATAAAATAAAATCACCCATCAAAAATAAATAAATAAATAAAATGTTGGAAATGTATTAAATACAATATTAACATTTCCTTGTGAATGTGGGTTATCATGTTGATAATACTTTTATGGTCTTTTGAGGGATTAGTGTCCTATACATTTGATCACAGACTCCTGTGCTTTGGAATTCTTTATAGTTTTTCTCCACAATTCTTCATTAACTGTCCCTTCAACCATCATTAGTTGGTTTTCCTCTGTGGTCTCAGTACTCTAATTACTATTTCTAATTTATTATTTGAATCAGCTGTGGTTAAAAATGCAGATACTCAGACATGTTAGACGTCTGTGTAAAGAGTGAGCAAATAAGCTATGAATGAGGGCTTGGAAAATGACATAATTTTTTTTTCTTAAATAACTGGGTTTTCAAGAATCCAAGTTTTGAGGATCTAGGATAAGTAACAGTCAGTTGGGTGAGATGTTATAAATATTTCGTTTAGCTTAGTATTCTGCCACAATAAGCATTTAGTAAGCATTTGTTTAATAAGTGCATATATTTTCCAACACACAGAGTAGTCACAATTTCTAAATTTTCTACTTATACATTTCTAACATATATATCAAACCATGACAAAGTCTTTTCTTGACTCTCCGATGATCACATTTTATTCCTGATGTGAGAGCAGTCAGTTTTATTGATTACGCTAGTTGTGCCGCCAAGAAATAAAGATCCAAAATCAAGGGCAGTTATATTTCTTTTTAATAGCTCTTCCATTCAGTGTCTCATTTACATTCCTACTGTCTCAACTGTGATTCCAATCTGTATTATCTCACGTCTGGGCAATAAATTTTTAAAGGTTTCTTTTTGATTACACTTTAGACTTATAGTCAAAGTGTCCCCCACTGGCCACAACCTACTTTTTTAAACCTAAGAATCCACTGCATTAACCTTTCGCTCCAATTAGTTTTTTTTTCTTTCTTTCAGGTTTTTGACATTTTCTATATTTTTAGGTACAAGGCTAAGTACTTCCTATGCCTTATTTTATTTCATCTTCAAAACTTGATTAAATAATTAATAATAATATCATGGTTTTACAGTTAGAAGGTAAGGCCTAGAGGAGTAAACTGCATGGGGATTGCCGAACGAGTAAGCAGCAGAACCGAGATTCAGACTCAGGTCTATCTGATGTTAAACCGAGTGTTCTTAACTACTGTGTGTCTACAAGTCTCCCCATATTGACCTGTTTATGAGTCCCTGAAAAATCATTTGTACTTTTGTTTCTCTCCTTTTTTTGGCCTATGACAGTGTCCCAGCATATTTTCCTTTTCACCTAAGTCGTCCCCTTCATACTCAAGCTCAATTATACCTTTAAACTGACTTCCTCTTTCGTTCTGGGTAATCTGGCCCTCTTTCGAAATCTTAATAGTACAAGGATAAGATGCTACTTCATCAGGGCAGTCTATATTTGTGTTGCCCTTACTTCATGTTTAGAGAGTAAATTAAAAAAAAAATTAAAAAGAGGAAGATACAATTCTCTCATTATTTTTTCTCTTTAGAGAAGTTTCCAGAAGTAAACAACTGAATAGATGAGGCCTCATGGAGAACTTTATATTTAAATGCCCAAAGTATGGGCAAGAAGGACCAATCAGAACAGAATGAAAAAATATGTACTATGTATTCCGAGTGGCAGATGCTGCGATACTGACTCAGTTGAGTTATGTTTAGTCTAGCCTCTAAATGGAGGGGCAAATTTGAACAAGGCACTTCATCTTCTGGATTTCAGGTTTTTTCACATGTCCCAGGAGGAGATAATATCAGCTGTTAAAATATTATTTGATTCTAGGTGGAAGATGATGTGTTAATAAAAATGGCTGAAAGTTCATTTTTAAGGGGAAGTGTAGGAAGAGAAGATCAATGAAAAAAATTGAGAAGAAATATACAATGGAATTGAGAAGCCGGGAATGCATAGATTTAAGAGTGATTGTGAAGAGTCAGAGAAATGCTTAGTTGCCGACCCATTACCCATATTCCCCTACCTCCCGATAATGGAATCTCTGTTCTGCTTGTGCTGACAATGTGCTCAGCACAAGAAGAGATGACTGACCTCAACATTAATGGTTTTCCTGTTTCCCACTATTCCCTGCTGCCTTGGCAGTTAGGCAAATCCTGACCAATGAGAGCTAAGAAGTAGAAGTCTTCTTGGGGGAATTTCTGACAAAGCAATTGCTCTCCTGATGACAGAGGAAAGATGAAGCTTCATACCACTTTCCCCTTTCTTTCTGCTTTGACCATGGACTATGTTTGGCGCTACAGTAGCCATCTTTCCATACCCTAGGAAATAAATGCTTAACATACAACCAATGCGCAGAGGATGGTGCAGCAGAAAGACAGAAAGAGCCTAGGACCCTCATGTATGGCTGAACCACTGCTCCGAGGCCAGCAAGCACTTACTCTGGACTGCATTTTTCTCACGAAAAATGAATTGTTTGTTTAGGCCACTTGTTTAGGTCTTTCTCTTTGTTGCATTTAGAATGTGTTTCTGATCCAGAGAGGACTGATGAAAACAGCAATACAGTCTCTACCCTGGAGGGGAGCATGAGAACTATGAGTGTATCTAGGTGAAGGAACCCTAAAAATGACTGCCAACAGGTTGAGGCAAGGTGTGGGTTTCGACTTAAGAAATTACTGAAAGTTGAAAGATATATGTGATGTCTTTGAAAACTGGCCAAGAACAATGAAAAGAATAAGTGAGATGTAAAAACAGGAAGTCCTATGAGTCATAATTTTAAAGAAAAATTGATGCAAGTGTGACGAAGAACATTAATAGATCAGCCTCCCAAACAGCACGTAATATATTGGTATATTTCTGTGACAACATTTTTAACAGTCTTGTGTTTGCAGTAGCTGTACTTTTAGGTATATAAAAAAGAGCTTAGATCAGACAAACGCAAATTGAGGAATGTTCCACAGAACAACTGGCTCATATTCTGAAAACCTCATGTCACTGTGTTCAGATTAAAGGAGACTAAGTAGCTGTGGCTGCTGAATGCAAGGTGTGATCCTGGATTGGAGCATGGATTAGAGAAGAAATATTTTTTTCCTATAAAGGTCACTCTTAGGACAAACAGATGAAATATGAATATGGACTTTGTATTAGATAGGCTTGTTTAATCAATGTTAAATTTCCTGAATTTACTAATTGTATGGGGGCTTAGAGAATGCAATTCTTAGGATATAAAGGCTGAAGTATTTAGGACTGAAGGGTCATAATGTTTGTAACTTACTCTTAAATCAGTTAAAAAGAAAAATATCTGTGTGTATATGTTTGGTGAGAGACAGAAAGCAAAGGCAGGAAAATGTTAACAATGGGTGACTGCAGGTGAACTGTAACATGGGTATTCATTTTACTACTTTTGTAATATTTTTGCAGGTTTAAAAATTTTCAAAGTAATTTTTAAAAATTTGGTAAATATTTTGATATTTTTAACTTACAGCTGAATTTGTCAAGTTTCTAGGTTTTAAAATTTTTATTATTTGAAACATATTTAACTTACACAAGTAATTTTAATTTTAATGCCAGGCATGTTATTTGTAAGATGTTATTCCATATTATCTGTGTGCTTCTGACTTGGAGTCTATGATTTTTCTACCCCGTTCTTTTTTTTTAATCCTCACCAGAGGACATTTTTTGTTCAGATAGAGTGGGAGGGAGAGAGAGGAAGAGAGAGAGAGAAAGAGAAACATCGACGTGAAAGGGGCACATAGAGTGGCTGCCACCCGCACGACCAACCTGGGCCGGGGACAAACTGCAACCGAGGTACGTGCCCTTAGTGGGAACCGAACCTGGGTCTCTCTGGACTGCAGGCCAACGCTCCAACCGCTGAGCCAAACAGGCCAGGGCTCTACCCTGTTTTTAACACAGGAAAACTTCAAAGGCAGGCTATGAGAGTTAGATAGGTTTTATTGACACAGATACTTATGATGCATAGTGAGGAGATTACCTTTTTGGGGGAAAATACAATAAACAGGATTCTGAATGTCACTAAGGGGCAGCTCAGGACAGGTCTGTAACCTACAGGTTAAGTGGCCACTGCTTCCTTTTTAGAAGTCCTGTGATGGGTGGCATTTATTCATTTATTTATTTATTTATTTGCTATCTATCTATTTATTTATTTATTTGTGGTACGTGCCCCTAGCGGAAACCGAACCCGGGACTCTCTGGTCCGTAGGCCGACGCTCAACCCCTGAGCCAAACTGGCCAGGGCCAGTGGCTATCATTTTGTTAAAACATCTACCATGGGCTTACTTTTATTTAAAAAAAATTTTTTTTAATGTATCTTTATTGTTGAGAGTATTACAGACGTCCCCTAATTTTAATGCTTTTCCACACAACTACATATTATTCAGCAAAATCAGAGCAGCTTATTTAAATCTGAATGCCGTTTTCCCACTGTTGCCTTTTCTTGGAACTGCCACCGCCTCAGAAGATGGAAGTCCCCAAGGTCTGCTCCCCACACCTGTACTGCACACTCACAGCACCAGCTAAGTGTGGCTGCCATCCGGCAGGAAGAGTTACCTTTAGAAGTGCCATTGTGGCCTCTGTGTTGGTTTTGTAACTTCTCAGTTTCCTCTTCTGGAGCATGGGGATTAATAAATATTCCTCCTGGGTTTTTTAGTATGATTAGATGAAGCTGTTGGCTGTGAGGTCCCTCACTGCCTTTCACAGAAGTCACATGTACTAAACAGGAATTTCTCTTCTTTCTAAGTCCATTGGTCTTAATTTCCAGGTTATTTCTATTATAACCAATAACTAGGCTAAAAATATACGTCATAGAATTTATACTATTCAATCAGTTACCAATCCATGACATTATAAGCACCACGGGAATAATATCGACTGAAATGCCAAGTGTCACATGTGGTCCACTTTGATATTAGGATCTTCTCTGATACCAAGGGGATACGGCTTATGCATTTCTTTTCTTAATAATGTCTATCAGGCACAATACTCTTCTTGATCTCCATAAATCTTTCATGATTGAGTTTTAATGAACAGAGACACCTGTGGGTACTTGGTTTGTGTTGTTGATTCCCTGGCTTCCCATTTCTGTCCACGCTGCCAACTCAAATTAAGAGTGAAACCTGTGATGGGCACTGGTTGCTAATTTAGGTCACCAGGTAAAGCAGTGAGGAAGAATTCATTTTCTCTTCTTTGGTCATACTCTGTTACTGTGGATGCCACTTGGGCTGTCTTTGTGTGGCTGTCTCCCCATCTGTACCTAGCTCAATAGGCCAATACATGGGTTGGAAGCTCATCTGTGGCAGTGTCATTTCTCTAGAATCGAGTTATTAGGCAGAGAAGCCATAGATTCTATGACCATTTTTCTATGTATTCTTTTCTCTTTTAAAATAAAATTCCTGACTTCCGGTCAAGATGGTGGTGTAGGTAAACGCGGTATTGCGTCCTCCCACAACCACATCAAAGTTACAACTAAACTACAGAACAACCATCATTCAAAACCATCTGAAATCAAGCTGAATGGAAGTCGTACAACTACGGAACTAAGGAAAAAAAAAAAAACAGCTACATCCAGAACGGTAGGAGGGGCGGCGGCGCGAGGGGGGGCTGCGGCGCAGCGGCGGCGCAGCGCACAGCGGCGAGACGGGCTGGTCCCACACCCAAGCGTGGTGGATAAAAATCAGGAGGATCCCGCGGCTGGGAAGGTCCTTCCTGAGGACTGAGGGGTCCCCGTCCCACACCAGGTGTCCCGTTCAGGGTTCCAGTGCCAGGAAGAGAATCCCCATAACTTCTGGCTGGAAAAACCAGCGGAAACTGAGGCTCAGGGAAGCTGAAGTGGCTGGAGCCCCAGGCAGCTCCTTAAAGGGCCCGCGCACGGACTTATCGGACTCTCTCCCTCTAAGCTTGGAGGGGAGGCAGCTCGAGGGGCACCAGAGACACACAGGGAAGAACTGAGCTGTTTGGCACTGGAGCGTGAGCTGGAGAGGGGCCTTCCTCGGGGACAAACGTGCTGTCAGAGGCCTTTGTTCCTTTTGTGAGCCCTTCCCGGGGGCGGCAGACAGAAGCCATATCTGGGACTCCAGCAACCTGGCTCACACTCGTAGCCCCGCCCTGCTGACTCCCTGAGGCCCCGCTCCACCCCACACAACTTTCAAGCTGTTGCCACTTGCTTAACCATAGGATTGGCCGGTCTTGGATCCTGCTTCAGGGTTTTCCTAAATTCTTTCAAACGAGCAGCACTGGGTCTCATCGAGCCCCTTACCTCTCATTAAGTAATACACAGAAACAAACACAGGGAGGCAGCCAAAATGAGGATACAAAGAAACAGGTCCCAAATGAAAGAACAGAACAAAACCCCAATAAAAGAACTAAGCGAAAGGGAGATAAGCAACCTAACAGATACTGAGTTCAAAATACTGCTTATAAGGATGCTCAATGAACTTAGTGAGAACCTCAGTGAACTTAGGGAGGGCATCAAGAGCATAAAAAAGTACGTTAGAAATCATGGATACACAGTTAGAATTAAAGGAGGCATTAACTGAAATAAAGAATAATTTACACAGCTTCAATAATAGAGTATGTAGATCCAAGGAGCAAACCATCGATTTGGAATATAAGGAAGCAAAAAATCCCCAATCAGAAGAGCAAAAAGAAAAAAGAATCCAAAAAAATGAGGATAGAGTAAGGAGCCTCTGGGATAACTTCAAGCGTGCCAACATTCGCATCTTGGGGGTGCCCGAAGGAGAAGAGAGAGAACAAGAAATCGAAAACCTGTTTGAAACAATAATGGCAGAAAACTTTCCTAACTTGGTGAAGGAAACAGACATACAAGTCCAGGAAGCACAGAGAGTCCCAAACAAGATGAACCCCAAGAGGCCCACACCAAGACACATCATCATCAAAATGCAAAAGGTTCAAGACAAAGAGAGAATATTAAAAGCAGCAAGAGAAAGGCAGCTAGTTACCTACAAGGGAGTACCCATAAGGCTGTCAGCTGATTTCTCAAAAGAAACTTTGCAGGCCAGAAGGGAGTGGCAAGAAATATTCAGAGTGATGAAAACCAAGAACCTACAACCAAAATTACTCTATCCTGCAAAGCTGTCATTTAGAATCGATGGACACACAAAAACTTTCCCAGACAAGAAAAAGTTAAAGGCGTTCATCACCACCAAACCGTTATTATATGAAATGATGAAGGGTCTTTATGAAGAAAAAGATAAAATGTATGAACAAACAAAATGGCAATGAATACATATCTATCAACAATGGAATCTACAAACAAAATGAACAGGAAGAACAGAAACATTCTCATAGATACAGAGAACATTTTATTGGTTGCCAGTTGGGAAGGGAGTTGGGGGAATGGGTGAAAAAGGTGAAGGGATTAAGAAGCACAAACTCATTGCTAGACTGACAAACCTCAAAGGGAAAGGGGTTGGGGGGGTGGGAAGAAATAAACCAAAGAACTTATATGCATAACCAATGGACAGAGACAATAGTGTGGGAAAAGGTGGGAGGGGGGCGGGAGTGGGGAGGAGGGGGTCAATGGGGGAAAAATGTGGAACATCTGTAATACATTTTACATCCAACAATAAAGATTTGGAAAAAAATAAAATAAAATAAAATAAAATAAAATAAAATTCCTTTAGCTGCTCTCTGACACTTACAATTCCTTTTGCATGCTCTCATTTAGGGATAAAGGAGTCTCTTTCTGTTTGCCTTTCATCTCTCTCCTTCAATCCTTCAGCGAGGGCTGGGGATTTTATCTCCACGACTATCCTGAATGTGTCAACTTCTCATCTCGACTTCTTTCCCCCAAAGTGTCAGCCACTGTCATTTCTTAGCTGCAACTGTCTCTCACTTGGACTTTCTCTGCCTCTTTACAACCTGTTCTCCATATAGCATCCAGAGAGAGCTTTCAAAAATTAATTCATGAAAATGTCCTCTTTCAACCCTTCTACTGTTATCCCATTGCTCTTAGAATAAAATACAAACTGTTTACCCTCACCTTTCAACCGAATGAACCACTCCTTCCTATTCTTCGTCTTGGCTCCTTTTCACTTTTCCTGCCTCACTTAGTTTGAGCCACATTGGCTGTCCTCTCAGTGGGCTAAGTTTGGTCTTATGTCAGAGTCTTTGAGTTGCTGTTCCATCGACCTGGATGGCTGGATTGTTCTTTTCCTGGGGTCATAGCTGGCTATTCTTCATTATATAGGTCTCAGCATAAATATCTCCCCCTTAGGCTGTTTGGGATCACTCTACCTAAAGGCCTTCCACATTCCTTGCTAGTTATTATCCTATTACACCATTCTTTTGTCCTCTTCTTCACAACACTTATTTTTACTATCTGAGATATTTTATTTATTAGTTTGCATGTTTGTTATTTGACTATTGCTACTAAAATGTAAACTCCCATAGGGTATTGATCTTTGTTGTTTTGTCTACCATTGATTTCTGATGCCTGTGTTGGTGCTACGCATATTTTAGGAACTAAAAGAAAATTAATTGAAGCAAAGGAGAATGAATAATTGTCTGTCTATTTGAAACATGTAGAATAATATTTCTACATGATGATGCTGGGAAAGTCTCTTTAATGGCTATGGTCTGCTATACTTCTCTTTATCTAGTTAGGGCCCAATTTCTATAAAAATCACCAAAAGGCATCTCGGGCCTGATCCTAGTTTAGTCAGCCATCAAGTATTCATTTCCTCAAGTGACATGAGCCCTTTACTAGCTTCATAGCAGCTCTAGAGACCACAGGTTTGTCTATGGAACAGATACACTAAGGTGGCTTAGCTGATTTTTTAGGGCGAGGGGAGGAAAGGATGAGAGGAAGAGAAAAATATGGGAAGATGCCTGGCCGGTGTGGCTCAGTGGTTGAGCATCAACCCATGCACCAAGAGGTTGCCAGTTCGATTCCTGGACAGGGCACAAGCCCAGGTTGTGGGCCCAATCCCCAGTGGGGGGCGTGCAGGAAGCAGCCAATCGATGTTCTCTCTCATTGATGTTTCCATCTCTCTCTCCCTCTTCCTTCTGCTCTAAAATTAATAAAGAAAAAATTTTTTTGGTATGGGAAGAAAGAGATAAAAAGAAAAATAGCTGAAATTAGGACTAGCTCCTCAGAAAAGCTGCTTGTGAAATAATATTGTATTACCACAGTTGTAGTACCAAATGATGGTAAAAATCCTAAAGAGAGGTTAGATTTTAGTTTTAGATAGAATATACATCTGCATTAATCAAGTGAATGAAAATACATTTTCCTACATTAGCCTAGATTCTATGAATGGACAAATTGACATAAGATTTACATTTTGAAAAACAATAAACAAAACTTTGTACATTTCATATGTATGGAATTCATTTTCCAGCGTAAATCCTATTTAGTACACTCAATATTGCAACTCCAGAATGTATACGATTTTCTAACTGTATATGATTTTCAGGAAATCATATACACACATCACTAAGTCCAGATTAAGGTGAATCACTTTTCTTTTCATAAATGTATTAAAACTATTTTTCAGTTTTCTGTGACATAGTATTTCTAGTCCTATTAGAAGTCATTAGCTTTTTTTTTGTTTGTTTTTTTGTTTTTTTATATTATATATACAATATTTGCAAAAAGAACCCATTTTTGGTCATGTATCTCTTTCAGTTCAATACTTGAGTTAATTACCTGCAAGAATGATATAATGTATTCTTATTTTAAAGATATTCTGGGTAACCTATTTCTCTAGATAGCATGACCACGGTTCCATAATTTTTAGGGAGATTAAGGATGTGCTGAGGGTTGAAGTTATCTCTGATGCATTTTAAATGATGTGCCTTAAACTTTCAGCACCATTTCATCTTATTCTCATTGTGCTCTTTTTAAAGAAAAGTCCAAAAATTAATTAATGTACAACTGTGCATAAAACTGATAATATATAGTGGTATCGATTAAAATGTAAATGTATTAAAACAGAGGAAGTAAAATTATATTTCTATAGATATTAGGCCTTAGCTCTGTAAAAATAATATTTTAAATTATTTATATATATATGCTTTTCCACTGTTGGGAAGTGACAGTTGCTGAATAAAATCTCTTAAATGTTGGCTGTTACTTTCTTAGTAACAGTCTTGTGTTTCAAAGTTACTTATTGATTAAAGAGTATAGATTGTACTTTTAGATAGTACCTTTCGTTTGATTCAGATGACTTGTATAAACACTTTGCTCACCTATGGTCTATTATTTTTTTTATTTTTTTTTTTTTTATCCTCACCCGAGGATATTTTTCCATTTTTTGTACAGATAGAGTGGGAGGGAGAGAGAGGAAGGGAGAGAGAGAGAGAAACATCGACGTGAAGGGACACATCGAGTGGCTGCCACCCGCACAACCAACCAGGGCCGGGGACAAACTGCAACCGAAGTACGTGCCCTTAGCGGGAACCGAACCCGGGCCTCTCTGGACCGCAGGCCAACGCTCTAACCGCTGAGCCAAACTGGCCAGGGCTGGTCTATTATTATATGTACCTTTGTTAACAATGTTTTCTGGTATGTTTGATCAATTGCTGTATTGCAAATTAGAATAAAAAGCTCTATGCGGTTAAAGAAAACAGAGAAAATAACACAAGAGAAATAGGAGGTGGTAAATATAGGCACAGAGTAGATCAAAGGACTCTTTTGGGAATAAGAAGTAGAGGTAAAGTTGGATGCTTGTGGAATGTAATGTTTAAAAAGTCAGTATTATCATATGAAAAAATGCGCAAAGTCACTAATCACCATAGAGATGCAAATTAAAACAACTATGAGGTATCACCTCACACCTGCCAGAATGGCTGCCATCAACAAATCATCAAACAACGAGTGCTGGTGAGGGTGTGGAGAAAAGGGGACTCTAGTGCACTGCTGGTGGGAATGCAGACTGGTGCAGCCACTAGGGAAAACAATATGGTGTTTCCTCAAAAAATTAAAAATTGATCTGCTTTTTCACCCAGTGATCCCACTTCTAGGAATATGTCTTAAGAAACCTGAAACATCAATCAGAAAGACCAGACGAGTGGGTAAAAAAGCTGCAGTACATATACGCAATGGAACACTGTGCAGCTGTAAGAAAGAGAGATCTCTTACCCTTTGAGACGACATGGAGGGACCTGGAGAGCATTATGCTAAGAGAAATAAGCCAATCAGAGAAAGACAAGTACCACATGATCTCACTAATTTGTGGAATATAATGAACAAAATAAACTGATGAACTAAATAGACCCAGAGACATAAAAGATAGAAAGGAGTACAGTTCAGAGTGACAAATGTCAGAAGGGGGGGCAGGAGGGATGGATAAAATAAACCACAGAATTTACATGCATGTATGTGTAACCAACAGACATGGACAACAATGCTGGGGGGGGATCGTGAGGAGGGTGTCTAGGGGTGGAAAAGAAGAAATAACAAAAATAAATTAATAAAAATTGCAAAACAAATAAATAAATAAAAAGTCAGTCTTAGATAAACCACAGAACTTATATGCATATATGCATGACCAATGGACATGGACAACTAAGCCGGGGACAGGGTGGAGGGGAAATGGGGTGGGGGGTGCCAATGGGGTAAAAAGGTAAAATATCTGTAACAAAAAATAAATAAAAATTCATAAAAAAAAAAAAAAAAGTCAGTCTTATATTCAGGGTATTAAATAAAACCTTTGTATTATATTCCATCCATATTTTGTGTATTTTATATGTACTGGTCAGGGAGAAAATATATTGGAAATGCATTAAGGACTTAGGAAAAAAATGTACAAACCAGCAGCTGACTTGACTTGGTTTTAGCCTCTACCCGTCTAGTGACTGGAGTGCAATGGCGACACCTCCTTTAGGGACTGCTTTTAGTTTCTCACATTCTAGTCCACTTTTGGTAAGTTGCCAGAGTTACTTCCTAAAGAGTACATCTCTTTATAGAATTCCATGCAAAACCTCCATCCCAATCACTTATTTTCTATAGTCCAAAGTACATTCTCTGGTGTGGCTTACAAAGACATCATGATCTAGTTCTGGCGATTCTCTCTGACTTGATCTCCAATCATTTGCTCCAGCCCTAATCCTCGGACTTACTGTTTCCTTAACTTGCCAGGCCCCTCTGAGTCTCTGTTCCCACCTGGACCTGTTCCCACAGTGCAGTCTCCTCTTTCCCTGGGCAGCAGTAAGCGGTAGATCTGAATGGAATTCAACTTGTTTGGTGAGTTTGCTCGTCTATAAATGGGAATAAGAATACTTGTCCCGTAAAATGGGAGAGAAGATACATAATTATGGATCATGATTTGGTGTTTGTATAGTGAATAGAAAGAAGTCAGACTTGGGTGTCCGATAAAAACCGAGTTCTAGTTCTGCGTTCAGCCTGTACAAGCCTGTGATCTTGGCAAATTCCCAAATCTGAGCCTGAGTTCCTCATCTAGACAAATGAGGGTTGAATTAAATTCTTTACTCTTTGGTGTTCAGAATTTAATTAAACAACACATAAGTGTTTATCATTTACCAGACCTTCAGTAATATAACTGACTCTAACTACAGCAATTTAAATAATCCATGTTAATAATCAAAATATGGTAACTGTGGTGTATCACATTTTATGTATCTAAGTCTATAGAATAAAACACATTATAATATAGATATAATACAGAATAAATTTAAGAGTAGTGTAGGTCCTTGGGGACTAACTAGAGGAGCCTGTGACAGTGCAGTTTCCAGGGAGAATTGAGCACCTCATGTCAGACTACTCATCACAAACTCCATTGCTTTCTTTAACCTTCCATCAGAAAGGATTTGTGGAAGAAAGTTCACAGGGAAGCACAAGGATCTGGGCTTTGCACAATTTGAAAAACATTTTTATGTTGGGATCTTTTTGTCTACAGTATTGTGATCAGTGTTGGTTAGAACAACAGGAAAAGGTAGGGGTGGGAATTAAGAGTAAAAACAACACAAAAAGTAAGTGTAAGTGAAATAAGAGGAATCAAATTGGAAGAGTGGCAGGAAATAGTACCAGAAACAGCATAGGATTTTGAATCAAGATATTTAAGTTAGAATCCAAATAGAATGGGTACATTTTTGTGTCACTTAAAAAATACGCCAAATTAAGATGTCCCCTTGATAAAGTGAACAACCCCACTCACTTTATGTAAGTTTTGAAAATTCTGATTTTCACTTAGAAGTTATTTGAAAGTGAGGGTAAACAGGTATATTCACTTATGTCCACTTAACATAATTGGGAAATACAGCTAAATATTTGCTATTAAACATTCTGCAATTTCTCAAGCTCACATTTTACTAAGGTATTTCGTTATAATGATCCTTTCCCATTACTGTGGCTTCATGTGTATAAATCTTGCTTACCGAGTGCCCTGAGGGGGAGCAGCAGACGCCACCCCAAAATGTGCCCCGAGGCATGTGGATGGCTCTGAGCAGTAAAGCCCAGCAGACTCAGGAAAAGCTTTTCATCTCTCCTTTAACTGCCTGAAAGAATGTAAACAGAGGCCTGAACCAGGAAGAGAGCTATTTTCAGAGAGCACCTTTCATATCAGAAAGACTTACCTGCAGAGCAGGGTAAACATCTGTTTAACAAGCATTTGCTCTTCTCATCTTCCTGTGAATTGCCTCCCCCTCCCCTCTTTGAAGCTCCAGACCCCCATCTACTTCTCCTTAGCTCAGGATGATCTATAGGCCTCAATTACCTGCTGGCTGCGGGGCTGGGGGTGGGAGAGTGAGGGGGCGTCTCGTGTCTTTGGGGCTTCTGTACATATGAAATTTGTTTTTTCCTGTTAACCTGTCTCCCGTCAATTTAATTATTAGACCAGCCAAGGAACCTAGAAGGGAAGACAGGAAAAGTTTTCTGCCCCTACAGTGTCATGCTTTTATATATCCAAATATACTTCCTTCTTGGTTATTCCTCTTTTGTCCTTCCACCACTAAAACTAGGCAGTTAGATTGTACTTCATTGCCCAGGGAAGGGAGAGCATAAAAGAACCTGTCTAGAATAGTCAAATTCTTGCTTGAGTTCCAAAGCTTAAAAGTCATGGCTTTCAACTGCAAAAAAACAGGTACCTGAGAGAGAATATGTTTATATGTATATATCTTTAAAGTCTACCATCTTGGCTTTAAATATCAAGACCAAATACCAAAGAACACAGAGCACTGAGTCTTTCCACAACCTGTAGAGAGAGAGGCTGAAGCATGTGTGATGCCCTCAAAGCCATTTTGCTGACCTTGGTAAGAGCTAAATGAAAGAATGAACACTGTGTCCCTTGGGAATCTAAAACCCATAGGGGAAGGGAGGAGGTAAAAATCATTGAGAAAGTTTGGGGCATTGCCCAAGCAGAGGTGATTCTGATCTCAAATCCTAACATGCAGCCCATGGAAAGGGCGCATCTCCAGCGGAAGTCACATGCCCTGTTTGATGAGGGGGGCCGGGTAGCTATGGTGGAAGGGTAAGCTGGAGAGAGCGTCTGAGTCAGTCCCAAATCTCCCTTGACTCTCAACAGACAAGGAAAGACACGTGCGGGTGCCCCACGCTTCCCTGAGAAGGCTGGCTCTGGCCGTCAACATGAAGCGCTGAGGCTTGGGTGCGAGGCATCTGGATCTCAGGCCCTGGTCACTGGGGAACGGAAGCGTAGGCAGGCTTGGGCTGGTGCTGAGCCACCGCCTGGCCCAGTGAGTTACATCTCACGAGAAGCTAACAACATGACGCAGATGCTCATCTTCCCACCTGCGCTCCACTTGGACAGTTCAGAAGCTGCCCCTGAACCTAGAGTCTATTAGGCAGAACGGGAAAAGGGTGAAGTGGGTAACATTTTTTTTTTTTTAATTTTTCTTTTTTTTTTTTAGAGAGAGAGAGGAAGGCAGAGGGAGAGAGAGATAGAAACATCAATGAGAGAGAACATGGATTGGCCCCCTCCTGCATGCCCCACACTGGGGATTGGGCCCACAACCTGGGCATGTGTCCTGACTGGGAATCGAACTGGGGACCTGTTGGTGCATGGGTCGATGCACTGAGCCACACCAGCTGGGCAAGAATTCTTAGATGATTTAAAAAGAATAATTCTTAAATTATTTAGAATGCATTTTTAAAAAATGTGTCTGATTTTTAAGCCAAGCTAGTGTGAATTAGCAAATTTAAATGTATTATTTTATGTAGGAATCATGAACTTTGAGTTAAGTCACAGAAACATAAAACTTCATTTCTGCACATCTAAAATTTATTTCCTAAAAATATGAAAAAAAAATTTTACCACATAGTCTATTGGCTTTGATTTACTTAATATTAATGATGGGACAAACCTATTAGTGTGTGTGTGTGTGTGTGTGTGCGCGCGCGCGATAGTTTATAACATTTCCCCACACCCTCAGATTTCATGACAGAGAGTGCTGCCATAATTGTTCCCCGAAGTCCTTCCCACTCTGTGCTTTCTGATGAAAAAAAAGGCAAAAACTGAGAGGTGTGCCCTGGCTGGTTTTGCTCAGCGGTTAGAGCAACGGCCTGTGGACCAGAGAGTCCCGGGGTTGGTTCCCACTAGGGGCACGTACCAAAAACAAACAAACAAACAAAAAAACTGAGAGGTGAATTCTCCTGACAAAACGGACCCAGAGACATGGAAGCAGGGAACAGACTGAGGAACCTCAGAGGGAAGGGGGGTTGGGAGGCAGGAAGGGATAAAGCAAAGAACTTATATGCTATATGCATAACCCGTGGAAACAGACAAGTGTCCTGAAGGCAGGGGTGGCCGGAGCAGGGAGGAGGGGGCCAATGGGGGAAAAAGGGGAGACATCTGTAATATTTTAAACAATAAAGATACATTTAAGATATTAGTCAGAATAGATACAAACGTCGTGCCCAAGAAGACTGTGTGGCAGAGGGGCGCGTGGGGTGAGACGTGCATTAGGGGTGAGGGCTGAGTGGCAGGAAACAAGAGGCGGACAGGGCATCCACACCGCCTTGGCTCAGAGGGAGAGCTTGCGTGCGAGGAGTCGAGGGCTCGCTGCTGGGGATGGGACAGTGACAGAGAAGGGGAGGGTGTGGAACTTTAATAAGACTTGTGAAGATCATTTATCATGGACTATTCTTTAATCTTCTCAGAAGCGTGAGTAAAGGTGAATATTCTTTTTCTAGGTGAGTTTCTTTAAATGTGAATCCACTCTGGGACTGGATCACATATGATGGCTTTCTAAGCATTTCACTACCACCACCACCACACCATGCCTTAGCTTGTCCCTTATTTTGCCTTTATATTGTGGGCTGCTGCTGATCTCACTGAATTCTTCTTTAATCACTGACGGCATGTTCTCTGCAAACACTATGTACACACACACACACACACATACACACACACACCTGAGGATATTTTTTAGAGAGAGAAGGGAGGGGGGAAAAAGAGAGAGAGAGAGAGAGAGACAAGGAGAGAAACACCAGTATGACAGAGACACATGGATTGGCTGCCTCCTGCATGTACCCAGACTGGGCCTGGGATGAAACTTGCAACCCATTATTCTTGATCATTCACTCTTCCTTCTTCATTTATCTATTTAGACATCTATTATAACTATACCATAGGCAAAATGTTGAGAGGATACAATAATGATGAAATGTTTGGCTTTGAATTATCTGTTCACATTTTAATTGAATAATTATAGCCAGTGTCTATTCATATATATTCGTCTTAGATTGTGAACACCTAGAAAGAAGGGAATAAATCTATCTAATTTTTTTGTGCCGCTCCTCCTAGTTAATGACTATAACAGACCGTGAGGAAAATACTAAACCTGCTATACATCCTGCTATACATACTTGCATAGAAACTTTGAAAAAAGATGCCTAAGACTCAGCAGCACTACACAAATATTTGTATAGATTTTTTCTTTTGGCATTAAAATGGATTTGATGAACAAATGATCAGCCGTATTATTTCAGGTCAACACTGAAGTAAATGATCAGTTGCTGAGAAAAGTTATTGAATTTTTAACAAACAAATCTAATCCTTCTTTCCAGGGAGCCTAGATTGTTCCGTGAGCTAAAAGATCAGGAGTAGGGACTGCAATCAGAAGAGCAGATAAAAACCTAAATTTAGCCAAACCAGCCATCTCTCTTGATCTTAACACAAAGAAGGAGGTTAAATGGAGGTTAAGAAAACCCAACAGAAAGCTTGACCGATGATGTCTTCTTGTCTAAGTTTGAGATGTGTGAGAAAGTAGGAACATTTATAAACCATGAAGCAGTTTTACAGTTTCCAACAAATCAGATTCCACTAGGCGAGCAAAAATGGCAAATCTTCTGGACTACTGAAAATGAGTCAAACATTTCTAACCCGCTCTGGGAAAAACCTATTAAAATATCAAAAGGCTGGGATGAGCGACAGGATGAAAAACTAGATAAGAACCAGGGGTTTTGTGGGCGAACACAATGGCAGCCTGAATTGTGTTCTTTCTCAGGAGCCTGTGCCTGATGTATCTGGGAACTTAATCAGTTACTTTTCACTATTTTATTCTGGCAATATGGGGCCTGGATCAGAGCTTCCAAAAAAGCTTTATGAGGCAGCTTATCTGATTTCTCTCAGTAGATCCAGGCACATACATTTATTAACTTTCTTCAGGTGTGGCGGCATGTTCAATTCCTGGTCAGGTTACACACCTAGGTTTTGGGTTCAGTTCCTGGTCAGGTGCGGTGAGAGGAAGCGGAACCATGTTTCTCTCTCATGTCAATATCTCTCTCTCTCTCAAATCAATTTAAAAAATGAATCAATTCATGTTCATTTGCGTGTCTAAACCTATAACATTTCAATTTCAAATCTGCAAGGTATGATTTACCTGTTTAAATGGCCACAAACACAGAAACACGCAGGGTCATAGTTTCCTTACCCTGTGAGATGTTGAAACCATCTTACTAAAAATACTGCATAAACTAGCCAAAATGTCCTCGGATCCAGGTACCCACACAATAGGCGGGCATCTGCATATAGTATATCTAATAGGCAACTATCCCTACGAAAATTATAATTCATGTGGAGAAAATATTAGGGACAAGAAGAGGTGGGCAGAAGTCAGAATTCTGGTTGCAAGTTTTGGGACTAGGAGAGGCGAGTTTCTCTGTGTGTGTATTTTGTCAGGAGGTACGGCAAGACCAAGGAATAGAGAGAATGGTGAAGATTGAAAAAGGAGAAGTTAAGTTCTGGGGAGGAAGAGGAACTGGTGGATTAGAATTGGAAATCAATACCTGGGCTCCTGGAAGTGAAGAAAGGAAATCTTCCTGGGAAAAGGAAAGGAGATTTTACTCAGCACGAAACTGTCTATACGTGGGAGAGATGAAAAGGAGGAGAAACTGAGCACATAGCAGGATTAAAACATGAAGGAGGTGGGGCGGTGGCCAGGGAGACTTTCTAATGTTCACATACTCACTTTACCTTAGTGCCCAGAACAAAAATGCAAAGACAGTCTCATCCCACACAATAAACAGGCAATCAGACTGGTATGGTACCGGAGAACTGGGATTGTTTTGCTATGAAATCATGAATTGCTAACACCTTTCGGTAGCTTTACCCGACCGCAAGGATGCACTGCATCGCTTCTCTAAGTGTGCTCTCCATCCCCATGAAGCTGGAAAACACGCCACTCCCTCTCGGGAAGTTATGTGTGTGCTGAGGTGGGGAGAGGGGGGTAAAGGGCAAGTTTAGGGTGATGCTATTCAATGGGAACAGTCTCAGCTGTGTCTCGTCTCTCTGGCACCAGCCTCAGCATAGACAGAAAGACAAAAGATATGCTATTCATTTTGGCGGGCGGTGGAGGAATGGGTTAGGGGTGAGGTTAAGCACCTTGGGGTTTGGTGCCCAAGCTACTTTGGGGGGGAGGCATCTAGAAAAGAGAAAGCATCTGTCTTGACATTAGAAGCTGAGAGTTTCTGATAGTCTACAAATGACTCCTGAAAAATTTGAAGTTTCTTCCACTATGGCTTCACTGGACACCTGGATAGTGATGCTCAGTCTCATTTTTCAACCTGCAGCACAAAGACCTCTCACCTTAGACAGATGGCCCTACTAGCCAGGCTCATGGTCTGCATGGTGTGTGAGGGAAAGGGCTGTATCTTTAAAGACAGTTTAACTGGGTGGCCCTCTTGGTGCAGTGGGCAGCATTTCAGTCTCATAAAGACAGTTTAGTGCCCTGGCTGGTTTGGCTCAGCGGTTAGAGAGTCAGCCTGTGGTCCAGAGAGACCTGGGTTCAGTTCCCACTAAGGGCACGTACCTGGGTTGCAGTTTGTCCCCGGCCCCAGTTGGGGTCGTGCGGGAGGCAGCCAGTCAATGTATCTCTCTCTCATCAATGTTTCTCTCTCTTCCTCCCTCTCTCCCTCCTGCTCTATCTGAAGATGAATGCAAAAAAAAAAAATGTCCTCGAGTGAGGATTAAAAAAAAAAAAAAAAGACAGTTTAGTTGTCTGGGGAATCGCATAGGAGCACGGGAGAGGGAAGGGAGGGAGTGAAAACATCCACTGATCTTAAGAGAACTTTTATTTTTAATCTTTACCCCAGGATATTATTCCATTTATCTTCAGATTGGGGGCGGGGGGAGAGAAACATCGATGTGAGAGACACATTGATTGGCTGCCTCTCGCACAACCCTGATCAAAGCCGGGGACGAACCGCAACCGAGGTATGTACCCTTGACCGGAATCGAACTTGTGACTCTTTGGTCTGTGGGCCGATGGTCTAAGTGCTGAGCCAAACTGGCCAGGGCCACTTTGAGAATTTTATAGGCCCCTTTCCTTAAAGCTCCTTTGAGCCAGACTATAAGCATGGATTTGGGAGGGTATAATCCGAACCCTTCTCTCCTCTGATCATTCTCTCCTTGGTTGTGAGAATGATTTAACATGGCAGGAATGTGAAAAATGATTGTAATAGTTGAGTGTGTTGGCAAAGTTTTCATCTTTGGAGCAAAGATTTTGGTGGATAATCAATTTATTTATTTAAAGTGTTTTTATTGATTTTTTTTGTTTTTTTTTAAGAGAGAGAAGTAAAAATAGGGAGAAAGTGAATCATCGATGTAAGAGTGGAACAAATATCGGCAGCCACCTGCACGCCCCCTACCAGGGAGCAGGCCCGCAACCTGGGCATGTGCCCTGACCGGGAATCCAACCCAAACCCTTTGGAGCACAGGATGATGCCCAACCAACTGAGCCACGCTGACCAGCGAAATAAATTTATTTTTAAACCTCAGTCTAGGTCCTTTCTATTTTAAGGTGATGCTTTACCCTTTTGATATTACCTGCCCTTCTTATTCTACATATGAACTTTGGAGAATCACTTTTCAAAGTGAGTGGGGAAAACAGAGCTGAAAACAAAAAGAAACACAGCTGTATAACCTGTTTCTTCTTATGTAAAAATGAAGGCATTGTACTCTACAAGCTTTCTGTTTCCTTTGCACTCAAAAATGTCTAATTTAATGAAACTTAAAAGAGTAATTGAGAGACAAAAGAGGAAACATCTAACTAGACAGCAATTCATTTGAGACTTAAGAGTGCTGGAGGCAGAAAAAAAATCTTTGTATTATTTTTCTTTAAATGAATTAGATAAGGGTCAAGAGAAAAGATTATTGGGAGACACTTGCACAACTAGATGTTTCCGTCAGTGACACAGGTCTCTGTGCTCAAGTGCACACTCAGCACCCTCACAAAAACAAAAAAGCATTTCAAATCTCAATTACCTTTTAAAAAAGGGTGACCCTTACATTAAAGATTATATAAAGATTACCTGCTGTCCTTTTTTTGTAGCTAATCGTGTGGCTGATATTTGCTTCAACTGTGCACTTGCACTATGAAGGTGGACCTGGAACTGAGTTTGCAGACAGGGGCTAAGCAGAGGAAGCTGTGTTGTTCTTCATTAGGGAATGAGAACTTGACTTCCTGGGGTAATATGGGAGGGGAAGCTGAGGGAGAATCATGGGGAGAGAGGAGCTCGGACAATGACTAGAGACAAGGGCTCTATGTGGCCTAACGCAGCCCGTGAAAGAGCCCCAAAGGTCCCCCCTCCCAAAGAATAATTCTTAGAAAATTTTTGAAATCACTGGCTATTTTAAAAAGACATGTTCATTATTATGGAAGGTTTAAGACATAAAGTGACCCTAGTTAATTTAGCAAGTATTTAAATAATTATACAATGAATCTATGTAACAAAAAAAAAAAAATAAAACATCTAAATTACTATATAATACAACTACTTAATAGGATAGTATCAGTTTCTAATCCAAGTAGCAGGAGAGACCTCACTTTATACTGTCCTTTTTCTACTTAACTTTTATCTTTGTTGTGACCGAGAACAAAACATAAATTTGAAATATTCACAACTTGCTCCTGCTTATCTCCAAAGGAGGAAAGGGTTTGTGGTTTCAGTGATGGACTCTTGTCATTCCGACCCGGGTGCAGAATTGAAGATGAGAGAGTGTTGGATCACTATGCATAAAACAGGAAATACAGTTCCTGGGGTTGTGGAGATCGTGAGAGAAGACATCCAAGAGGAAGGAGAGGTAAGCTGGCACAGGAATTCAGTCCATATGTATTGCTGCTTCCTACGGACATAGCTCTATGCCATGTGCTGCACACGAACACGCTTTCCAAGCAAAATCCTGGGGTCAATACATACTGAGTCTAATTTTCTATACATTTAAATGATTTACATGTGCAACTTAATCCATCACTTATGGCTGTGCACTGAGTAATCTATGTAAAGCAGGTGGTACCAGCTCATAGGAGGAGGTTCATAAATACCAAGATGGATTTCTCAAACTTCCTTGGTATGGGAAGGGCCTTACCTTAGGCTGTAGAAACTTTCTGTTCGGATTTACCAATTTTGTGACCTTGGGCTGGTCAATATTTCTTTATTGCTTAATCAGTAAAATAGAGAAATATCTAACTTGTCCAAAGATCAGTGGGCTAGAGATCAGGGGAACTGTTTAGGTCCTTTTAATTCTAAGATATTAAAGCTTTAGAAAGTATTAGAACTGAGTCATGTTTTACTAGCAGAGGCCTTTCAAAGACACCAATTTGGATTGAATCTCTTTTGCAACACTTATAAGTGGGTGATGCCAGGTATGCTACTTAATATTTTTATTTTCTGTGTCCCATTTTGTAAAGTGAGACTATCTCCTAGGGTTGTTATAGGCATACAATCAGATAATGTTTTAGCACGTTTCATAGTCTGTGGAAAGTTCTCAATATAAGGCAGATATAAAAACAACCACCCCCACAACCACAAACATAGGGCTTGAAATCAATACATGCTTACAGTTTTTTTCAGACAAAAAGGATATCTAATTAGAATGCCCAACTCCAGGCATTTCAGTTTAACAACTTTATCCCAATGTGTGAAATTATGCTTGTGAACCTCTTAGTTCACAAATGTAATAATTTCCTTTGTATGAATAATGATGCACAGACTTAACTTTCTATTTGAAACTTAAAATAATACGACTCTATATTCATAGTAAGAACAATGCAAAAATTTCAGCAACCTTCAAAAATGTAAGAGGGAATATTAGATACTTCTGTTGTCTGCATACTGGAAAGTTTATTCTTCTGTCTTTTGGAGGTGGGTAAAGATATCAATAGTCTCCTTTTTCATGTACTAATGGTCTGTTTTTCATGTATTAATGACTGTTGTGTACTAAAGCCTCTTCCCTTCCCTGTCTTCATGGTTAGGGAAGAAAATTTTGAGACGATATATCAGTGCCAGGACCCAAGGCAAAGACCAGGCGGTCTAGTAAGTATCCACTTGGAATTTAAAAATGAGGACTTAACAAAATACTAAAGTGGCATAAGTTAATATTTGAGGCCCTTCTATCTCCTGTTTCCTCACTCGTTCCTTTCCTATCAAAAGTATTCATTAAAATGATTGCTTTTGCTTAATGATACTATTTAGTAATGAGTAAAGCAACTGCTGATAAGGACCTGTGATATAACTCTTCCTGCGGTTTGTTTTTTAGTTTTTAACTCTGCAGACATTCTAGGCTCCTAAAAAGTTGCAAAAGTCGTTCACATAGGTTCCCCAACCCCTCACTCAGCTTCTCCTAATGGTAAAATTGTATACAACGAGAGCACATTTTCAAACCAAGAAATTAACATTGTCACACTACAGTGAACTAGGCTATAGAGGAATTTTTTAAGAATGAAAAGTTCTCAAGGTTAAAAAAAATCTAGTCTGAATCTTCATGTTGCCACTCTCTGTGTGCACTTGTCTCACTGTTTGGTAATCCTAGATAACCTTTCTGTCTGCTCCACTCTACCCTGCAGAGCACGGATTATGCCACAGTCACCCTGGAGTCACACTGCTTGTTAGAGTATCTGGCATTCAATAGGTATTTTTAGTCAAAAGGGCAACTAATAATTGCTTGAGTCTATAAGGGCTTTACGTTTTTAAAGCCCTTATATACACAGTATGTCTACTGAGAATGTTCATAGTCTAAGGGTAAAAGCATAGACTTTGAAAGCATTCAACTCTTGGCATTTATTAGTTCAAATCTTCTGACAAGGTACTGAATGTCCTTGGGCTTGCTTTCCTTCTGTGCTTAATTGTATCTATGTAATTGAGTTGTTTTGAAGATTCAGGGAGGTAATTTATGTAATGAAAAAACCAAATGGAAGTAAAATCTTTTACCCTATCTGGGAGGTAGATAGGGTGAAAGATTTTACTGCCGTTTTACAAAATAAGGCTCAGAGTGGGTAAGTCATTCTCAAAAGTCACAGAGCTAGTACATGATAATGCTGCTAAGCACTTCAGGTCAGCTGTCTTCCATGACAACAGGAAAGTGGATTAAAAACAAACAAACAAATAATTACAACAACAACAACAACCATGGGATTACAGAGATTTAAGACTTTGTTCTTATGTCACTGTTGACTTCTTTTGCTATATGTATAAGAAATCCTCTCTTAGGTGGGGTTGGGTGATGAGAAAAATTAAAAGGTGAGCGGTAGGTGTGGGTTGCTATTTTGGGGTCCCTGTCAAATGCTCCTCCACAACATCCACCCAGTTGACACCGATATGGCCAGGAATCTTGCTTGCCAAGCTGGGCATCAGATGTTTCTGCTCGCATCCTCTGTGGAAGGTGTAGACGCATTTGGAGTTCCAGGCACTCACAGTGCATTACAAAAACGTTTTAAAATCAAAATAACTTACATTTAAAAAGTTGGAGGGTTTTGCCTAGCCGGTGTGGCTCAGTAGTTGAGCATTGACCCATGCACTAAGAGGTCACCAGTTCAATTCCCGGTCCGGAGCACATGCTCAGGTTGTGGGCCAAATCCCCAGTAGGGGGCATGCAGGAGGCGGCCAATCAATGTTCTCTCTCATGGCTTTTTTTATCTCTCTCCCTCTCCCTTCCTCTCTCTCTAAAATCAATAAAGAAAAAAGAGTAAAAAAGTTGGAGGGTTTTGACATCATCATCATCATCATTAACTGTTTTCTTTCTCTTTTTTTTTTTTTTTTGTAGCAAAAGAACAAAAATCCTTTTATTTTTTTCCTGATCCAGGATCTAATCTAAGATGATATATTTAATTCTTTGATTATGTGTGTTCCTTACTATATCCTTTTTTAAATAATTAATTGAATTTATTAGGGTGACATTGGTTCACAAACCATACATGTTCCAAGTGTACGCAACAAAACGTCATCTGCACACTGCATCATGAGTCTATCACCCCAAGCAGCGTCTCCTTCCATCCCATTCAGCACCCCTTACCCACCTCCACCCCCCCATCCCCCTATTAACTATTTTCTATTTCTGGTTATAAAAATACTTTTTTATTTACAAAAGACAACATGTAGGCATGGAACTTTTTTACTAACCTGAAATGAAGGTTGCACACTGGCCAAAGTTGCTTCTCAACCTGCCCTGAATATCTTTTACCCCCATACCCTTGAATATCTCATGCTTGTATATCTTATTTGGGGAGTATTCCTTTAACTTATGTGATCTATTCCTTTTATTCAAAGGGAATAGGTGATGGCAGAATAGGTTATTGATAAATGAGGATGTTTGTGGCAAACCTCAAAAACTCTGCTAGCTTAAACACTTGGATTATAATTAGAAACATTCAATTTCTGGTGTGGGGGCGTGGGACTTGATCCCCTTCCCTCAGTTCAAAACGGGAAGGTCCATAATCAAGATTACAGACGGAGAAAGCTAAGAACTGGAATGCTTCTCCAGGATTCGGAATACTTTTTTTTTATGCTCCCACCTTTGACTATTAAAGTGAGATGTACTAGAGGTCACATGCCATCAGAATTGGGAGAGTTCGGGCTGAAACGTACTCTGAGCCGTTCCTCAATAGAATATCTTTGTGTAAACAAACTTAAGAGATAGAGGAATGTAAACAAGCTCGTGAATTCTCAATTTGTTAAAGTTTAATCATTTTCAGCACCATAAGGTATTAAATGTACCCAGAAAGTTTTCTTTCTTGATTCACTTTTACTTTGTCATCATTTACTGCCCAAGAAACAAAAACATTTTATTTCTATTTACATAATGTAATTTAACTAGGCTCGAATGCAGAATGATTCTTTCCCTTGATTAAAAAATATTCTGAAAAATAAACTATGGCACACACAGAGAAAGCAAAAATCGTCATATCAAAAGTCAAATGTCCCCTGGGACTCCTTGTGTATCTGTTTTTTCATGGCTTTGAGCTTTCTCTTATTATTATTATTATTATTATCATTATTAATTTAAGGAACAGTGAGAAACCTTACAAATTAAAAAAGGAGTTTCCTTCCTGAATGCATTTCCCTGGAGGAGGCACACCTATGATGTCCAATCACGAGGGACCGGGACAGGAAACAGTACAACTACACAAAACTGGCACAAATGTAAAGACTTCGCAGGACATTGCAATGGGCACACTCCTTGAACCCAATCTCTTTAAGGACGACTCTCCTTGAAATATTATAAAATTACTTATAAAATAATTGTTAATACCACTTAGACAACTTGGTTTTATGAAGCATAGGTTTACATAGCATGCTAGTCTTGCCTAACTACTGACCCTGACAATATATTTCAGTTTTTAATAGAAATACCAGAAATGTATTAAGGACAGTAATTATGAAGTGAGATTACAGTTTTGTCAGAAAAAAAAGCATTTTTATCTTAAAAGCATTAATGTGAGTAATAAACATCTGTACTTGTGATCCTTTCATAAAATACGAAGGCATACGAAATTAAATACTGAGCATACTTACAATATTGTCCAAAAATCAGGATGTAGAAGAAGACGGGACCAGATGTCATCTCTTTCTTCCTGAGCAACTGATGAAGAAAAGTGAATACAATTTAGTCCGGGTTTCTGAGTCGCACACAGCTCACGGTGGTTGTGTGCTATTTCTGTCTGCAGTCTTAGCAGCTATAAAACAGTCTTCTCACCCTTCTCTCTCATCTCCTCTCCCTCGCTTTCCATCCCTCTTCTTTTCTTTTTATCTCTTCTCTCTCCCTCTCCTGTCTCTTAGAATCTCTTCTTCCCACACTTCTTCTCTAAAAGCCTTAGTATCCTTCTGACACCCACACCCCGCACACACCCACACCGACACAGACCAAGCTGAGCAGTGAGGAAAAGTTTCAGACGAAACACACAGGCTCTTCTTGAAGCTAAACATCTTGTTTCTATGTCCTGCGACGTCTGCAAACGAGGGTGTGTATGGACACGGACAAATGTCGGAGCGGATCAAAGTCACACTCCTGGAAAGAAACTGAGCTAGAGATGTATCACAACTGCAAGACAGATTTTTTCCGCCTCTACGACTTGAGACTAGGAAGAGAGCAGAACAACAACAACAGAAAACAGGGCAAAGTGCCTTTGTGGAATCAACTGTCAGGCAAGCATGAAAGTGTAACTGCATCAATCTTTTATGGTCTGAGTTTAGGCATTTGAATGATAAGATATGGTTTGAATAAAATACAGAGGAATGAAAAACAGATCTTAAATTTTCTTGAGCTCTTGACGTTTACTACAGTGGAGACCATGACCTGTTGCTGGTTGTGAGGAAAGCCTTCCTGGGTCTGAATCACAGTCTGTTACTTTAGAGGTGTGTCGCTGCTTCCTCTAGGCTGAGCTTTGGCTTTAGGGAGGAAAATCTCTGTCCAGCTGTGATCATCAGCGTGGTGCATACTGAATGTCTGGCATAGGCCCTAGCATATAATAGGTGATTGATTACTAAAGGGCAGCCATTCATAGGGTGATGATTTTTATTTTTATCAGTGGGTAAAAGAGTACGAGAAGGCAAACGGCATTTCAATGGAATGTATTTTCTTTCTTTTTTTTCTTTATTGACTTTATAGAGAGGAAGGGAGAGGGAAAGAGAGATAGAAACATTGATGAGAGAGAACATGGATTGGCTGCCTCCTGCATGCCCCCCCCCCCCCCACTGGGGATCGGACCCACAACCTGGGTATGTGCCCTGACCGGGAATTGAACTGGCGACCTCTTGATGCATAGGTTGATGCTCAACCACTAAGCTACACCGGCCTGGCTAGGGTACATTGTACTTTTTTTATTTTCTAATCCTTACCCGAGGATATTTCTCCATTTATCATCAAATAGAGTGGAAGGAAGGGAGGGAGAGAGACGGAGAGGGGGAGAGAGAGAAAAACATTGATGTGAGAGAAACACATCAACCGGTTGTCTCCTGCACGATCCCAACCATGCCAGGGACAAACCACAACCAAGGCACGTGCCTTTGACAGGAATCAAACCTGTGACTCATTGATTCGAGGGCTGATGCTCTAACCACTGAGCAAACCCAGCCATGGCATCATTCTTATTGTGAGAAATTTGTTTGTGAGCTTAATGTCTCCTAGCCCCTAGACATGTAGCATCTATTTAAATACATGTCCTTATATCATTGACTAAAACAGAAGCCTCTTTCTAAATGGTGGCTTACAGGTTATATTAACTCTGTTCCCCCCTCCCCCACCCACGTGGAAGTAATTCATAGCATGAAAAGTGAAATGATATATAGGAATCTTCACAAGTTCTTATTCATTTATCAGTAGATTTATGTCATGATGACTGTTCTTCTGGCAGAAGTGTTTAGGGTCAGCTGGATTTGAATGATCATTTGATGTTTATAACAAGTGTTCATTAAGTGTGTCTTATTTATAGTAATACTTAAACTGTTTTAAGTGGTTAGTTACTTTTTGTTTATTTTAGAAATATGGTTTCCTAGAAGGATACTTGGGAGGTGTCAAGGGCAGTATCTGAAGGGAGACGCTTAAGAAAACTTCTCAGCAGTAAAGCTGAGGAACTAGCTTTGGGAATTGTCTGGCATAAAGGAAGCTGTTGATACAGAGTTTTCAGAGTAATACTGATGATATTTTGTTAGTTTTTAACATTTTGCCTGAGCTTGTATCACAGATGTGTGTGTGTGTTGTGTGTGTGTATAATTAGTGGACGAGTAGCCAGGAAGTGCTCTTTAATAATATATACATGCAATGTATGTATTTTTTAGCTCAAATTATCAGTGCAAAACTTCAAAATCATTTCTCATTTCACTAAGACTATATTAGATTTTGCTTAAATAGATATTTCTTAAAAGAAAATTTTTTTTTCTTTATTGATTTTAGAGAGAGAGGAAGAAAGAGAGAGAAACATTGATGAGAAAGAACATTGATTGGCTGCCTCCTGCGTGCGCCCTTGGGGATCAGGCCCACAACCTGTTCATGAGCCCTGACCAGGAATTGAACCGGCGACCTCTTGGTGCATGGGTTGATGCTCAACCACTGAACCATACCGGCCACGCTAAAATAGATATTTCTTTAAAGGAACAATTTTAAACATTTGTTTTCTTTAGGATACAACTTCTTCCTTATTTTTAGCAAATAAAATAAGCCTAGAATATTAGTTTTATGTAGGTGTATTGGTGGAAAAAACCCAGGAGTGAATACAGAATATCCCTACCACATATCACAATAGGTACATTAGTATTTTGGACAAGAAGGTTCTTAAAACATAATTTTATTTTTCAATTCCAGATGACATATATTAATTTCAGATGTACGATATAGTTATTAGACATTTACATAACTTGTGAAGTGATCACCCAATAAATCTAGTACCCACCCTACTCAAAAATAGTTGCAAGAGGATGTTTTTAGTGTGAGGCGCCGTCCCTTACAGCGAAGGATATTTAGCAGCATCGCTGGCCTCTACCCACTAGATGTCAATAGCACTCCCTACTTGTAACTAAAAAAATTGTCTCCAGATTTTGGTAAATGTCCCCTGGGGGGCAAACTTGTTCCTTGCTGAGAACAACTGCATTGTAACGAGAAAGACTTCTCTGAACAATGTTGAAGTATTGATTTTTAGCAGAAAATTAAAATAGAACTCTTCTCCCCTGAACTTTGAATGAAAAAGTATTTTCTCATTTTCCTGTTCTGCAGTTTGAAGACATGCATGAAAGAGTTTTAAAAACACACAGATGGTGCATGTTCCTAGCCTTTTCTTGCTGCCCACACTGTTCAGTGATAAACTTGCACTCTGGATCTGATAACCTGTGAGAGCATCTCCTCTGCTTGGCTGAGCACCTTGGTGCTTCCTACCCTAGATTCGGTGCTGACTCAGGGTAATAGGCATTAACACCCTTTCTTATCTTGGAACCTCTTCTAAAACTTGTTGAAGCTCTCCGAAAAATAACAAAACCTTCTATTTGAAAATGACTTCTCAGAACTATCTAGTGAGTCAAGCCAGACAAGTACTATGAACCTAATTGCACTCTCTAGATTAAAGTTTCTAATCTTGTGGTTTTTCCATCCCACCACCACTGAAAAACATGACTACGTTCTTCAGTATCATATTTTAAAATTAGATAATGACACTTAATGGCTTTTGTTCATGCTTCTGAACCTATTTGCCACCAACATTTTCAACAGTAAAAATAGACATTTCATTAAATGGTTTTTGATTGTAGACCTGGGAAAATCTCAGTGAAAGAAGTTGGTAAAATCTCCCTGAGAGTCTCATGATATAAAGAAATTCATAAAATAAACCAATTCATTAATTAAGAATCAGTGCAATTAAGAGATAAAATGCATGCTGTGAAATTATTCATCTTATGTATCCATTTCTAATTGACAGCTGTCAGTCAGATAGCACCCTGGAGATACTCATCATCTCTAAGACACACAAAAAGTTGATGTTGTCTCAGTTTAGCATTAATTAAACAATTCTGAAATGAAATGACTTCTTGGGGATGATATCAAGCAAAATGTGCAACTGGAACACAGTAATAAATAAGTACAGATTTTTCAAAAGATATATACAAAAACTAAACAATTTTGCCCTTGGTGGAAATTATCAGAAGCTATTATATCATTTTAGCAGAAAATGGTCAACCAAGTCCCATGGGAATTCATGTGTTCCTTTGAGGGATATAATAGACACATAACAGAAAATTCAGTGTGAAATTAAGGACACGGTTAACAAGCTCACTTCTATCTATCTTCATCTGTATATCTATCTATCTATCTATCTATCTATCTATCTATCATCTATCTATCATCTATCTATCATCTATCTATCTATCATCATCTATCTATCATCTATCTATCTATCTATCTATCTATCTATCTATCTATCTATTTATCTATCAATCATCTACCTATCTAATCATGCTACACAATAAAACCAGTTTATTGCATTTGTTAAGTGCAAACTGTGCAGAGCTTAGTATTATTAACATTGCTTTACTTAGTTTACTCAAACTACTGTAAGTAAAGACATTCATGTTTCAGGCTCATTCTATCTAAACAGAACCTGTCTAGATCAAGGCTGTTACTGTAAAAGGAGTAATACAGTCAGTTGATTGAGGCAATAATCGGATCTGGAACTAAACTTGCTATTTCATGTCTGTCAACCTGTGTGCTACCTGAGGAACCATCTTCCTCCCTTCTTTCCCCACAACCCACAGTGCACGCTCAGTCATAGGCTTCAGCTCCCTCAGATGTCTGGACTGCACTTCAGCTCTCCTGCTGCGCCGGGAGCCTTGCTTCTGACCCAGCCCACTCGCCTGCACTCCATGGGGTCAACTCTGTAGGGGATTTAGTGCTCTTAGCCCTAGCCTAATAATCCCAGTGTTCTCCCTTTTGGGCACTATCAGTCTGCTGCTGGCGCCTCTGTGTGGCTCACTTGAGATTACCCGATTTATGCAAGGGACATCTACATACTGGAAGGAAGAATAAGTCAGAAAAGTAAAAGCGGCTTTTTCTAGTAGTACCAGTAGATGATGGGGAGTTCCTGTCTCAGCGCTGCCACTGATTACACACACACCTCTGATTAGTCACTTACAGGCTCTGGATCTTCCACATGCATGATAGCTCTGTCATTTTATGAAACATAATACTCTGCCTCAAAGTAATCTATAAATTAGTATGGAGACAGAATGCATGCATATGAATTACTTAAAATAAACTTGCAGAAAGAGAAACTAAAAAAAAAAAAAAATTCGCCCTGGCTGGTTTGGCTCAGTGGTTAGAGTGTCGGCCTATGGTCCGGAGAGACCGGGGTTCAGTTCCCGCTGGGGGAGTGTACCTTGGTTGCAGTTTGTCCCCAGCCCTGGTTGGGTTGTGCGGGTGGCAGCCAATCCATGTGTCCCTTTCACGTCGATGTTTCTCACTCTCTCTCCCTCCCACTCTATCTGAACAAAAAAATGGAAAAGTGTCCTCGGGTGAGGATAAAAAAAAAAATTCAATTTACCATTGCAACAAAAAAATTAAGATACCTAGGGATAAACTTAACCAAGGAGGTAAAAGACCTGTACTCAGAAAACAACTAGACACTAGAAGAATTAACATTAACACAAAGCAATCTATAGATTCAACACAATGACATATTTCACAGATCTAGAACAAATACTCCAAAAATTTATATGGAAGCAAAAAAGATCCCAAATAGCTGCAGCAATCTTGAGAAAAAATGAACAAAGTAGGAGGGATCACAATATCGGATATGAAATTATATTACAAAGCCATTGTAATTAGAATAGATTTTTTTTTTTATCCTCCTCACCAGAGGACATTTTTCCATTTTTTGTTCCGGTAGAGCGGGGGAGGGAGAGAGAGGAAGAGAGAGAGAGAGAGAAACATCGACGTGAAAGGGACACATCGAGTGGCTGCCACCCACACAACCGACCAGGGCCGGGGACAAACTGCAACCGAGGTACATGCCCTTAGCGGGAACCGAACCTGGATCTCTCTGGACCACAGGCCGACACTCTAACCGCTGAGCCAAACCGGCCAGGGCTAGAATAGATTTTAATGACATCTCTCAATGAGTGCAAATTCATGCCATGAACAAAATGTAGTAAAGGAAACAGGAGAGGCTCTCAAGGAGATTGGTACAGAATACTGGGAGGGGTCAACTATAGAAGAATATTTTAGGGGAGAAAATCTATGTAGAGAAGATCAGGGATTGATGGAAAGTAATAGAAACAACACTGTACTTTAAAAACAAGTGAGTGCCAAAGATAAGCATGTGCAAATAGCAGTTCTGGATGAGTCTAGGCCAGAAAAGAAAAATAAATGGTAGTGAAGAGCAATGGGTAATCAGTTGGTGGAGCGTGTCAGACATTAGGTTGATTACTTTATATGTAAAAGTTGATATTCCTTTCTGAGCAAAGAGTTGATACGATCAAGAGAAGACTAATAAAAAAGACCCGTCTCATGATCATGAGCTACAGAAGCTGAGAAAGAGCCGACACTTAGGGAGGTGAGGCTGTTGTGTAACAGATGTTAAGTCGGCCATCATGGCCTGGTACAACTATAAAGGCTTGCAAACACAAGCCATTCCCAGAAGGAACACAATCTTAACCATGGTTAATCATGAACACACTGTGCCTTCAGAATAGGGATGTCCAAAAGGAACACAATGTCAGCCACACATACAATTTAAAGTTTTCTAGGGGCCACATTAAAAAAGTAAAAAGAGACAGGTAAAATTAATTTTAATACTACATCTTATTTAACTTATATCCCAAATCAAAAAATTATTAATGAGAGATTTAATTTTTTTCTTCACTGTCTTTGAAATCTGGTATGTATTGTACACATGTAATGCATCTCAACTTGGACAAGCCACGTTCCAAGTACTGAGCAGCCACAACATTGATCAGTGCAGCCAGGTGACTTTCAGATTCCATCAGGTTGCATTTTGTTATCTTAAAATCAATAATAGGATATTAAACATATCAAGTTAGTCCTTCAGCAGTTTTTAGATCTGATGATCAAACAAAAATAACTGTTTCATAATTAAGTTAAATTTTAATTAACAGCAGTGGGGCCAACTAAAGATTACCAAACTTAATTTTGTCAAGTTTGAAAAACCATTAAGGCAGGAAAAAGGTAACATGGCAAATTGCACACTGGTTCTTAAAGATTCTACTGAGAGTGATACCCATCACGTCTGCTCACACCGCACTGGCTCGACTTCAAAGTGGTGAGAAAAGGGCAGTCCAGCCTTGTGGCTGGAAGGAGAAGAGCAGAAATATTTTGATGAACAGCTCTAATGACAACTTCAATCTCCCTTTCTGATCACTTGGTAGGTATAATATACTGCTCTCTTTTCCAAGGGAGAAATTCCAGAAGTTACATCTCGTACTTATGACAATCCACGTCCCATTGGGATGCAGATGACAGAATTCCAACTTAAATGAGGTCAAGTCTCTCTCTCTCTCTCTCTCTCTTTCCATCCCTCCCCCTCGCTCTTGCTCTCACTCTCTCTGTCATTCTCTTCTGTTTCTCTTCTCTGCTTTATTAGTTTAGATAGACTTTCTCTATATGGTTGACATACGGCTGTTATTAAATCTGTTTTTTTTCTTTCCAGGTCCATGATCCTCAAAACAAAAGAACATCTCCTAGTCTAATTAAAGATCTATTGGTCAGGTCTCTGATTTTAGTTAACACACTTGGCCCCGAACTAAGCATTGTGCTTGGGGAACAGGGTCTAATAATGATCTGAGACTAGATCATGTGTTTAGCTTTATGAATAGAAGCTCATATAGGATATATTATCAGAAGATGAGAATGGGTGGGATCGGTGGGCAGGTCCACAGTTTATCACAACCTGGAAGTTTACTGTGCCAGTGTACGTAAAAGGAATAGGACTGAGGCTGAAAATGCTTAGGCAATGTTCAGAATTAGTGAGACCAGGTGAGGAGAATGGGGCAGAGGACAGGGATGAAGACTGAGGAAAAGAAAGACTGGCAAAGGAAAAGACAGACGGTGAATAATGGATCATTAACTAATGTAAGTTAAATGAGAACATTGTCAGGCTTTATAAATTGGTGTATAGGGAACTTGTGAAGAATATGAAAAGTAACTGCTATCATCGCAATAGTCATAAATCAATGCAAATATTAAAAAGCAATATATAATTATGCAGTTATTTTGCTATGTGAAGACAGATCAAGTTGGTCATATTTCTTTCCTTCTGGTGAGATAACACTGCTCAAGCTGTGTTACTGAAATGAAAAGGTGTTGAAATAAGAAATCCTAGCTGTGAAAACAAAAATGTGTTTCCCGTTTCTCATTCAATCTCCTTTTAGAGTCCAAACCTGAGTTTCTGGGATTTCTAAACTGTGTCCCACGTTACTAGTTATTGCTCATGTCAGCGTTTTGTGAAACAGGTATAGGGAATTTCTCAGCCCTTATACCTTCCAGAGACTAATCAAACATAATTAGGTCTGGGGGTAAAAAACTTAATGAAGACTGATTTAGGCTACTTCTCATTCCTGTCATGTTTATTGGTTGCTATTCCCCTTTTGAAATGTGAAGTTGGGTTTTCTCCACAACTTGTCAATCTGAAACATATCAAATAGTCATATATTTTAAAGGGTCAAAATCTTACCAGATTTGCTATTGGGGGTAGAAATTTTCTGTGTGGAGTATTGTGGGCCATGTTTAAGTGTCAGAACCAAGGGGAGGTGGAGAGTTGCTTCTAGCAAAAGTGCAGCTTCAATCATGGCACAAACGGGCAAATAATGAAATGAAGCCAAATGAAATCATGAACATTCAAATCTGAAGCACCAATTATCAAACACGCATGTGACAAAAGCTCAGCAGATTATAGGACACTAACAATAAAGAGAAAAAAGAGCAGGTGGGAGGAGGATGAGGCTCTGGAAATGGATCCTAAATGAGCCAACCTAGTGGGCTGGACCTCTTGTCTCTGAGACTATTGCCCAGGTGATGGAATATCTTAGACTCAGGTACCTGATACCTAGTGATTTTCTGGAAAAAGGAAGTCTGGAAACAGGGATGCATTAAAGGATTATGAAGAGTCGGGTTAGAGAGAGAATTAATTTGGGGGCATTACATCAAATTAGTCATTTAATAGCAAACTTTATCTACTTGTATATTCTTAATAGTCATTATTGGATTCAACTTCTCTTTTTCTCTAGGATATGTAGAGTTAACTCCAGTGATTTACTTATCTCTGTTAATTTTGCCCAAATTAACTTTATAAGTTAACTTAAAATTTAGCTTTTATAAGTCTCCACACCATGATGTAATTTATATCTTTTTGAAAGGCTGGGAGAATTGGTGTTCTCAGTGTCATTACAATGAGTTTCTGAGCAGAGTTGTCAAGACCATGATTATTAAATAACACAATATGAAAAGCAATCCCAAGTCCTGAAAAGTAATCTTGTCTGAAGTTATCCCTGTCATCACAAAATTCTCTTTATCTGCCCTGGTCAGTGTGCAGCAGAGAACTAAACAGTAAATAAATGTATGCTGTTAATTTTTTAAAGTGCTTCAAATAAACATAAAAATATATAGGGTCTGAAGTTAATTATAAATACATTTTTAAGCACACATATTTAATAATTGGAAGTTTCACATCTTTAATGAATGAAAAATATTTCCTTTGGACATTAATTTACATGATCAGATTTAGAAAACTAATGTGGACACTAGTTCATTAGAAGACTAACCTTATATATTCTCTAATATAGTATATATATTTAGAATGCTAAGGTAAATTGATTAAATGCTATTTCTTACATTATCACATAAATGATAATATAATAGTGAATTGAAAGCTTTAAAAAATATGGCTTAGTTTTAATGAGAGATACAAATAATTGGTAGCAAACAACACTCATAATGTATGATTTAGAAATATTTAACTTTATATGTAGTAAGAGTTTGATTTGCAATTTTTAGAAAATCTATAAATATACATAAAGTCAATTTTAATTTAGTTGTAATTTTTTTAAAGGTAATACACTGTCTTCAGTTTTGTGCTATTCTGAAAAAAAAGACGTATATTTTTGAAAAACCATCTACAAGCAAATAAAATAAAATAAATAGCTGTGCTTAAACTTCCAAATATGGAGGCAAAAATAGATGCAGTGTAATAATGCTAAACATTTTTTTTAAGATTTTTTTTCCCTTTATTGAATTTAGAGAGGGAAAGGATGCGAGAGGGAGCGAGAGATAGAAACACTGATGAGAGAGAACATCAATTGGCCGCCTCCTGCATGCCCCCAACTGGGGATCAGCCCACAACCTGGGCATGCGTCCTGACCGGGAATAGAACCAGTGACCTCTTGGTGCATGGATCAATGCTCAACCACTGAATCACACCAGCCGGGCTAAATATATTTTCGATGATTTGAAAAATGAATATTATAATATTATTACTTACTAACTTTTAAGAAATACTGTGAGGTCATGATAAGATACTTTTAGAGTCAGAAGTATGAGTGTTTTAATTTTCTTTAGTAGGAATTTAAAAGTTAACTTTTGTTAACAACTTTTGTTTCTTACTGGACCTATAGGACAATCTCTAACAGTGGCTCTCATAGCGTGGATCTGGGAACTGGTTAGAAAAACAAATTCTCAAGCTCCAGCCCCATCTACTGAAGCAGAAACCTGGGTGCGGAGCTCAGAAATTTACTGTTAACAAGCCTTCCAGGTTGTGATACACACTCCAGTTTGGGAACGACTGGTCTAGAATAAGTGAGATTTTCCTTGTGCCATTGGACATATGAAGAAATAATGAAGCATTTTTGTCCTCAGGTATAGGTGCTGCTCTTTCTTTGAGTGAGTAAAGCCAAGTTGCTAAAGAATACCCAGCAGTACTGATCATTAGACAGAAACGACGAGACTTCCTCTTACAGTGACTTTTCAAGTTGGTAGTTTAGAAAACAAATCACAGGACTAATGCAGAAGACTGCAAAAAAAGGTAGGATTATTTAATTTCTAAAAAAATGATTTTTTGGAAGTACTTAAAAATTGTCACTGGACCTTGTGCCAGGTGCTTAAAAGAAATCAAGGTGATCCAAAAGAAGATCAGTCAGAGATCTAAAATAAAAACTATTTAACTTTTTATTTTGGGGAAACATGTCTTAGGAGCCTTTAAAGAAATTTAAGAATGTTAAATGTTCTCTTAAATTTGTCACATAGGGAACAATGGAGAGAATATGCATGTATACAAGAGACTGGTTTTACTTTTTTGCGTGTGTATGTGTGAATAAAAAAATCTTGTATTTTAAATGGAATATTTAAAGCCCGTTGATTTTAGAAAGTTTTGCCAGGAAGACACAAAGCCAAGTTGTATTGTTGGAGCCAAACTTGGGCCTGTTGTATCTTTAGTTCTAAGTTAAACATCTGTTCTTAGATCACATTGCCATTTTAGTGCGGTGAAGCAAATGAAATTGGAAAGGTCTCTTGTAGAATTTTCATAGTTAGGAATATTGAGTAGTTAGCAGTAAGGAATATTGCCAGATGTCATATTGTATCCTGATGAAATATTTACTGAACTAATTTACATAAATTAATTTACACTATTCAAAAAAATACAGTTCCTTTTTTCTATATATATGTATATTCTTTATTGAGTTTAGAGAAAGAGGGAGAGATAGAAATCTCAGTGAGAGAGAACATTGAATGGCCACCGCCTACATGCCCCCCACCAGGGATCGAGTCCACAACCTGGGCATGTGCCCTGACTGTGAATTGAACTGGTGACCTCTTGGTACATGTGTCAACGCTCAACCACTGAGCCACATCAGCCAGGCCACACAGTTCTTAAAGAACCTCCAAGTTGCCAGGCCAGTGTAGCTCAGTGGGTTGAGCATCATCCCATGGACTAAGAGGTCCTGGTTCGATTCCTGGTCAGGGCACATGCCCCGGTTGTGGGGTCAGGGGGTGTGCAGAAGGCAGCTGATCAATGTTTCTCACACCAGTGTTTCTATCACTCTCTCTTCTTTCCTCTCTTTCTAAAATATCAATAAAAACATATTTTAGAAAGAAACAAAAAAGAACCTCCAACTTAATGTATGGCTTCTACCACTGAACTACAGAAATTGATTTTGATTGCGTAAATAGGCTATATTTACCAGATGAACAGATCTTTGGTTAGAAGTAAATGACATAAGCACTACTTACTAAATATCTAGTGTATAAGGTTCCTCCTTGTTGAATTCTGAACTTTAAATATATCTACCTGTGCTATTTATTGATTTATTATTATTTTCTGTATGTCAAATATATTTTTTATTTTATGAAAAAAATTTATTTTTAATATGTTAAGTCATAAAATATTGGAATAATGCTTGGAATTTTAGTTTTGATTTTTTTTAAATGAACAACTAGTAACATAATTTAATTGGTAAAGGAATTGCATTTAAGTAGAATTTATTATAAAATGTAAAATAAACCAAATTGTTTATGTTTTCAAAACATCTTTTATTTGGCTCTCTAAAAGATAATTTCAATGGACATGGACAACAAAGCTGGGGACGGGGTGGGGAAGGGGGAATCAGTAGGGGGAAAAGGAGAAACATCTGTAACAAAAATAAATAAATTAATTAAAAAAATAAAAGAAGATAATTTAATTTGAAAAGATCAGATGTATTGATTGAAATATGATTTCTATGGTACTTAATGGAAGAATAAGGCAAATGAGAAGGAATTTTATCTTTCATATTTGTTAATATCTGACCGGAGAACTGTGCTAGTTTAGTCTTTGTCATAATAAGCTTTTAAAACTTGAGCCCTGGCTGGTTTGGCTCAGCGGTTAGAGCGTCGGCCTGCGGTCCAGAGAGACTGGATTCGGTTCCCGCTGGGGGTGCCTACCTCGGTTGCAGTTTGTCCCTGGCCCTGGTTGGTCATGCGGGTGGTGGCCACTCGATTTGTCTCTTTCACGTCTATGTTTCTCTCTCTCTCTCCCTCCAACTGTATCTGAACAAAACATGGAAAAAAATGTCCTCGGGTGAGGATTAAAAAAAAAAAAAGATTTTAAAGCTTGATATAGATCCAAAAATTACATTCATTAAAATCATCTGGGTAAGATGTCAAGATTTCTGACAACCAAGATTATGTTGCCAGTAGGAAGTTTTACAAAAATTTCTAACAGTATGTAGTGGTCGGAGTATGTTGTGCACCAGAAAACTTCTTGAGGAAATTTCCACTGGTACTTTCAAAAGATCCTGCCCCTTTTAAGAGTTGCATATGCTAGTACAAATTGAGAAGTTGCTTATAAAGATTTTAAATGAAATATAAACTTAAATATTTGGATACTGTAATTTTAAGTATATTCGTATTATAGTATGACCTACATTATATACACACACAAATCATAATAAGCATATAGCTCCATTAATTTTTACAAAGTTAACACACCAGTGTAACCAACACCAGAACAGGAAATAAAGTATTCTTGGTTGAAGAGCCAGTTTAAATGTTCTAATCATTTTGCTATTGGCGTGTTTGTCATCTGAATATGAACCCTTGTTTAAAAAGGTTTCAGAATTTTGCAGTTATAAAAAATTGTATGACTTGGATTCAAGTTGAAATTGTCTAATTTGAAAAGGTAAGAATAAATAGACAAAGACAAAGACAAAGTAAGTGTGTCACATCTATGATTGAGGACGAGTGGCCCTGACAACCTGAGAGGCCCTCTTACCTTTTGAACCAAACTTGCTTCTAAAGTGGCCAAGGCTTCTAAGAAACACCAAGGACCTTGGGGCCCTAGCACATCCTTTCTTACTCCTGCTACTTTCATATACTAGCTAACCATCATGCCTGAAAATCATGACACAGCAGGAAAGTGAAAAATAGGGTGACTCACATTCCTTTTCTTTTCAACCCTTCCTTATTTTCCAGTAAGACTAAGGTAGAGAGTATTGGTAGAATGTGCTGTGACAATAAGTAAAATAAAAAATAGTTAACTTAGCTTTGTGCAGTATTTTCACTGTTTTGCTAAGTATTAATGTCTGAGCTACGAAATATGAATCATGTAATTTTGGTGATTTTTGTATGTGAGTTAAATGTTTCTATACCTATATTTGCATTTAAAACCAGCATTGTGTAATATAAAGATGGATGCCAAAATTCATGTTATAACTTAAAACTTTATTTTTTCTTTAGTTAGAACAATAATAAATAGCAAATGAAAAACACTGGAGAAGGAGAGATGAGGGAGAGGGAGAGAGGGAGAGAGACAGCACGGAAGAAAGGAAAAGCCTTTATATTTTCATACCTTTAACGGCACCTTTCCCTTGCTTTTTGAAAAAGGAGCCCCACACTTTCATTTTGCACCAAGCCTTGTAGATAATGTAGCTGGCCCCATGCCTGTACCAGCATTAGACTATGCATAAATGTCAAATTTTCTTTTTCATTTCTTCTCTCTTATGTGTCTGTACATGAATGAGGGCATGGAAGCCACGAAGCCACTTTGAAAGTACTGCTGTTCCCCACAGTGTACATTTAAGATGAATCTTTTAAAAATGCATCTCTTTACAAGCCATTTGATTGCAGAAACCATCTTCTAGCTACACTGTTTAATACATCCAAATTCCCTTCCTTACAGTCACATTGATGTAGGACTTGCTACACCTGCAGCTCACGTGTCATTATGCATATCTGAGAAAGGATGTAAAATAATTGGTCTAAGATGGGATTCTTCTTGTCTTTTATAATTTATTTACAGAAAATATTAAGATGACTTACATATTAAAACTACAGAAACATGTCTATAATTCAATAACGTGACTTTCTACAATTCTCAGAATTAATATATTTTATTGGCAGTGAGTGTGTAGCATCATGTTAAAGTTGTTGAAATTACTTTTTATGTTGCTTAATGACATTAATGACCTTTTTTTGTTGTTGTAACTCAAATTGACTAGAAAGTGGACTTTATTTTTCCTCAGCAAACATTTATAGCCTAAATGCCTATGACATTATGTAGCCACAACATCTGACTTATAATAAACACCTTTATTTATTTATTTTTAATCTTCCTTTTTATTTTATTTTTAAATTAATTCATTTTTGTTACAGATGTTTCTCCTTTTCCCCCCATTGATTCCCCCTTCCCTCTCCCTCTCCGTTAATAAAACACCTTTAGAATTGTCCCATCTGGTTGACTTTCAGCAGTTTTTGACAACTGCTGCATCTATTCCTATCCTGCAGTACATATTACAGAATAAAATAAAAGGTGTACATATCATATAAATACAAATTATTTGTATTAGTTAAAAAGAAAACTGACTAAGGAATATAAATTGTAGCGGCTAATCCTTTTGGTTGCTTGATTATTTAGTTAACTGCTTTATTTTTCTCCTCTTCCTTTTTATCTGGATCCTATGTTGTCACTCCGCTTGTGTCGTTATTTGAATTGTCAGAAAGTAAATGGAAAGATATTTGTTTGTGTGTTTCATTATTCAGTCAATCAAAAAGGTTTATGAACCACCTGAACCTAATCTGGTTTTAGAACAAGGACAGGTAAGAATTAAATTGAAAACATTGCACATGGTCTCCAGTACTACTTGGTCAAATAATCACTCAATAATTTACATTATGTTTCTTATATTCCAGGCACTGCAGGCTCAGGGTTCCGGTCCACAGGGAACTTCCTTGTTAGTGGTGAAGACACACAATGCACATGCACTGACGAGGTGGTCAGAGAGCTGAGAGTTGACAGTAGAGCTTTACCCTGAATGACAGGACGGTGCTCTCATGCTTGAAGCCCACCTTGTCTTGGAACCAGCCCTGCCTCTTTCCGTTTCTCCTCCTCTCTTGCTGCCAGCTCCTTCTCAGCTCCATCCTGGCTCCTGATTCTCTTTATGTGCAGGAACCTTATATTTTTCAGAGCATGCTTCCTAGACACTGTCATTTCTCAGTCTAGACCTCTGGTTCAATACCTTTTTGGGTAATGACTTTTTGAGAATCTAAAGAAAGATACAGAGCTTGATCCCAGATAAGATGAACATGCTCACAAAATCTTATATTTTTAGGGGATTAAAAGAACCTGCTGAAGACCACTCATGGAATTTATAGAGGTGTATGGACCCCAAGTTGAGGAATCCTCCTTTACCTGCTGTTTCTGGACAACTTTAACCAAACATATGCACCTACGGCGTTAGCAACATTAAGAACTCTGAAATCTGTGTCCTTGGCTTAGCTTCAGCTCTGGGTATCTGACTGCCTTCTGGATATTTCTACTGCATGTCCCAAAGTCATCTTGATCCAGTCTGTTCAATAGGGAAGTAACACATCCTCCATTCATCACCGTTTCTTCCTTACCTTTCCAACTTCTGCCTCCACCATTCACCAAGCAAAGCATCAACCATCCTTCCCTTTCCTTAGGAGCTGCCACATTGATCATTATTTCCTCATTCCCAATGCCACATCTGCTCTGAATATTACTCCTATTGTCTATATTTATGCCTTTCCACTTTTTTCGTGGATATTTTCAGAGTGGAATGGCATGAAAGTCTTGGAAAAATGTGCAAAATGCTTGGAAAAGCCATTCAGAAAAATGGGTGAGTTTGCTGATTTTGGACTACTGAGTAGCACTGGGGTCCAGTCAGCTCTCATTAAGAAGAAATTTCCTCCTCCTTTCCTGACTTAAATCCCTCATGGAAATGCAGGGCTTAAAACATTATTAGTGAATAATATTTTTGCCTTACCTGAAGACAGTTATTAATTTTCTCATTGCTTTTACATTGATTAGTTAAATATGTTCATATCCTTTAATTTCTATATATTTTAATCTGTGTTTCTATTTTTGAATACCTTCAATATACATATTCATGTTTTGAATACCTTCCTCAAAAATATTAATGTTTGATTCAGAACTCGATGTTGGACGCTGATCAATTCAACAATTATATAGTCTTTGTCTTAAATTAGATATCTTATGGTTGAAGGTGGTGAAGGAATGCTGATTAGATTTATACATGATATAATTAGGCAAAGCAATTGAAGGCCATACAATACAGAATGTAATAAAAATGCTGAGAAAAAATATGATCAAGCATCAACATGCCTGGCATTGAGATGAGTAGAAAAAAGTGAGACCACTCATGAACTATTGATTAAGGGTTCACTATACTCAGACCAGCGATTTTTGGTTTCAGGGAAGTCTTAATGGGAAATTACTGCACAGTTGAAAGAAAGGCTGCCCGGGGAGAATCCTTTCCTGTGATCCTTCCACCTGTGATTTCATCTTCAGCTGTGCTGAGAAGCCCCCTTGAGGAAGGAGCTGAGCTCTGATTTCCCTCCCAAGTGGAATGAAATCTGGGCTTCTACCTCTCACTTCCACAGGGAACAGTTCTGGTCTCATTTGTTTACTCTGTAAGATTACATTTGAATACAGAGTTCCAGGAAAGAAAAAAAAAGGAAAATCATTGTTATGAATAATGAATAAAGTTACTCTCTACATAAAATATTCCTTTTGATTGTTTGGATTTCCCATCAAAAGTCAGAATGTTGCCCTGGCCAGTGTGGATCAGTGGTTAGAGCATCGGGTCATGGATTCGATTCCCGGTCAAAGGCACATATCTGGGTTGCAGGTTCGATCCCCAGCCCTTGTCCGAGCACATGTGGGAGGCAACCAATCAATGTGTCTCTCTCATATCAATGTTTTTCTCTCTCTCTCCCTCTCTCTCCACCCCACCCCTCTTTTCTACTCTCTAAAACAAAAGCAATGAAAAAATATCCTCAGTTGAGGATTAACAAGAAAGTCATAAAGTTAAAATTTTATTTTAAATAGCATTATTTATGTTTACTATATGGATATATGATGAGCCTGTGTTGAGAGTTCTAAGGTTTAAAGATTTTACTGTTTGGGTCTCAAGTGAAAAATTTCTTTCATTTTTCCTAGTTGCAATTGTGTACAATTATAGACTTTAGTCATGAAAGAAAACCCAAGGCAATGTCTGGGCCACCTTTCTGACTTTGGTGGGTAAGTTATAATTATTTACATTTTATAGATGCCATATCCAAGGCTCAAAAAAGTGACTTGTCTAAGATGTGTTATGACAATGAGTGCCAATGAAAATTAGATTTTTCATGTAAATTTGTATCAATTTTGTATTAAATATGCCTGAGTGTCCACATCTTGAACATTTCGCTGATTAGGATCCAGGAAAAATAAACAAATCCGTGGATTAAATTTCCACAATTTCAACATGGGGGTAATATATTACTAATTGCTAGCTGTCATAATTTTTTATTTCTTTAACGAATATTTTCTTTCTCTTCTTGGTAATGGAAACTGGCTCCCTTGCAGCAACCGGAAAGATATTTACATCAGGGAGATATTGGAAGCTATATTGGCAATATTACCTTTTTTTTGTTTTTCAGTTCCACTTGCTGATCATAATACATCCCGATTAAATCTTATCTTTGCCCTTCTCTTATCCTATCAGCCACCCCTCTTTCTGCCCCTCTATGCTGCTGTCATTGACTATTCTTCCAGTTACTTCCTCCCCTTCATAAAAGACTAGCCAACTAGCCCTGGCTGGTTTGGCTCAGCCATTAGAGAGTCAGCCAAAGAGTTGCGGGTTCAATTTTGGTCAAGGACATGTACCTCAGTTGCGGTTTGGCCCTGACCCTGGTAGGGGTTGTGTAGGAGGCAACCAGTCGATGAGTCTCTCTCACATCGATGTTTCACTCTCTCTCCCTTTCTCCCACTCTGTCTGAAGATAAATAAAAAAAAAAAAAAAAATCCTCAGGTGAGGATTAAATAAAAAAAGCCTAATCAACTAGCTAATTGTCTTCCTCTCTACCCTAAACTGCCATTATCCTGGGTGACTTCCAGGTCCACATGAACAACCCATAACATTTTATAGAAATTTCTTGACTTTTTCACCTCCACTGACCTTCTTTTCCACTTCATTTTAGTAGTCTTCGTGGATATACTGGGGACATCACCAAGAATTGTTCCACCTCTGACTAAAAACAAACATCCCTCTTTGGACCAACCCACCAATCCTTCCATACCTTACAGACATAATCCCAGTGTGTAGAAAACTTGTGTCTGAGACAGCTAGCTATGTACAAAAGATTCACTTTCTTCTTCCTTAATGCAGAGTTTTTGCTAGGAAGTGGCTGCCCAACCAAGTTACTGTACTATATTTCTTAGCTGATCCTGCATTTAGGTGGGGGTCACTAATTCTTGCCAAGAACCTGTGTGTTAAGTAATGTGTGGTAATTCCAAGTCTCGGTAGTTAGGAATCAAATACATTTTCTCCAGTTTGCTGGCTGGAATATCATGGCCAGAAGTGACCTAGGAAAGCATATGTTGAAGATATCGGGTCATCTGTTAACGCATGTCCCTGAATATTGGGGCAGAACCTCTTATCTCTCCTAATCAGAAACACTGAAGTGAGTTGTATTAAGCCACTGGAACATTGGTATTTGTTACAGCAGCTGGTATTGCTCTGACTATTAATTACTAAGTATCTATATCCTTGATATTCCCCTGCCAACCTTCTTGAATTTTTCTTCATTTAATTTAGATTCTTTGGTTAACACTGTCTTGATAATCTTTACCAGGTGAACATCTGTCCTAATCGCCCTCCTTCTAGGAAAAGCCACAAACTTGGAAGAGTCTAACTGAACCATTTGCTTATGTCTCTGCTATTCTGTGCCACTGGAGAATATTACATAACTATGTAGAGCTGGACTCCAACCTCACATGGATACCTGGTGTACCTCAATTATTTTTTTATTTTCCCAAGTCAACCTGCTCTCAAATTCTCCTTACTTGTTACTTTAAAAAAGGCAAAAGACTTATGCAGTCCGAAGAGAAACCAGAGTATCCTTACTGGTTATTTTAAACATCCATCTTCAAGTCATTCTTCAGCCTACTGCAGTTTTTTTGGTTTTTTAAAAATCCTCATCCAGGATATTTTCCCACTGATTTTCAGATAGAGTGGGAAGGAGGGAGAGGGAGAGGAAGATGGAGAGAGAGAGATCAGTGTGAGAGAGACACATAGATTAATTGCCTCCCGCATCACCCTGACCAATGCCAGGGATCGAACGGCAACCAAGGTATGTGCCTTTGACTGGAATAGAAACCGTGATACTTTGGTCCCCAGGCCGACACTCTAACCACTAAGGTAAACTGGCCAGGGCAAGCCCACTCCAATTTTCACTCACCTCCATAACCCCCTAAGCCCTTGAATAGCATTGGCTATGCTGACCCCTCCCTCTCTCTTGTTGCACCTTGCTCTTAGATTCTGTGACAGCCGTGACTCTGATCTCTCTGTTTTGCTAGCTGCTTATTCAAAGTCCCTTTGAGGAGTTCTCTTTCTCTACCTCTTCTTTGAAGGTTGGTGCTCCTTAAGATTCTATACAAGGCTCTTCTTTATGTAATATAATCCTCATCTATTTCCAAGGCTAAAAGCTTGTTCCACATGCAGATGCCTTCCAAAACTATATCTTCAAGCCCTGTCTTCCTCCTAAGCTTCAGAGACTTATTTCCAACAGCCAGCTTAATATTTACATTTCTATACTCACAGCACCTAAAAGTCACCACGTCCTGAAATGAGAATATCATCTCTTGTGTCAACCTGACATTTCTTCTGCAAAACATTGGAAACAGCACCACCACCCACCTACTACCTATTGCTGGAAATTAGTTATCTGATTCCTCCTTCTTTTGTCCAAGTTTTCCGTTTTATGTCCTAACAACATATTGAATCTATAGACTTCTCTTTACCCCGTTGCCCCTTCCTTATTGGAAGAACCCTCATCCACTGCGTGGATTATTATGACAGCCTCCTTTAGTCTTGACTCCTTCAATCTATTTTTACATTGCAGCCTAAGTGGCTGTTCTTAAATGTTAATTTTTTCATATCACTCTCTTGCTTAAAAGTCTTTGAGGGGTTATGACCCCAAATAGTCAAAGGCATCTTGAGAAAGAAGAACAAAGTTAGAGTCATCATGCTTCCTGGTTTCAAATTATGTTACAAAGCGATAGTAATTAAAACAGTATGATACTGGCACTAAAACAGACACAAAAATCAGTGGAACGGAATAGAAAGCCCAGAAATAAACTCATGCATATGTGGTCAATTAATTTATTACAAAGGAACCAAGAATGTGCAATGGACAAAGGACAGTCTGTTCAATAAATAGCAAAAGAATGAAACAGGACCACCATACACAAAGTGAGTTTTCAAAATGAATTAAAGACTTGAACTTTAGACCTGAAACCATAAAACTTCTAAAAGAAAAAAATAAACAGTAAGCTCTTTGGCATTGGTCTTGGTAATACTTTTTTTGATTTGACAAAAAAAGAAAAGGCAACAGAAGCAAAATAAACAAATGGGACTACATCAAATGAAAAAACTTCTGCACAGCAAAGAAAACCATCAACCAAATAAAAAGGTAACCTACCAAACGGGAGAAAATATTTGCAAATCATATAGCTGATAAGGTATATAAATATATATAAAGAATTCATATGAGCCCTGGCCGGTTTGGCTCAGCAGTTAGAGTGTCGGCCTGCGGTCCTGAGAGACCCGGGTTCGGTTCCCGCTAAGGGCACGTACTTTGGTTGCAGTTTGTCCCTGGCCCTGGTCGGTTGTGCGGGTGGCAGCCACTCGATGTGTCCCTTTCATGTCGATGTTTCTCTCTCTCTCTCTGTTCCTCTCTCTCCCTCCCACTCTACCTGAACAAAAAATGGAAAAATGTCCTCGGTTGAGGATAAAAAAATAAAAAAAAAGAATTCGTATGACTCAATAGCACCCCCCCACACACATACAATCCAACTAAAAAATGGGCAAAAGATCTGAATAGGCATTTTTTCCAAAGAAGACATACACATGGCCAACAGGTACCTTAAAAGGTGTTAAACATCACTAATCATCAAGGAAATTCAAATCAAAGCCACAATGAAATACTATCTCACACCTGTTATAATGGCTATCAAGAAGAGAGGAGTAAGTGTTGGCAAAGAAGCCCTTGTGCACTGTTCATGGCAACATAAATTGGTGCATCCACTATGGAAAACAGTATGGAGATTCTCAAAAAAATTAGGCATGCAACTACCATATGATCCTTAATTCCACTTCTGGGTATTTATCTGAAGAAAATGAAAACACTAACTTGAAAAGATATGTGCTCACTCTCATGTCTAATGAAGCATTATTTACAATAGCCAAAATGTGGAAGCAACATAAGTGTCCATTGATGAGTGAACAGATAAAGAAAATATGGTATATTTACATAGTGGGATAGTATTTAGCCATAAAAAAGAAGGGTACTGGAAATAAAACTAAATTGGGGAACATTCACTAAGAATTACCAACTGAGGTCCAGCAGAAGAGGAGACATGAAAAGGAAGGACAGCCCTGGCTGGTTTGGCTCAGTAGTTAGAGCGTCGGCCTGTGGACCAAAAAGTTGTGGGTTCGATTCCGGTCAAGGGCACGTACCTCGGTTTCAGTTTGGTCCCTGGCCCTGATCAGGGTCATGAGGGAGGCAACCAATCCATGTGTCTCTATCACATCAATGTTTCTCTCTCTCTCTCTCTCCCTCCCACTCTGTCCGAAAATAAATGAAAAAAATATCCTGGGGTGAGGATTTAAAAAAAAAAAGGACAGAAACCACCTAGAATCTGGTAGGAGGGATGAGATCAAGAGAGGTCTGGCCCACATCCTTGGGCAGTGGGCAGAGAGAGAGAGAGAGAGAGAGAGAGAAGGAATCTTGGGGAGGGGGGGGGTTCAATCAGCTCTTCAGTTTTTCCCTGAGAGGATGGAGGCCCTGACCCCAGACTAGCCACTCCAGTCTGGAGCACCAGAGCTGAAAACAGCAGCCCACGTACATCCAGCATCGTGGCGGTAGGGTTTCTGGCTGCACAGGAGACCAAGCCAAATGGAGATAAAGCCACAGGTTTGTTTGTTTGTTTATATTTATTTCTTTATTTAAAATTTTTTTCAGATAGAGTGGGAGGGAGGAAGGAAGGAAGAGAGAGAGAGAGGAAAATCCATGTCGGAGAGACACATCAATAGGTTGCCTCCCACACGACCCCAACCAGGGCTAGGGAGGAACCGCAACCCAGGTACATGCCCTTGGCCGGAATCGAACCTAGGACTCTTTAGTCCAGAGTCAGTGCTCTAACTGCTGAGCCAAACTGGCCAGGGCTATTTATTTTTCAACCCAGAGCACAGGATTTTTGTTTACAGGCACTCACCCTAGGCTTCAGTGGAGGGAGGGCAGTGGGACTGGAGGTGCCTGAGGAGAGGCTAGGGTGGAAGCACTGGAAAAGGACATGGAAGAGCAGCCACCAGGTGACCTGAATCTGGTTGTGCCCAAACCGAAGTGGTCATGTGTCCTTAGAGATTCTGGCTCCGCCTAGAAGCCACAGCTCAGGTAAAGAAAAAAAGTCCTCCCCTAGGGGATACAGCTCACCCTGCCCTCAGGAAACCTACCTGCCACCCCCTACACCTTGACCCTTGCAGAGGAGATAGCAGTAAGGGGCCAAGCTTATGGGTGTGAACAGTCCCAGGGTATGTCAAGGACTGGCTTGGGGGGAGGACCATCCTCCCCACTGTCTCAGGAACCTGACTGATGCTTTCCCCTCACAGAAGAGCTGATTGAAAATCCCAATTTCCAGCTGATCCTACTGGATTGCATGTGGATTTCTCTGCACAGTTGAGGGCAGGAATATATTCTAGATCACTCTCAGAGGAATAGCTCTGGGGCAGAGAAACTCACCCACCACATTCCCTGAAATCTGACCAGCACCTCCCCCACACAGGAGACCCAGAGGTTTTATAATCCTTATTCTGCCTAAAGGCCTTGCAGAAACAGACTTTGCAATGATGAAGATTGACAGCTGGCTAGCAGGCAAAGGCCCCCATGCTGCAGACAAACTGGCCTTAGAGTGCAGTTTGACCTCTCCCTCCTGCATTCAAGTTCTGTAGAGACAGACATAACCTGTGGATAGCTTGAAGCTCCAAACAGGTTGCTAAGTACCAAAGGAGGACAGTTTCCAGAATATAGTACTGGAAGTCTTAGCCTCAGCAATTAGACAAGAAGAAGAAATAAAGGGCATCCAAACTGGAAAGGAGGAAGTGAAACTCATTATTTGCAGATGACATGATATTGTACATAGAACACCTTAATAAAGACTCCACCGAAAATTTGCTAGATACATAAATAAATTTGACAAAGTAACAGGATACAAAATTAACACCTGGAAATCAATGGCATTTTTATACACCAAAAATAACACCTCGAAAAGAGAAACTAAAAAAACAACAACCCATTTATCATTGCAACAAAAACAACAAAAAATAAGATATGTGGGAATAAACTGAACCAAGGAGGTAAAAGACCTATACTCAGAAAACTATAGGACACTGGAAAAGGAAATATAGGAAGACCCAAAAAAGTGGAAGTGTGTATTGTGTTCACGAACTGGAAATATCAACATCATTAAAATGCCCATACTACCCAGAGCAATCTACAGATTCAATGCAATCCCTTTTAAAATACCAATGACATATTTCACAGAGCTAGAACAAATTTTCCAAAAATTTATATGGAATCATAAAAGACTTTAACTACCCACAGAAATCTTTTTTTTTTTTTTTTTTTATCCTCACCTGAGGACATTTTCTTTGCATTTTTTTTATCTTCAGATAGAGTGGGAGGAAGAGAGGTAGGAAGAGAAAGAGAAACATCGATGTCAGAGAGACATATCAACTGGTCACCACCCACACAACCCAAACTGAGGCCAGGGACAAACTGCAACCGAGGTACGTTCCCTTAGTGGAACCAAACTTGGGTCTCTTTGGTCTGCGGGCTGATGCTTTAATTACTGAGCCAAACCTGCCAGGGCAACCACAGCAATCTTAAGAGGAACAGCATTATTGGGACCACAATACCAGATATCAAACTATACTACAAAGCCACTGTAATCAAAACAGCTTGGTACTGGTACAAGAATAGGCATATAGACGAATGGAACAGAACAGAGACCCCAGAAATCAACCCACACCAATATGGCCAATTAGTATTTGACAAAGGAGGTAAGAGCATAAATTGGAGTGAAGCTAGTCTATTCAATCAATAGTGTTGAGAAAACTGCAAAAAGTAACATGAAACTAGATGACCAGCTTACACTATACTCAAGAATAAACTCAAAGTGGATAAAAGACTTAAATGTAACTCACAAACCATAAAAATCCTAGAAGAAAACATATGCAACAAAATCTCAAACATCTAAAGTAGCAGTGTTTTCACAGATACGTCATCCAGGGCAAGGGAAACAAAAGAAAAAATTAACAAATGGGATTACATCAAATTAAAAGGCTTCTGCACAGCAAAAGAAACCAGCATCAAAATGAAAAGGAAACCCATTATATGGGAGAACATATTTGCCAATGATACATCAGATAAGGGGTTAATTTCTAAAATATATAAAGTATCCATACAACTCAACAAAAGGAATAAAATCCAATTAAAAAATGGGCAGAGGACCTGAATAGGCAATTCTCCAAAGAAGACATACATACGGACATACAGACACATGAAAAAATGCTCCACATCACTAATCATCAGAGATGCAAATTAAAACTACAGTGAGGTATCCCTCACACCCTTCAGAATGGCTACTATCAATAAATCAACAAACAGCCCTGGCTGGTTTGGCTCAATTATTAGAGCGTCAGACTGCAGACCAGAGAGTCCCGGGTTCGGTTCCCGCTAAGGATAAGTACCTCGGTTACAGTTTGTCCCAGGCCCCACTTGGGGTCGTGTGGGTGGCGACCAGTCGATGTGTCTCTCTCACACTGATGTTTCTCTCTTTCTCTCTCCCCCCCCCTCTCCTTTCCACTCAATCTGAAGATAAATGCAAAAATGTCCTCGGGTAAGGATAAAAAAAAAGAAATTGCCCTGGCCGGTTTGGCTCAGCGGTTAGAGCGTCGGCCTGCGGTCTGGAGAGACCCGGGTTCGGTTCCCGCTAAGGGCACGTACCTCGGTTGCAGTTTGTCCCCGGCCCTGGTTGGTCGTGCAGGTGGCAGCCACTCGATGTGTTCTTTTCACATCGATGTTTCTCTCTCTCCCTCCCACTCTACCTGAACAAAAAATGGAAAAATGTCCTCGGGTGAGAATAAAAAAAAAAAAAAAGAAAAGAAATCAACAAACAAGTGCTAGTGTGAATGTGGAGAAAAAGGAACCGCAATACATTGCTGGTGGGAAGGAATACTGGTGCAGCTACTGTGGAAAACTGTATGGAGTTTCCTCAAAAAATTAAAAATGGATCAGCCAACTGACCCAGTGATCCCACTTCTGGGAATATATCCTGCGAATCCCGAAACACCAATAAGAAAGAATATACGCACCCCTATATACATAGCAGTGCTATTTACAATGGAAACAGCCCAAGTGTCCATCAGTAGACAAGTGAATAAAAAAGCTGTTGTACACAATGGAATACTATGCAGCTGTAAAAAAGAAGTCTCTTTCCCTTTGAGACAGCATGGATGGACATGGAGAGTATTATGCTAAGCGAAATAAACCAGTTAGAGGAAGACAAATATCAAATAATCTCACTTACAAGTGGAATCTAAAGAAAAAAATAAACTGATGAACAAAATAGGTCGAGAGGTAAGGATGCATGAAACAGAATAACATATCTTGGACTGGGGTGGGGGAGGGGTTGTTGGGAGGAAGAGGACAAAAAGAGATTAACCAAAGACTATGTATGCATATATGCATAACACATGGACACAGACAATAGTATGGGAAAGGCCTGGGGTGGGGTGGCAGTTGGGTAGAAATGGGTAAAAAGAGAGAAAATAGAAGACATCTGTAATACTGTCAACAATATAGTAAATTAAAAAGAAAACAGAATAACAACCACACATGCTAAAACCAAGCACACAGATAAAAAGAATGGATTGCTGATTTTCAGAGTTGGGGTAGGGGTTGGGTGAAATTAGTGGAGAGAATCTAAAGGTATAAAATTCCAGTTATAAAATAAACAAGTCGGGATTCCAAAATGGCGGTGGAGTGAATGGAAGCTACACAGACCGTCTCCCAGGACCAAACTGGAACTACAACTAAAAACCAAACAAAATGACGGGAAAAAGCAACGGAAAAGCATCTTGCGAGGACCATATAGCCAGGGACACTGACTTGATCCTGGTAGGATTGTGAAGATGCGAGAGGGGGGCTGAGAGCCCACGGACAGCAGCAGCTTCAGCTCTGAGCAGCGCCCTCGGGTTTAAACTCCCAAGTGGCTCCACAGCCCAGAGCCAAGACAGACGCTAAAATAGCCACACACCTTGGGCTCTAGCAAAGGGAGGGCAGACTGGACTGGAACTATGTGGGGACACTGGGGATTTGGAGGGGGCTCAGAGCTTTTGATGAGTTGCAGCCACACAGGATGGTGGCCATCTTGCTCCTTCCCAGGGCTCTGGGGGGAGGCAGCAGCCCCTCCCTTGGAGATCCAACCCCACCCTATGGGCCATTGAAATGCAAATTGAGTCTCAACAACTAGCATCTGCCCCACCCTCGGGAAATTCCCTTATACTGAGCACCTGAGGGAGTTTTTCATTCAACCGACAACCCAAAACTCTTCAAGTAACCTCTATTGATGACCTTCAGGCAAAAAGCTAGAGGATAACTGAACTTTTCTTGGGCTAGCAACTCTAACCAGGAAAGTAAGACTTGACACTGGTGTTTAATGTGGGTCCTTCTTTGCTCATCCAAACCCAGGTGAGGGAGCCACAAACACCAGAACACCAACACCCACAGGGAAAACTTTGTAGGCTCCAAAGCCCACTGTGATAGGCAAATGGAGAAACACAGAAACAAAAGCCAAATGAAAGAACAAGCGAACTCTACCAAAGATGAGATAAATGTGGAACAGTTAGGCAAGGTAACAGAACTAGAATTCAGAGCCATGATCTTGAGAAAGCTCAACAGCATGAGTAAGGACATGGAGATGTTGAAAATAAACAAATTGGAAATTAAAAACCACCAAAAAGAAATCAAGAATGACATATCAGAAATAAAGAACACATTGAAAAATCTAAACAGCAGAGTAGAGGAAGCTGAGGACCAGATCAGTGAATTAGAAGACAGGGTAGAAAAAATCAACCAATCAGAAAACGAAAAGGAATAAATGATTAAAAAACAGAAAGACAGGTTAAGAGAACTGTGGGACAACTGGAAACGTAATAACATTCACATAATAGGAGTTGCCGAAGAAGAAGAAAATGAACAAGGGTTAGAGAATATATTTGAAGAAATAGTGACAGAAAACTTCCCTAATTTGGTAAAGGAAGAAGGCATTCAAGTTCAAGAAGCACAGATAGTCCCAAGTAAGAAGAACCCAAACAGGCCCACACCAAGACACAAAGTAATTAAAATGCGAAAAATTAAAGACAAAGAGAGAATCCTAAAAGCAGCAAGAAATAAGCAACAGGTTACCTACAGAGAAACCCCCATAAGGCTCTCAGCTGACTTCTCAACAGAAACACTGCAGGCCAGAAGGGAATGGCATGAAGTAATCAAAGTCATGAAAAACAAGGATCTGAATCCAAGACTACTCTACCCAGCAAGGCTGTCATTCAAAATAGAAGGTAAAATAAAGAGCTTCCCAGACAAAAAAAGGCTAAGGGAGCACATTAGCACCAAACCAGCACAACAAAAAATGTTAGAAGGACTGCTGTAATTAGTAACAGAAATTAGAAAAAAAATATAACCAAATTAAACAAAAATGGAAATAAATAAGTACATGTCAATAATCACCTTAAATGTAAATGGACTGAATGCTCCGATAAAAAGACACAGAGTAGCTGACTGGATAAGAAAGCATATCTCATCTATATGTTGTTTATAAGAGACCCACTTCACAACAAAAGACTCACATAGGTTCAAAGTGAAGGGATGGAAAAATATCTTCCAAGCAAATGGAAAGGAAAAAAAAAAAAATGGGGTAGCAATACTCATATCTGATAAAATAGATTTCAAAATGAAGGCCATAACTAGAGACAAAGAAGGCCACTACATAATATTGAAAGGATCTATCCAACAGGAAGATATAACCTTGATAAACATATATGCACCCAATATAGGAGCACCAAAATATGTTAAAAATCTTCTGGAAGACTTCAAAGGAGAAACTGATAGCAGGGGACTTCAACACCCTGTTGACACCACTGGACAGATCCTCTAGACAAAACATTAGCAAAGAAACAGAGACACTAAATGAAGCACTAGACCAAATGGATTTAATAGAGATCTACAGAGAATTACACCCCAAAACTACAGAATTCACATTCTTCTCAAGTGCACATGGGACATTCTCAAAGATAGACCACACGATGGGACACAAACGAAGTCTCTACAAGTTCAAGAATACTGAAATCATATCAAGCATCTTCTCAGATCACAATGGCATGAAACTAGAAATCAATTGCAACAAAAACATGCAAAGACATTTGAAAACATGGAGGCTAAATAGTATGTTATTAAACAATGAATGGGTTACCATGGAGATCAAAAAAGAAATGAAAAACTTCCTGAAAACTAACGAAAATGAACACACAACAACACAAAATCTATGGGATGCAGCAAAAGCAGTTCTGAGAGGGAAGTTCACAGCACTGCAGGCCTACCTCAAGAAACAAGAAAAATTTCTAATTGACTGTCTAACCTCACAACTTAAAGAATTAGAAAGCAAAGAAAAAGAAAACCCCAGAGCAAGTAGAAGGAAGGAAATAGTAAAGATCAGAGCAGAAATAAAGGGCATAGAGACCAAAAAAACAATTGAAAGGATCAATGAAACAAAGAGCTGGTTTTTCAAAAAGATAAACAAGATTGATGGACCCTTAGCTAGAGTCACCAAGAAACAAAGAGAGAGAACCCAAATACACAAAATCAGAAATGAAAGAGGAGAAGTAACAACTGACACCACAGAAATACAAAAGATTGTTAACAGCTACTATGAACAATTACATGGCAACAAATTCAACAATCTAAGCGAAATGGACAAATTTCTAGAAACACACAGTCTCCCAAAACTGGACCAGGAAGAGACAGAAAACTTGAACAGACCAATAACAACTAAGAAAATTGAAGATGTAATCAAGACTGTCCCAGCAACCAAAGCCCAGGCCCGGATGGCTTCACAGAGTTTTACCGAACATTCAAAAAACACTAACACTCATTCTCCTCAAACTATTTCAAAAAATTGAAGAAGAAGGAAGACTTCCAAACTCGTTCTATGAGGCCAGCATAATTATAACTCCAAAACCAGAAAAAGACATTACAAAGAAAGAAAACTACAGGCCAATATCCCTGATGAACATAGACGCCAAAATCCTGAACAAAATACTAGCAAATCGGATCCAGCAATATATCAAAAAAATTATTCACCATGACCAAGTGGGATTCATCCCAGGGGTCCAAGGCTGATACAATATCCACAAATCAATAAATGTGATACACCACATAAACCAAATGAAGAAGAAAAACCACATAATCATATCAATAGATGCTGAAAAAGCATTCAACAAAATCCAGCACCCATTTCTGATAAAAACACTCAGCAATGTGGGAATAGAGGGATCATATCTCGACATAATAAAGGCCATATATGAAAGACCTACAGTCAACATCATACTCAATGGGCCAAAACTAAAAGCATTTCCCTTAAGAACAGGAACAAGCCCTGGTTGGTTTGGCTCAGCGGTTAGAGCGTCGGCCTGTGGTCCGGAGAGACCCGGGTTCGGTTCCCGCTAAGGGCATGTACCTCGGTTGCAGTTTGTCCCCGGCCCTGGTTGGTCGTGTGGGTGGCAGCCACTCGATGTGTTCCTTTCATATCGATGTTTCTCTCTCTCTCTCTCCCTCCCACTCTACCTGAACAAAAAATAGAAAAATGTCCTCAGGTGAGGATAAAAAAAAAAAAAAAGAACAGGAACAAGACAGGGATGCCCACTTTTGCCACTCTTATTTAACAATGTACTAGAAGTCTTAGCCACAGCAATCAGACATAAAGAAAAAATAAAAAGGATCCAAATTGGAAAAGAGGAAGTGAAACTGTCATTATTTGTAGATGACATGATATTATATATAGAAAACCCTAAAGACTCCATCAAAAATCTACTAGACTTTATAAATGAATTGGGCAAAGCAGCAGGATTCAAAATTAACATCAAAACATCGATGGCATTCTTATGCACCAATGATGAAGTCACAGAAAGGGAAACTGAAAAAACAATCCCATTTACCTTCGTGGCAAAAAAATTAAGATACCTAGGAATAAACTTAACCAAAGAAGTAAAGGACCTATTTGCAGAAAACTACAGGACACTGAAGAAAGAAATAGAGGAAGATATAAAAAAGTGGAAGCACATACCTTGTTCATGAATTGGAAGAATTAACATCATTAAAATGTCCATATTACCCAAAGCAATCTATAGATTCAATGCATTCCTCATCAAAATACCAACAACATATTTCACAGAACTAGAACAAATACTTCAAAAGTTCATATGGAACCAAAAAAGACCCCGAATAGCCACAGCAATCTTGAAAAAGATGAACAAAGCTGGAGGGATCACAATACCAGATATCAGGTTATACTACAAAGCCACTGTAATCAAAACAGCCTGGTACTGGCACAAGATCAGGCATACAGACCAGTGGAACAGAATAGAGAACCCAGAAATGGACCCAAGGCAATATGCTCAATTAATATTTGACAAAGGTGACAAGAGCATACAGTGGAGTAAAGAAAGCCTTTTTAATAAATGGTGTTGGGAAAATTGGACAGCTACATGCAAAAAAAAAAAAAAAGAAACTAGACTATCAACTTACACCATACACAAAAATAAACTCAAAATAGATAAAAGACTTAAATGTGACCTGTGAATCCATAAAAATTCTAGAAGAAAATGTAGGCAATAAAATTTCGGACCTCATACGCAGCAGAATTTTCACTGATACATCACCTAAGGCAACAGAAATAAAGGAGAAAATGAACACATGGGACTACATCAAACTCAAAAGCGTCTGCACAGCAAAAGAAACAACCATCAAAATGGAAAGGCAACCCACTGTATGGGAGAACATCATTGTCAATGATACATCAGATAAGGGGCTAATTTCCAAAATTAATATAGAGTACTCATACAACTCAACAAAAGGAAGACAAAGAACCCAATTAAAAAATGGGCAGAGGAGCTGAATAGACACCTCTCCAAACAGGACATACAAATGGCCAAGAGACATATGAAGAAATGCTCAACATCACTAATCATCAGAGAGATGCAAATTAACACAACAATGAGGTATCACCACCTCACACCTGTCAGAATGACTGCCATCAACAAATCATCAAACAAGTGTGGAGAAAAGGGGACTCTAGTACACTGCTGGTGGGAATGCAGACTGGTGCAGCCACTATGGAAAACAATATGGTGTGACCTCAAAAAATTAAAAATTGAACTTCCATTTGACCCAGTGATCCCACTTCTAGGAATATACTCTAAGAAATCTGAAACACCAAACAGAAAGAATATATGTATCCCCATGTTTGTAGCAGCACTATTTACAATAGCTAAGATCTGGAAACAGCCCAAGGGTCCATCAGTAGAGGAATGGATAAAAAAGCAGTGGTGCATATACACAATGGAGTACTATGCAGCTGTAAGAAAGAAAGATCTCTTAGCCTTTGAGATGACATGGAGGGACCTGGAAAGTATTATCCTAAGTGAAACAAGCCAAGCAGAAAAAGACAAATACCACATGATCTCACTTATTTCTAGAATATAATGAACATAACAATCTGAGGAATAGGTAGACCCAGAAACATGGAAGTAGGGTTCAGACTGACAACCCTCAGAAGAGGGAGTGGAGGGGGGAGGGAAGAGAAAAACCACAGAACTTATATGCATAACCAATGGACATGGACAACAAAGCTGGGGACAGGACGGGGGGAATGGGGAGGAGGGTGTCAATGGGGTAAAAAAGGAGAAACATCTGTAACAAAAATAAAATTAAAAATATAAAATAATTCATGGGGATGCTATGTACAGTATGATGACTATAGTCAGTAATATTGTGTTGCATATTTGCAAGTTGCTAAGAGAGTAAATCTTCAAAGTTCTTATCACAAGAAAAAAATTTGTAACTATATATGGTGATGGATGTGAACCAAATTTATTGTGGTAATTATTTTGCAATATATACAAATATCAACATTATGTTGTATACCTAAAATGAATGTTACTTGTTAATTATGTCTTAATAAAAAAATTTAATGGTTCTTCATTGTTTTAAGAATAAAACATCAGTGAGTAATAAAACACCAATACATTGATATTATAAGGGTAAACAAACTCAATTATACAAATTTATTGATCATTGGTAAATACTGTTCTATAGATTGATATTAGCAACGACACTGGTATAACTGTCTTTTTATTGTCTAAATCAGGTGTTAGCTCTTTTGAACAAATCAAATAATGTCTTCTTTACGGAAAATTTTGAATTACGCTTTTATCAATTGCTGAGAGAGGAGTATTAAAATTTCCAACTATGATTCTGGAATTACTTATTGATCCATTAACTTTCATTTCTTCTTCATATATTTAAAAGCTCAGTTATTAGGTATATACACATTTATAATTATTATATATTTCTAATATACTGATCCTTCTATCATTATGTAATGTCCCACTCTCTCTGATATTTTTTGTCTTGACATCTACTTTATCTGTTATTAATATACACTCTAACCCTTCTCATGCTTACAGTTTAAATGGCATATTTTCCCCAATTATTTAATTTTAATCTATTTGCATATTTATATTTAAACTGTATGTCCTTAAAGTAGAATAAATTTAGATCTTTTAAAAAAATTTATCTGATAATGTCTTATAATTAGGTAGTTTAGTCCAATAATATTTAATGCAATTATTGGTATGATTAGATTTACGTTTACCATTTTACTATTAGTTTTTTGTTTACTCCCTGTTTTTGTTTGTTTGTTTCTTTGTTCCTCTGTTTCTCCTTTCTTGCTTCCTATTAGATTAATGGAATATATATTTTTTTGGAACTCCATTTTATTTATATAGTGGGTCTACTATTTTGTATTAGTTTTAGTGGTTGCTCTTGTGATTACAATACTATACTGTACATCCTTAACTTTCACAGTCTACTTAGAGTTAATATGGTATAACTTTATGTAAAATGGGGACATTTTACAACTGTATAAGTTCATTTACTACCCTGTCATCTATTATATTATAATTGTTATGTATTATACATCTACTTACGCTATAAATCTCATAGAAGTGTGCTGTAGTTTTTGCTTTAAAATTATATCTATTTTAAATACATTAAAATAAAACAATTATCTATTATATTGAGATATGTTTACCATCTTTGATGTTCTTTATTCAATCCTGAAGATTTGATTTTCCATCTGGTATTTCTTTTCAGCCTAAAGAATTCCCTTCAACTTCTGTTTTAGTGTAGAGTTGCTGGTAATGACTTCTACTTAAAAAATATCTGGACATGCCTTTATTAAAGGATATTTTCACTGGAGTTAGAGTTTTGGGTTTTTTCTTTTCTTTTCTTTCTTTCATTAATTTGGAGATATAAACCCACTCATTTTCATACCAGACACTAAATAGGTCCGAGGTCGTCTGTCACTACTTGAGCCAAGTTAAGCAGAAACAGGGTTGAATCATATGAGTGTTTATTCCAATAATACAGGCAGTATGGGGAGACCAGCAGGTCATCCTAAAAATTCTTCTCTTACCCTTCCTGTCAGATGGGTGATTAAATATGGGTGAGGGGGAAAGGGCTACGTGCAGTTGGGAATGTAGCAGAGTAAGGGGAATGCAGGGTCTGCAGTTTAGTGTGTCTGCCTCCAGGAACTTGAAGTCCAGTAACAAGGTAGTTAATCTTCTGTGATGTTAAAAATAACTCAGCCTATTCCTGAGACCAGAGAACAGTTAGCATTCCTTAGGCAAACTCCCAGAGGGTGTCAGGGTCCGAGTGCAGCAACCAAGTCAAAGCATATCCTGCCTGTCCTTGGTCTGCTCTTAAAATGTATCTTCTTTTCTGAGTAATGGACCCATCCAGGCTCTGAGACAGCTTATCTTTTTCTTCTTGCAACATATCCTCCAGTTTCCCAGGGTCTGTAAAAAAACTCCTTATCTCTAGTTAGTAAGGTGAATAATCATTAAACAACTGCAGTTCTATTCCTATTACATGCCCTTCCCCTATTAATTCTGGTTTCCATAATTACTGATGAGAAGTTAACAGTCAATTGAATCATTAGTCAAATTATGTAATTTGTGGGACTTTGTTTTTTTTTCCGGATACTTTTAAGATTTTCTCTTTACTTTTGAGTTCTGCAGTTTAACTGTGGTATTCTTAGATGTGTTTATTTTGAATTTATCCTCAGGTGGTATTCTGAGTTTTTTGAATCTGTTAATTTATGTCTTCCATCAAATTTGAGAATTATTTGTTTATTATTTTGTCAAATATTTTTTCTGTTCTATTTTCCACTTCTGCGATTGCAATTACCCATATATTAAACCTTTTGATATCCCTCAGTCTGTTTGAAAGTTATCTGGGAAATCTATCTAGTTTCCAAATACTTTAAAATTAGATCACATCTAGAGGTACAGGTTGATATTAATGAGTATATCCCTTTTTTCTCTAGGTATTAAAAAGCTAAGAAAAGCCCAAAAGGTTAAGGTTTAATCTCATAAAATATGTTTTTCATTTCCTTGTAGACTTAAATTTTCAGGTTCCATTTCATTAACTTCCTTAAATGTTACTATTTTATAATCCATCTTTAATTTTTTAAGAGCCACAGTATAGTAACTATTTAACCTACAGTAAATACTTGTGAAGAAAATGAAAGAACCTCCCCGCAAAACCTATATGAAATAACCTGTAATTGCCCTATGCATAAAATCTGTACAAATTGATTCACCAAAAGAAATGTAGTTCAATATTCATCTAATGAGCATTATCTGCATTAAATTATTCCATTTATTATGTTACATAATAAGTGAGCACTATATATCCTTGGTCTTCTAGGAATTTGAAATGGAGAGAAGTGTAAAAATATACATAAATAATCACTTCATAATAAATTTGTAATACAAGTCATGGTGACCTTTGTTATTATGGATAGAATGCAAAGGTCTGTGGAGCACAGAGAAGAAATTGTGAGGATTTGGTATCTGATGTGAGTCTTAAAGAATGTGTAAGATTCTGTGGGAAGGAAGTCAACAAGTCAGCAGAGCCTGAGGGGCGCCAGCAGCTGATGGCACTCATGATGAAGGCTGACATTGAGTGGAAGGAATGTGAGCAAAAAGAGGTTGATTACAGTGGCCTTAGAGTTCAGGCAATGCAAATGTATGTGAAGAGGAAGTAGATGACAGTGAAGAGATCTAGGTGATAACTGGGAACAATGTACAGGTGATGGTAGTTGTGTAGAAAAATCTTCAGGTCACTGGAATAAAACAGCTATGGTACCAGCTCCTCCTGCCCCAGTTATTGTTACAGAAACCCCAGAACTGGCAATGACTAGGGGTGTGTATAGGCCTCCCGGAGCCAGGTTACCACAATAAGGAAAACACAAGGACCCCCAGAAATATACAGTGATGCACAGTTCCCATCCCTGAAGTCCACAGTCACGCATGTAGAAAGCAGAAAAGATAAAGAGAAGAGCTTTGAAGTAGCAAGACACAAAACTAGAGGCAGAGATGAGGTTTCAAAAAACCAGGCCCTTAAACTTCAGCTAGACAACCAGCATGCTGTGCTTGGAAATCAGAAAAGCAGCCGCACAGACTACAATTAAGGAATGGTCTTTGCAAACCCTTCCAAAGGAACTATTCCGCAGCTAACCACCACAAACAGCCATTCATCATCTGATCTCTGCTGAAGCTACAGCAACCCATGCAGATCCCTCTATGGAAGTGACTGGCCCTACTGCATTATGGAAATTTCAAGTGTTCCAACTGCTCTTTGTGTATATTGAATGTAGGGGGATTTTCATGGCTATAAATGTGTGAACTAGATTCAGCAGTGTCTATCATAATAATTGCTCTGCAAATCCGAAAACAAACCACAAAAACTGCAGCAGGGGGACATTTCCAAATCTTTTTATGTTCAGATACTGAGCCTTCATAGGTTGACCACCCCAGATTTGCTGCACTCGTGTGGACTCATGTGGGTCACAACTTCTGGATAAGAAGGTTACAGCTAGTAAGTGGCAATGCGACCTTGAAACCGGCTCTACTGTATCCCTATCAGAAATCTGCAGGAAGTCAGCCATCTGGGTTCCGATCTGCTGTAAAAGATGAAGATTTAAGTGATCTTAATTAACCTGTCCTGTGCCCTTAAGGAATACTGTCTGCGTAGATTGCGGCTGTATTAGACTTCCTGTTACATGCAGCTCTCAAAAGAACTGATGTGTTCAGATACTCTGGGCAGGGCTGTGCTTTCTAATTTAAGCTTTGAGTTGTATTATGAGGTAAACCACAAACTCAACAAAACTTGGGTCCACCAAGTGGGAAGGGTGTGTGTGAGGGAATGATCTTATTTCTTTTAGTAATTATTTATTTGGATAGTACTTTTTCTATGTTCCACATTAAGGCCTTTTTTTTTTTTTTTTTGACAGAGAATATTGTTTGGTTAAGTGACCTGAAATATGCATTAGTGTGAAATGTCTCATGAAATTGCCAGTCCCTAGAGGATAACCAAACAGCCTCTGATGTAAAGGGCAGTCGATGCAAGGGGCTCTACTGCAGGTGCTGCTAAAGTCTCCTTGAATCAGGTCTACATTGTAGAGTTAACTGCAGAGGAAACAGTATGGTTTCTGCTCAGGACAAGGGATTCACTGACCCGTTCTTACAAATTCAAAGCAATGTGGGCAGAGCTCCAACCTAAAACTTGTCATCTTTGACAAGTTTTCAAGTAATTAAATTTTGTATAGATGCAATGATTGTCCCACGGTGGTTCTGTTATCAACCTTCTGGTGTGTCTTTACGTTGTTCATTTGGAAAGTCGGGTGAAGGACAGGCCATGTAGCATTTCTGTTTTTAATAATTACAGCTTAAACAATCCAGTCATTTTTAGTCCTTGAAAGGGGCATCAGGAATATATCCAGGATTACTAAAAAGTTTCTTTCCATCTAATGAGATAGTCTGGCAATTTCCTAGTTTTGCATCTTTGGTTCAGTAGAAATATTTCAAAGTGCTACGTGACCACTTGATGCAGAGCCTGGGTTTCTCTGCAACAAATCCCTTTGCCAAATGGGAGTTTCAGACTTGCTACAGGCAAGAGTGAAGTAGATGGGGGAGTAAAACGATCCTGATGTGGGGGTATATTTCTGTGGGAGTTGAGTCTTGATAAAAGTGTCAGTGTAGCAATTGGACTTCTGGTGGGTTACAGGATCTCCTGATAGGACCATCTAACCATTTCTGAGCAATTATGTTGGTGTTATTTGAGGTGGCAGGCAGGATGCCCGTCTTCTGATGTGTTTGGATGAGCCAAGGAGAGGTCGAGTGATTAAGTAAGAAGCAAGGGATTTTGGATAAACTGAAGACTTCATTTAGGAACCAAATATCTTAACAAATCTCTTGGACCCTGAGCCACATATTTTCCTCGAAAAGTATGCCATTTGTCCAAAAGATTTTTGTTGAGGGTTATATTACTGAGGAATGAACTGAGATAGATATGGGGAGCTTACTTAATGGCATACTGCACTAGAAATCTGCAGACCTGCAGGAGATTTCAAACCAACTCGTGTTATAACTTTTTAAAAAAAATTGTGAAAGTATCAAAATGCACATGAATCAAGTTTTAATGAACTGTATGTTGGTGGATAGGTTGTCCATTGTACTGTTTCTTTCTTTGAATTCTCAGGCATGGTTTGGCAGTGCAAGAACTCTGTAGCATTAACAAATTCAATAAAAAGTAAATGGATAAGAAAAAAGTAAAAGGTAATTTGTATCTGAAGTTAGCAGAATCTGAGGATTGGGGTTGCAGTTACAAGTAAGAAAACCAGACAAATTCTGCTGGCAACATAAATGGTATTCCAGTTGGATTTGATGGTCTCCAGCATCACACAGTGCTCCTCATAGTACATCTAAGGGAAGAGAGTCTGAGGAGTTTCTGTTGGATAGTCAATTTTTATTGTAGCTAGGTTTTTGGGGGAGGGGAGAGAGAGAGAGAGAAAGAGAGAGAGAGAGAGAGAGAGAGAGAGATGAAAAGTAGAGTTAGAAATAAAGTAGGTTAGAAGTAGAATTTTATAGACTTTATTACATTAAAAATATTATTATCAAGAAGTAAAACATGTACATCAGCAATTTTCAACCAGTGTGCTACCAGACTTTTTAAAACATGCAATATTTGACTATTTAGTCAGGGACATTGACCTCTTTTCCCTTAGACTGTCAAATAAAAAAAAAATGACAACAGCAATAGCCATCCAGTGGAAATGAATCAAAAATATACCTATTTTTTGTTTAGTTCAGCAAAAAATATATTTTTGGCGTGCTGCAGAATTTTTGTAATTAGTTTACATGTGTCATGAGATGAAGAAGGTTGAAAATTGCTCATGTACACGGTTGAGTTGAGTTGATAATTAGAGTAGTTAAGGGTTTATGATGAAGAGCTCTGTCACACCTCTTTGCATTTTCTACTTCCTCCTCCCCAGAAGAAGTTGCTTTTTTTCTGTTTCTTCTTGTAATTTCAGCTTATTGCATATAATATAGACATGTCATTATTATTTGATTTATTAATTTTAGGCAATGATTTATTGACTTTCTGCTATAATAAACAAAATTTAGCTTACTTACATAATATACTCATTTTATTTTACCTCATGCCAATATAGTTATTATTCTACTTTTGTTCTTCATGATACATTTATTTATTTTTATTTTATTTTTGACAACTTGCATTTATTTTTTAATTAATTATTTTTTTTCCTTTATTGATTTTTTAGAGAGAGAGGAAGTGAAAGGGAGAGTAAGATAGAAAGATAGATAAGAGAACATCAATTGGCTGCCTCCTGCATGCCCCCAACCGGGGAACGGGCCCACAACCTGGGCATGTGTCCTGGCCGGGAATCAAACCAGCGACTTCTTGGTGCATGAGTCAACGCTCAACCACTGAGCCACACCGGCTGGACGCATTTATTTTTTTTGATACCTAATTTGTTATTATTTTTTATTACAGATGTCCTACCTTTTCCCTCCCTTGACAATACCTTCCCTACTCCCGCCCCCGCCTACCTTCACTGTACTGTTGTCTGTGTCTGTTGGTTAAGCATACGTGCATATAAATTCTTTGGTTTATCCTTCACCCCCCACCTTTGGGAACAGACTGACAAATCTCATGATACCTTTAAATCATACAGTTATTTTTAACTATTGTTCCATACTATTAGCAATAAATCTTGATTCCCCACATAGTAATATAACTTTCCTTCACCTTTTCTTTCTTCCTTTCATCAATTTTCTGGTATTTCACTTTCACTTTAAATTGTTAAGGTTGATAAGATATAATAAATTCTAGTTAGTAATCATAATTAATTCTTAAAGGTTTTATTCAGTGATTGATTTGGAAATTTGAAAGTCAGCAGATACTGTTTACTTTGTTACAGCTATGTAACTGCTTTTGCTCTGGCTAACAATACACCATGATTATATTTCCTTCCTTAGGCAGATTATTATTATTTTCCTGAAGATATTACTAATGTTTCTAATTTATTGCATTGACTACTTTTATTACATTCTGAAGTTCTTAGTAACTTCTCAAGAATATTATCAAGTTTATAAATATTTTGCTCAGCTAGTTTCTGCCTGGAACCATGTCTATTCCTGCCACAAGATTTATAGTGAGTTTACACCTATTTTTTTTTAAATAACAATTTGAAAGCATCTGATAAAGAGCAAAGATATTTATGGTTAATTCTCCATTTTAACCTTTGTTACTTCTTGACGTATACTGAAGAAGGAAGATGATTGTTAGAACCTAATTCTAACCTAATTTTGTGGTAGGCACACACACACACACGATTATTTTTAACTATTTGAGAGTAAGTTCTATGTTACCACTAAGTACATCATGTGTATTTCCTAAAAATAAGGACATTCTCTTACATTATCAGAGTATAATTATGAAAATTAGGAACTATAATATTGATAAAATATTATCTAATCCATTGTCCATATGCAAAATTTCCTCAATTGTCCCCATAAATGTTCTTTACAATTACTTCCCATTCTCCAACCACAGAAGCCAACACAGAGTCACACATTACAATGAGTTGTAATTTTAAAAAACCTTATTTGACCTTGAAATTTTGAAAAGTACAGGTCACTTACTTTGTAGAAAATCTCTTATCTGGGGCTTGCCTGATGTTTCTTCATGATTATATTTAGGTATGCATTTTCTGACAGGACTAAGAGATAACTGATATGTTTTGTATAAGTCAGGATTCAGTTAGAAAAGTTTCCAGATTGGTGATTTTTGTTGTTGTTGTTGTTGAGATAGAGTGGGAGGAAGAGAGAGAGAGAGAGAGAGAGAGAGAGAGAGAGAGAGATCAACATCGACGTGAAAGGGACACATCAAGTGGTTGCCACCTGCACGACCCAACCAGGGCTGGGGACAAACTGCAACCAAGGTACGTGCCCTTAGCGGGAACCGAACCCAGGTCTCTCTGGACCGTAGGCCGATGCTCTAACCGCTGAGCCAAAACCGGCCAGGGCTCCAGATTGGTGATTTTAAGAAAAAATTTAATATAAGGAACTGTGTTCTAGTGAAAAATAATCAGTTACTAAAACAGGTAAAAGAGAACTCAAAGTTTTTATAGCAGTAGCAACTACAAAATGCAGCTCTTATCTCTGTGGTGGGCAGTTGGACAGACATGAGCAGAGCAAGGACAATGGGCCAGGTATAGAAGGTCACCAGGGTGGAAAGCCCCAGGTGCCTAGCAAAGGACACTTGTAGGGTGGGACCTTGCCCCCAGGGTGACCTTTCCTCTCCTAGCATATAGGAGGTCATGCAGTTTGGACCCCTGACCTTTCTTCCCCAGCGGTAACATCTAGGCCCCATTTGTATTTCAGCTCCAGGCCCAGAAAAGCAGCAAAATCAGACAAGTGACCCCACTGCTGACATCAGGATCAGCTACACTGGATAATGACCCCTCCCCTGGCATCCACCAATCAATCAGTGGACACCCTGACCCTGAAAGGATACCTGGGAAACTGTTGAGTAATCTATTGAGATCCTTCCCTGGGACCTCCCCTAAAATCTCTACCCTCAAAACCCTTAGCACAGAGGACCCAGTGTGCCCTCTGCTCCCAGGAGCACACCAGCGTCTTTCCCTTTCTCTCCCCCCCCTCCCCTCAGGCGTGTTACCGTTACCTTCTCTACTCTCAAGCTCCAAGAGCCCTTCCTTTACCTTTATAACTTGTTTCCTAAGCCCGTTTCTTCTATGAATTACTTTTCCTACCTCTGTGATTTTCCAAATAAATATTCTCTTATAGTTTAAGTCTTAGCTCTGAATTCTTTCCTAGCCAGAACTCAAGTACTGAGGTTGCTGTACCCAGGTCCAGTCTGATCCCAGGGGTCTATGGTGCCGTTCTGACTGCCCACAAGTTTCTTTTCTGGATTGTTCAGTCTCCTCAAACTTTATATGTATGAAACAGAACTCATTTTCTATCCAACCCCTATCCCAGCCTGCACCTCTTTAAAGTGCAAATGTTTCTGAATAGGGTAGACTCTCTTATTCTCCAGGTGCTCTCCTAGGCTTTATTCACTTATTTTTAGAGTCTTGGGGAAATGTCATCATATATCTTAGTTTTAATTACCATTCATTTGCTGATAAATCCTAAATCAGTATCTCCAGCTGAGCTCTCTTTTGAGCTCCTTTCTTGCCTAGTAGATACACCTTGACAGACTCATAGACATCCCAACACCAGCACAGACAGTCACATCACCATGTTTCCTCCTGAATCTGCTCATTCTCATGTGGTCCCAGCCTCAATGAGCAGAACCATCATCTATTTGCTTACTCTAGGAATTTGAGAGTCACTCCTGACTCCTTTCATTTCTTCACTCCCTCAGATCTCACCAATCATTAATTGCTGTCAAATCTATCTTATAAACATTTCTCAAATTCATTCTATTTTTAAAAATTAATCTTTACTGTTGAAAGTATTACAGATATCCCCCACCCCCTTTTCCCCCATTGATCCCCTCCACCAACCCAACCTTCCATTCTATTTCATAATCCCTACTGCCACTATTTCAGCTGAGGTCATCATTCGAATTATTCCAACAGTTTCCTAACTAGTCTGTTTGACTCTCTTTACTTCTGCCTGAAACATTTCCCTTTCCATTTGCTCTGACAAATCTCTATCCTTTAGGTAGCGTTCCTTTAGAAAGATAGGAAAGAACCCTATATATGAGGTTACATGCTCTTGCTAACAGTATTTCCACATTACCTCAAGCTTCTCCTACCTGTAACAATACCTCACTTTGTATTAAAATTTCCCTGTTAGCCTGTTCTATTGAATAATTATAATTGTGTCTATCTTACACAATATTATGTTTCTGGTGCTTAGCACAATGTCTGGAACATAGCAGAGGCTTAATACATATTTTTTAGTGTTGAACCAGTGAATGAATGCTGTGTTTAGTATTCCTGTGGAAGCTCTTTTCCCATTTTGATTTTTTTAGTGTCTGAATATCAAATTAGGTTAATCATGTACCAAGAAACAGCTCTTGACTAAAAATACATGTCTCACTTAGTTATTAAATACCCATTATCTTGAATTTCACTCATGAATAGAATTTTTTTCTCTTTCATTGCCTGAAAAAGCATTTCTCACTTGCAAGTTTATTTTGCTATCTACTTATCAGGGCAATAAATGTGTATCATTTGCTGTTCTCTGGGCCCTCCAAGTTTCTCAGTACTCTTTTGTAGTAATTAAGTCATTTTTTTTTTAATTCATGAAAATAAGCCTTCAAGTAGAAATATAGTAAAGGTTCTATCTACAAAGGCAAAATATAACTGAATAGAGATAAAAGCCTTGGAAATATGCCTGATAAATTAGGATATATACTATAGTAAACCTTTAAACTTTTGAATTATTATCTTAATTAGGCATATTCTAAATACCCACCATGTGAATTCTAAAATTAGAAAATGCCTCAGCTAGCCCTGGCCAGTTTGGCTTGGTGGTTAGAGCATCAGCCTGTGGACCAAAGAGTCGTGGATTCAATTCTAGTCAAGAGCACATACCTCGGTTGTGGTTTGTCTCCGATCCTTGTTGGGGTCCTGCGGGAGGCAACCAATCGATGTTCTCTCTCCTCTTCCCACTCTATCTGAATAAATGGAAAAATATCTTTGGGTGAGGATTAAAAAAGAAAATGCCTCAGCTATAAATTTAATACACAGTGTGACAAATGTGTGATAGCATAATGACCACGTCACTTAATAACAATTTTTTTTTTAATCCTCACCAGAGGACATTTTTGCATTTATTTTCAGAAAGAGCGGGAGGGAGAAAGGGAGGAAAAGAGAGAGAGAAACATCGACGTGAGAGAGATACATTGACTGGCTGCCACCCACATGACCCCAACTGGGGCTGGGGATAAACTGCAACTGAGGTAATGTGCCCTTAGTGGGAACCGAACCCGGGCCTCTCTGGTCTGTGGGCTGACACTCTAACCACTGAGCCAAACTGGCCAGGGCTAATAACCCTTTATATAGGTTATATCCTGGTGCTCAGTGAAAAGTATTTCATTCAGAGTGGGAAATACGAGCAATCCAACACAGTATATAAAGTCACTTTTTACAAAATGAAATACGTGAAAACTGAAGGGGCTCAGAATATGGCACCCTAAAATATGCTACTTTGGCATCAGGATTATTTGAGCTGAAGGCAATTAAGAATCAATAGATGTGGGAAGAGATCTCTTTCTCCCCGCTTTCTGCCTAAAAGCAGGGCATAAATTTCCCCTTGTGAAGGTGTCCCCTTCTCCTGTTCCAGGAAGAGGAGGGCAACTCTCATCACCAGAGATGGAGAGCTGGCAACAAGGTCGTCTGCATGAGCAAACCTTACTAAAACAACCCTCATCTTCCACAAGTTATCCCATATATTTCCTTGTCACTTTGCCACAATTTATTGTCACTCAAAGCCCTGAACCTCTTTCCTTGGATAAAACGGTATATAAATCCCCAAGTCCAAGTACTTCTTTGAATTTCATTTATTTTCTAGGAACTCCTATGCATGTCAAAGAGTAATAAAATATATATTCCTTTTCTCCTGTTAATCTGTCTTTTTTTTTAGTTAAATCTACAGGCCCCCAGGCAATAAACCTAAGAGGGTAGAGGATAAAACAAAATAATTTTAACCCTGTTTGAGAAACAAATGATGGGATAACCATTAAAACTGTTTGGAAGCATCTACTTAGTGCGGCTAGTTCCTGGTGAATCCAGAGGGCCTGCAAAATGAACTTTTCACAGTGGAAAAAATCTTTGCTTTTTATACAAGCACAGGGAAATGATCCAAGGTAAAAATGCTAGAGAGAGAAGATGTGACTTTTCAGACTCCTTAATAGTTGGGGAAGTTTGGAATCTAGAACATGGGAGGGATTCACTCTAGATAAAATAGAAGGACAAAGAATATGTGAGGAATTATACATAATAAAGAGGTGAAGAAGATGACAACTGATGGAACTGCCATGGAATGAGCCTTGGTTTTACAATAAAGTGGGAGGCAGAAGCCTCTGGTTAGATTGGGGGGAGGGAAGTGTTACACGGAGTCTTTTTTATTTTTGTTTTTTGTTTTGTTTTTGGTATGTGCCCCTAGCGGGAACCGAACCTGGGACTCTCTGGTCCGCAGGCCAATGCTCCAACCGCTGAGCCAAACCGGCCAGGGCGAGTCTTTTTTATTTTTATTTTGTATCTTTATTGTTGAAAGTAATACCGATGTCCCTCCTTTTCTCCCCCATTGATGCCCTCCTCCTCACTCATGTGTTTGAACTGCACCTGAATAGTATGGGTAAAATGGTCTCCTTCTTCTCCTACCCAAATCTATAAGTTGAAGTCCTGTTCCCCAATACCTCAGAATGTAACTTGGTTTGTTTACAGGGTCTCTGTAGATGTGGTTAGTTAAGATTAGGCCATACCGTAGCAGGGTGAGCCCCTAAGCCAATATGACTGGTGTACTTATAAAACAGGGGAAATTTGGACACAGACACACATAGAAAGGAGACAACTTGAAGACAACTAGGGAAAAGATGGTAATCTATAAGCTAACTAGATCCTTCCTTACTGTCTAGAACAGATCCTTCCTTCATAGCCCTCAGAAGGAATCAACCCTGCTGATACCTGGATTTTGGACTTCTGGCCTTCACAACCATGAGACAGTAAATGTCATAAATTTATGTTTTTAAGCTGCTCAGTCTGTGGCACATTATCATGGTGACACTAGCAAGCAAACATACTGACTACGATAGTAGGAAGTCAACAGATGCTAAATTGAGTACATGAATGAAAAAAATGAATGCATAAGAGGAGAGATGACTCTTATTTTGAGAACAAGAGAAATCTCAATTAGCTGTTAGATATCCTGCGGGTCAAAATAGTTCTTGGAGTTCAGCTGATGATTTGGAGAAAATGGTTAATTTGAAATTCGAATGAAGGCAACTGGAAGGTGATAAATTAATGATTTATAAATAATGAGACGGAGTAAGGCAAAGATAAACCCTTTTCATCCCACTGAATTACAGTGGAATTGGAAAAAAGTGAAACTAACATAATGAGTGGCTAGGAATGAGGCATAGAAAATACTCATTATTGACTTCTGGTCAAGATGGCAGGTAGGTAACCGCGGTCTTGCTTCCTCCCACAACCACATCAAAATTGCAACTAAACTACAGAACAAACATCCTTCAGAACCCCCTGAAATTGAGCTGAATGGAAGTCCTACAACTATGAAATTAAAGTAAGAAGCCACACCAAGACTGGTAGGAGGGGTGGAGGCGGATGGGCTGGTCCCACACCCACGTGTGGCGGATAAAAATCAGGAGGACACCTCGGCTGGGAAGGTCCTCCCTGAGGAGTGAGGGGTCCCCGTCCCACACCAGGTGCCCTGCTCAGGGTTCCAGTGCCAGGAAGAAAAGTCTCCATCACTTCTGGCTGTAAAACTAGCGGGAACTGAGGCTCAGGGAGGCTGAGGCTGTCGGAGCCCCAGGCAGCTCCTCTTAAAGGGCCCGCGCACAGACTACTCGGACTCACTCCCTCTGGGCTCCAGCTCAGAGGAGAGGCAGCTTGAAAGGTGCTAGAGACACACAGGGAAGAACTGGGTTGTTTGACATTGGGGCAAGGTCTGGAGAGGCAGCTTTTTCCTGACAGACATGTTGATGGAGGTCACTGTTTCTTTGGTAAGCTCTTCCCCCATATCTAGGCCTCCAGCAACCTGGCTCACACTGTTTGCCCCAACCTGATGATTCCTTAAGGCCCTGCCTACCCAACTTTTAGGCCAACCCAAGCAGTTTCTAGTGGCTTTACCATAGGATTGGCTTGTTTTGGCTCCTGCTTCAGATTTTCCTAAATTCTCTCAAACAAGCAGCATCTGGCCACAGCAAGCCCCATACCTGTCGTTAAGTGGCCCCAGGCCTGGCCCTAACAGTAGCCAGCCTTGGTTCACAACTTGGCTTTGCCTGGGCCCCTCCAAGCCCAGAACAAGAAGCATCCATCTGCAGATCACTTTGTAGCTTATGCCTGGTGGCCCTGGGTAGAACACAGGCAGTGGCTGACCTTGCCCCAGAACCAGCATACCCAGTGGGCAGCTTCAGACCACATGCAAGCACCATTACCCAACCACCTCCACAAGTGACACATTCAAGGAATGGACTCAGTGGGTACCAGAGCCCTGCTGAAGTAAGTCTTACTCTGTGTGGTGGGCCCCTACACAGCTGATCATCCAAGGTAGTCAGAGGTCAGTGGATAGTGGATACAGCCAGTCCTTGAAGCTGATCATCCTGAGTAAAACCCTCCCATTGACTTTCCAACAGCAATCAAGATTCAATTACAACAGAAGGGTGTAAAGTCCACACAAGGGGTGCATCTGGAAGGCCCAGCTGGGAGACCAGGGAGGCTGTGCCACTGGCCCCTATAGGACACCTACAATAATAGGCCACCCTGTGAAGCCTAGGAGACATAGCAACTCTACCTAATACATAGAAACAAACACAGGGAGGCAGCCAAAATGAGGAGAAAAAAAAACTGTCCCAAAAGAAAGAACAAAACAAAACTCCAGGAAAAGAACTAAACAAAATGGAGATAAGTTATCTAACAGATGCAGAGCTCAAAATACTGCTTATAAGGATGCTCAATGAACTTAGTGAGAACTTCAGTGGACTGAGTGAGGGCCTTAAGAGCATAAAAAAGGACCAGTCAGAAATGAAGGATGCATTAACTGAAATAAAGAATAATTTACAAGGAATCAATGGTAGAGCAGGTGAAGCCCAGAAGCAAACCATCAGATTGGAATATAAGGAAGTGAAAAACACCCAATCACAACATCAAAAAAAAAAAAAAAAGGAATCCAAAAAAACGAGGATAGTATAAGGAACCGCTGGGACAACTTCAAGCATACCAACATTTGCATCATGGGAGTGCCATAAGGAGAAGAGAGAGGGCAAGAAATGGAAAACCTATTTGAAAAAATAATGACAGAAAACTTCCCTAACTTGGTAAAGGAAACAGACATACAAGTCCTGGAAGCACAGAGTCCCAAACAAGATGAAACCAAAGAGGTCCACACCAAGACACATCATCATCAAAATGCAAAAGGTTCAAGACAAAGAGAGTATATTAAAAGCAGCAAGAGAAAAGGAGTTAGTTACCTACAAGGGAGTTCCCATTAGACTGTCAACTGATTTCTCAAAAGAAACTTTGCAGGCCAGAAGAGAGTGGCAAGAAATATTTAAAGTGATGAAAAGCAAGAACCTACAGCCAAGATTACTTTATCCTATCATTTAAAATCAATGGCCATATAAAGATTTTCCCAGACAAGAAAAAGCTAAAGGAGTTCATCACCACCAAATCATTATTATATGAAATGTTGAAGGGTCTTCTTGAAGGAGAAGAAGTACAAAAATATGAACAATAAAATGGGAATAAATACATATCTATCAACAACTGAATCTTTAAACAAAATGAGCGAACAGAACAGAAACAGACTCATAGATACAGAGCATTTTTTGTTGGTTGCCAGATGGGAGGGAGGTTGAGTGAAAAAGATGAAGGGATTAAGAAGTACAAATTTGTTGTTAGACTGATGAACCTCAAAGAGAAGGGGGGAAGGAGGGCAGGATGAGATAAACCAAAGAACTGATATGCATATATGCATAACCAATGGACACAGACAACAGTGTGGAGAAGGCAGGAGGGGGTGGAACTGGGGAAGAGGGGGTCAAGGGGGGAAAAAGGGAGACATCTATAATACATTCAACAATAAAGATAAGTTAAAAAAAAGAATATACTCATTATCTTTGCTGTACTATATTCATTGATATGTCACTGAAGTACTTTAGAGATCTCTTTTATGCTATCAGCATCCACTAGCATGTGGGTGTCAAGCCAGGTGCCCAAAGATGTATGCACATGCTAAAATTTCCTACTTTGGTAATTTATAATTTTGGCATTCTTTTTGAGTAAGTCTTTTGTATATTTTCCTATTATCTACCTTGATAAAATTGTGGATGTTTTGAGATGTTCTTCCTCACATTTCCTTAGGTACTTTGAACACACGGTGATATGCTGTAGAAGCCAGGAGGAAAACACAAACACTTTCTAGGTAATAAATTCAAAATTTAGTCATTAAGTTTCAAATATGTGCTTTATAGGCAACATCTATAAAGATGAATAAGAGAGGATAACAAGCGGCCTACTTAGTTATTGAAAATAGCGGACTATTAAGAAATGACACTAGGTTATAAATGTAGTTTATGCTATGTTTGCATTTTGGTTTCTATAGGAAGATATTTACAAGATGAAGTTAGAATGATGGAAGTGTGGATGCCATGGTTAAGAGTCTCAGGGAGGTCAATGGACCTGTAGCACGTGGCTTGTTGAGCTTTGGAGAGACCCCAGGCTAGATTCTTCATGATCTGCAGGTACCTCCCTTTACTGGGCTTGGGTCCTTCTTATTGGAAAGGCTTTCTATATCTCATTTATGTTTTTCCACTGCAATTGTTATGCTTGTAGTGTTATAGAGCTAACAAACAAAATCTCTTTAAGTCACTTAACTGACTATATCCAGAGGGATCAAGAGAAAATATGTATTAGTGGCCACTTTCAAGGTAGACTCATTAGTTTGGGAGGTAGGTAGACTATAAGAAAATTTTAGAGTTAATATTTTATTTTCTTATGTTGGTGCAGGTAATTAAATGGCTTTCCTACATTGGATTGGAAGTCATTTAAACCTATTTCTTCTTCTGTAGAAATCAGAGAGCTTCTTTTAACATAAAGTATAAGGGAAATACACTACACTTCAGTGTTAGGGTTCTTCAGAGAAACAGAACCAACAGGAGATCTCTCTCTCTCTCTCTCTCTCTCTCTCTCTCTCTCTCTCTCTCTCTCTCATCTATCTATCTTAAGGTATTGGCTCAAGTGATTTTGGAAGCTGAGAAGTCACATGATTTGCCATCAGACCCAGGAGGCTGATAATATAGATTTCAGTCTGAGAACCAGGCATGCCAATGTTCCAAATCAATCAGTCAGGCAGGGAGTAAATTCAATCTTCCTCTACCTTTTTGCTCTCTTCATGCCCTCAAAAAATTGGACGATGCCCATCCACATTGGGGAGAGCCATCTGCTTTACTCAGTTCACCAATTCAAACATTAGTCTTTTCAGAAAATACCCTCACAGACACACCAGAAATGTTTAACCAGTTATCTGGGCATCTCTTGGCCCAGTCAAGTTGACCCACACAACCATCACAGCTACCCATTCCATGATGCTGACTTCTCTCTAGAAGTTGATTTCAGTTCGATTTTGCTATTCAACCAGTCACTAAATCATGCTCTATAGTTAACTTTTTATAGCTTTCCTAACTGAATCATGTCCTGCTTTGTAGTCTCTTGTCCTGGAGTAGATTTATGTCTATTTTTCACTATATCTCCCTTTCTAGGTAGGATTATGGCATTTGTTTTAGCCTGTTCCATGAAATCAGCCAACAATCTCTTAGGCAAGGTCTTTTTGTCATTCCCTAAGGACTTTATCAAATTGCTAGACACACAGGAGACATTGCAGACACTGCAGAAATATAGAGAGATGTTTGCATAATTAATTGCCTGAACTCAGGTTACATTCAAACCATACTGAGGTTACCCAGTGAGCTTGCAGTTCAGTGGGTCTCTCCCAGCCTACTTACAAATAACTGGGTGGTCAGGTCATTTGAAAACCAAAGGAAACCAGGGGAGAAACAAATAGAATGCTTTAAAATATCAGGCTGTTGCCCTGGCCAGTTTGGCTCAGCGGTTAGAGCCTCAGCCCATAAACCAGAGAGACCTGGGTTTGGTTCCTGCTAAGGGCACGTACGTTGGTTGCGGTTTGTCCCCAGCCCTGGTTGGGGTCGTGAGGGTGGCAACCAGTAGATGTGTCTCTCTCACATCGATGTTTCTCTCTCTCTCTCTTCCCCCCCCCTCCCTCCCACTCTATCTAAAGATAAATGCAAAAATGTCCTTGGGTGAGGATAAAAAAAATAATCAGGTTATTATTAATGTTTATTATTTTGGTTAAGCTTGAGCACTTACCATGTGCCAAACATCAAAGTCAAGGTCTTTATGTTTAATAGTAATTGTAGGAAACATATTATCTCAATTTTTCAGATAAGGAAATAAAGACTTAGAGCATTAAGCAACTTGCTCAAAGTCACAGAGCTTACATGGCCTTTGATCAGAATTTGAACCTAGGTTTGTTTAAATTTACAGCACATGGTCATGACCAGGAAGATAACCTTTGCTATTAAGTTACGTTTGAGAAATGATGGACTCAGCTGATGTCTGAGAGCAAGTATCTCAGCAGCATTCCTCAGAGATTGTCAGTAGCTGCCTCTAACAACTCCATCCCCTTTTCCAGCTTGCTCTTAGACATTTATTTAACTCTGCCTCACATTCTTAGGCATGTTTCCTATAAACACTTCAGTTTTAGGTTGACTGTCCTTGTAGTATGTTCACTTCAAAGATATAACACCAGTTTGATGTGAAGAAGTGATTTTTGCTTTAACACCTCTGCTGCATAAGAATAAAGGGACAGCTGCAATTCCCTTGTGCAATTATCCTATAACCTGCCATGACTTTTGTCCCACAGAACACATAAACTTACTCATGAACCTGGTTATTATTCCCAGGGGAATTTTAGAGTTTATGTGTGCATGTGTGTGTGTATACATGTGTGCATACACATCTGAGAACAAAGATAAAACATAAATCATTGTGAAGTTTAAGATCTCTTCATTTTATTGAGTAATTGCATAAGAGTCCCATGTGAAACTAATCACAGAAGGTCACAATGAGAACTGCACCAGTTAAAATACTTTGGGTTTATATTATTCATTAAAAAACTGAGCATAGGGGAAAAATTGATTTTTGTAAAAATTATTTCCAGAAGCAGTCATATAACTATTTTAAATCAAGATAGGTGAGGTATCATTTTAATTAAATGAAATGATTCACTCTAAAAAAATGCACATCTTGTTTTGTTTACAAAGCTCTCTAGTGTATTTTGTTTGGCCTTTTCTACTCCACTCAGCAAATTGGTTTTTACCCAAACATTTCACATGTGTTATATTATTTGACCATCTGTTGTTTTTGACATATTGTTTTTCTCTCTAGGTTTTATTTATTTATCATTTTTAAAGTTGTCCATCAGTGAGTTGTCCATTTAATAATTATAGAAATATTTTTGCTTGCAATGTCAGTCTTTTTGATGCCAGATACCAGCTAAATTATCTATGATCAGGAGTTTCAATTGCACATATTTGCCCATCTTTTATATATATATATTGCCCATTTTTTATATATTATTGGGTTTTGCTTTTCAATAGACTTAAAATATATCTCTGCAGTAAATAAAAAGGGAACCATGAAATTACTACAGAAATTCCAGTTTGAGGCTAGTATTCTCATGAAAATAAACAGTCAATTTTCCCTAAACAACCCATTCCCAATAAATGAATTCAGTGAAGTAGCAGGATACAAAATAAATACCCAGAAATCAATTGCATATTTATATAGCAATAACGCTCTATCAGAAAGGGAAACTAAGAAAACAATCCCATTTATAATTGATTCAAAAAACAAACAAAAAACACCTGGCAATACATTTAACCAAGGATGTAAAAGACCTATACTCTTATAAGACACTGAAAAAAGAAATTGAAGAAGATACAAATAAGTGGAAGCATATACTGTGTTCACGCATAGGAAGAATTAATGTCATTAAAATGTCCATACTACCCAAAAAAATCCATAGATTCAAAGCAATTCCTATCAACATATCAATGGTGTATTTCATAGAATTAGGACAACTATTCCAAAAATTTATATGGAACCACAAAAGACCCTGAATAGCCACAGCAATTTTGAGAAAGAAGAACAAAGTTGGAGGAATCATGTGACCTGATATTAAACTATACTACAAGGCCATAGTAATCAAAACAGCATGGTATTAGAAAAAAAAAAAACCACATATATATCAATGAAATAGAATAGAGAGCCCAGAAATAAACCTATGCCTTTATGGTTAATTAATATTTGTCAAAAGAGGCAAGAACATACAATGGGGGTAAACATAGTCTATTAAATAATTGGTGTTGAAAAAATTGGTGCAGAAAAAGAAAAGAAAGAAAAATAAACTGAAACACCTTACACCACACATAAGAATAGTTAAAAAAATGACCCTGGCTGTTTTTGCTCAGTGGTTAGAGCGTTGGCCTGTGGACCAGAGAGTCCTTGGTTGGTTCCCGCTAAGGGCACGTACCTCGGTTACAGTTTGTCCCCGGCCCGGGTTGGGGTCGTGTGGGTGGCAACCACTCGATGTGTCTCGCTCACATTGATGTTTCTCTATCTCTCTCCCTCCCACTCTATCTGAAGATAAATGGAAAAAATGTCCTCAGGTGAGGATAAAAAATAAATAAATAAATAAGAATAGTTCAAAATGGATTAAAGACTTAAACCATAAAAATCCTGGAAGAAAACATAGGCAGTAAAATCTTGGACATTCCTTGTGGTAGTATTTTTTCTGTTATATCTTGGGCAAGGGAAACAGAAGAAAAAAACAAAACAAAACAAATAAGACTATATCAAATTAAAAAGTTTTTGCACAGCAAAGGAAACCATCATTAAAATGAAAGGAAACCCGGACTTCCGGTCAAGATGGCGGCATAGGTAAACACATTATTGGCTCCTCCCACAACCACATCAAAATTACAACTAAACTACAGAACAACCATCATTCAAAACCACCTGAAATCAAGCTGAATGGAAGTCCTACGACTATGAAATTAAAGCAGCAGCTGCATGGAGACTGGTAGGAGGGGCAGAGGCGCGACTGGCTGGTCCCACACCCACGTGTGGTGGATAAAAATCAGGAGGCTACCTTGGCTGGGAAAGTCCTCCCTGAGGAGTGAGGGGTCCCCATCCCACAACAGGTGCTCAGCTCGGGGTTCCAGTACCAGGAAGAGAAGTCCCCATTAATTCTGGCTGTAAAAACCACCAGGAACTGAGGCTGAGGGAGGCTGAGGCTGTGGGAGCCCCAGGCAGTTCCTCTTAAAACACCCTGGCACAGACTTACTTGGACTTGCTCCCTCTGAGCTTCAGCATGGGGAAGGCGGCCTGAAAGGCACCAGAGACATATGGGGAAGAACTAAGTTGTTCGGCATTGGGGCAAGCGCTGGAGAGGCAGCTCTCTTTGTTCCTTTGGTGAGCCCTTCCCCCCTGAGGCCCGCAGACAGCAGCCATATCTGGGACTCCAACAACCTGGCTCACACTATTTCTGCCCTGAGGCCCTGCACCACCCAACTTTCAGGCCCACCCAAGCTGTTTACCATAGGATTGTTCTGTCATGGATTCTGCTTCTCTCAAACAAGCAGCATCTGGTCTCAGTGAGCCTCATACCTCTCGTTAAGTGGCCCCAGGCCTGGCACTAGAAGCAACCAGCCTTGGTTCACAACTTTGGCTTTGTCTGGGCACCTCCAAGCCCAGCACAAGGAGCAACCATCCAAAAACCATTTTGTAGCTTATGCCTGATGGCCCCTGGATAGAACACAGGCAGTGGCTGATCTTGCCCAAGAGACAGCACGCCCAGTGGACAGCTTTAGAACACTATGAAGCACCACCACCCAACCACCTCCACAAGTGAAACACTCAAGGAATAAATTCAGTAGGTACCAGAGCCCTGCTGAACTAAGTCTTGCTCTGTGTGATGGGCCCCTGCACAACTGATCATCCAAGGCTAGTCAGAGGTCAGTGGATAGTGGGCATAGCCAGTCCTTGCAGTTGATCAGCCTGAGTAAAACCCTCCCATTAATGTGCCAACAGCAATCAAGACTCAATTACAATAAAAGGGTGTAAAGTTCACACAAGGGGTATATCCGGAAGGCCCAGCTGGGAGACCAGGGAGGCTGTGCCACTGGACCCTGCAAACACCTACTACAATAGGCCACCCTAGGAAGCCCAAGAGACATAGCAACTCTACCTAATACATAGAAACAAACACAGGGAGGCAGCCAAAATGAGGAGACAAACATGTCCCAAAAGAAAGAACAAAAGAAAACTCCAGGAAAAGACCTAAACAAAATGGACATAAGCAATCTAACAGATGCAGAGTTCAAAACACTGCTTATAAGGATGCTCACTGAACTTAGTGAGAACTTCAGCGTACTTAGTGAGGGCCTTAAGAGCGTAAAAAAGGACCAGTTAGGCCCTGACTGGTTTGGCTCAGAGGTTAGAGGATCGGCCTGTGGTCCTGAGAGACCCGGGTTCGGTGCCCGCTAAGGGCATGTACCTTGGTTGCAGTTTGTCCCTGGCCCTGGTTGGGTCGTGCAGGTGACAGCCACTCAATGTGTCCCTTTCATGTTGATGTTTCTCTCTTTCTCTCTCCTCCTCTCTTTCCTTCCCACTCTATCTAAACAAAAAATGGAAAGATGTCCTCGGATGAAGATAAGAAAAAAAAAAAAAGGACCAGCCAGAAATGAAGGAAGCACTAACTGAAATAAAGAATAAGTTACCTATAGTAAAATAGGTAAAGCCAAGCAGCAAACCATCAATTTGGAATATAAGGAAGCAAAACACACCAAATCAGAACAGCAAAAAGAAAAAAGAATAATAATTTTAAAAAAAGAGAATAGTGTAAGGAGCCTCTGGGACAATTTCAAGCATACCAACATTCACTTCTTGGGGGTGCCAGAAGGAGAAGAGAGAGAACGAGAAATCGAAAAGCTATTTGAAACAATAATGGCAAAAAATTTCCTTAACTTGGTGAAGGAAACAGATATACAAGTCCAGGAAGCACAGAGTTCCAAACAAGATGAACCCCCAGAGGCCCACACCAAGACACATCATAATCAAAATGCAAAGGATTCAAGACAGAGAGAGAATCTTAAAAGCAGCAAGAGAAAAGCAGTTAGTTACCTACAAGGGAGTTCCCATAAGACTGTCAGCTGATTTTTCAAAAGAAGCTTTGCAGGCCAGAAGGGAGTGGCAAGAACTATTCAGAGTGATGAAAAGCATCAACTGGGTATCAATGGGGAAAAAAGGAGAAACATCTGTAACAAAAATAAATTAATAAAAAGAAGGAAAGAAAGAAAGAAAGAAAGAAAGAAAGAAAGAAAGAAAGAAAGAAAGAAAGAAAGGAAGGAAGGAAGAAAGAAAGAAGAAAGAAAGAAAAGAAAGAAAGAGAGAGAGAGAAAAAAGAAAGAGAAGCAATAAACTACAACCAAGATGACTCTATCCTGCAAAGCTATCATTTAGACTCAATGGCCATATAAAGAGTTTCCCAGACAAGAAAAAGCTAAAGGATTTTATCACCACCAAACCAGTATTATATGAAATGTTGACGGGTCTTCTTGAAGAAAAAGAAGATAAAAAATATGAGCAAACAAAATGGTAATAAATACATTATCTATCAACAATTGAATCTACAAAAATGAACAAACAGAAAAGAAACATTCTCATTGGTACAGAAAACATTTTGTTGGTTGCCATATGGGATGGGGTTGGGGGAATGGGTGAAAAAGGTGAAAGGATTAAGAAGTACCAATTGGTTGTTAGACTGACAAACCTCAAAGGGAAGGGGGGTCGGGGATGGGAAGAAATAAACCAAAGAACTTATATGCATATATGCATAACCAATGGACACAGACAACAGTGTGGGGAAAGGCCGGAGTGGGGAGGAGGGGGTCAACAGGGGAAGAAGGAGGAACATCTGTAACACATACAACAATAAAGATAAATTTGAAAAAAAAAAAAAAAAAGAAACCCACTGAATGGGAGAACATATTTGCCAATGATACATCAGATAAGGTGTTAATATCCAAAATTTATAAAGAATTTATAAAACTCAACATTAAAAGAAGAATCCACTTTAAAAATGGGCAAAGGACCTAAAGAGACCCTTCTCAAAAGAGGCCATACAGCCCTGGCCGGTTTGGCTCAGCGGTTAGAGCATCGGCCTGCGGTCCGGAGAGACCCGGGTTCGGTTACCGCTAAGGGCATGTACCTTGGTTGCAGTTTGTCCCTGGCCCTGGTTGGTTGTGCGGGTGGCAGCCACGCGATGTGTCCCTTTCACGTCGATGTTTCTCTGTCTCTCTCTCTTCCTCTCTCTCCCTTCCACTCTATCTGTACAAAAAATGGAAAAATGTCCTCAGATGAGGATAAAAAAAAAAAAAAAAGAGGCCATACAGACAGCCAATCGACATATGAAAAGGTGCTCAATGTAACTAATCATTAGAGAAATGCAAATTAAAACCACAATAAGATATCATCTCACACCTGTCAAAATGGCTATCAATAAAGCAACGAACAACAAATGTTGGTGAGGCTGTAGAGAAAAGGGAACCCTTGTGCGTTGTTGGTGGGAATGCAAATTGGTGTGGCAACTGTGGAAGGCAGAATGGAGACACCTCAAAAAATCTAAAAAATGGAACTGCATTATGACCCAGTGATTCCATTTCTGAGAATTGATCTACATTAACACAAAACACTAATTTGAAAGAGTATACACAACCCTATGTTCACTGCAACATTATTGGCAATAGCCAAGATTTGGAAGCCGCCCAAGTGCCCATCAGTAGATGACTGAATAAAAAAAGCTGTGGTACATTTACTCAATGGAATTACACAGCTACAAAAAAGAAGGAAATCTTACCTACTGTTACAGCATAGATGAACCTGGAGAATATCATAAGTGAAATAAGCCAGTCAGAGAAAGACAAATACCATATGATTTTACTGATTGTGGAATTTAATGAACAAAATAATCAAACAAAATAGAAACAAACTCATAGAAACAAAAAACAGACTGATAGCTGTCAAACAGGAGAGGGGTTGAAGAACTGGGTGAAAAAGGTGAAGAGAATAAGCAAAAAAAAAAAAACCCACCCAAAACTCATAGACACAGACAATGGTATGGTGATTATTAGAGGGAAAGGAGAAGTAGAAGAGGGTAAAGGGGGAAGTATAGTGAAGAAGGAGACTTGACTTGGGGTGGGGAACACACAATACAATATAGAAATGATGTATTATAGAATTGTACACATGAAATGTATACAGTGTCTTTTTTTTTATCCTCACCCAAGGACATTTTTCCATTTTTTGTTCAGATAGAGTGGGGAGGGAGAGAGAGAGAGAAAAACATCGACGTGAAAGGGACACATCGAATGGTTGCCACCCGCACGACCCAACCAGGGCTGGGAACAAACTGCAACCGAGGTACATGCCCTTAGTGGGAACTGAACCCGGTCTCTCTGGACTGCAGGCCGATGCTCTACCGCTGAGCCAAAATGGCCAGGGTGAAATGTATACAGTTTTATTAACCAACATCACCCCAATAAATTTAATAAGAAAAGAAAAACAATTCCCAACCTGGAGCAGACAGAGGCAAAGGGAGAGAGATAAAGGGCTCTCTATAGAAGAGGTGTGGAACTGGAGAGAGGGGAACGGGCAAAGACAGGGAGATAGACAGGGGAAGGCATGTAAGGAAAAATAAAACAAAAGAAAATAAGTAGTCCATTTTCCTTACACAACCCACTCCTATTCAGCACTCATCACCCTTGTTGTGTCAGAAAACTCCAATTTTGATGGGAGATTAGAGTTACCAACCACTTAAGTTCAGCAATATGATTCATGGATGGGAAACAGGCAATTTTTGGAAAGGCCAGGTGCTGGTTTATGCAACTGGTCTGATGACAGACATAGCAGATGGCTCAAAAGGCTGACTTTGGAACACTACATGTTGATCTTGCCATTAACATGAAAAATTTGTTCAGTTTACTGGATGTGGTAGTCTTCTCCACCAGGGATGAATATTTCCATTCACCAATGTCAAAAGACTAAATCACATCATTATTTTTGGAAATCTCAAAGAGCAAAGCTATAAAAGAGGTATAAGTGTTTTCTTCTTTTAGGAGCTATTTGAAATTCTGGCTGGGGTCCTGAATTATAATTTGTATAAATTGAGATGCATTCATGGAAAAATAGGTTATTGTGTAACCTACTGGGATTCTGGCATATTGACATAATGTCAGTATTATAAGACAAAATTAGTAAACTTAGGTTTTATTTCTCCCTCTCCAAATAAATAAATTGATCGGGTTACCTTAAATGAGTCACTTCGTGTTTTTGTACCTCAATTCTTCCTTTTGAAAATCTAAATGAAGTTGACACACAGTATAAGTAAGAGTTATTTCTAATCCCTGGATCTTTAGGTATTTTGTATATACTTATAACACTGTATCTACCAAGTGATTTCAGAAATCAGTCAGATTTCAGAAGAATCAGACATGAAAATGGCAAACCCAGTTTACTTCTCCCAAAGATAAAGTTTGTTATTCACTGCTTTCCCCACTAAAATGCCAGGTTTCTTGAACAAAACATAATTATTGCTTTTTTATTCAAGTAGTTGTCAAGAATCATTTGAATTTTCTCACTGTGTTTTTATTTTGAACAAATCATATGTTTTAGGCCCTCCCCCTAAATATTTTATAAGCAAAGTTTGTCTTTCAGATTGAGTTGGTGGTCCTTTCTTTATTTTAGAATAATGATTTGTCTTTGAATCTCTCTCTAAAACTGAGAGTATAATATTTCTCATAACACATCCTGACTATAATAAATATAAACTATTTTATAAAATTTGCCTAAACTTTTATCATTTAGACACTAATTAAGGTTTTGTGTTAATTTCAGGTCAAGGAGATATTAGTAAAAAAAGGACACATTCCCGGAAGTGATCTCTAAATGAAATCATCGATCTATTGATTGAGTTATTTTACTCATTCTGTAATGAGATTCTTAATTCCAATTATATAACTTAAAAATAATTTCATCAATTGGTTTTGTGTGAAGTTGGACATCAAATTTGATTGCTTAATGAAATAACTTGGGGAGCTTAAAATCTGATGCATAGGTCTTTCCGGCAGAGAGTGTAATCCAAGTGGTCTCGATTTGGCTTTGGTATTAGTTGCTAAATTAATTAAAACAAGGAGGCTCATTAGATTAATATGGATCTAATGCCGAGAGGCCTTACATAAACAAATCAAAATGTAAGTCTGTAAGTGCCTCGAGTTTATGAAATTAAAACCTAAGGGAAAAACAAAAACAAAAACAGAAGAGCCCCCACAAAACCTAAGGGCAACCAATCACATGCAGCCAACTGGGCTTTAAGCTGTAGCCAATCAATGATTTCATTTTTGGGGGGCACGTGAGCGGGGCTAGGTGCAACGTTTTCAGTGGCCTTGCTGGTGGGGTCTGGAGCTGCTGGGGTCACCAGAGGCCCCCCAAGGCCACTGGAAGGTGACCCAGGTTGGCCGAGTCCAGAAGCAAGTGTGTCAAGCTTACCTTGGCGTGAACCTAAAGCTGATGACTTCTGCAAGAAGGACCATGCCTGAGTCTGTCACCCAGATTGTGCGCGTGGCAGAGAAGAAGGCCAAGGGCACTGTGTTCATTGAGGAAGATTTGCAGAATTTCCGGCAGGGATACTTCATCAGCTGGGCTCCCAGGAGGGCAGCGTGGGAGAAGCACTCAGGCCCAGCTCCCTCCTCTGGTTTCACAGCCGCTGCTGGCACTAGGACCCTGCCACGCACAGCTGGGGTGGGGGTTGGGGGCAGGCTGATTCAAGCAAGCCCTGGAGCTGAAGCCAGGGGTAGGCTGGAGTAGAGCTGGTGAGCTTGAAGCCTGAGGCACGATTTAAATTCCCATGGGAGCTATCTACATGTCAAAAGGAACATTTCTGAGTGTTTTGTTTGCTTTTGGGCCTCTTGACTGTTGGCTATGGAGAGGCCAGTTACTGGGCCCTCTGGGGCCACAACTTTTGGGGTAGGAGGGGGGCTGCTGGGTATGCTTCCAGGTTCTAATGAATGTGGGCTTGAGGGTAAAAATAATTTCCAATTTTTGCTTCCACCTTTTCTCTGTAAAGCCCTTCCCCTGGCTCCTGTCAGTGGAACTCTCCTAAGCACTTGTGGTTTTGCACTGTCCAATTAGAATCATAGTTTGCGTGAATAAATTCTTAAAATTAAAAAAAAAAAAGATATCTGTTCCAACAAGAACCTTTACTAAACAGGATATAGTACCTGAGGACAAAGTTCAAGACGGAGGGTAAACATTGCATTTACCACACTACCTCCAGAGAGGATGAAGCTTCAATATGCAAATTACATTTTACTCCTCTCTCTGGTCTCTCTTTTTTTTTTTTTATCCTTACCAGAGGACATTTTTGCATTTATCTTCAGATAGAGCAGGAGGGAGAGAAGGAGAAAGAGAGAGAGACAGAAACATTGATGTGAGAGAGACACATCAACTGGTTGCCACCCACACAACCCCAACCAGAGCCGGGGCATGTGCAACTGAGGCATGTGCCCTTAGCAGGAACCGAACCCAGGTCTCTCTGGTCCGAGGGTCGATGCTCTAACCGCTGAGCCAAACCAGTCAGGGTCATATTACTCCTCTCATTTAGAGGATTTGACCTTGTAAAATATAGTCTTGGATTGGCAGTGATGAACTCTTCTAGGCCTCTGGAGGGGTTATCTGACTAATTCTCTACGTGTACATTTTCTGTATTATCGTAATAATGAGCAGAAATAAACCTTTGGCCTTTTCTAATCAATCTTTTGGCAACAGTATCACGATATAACAGGATAATAAAAGCTTTTTGTAAAGACTCCAGTGTGAGTTCTTTTTAGAAACCTTTGAGAACAATTTTTTCTTTTAAGTATAATAAAAAACTTTGCCTTTTTTGGCATATATATTAAACATTCACAAGGGTCTGAGAAATCTTTGGACAGATTTTGAAAAAATTCTGGAGAAAGCTGGATTGGCTTTCATATAAGCATGATTATTTAGAAAGTACACCAGGTTCCTTCCTAGCCAATGATTTGTCAAAACATTACATCCTTTAATAAAAACAATAGTTGCCACTCTAGGAAATGAAAATAGGAAAGCTGGCATAAGTCAGTGTTTCTACAGTTACAAATGTCATCTGGTGCTTTACCCTGGGTTCACCTAGGTGACTGAGTGTCACTTCCTGCATATAACCAGGTAAGATAATCACTACTGGTTCCCAATTGGGAGAAATTTGAGTTTAGTGTGAACCGCAACTGAGGCTACCTCTGGAGGTGATGCGGACACCTTCTAATTGTAGAATTTATTTCTATGTTGCTTTAGTTTTGAAGAGGCTCAGGAAGGCTCATTATGATAGGCTTTCAATATTTCTTTGAGAATTAAAATATTTTGCTAACCACGTAACAGTATTTAGAAATGATTCCAATATCATCAAACACTTTCCATGTTGAGTTGACTCAATGAAAAATTAAATTAATTCATTTAATAAAATGGAAAATTTTATTTATTTATTTATTTATTTATTTTCCTCACCTGAGGATATTTTTCTTTTTATCTTCAGATAGAGTGGGAGGGAGAGAGAGGGAAAGAAAGAGAGAGAGAGAGAGAAACATCATCAATGTGAGAGGGACACATCAACTGGCTGCCTCCCGCATGAGCCCTACCAGGGCCAGGACACAAACCGAAACCAAGGTACATGCCCTTGACCGGAATCAAACCCGTGACTCTTTGGTCCTCAGGCCAATGCTCTACTGCTGAGCCAAACCAGCCAGGGCAAATGGAAAATCTTTAAATAAAATCTGAAAGAGGGAAAATACAAAATAATGCAAGACAGGGAAGAAAGACTGCAAACATGCAGGTCATGGTGCTTCATATAGTTATTAAAGCTGAGCAGCAAATTTGGTTTTAGGTTTCCTGGATTTCAAAAAAAAGAGAAACTAGAAAAGATTACGTATGTCATCTATAAAGAGAAAACACCAATTCTCAGGGAAAGATTCACATTCTACTCAGAAAAGAGAGATAAGTACAATTCAAATTTCATTGTCTGAGGGAGGAGAGCTTAACCGTATTCTTCATGTCTTCTTTGGTCAGTAAATTCCTTAAATCTTTAGAAGGTGCCACTTTTGTCGAGACCTTTGGGAAGGTTGGTGGTCAATCTATCCTGACTCAGTGAATACAAAGTATGCCATCAAATCTTCTCATTGAGACCATATCATCAACCAGGTCTGAGGATTTTGAAAAGTTAGATTCATGTTAACCCAACAGTTTTCAAATAATGTCACTACTACTGTTATATACATCGCAGTTGGAGTCATTCCTGGAATAAAATGATATCTGCATTAACCATGGGGATGCCCATTGCTTTTGTGTAGTATCTATAGATTGTTCAGGGTGATAATGAGGAAGAGTTTTCATCCCTACCAGTGCCTCAGAATCTCCCATGGAAACATGTATGGTTCCACATGTGTTCCACAGAATCAGGATATCTAGGGATAAAGGTCTAGCATCAATATTTTAAAAAAGTTTTGCAGGTAATTTTGATACAAATCAAGGGTTGAAAACCACGGCAATACTAGTTTCTAACGTTTGCCAAATAACCTTGCCAAATAAAAGAGATAACGTGAGGAGGAGGAGGATCTACGAACAACTACCTTAAAAGACTGGTCTCAACTTCTGTGTTTTATAATTTCCTCAGATATAGCCAATTCTCCATCAAAATGTCTTCATGTACTGTTTAGAAAGAACATGGCATTTAAAAACTATAATAGTAGTTATTTCTGTAAAACATTTCATTTAAAAAGACTTTTTAATATATTAAAACTTCTGTAATAACTTGATCTGGAATAGAGGTAACCCCTGGTTACCTCTGTTTCATACCCCGATCTCATATATCTTCATTTTTCACCTTCCTCTTGTACTCAGGTTACCCAAGAGGCCCAGAACAATGTGGACTGGAGATGACATGGGTCTGAGTTAAGTCAAAATGACTTTCGGAAGTTTCCTGTTCATTATGTGTTATTTCAGTAGCACCTATGATCGATAACAGATGGATGCTGAGACACAAAGGCTGTACACAATGTTACCTTCAACAACTACCTCTGATGATTCAGTGGTACAGAGAGATTATTGATAATGAAATACCATTTTCAAAATTTGACATCTAGCTCATTTCTGAAGTTAAATTTCAGTTTATGCTCTTCATGAACTTTATTAGTGCTTCTTTTATATCCAAGCTTCACACAATATGTCAGTGTGATTCTTCCCAAATTTTAAATGAGCAAAATTATTGTCTAGTTTAAATTAGAACAGAAATCTTATTCTTATTTGCGATATGAATTTGATACACTACCATTTAATTGGGTTGGCTTTAAGTCTTGGTCATATGGTTCATGGTCCAAACCCTCCTGAAGGTCCTCAATTCCCAGGCTTTAAAATTCATGCTAGCCCTGGCCGGTTTGGCTCAGCGGTTGGAGCGTCGGCCTACAGTCCAGAGAGTCCTGGGTTCGGTTCCTGCTAGGGGCATATACAAAAAAAAAAAAAAAAAATCCATGCTAAAGCCGCCCCTCTTTGCCTGGAGACCACTCTTTCACAATAAACAGGTACCAGAGATGATTTCTACTTCCTGTCTTATCTTTCCTCAATTTATTAATACTCTTCTCTGATGCTCTCTTCTAAGTTTTTTTTGTTCAGTCTTTGTGTCTTTATATCCATCCGTCTGGATCTCTTACTTTCTTCATTTTGTGATGGGCTCCAGGAATGCTCCCCATTTCAACTGGTATATTTACTAGGAGGCTGGATAACTGTTATTATATATTTGAGAAAAAGTTCCGATAGTTTTTTTTTTTTTCCTCACCCGAGGACATTTTTCCAGTCTTGGTTCAGATAGAGTGGGAGGGAGAGAGAGGAAGAGAGGGAGAGAGAGAGAGAGAGAGAGAGAGAGAGAGAGAGAGAGAGAGAGACATCGACGTGAAAGGGACACATCGAGTGGTTGCCACCCGCACGACCAACCAGGGCTGGGGACAAACTGCAACCGAGGTACGTGCCCTTAGTGGGTACTGAACCCGGATCTCTCTGGACTGCAGGCCGATGCTCTAACTGCTGAGCCAAACCGGCCAGGGCCAATAATAGTTTTTGACTCTTTATTTGCCTAAGGTTTTATGTTATATGAATTTTGTTTTGTTAGGAGCTGAAGGTGTTGATTACAATACACAAATAAATTAGGAAAGGCATTTCAGTTCAGATGATAGGAATGAAACAATGAACTTCCCATGACATTAGATATTTTTACACCATTATAGTCTGCACTTAGAGAAACAGGATAGAACTAGCAATGTCTATTGATTAATATTTACAGTGTAAGCACTCATTTGCACATGACACTGAGCAAGTTGCTGAAAGCATTCGACATGTGCTCACATCTCCACTCTCAAGGAACTCACGGTCTGGTTGGTTAGAAAAGATGAAAACATCACAACAGAGAATGCAGTACATTAACTAGGGGCTTATTTTCCTGATATTCTGAATGTTGGTAGAGAATATTGTGGAACCACAATGATCAACTCCATTACGCATCTATGATTTCCTGCTTTATTTGGATCTTCAACAGTACCCTTACATAATTCTAATCAATTCCTTTTCCTATATCTCATAGCAACTATCTCTGGACTGTTGGAGGTGGTTCCCAGCTGTCCAGTAACAAACAGGACAGGGTAGGAGGACAGTGTTCACAGGCTGCAGGAGCCTGGTAAAATGAGGCAGATGGGGCTATGGACTCAGATTGGTTGGTTTGCTTATCAAAAACATGCTTCCAGAAAAATCACTTACTATCTCCAAGAAACGGCTAACTCTGGGAGGGGCAATTCCTCCCATATCAGCAAGGTCCTAGAAGCCAGGACATCAAATATACAGAAAATAAGAAAATCTAGTCAATACAGTGATTGTGGGTAATCTCATATAAATACCACAAATTCTCTTGAATGAGAGAGAGAGAGAGAGAGAGAGAGAGAGATCATGTCATTTTATTTTTTACTGATATTAGAGAGAGAGAGAGGAAGAGAGAGGGAGAGAGAGATAGAAACATCAGTGAGAGAGAACATCGATTAGCCGCCTCCGGCATGTCCTCCAACTGGGGACCGGGCCCCCAACCTGGGCATTGGCTCTGACTGGGAATTGAACTGGCGACCTCTTGGTGTATGGGTTAATGCTCAACCACTGAACCACACCAGCCAGTCTAACTTAATTAAAAAAAAATCCTCATCCAAGGATATTTTCTCATTGATTTTTAGAGAGATTGGAAGGGAGAGAGGGAGGGAGAGAGAAACATCAATGTGAAAGAGACACATTGATTGGCTGCCTCCTGCATGACATTAACTGGGGCTGGGGATTGAACCTGCAACCCAGGTACGTGTCCTTGACCAGAAATTGAACCTGTGACCCTTCTGTTTGCTCTAACTGCTAAGCCAAACTGGACAGGGCAAGATAAATAATTTAGAATAGCGAAAACAGTCTTGCAAGAGAAAACAAAGTTAGAATATGTTCACTATCTGATTTCAAGAATTACTATACAGCTACAGTAATTAAGACAGGGTAGTACTGACATGGGAAAAGATAAAATAGATTAAAGGAATAGAATAGAAAGTTCACAAATAGACACATAGAAATCAATTGATTTATGAAAAGGTTGCTAATTCAGTCAAATTCAATTCAACAGGTAAAAACAAGTCTTTTCAACAAATGGGGCTAAAGTAACGGGTGAATACGTGGGGGAAAGTAAACCTCAACACTCATCTCACATTGCACTCAAAATTAATTTGAATGAAGCATGAACCTAACATAAAACTGAAATTACAAAGTTTCTAGAGAAAAAAGCTTCTTCCACAAGAATGAAAGCTTCTAGAATATTTTTGTGATTTTGAAGAAGGCAAACATTTCTTAGGACAATAACTATAATATAAAAAAATTAGAAATTTACTTCATTTACTTCAATAGTAAAAAAATTAAACAGACCAATGAAAATGAGCAAGGTTCTTGAAGAGACACCTCACTAAAGAGGCTATTCAAATGGCTAACAAAAAGGGGTGCTCAACATCATTAGTTATCAGGGAAATGCAAATTAAATGCATAATAAATACCCATGTTATTCCCATTAGAATGGCTAAAATTAAAAAGTTCAGTAACACCAAATATTAGTGATGAGGTAGTACAACAGGAGTTCACTCTCACTTTAGAGATCTGCTAGTATTGGTTCTCAACCTTGAGGTTTCCCCAGGTAAAATTCGAAACTGGTCCCCCATACACAGAGGTCAGGGAAAGACAGAAGACAGAGGCCACCATGTTAGGTCGGTAGGTGGCAGGTTTGATAAGCAAGGCAACTTCTCCTTTTGCAAGATAAATAGGTCTCCACAGGTGCCTGCCAGATCTTCAAGGGTATCTAGAGGCCTTACCAAGTCCTGTATTCACTCCAGATGGTTTCAACAACACATATTCTCTCCAGGCTATGTCCTTGAAGTGGCTCCTAGTGTGGGAAATAGTGAGTGGAATGTACATTCCAAGTACAGGGGAGGAGATAAGGAGCCTTTGATTGCCCAAGTCCAGGTCACAGGTCAACTGGCATCTCGATGACCTCCTCTAACAGTTAGGTTGTGTCTCATAAAATTAAGCATAAATTTATCTTGTGACCTGGTAATTCTACTCCTAAGTATTTACCCAAAACACATGTCCCCCCCAAAAAAATGCATAAGAAGGTCCAAAGCAGCATTATTCATAATAGCCTAAAACTAGAAACAACCCAAATATTCATCAACAGAAAAACAGATACAGACATTGTGGTATACTCCTACAATGAAACACTAATTAGCAACAAACAGGAACGAACTAGTGATATATGTTAACAACATAAGCAAATCTCAAAAATCGTGTGTCCAGGCAAAAGAAGCCAAATAAAAGAAATTACATATTGCTTGAAAGTGACACACACCAATTCTGCCTATATTCCATTGGTCAAAACTAAGGTGACTCAACATTCAACAGGGCAGGAATATATAATTATCCCATAGGAGGAGAACTGAATATTCTGAAAAATAATTCAATTTATCACACTCAGGTTATGACACAGGAGCAATCTCCATGTTATAGAAAGAATTGCTTTGTATTTTGAATTGAAATTTTTTCTAGATTTTATCTTTTGACCAAGTTTTGGCAATATAGACTAAAACTATAGTTTTTCTCTTACTCCTATAATTAATTAAGTGGAATCAATACTCAATATAGTCAGCCCTTGTTTATCGCAGTTAATCAGTTCCAGACTCTACCGCAATAAATGAATTTCCGTGAAGTAGGATTCTTTATTTATGTAGTACCAATTCCTTTGCAGTAATTTATCCATTCGTTACTTGTTTGGCTGCAATTTATCTTCTACTAGTTTCTTTTTTTTTTTTAATTTTTTTTGCTTCTTCATTGATTTTAGAGAGAGAAAGGAAGGGAGAGGGAGAGAGAAATAGAAACACTGATGAGAGAGGACATCAATTTGCCACCTCCTGCATGCACCCCACTGGGGATCGGGTCCACAACCTGGGCGTGTGACCTGACTAGGAATTGAACCAGCGACCTTTTGGTGCATGGGTTGATGCTCAACCACTTAGCCACACTGGCTGGGCTCTACTAGTTTCTTAAACAAAGATTTAGGTAAATTATGATCTCTGGGTTTTAAAATATTTCAAAGCATTTTGTTGTTCTTGTTGCCCTTTAGCTTAAATGAATAAAGTTTGGCTATATATAAAATTCTTGGGTGTACTTTCTTTGAGAACCTTGTGTATGTTATTTTATTGTCTTCTAACAATTAATTTTTTTTCCCTAGAGAAGTCAGAGCTAGTCAGAATTTTTACAATAGAGGTTACTTGGTAATGTTGCTTAGATACCTTCATCTCGCTGTTTCATTACAACTATAAAATGCAGATAATTATAGTGCCTATCTCAGGGCTGTGAGAATGAGAGGCATTATATGTTTATTTTTTTATCCTCACTCGAGGACATTTTTGCATTTATCTTCAGATAGAGTGGGAGGGAAAGAGGGAGGAAGAGAGAGAAAGAGAAACATCAATGTGAGAGAGACATATTGACTGGTTGCCACCCACAGGACCCCAACCAAGGCCGGGGACAAACTGCAACCGAGGTACGTGTCCTTAGCGGGAACCGAACCTGGGACTCTGGTTCGTGGGCCAACACTCCAACCGCTGAGCCAAACCAGCCAGGGCGAGGCATTATATGTTTAAAGTGAACTGTTATCACTATCGTAATGTATTAATAATGGTTCAATTTTATTGTGGAAATGTTGGATCTCTTTTATCTATCTTCCTAAACCACCATTCCCTATCTAATGTTTTATACTCTTGGCTCATTTTATTTTACTCCATTTTGTATAATTGTGCTTAATGTTTCTTATATTGCTTTTAGTGTGTCTGCTTTTTTTTTGTGCCACTTCCAATTTGATTATCTTTTCTATGATATCTTTTTTTCTTCCACTTCTTTCTTGAGCCTATCTAACTTATTTCCCATTTTCTATTATTTTTTTTAGGTCATGACTTCTTTGAATTCTTGTATCTCTGATTTGTGTATTTGTTTTATTTTATTTTTTCCCTGTTACATGTATTCTGACCTTTATTTATTTATTCTTATAAACATATCTTTATTGTTGAATGTATTACAGATGTCTCCCCTTTTTCCCCCATTGACCCCCTCCTCTCCACTCCCGCCCACTCCTGCCTTCCTCATACTATTGTCTGTGTCCATTGGTTATGTATATATGCATATAAGTTTTTTGGTTTATTTTATCTTGCCCACCCTCTCCCCTTCTCTTTGAGGTTCATCAGCCTAACAACAATTTATACTTCTTAATTCCTTCATCTTTGTCACCCATCCCCCCAGCCCCCTCCCATTCGGCAAGCAACAAAAAGTTCTCTATCTATAAGTCTTTTTCTGTTCTGCTTGCTCATTTTGTTTGTAGATTCAATTGTTGATAGATACGTATTTATTACCATTCTATTGTTCATATTTTTGTTCTTCTTCTCCTTCAAGGAGACCCTTCAACATTTCATATAATACTGGTTTGGTGGTGATGAACTCCTTTAGCTTTTTCTTGTCTGGAAAACTCTTGATATGTCCATCGATTCCAAATGATAGAGTAACCTTGGTTGTAGGTTGTTGCTTTTCATCACTTTAAATATCTCTTGCCAACTTCCGGTCAAGATGGCAGTGTTGGTAAATGTGGTATCAGGTCCTCCCACAACCACATCAAAGTTACAACTAAACTATAGAACAACCATCATTCAAAACTGCCTGAAATCAAGCTGAATGGAAGTCCTACAACTATGGAATTAAAGAAGCAGCCACATTGAGACTGGTAGGAGGGGCGGAGGTGCGACTGACTGGGCCCACAACCATGTGTGGTGGATAAAAATCAGGAGGGGCACCTAAGCTGGGAAGGTCCTCCCTGAGTACTGAGGGGTCCCTGTCCCACACCAGGGACCCAGCCCCAGGGTTTCAGTGCCAGGAAGAAAAGTCCCTGTAAATTCTGGCTGGAAAAACCAGCAGGAATTGAGACTGAGGGAGGCTGAGGCAGCTGGAGCCCCAGGCAGATCCTCTTAAAGGGCTTGCGCACAAACTTACTCAGACTTGTACCCTCCAGGCTCCAGCGTGGGGGAGGCAACTTGAAAGGCACCAGAGACATACAGGGGAAGAACTGAGTTGTTTGGCATTGGAGTGAGGGCTAGAGAGGCAGCTTTCTCCTGGACAGATGTGCTGTCAAAGGCCTTTGTTCCTTTGGTGAGCCTTTCCCTGGGGTGGTTAACAGCAGCCATATCTGGGACTCCAGCAACCTGGCTCACACTGGTTGCTGCACCCTGGTGATTCCCTGAGGCCCTGCCCCACCCTACTTTCAGGCCCACCCAAGCTGTTATTAGTTGCTTTACCATAGGATTGGCCTGTCTTGGATCCTGCTTCAGGTTTTCTTAAATTCTTTCAAATAAGTAGTGTCTGGTCTCAGCTAGCCCCATACCTCTCATTAAGTAATAAATACACAGAAACAAACACAGGGAGGCAGCCAAAATGAGGAGACAATGAAACAGGTCTCAAATGAAAGAACAGAAGAAAACTCCAGGAAAAGAATAAGCAAAATAGAGATAAGCAACCCAACAGATGCAGAGTTCAAAACACTGCTTATAAGGATGGTCAATGAACTTAGTGAGAACCTCAATGAACTTAGTGAGGGCCTCAAGAGCATAAAAAAGGACCAGTCAGAAATGAAGGATGTACAGTAGAAATGAAGGAGACACTAACTAAAATAAAGAATAATTTACACAGATTAGGTAAAGCCAAGAAGCAAACCATCGATTTGGAATATAAGGAAGCAAAAAACACCTAATCAGAACAGCAAAAAGAAAAAAGAATTTAAAAAATGAGGATAGTGTAAGGAGCCTCTGGGACAACTTCAAGCATGCCAACATTTGCATCTTAGGGGTACCAGAAGGTGAAGAGAGAGAACAAGAAATCAAAAACCTATTTGAAACAATAATGGCAGAAAACTTTCCTAACTTGGTGAAGGAAACAGACATACTAATCCAGGAAGCACAGAAAGTCCTAAACAAGATGAACCCCAAGAGGCACACACCAAGACACATCAAAATGCAAAAGGTTCAAGACAAAGAGAGAATCTTAAAAGCAGCAAGAGAAAGGCAGCTAGTTACCTACAAGGGAGTTCCCATTAGACTGTCAGCTGATTTCTCAAAAGAAACTTTGCAGGCCAGAAGGGAGTGGCAAGAAATATTCAGAGTGATGAAAAGCAAGAACCTACAACCAAGATTACTCTATCCTGCAAAGCTGTCATTTAGAATTGATGGACAGATAAAGAGTTTCCCACGCAAGAAAAAGCTTAAGGAGTTCATCACCACCAAACCATTATTATATGAAATGTTGAAGAGTCTTCTTAAAGAAAAATATATAAAATATGAACAAACAAAATGGCAATGAATACATATGTATTGACAATTGAATCTACAAACAAAATGAACAAGCAGAACAGAAACATTCTCAGAAATACAGAGAACATTTTGTTGGTTGCCAGATGGGAGGGGGGTTGGGGGAATGGATGAAAAAGGTGAAGGGAGTAAGAAGTATAAATTGGTTGTTAGACTGACAAGCCTCAAAGGGAAGGGGATGTGGGGGTGGGAAGAAATAAACCAAAGAACTTATATTTATATATACATAACCAATGGACACAGACAACAGTCTTAGTGTGGCTGCTTCTTTAATTTTGTAGTTGTAGGACTTCCATTCAGCTCGATATCAGGTGGTTCTGAAAATGTTTTTATTGTAGTTTAGTTGTAATTTTGAAGTGGTTGTGGGAGCAGGCGAGGCCATGTTTACCTACACTGCCACCTTGACCAGAAGTCTGTGTTTTGTTTTAAAGAGGCACTTGCTTCATTATGATTTTCGTATGTAGTACATTGTATTTCCCTAAAATTTTTATTTGTTACATGTCCTTTTTTATTTTTACAATGTTTTTCTTTATTGTTGAGACTATCACAGATGTCCCCTCTTAATTTTTCTCCATTGTCACCACTACCTGGCTCCTGCCACTATTGTCTGTGTCTATGGGCAATAAAGTAATTGGTCTACACACTTTTCACTTTTTTTTCCTGCTTTCATTCTTTAAAAAAACAGAACTGTGACCTTTTTTTTAAAGCTTTTTAAAAAATCTTTTTTCTTTATTGATTTTTTTTTAGAGAGAGAGGGTGAGAGAGATAGAAATATCGATGAGAGAGAACATCGATTGGCCACCCCCCCACTGGAGATTTGGCCCACAACCTGGGCATATGTCCTGACCGGGAATCAAACTGGTGACCTCTTGGTGCATGGGTTGATGCTCAACCACTTAGCCACACTGGCCAGACTATGACATTTTCTTTTGTAATTATTCTTTTGTTTATTTTTTATCCTCACTGGAGGACATTTTTGCATTTATTTTCAGACAGAGCAGGAGGGAGAGAGGGAGGAAGAGAGAGAGAGAAACATCAATGTGAGAGAGACACATTGAGTGGTTGCCACCCACATGACCCCAACCAGGGCCAGGGACAAACTGCAACCGAGGTGTGTGCCCTCAGCGGGAACTGAACCCAGGTCTCTCCAGTCCACGGGCCAATGCTCTAACCACTGAGTAAAACTGGCCAGGACTGTAATTATTCTTTATTTTTGAATGAAGTGAACTGTTCCTGGATAAACTGTTTTCAGGAGAGTCTGATAAAAAAACAGTGTAATAATCTAGACTAATAGCAATCTATTTATAGCCTAGGGCTGTATAAATTCTTTTAGTTTTTATTTCTAATTAATTAAAAATGGCATTTATGCTGTTTTTAATCCCATTGATATGGTTGCCAAACCTAGCTTGTCTATATGTTCATCAAATTAGCTCTACTCTCTGACTTGATACCAAATAGGAACCAAGGAGGCTTCCACTATTAGCTTACACACCTCATTGATCTTGTTTCAAGTATGAAATAATTTTTTAACATTTCCTGGAGCATGCCACTTACTTAGAAAATTATGCCCTGCTGGCTTTTAAAAAAATATTTTTCAGCTATAATTGTTTTGCTTCATGTTTTCCTGTCTTTCCTGTTTGACCTTCACAATTTCTTTTGTTTTTGATTTGTAGGCTCCAATTTCTCTAGTTTAATCAAAGATAGATTTCTATTTCTATTTCTCATATGACTTATAGAAAATGCAATGCTTAGTATATTTCATTAGAGTTCAATCTGAAGTTGTTCCAGTCTCATATTTATGTATCCCAATGCTTCTTGGAACAGAGGGTCTTAATGTTCTCATGGTCTGCCCAGATTGGACAGTAGTGTGTTTTTAGGCAGAATTTTTTTTCCTCCTCATCATATATGTATACTTTATCTAAATAAATACCTATATGTATATTTATTTATTTAGAAAACAAACTGAAAAGGAAACTTAAAATATTTGTGGTAATTGCTTCTGCATGAAAGAAACCATTGAAATCCAAAATTTTATAGGTATACTGGATTCTAAGAAAATATTAACCATCTGGCAAATCACAAATACCTATTGGGGAAAGATGTAGGGTATGGAACAGAAGTTTCGGGATAGGCAAGTTAGGGATGAATTAGTGATTGGTGTGGGAGGAGAGAGGAGGTCAAAGATGCTGTTTATCTTTTAAACTTGCATTTCTGAAGGATGTAGGAATATTGTGTGTGGGTGTTTTGGTCTGGTTTAAAAGATGATTTGTCAGGGGGAAACAAACATGCCATATACATTCATTCCTCCCTGCTATATTTACCCTGCCAGCCTGGAAAGTTTTTACTCATTTTTTTTTTTTTTGGTACACGCCCCTAGCGGGAACTGAATCCAGGACCCTCTGGTCCGCAGGCTGACGCTCCAACCGCTGAGCCAAACCGGCCAGGGCTTTTTACTCATTCTTTAAGGTGCAATTCAAAGATGATCAGTTCTCTCTAGCTTTCTAGGTTTCTACCATCTCCCCATTCCACTTAATTGCTTGTCTTTCTTTTTGCTTCCCCTAGCTGTTTAAGTATGTCGGTTCTAGCACTTTAAAGGTGTATTTAAATTATTGTTTTTCTGTTTTCTTTTTTAGATTGTGAAGTCATTAAAAGATAGGATTTAACCTTATGATTTTCAGTTTCTAGAATGCTTGAGATTAACTGAATTCTTAAAGTTTATAAACATCAGTAAATCATTTTAAAAATAATTTATTTATAGTATTAAATGTCCTGGCATAATAAAAGCCTTAGGAGTTAGATATTGGCTAGATCAAAATTCTTCAGTATTTTAGTTTAAATTTTTGAAGTGATATTCAAAATATCTGAGTATAGCCCTGACCCGTTTGGCTTAGCGGTTAGAGCGTCAGCCCACGAACCGGAGAGTCCCAGGTTCGGTTCCCATTAAGGGCATGTACCTTGGTTGCAGTTTGTCCCCAGCCCTGGTTGGGGTTGTGTGGGTGGCAACCACTCAATGTGTCTCTCTCACGTCAATGTCTCTCTCTCTCCCATCCAAATACTAACCAGGCCCGACCCTGCTTAGCTTCCGAGATCGGGCATGATGTGTGTGTGTCTCTCTCTCTTCCTCCCTCTTTCTCTCCCACTCTATCTGAAGATAAATGCAAAAATGTCCTCAGGTGAGGATTAAAAAAAAAAAAAATCTGAGTATATTTATAGTTTCTATGATTCAAATACCTAGAAATATTTAATACAGTTATAAATACGGGATGGGGCAAAAGTAGGGTTATAGTTGTGAGTACGTGTGAAACAGAGTTTATTCTTGCATTATTATTTATTAATTATTGTATTATTATTATTTTTTTATTTTTTATCCTCACCCGAGGACATTTTTCCACTTTTTGTTCAGGTAGAGTGGGAGGGAGAGAGAGGAACAGAGAGAGAGAAACATCGATGTGAAAGGAACACATCGAGTGGCTGCCACCCGCACAACCGACCAGGGCCGGGGACAAACTGCAACCGAGGTACGTGCCCTTAGCGGGAACTGAACCCGGGTCTCTCAGGACCGCAGGCTGACGCTCTAACCGCTGAGCCAAACCGGCCAGGGCTATTGTATTATTTTCCACACAAACTCTAAACCTACCTTTGCCTTACTCTCTATTTTATCAGTACATGTTTCATTCATTGCAAGTCTTTTTGACCATTCTGTAAAAAAAAGAATTCTAATTTTCAGGACAGTTATAGAGAATAAAATCACAGTGTGTAAAACTTTCATTGTTTAGCCTTCATAATTTTTTAATTCATCTGAGAAACTTTATTTCTACTTAGCATGGACTAAAATATGTTTCCTCAGGCTGTGTATAATTCACGGCAACAGATTGGTTGAAAAATGATTCTAAGAGATCTGTGATTTAAACATACTGCGTATATTAGCAAAGACTATAAGTGTTATTTGCTCTGTTATTTTAATAAATAAAATTTAGAGAAAAAAAAAAAAAAACTGGTGGCAGAGTAAATGGAAACTGTCTCCCAGGACCAAACTGGAATTACAACTAAGATAAAGAACAGTCATCCAGAATAACCAACTGAAGACCAGTTGGAGAGAAGCCTTATAACCAAGGACATAGAGAGGAGCCCAATTGAGTCTGGTAGGAGGTGCAAAGGTGCAGGATGGCTGGCTGGGCCCCCGCAGGCAGCAGCTGAGGGCTATCGTAGTTGTGAGAAGCTCTCCCTGAGAATTCTGGAGTTTAAACTCCAAGCCGGGCTCCCCAGCACAGAGAGGCAGGGCAGGGAAAGGTACCCACCCGGCTCTGAAAAACACTAGAGCCGAGGTTCTATCCTGTAGGTAGAGGCTCTGGAAGCACAGGCACCTGCCTGGATGGCCAGCATACTAGATTTCAGCTACGGCCACTCACCTTGGGATCTGGCAGAAGGAGGACTGATTGAAATGGAGCTGAGTGAGGAGAATTTGGGGTTCATGGCACTGAGGAGAGAGCTAGAAAGGAGGCCATCAGGAGCCTATGCTGCGTCATTCCCCCGCACTTCAGAAACCATTTTTCTTGAGTAGACTATTCCCATCAAAACAGTGTTAGCCTTGGGGGGAAGCAACTGCCCCACTCATTAGAATTTCACTCCATCCACAGGGAGAAGTTAGCACCTAGCACAGTACTGCAACCTGAGGCTCACTAACTGTCAGGGACTACCAGCCAGCTTGGAGGCAGAAACAAGTCTCTGGGTGTTTGAGTCTTGGGCCTACACCATGGTCATTGGGCTTCATGGCTACTGAGTTGTGAAGGCCTGGGTCCCTATGCTGAGTCATTAACCCACACTGCAGTTTTCCCATCCAAGCAGCTTTAGCCCAGGGGAAGCAATTGCCCCACCTGTTGGAAATCCTCTCACCCAGCCCACTAGGGGGAGCTTACTTCCAGTTAAGGACTACATTCTGAGACTCATTAAGTGACTGAGACTAACAGTCAGCCTGCAGAAAGAGGTGGATCTCTGGGATATTTGAGTCTTTGCCTTGCCTGTGACTCTACTGGGAGAGTAAGACCAGACATTGGTGTTCAGCTTGGTCTCTTCCATACACATCCAAACCCAGCAGAGGGAGCTACAATCTGAGGAGCACTGATTTCCACAGAGAGATTTTGGCAGGCTCCAAACCCTGCAGAGATAGCCAAAATGGTGAAATAAAGAAACAAGTCCCAAATGAAAGAAAAAGGAAATTCTCCAGAAGTAGGGCTAAATGAAATGGAGATAAGCAAGTTATCAAATATAGAGTTCAGAGTAATTATTATAAGAATGTTCAACAGTATGAGAAAAGATATACAAACAATAAAAAACAATCAATTGGAAATAAAGAATGACATAGCAGAATAAAGAACACATTGGAAGGAATAACCAACAGATTAGAGGAAGCCAAGGATTAGATCAGTGAATTAGAAAACAGGGTAGAAAAAAAAATCACTCAATCAGAGAACCAAAACAAAAAATAATTCTAAAACAAGAGGACAGTTTAAGAGAGCTGTGGGACATGAAATGTAACAACATTTACATCACAGGAGTACCAGATAAGAAGAAAGTGAGCAAGGGTTACAGAATATGTTTGAAGAAGTAGTGGCAGAAAACTTCCCTAACTTGGTGAAAGAAAAGGCATTCAAGTTCAGGAAGCACAGAGTCCCAAGCAAGAAGAACCCCAAGAGGCCCACACCAAGACATATCATAATTAAAATGCCAAAAGTTAAAGACAAAAAGAGAATCTTAAAGGGAGCAACAGGTTTCCTACAAAGGAGCTCCCATAAGGCTATCAGCTAATTTCTCAACAGAAACACTACAGAACAGAAGGGAATGGCATGAAGTATTCAAGGTAATGAAAAACAAGGATCTGAATCTAAGACTACTCTATTCAGCAAGGCTATTACTGAAAATAGAAAGTGAAATAAAGATCTTCCCAGACAAAACAAAACAAAACAAAAAAGGCTAAAGGAATATATTACCACCAAACCAGGAACACAAAAAATATTAAAGGGACTGCTGTAATAAGCAGAAGAAACAGAGAGTGAGAAATGTAGGGTTGGGGGGTTGGTGGATGCACAAAATGTAACATCTCGCGACCTGGCCAGCCAAGGATCAAAGTATGCATTGAATAGATAAGGTATGCATAAAAGAGTTGGAATGCAGTCCTATCTGAATGTATAGTATATGTGTGAATAGATAAGGTATGCATGAATATGAATTTTGAAAGCAATAATGGGTGATGCCCAGGCATGATGAGTTTGTTATGATGTATCTCCACTGAAAACAGTGTGAGACAGGAAATATACTGGGCTTGGCTGTATGGTGAGCAGAGAAGAGAATCCAAGGACTTAATTACCTAAAATACCACGTAGCCTAGGGAACCACTTTGTAAATAAATTGGGCTGCATCCAGAAATCTGCAGCATTTGCTCCCTTGAGATGCTCCCCCTCACTCCAAGCATTGCTTGTAGTACATTGCATTGCAATGACCCCCAGCAGGCTGAGAGAGTCAGCAAGAAACATAGGCATAGAAATGGAGATAAGCAACCTAACAGATGCTGAGTTCAAAATACTGCTTATAAGAATGCTCAATGAACTTAGTGAGAACCTCATTGAACTTAGTGAGGGCCTCAAGAGCATAAAAAAGGACCAGTCAGGGCCCTGGCTGGTTTGGCTCAGTGGTTTAAGCATCATCCTGCGGACCAGAGAGTCCTGGGTTCGGTTCCTGCTAGGGCACGTACCAAAACCCCCCCCCCCCCAAAAAAGGACCAGTCAGAAATGAAGGAGGCACTAACTGAAATAAAGAATAATTTACACAGATTCAGTAGTAGAGTAGGTAAAGCAAGAAGCAAACCATCGATTTGGAATATAAGGAAGCAAAAAACACCAAATCAGAACAGCAAAAAGAAAAAAGAATCCAAAAAAATAAGGATAGTGTAAGGAGCCTCTGGGACAACTTCAAGCGTGCCAACATTCGCATCTTGGGGGTGCCAGAAGGAGAGGTGAGAGAACAAGAAATCAAAAACTTGTTTGAAACAATAATGGCAGAAAACTTCTCAAACTTGGTAAAGGAAACAGACACACAAGTCCAGGAAGCACAGAGAGTCCCAAACAAGATGAACCCCAAGAGACCCACACCAAGAAACATCATCATCAAAATGCAAAAGTTTCAAGACAAAGAGAGAATCTTAAAAGCAGCAAGAGAAAAGCAACTGGTTACCTACAAGGGAGTTGACATTAAACTGTCAGCTGATTTCTCAAAAGAAACTTTGCAGGCCAGAAGGGAGTGGCAAGAAATATTCAGTGATCAAAAGCAAGAACCTACAACCAAGATTACTCTATCCTGCACAGCTGTCATTTAGAATCGATGGCCATATAAAGTTTCCAAGACAAGGAAAAGCTAATGGAGTTCATCACCACCAAACCATTATTATATAAAATGTTGAAGGGTTTTCTTGAAGAAAAAGATAAAAATATAAACAAACAGCCCTGGCCAGTTTGGCTCAGCAGTTACAGCATTGGCCTGCGGTCCAGAGAAACCCGGGTTCGGTTCCCGCTAAGGGTGCGTACCTTGGTTGCGGTTTGTCCCCAGCCCTGGTTGGTCGTGTGGGTGGCAGCCACTCAATGTGTCCCTTTCACGTTGATGTTTCTCTCTCTCTTCCTCTCTCTCCCTCCCACTCTATCTAAACAAAAAGTGGAACAATGTCCTCAAGTGAGGATTAAAAAAAAAGAACAAACAAAATGGCAATGAATACATATCTATCAACAATTGAGTCTACAAACAAAATGAACAAGCAGAACAGAAACATTCTCATAGATGCAGAAAACATTTTGTTGGTTGCCAGATGGGAGGGGGATTGGGGGAATGGGTGAAAAGGTGAAGGGATTAAGAAGTACAAATTGGTTGTTAGAATGACAAACCTCAAAGGGAAGGGGGGTTGGGGAGTGGGAAGAAATAAACCAAAAACTTATATGCATATATGCATAACCAATGAACACAGACAACAGTGTGGGAAAAGGCAGGAGGGGGGCGGGAGTGGGGAGGAGGGGGCCAACAAGGGAAAAATGAGGAACATGTGTAATACATTCAATAATAAAGATAAAAAAGGGCATAATAAGTAAAAATAGAAATAAGTAAGTACATATTAATAATAACCATAAATGTAAATGGATTAAATGCTCCAATCAAAAGACAGAGTAGCTTAATGGATAAGAAAGCATGACCCATATATATATATACTGTCTACAAGAAACCCACCTCAAAACAAAAGACTCACACAGGATGAAAGTGAGGCTGGGGAAAGGAAGAAGGTAGAGACCATTTTATAGCAACAAGCACATTGCTGGGCATAGTGTGTATGTGTGTGTGTGCACGTGCGCACGCACGCTTTGTGAAAATCTATTTTTAATTAAAAGCACTCAAAAATGTTTAGCTAAAAACTGCAAATAAAGGCATGAATTTAACAAGAAAATTTTTATTATCCTGTTTTGTTTAGTAAAGGCCAATGCATAGAGAGTTTCAGGATTAGAAATGCCTGTGGGAGGGAACATATTGGTTTATGTACAATTGTAACAAAAAATTTTAAATTGTTTTTAATGACCAAAGTGTTTTAGAATTTGGAAACAAAATCTCAGAGAACATTCAAATACCAAAGAGTTCATTGAACACATGGGTATAGCCTTTTGGATTTTTGCACATTAAATCTGAAATGTAATTTTTTGCTATAAGGCCAAAGTAAGAAACTAATCAGAAAAATAAACTGATGGGCTACTTGAAAATATAGCATACATTTTCTTTAAAAAACAAACAAAAAAAACCCTATACATGGACTATAGTGAATGACTATTTATACTGCTTCTTTCTTTTTACTCTACAAATTTATGCTATACCTAATGAGAGAGAGAGAGAGAGAGAGAGAGAGAGAGAGAGACTGAAGGAGGTGAAGGACGCAGGGCACAGGCTATTGTAACACATTTTGCCTTTAAATCAACACAATACTTCGGGTGTGTGATAAGCAGCTGTGAGAAAGATAGTGATTTCCCACCTCCCAGGGGTCCTGTCCTTGGGTTAAAGAATGAACAGCAACTCCAGCCGATGTCAGTAAAGTGGGCTCTTGATTTCAAAGAATGCCAAAGACAGTATAAAACCTACTAAAAGTAGACCAGAATCCACTCCTCATTTAAGTATGTGGACTCAATTCGAGTACCAATTCATAGAAGAATTATCAAGCTCTATCTCAGGTCTGCTGTGATAATTAAATTTTGCTCTGGGATCTATAGCCATGCACCACTCAAACTGTCCTTGGTCACTGATGTTTCCAAGAACACTGCTGCTTTCTTTCTGCTTGAAGCAACTCTGGTTGGAATGGAGGGCGCGGCCTCTGAGGCTGTTGGTGCCCAGGCTTACCTTACGTGAGTCCTGCTGAACTCTCTCATCATTTGTTCCCTGGAATTCTGTCCTCATGGGGCATTGCAAAGCCGTATATGAATGGGGCAACAAGGAATGGCACACACACATTGCTCCGTTGTCCAAAAAGACTCAGTTTACGAAACACAAGTTCAAAGATAAAATTATTAAGAATGTCAAGACGGCAAACAATAGCGGGCACTAAACCAAACATGAGGCCCTTCTGAGAACAGTTATATGTGTACAGATTTCAGTTATATGGGTGTGTAAATTTTTCAAAACTCAATTAACTTAAAATATGTGCAATTCATTATATGTACATTGTAACTAAATAATGAATAAAGCAACACAAACCTCATCTCCAGTCTTCAACTAAATGTAAGATTGCAAAAACTTTTTATACTTTATTGATTTAATTCTTCTGGTGACTAATCATGTACCAAACAAAATGGATTAAATATACCAGTTATCCACCTCCTCTTCCATTTCTTCCCAGCACTGTGACCTACTTCAGTAGTTACTTAAAAGTGGCAAAATTATTACACAGTAACAGAGGGTAATTTTTTGTCTTATTCCATTTTTTTCTTTTTAACAAAGAAAGCATAGTTATCCCTTTGAATAGTATAACACATGAAAAAGAGGATTGTAATGATCAGTCTACAATTTCCTAAACAACCAAGTATTGTTTGCTTCTTTTATGTCTCATGGAATATATAATGTGTCTGCAATTCATGGGAAATTAACATACTTTTTTTCTATGACAATATAAACTGCCCGAAAGAAAAGGCTTTGACAGGGATCATGATACTTTGCCTCGATGTCTTCATTTGCCCTGTCAAGGATGCAGATTGAAAGACATTTCCCTCAGTGACATTATAATCACCTCATTGAGAAGAAATGAAGTCCGAGATGGCCGAGACTTCTGTGCACACTAAGTTTTCACATCTGAAACTCGATCGAGAGCTTTAATATACTTTCTTATGATTTTATTTTACCATTTTCCCAATCACTAATCTTCAGCAGGATGGTGAATTATTTTCACATTTGTTGGTAATATAGGAGCTAACATACTTTAATTACTTCCCAGTTTATGGAGGCAATGTTTGATAGAGGTACCTTGTAAAGAGACGTATGAACACATTTTTTTCTACCTTAGTGCTGTGTTATTTGTTGACAGCTAATATCATCACTTTGCATACTTGCTATATTGAAGATGAAAAATCCTTTAAAGAAAATACTACAAATGAAAAAAGATTTCAGGCATTAAAATTTTTCTTTAAAAACTAATTGCAGTCCAACAAATTTCTCAGTGCCTTTCTATGTAGCCTACATGAGGTAATTCTCAAGCTTAGGCTAAGAGGTACAGCTTGGGAAATCAAAAGTACTTATAAGTCTGTTGTACAGAAGAGCACAAAACATAGCAAACACCTTATGAATCTCAAAAACCATTACTTGAATTATTATTGCCTGAATAACTATTATAGTTGACCCTTGAACAACGCAGGGGTTAGGGGTGTAGGCCCCCATTGCATGTAGAACTTCTGATTCTCCAAAAACTTCAGTCATTTTTGGTATCTGTGGGGGAACAAGGACACAGAGAACTACAGCTGTAAGATTCTTGTGTCTCTCTGACCCCAAAGAAATATGTGTTACTAACCGTTACTCTAAAAAACAGTCCTTCATGACCATTTTTATTTTTAACATTATGGACTACATAGAAAACTATTAAATTATAATGTGCAATACACTGTAACAACCTGGGAGAATCTACACAATGTTTAGTGAAAAGATCACTGTATTTATTTAATATGATATACATAATACTTTATAGATATTAAATATTGGCTGTGTTTAAAACTTCCAAATAAAAATTTGTCAGGGTTTTTAATAAAAAACTTGTACTTGCTTTCATGAGTGAAACTTTTTTTTTTTAATCCTCATCTGAGGACATTTTTCCATTTTTTGTTCAGATAGAGTGGGAGGGAGAGAGAGGGAGAGAGAGAGAGAGAGAAACATCGACGTGAAAGGGACACATCGAGTGGCTGCCACCCACATGACCCAACCAAGGCTGGGGACAAATCGCAACCGAGGTATGTGCCCTTAGCAGGAACCGAACCCGGGTCTCTCTGGACCACAGGCTGACGCTCTAACCACTGAGCAAAACCGGCCAGGGCATGAGTGTAACATTTTAACGTTAGGTTTTATGATTTCAATGGCTATAGTAATTGTTGATTAATACTTTTAAATGATGATAGCTTCACTTTTTGAGAGTCACTATCAAAGATAAATTTTGTTCACATGTGTATGTTGTTTATTTATTTATTTTTATACCTCATCCGAGGATATTTTTCTACTTATTATCAGATAGAGTGGGAGGGAGGGAGAGAGAGACAGAAACATCGATGTGAGAGAGCCACATCGACTGGTTGCCTCCTGCACGACCCAACCAGGGCTGGGGACAAACCACAACCAAGGTACATGCACTTGAGCAGGATCAAACCCACAACTCATTGGTCCGTGGGCCGATGCTGTAACCGCTGAGCCAAACCGGCCAGGGCTGTATGTTATTTTAAAAAATTAAAATCACCTTATCAACCATTCAAGTTAAGTATTCGTAACAGTTAAAATTCGTAACAGTTAATATTTAAAGCAGTTCATTTTCTTTCTTCACAGATAACACATTGAAGTTATTTTTAGTGTTAATGGATTTTGAACGGAGTTGAACTTTTCCACGTCAGAATCTCAAAATAATGACGAGGCTCTAATTTTCAGAATGTGAGTGCATTTTTAGAGCTGTCACCTGAAAATAATTTCAATCAGAAAAAGGACAAATGAGTCACAAAACCACAGAAGTATTACAACTACACTACTGCATTGGTGGTGCCTGCCAAGAATTTTATGTTTCCCCACCGCCTCCCCCCATTCCAATCCCCTGCCTAACCCCCCTCCGCAATCCACTTAGGGCTGCCTGCAGACGTCCCAGCTGGGACATGAGCTCCAGTGGCTGCGCAGGCTCCTTATCCAGGACGGGCAACGATGCACTGCGCCGCGGGCTGCTGAAATGAGACTCCAGGTGCTGGAGTGCCACACCCTGGTTAAGCACCTGGTGGGAGAGCAGCAAGGACTGAACATGAGCTCTTCATGCTCCCTGCCTATAACTGAGGACTGCCAGGTCCATCCTCACCCTGCTAGGGCCACCTTCTAAGATCCCTGGACAGAGATGCATATTATCTGAGGCGACAGGTCCAGGAGCTCTCTGCTGTCACTGTTGCAGCCTTAGGCTGGAGGATCAATACCTTAGCACACCAGAGCCCCCTTCCAGTACACAGGCTTGCCTTGGGACAGGAATTGGAAGGCAGTACTATAGCGCTCCCTCTCTCTTAAATAAGGCCATTTCAAGGCCAAATAGGTTAGGACATCCTTCGAGGGATATTTTCCTAGGCTGGACTGGATAGTTTTAGATCTGTCTCAGGCTTTTCAACCGGAACCTGCAAAAATAGGTTCTCACTTCACTGGTGATGAAGATCTCCTTCAGAACTAAGAACAAATTTCACACCAGGGAAACCATGGTCTTTACTCTGTTCCCTGATACCCTTAACCAAATTGATCTTCAGCACATTCACAACTACATTCCATCTCTGTTCAAACCAGACGCCTTCATGGTGACTTGGATGTGTCAATTCAGTTAAGCTGGGAACTATATTTCCCAGAATGAGCCTGACTGTGTGTCTCTTGAGGAACTAGTGTTGAGAACTAGAAGGAAGAAGCGAAGCTGCGGCCAGTACTCTCTGAAAGTGGTCTTCTGGCATGCGGAGGTGAACAGATGTGAATGTGTCTGGCAGGTTCCAATCTGTCCTGGCTCTCCGCTGCTCCGTGTCCAGCCACTCTCACAACTACTCATCCTGTTGACTGGTATCAGCTCCTGGTCAACTCTCAGATGTTTGGCTGTGAACTCACAGATGTGCTCACTACACAAAAGCAATTGCTTCCTGTAGAACTCCCATGAGCTCCCCTTCCCAGGCCCGTTTGCTCTGCTGATGAACCTGGTTTTCAGATTGACACGTGGGGGCCTCTTCTGACCTTCCATCTCCTCTCCCAACCGTATGAGACTGAGTTCCTCTTACAAATCCCATTCCATAACACCCGCAATGATCCTGCTGCCCTGTTTGAATCCTGTCTCATACATTTTGTTTTCCACACACCTCTCTTCCTTTAACTTTCTGGGTTCCCTTCCTTTCTGGAACTCATGTCTTTCACCAGAAGTTCTTCCACTTTTCATTTGTGATGGAAGCAATCTTATCCATCCTTTGAAGATTTATTTCCAATACCATTATTTTCCCCTTCCAGGTCATCCCCAATACAGACAATTTCTCTCTTGAGCTCCTGCACATTTGTATTTTTTATGGTTCTCCTCTCTCAATTTTATAGTAAGTCATTTTATTCTTCCTAATAGAAGACAGAACTGTGACTTAATACTCTTGAATCCCAAGGCATTGCATCTGTAACATACTTAGCACTCAATAAATACTTGTTGACTTGAACTGAACATAGATACAGAAATGAAATCCCTAAGAAGTTTAGTGAGTCATCCAAGGTTATCATGGGAAGTCAGTAAATCTGTTAAAAATATTTTAGGAAAATTTGATATTACCCAACAGGCAAAGATCACTAATAAAATGATAAACAATCACATTCTCTCAGTGTGTTATTTCAGGACTGCTTCTATATTGTGGTGCAGATAATACACAGAGGAGGATTTATTTTCCTTCTTTAAAAACAATGCCAAAATAATTTTGCAATTAGGTTCATGACCATTCGAATTAAAATGATTTAAAAGCTTTGTTGTTAAATCAGGAATTCATGTATTTTTTTCTGCAAATTAAATTTTACATGAAATTTCAGTATATAAACAGATAAAAATGGAGCAGCTTAGGATGACCAGGCCATAGGCCAAATCTGCTCTTTGTCCTCCAACCCATGGCTTCTGGGGAATTCAGGGCTCAAAGGAACTCAGTGTAAAAACTGCCACCACAGCATTTTCGCTTGTCAGGGTTAAATCTCACTGTGTAAAGACATGGCACGCTAGACATGCAGAATTCCAGGCCTCATCCTGGACCTACTAAATTCTAATATGCTTTTAAGGAAGATTCCCAGGTGTTTCTTTTTCTTTAAAAAAATTTTTTTTTCTTTATTGATTTTTAGAGAAAGAGGAAGGGAGAGGGAGAGAGAGAGATAGAAACATCGATGAGAGAGAACATTGACTGGCCACCTCCTGCATGCCCCACAACCTGGGCAACCTCTTGGTGCATGGGTCAATGCTCAACCACTGAGCCACAGCAGCTGGACCCCAGGTGATTCTTATATACACTTGGGGGATGTTAGGTTAGGAAGGAACAAAACAAGAAATTGCATACAGCAGACAGGGGAAATAAGCTTGAATAAATTGTATACATAAGGGAAAATTGATCTGGAATCTCTTCTGTATGATCCTGGGCTAGGGTTGGCCACAAGGGAAATGTGCACATTTGGAGGGTAGAGGAAGACGTTTGATGACACTCAGAAGGTTCAGTGCAGGGTTGCAGGTGCCGACCCGGCCCATGCATAGGGCCGCTGATCTGTCTTGACTTCTTTGGCTGGGGCAGCAGCGAGGCCTCCACTCCTACTTTAGCTGCGAGTGCAGCTGCATTAGCTCTGGCTGCCTCTCCCCTTGAGCTTCTCCGAGTCCTGGGCCAGGCACAGGAATAGCCCCACCGGGAAGGGCACCAGAAACCTCTGCAGGTCTCTGGAGTTGCCATGTGGACAGAAGCTATTCCTGCTTGTCCTCGCAGGTTTCATTTTGTGAGTTCTGGCTGGTCTTCATGGGTTCTAGTTTTTCCTTGATTTCTGCAGCTTTGCAGCCAGACCCCCCCCTCTCCCCCGCCCCAGTCTAGCTGACCTACAGCAACATCAGACTCACCAGCAGAGGCAGAGGCAGCAGCCATGCATAAACTTCTTCACCAGCTCTCCCTGTGGTCCCTGGTTAGCGAGGTTTCACTAATTTTCCAATTACCCTCTTCTGGAATTTTCTTTCCCCATCTTCTCTCACAGTTGTTAAATGTAGTTCCTTAAATGATTCCCTTATCCCATATTAATCCCTGCAGACCTGCTTCCCGGATTAACCATGACTGACACCTACTGATTCCACATGGTTGCCTGTGCCCTGATTTTAGGTGTGGCTCATTTCACATGTAACTTTATAGGTAGGTCTTCTCTATCATCTCAGGTGAAGCGTTTCTTGAGGCCTTAAAAAGGAGAATTACTTTTTCTGGAAGAACTTTGAAAATCTTTTTTTTTTTTGTTTTTGTTTCTTGATGATGCACAGAGGATAGCCAAGATGATACTTAACACCTCTCTTTATACTTTCATATGAATAAGTTAAAAAAAAAATCGCTAACCAAGGAGCACTAAATCAGAGAAGACAGCTCAGGAGCAATAGGTTCTCGGGAGAAGGAGGAAAAAAGCTATTAGAGAACATAATAGGATAATAATCAATGAAAATAGTTTTGTACCTAGAAGCTAATCATTGCATTGAGTCAGCCTCTCATCTTTGCCTTTAACCACTTTTTTCGGTTAACCTTTCAAATCAACCAAATGTGAGTTTAAAGTAACCAGAAGACAGGATTCTCTCTCTCTCTTTTTCTATTTTAATTGATGTAAAATCTGGCCAGAAAAACGAGGCCATTTTTACATTTTCACATGAAATAGTGTGTTTTGTATTTTAGGAGTCTTCTTGTACCTTAAACTTAAATATAACACTGAAATAAAAGTAGGCAATACTTTCCCTTCTTTATACTTTAGACTATTTAACATGTAGTCAACTATCAATTGCCTCTGGAATTCATTCAAATTTCCAAAAATTGTTTCTACCCTGACCAGAGTATTAAAAATTCTACCTCTTCAGATATGTTTGCTTTATTTATTTATCTACTTTGTTAATCCTCACCTGAGGATTTTTTCCCATTGATTTTTAGAGAGAGCAGAAGGGAGAGAGAGGGAAAGAGAAAGAGAGAAACATAGATGTGAGAGAGACACAGACTGGTTGCCTCCCGCACAACCCCAACTGGGGCTGGGGATGCAATCTACAATCCTTCTGTCCTTAGGCTGATGCGCTAACCAGTGAGCAAACTCACCAGAACTTGATTTCATTTTTTTACAATAAGTCCTAATATTTTTGAGCTAGCCCTTGTCTAGTACAGACCATTGCCATGGAAGTCATAAATGTTAACATTTCCCAGATCTTTATATTGGAATAATACAGACTGTGTGAATCTCATCACTTGTCAGTGAAGGCATACATTGTTCGTGGCACTGAAGGAGTTTCTGGAACACTCCTCTCTCTCTGCTAGAGTCAGAGCTCCAGGAAGGCAGAGATTTTGATTTGCTCACAGTCGTATCCCCAGTGCCCAAATAGTTCTTGGAATGCAGTAGGTACTCAATCAAGATGTCCTTACTTGTTTGTCATACTTGCTTTATACTCATAGTCAGCCTTAAACACAGATGTTTACAACTTATTGAAGGGAATCAGGACAAGCTTCATGGAGGAAGAAATGTTAGAGGATGCAAATCTAATCTGATTTGCATGATTCAATGTGTGTTCTGTACCTGAATTATAAATGCGTTTGCATATCCACGGTGGTAGAGGTGAGTAACTGCCCCTCTCCTCCTGTATCCATGTCTTATTCCCTCAGATTTGTGAATGTTATGTTATATGGCAAGAGGATTTTTGTAGATGTGATAAACTGAAGATCCTGAGATGAGATTATCTGGAATTATCCAAGTGAGCCTGCTGCAATCATAAGGTCCTTAAAGGACAGGCAGGAGATCAGTGTGCATGGTAGGAGATGAGGGCTGGAAGCGAGTGTTTGAAGTGATGCACCTACAAGCCAAGCAGTGTGGCAGCATCTGAAAGCTGGGAGATGCTGGGAACAGGATTAACTCCTGGAGCCTCTCAGAAGAACCAGCTCTGTGGACATCTTGATTTTAATCCACTTTCACTCTTTTAAGACTTCCAACCTCCAGAACTATAAGAGAATCCATTTGTGCTGTTTTAAGCCACTAACTCTATGGTACTTGTTACAATAGCAGAAAGAAAGTTAATACACGGATAGTGTTTTCTGGTGTGTGTCAAATGGTTTCTTTATTGTAGACGTGATCTCTGTAACCTTTTGTCTGTCCTTAGGTTTGCAAGTGAAATGAAATTTTATAAACTTAATAATTAATTCATTGCTGTTTTTCCTACCAGCATCTTTGTTCCTTGTTTTGAAATCCCTTAAAGTTTAATAAACACAATTCCACTATAAATTGATTATAGTTTACTCAGAAAACTTAGAACACAACTGGGTGATTTTCATTCAGGGAAACATCTCTTCACATGTTTACTAACTGCTTTCATGACGACTTTCCATTTATTATCTCATTTATTCCTTACAACCCTTTAAATGTAGGCATTAAACTTCTCATTTCTCAGATGAGGAAACCACTTTAGAGATATTAATTTATCTTACTCAAAGTAAAACTGGGTGAAATTAGTGGGTATCAGACAAGATATAAGAACTCAGATCTGTTTGCTTCTAAAGGATGTGTTTTTACTGAATTACTTTATTCTGAGTCTACTGGTAAAAAATAACTTAAATCAGTAAGAAGAACTCTAACATGTTATCGTTTGTAATTGAAATCTGAATTCTCCTTCATAGGAGAGGACAACCTGTCTCCTACCCATCAGACTGAGCTAGATTCAGGGCAAGAGTCAACAATTCCTGGGAGTAGTCAAGTCAGAACAGAGAGTTGATAAGGAACAAAAGACGTAAGCTATGAAGATAAACATTTTTGCCCATCAGATGGACAAATAAACAAATAAAAATAAACAAATCCCTTGATGTCAACGCTTTGAAAGAAAAGGACAGTGTAAATTGATAAACGTCTTAGTGGCCACATATCAAAATGGAAAATGTACATACTTTGATCCAACAACTTTCCTGCTAGGATTTTTTGGGGGTCTTGCAAGAGCAGAGGAGCACACAGTCTAAGACTAATTTTTCTCGACAACGGCGTCCAATCCCATCTGCGTACTCCTGCTGATCTGCCTTGAATCAGGTTTTCCAGCCTGGCTGATGGGAGCAGGCACTCTTCCTGGCCCCGTGAGGGCACCAAATGCTGATCCCCTGAATCCTTTCTGATGATTCTTTTCTCAGCCTCAGCCTCTTTCTTTCTGCAGGAGCTGATCCCCACTCAGCAGCATACTTGAGGGGGACCTTCTGCAGGTTCCCACATTTTTCTCTCTGGGTCCCTTCCTTCTCCAGTTCTCTACCTTGCCAATTCTTAATCTCCCGAGTCTTGCTCCCATGACCTCACCTCAGGAAGACCTCATCCTCAGGTTGGGCCTTGCTGAGTGTCCCTTTCCTACACCAGGACCTGGAGATTCTCTGAGAGCAGTAAACTGGAACAGTCATCATGTTATATATTTCTTATTTCTTAGGGATCACTGTCCTTCATTGTCTCATGTTCAGCATCATTAAAACGACTGTTCCAAATATTTGGTCTGGAATGCTTCATGAAGGCAGGAGGGTAAATCTGAAATGTTACTCCATCTTGGCCAGAGGTGGAAGACAATAGCTTTTAAAAGAAAGATAAATATACAGAAGATATTTTTTAACCAAGTTTACTGGAAACAGCTAGTAAGTGACAAAAACTATTTTGCAGCCATTTACTCTTTTACGGTTGCCTGGGTGACCCGTAAAGTTCTGGGGCAGAACTTTAATCTATTTGTGAAAGGGACATTTATAGGGTGTCAGGATATGGGTGGGATGATGTGGGCCATTGTGATCCCTCCTTGGTGTGCTTTACCTTCTAAACGAGCACTTCTAGATGAGAGTCAAGGTGCTGACCTTGTGCGAAGGTGCTGACACTGGGTTCAGTTCAGTCACTTTAGGGGCATTTTGTATTTTTCTCATTTCAGTATAACCACTGATACCTAAGACCCTTTAAACAAACCCTGGCTCCCTCAGGTGTATACCTGATCCTTCTCATAGGCCATTTGACATAATCATTTCCTTTCAGGGCTGTTTTGTTTAGTCTTATCTCCATATAAACAGACCTGGTCACTAACTCTTAGTACCTGTCTCATATCATCTTGAATCTCAGAACAAGCCCAAATTCCTGGACAAGTTGAATATAATATTTTATATATTTAAAAAAATGTTTTTATTGATTTTTTAGACAGAGAGGAAGAGAGAGAGTGAGCTAGAAACATGGAAGTGAAAGAAACATCGATCGGCTGCCTCCTGCACACCCCCCACTGGGGATCGAGCCTGCAACCTGGGCAGATGCTCAGGAATCAAACCTGGACCTCTCGGTCCACAGGATGATGCTCAATCCACTGAGCCACATTGGCTGGACATATTTTATATATTTTATTCTCCTGTCTCCACTTTTTCTGGTAAGATTCATTTAAATTTCAGCTAGAATTCGTGTCAGATACAAGCAGCATGCATATCCCACTAAAAGTCAAAGATAATTTCCCATCATTTTTTCTCTTTGAAATTTCCTGCCTTCTATTTCTTCCCCTGAAGGTAGAAAGTAAGTTTTCTGTGTAAAATATTAGTTTGCCTTGCTATCGTGTGACTTTAAACCAAATCTAGTTTTCATCTTTTACTGTTTCTAACATATTGCAAAAATTATATTACATTTTTAAAGTTTTTCCAAGTTCTTTTCAGATGTGACACAGTTTTCTCTGTCATGGACTGATGAAGCTAAGCTTCCCATTTGGTTTGTGAAATTTATTTAAGTTTGTATTATGAGAAACATGTAAACAAATCTCTTAATTTTATTAGTGACCTAGAAAATTTAAAAAAATCTTGTTAACTTATAAAAGCCCTTTTGGGATTGTTTCTACAAAATAAGAAGCTTTGCTCCTCCAAAGAAATAATAAACTGCCTTCCAGTAAGTGGCAAATGTGTATAAACAAATCTAGTGAGGAATTCTCTTGGCAGGGTTTGCTCAGATTTTTATCTGGACAATTTTCTTTTATTTCCACATGACAAACATATTCTAGTGGAAGCTAAACAAACACTTAAGGTGAAATAAACTGAAGGAAACCCTGGTAGGACAGCATTTCTTTACTCTCCCGTGACACCTCACAGTTGCAAGATAATCTCTCTTAATAGTTTACTTTTTATGTGAGGACACCCTTTGGATGTCCAAGCCCAATTACAGGAATGAAACTTCTTAGAACGGATTCATTGAAGACACATACAATTGCATTTCTTATAAACAAATACTAGTTAGGATAAAGTTCCAACTTTGTTTTTGAAAAAGCCGACTTTATATCACTCTAGTTCTTGCAATCTGCTCCCCAGACACTTCCTTATTATTTTAGTGATTGTCTGCCCCAAAACCATTTGACCAGTGAGCGGAACATTTTTCTGCTGGTCCTCAGATGTTTTCAGATAAAAATTACTTGTTGTCCTGAAATTTATGAGTCTTGATTCCTCCAAGTAATTTATCTTAGACAGAGAACCAGGTTTCTTACCAGAAGTATGTAAGTAGTTAAATACATTTAGAGATGGTTCCTTAATAAGGGTGTTACAATGAGGTGGCCCTAACTGGCTCCAGCTCCAACTGGAGCCCTCGCCATGGGTGCCCTGATCTCCAACCGCCCCCTGCTTACTGGGCCAGGGCACCTGCCAGCCAGGAGTCCCGGTTCTCCTCCCTCCTCTACGTCTATACCTCCTCCAGTTTCCCTATTTTAATCTTTCATGAAAATGAGAAACCTATAAACGTCTAGATTTGAATTGAAGTTATCTGTCAACCAGTATGGCATATGAATTCTGAATTAATTTGCTTAGACGAGGTTCCTCTTGCCCTTTTAGCTGTGTGCTCAGTTTGAGAAGGTTTCACCAGCACTAGACCCATGTGCCTCAGCAAAGGAGCCAAGAGAACATGACCATTTCTTGTTATTTAGAGCTACATAAAGTATTCCAGAATTTTTTTCATCTTATATATATTTTTTAAATTAATTAATTAATTTTTAAAATATGTTTTCATTGATTTTTTTAGAGAGGAAGGGAGAGATAGAAACATCAATGCGAGAGAAAGGTCGATGGGCTGCCTCCTTGCACACCCCCGACTGGGGATCGAGCCCACAACCCAGGCATATGCCCTGACCAGGAATTGAACTGGGACCTCTCAGTCCATGGGATGACACTCAATCCACTGAGCCACACTGGCTGGGCTTATGACATATTTTTAAATGTCTAATCGTTTCACTCAAAGTAATATACCTTTATTTCTGTAACAATGCACGCATTTGTTTCAATATACTCACAAACTTCTGCTGATAATAAAAGTATGAAGAGTGCTGTTTTAGTCAGCTTGGGCTGCCATAACAGAGTACCATACACTGTGTGGCTTAGCAGCAGAAATGTATTTCTCCCAGTTCTGAGGGCTAGAGGTCCCAGATCACTTTGCCAGCATGGCAGTTTCCGGCAAGGACTCTTTCACTGGTTTGTAGATGGCCGCTTTTTCCAGAGAGAAGGTGGGGGCCGTGAGGAATGAGAGAAGGCACGCTCTTTGGTGTCTCTTCTTACAAGGGCACTAATCCCATCATGAGGGCCCCATTCTCATGACCTCGTCTAAACCTAATTGTCTGCCACAGGTCTCATCTCTAAATTGCACCTCATTGGGAATTAAGGCTTCAACATATAAATCTGGGGGAATACTACTCAGTCCATAGCAAGGGTCTACATTACTTTCTTAGAGTTCCCTTCTTACAGAAAATAATGTCAGTTCAAAGACTTCTGCCACCTTAAGAAGAATTTAAGAATCCAATAATTTTACTTAAATTAAAAAAAAAAAAAGGAAAGGTAATTTTGCTCTCCCATTGTTATTTCCGTGAAAGAATTTCCCTTTATTCTAGTGCTATTACATATAATGGGTCGGAGGTAAAAACATTTAGAGGAGGCCTTTCTTAGAATTAAATTTGTTTTTATATAAAGTTTTATGATTTAAATCTTTTTGTTTTTATCTTTTACAGCACACCACATAAAGAGATATGCCTTTCAAAGAGCAACTGGTCTCAGTAGTTCCTTTGGACAAAGCAATCTGGGAAAATGTCATATACTAATGTGACTTCACAAAAAGGGATATTACATAAAAACGACGAGGTGCCTGAAGATATAATCACATTGGGGAGGACAACGGAGGAGCGGAGAACAGTGACAATCAGAGGGTGGGCAGGATGTGCAGTAAATGGTAACATTAGTTATCACAACTTAACGTGTCAGACATTTCCTTAAAAATCTCCTCCCTCTTCTCCCCTAAGCTTCCCTTCCTTCTGAAGTTTTTATTTTTATTTATTTTTTTATCCTCACCCGAGGACATTTCTGCATTTATCTTCAGATAGAGTGGGAGGGAGGGAGGGAGGAAGAGAGAGAGAAACATCGACGTGAGAGACACATGGAGTGGTTGCCACCCACACAACCCCCACCGGGGCCGGGGACAAACTGCATCCGAGGTACCAGGTATGTGCCCTTAGCAGGAACCCAACTCAGGCCTCTCTGGTCTGTGGGCTGACACTCTAACCCAGCGGTTCATGACCCCTTTGGGGGTCAAACGACCCTTTCACAGGGGTCGCCTAAGACTATCAAAAAACACATATTTCCGATGGTCTTAGGAACCGAGACACCGCTCCTCTATCCATCTCCAGGCGGGTCCGCCCACATGCAGATGTGCCCACATACAACATGAGGAGCTGTATTAAAGGGTCGGGCATTAGGGAGGTTGAGAACCACTGTTTTAACTGCTGAGCCAAACCAGCCAGGGCCCTTCTAAAGTTTTTAATATAATTCATTCCAATTCTGTTAGAATGTAATGTGAAACTAAAAAATAACAGTTTAGCCCTGGCCGGTTTGGTTCAGTGGTTAGAGTGTCAACCTGTGGTCCCAAGACCTGGGTTCGGTTCCTGCTAAGGGCATGCACCTCGGTTGCAGTTTGTCCCCGGCCCTGGTTGGTTGTGTGGGTGGCAGCCACTCGATGTGTCCCTTTCACGTAAATGTTTCTCTCTCTCTGTCTCTCTCTCTTCCTCTCTCTCCCTCCCACTCTACCTAAACAAAAAAATGGAAAAATGTCCTCAGGTGAAGATAATAAAATAAATTAAAAAAAACGGTTTAGGTATGATGCAAACCTTGCATTTGCATCATTCTATATTACCTTCCTAGCAACCACTTTAGGGATGATTACACGAAAGCTCAAAAAGTCCAGCAACTGACCTACATTCACAGAGTTCATATGTGTTTGAGATGGACTACAGCTCAGGTGTTTGACTCTGAAGCCCATGCTTTTAACCAGTATGTTGGAGTTGATTCATTCAAATATAAACTTATTATTCAGGGGCAATCCTCAGATATTCAGGTAGAATTTGGTTTGTATTGGGCCCTCCTCTCATGTGAATCGACTACCCTCATTCTTAGTTATTGGCTGGCTCCATCTCAAGCAGCCTGGTCAAAGAAGCCCATGTGGTTTTTCCCTGTGAGAACCTGGTTGGTTACGCTGTTTCTCTATCCAGATGAATTCTAGTTTTTCACCCATAGGGTTGGCTACAAACAGCAAATTTGAAACCATGCGATATTAAGTATCAAAAGGCAAGTGGTTCTACTTGTAATGACTTGGAAACTGTTCTGGAACATACCTCCAAATGACTAAAAATCTTGACTGTGATAGCATGGAAAATTTAAGGCATAAATAAAGGCTGATTTTAATATTTACTGCATGAGTCAGAATGTGGAGTACGACTCTCCTGGTGTCTCAGAATTGTGGCTGAAACCCAAAGCTGAAGACACAAGGCGTTAAGTATTCCAAAGCCTTGAAGAGCCGCCAGGGCCTATTAAGTAGCATTTGTCCCCCCCCTCCCCGCAGCCACTAGTCACCATCTCACTTCCACTCCCCACACTCCATTTCCTTCTGTTTTCCTAGAACTTGAGGGAAGAAGAACATTCACAACTTGTGGCTGGAGGTTCCTCCCTCCTTGCCCTTGGAGGAGGAGAGTGGCACTTTTATGACCATGGAGCCAAGTGAGTCAGCTTCCACACAACCTTCATGGAATTGGGGGTGTGCTAAAAAAGGGGAGAATAACATCGTTGTCTCTGGATATTTGCTTCATGCAGAATCTGAAGACTTATTCTGTTCTAAAAATATAGTATTCTTTTGACGGGTATCAGAATATGCCACCCTAAAACATGTCACTTTGGCATAAGGATTACTTTGAGCTAAAGGCAGACCAATGAATTTGAGAATCAGTAGATGCTGGGAGAATTTTCTGCCCTCCCTTTATCTGCCTAGGAACAGGGCACAAATTTCCCTTGATTTCCACCTCCAACCAGGGTGAGAACAGCATCTTATCACTGCTGATGGGGAGTGGACACCAAGATGAGTTTGCATAAATAGATCTTACTGAATAGCCCTTATTTTCCACTAGTTATCCCATATATTTTTAAATCATTTCCCTACAATTTATCATCTCTCATTTTCCCTGCATGTATACACTTCTCTGAATTTCACTTCTTTTCTGTGAACTCCTGTATATGTAAACAGTAATAAAAATTGTCCTTTCTCTTGTTAAATCTGTCTTTGCTAGCCCCTCCCCCTCCCAGCAATTCACCGAAGCAGGTAGAGGAAAAGCTTTTCCTTCCTGACACTTCTCTCTTCTGTTCTTCCTCACTGTGGGAAAGAAAGGAAGTGCTCGACTGTGTCTCCTGATGCTTGAAGAAGCCTCGTGATGAGGCTGAAGGAGACAAGTTCCCCTTTGGATGAGCCCTGGGAGACTGGGAGGATTTCAGAGGCAGAAAGACCCAGAGTGAAACTAGATGTACAGCACTTAGGTAGAAGCTGTCACCTTTGGAGAGGACACCAGAACTCGTTGGAGTCAGCGTAAACTAGAAGTAAACCAGGGACTCCTCCCCCCAACATCATGGAGGCACTCACAAAAGGAGAATGTTGATGTCCCCATTCCCATTTTGTCCCCAAATCCAGAGTAGCAGATTATTTAGAGAAGGATGAAGAAGAGATGTCTCACAGACAAACCACACACTCTTCTCCACTTTAAACACTAAATCTTGCTTGGGGTGGGAAAACAGTGTGAGAGAGGACAAGAGCTTTATTTAAGTGTGAGATTCAAGTTTTTTAAAAAATGAATAGTACCAAGTCCTAAATACTGGGGAAAAGACTGTTCTAGTAACTGAAAATAATGGTGGAACCAATTTAAGACATTGTTAAGGTAGCAATCACCCAGCTGCAGATGCAGATTTGATCCAGTGTTGCTAGTGGGCACAGCTGAAAGAAGTCATTTTATAATTAAACTCCAACCAATTGAGACCCTTTATCAGCAGGTATATTTATAAGCAAACTGTTTCCTCCAGCAAGTTTCCATGCAATTATCTTTATGGGCAAGGGCTTCAACTGTTTTTATTTTTTATTTTTTGTTTTTTTTTTTTTGTTTTTTTATCCTCACCCGAGGACATTTTTCCATTTTTTGCTCAGGTAGAGTGGGAGGGAGAGAGAGGAACAGAGAGAGAGAGAGAAACATCGATGTGAAAGGGACACATCGAGTGGCTGCCACCCGCACAACCGACCAGGGCCGGGGACAAACTGCAACCGAGGTACGTGCCCTTAGCGGGAACCGAACCCGGGTCTCTCAGGACCGCAGGCTGACGCTCTAACCGCTGAGCCAAACCGGCCAGGGCTAACTGTTTTTAATGTCTAGACCACATCCATCCAATAGGACTTTCTGTAATGAAAATGTACAATATATGTGCAGACCAATGCAGAATCCAGTAGACATATATGGCCATTGAGCATTTGATAGGTGGCTTATAAAACCTAGGATGTAAACTTTTAAATTTATTTCATTGTTATTTAAATTTAAGTATAATTAGTACCATACAGCTAGTAGCAAAGGTAGCTATTTGAAGAACTGCTCTGTTTATGTGGAGATTAGGAGAAATGTTCTCAAACCTGTGGGGTACCATCTGCCTATGGGTTTATGTAGTTATAAACCAGGGGAATAAAGTGCAATGTTCTGTGCAGCAAAAACCTCACTTGCAACGAGTTTCTCACTGCACCTTTCCAATATGACAGAGCCTGCCTCTAAGGCAGTGGGTGTTGTTATGCTTAAACCTCTACCAGCTAGTAAGAGACCTGAAGAGACTGTCTTATTTAGATTTTTATTCCTTATGGTGCCTAGGATAGTGCTTTGCACCTTGTTGATATATAATAAATGTTGGCTCTTGGGTAGGGGAAAGTAAAAATATCTTGCCTATTACAAAAATCTTGGTCTGTGGCCCTCCAAACTCAACGTACCCAGCAAAATCTTATTACTACATATTTAATTTCAAGGGGGAAGAGGCAATTAGGGAAAAAGTTGTTGAAAAAGGCTCCTTACGGGGTGACAATGAACATGTTGAGATATACCACTCTACATAAAAAAGTATTTAACAGTATCTGTACATCTTCCTCCTCACTACAACCTGTATCTCTTCAGTGGGCTTGAACTATTTCCGTTTTTGTGTAACATAGTACTGTGTTCATTGTTTACAGAAATGAAATCCATAAGCTGTTTTAAGGTATGGTCCATGGCTTATTCATGGTTCTATTTCTCACATGTAGCATAGTTTCCACATGGTCTAAAAAAACTCCTATTGACCTTAATTTTCAACTCAAATTCCATGTCTTACAGGCCTCGATGTGTGGCTGTTCCTTTTCCCCAGTTTAGCTACCTGAATACCTGGTGGCAGGTCCCTTGGAGGAAGGATTGGAGGGATCATTACCATGTATCTGCTGTGATGGCGCAGGGTCCTTACTCATGGTGTTTTAGCCTGTTTGGCCTTCGGTCAGTGAGTTCCAGATAGGAAAACTGGCTTATGTTCTGAAACTGAGCAATAGATCCCGATTTTTAATTGGGGCAGCTGCCCTCAGCTTTTCAATCATTCACCCTTAATTGTAATTGTATAAATCTGCAGTGTCCAATATGGTAGTCACATACGGCTTTCCAGTTTTAAATGAGTTCAAATCAAATATAAACCAATTACATTCCTTAGTCACACTAACCACACCTCCAGGATCACTCATTTTGAGAATCACTGTGTTAAATTACTGGCTAATAGTGAAATTTCAAACTTGCAAAGCTGCGGGAATTCCCTGTTTGTTCTCAACTTTCGAATGGCAAAGAAAAGATTTCTACCCTCTGCCCCAAACGGAACCTGCCTGGTGGCAGCAGAGCATGGGTTTGCAACCGCCAGGCTGGGGGCAGGAGGGAAGCTGTTCTAGGTGTCCCCTGCCACACACTCCTGCTGCCCTAGCCCTCTGTCCAGTGTAAATGCTCTTCAATTTGTTGTCGTGTGCCTCTGGCAATTTCCAATTCCCCAAATTAGTTGCTTTCCCTGGTTTTATATTATTCTTTGGGGCGAGAGAGCGAAATCACTGACCTCCTCATGCTCCTCACCCCTCGCCCCCAATCAGAATTCCCTCCAAGGATTTGCTTTTTAGTTGGTATAGCCATTAACATGTAATTAATTCTTAGTAAACACTGGCTGACAATGCCCTTCATAGAAGTATTAATAAAGTGCCTAGTAGGTATATAAAGTGAAATCAGATCACTTTTCTGGCAAAAGATTTTATTTATTTATTTATTTATTATTATTTTTTTAATTCCTCACCTGAGGATATTTTTCTACTTATTATCAGATAGAGTGGGAGGGAGGGAAAGAGAGAGAGACAGAGAGAAACATCAATGTGATAGAACCACATCGACTGGTCGCCTCCCGCACGACCCCACGAGGGCCTGGGATGACCTGAAATGAGGTATGTGCCCTTGACTGGAATTGAACCCGCGACTCATTGGTCTGTGAGCCGACGCTCTGACTGCTGAGCCAAACTGGCCAGGGCCTGGCAAAAGCTTTTAAAACCCAACTTATCTTTCTCAGGTTAGGATGTCCGTGTTCTGTCCATGGTCTCTACCAGGCTCTACATGACCTGCACCCCCCACCCCACTTCTGACCACATTTCCGACAACCATGTATATCACTCTCTTGTATATCCTAGATTTTCAAAGTGCATTTATTGAATAAGTCGAATAAATGAACGCGCATCGTACTTAGCAAGGTGAAGAGAAACACCACGGAACTGAAGGAGGGAGCCATAAAAAAGATAAATTGAATCTCTACTCTCCCTCACCATAACTCTTCCCCAGGTAAAAAGGTTTCTATTGGGGATAATGGTTATATTTATAGGATTTCTCTCCTTGTCTCTTACAATTCACTACAGATGTGGATTGTCACTTAATGGAATGAGGGAGAAGTCAACCTGAAAAGAAAAGTGAAAGATTTTGTCATGAGGAAAGTTGCTTTGTCTATGAATTTCAGGAAAAACTAATGCCTGCACCTTGAACCTGAGATAGTCTCATTGCTACTGTCATGTGCTATGAAACCAATAAATACTTCCAAGTTCTGCAATCCATAGCAGCCTCTGCTTAATTCTATTACCTAATAGGTCCCACAGAGCCCTTGGCTTCTGAGGGGGTGGGTTTGATGATAATAATAATGATGATGATGATGAAATGTTCATAATAATTAACATTTCATAATAATATTTATTTGAAATTACTATGTGGCAGACATTTTTAAAAGCATTGTACATGTATTATTTGATCGTTCTAACAACTCTATGATGCAATTGCTATCGTTATGCTTACTTTCTTTAGGAAAAAACTGAAGCACAGAGAAGTTATTTAATTGGTAGGAGATCATAAAAGTTAAGGTCTAAAATGAGTGACACAAGAATTTAGTGCTACTGAACACAGAGGAGGTTATCTGAACAATAACACCATTACCTTCCTTGCCCCACCCCAGGCAAACTTCCGGTTTGCTATACTAAAGCCATACAGCTGTGGTCCAGAGCCTCAGGGACTTCCTCTAGACCAATGGACTATTTTTGTCTCCCAAGGGATGTTTGGCAATGTTTGATGATAATTTTGATCGCCATACATTGTAGTAGGTAGAGGCCAGAGATGCTGCTAAACATTCTATAGTGCACAGGACAGCTTCCCACAACAGAGGGTTATCTGGTCCCAAACGCCAATAGTGCTAGGTGAGAAACTCTGCTCATCCCTAATTTCTGTGCCACGTCCTTTTCTTGCTTTCTCTCTGTGGCCATCCTTCAGACTGCTGCATCAGTAACCATCAACTTTTGCTTGATTATAACATTGTAAAGATTAGGCTAGTTCTGGTTGTAGGAAACAGGAATGGCAGCTCAATGGGGCTTGAAGAAAAAGGAAAATTATCACACATACCCATGACACTATAGGTAAGGAAAGGATGATATGATCAGAAATGAGGGAAGATTTATTTTCTCTGTGACGAACTCTGCTTTTCCCTTGTGCATTGCCAACTTGGTCCTTAGGCTTGCTTCTTTCATGGTTGCAAGATGCAACCAGCAACAAAAGGGGCATACCTTCATTACTCATACGCAGTAGAGAAAATAGAAAACTCTCCTCTCAAACCATGGAGTATGTCCTTTCCTTCACTCTGATTGGGCCCGAGGCACGCCCAAACCTGGATCAAGAATATTTGAGGGGGAATGTCATGTCCAGATTGGCCTACTATTAAGGATCTATCACTAGAACTCAGCCTCGGGTGGGCAATTAAAATAAGAGTGAGGAAAGAGGAACGAGGGGAACAGATGTTGGACAGGCCACCAACTGAACCCACCATACCCCTGCCTACTGTCTTGAAGATGTTTCTTTGTTCTATTCCTTGCAGCTAATGGGCTAGTCCCACCATCCCTCCCTGTCTTCACCCCTAGTTTCTGGAATCACAACACAAATATCGTATGTATGTATGTATGTATGTATGTATGTATGTATGTATGTGCTCCTAGCGGGAACCCAACCCGGGACTCTCTGGTCCACAGGCCGATGCTCCAACCGCTGAGCCAAACTGGCCAGGGTGATATCTCATTTTTTTAAAAAAATATTTTTTTGATTATTTTAGAGCGAGAGGAAGAAAGAGGGAAAGATAGAAACATCTATGAGAGAGAACATAAACTGGTCGCCTCCTGCATGCCCCCCACTGGAGATTTGGCCCACAACCTTGGCATGTGCCCTGCCCAGGAATCGAACCGGTGACCTCTTAAGAGCATGGGTTGATGCTCAACCACTGAGCCACACTGGCTGGGCGAGATATCTCATTTTTTAACACATCCAGACAAAATCACTGAGAATGAAATTAATATGAAACTCTCAGAGGATGTGAGACTTGAATTGGGCCTTGAAGGGTATCAAAGATTTAGGTGGGCAGCTTTCCTTTTTAGTGCAAAAGATTGTAAGACAAAAGGATTAGAAAGAGGAGAACTGGGGTTTTAAAGAATTACAGCATATATAAAGTCCTTTTAGAAGAAAGGATTTTTATTTTCTCTCATAGATCAGGACAACAGATTTATTGTAAAAATAACCTAATTTTTAATTATTTATTTATCCTCACCTGAGGACATTTTTTGCATTTATCTTCAGATAGAGTGGGAAGGAGAAAGGGAGGAAGAGAGAGAAACATTAATGTGAGAGGGACACATCAAGTGGTTGCCACCCACACAACCCCAACTGGGGCCGGGGACAAATTGCAACTGAGGTACATGCCCTTAGCGGAAACCGAACCCAGGACTATCTGGTCTGCGGGCTGACGCTCTAACCGCTGAGCCAAACTGGCCAGGGCAATAACCTAAGTTTTTAAATAGTTGCATTAAATATTACCATAAAATGTTCTTCTCAAACTCAACTGAATTTACTGTCCTTGGCATCAGCCTCCAATTATTCCAAGATGCCCACTACCCCTCAGGTTGGGCCCACCTCCAGCGACTCCTAGAATATCTGACACACCATAGAAGAGAAAAAGGTAAAAGTAGAAAGCCACACTTCATTTGTAGTTGAACATCTTACCATAACAGCACACAGCTTTTCTGGGTGACTGATAAAAGAGAACCCTTTATTTAAAGCTGTGGATTCTGCCCTGGCTGGTTTGGCTCAGTGGTTAGAGTGTCAGTCCACGGACAAGTGAGTCGCGTTCGATTCCGGTCAAGGGCACGTACCTCGGTTGTGATTTATTCCCAGCCCTGGTTGGGGTCACGCAGGAGACAGCCACTCAATGTGTCCCTTTCACGTCGATGTTTCTCTCTCTTCCTCTCTCTCCCTCCCACTCTATCTGAACAAAAATGGAGAAATATCCTCGGGTGAGGATTAAAAATAAATAAAGCTGCGAATTCAGAGAAGTTTGTTTAAAAATTAGTTTCATTGCCTTATAGAAACACCTCTATGAACTTTCCACACAGGCGTATGTAAGTGCGGGGCTCAGCAGCAGTTAACTAAGGTGATCAAACAATGACCAATTGTTTAGCATTAAGAAATGTATTTTATTTTAGGATCTCTTTAGTGATGAGCTTGACTTTTTTTCTCTGCTTGGACCAGAGCTCCCTCCTGTTCTCTTCCAGAACGTTTTCTTCCTCATTATATAGAACTGTGTGTCACATTCCGGGTAGGAGGCCCCTGGCTTTCCCTAGGAATATAGCCAACAGCACTCGGACTCTACAGAGCGGCCACCTGGACCACGTGGAAGAGTAAAAAGACACAGAAACAACACAAAGCATGTAAGGCCATAAACTTTTAAAATGAGCTTAATGGGTAAATAATGTGTAGCTCATCAACAGAGAGATAAATCATGAAGACAGAGTACGTCCTGGTGGTTTGAGGTCTGTCCAGCGGATTCCTATTATTTCAGGGTAGAATCACTGTGGGTCAGTTCTCCAAAGGTTCATCTTCTTATTGTTAAAGTATATAAGATGGGAACCGAAAGAAATAAAGCAGTTTTGGGAGAGCCAAAAATGACTGGAACAATGAAGATACAGAAAGCTGGATAGTTTAATTATCATGGGTCTTTTGTTTGGGAAATTGGTCTATTGTCTGCTATTTGGAGAAAAGGGAGTATGTGTGAGTGTGTGTGTGTTCCCTGTGGTTTGTAATAGCTTTGGGAAGCAAGAGTGTCTGGAAACATTGCTGGTAGATCTTTTCTTTCACCTGCTTGCTTGGTGTTGGCAGTCACTTTACCGAGGCAGGTAAGAGGTGTGGATGCTGCAAAGTCAAGGCTTCCTTGGGAGACTCTGCAGGTTCTGGAGATTGGGTGAGCTTCCACCAGAAGAAAGGTGTCTGTGTGTACATGTGTGTGCACGTGGTGTTATACTAGTCCAGTGCTGCTATACAAAACTTTCTTTGATGATAGAAATTTACTGTATCTGTACCGTTTGGTGCAGTAGCTACTGACCACAGGTGGCTACTGAACACTTGAAAGGTGGCTAGTATGAGCAAAGAACAAATCTTTAATTTTTTAATAGCCACATATGAAAAGTGGCTACTATACTGAATATGTTGGCTCTTATCAATTGGAGCACAAATTCTGGGCATCTTATCTTCCTATGATTCCTACTTGAGAAATAACCCCTCAGGGTTAAATACCTGGGATGGGGAGAGCTCATGTCCGTGGCAGAGCTACGTTGATTATTCTTTAGTTTCAATTGTGAAAGAAGTAGGAGTAATTAAGCTGTCCCACCAGCTACATGATGATTAGGTAGGAAGGAGGTGACAGACACCATTCTGAGATATACTAGTTACTTTTTCTGAGGGCAACTCGTCAGTGACATAATCAAACCTAGAATAGAAGTTGGGGAACTGTGTATGAGAACTCAAGGACCCCAAAATAAACCTCAGTTTGCCGGACTCAGAATTCCTCAAACTTTGTTTGGCTGCAGAACTCGTCTCGGAGTGTTCACGTGTACTGGCTGCGGGCAGCCACAGAGATGGTATGCTGTGGAGCAGGCTTCGGGAAAGACTGCTCTATAGAATGATTTGTTCCTGCTGTAAGTCGTGTTTCCAGTGATTCTGTTAATGGGTTTCTCTGCTACTTTCTTTTTTGCCTTCTTCCTTTCTATGTAGTTGGGACTATGTCAAGCGCACCCTGGGCCTTGGTGAGAGGGTTTGTGCCACAGGAATTGGGGTATTGCTCATACGGTTACTTGTGACTTCAGTATCTGTTTGAGCCCCATCTAATATGTATGCATTCTCCACCTGGTGATGGATGGCTGCTGGGAACGTCCAGTTATGTGGCTCAGTGAGTCATACAGCATCTGGTCCATGATGGGCTCAGCTAACCTGGTGTTTTTTTTTTTTTTTTTTTTAATATTTTTTCTTTATTGATTTGAGAGAGAGAGAGAGAGAGAGAGAGCAAGGGAGAGGGAGAGAGACAGACACATCGATGAGAGAGAACATTGATTGGCTGCCTCCTGCATGCACCCCACTGGGGATTTGGCCCACAACCTGGGCATGTGCACTGACTAGGAATTGAGCCGGCAACCTCTTGGTGCATGGGCCGACACTCAACCACTGAGCCACACTGGCCGGGCTAACTTGGTGTCTTAATAGCGGTTAGTTTTCGAAGATCAAGGATTTCTAATGTTCATTCATTTCACTTAGAAACTAAATGGGAAGAGAGCAAGTGATGCTTTTAAAGCACACATCACCAAAGATGCCTGCAAAGTCAACTTCTGTACTTTGCAATCATTTATTATTTCACAGTATATTTAACTAAATGGAGCATCGTTTTTCTTATTCAGCGTTTCTATTGATATCCACTATACTTTCCCATTAGTCTATGCACTTGGTTTATATTCACACATGCAGAGTGGTTTGTCTTTTCACACTTCCTCAGCCAAGCAAAATAAGGGACTATAATTATAGAGAAATGTATTCTTTTTAGAGTCAACATATTTCCTGTGTGATTTTTTTTTGTTGGTGGTGGTGTTCAGAAAATAGATAGCAACTACAAAGTAAGCTAAATTTACTTTTGCCAAATTATTTATCAAAATTTCACAGGCCATTTTGGGCTAAAGAAATGTAAAAATGAACTTCTTGATAACATAATATAGCTTATACCTAAAATAAACATAAAATTTATTAAATTTGAGGGAATTTTAGTACAAGAAAAATATATATTTTTTGTTTGTTTAGTTAAAGCTAAGATTATAGCAGAATCCTCACATATTTTTATATCGCATTATACTTATTGTCAGGACTCCCAGAACAGATTAGGTGATTGTTTTTCCTTTTGGTTCTAACTCTACCTATATTCAGATTAACCAGATGTCTTTTTTTTTTTCCTTTTAAATTATCTTCATTACTTTGTTTCTTACATGTTCTTAAAATGTTAATATAATAGATAAGAATTCATGCTTGTCATAACAACTATAAAAAGATTTTGGATCACCTTATTACTAGAGACAATCATTTTTATTACTGCCAATCTTGAAACTAGACACATTGTGAATTATAATTTTTCTGAAAAGTTAATCTAAATACACTATATCTTGTCTTATTTTATGGGAGTTTGAATCATGTAAATTGACCAAGTAACAAAATATTAGTGAAATACTTCTTCATGAAAAGTGTGAAATAATATTGTAATCTATAGAACATAAAAAACAAAATTTCAAGGCTGGTCTAGCAAGTGACTTGCAAATTGTGTTTACACTACTGCCACATGGTGGCGCCACTCCAGTTGATAGATAGACATGTCAGCATCCTGGGAACCCAGATAGAGTTTATAAGAATTGGGACTTCATTCTGGGGACTGTGGTGACTGCAGTGCTGTTATTTTACTATTTGTTGTTATTATAATTTAAAATATTCTTCAATCACAAAAAAAGCAAACACATATTTAAGTGGTAATACTCTTTTTGCTGAAAATAAACTCTTAAAATCAGTAACTTCAAAATGAAATTTAGAGGTGATAATAAAATGTTATAAAGAATTTCTCATAATTGCCTTTATATACTATGCATGTTTTTAGAAAACTCTGCAAAATATCAGAGATAATATTATAAAGGTTAAAATGAGATGTTAAACAAAATAAAACAAAACAAAAAAGCGTGTTTGTTGTAAATTATTCATTCTAAGTAGGCATGACCCACCATATTCTCAAACTGGGAAATGAGGATTGAATTATCAGCATTTTGAAGTATGCCAAGTCTTAAGCATCTTGGTGCTTGTGTAAAATGCTACTTCCCTAATACCTAAGAGTTTTATGTTTTTATTTAAAATTAAGAAAGTTGTTTTAAACACGAAGATTTGGGGAATAGGAAATTGAAGAGGGAAAGAGAATGGTTTGAGTAAACCAGTATCATGCCCTTCTGCCTTCAAGGCTATCGTTATTGTTTATTTTTCCATTTCTATATCCATTCTGATAAAAAAAAAAAATTGACGGAGATAACAGATCAGTGGACAAGAGTAAGAGAGAGCACTGAAGACAGGAAATAAGAAAACTACCAACCCAGAGTACTTCTGCATTGGAAAGACACAGGAGCTTAAAGAAACTAACAAGACACATTCTCTTTCATCCTTCTCATTCTAAGCCCTACTATCCCACTATCATACCTCTTTTACCAGCTAAGTTCACATCTAGCAAGATTTTAAATGTCAAACCCCATAAATACGTTATTATTGACATATTTCTTCAAAGATATTTTAGCTACCAAAGATGACAAGCATTTTCTCTCAGTATATTCTGACCATATTCATTAGGGACTGACACTCAGGTCCTGTCTGACTACTATAGCACTTGTAAAACACGCATAAGGACCACTAATAAATTTCTGGAGATGATTAATAAACATGAAGATTTTATTTCTTAGATAATAATTTGATACAGTTATAATAACTTAGTTATTAAATATTAGGAAAGGAATAATGGGGAGACTAGCTAATATAGGCATGCCATTTACACAACTTTGCCAGGAAGCTGCAGTAACACTCTCCAGTGCTACGTTGGGGGAAGGGAACATACCTGCTTGTCAGTCACACCTGGAAAGAAGTCAGTGGCCAAAACAGGCATGGCCACAAGGCCAAAAAATCTGAGATACATAAACTTCTGAACAAAGAAAGTTCCTTCTCTTGCCTCTCTTGCTTGCCCTAGCTCCTGGCTCTCCAGTTGCAGGGGGAGTATCCTCCCGCATTTGCCCACGTGGCCCATGGCCATGTGGATGCCACACTGGACCCAACTTCACCATGGAACAGAACTCTGGACATTGGCCCTGCTTCTAGCTCTGCTGAACCCCAGCCACCCCTCTTCCAGGACTGGACTAAGGGAATTGGGACTTTGCAACCTAAGGGACATAACTCCATGAAGATAAAGCCTTTTACCACATCTCTTCTCCCTTGGGGGCCTCTGGCAATGCTTATTCCAGTGGTACCCCAAGAACGCCACTCCCACTGTGACAGAAAAATTGGACCCACTGATTTCTCCAGTAACAGATATATTCTAGGAATGGTAAAGAAGCGTTGAAATAAATGATTGCTCACATGTTAGCTACCTTAGGAGAGCTAATTTAATTTAATTCCACGTGGCAGCAGGGTTTCTTGGAGACATTTTCTATAAACATTTCTCACTTTATATTGTGACATTGCTTAGTTTGGACCCCCCCCAAGATATAACCTTTGGGGGAACCCAAACGAATGAAATGGGAAAGAGAGAAAGGGATGGAAGTAAAGCCAAGAAGAGTGTGTTAATGCATGGGCTACTGCTGTGTACAACTGGGGTTCTACCCTGTGGGGAACATTGAGAAACTAAATGGAACACCCCTGGGCCAGCCTCTCTAGAGGACAAGAAGGTTGGGGCATTTATTCACCAACTCTCAGCCCCTATTGTTTGAAGATGACCCTTGCAGCCTTAACTAAAAAACAACAACCCTCCAGCATAGACCCTACAAGTGGGGAGTTACAGACCCTACAGGTGGGGAGTTAGCTTGCCCGGGACTCTAGCTTAGCTTCGGATGCACTCAGGTGGGCTGAGGAAAAGGGGAATTATCCGCTAATATTGAGTAAACAAAAATGTCAAAACCTTAATAATAAGTGGAGTTTATTTACACACACATTACTAGAAATAGTCCCACCCACTCTCCTTGCATAGCTTTTCTTTTAGACTGACTACCTCCCCTGTCAGCTTTGCCTCAAGTGCATGGGCTGACTTCCCAAGGTGATCGTTTAAATATCGTCTAAATGTTTTAGTCTTAGAATTCCTCTTCAGGAGAAGAATTAAAATATATGCAGCATCAGGTTCTGAAGATATAAAATAGCAAGAGTTATTACTACAAGGACAACAGGATGAATTTCTAAAGAATCTTTAAAAGAAAAGATGGGTGACAAAATCAATTTTATGAAGCCAAGAACTCCTTTAGACATGCAAATAACATGCAAAATGAAATCTTTCGGAAGTGTATATTTTTAACATCTGGATTAGCAAAGATGGACCTAATCCTTATTTTATGTGTTATGTGGCAATTGAACAAATCAAAATGTGCATCGTTAGAGAAAAAGCAGAGTATGGCAGTGAATAGAAACCGGAATCTTTGTTATTCTAAAGCCATACCATCTTTATACACAAAGACTTTTCTTAAGTCTGATTTGTTCAATGGAAGAGTAACCTCTGTGACATCATTTGGCTACTAAATATCTGGAGTTATTTATTATGGATAACAACAGAAATGGACTTTTTAGATGTTCTTTTCTGTTCCTTTGCGTTGCAATGGATAAAAAAAAAAGTGTGTTCTTGACCATCTCCTCTGGTATGAGGAATAATCAGTGGAGACAGTCAAAAGATTTTCTCTCACATTTCATCTGTGTCTATATACAAGGGCACAACTTGTAAGACACTGAGCCTAGGTCTGTTTCACACAGTGCATTATTGCTGATGCCGTTAACTGGGCTGAACTTCATGCCTCTGTTTTGTCTATGACTAATTCATAAATATGTATATAAAAATTTATATTTATTTTTATATGTACAATTGCCAGACTAAATTCATTAAACTGGGTTCTATCATCTTTTTATCAAATCGAATAAAATGAATACTACATCAAGACTAACCCCCCCTTGCTAAAATCACTTGATCTATATGATTTTATCTCGCCTGTCCAGTATTAACCACCACTACCCCCCACCTCATGTCCTATATGATTCTGGCCACTTTCTTTGCAGACTTTTCACATAACAGGCTTATCCTTTCTTTTCTTTTTCTTCTATCATTTTGCTTCTAAAATCTTAAGAGAGCATTTTCTTCTTTTCCCTTAATTTCAGCTCAGCTTCATATTTTCACTGACAACTTCTGATGGCCAGCCACTTATATTTCTCCTCCTTTAACTCACTTCTTGTGTATTGTGTATATTCTACAAGATGTATTTTGAACTTTATTTGTGGATGGTTTAAATAAAGAACTTCAGAACAATGATCTCAAATTGTAATGTACATGACAATCATTTGGGGAGCTTATAAAAAATACAGATTCTAGAGTTCCCTCAGATAATTCTGTTAAGGCAGTCAGAGACCACACCATGAAAAATACAGTTTTAGTTTTTTTCTTCATGTACAACTATAATTCACTCATTTTTTTTCCAGGCTATATAAAATATTAAATTATCTTCCCATTATCTCTTTGAGTTTGCTGATTTATTGAAAAAGACCAATCATGACTACTAAGCCTCGACCCTGAGGTAGTTTTAGAATCTCATAGACATTGATAAGAAACGAAAACTTGTAGTTAGCAGATAAATTAGATGCCACTTTAGATTATAGGCAATGATGTCACTTTAGAATTAACTGCATCCACTGTCAAATAGCTTTCAACAGATTTATTGAAGTTTCTTTCTCTCCTGTAATATGTTATCACTGTCTCTCGATGACAGTCAAGTTTTCCAGTCCTAGACAGGGTAAATGCTTCCAAGGCAAGATGGTATGTACCTTCCTTGACCAGAGATCAACTCCCCCACAACCTTGGCATATTGGAACCAGGCTCCAACCAATTGAGCTACCCAGCCAGGGACTCTTTTATCTGATTCACAGCTTAAGTTTTTGTACTAAATTAAAAAATTTTTGATATAAAGATATCCAGGGTCCTCTGTTCTCTGCTAGTAAAAAGTTTTACCATAGCTTAAATTTTGCTTTTTTCTATTTCTTTTACTATATGGTCCTACAGATTATATTGTTATCCCTAACTAAGTCATTTAAAAATTAACTTTTAAAGATATATCATTTATAGCCAGATGAGGGAAAGGAATCAGTGCTTCATTTAAAGACATAATTTATTTAGGGAAAGGAAAACACTGTGGTCTGAATCACTTAAAATATGCATAAATCTGCTATATGTATAATTTTGGAATGAGGGAGAGAAACAAGAATTAATAATGTTTGTTCCCTGGCCAGTTTGGCTCAGTGTTTGGAGCGTTGGCCTGCAGACCAAAGAGTCACGGGTTTGATTCCGGTCAAAGACACATACCTCGGTTGTGATTTGTCCCTGGCCCTGGTAAGGGTTGTGAAGGAGGCAACCAATTAATGTCTCTCTTAAATCAATGTCTTTCTCTCTCTCCTTCCCACTCTATCTGAAGATATAAGGAAAATTATCTTCAGGTGAGGATTAAAAAAAATATAATACTAATAATGATGTTTGTTCCAGAAATTGAATGCATATTGCAGCATTGGAGAAATAGGTTCAATTCTATGACTGATTAAAATTGGGGTATGCTGAGTAAAACAGTCTGATAATATATAGTTATTGAGTCATTTATTCATGAAGTAGAAACTGTGTGGAAGGTAGAGGAAAAGGAATGGGTGAGAATATGACTATTGGTTGTCAGAATATATAAAAGAAGAATTAACAATAATGTTTATGTAAAGAAAGGCTAACTTTATATCAGCCCCTCCAGGGAAAGAGAAATTAAGATGGAAAATGAAATAAAATCAAAATGGAATGAAAGAATGTAAATCTATCAAGCAAATTTGCCAAAGATCAAAGGACTACTGATTTGGGAATTCACCAAGATTGTCTAAGTAGATGTTGTCTAATCAATATGAAGTGGTATAGAATTCTAAATGCCATTACTGTTAACATGCATTAGTAATTAAAATGACTTTTGTAGGACTATTGTACATTGCATAATTTTATTTAAAGTTGAAGATAAATATTATAGGTTTATATCAGTTTAGTTCAACAAAGAATGACAGAATATTGAGTTCCAGGTACTGCACTGACATTAGAAATACAAAACATTGCTGAGGAAAATTAAGGAAGATTCGAACAAATGGAGAGGCATACCATATTCATGGATCAGATCTTGTTAAGAAGTCTTTACCCACCCCATCCTCAAATGATATATTGATTCAAGACGATTTCAGTAAAAAATCCCAGCAGACGCCCTGACTGGTTTGGCTCAGCGGTTAGAGTGTCAGCCTGGGGACCGATGAGTCGTGGATTTGGTTCTGGTCACGCAAGGGCACGCACCTTGGTTGCAGTTTGTCCCCAGCCCTGATGGGGTTGTACAGGAGGCAACCAGTCGATGTGGCTCTATCACATGGATGTTTCTCTCCGTCTCTCTCTCTCTCTCCCTCTCACTCTATCTGATAATAAGTAGAAAAATATCCTCGAGTAAGGAATAAAAAAAATAAAACCCAGCAGACATTTTTTTTTTCTAGTGATGGCTGTAGAACAGTCAAAGCCAGATGGTTATTTAATGCACATGCAGCCAGATTAACCCTAGCATGCTACCCTCAGAGGAAAGATTGCTGCACATCCATTTTCACAAGGCTTTTGTTTTGAATGGTTTTCATGTCTTATTTCTCGGACACAGCAACACAGGTTGTCTTCTTTCTAAATACCTGGTGGGGAACAAGGAAACCAGAACCACAAACTGCGGGAGCCAGGCACATCTCAGTGTGTGTGTGTGTGTGTGTGTGTGTTCAAACACATATTTATAAGTTATAATGAAAACAAACCAAAAAGAGTTCCCCAAGACTCTCCCCAGTGTGCAAGGACTAGAAGGCTTTTCATTCTTAGACCATCTGGTCTTCAGCTCAAAGCCTCCTCTAGCTCTGGGCACCCTCCCTGCTTGCTGCCCACCTCCCTGCTCCCCATCTCTCCCTCGATCACCTGTTCCAGCCACACCCATCCTCTAGATGTTTCCCAACACCTAGTTCCTCAGCCCCAGGGCCTCTGTCCTCACCACGGCCCTGCCTGGAACATCATCCCAAGTCATTTCTATCAGCAAATCTTTCAGGCCTCCACCTGCACTTCCTCCAACTCATCAGAGAGGCCCCATATCCCCTTTTTCCTTTGCACATGTCTGAAATGCTATGATTTGTCCTGTGTGTACCTGGTTGCTGTGTGTCTCCCCGTAAAACCAAACATGCCTGTCCCCGTCACCTCTGTCCCCAGCACCCAGCCCGGCACAAAGCAGAGCTCGGGATCTGGGTACCAAGCGACTGAACTCTCCTGCCACAGACACCAAAGGACAAGGGGAAGCCACCAAACATTGTGAGATGAGGAAAGGGAGCTGTCCACGGAGCGATAAGCGGCATTTCCTGGCCGAGTGGCGAAGATTCTTACAGCAACGAGGCTGAGAGTGGCAGGGGCGGGTGGCCCTGGGAGCTCTCTGGGGCTTTGGGGGGCGGCGTTCACGGGGTCCCGGATGCTGACGGCCTGTTGGAGGAGACCCTCCACACTGGGAAGTAGACGCTGCAGTCGACAAGGCTGTTCAGGGCCCCGCAGGCGCACTGCGCCGTGCAGATAGCGCCCTGGCTCTATGCCGCGTGCACCTCGCCGTGCAGATGGCACCCTGACTCTGTGCCGCGTGTACCGCGCCGTGCAGATGGCGCCCTGGCTCTGGGCCGCGTGTACCGCGCCGTGCAGATGGCGCCCTGGCTCTGGGCCGCGTGTACCGCGCCCTGCAGATGGCGTCCTGGCTCAGTGCCGCGTGCACTGCGCCGTGCAGATGGTGCCCTGGCTCTGTGCTGCGTGTACCGCGCTGTGCAGATGGCGCCTTGGTTCTGAGCCGCGTGTGCCGCGTGTACCACGCCCTGCAGATGGCGCCCTGGCTCCGGGCCGCGTGTACCGCGCCGTGCAGATGGCGCCCTGGCTCTGGGCCGCGTGTACCGCGCCGTGCAGATGGCGCCCTGGCTCTGGGCCGCGTGTACCGCGCCCTGCAGATGGCGTCCTGGCTCAGTGCCGCGTGCACTGCGCCGTGCAGATGGCGCCCTGGCTCTGTGCTGCGTGTACTGCGCCGTGCAGATGGCGCCCTGGCTCAGTGCCGCGTGCACTGCGCCGTCCAGATGGCGCCCTGGCTCTGTGCCGCGTGTACCGCGCCGTGCAGATGGTGCCCTGGCTCTGTGCCGCGTGTACTGCGCCGTGCAGAAGGCGCCCTGGCTCTGTGCTGCGTGTACTGCGCCGTGCAGATGGCGCCCTGGCTCTGTGCTGCGTGTACTGCGCCGTGCAGAAGGCGCCCTGGCTCTGTGCCGCGTGTACTGCGCCGTGCAGAAGGCGCCCTGGCTCTGTGCCGCGTGTACTGCGCCGTGCAGAAGGCGCCCTGGCTCTGTGCTGCGTGTACTGTGCCGTGCAGATGGCGCCCTGGCTCTGTGCTGCGTGTACTGCGCCGTGCAGATGGCGCCCTGGCTCTGTGCTGCGTGTACTGCGCTGTGCAGATGGTGCCCTGGCTCTGCCCCGCCCACGCGGCACGTCAGCCTGACGCACCAGCCAGGACGCAGACGCTCTCAGAGCGTTTGTCTGTGACCTTCTTCCCTTTGAGCTGCATCTCCGGTTCCTCCACAGTGACAGCGGCCTGAGAAACATGAGACCAGGAACCGGAAGTCTGGAGGCGGTGACCGTGCCCTAAACCTTCCCCAGCGAACCTGGCCCTGCAACAATTCTAGTACCAATTGGCCTGCTCTCTGGTTCTTCCGTCTCTACCTAGACGGGGGAGGGGCCGTCAGTGAGAGACTGGGGGGGAGGGGCACACCGAGAGACAGGCGACGAGGGGGCAAGGACCCCATGAAGCTCCAGGAGGGACACCGATCAGGCGAGGGGCAAGGCGCCCTCCCTTCCTGAACCCCCTTTTTTAGTGGTGGATGAATTAGGGGATCGTGCCACACACCGCTCACTTCGGGACAGTATAAACTGCCTCTTGTACCCCACTGCTGCCATCAAACCCCTGCACATGTTCATGAGCCCCCCAAGACCACGGAGAGAACATTGTTATGGTCCAGCAGACATTTTTGTAGAAATTGACAATCTAATTCTACAACGTGTATTGAAATGCAAAGGACTAACATACACCACACTACGTTGGAAAGAATAATAAAGTTGGAAGACGTACTCCGACTTCAAGACTTGTTATAAATCTACAGTAATCAAGACCCTGTAGTAATGGTATAAAAATAGATGAAGAAAAAATATCAATGGAACATAAAGAATCCTGAAAAAAATATATACTTATGGATATTTGAGTTTTGACAAAGGTGCTAAGGCAGTTCCAGTAGAGAAAATATAGTCTTTTCAACAAATGGTGCTGCAACAATTGGATATCCATGTGCAAACGAATAAACTTTGATGCATACCTGGCACAATATACAAAAATTAACTGAAAATGTATTACAGACCTAAATACAAACCCTAAACCTATAAAATTTCTCAGAGAAAATTTTGTGATCTTGGATTTCCTAAATATGACACCAAAGATGGTGACTACATATTTTTTTGATACAACACCAAAAGCACCATCCATAAAAGAAAAAATTGATAAATTGGATTTAATCAAAAGCAATAATTTTTCCTCTTCAAAAAAACACTGTTAAGAGAATGCAAAATAAGCTACAGACTCATATCTAATAAAGTATTTCTACCCAAAATACATAAAAATGCTTAAGAAGAATATGAGCACTTGAATAGAAACAGTAAAAAGATTTCATAGACACTTCACCAAAGATTTATGGATGACAAGTAAGCATAGGAGATGTTTAACGTCATATAAATTAAATATTTGTGGTATTTGTTGTATTTATTCCACAAGAAAAAAGTACAGCTGTCCCCTCCAACCACCCCCACCACCCCTGAGAGCTGTCAGATTGATGTCTGTCTATGAGTCTTACTCTGATTTGCTTGTTAGTTCATTTTGTTCATTATATTCTGCATATGAGTGAAATCATATGGTACTTGTCTTTTCTTGACTGGCTTATTTTACTTAGCATAATGCTCCCCAGGTCCATCTGTGCTGTCACAAAGGGTAAGATTTCCTTCTTCTTCTTCTTTTTCTTCTTCTTCTTCTTTTTTTTTTTTTTACAGCTGCATAGTATTCCATTGTGTACATATACCACAGCTTTTTTATCCACTCATCTACTGATGGACACTTGGGCTGCTTCCAGATTTTGGTATTTGTAAGTAATCCCAATAGCTCATTACTTAACAGCTATTAGTTCAGCTCTGATATTTCAGTGTGAAAGCAGCCATAAACAAACAATATGTAAACAAATGTATGTGCCTAGATTTGGCCTCTAGCTGGCCATTTTTAGTCAACAGAGCAAATCAAGATAGGGGAAAAAGAGAAGTAAGATGGTGGATATAATCTCAAATATTTCAGTATGCATGTATTACATATGGAGCAAATATTCCAGTTAAAAGTCTCTCTCTGTTCTAGGGAAAACACACTAGAACCAGGATGGCCAGATTGTATTAAAAAGAAACAAAAGCATACTTTAAATATAAAATTGAAAGCAAAATAATGGAAAATAATTCCAAGTAAACACCACCACCAACAAAAAAAGCTTATGGAACTATAATAACAGACAATGTAGGCTTTAAGGCAAAAATTATTACTTAAAATAGCGGCATTTCAACCAGTGAAAGACATAGTCCACTAGGAATGTATATCACTCCTAAATTTATATACATAGTCTCCAAACCCATAAAATTAACTAACAGAAACAAAAAGGGGAATAGGCAAAACCAAGATTATAGAACTACGCAATTGCTACCACCGAAACATAATCAGTAGACATTAGAAATCTAGGACCACTGATTAACTTTACTATGTGTGGTACATAGCACTCACCACCTGTGCTATATGTATTCTATCCAAGTTCACACGGAACACTTAACAGAATCATATATGTATCTGTACTGTAAAGGAAATCACAAAATTTCCTAGTGTTAAAGTATAATCTCTGATCACAGTGGAATTAAGATAGAAATAAATAACACATATCTAATGACAAAGTCCCTAAATAATTAAAAAATAAGTAATGCATTTCTTTTTTTCCCTTTGGAAACGTTTTTCCTCTCCTCCTCCTTATTTCTATTTTCTGTTTAAGAAGAACAGCGGAAGACCATTCAGGGGTGGCTCCTACCATTTTCAGTGGGCCAGTCTTCAGCGGGCCAGTCTTCAGGAGGGACCCGCTGACCAGGAGCAGGGCACCTGTGCGCCTACAGACCAGTCTCTGACCTAGGGTTGAAGAGCAGTCAATTCGGGAGCCGGAGCAATCCACGCACGCTGAAATTTCTCCGAGGTCACAGCCTTGCAGCAGCAGCCTGTGCTCCCTTCCCAGTTTCTCCAGGATTTATGCAGAAGTGGAGGGGAGGCGTGACTTCCCGAGCGTGTTCGTGCGAGATCTTGACGTACAGGCGCAGAACTTCCGGGGCCACATCACACCTCAGACCCATTGAGGGAACTTCCGCGTTGTGGCAAGGGGTGGCCAGGCCCGCGTGGTGCGGAGGAGAGGCCGTGCGCCACCCAACAATGACAAGCAGGTTGACATGAGATGCCTCTGTGCAAGGTTGGACGTCAGCCCCGGGATCAGTAATCACGAGAAGTCGCAGCTCCTGGAAGGCGGCCAGGATCTGGTTCGTGGAGGTTCCAGGAGGGAACAGCCCAGCAAGAGCAGTGGCTTCCGTGGCAGCAGCAAACTTCGCACAGCTCACTGGCCAGCATTCCTGGAGGATGTGACACTGACACCAGCCAGGTTTTCAAGAGGAACCACAGCAGGAGCCGCCAGCAGAAGCCGCTCCCAGGTTCTCTTTGGATTTGTGAGGTGGAGGCCACCACTTTTCCTTTTGTAAATGTACTGTTCCATTTGATGGCCAAGGTTGATGCCATTAAAGTCGGTTTCTGCTTCAGGAAATTAGAGGACATCCTGCTCCTTCATTTGCAGAACATCAAGGGCTCTGGAAATTGTGAGTTTCCCTTTAACTTGGGACGGAAACGTAGAATAGTGTCATATGAATTCCTCTCTGGGCAGAGCAGAAAAAGCAATAATGCATTTCTAAATAACCCATGTTTCAAAGGTGGAATCACAATAAACATTTAAAATATTTTAAAACAAAGGATAATAAAAATGTTACATTAAAACTTGTGGGATTCAGCCAAAGCAGTGATCAGAGGGATATTTATAATCTTACACATATTAGAAAGAAAAACAAACACCAAAAAACTCTGCAATTTTATTATGTAGGCAGCCATTGTAAAAGTTAGAATAAAAGCCCTGGCCGGTTTGGCTCAGCAGTTAGAGCATCGGCCTGCGGTCCAGAGAGACCCGGGTTCGGTTCCCACTAAGGGCAAGTACCTCGGTTGTAGTTTGTCCCCGGCCATGGTTGGGTCATGCGGATGGCAACCACTCGATATGTCCCTTTCATGTCAATGTTTCTCTCTCTCTCTCTCCCTCACTCTCCCTCCCACTCTATCTGAACAAAAAGCGAAAAAATGTCCTCGGATGAGGGAAAAAATGTTAGAATAAAAAACAGTAAATTAAACTCAAAGAATGTAGAAAGGAAATATATTAAGAAAAGAACAGAAATTAATGAAATTGTAAGCAAACATATACCAGAGACAATCAGTACTACTAATATTGACAAATATGTAGCAAAACTGATCAAGAAGAAAACTAGAGAAAATAAAAATCATCAACATTGTATATTTAAAAAGATATGACACATTTATGCTAATAAATTTGAAAAGTTAGGTGAAATATATAAACTGTACGGGAGAAAATAAGAAATCTAAATAGACATTTAAATAAAACAGAAACAACAAAAACCTTTCAAAAAGAAAATTCCAGGCAGAAGGACTCACTAACAAAATCTTCCAGACATTGAAGTAAGACATTAACATAAAATCTTAAATAAAATCTTCCCAATAACAGAAAATAGAAAAACATCTAATTAGTTTTATGGCCAGTGTAGCACTGATACAAAACCCTATTCAGGATATTTCAAAAAAGGAAACTTAGAGTCCAGTTGATCTCATATGTGTAGATGAAAAATCCTCAAGAAAACAGCCCAAAAAATTTTGTTTATCTGGGAAGGAAGGCAATGTTGCTTTAACATATAAAGAAATAATTCACCATATTAATAGCAAAAAGAGGAAAAAATACAGTAATCCTCATAGATGCAGAAAAAAGCATTTGATAAAATCCAATACCTATTTTTGACAAAATAAATAGATGCCATAGGAAACTAGGGTTCACTGGGGACCTCCTTAATCTACAAAAAACAGCACACTTTATGGTAAACTGGTAAAAAGCTTCACCTCTATATTGAGAAGGGGAGAACAATGCCTAATCACCATTCAACACTTTATTGAAGGTGTCACCAAATGCCGCCCAGCCTGCTCTCGGAAAGTGGAATATTTCGGTATTTAGCAATAGCTCTAGATCTCTGATGTAACTATTCCCGCACCCACCGGGAAGAGCACTCTTCTGTACTGCAGGGCTTGGGGTACACTGACATTGGTCTATGTCTTTTATTGCCACCTGTCTTCTATTTGATTTTCTGCTTCATGTCAGTTCACCTGTACTACCATTAAGTCACTCTGCATGTATTTCACAAACTCCATTGAAAAGAAGATATGCACCATCACATTGGAAAACCACTGGATGTCATGTTGAAAGGCAGAACATTTGCACACAGTTTCACTCCTAGATGTGCCATGGAGACAATTTTGTACCTATGTACCAGGAGCAATTAGAAGAAAGCTTATGGCAGCACAGATCAAGTATTCTTTTTTTCTATTATAAAAAAAAATAGTTTTGTTGTTTTTTATTTTTTTATCCTCACTTGAGGACATTTTTTCCCCCTATTTTTTGTCCAGATAGAGTGGGAGGGAGGGAGAGAAAGAGAGAGAGAAACATCGATATGAAAGGGACACATCGAGTGGCTGCCACCCGCACGACCAACCAGGGCTGGGGACAAACTGCAACCGAGGTACGTGCCCTTAGTGGGAACTGAACCCAGCTCTCTCTGGACTGCAGGCCAATGCTCTAACCGCTGAGCCAAACTGGCCAGGGCAGTTTTGTTGTTTTTCAAACAGGATTGATTAAGAAGTTGTGGAAGATTAATACAGTAAAGCATATATGCTCAATGTTGAATGCATGCATATATTTGTGACAGTTTTAAAACTTAATGGAATGATAAACACAAATTTAGGGGAGTGTTTAGTGCTGATTTGGACAGGAAGCAGAAAAATGAGATAAGAAGGAAATAGGTAAATAGAAACAAACAACATTTTATTTTTTGGTTGGGTGATAAGTTCATGGGTGTTCATTATATTACTGTTTTATCATGTATATACATTATGTATATATAGGGTGGAGCAAAGGTAGGTTTACAATTGTGAGTACATGAAACAGTTTATTCTTGTATTATTGTTATTATTATTATTTTTTTTCTTCAGGGGAGAGCATGAACCCAGTTCCCCACTACCACAATTTATGCAGTTGAATTTCCCACATTTGGGGAAATCGCAGGGGTGAGCACATCCGGAGTGCAATGGATAACCCTCGCCCTGGGAACCCACCTTCATGATCATGGTATCTCCCCTGCCAGGTAAGCATTTTTTATTATTACTATTTATTAACTATTGTATTATTTTTCATACAAACAACTGTAAACCTATTTTTGCCCTTCCCTGGATATTCTTTATATATACACCAAATTACCAAGTCTTTTATTATGAATGATAATAAATAGAAGATAAAAGTTTTAAAGTGGTGAGTAGGGTGAGTGGTGATTTCTTTGCTACAACATACAGAGGTCTCACCTTTACATGGCTAGTCAGGTGCTTTGTCTTACTTCATCTAACAGATAGCATTATCTAAATACTTTAAACCTAGCAGCTGTTGCTTCTTCCCTTGGCCAATAGCACACATCAAAAAAGACCAAAAGAAAAAAAAAAACCTTACGTGTTGAGCTCTTGGCCGACTTCTGTGATCAGATTATGTCATAGGCTACTGGTCACTTATGGATGGACTTTCTTTGGATCAGACAGTCTAACCTGCTCCACTCAGCTGTGATTCTCTCCCACATACTGAATTGAAGGAGCCTGTGGATATTGTGGGCATCCTGTGGTGTCTGTAGGAGAGAATACTATGGGCCAGCAGCTTGTTTATTTATCTAGAACACAGAATGAGCTCATCTAGCAAATATTAAGCTACAAAGTTCTACCCAGACTGCCTTTTTCACCAGAGGTCAATTGGAATCCCAACATAATGTGTCTTGCATTTTAGAGTTCCCACTCACTCACAAACATTTCTTATAACTATAAAAATTTTTCTGGCCTTAAAATTTTATAGTATCTGAAAGCTAGGGTTCACTGATGTAACATTTGTTTTTTACCTCAGGCCACTCTGGATAGTTTACCCACAGCTGCAGCTGATACCTTGCCTTAGTCAAAATTTTACTTTGTCTTTAGGATAAAATTGCTCACATGTGACTAAATAAGCTTGAGTCCCAACAGTAATTTATTTAAAATTTAACAGAATTTACTTTTTGTAGGGAAAGCAATTTAGGAAAATCATTTGGCATTGCTTTTCCTTAGCAAATTCTCTATTATTTACTGAATTTGCATTGGCTAGAAAAAAACACCTTCAAAACAAAGGGGAAAAAATTTATATTTCTTAGATTTCTATTTTAATTTTTTCCTTTTTATATGTACTGAATATTCTAGGGTTTGCAGGTTAGTAAACGCATCTCAGCTGTTCAAGGAAAACATAGGTAGCTCAATTAAACAAATGCTTACTTGTTTCTGAAAGTCTATACATTTCAACTATTGTCATTAAGAATAAAGATGGCGGGGTAGGTAAACACAGTATCACATCCTCCCACAACCACATCACAGTTACAACTAAATTACAGAACAACCATCATTCAAAACCAACTGACATCAAGCTGAATGGAAGTCCTACAACTACGAAATTAAAGAAACAGCCACATTGAGACTGGTAGGAGGGGCAGAGGTGTGATAGGCTGGTCCCACACCAACGTGTGGTGGATAAAAATTAGGAGGACACCTCCGCCGGGAAGGTCCTCCCTGAGGACTGAGGGGTCCCTGTTCCACACCAGGTGCCCAGCTCAGGGTTCCATTGCCAGGAAGAGAATCCTCATCACTTCTGGCTGTAAAACCAGCGGAACTGAGGCTGAGGGAGGCTGAGGCGGCTGGAGCCCCAGGCAGATCCTCTTAAAGGGCTCACACACTGATTTATTCAGACTCTCACCCTTTAGGCTCCAGCGTGGGGAGGCAGCTTGAAAGGCACCAGAGTCATATGGGAAAGAGCTGAGTTGTTTGGCATTGGAGCAAGGGCTGGAGAGGCAGATTTCTCCTGGACACATAACACTGTCAGAGGCCTTTGTTCCTCTGGTGAGCGCTTCCCCTGGGGTGGCAGACAGCTGCCATATCTGGGATTCCAGCAACCTGGCTCACACTGGTTGCCCCGCCCTGATGATTCCCTAAGGCCCTGCCCCACCCAACTTTCAGGCCCACCCAAGCTGTTGCCAGTTGCTTGACCATAGGATTGGCCTGTCTTGGATCCGGCTTCAGGTTTTCCTAAATTCTTTTCAACAAGCAGCATCTGGTCTCAGCTAGCCCCATATCACTTGTTAAATAATGCATAGAAACAAACACAGGGAGGCAGCTAAAATGAGGAGACAAAGAAACAGGTCCCAAATGAAAGAACAGAACAAAACTCTAGGAAAAGAACTAAGCGAAAATGGAGATAAGCAACTTAACAGATGCTGAGTTTAAAACACTGCTTACAAGGATGCTCAATGAACTTAGTGAGAACCTCAGCAAACTTAATGATCATAAAAAAGGAGCAGTCAGAAATGAAGGAGACACTAACTGAAATAAAGAATAATTTACAGAGATTCAATAGTAGAGTAGGTAAAGCCAAGAAGCAAACCATCAATTTGGAATATAAGGAAGCAAAAAACACCCAATCAGAACAGCAAAAAAAAAGAATCCAAAAAAATGAGAATAGTGTAAGGAGCCTCTGGGACAACTTCAAGTGAGCCAACATTCGCATCTTGGGGGTGCCAGAAGGAGAAGAGAGAGAATAAGAAATCAAAAACCTATTTGAAACAATAATGGCAGAAAACTTCCCTAACTTGGTGAAGGAAACAGACATACTAGTCCAGGAAGCACAGAGCGTCCCAAACAAGATGAACCCCAAGAGGCCCACACCAAGACACATCATCATCAAAATGCAAAAGGTTCAAGACAAAGAGAGACTTAAAAGCAGCATGAGAAAAGCAGTTAGTTACCTACAAGGGAGTTCCCATAAGGCTGTCAGATGGTTTCTCAAAAGAAACTTTGCAGGCCAGAAGGGAGTGGCAAGAAATACTCAGAGTGATGAAAAACAAGAACCTACAACCAAGATTACTCTATCCTGCAAAGCTGTCATTTAGAATCGATGGCCATATAAAGAGTTTCCCAGACAAGGAAAAGCTAAAGGAGTTTATCACCACCAAACCATTATTATATGAAATGTTGAAGAGTCTTCTTGAAGAAGATAAAAAATATGAACAAACAAAATGGCAATGAATACATATCTATTGACAATTGAATGTACAAACAAAATGAACAGGCAGAACAGAAACATTCTCATAGATACAGAGAAATTTTGTTGGTTGCCAGATGGGAGGGGGGTTGGGGAAATGGGTGAAGGGATTAAGAAGTATAAATTGGTTGTTAGACTGACAAACCTCCAAAGGAAGGGGGGGTGAGGGGTGGGAAGAAATAAACCAAAGAACTTATATGCATATATGCATAAGCAATGGACACAGACAACACTGTGGGGGAAAGGCAGTTAGGGGGGCAGGAATGGGGAGGAGGGGGCCAGTGGGGGGAAAATGAGGAACATCTGTAATACATTCAACAATAAAGATAAATTAAAACAAAAAAAGGAAAGAAAAAGTCACAAAGATGTTAAAAACGCCTTCTGCATCTCACCCCTGATGTAAATTCAGAGTCTCTATGCTGTAGAAACTCCAGCCTGTTAGTCAGTCACCGATTGCCTGTTATCAGATCACTGTGACCGTGTGGCAGTGCTTGTGTTCAAGCCACCCTTAGAGTAAGTCGCCTAAGTGTGTCCCAATCCCTACGTCATTCACCTCATGTCGTCTCCTCATGTAGGTGTTATATCATCTCACATCATCACCAGAAGGGTGAGGACTGTACAGCAGGCCCTTGAAAAATGGCATTTTGTTCAATGTTGATTTGTTATAATGTTGTCATTTGCAGGTTCAATTTCAAGTCTTTTTTAGGAATCGACTGGCCCTTATCAATATGGCTCCTGCTGACCTTTCTAGTTTCATCGTTTGCCACTTCCTTTTCTGAATTTAATGCTTCATCTCTACTAACCTACTTATATTTCTGGATTCACCATGCTCTCTCACACACCTGTGCCCTCAGCTCTACTCTTACCTGCCAAGAACGCCCTCTTTCTGTGTGTATCCTGCCTACCTGGCAATGTCCTATCAGTGCTTCGAATCTCAATCCAAAGACCATCTTCTGTGTGCAACTGTGAGTTTTAGTTCCTTTACAGCAATTACCATATTCACCCAACATTCAATACATGCTTATTGAGCATATCCTGTATGCCTGGCAGTATTTTAAACACTGCAGAGAAAGAATTACATAAAAACGTCAGAAGTTTCTGTTCTTGAGGAGATGAACTATACTGCAATTGTTCATTTGCCCTCTGTCTCCCCAGTGGTCAGTATAAAACTTGAGCACTTGGTCTTAATTATCTTTGTACCTTCCGCACCAAGCACAGTGTCTGGCCTATAGCAGGAACTGAACAACAATTTACGACTAATAAATAACCTTATACTCATTTCCGAAGAATGAATTGAATCAAAGAGAAATGTAGTAGTTGTCAAAAGACAGACTCCCTTTCAGTTTCAAGTTTTCCTTTGAACGTGAAAGCAATGAAATACTTCAATGATCTCGTACCCTAAAGCAATTTCTACATAAGGTTTGTTTTTTCTTTCTTTCTATTGCTTTATCTTTTCTTCTGAGTAATTTAGGTATCATGATACTATTTCTAGGAAGAGGTGTAACTTCTAAGTAGACGACTCCAGGGAAATTAATTGTTAGGGAACAAAGACTTCATCTTGCTGGACTTCAAACTCTGTTTTAGAAACTCAGTATACCTCATTCTCCATAGCCACACCTTCTTTCAAGGATGCTCTGACATTATATCAGGTGATTATTTACATCTAAATGAGACTATGTGACTATATGGAAGTATATCACCTTTTCCACAGAATTTGTGTTGATTTGAGTGGACAAATGGAAAGCTGTGATTCTAAGAGAATTTAAGTAATGAGATGTATTTTTGATGATAAGTATTCTCCTTAACTCCCTGAACCCATAAAAGATAAGTGCTTATATGCATATTCTTCTATTTGTTTTCAGTGGTCACCCTTGGCAAACTCAAATATGAGTTAGTGGCTGGTAGTACTTAAAAATAAGAAACTGAAAATGCATGCTTCATCCTGAAACACACAGACACACACGTGTAGCTTGGAGGTTTGGATGGAGTCAGTATATAGCCAACCACTTAAGGAGAGAGGCTGGGCAGTGGCGGTGAAAATGGTTACTTTGATGCTCTCTTTCTAGGAAAGACATACACAGGTCTGATTCTCTGAAATGATTCTAAATATCTTTAGAGCAGAAACAGTCTCTCCTTGAACAAAACTACGGTGGGTTTTATTGTTTCGAAGTTTTCGGCTGTAATGGTTCTGTTCAGGGCAGAATTACTTGAAGGAAATGGCTGTAAAATCCTTTCAGTTCTTTTCCTTACTAATGTAGTTTGAGTCTGTTCAATCCACTGAACTGCAGATTACGACCGAAACCATTTCAGAGCACCTACCACATAAACTGATAGCTACTAAAATCCTACCTGTGGAGCTCCTGAGACAGCTTTATTTTCTTTCTGTGTTAGAAATATATTTTTATTCTTTGGGTTCTCTAAGTCTTACTAGAAACACTGATATGGAACATTGAAAAGTACATAAAATATATCTTGCTTCACCTGGTACAACTGTCTAATAGTCATCACATGGAGAGGATTATTTCAGTATCCTGTGACCTTACAAAGAATTGGAAATCAACATTTGATTCAGTCATTTAGTCACCCAACATATATTGAGCTTGCACTGTGTATGTGCTAGACTCTCAGTTCGCTTCTCGATATCCAGTGGTTAACAGATAGACCCTTTCCTACTTTCTTGGAGTTTATAGAAAGAAGGCAGATAGAGGAAAGCAAGACAAAACCAAGAATAAACCTTGCAAACAAATAAACACATTACGGTAAGATACAAAAGTGAAAAGATTATAGTTGATTCTAATTTTTATTGGAATCATGTAAATACAATCAAGGAAACCTTTACTTAAAACTCCCCGGTGACTTCCTGTCACATTTAAAATCAAGTTCAAAGTGCTTACCGATAGGTACAAAGTCCTGCATGTTTGTTTGTTTTTATTGATTTTTTATTTTTATTTTTTTTAGAGGAAGGGAGAGGGAGAGACAGAAACATCAATGAGAGAGAACATTGATTGGCCGCCTCCTGCATGCTCCCACTGGGGATCGGGCCCACAACCTGGGCATGTGCCCTGACCAGGAATCAAACTGGTGACCTCTTGGTGCATGGGTCGACGCTCAACAACTGAGCCACACCGGCCGGACGCCCTGCGTGGTTTTGTAGCCCACCTGTCCAGACTTGCTACCACTTTCTCCCTCGCTCACACACTTCAGTCACACAGTCTTCTTGCTACTGCTCACTATTCCAAGCTTGTTTCTGCTTCAGGGCTGATGCTGTCGTGATTTTCTTGGGTGGGGTGCTCTTCCCCTGCTTTTCTCAGGACTGGCTTCATGATATCAGACATCAGCACAATAGAACCTCTTCATAAAGCCCTTCCCTGATTATCCAACTTAAATAGCCCCTTACTCCCACCTACCTGTTCACCCTCACATTACCTGTCTGATCTTCACTGGTCTTAGAGCTATTTGACAGTCCTGTGTATGGTGTGTGTGTTCCTTTGTTGACCTGCTCATTTCCTGTGTCTCTCACTGGAAGGGAGTCTCCTTGAGACCAAGTGTGAGTTCACAACACTGACCCCAGAACCTAGAATAGTGTTTGGCATGTGACAGGTTTTATTACATTGTCTGGAATCATCTCTGAGTTAATATGCTAAGCATAACCAAACGTGATGCGGTGCTTTCTTGAAGTTTGCTGTCCAGCTTGAATCAACAGCCAGGCAGGAGATTGAGCTCTGATTGATATCTATTGAGAATTTCTTGCCCTGGCCGGTTTGGCTCAGTGGTTGGAGTGTAGGCCTACGGACCAGAGAGCCCCGGGTTCGGTTCTCACTAAGGGCATGTACCTGGGTTGCAGTTTATCCCTGCCCCAGCTAGGGTTGTGTGGGTGGCAACCAGTTGATATGCCTCTGTTGCATCCATGTTTCTCTTTCTCTTTCTCTTCCCCCCTCTCTCCCTCCTGCTCTATCTGAATATAAATGCAAAAATTTCCTCTGGTGAGGATAAAAAAAAAAAAGAGAATTTCTTGACCAATCACATACATACATTTCAAGAAGATAAAAATTGAGTATAGAGTCACAGGACAGTTAAATCCTCTTAGGGGAAAAAGATCTCGAAAACAACAGAGTTGTACCTTGGTTGAGACATACAGGTGTCCCCCCAAAATGTATACAGGCTGTCTGTAGATTTTATTACATTTTGAAAATAAAATGTATTTTAATAAACACTGGCTTTATAATCACACTTTTTAGCTGTGTACATTTTTTTGGGAAACCCTATGTATTCAAATTGCGTTTTTCAAAGGGGGCACGTATTCTCAGTCTAAAACACGTGCAAATGACCCATTTTCAAGTTCTAGTGTGTTGTCCCCAGAACAGAGAAAGGAGTTGCTTCAAAGCTTAATCTTAAAATACAAGAAGATATTTTATTTTTAAAAATTTCTGGTGTTTAACCCTCGATCAGAACAAAGTATTTCCTTTGAAAAACTTTCTTTTTTTATGTAATGGTTGACAGACACTAAAAGGAACAACAACAACAAATGTTGCATTTGAATTGCAAAGGCATTTGTGTTGGTGGTGGTTTCCTTAATATTGTATAAGAGTAGCTAAACTACACTTGCTAACACTTTTCTCCAATGTCAGCACACCTTCGGAGGGCCTGTAACTTACTGAAATCAAAACAAAGAAACTAATTTTGGAAGAGTAACCCAGTTCCTTCTCATACTTTTCCTGTTTTACTTGATCCTAACATTGCATTTTTAGAAGATTGAAGAAGAGATAGTGAATTAACTTCTGTAAAACATGAAAACAACAGTATCAAAATCAAATTAGAATAGAAAATGAAGGAGAAAAATCCCTCTATCATTTAAAATCTTAACTTACTGCACACATATGACTAACTGATAGAAGGGACTTTTGGGTCCATGAAGGTTGAAACTTTTTGACTCCTCCCCCTTTAACTACAATGTCCATTTGATGTCATGTGGAGGAAGAGCTCCCTCCAGTCCCCATGTTTGGTCTTCTATACCACAGAGAAGTCTCTGCACAGCTGGGACAATGCCAGGGGGTCTCAGTGCAGTGTATGAGGGAGTGGCCCCTGCAAAGAGCACCTGACTCATTATGCAATGTGACTGCCTGCTTTGTCTCCATCAGTTGTCATTTGGGGGCTGGGTGGGCAAGGCTCTGTGATGAGGCACCTTTGCATGAGGTCACTTTGTGTTGACAGAGGAGCTTGGAGAGGAGGCCAAGGTGGAGGGCTGAAGCATGACAAGATGCTGAAAGGAGTCTCCATGTGACAAATGTATTATCAGATTATTAGGAATTTCAGCAACTGGGCTATTCTCATTAACTTTTCGTTTATCAAAGACTTTGGTTTTATAGTAAAAAGAAATAATTTTTCTTTCCACAAGATAGTATGACATCTGCATTCTAACTGCAAATGTGTTTGACATAGACAGATGTTTTATTCTTCTGAAATAAGATTTCTTTCCAGTAACAGCTGAGAGTGTATTCAAGAGAAGTAAGGTGTAATGGTGATCTTTCTCCTATTTCTCCATGTAGCATTCATCTCCTATCTATGAAATGACAAGTTAGATCATCTAAAGAAAGAGCCTTATTGCTAACAATTCTGGTTCATCAAGCCCCATAGGGATGCTGACAGTGCCCTTTTTCCTCTTCTTCAGCATATCGAAAATAAACATGTCATTGATAGATACTTTTGATTGCTATGATAGATGAAGCAGATATGGAAAATATTTCCCAGGTTTCAATATATAAAGGTTATAAATATAACAGCAACAAAAAACCCCCAAACTACTCAGCCGGTGTGGCTCAGTGGTTGAGCGTCAACCCATGCACGAAGAGGTGGCTGGTTCCATTCCTGGTTATAGAGCACATGCTCAGGTTGTGGGCCCAATCCACAGTTGGGGGCAGGCAGGAGGTAGCCAATCAATGTTCCCTCTCATCAATGTTTCTATCTTTCTCTCCCTCTCTCTAAAATCAATAAAGAAAAAATATTTAAAACAAATAAACCCCAAACCCTTAAATATATACTTGAGCTCCAAAGAAAGTAGAATTGTTAGGTAAATTAATGCAGAGGGAATTCAAACTCTGGTCAGTGAATTAGATGAGACATGAGGGCCCGACAAGGGCTCTGTGTCTGCAGAGCCTGGAGCTGGACTCCCCACAACTCAGGGCACCAAAACAAAAGTTTCACACAAAGTTGGTGCTAGATTTGTGAAACCCATGGGGCCCTTATAAGGAGAAAACTCAAAATTGCTCTTTAGGGTTCTCTGACAACCCAGGAAACACTGGACTCCCTGGGAAAATGAGCTTTTGGCCAATAAATAGCTAAAAAGGACAAGCAAGCAGAAACAAATGGCATGAACAGGAGTCAGAGAGCACAATAAATAGGAATTCGCATGCATATTGGAGACATAGAAAAAAGAACAAGTAACTTTGAAAGCAAACCCAAGGAGAATATTTAAGAATAGTAAAACTTGTAGAAACTGAAGTTTTTAAAATGCAACTAAAAGCGTGAACAATGTAATTTTCGAATTAAAAAAAAAAGTGTATTGAAATATTGATGAAAAAAGAATAAAATTGAACAGAGAGAGATCAAGAGAGGAAAAATATAAAACAGATGATAAGATCCATAGAAGATAAGTTTAAACATCTATCAACACATACTGATAAAATTCCAGGAAAAAGGAAAGGATATTTCAGAAGAAAATGGCTCAGAACTTCCTAGAATTGAAGACAGTTCTCAAGTTGCAGGAGTACACCAAGGTCTCTCAGGAAAGAGAAAAATAAATTACACCTAGAAAAACCACAGCAAAATTGTAGAATGTCAAATAAAAAGAGAAATACTTAGTTCACCAGTGAGAAACGCCAGGTAAGTTATAAAGGAAGGACGATTAGACTGGCAACAGATTTCTTAGTGGCTGCAATCAATGCTACAAAACTGAAATGATAGTTTCAATGTTCTGATGTAAAATCATTGTCAACCTAGAATTCTATACTGCCAAACTATAACCTCAGAATGAAGGCAAAATGAAAATGTTTTAAACCATATTAAAATTGAGGGGACATTGTTTCCTAGGGATATGCTGGATTATTTTAGGTGTCAGCCTGTTGTTGGTACTGACGTTTGTATTTGGAAGTTTAAGTATTGGGAAATAGGTTCTGAATAACAAGAGTGGGCAGAGATGGACATGGTGGACTGATTCTGACCAGCCACTGCTCCCTCCTTTTGATGTGCCTTCCAGAATGAAGAGGCTGAAGGACCATAAGACTATTTCCTAGGCTCCTTACAGTTAGATTTTAGCAGTGATTTAGGCTCAGGTAATCCAATGTACTCACGTGGGATCTGGATTTGCCATTTTTGCTGCTTTACATGCCTTTTCTTTTTAAAAAACAAAATTAATGCAGTACCTATGTGACCCACCAAATATGAGGCGATTTGAATATGAGAATGTTTCATTTCTCATGCGAAGGTCCCTAGAATTAAAGAAAAAAATTTAATCTTTTTCTTTCTTTTTTAAATACATTTATTACAAAACTTTTTCAATTACAGTTTACATTCAATATTGTTTTGTATTAGTTTCAGGATTACAGCATAGTGGTTAGACAGCCATATATTTTACAAAGAGCTCTCCCTGGTATTTGTAATACCCACCTGGCACCACACACAGTTATTACAATATTATTGACTAGATTTCCTATACTGTACTTTACCAGATCCTCTTTATTTTACTAACATATCTATGCCCCAGCTGCTGGCTAGTAACAGCTCCTATATGCCCTTCTTCTTTAAAAAAAAAATGCCCTGCTATGATGGCTTCCAAGTCACCTGGAAAGTTCTGCACCATCCTCCAGGGGCAGTCCTCAGCTGAAGTCTGCATGACAGGAGGCACAAAAGGCCAGTCTCCTTACCTCAAGCATGAACAACTCTATAGGGTCATCTGTGCACCCGAGCTTTCCTGTGAAATCAGGCTGAAACCAGTCTCCAACTGAAACTATATTTTCTCTTAGTTTATTTTCCCCTGCCCCAGCCTGACCTCTTTTCTCTCCTCTTGAGAATATTCAGTCAATACGTCTTGAACAAGCATCCTATTATCAGGCTCTGCGTCTAGGGAACCCCATCTAAGACAGCTGCTGCCCGAGGTGGACCTATGGAACAGATTAGCAGGAGAGGATTTGCTTACTCTCAACCCAGTTCCAAGAAGGACCTCGTTATTGGTGGTGGGTGGAATATTGATGGCCCCTAGCATGCTGTGTCAATAAGGTTTTTAAAGACTTTTACCTCTGGTAAATTGGGATGAAATACAGATGCAAGAGGATATACTAGATAGTGTGATTTCTTGAACATTTGAAAGGGTTAGGGGTAAGAGTAGCTATAAGGACTGTGGGATTATCATTTTAGGAAATCACAATAGTAATTCATTGCTATTGTTTATTCTAATTTATTGCATTATGAAAATGTAACTGGAGAGTCTTTAGCTTAGATATTTGGCTTTAAACCTCAAGAGAAATAAATTGCTTAAATTTTAACAAAATTTTATAGTTTCAAATTTAAGATATGTCCAAATCTATCTTGTCCTGTTTTTTTGTTTTGTTTTGCTTAGTTTTTTTTTTTCTTTTTTTTAAGTATCAATGAAGTGTCCTTGTAAAGAAAAAATTTCCCCAAATTTCTAATATATAAATCTCTAATCTTTTCAAGGTGTTGTCTTCGCGGTCTATAAGGAAATTACCTTTCATGAAACTGTTAGATTTTTGTTAGTGGACCAGTTCAGGAGAACTTGTGTCTTTCTCAGGAGTTATAGTTGAGACACTTGCTGCAGTAATGCACTACTATTTTATTTTTAAGGTAATGAAATAAGTAAGTGAAAACTGATTTGACCTAGTACATAAGTATTAAGGCAGCACCAAGACACTGCTTGGACTCAGATTATCACTAAGCTCCTGAGACACACTGTTGCTTCTCCTGTAAGTACACGGTGTAGTTAGCTGTATCTTGTAACAACGGAAACAGTGCCTTTTATGGAGTAAGTATAATACATAGAAATGTTCAGGAGCAACACTGATCTCCAGGTCAATGGGTTGACCGTTTATGTTTGGGACTTGATTTCACTTTATGCCAAGAATACAGTAACACATTAAAAAGAAAAAAGTAGTATGTGTGATATCTGGTTTGATCTGTGTATTTCAATCACTTTTTAAAGCCATTACCTCTTGTTCTATGTGTACAAGATTATAGAATTTGCCTTGCACACAGATTTTTCTAAAATGAACATTATTTTAGACCTTATGAATTTTAACATATGGTAATAAAATAGGGATCTTTAATGTATTTGTGAAACCTAATTAAATTCACATCTAAATTGGTAGTGTTTTCACATTGTTCTTCTTGATTAAGTTTAAATTTTTTTTTTTTTTTTTTTTACTAAGCCTAAAAAACCCTGGGAGAATGGAAGCAGTGAGTTTGTACAATGGCTACATAAGTCTTGATTATAATGTGCTTTATCACTGAATAATTATACAGTAGTAAAGAAATCGGAGTTATACGATAGAATATAAAAAATGTCACCAACACATTTATATTTACTATTACTGTTACTTACAGTAAATACTGCACTGGAAATTAACGAGAGCCTCCCCACCAAAAGCCACACCACCACCAACACTGCCATGGCCCAAAGAACAGAACACAACCCTTTTCTCTGGCTGCTCCCACTGCACCAGTGGAAACCGGAAGTAAAATAGACTATACTTTCGCAAACAACTGGGTCTGGGTGGTGCCCTCCTGTGTACCCTTGTGAGGTCTACCCACCAGAAGGTCCATGAAGGGGCAGGCAGGTGCACCTGGCACCCCACCACTCTACCTTCATGACTTCCTGCACACATTTTATTATGGGAATGATCACCAAGGCTCAATCTTGATGATCTCATGATTATATCTGATGACTTTTAACCTGGAATTTGGGGAAATAAAACAAAACAATGACTTCATAATAATTTGTAAAGACATCTTGAATTGAGCACTTCCAGGGACTGAAGGAGGATCTGTAAATTCACAGGTTCTTGGGTTGCAAAGAATGGCTGTACTCTCTTTTCTCAGAATATAATCTGCATTTTCCAGACTTCTCTCTCTCTCTTTTTTTTTTTTTTTAATTTTTTTTCCTTTATTGATTTTAAAGAGAGAGGAAGGGAGAAGGAGAGAGAGATAGAAGCAATGATGAGAGAGAACATTGATTGGCCACCTCCTGCTTGCCCCTCACTGGGGATTTGGCCCACAACCTGGGCATGTGCCCTGACCAGAAATCAAACCAGCAACCTCTTGGTGCATGGGTCGATGCTCAACCACTGAGCCACACCTTCCGGGCCGGACTTCTCTTTTTTAATAAAGGTGTTCCAACCCTGGCCGGTTTGGCTCAGCGGTTAGAGCGTCGGCCTGCGGTCCGGAGAGACCCGGGTTCAGTTCCCGCTAAGGGCGCATACCTCGGTTGCAGTTTGTCCCCGGCCCTGGTTGGTCGTGCGAGTGGCAGCCACTCGATGTGTCCCTTCACGTCGATGTTTCTCTCTCTCTCCCCCTTCCTCTCTCTCCCTCCCACTCTATCTGTACAAAAAATGGAAAAATATCCTCGGGTGAGGATAAAAAAAAATAAAATAAAATAATAATAATAAAAAAAAGGTGTTCCACAAAGGATTAGTAGATTAAGTTGAGAGAGGGGGCACAGTGATATCCCTCCAGGCAAGTATGCAGTGACCTGCTTCCTTTACCGAATACATGGCCACGTGGTCATTTCTTTCTGGCAGATCTCATTTCGAACCCAGAGCCTAGAATACTGTCTGGCTCTGTAAAAAGTAAGTTTGCAACGAATATTTATTGAAAATAAAAAAAAAATTAAACTCTAGCATTTATTATTAGTTTTTCATTTTTACCAGGTATTTGAAATTATTTAAAAAAAACAAAAACTTTCTTTCCTTGAATTTCAAATATAGCCACTGGAAGGCTGGTTTGATAGGTCTGAATTGAGGAGATTTGGGGTAACTTTTAAATTTTGATAGTGTTTTTTTGCAGAAAAGTTAGAAAAAAGTACATAAAACTTTATATTCCCATTTCCCCAATTCCTTCATTGTTAGTGTTCTATCACATTTTCTGTGCCATTCTTTTGTCCTTTTTCTCTCTCTATATGTGTATGAATATGCATGTGTGTGTGTATATACTGGGTGGGGCAAAAGTAGGGTTTCAGTTTTTTGTAAGGGCATAAATATAGTAACCAATAAATAATAATGCAAGAATAAAGTCTGTGTCTTCGGTACTCACAACTGTAAACCTACTTTTGCCACACCCTGTATATATAAATATTTTGTTCCTCATTAAAATTTAACCCCTTGATGCTTCTTACCTTGAAACAATTATTATTACTATATGGCTGCAATATAGTAATTTTCAGGTTTTTTCAATATTTATTAGTAGATCTCTAAGGTAGAGTTTTTCCTTTTTATTTGTAGTTATCTATTATTTATATCAGTATGGACTTTTATTTTATTTGATGAGCTCTAATTCAGTTATGTCTTTAATTTGATCTTAAATTTTATAAAAATTTAAGAAGATATACAGATGGCCAATAGACATATGAAAAGATGTTCAGTGCCACTAATCATCAGAGAAACGCTAATTAAAGTCAGTGAGATACCACCTCACACCTGTCAGAATGACTATCACCAGTAAATCAACAAACAACAAGTTTTGACGACAATGTGGAGAAAAGAGAACCCTCGTGCACTGCTGGTGGGAATGCAGACAGGTGCAGCCACTGTGGAAAACAGTAGGGAGCTCCCTGAAAAAATTAAAAGTAGAACTGCCTTATGACTCAGTGATTCCACTTCTGGGAATTTATCTGAAAAAACCTGAAACACAAATTGGAAAGAATATATGCACCCCTATATTCACTGCAGTGTTACTTACAACAGCCATGATTTGGAAGCAGCCCAGTGCCCACCAGCAGGTGAGCGGGTACAAAGCCGTGGTGCATTTACACGTGGAATGCTGCTTGGCCACGGAAGGGAGGACATCTTGCCTTTTGCTGTGGCGTGGATGGGCCTGGAGAGTGTTGTGCTGGGCGGGCAGGCTTGTCGGAGGGGCACAGGTGCCATGTGCGTTTGCTTATATGTGGAGTCTAATGAACAGACTAAACCAACACAAGAGAAACAGACTCATAGCTGTCAGAGGGGAGAGGGAGGGGGTTAGGTGAAAAAGGGAAGGGATTAAGCAAAAAATAAAAAATAACCCTCATAGACAAGAGTGTGGTCATTACCAGAGGGAAATGGGGGTGGGGGGAGCAGGAGAGGGTAAAGAGGGGGATAAATGGTAATATAAAGAGAGGTGACTTGGGGTAGTGAACACACAATGCAATATACAGATGATGCATTTCAGAATTGTACACCTTAAACCTATATAATTTTATTAACCAAAGTAACCCTAATTAATTCAATAAAAATAATTTAAAAAAACCTGCATATTCCCTTAGAATCCCCTAAATCTCGTGACATGCTGCTATGTAACATGCCAGGCAGCTATGGGGCCAGACAATATCACAAGGCAGCTGCCTGGCTGGGTTATATTGCAACAGGCAGCTGCTGTCAGTACAGGCTGCTTCCCAGTGGGGTACTATCGGGAGAGGCAGCTTGTTGATACATTTTAAGGTACCTCTTATCCTGTTTGAGATACAGTGTGAAATAAATATAAACATATACAAAAAATGCTAAAATTTACTAGCCCCAGTCCTGCTCTCATAATATTCTTGAGCTAATTGCATACCTAAATAGTATAGCAGCCTTACTAAAAACCTGGCATTCAGAAAGGCCCAACATGTGACCTTTCCTTAGCTCCTACAACATGTCAGAAAAGGATGGCGAGTAAATGACAATGAAGAACAGACATAAATGGAATGATTTCTCCAGAATGCTAAAGAATTAGACAATTCTTGGTTCCTAATGTCATTTCCCAGTAAAAGGAACCAGTCTTCTTGGAGAAGGACTTGACAAACATTAGGGTGAGAGGAGGTATACAGGTGAGTTAATGCACCAGGAAGAAGGAAGTACATAAAAAACAGGTGGAGGATGGAGGGACTCCTACTGCTCACCTTGAGGAATTTAAATATAAAAACACATGATTACAACAGATTTGAACACACTGAATAACAAAAAGTTTCTAGGAGTCCACCACAAAAAAAAAAAAAAATGAGATAGAAAAGGGAAAATTTATTTTTCAGAAGAATGTTAGGTGAAACATATGTAATTAATGATAATATAACAAAATTACCTTTTTGCAATCACTAATAATTTATTCAGGCAAGAATCATCAGTGGGTGCTAGAGCCATTGGGTGCAAGTTAATTGGGGAACAGAATGTTAACAAATTATTTTTTTAATAATGTATAAATCTGATCAGAACCACCTTAATCAAGTCATCAAACTCTGCATTCCTCTTGACACAGTGTAACGTCCACATTTCTATTACGTTCTGACAAGGTCTCAACTGAAGCTGTTTATATGGAAGTGATCAGACAAATCAAGATTATAGAATATTTTATAAGGCATCAGGCCTAGATTATTTAATTAAAAAGTCAATGTCATTAAAGACAAAACATTAGGAAAGGGGACGTATAAATAAAAAGACACTAAAGCAACATGATAACTGAATTCAATGTATGAGCCTTAAATGGATCTTGAATCAAAAAATGTGATACACCACTATAAAGAACATTATTTTAACAATTGTTATTTTAACAATCAGGGAATTTAAGTAAAGACTAAGTATTAGATATCTATTGCTGTGCAACAAACCTCAACTCAGTGACTTAAAAAATAATTTATTGTTTCTCGGGGTTCTGGATTGATTGGGAGTTTCTTGTGCCTGGACACACGCCCACAGCCGGAGGCACCACTGTATGGCTGGGCACCTTTCTTCATAAGCTCTGCTACTTTCAGGGAGGCTAGACCAGGCTTCTGCGGTTCCAGCAGCCTTCCAACAGGGCAGGCCCCAATATGCATATGCTTACTTAGTCTCCGCTTGTTGATGTCTCATGACTGCATAGTGGAAGAGAGGTTCACAGGGGCCATTAATGTAACAATCAGCCACAGATGTTATATTAGATCATTTAAAACAATGTTAAAATTTTGTGATGTCAATAATATTGTGGTCCTAGAAGACAAGATTCTAATCTTAAGCAATCAAGGCTAAAGTAGTTACAAGTAATGTGATATAATATTCTGCATGTGAGGGACGGGGGAGAGAGAGAGAAAATGCATATAGTAGAGCAGCAACATGTTAACAATCATTAGAGTTAGATGATGTGTTTACATTCCTATTCTTTCAAATTATTGAACCTGGGTTCGTTGCACAGATTTTCAATAGGTGTGAAACTCTGAAAAATAAAACTTGGAGTTCCAAAGAACCCCTGGTGAGCTTGTAAAGCAAGCCCACACCTTTTTCACCTTCCAGATCCTGGATTCAGTAGGTCTGGGATCTGCCTGTGTAAGGAGGTCTAATGACGCTAACAGTGCGTAGTTCAACACTAACTACATTAGAAGAACTTAGAGGAGCTGACATAATTTTCAAATTGCAAGGCGGACCGAGGGTCAGAAAATACAGATTATATACAAAAGATGGAAAAAAGGAAGTTATTAAAAATGAAAACTTAAAGTAAAATAAGATGGAAAAATGAAACTAAACATAGTGTTTATAAGGATAACTGTAAATAGGATAAACATTTGTTAAATAATAAGACTCATACTGGATCAAAAAGCAAAACTCAACTATATTCTGCCTACAAGCCACTCATTTAAAGTTAAGTGAAAAACGTGTATTCAAAATACAAAGGTGGAAGTTTATAAAAATAAATTTTAACTTCTGTAATGAAGATCTAACTGGAATAAATCTTTCTAAATTAAGTAATATTGTTGTAACCCAGGAGATCGACCAAACTCAGACCCCGAGATGGGTTTAATAAAAGGAGTTTATTGAGCTAAGTCCGCAGGCACCTGCAGTATGTCCCACACAGGAGTAACTGCGGCCCCGGAGAGCTAAAATGGCTCCTTTTTATAGGATTTTGTAAAGGGGGTGCTACGTGTAAGCAAGCATGTTACAGAAGCGGAATTTAGCGGTTAGTTAATTATCTGTTACTCAGTTTCCCAGACATTTCAAAGGTCAAGCTGTTTTCAATAGATTATTCCTGACGCCGAGCCCAGGATTACTCAAGGGTTCGTTATTACCCCGGGGCTAGCGATTACTCAGGGGTTAGTTATTGAAGAATGTTCTTCAGTAAATGAGTAACTGACAACCCCTTTGGTTGTCGTGAAGGCCTCTGGGAGTTTAGGTCAATGGCACTGATTTATAACATTCCCCACTTCTTCTGGTGAATTAATCAAATCCTTGATTCATATTAGTCATCGATCAGGGGTAAGCATTGGTAATGTTGCTGTTGGGCTAGTACCATAAGCTTAATTGATTGGACCCGCTCCTTGACAAATGCAGTGATTCTGTTAAGGATGATAGGTCCTCAGGCTAAGGCTACGAATAAGAGGAGGAGCAGACCCACTAGAGCTGTGAGGAGGGTGGTCAACCAGGGAGACCAATTGAACATACTCTCATACCACGAGGTGGAGGTAAGTTTCTCTCTATCTCGTAATCGCTTTTGCAGCTCATAGATAGTCTGATATCTGAGTGGTTAGCATAGAAACAACAGATCTCTCCTAGGGCAGCACAGAGGCCTCCCTGTTTGAGGAAGAGCAGATCTAGACCTCTGCGATTTTTGGAGGGCCACTTCGGCTAGGGAGTTAACCTGTTTTTCAAGGTATTTGACTTGGGTTTGGAGTAATTTGATATTGCGGGAGAACGTGGCTGACAGATTACAAAGGGCAAGGTCATTCTTAATGAGGGCTGTCCCTCCTAGGGCAGTGGAGCCGGCAATACCCAGGGTAGCCAGTACAGGGATCAGAATGGGTACACATTTCTGGAGTCTAGTATGATAGTCTGAGGCTAGAAAATGGGCTGCACCTGTGGGCCCTGCATATACCTGGGGAACTGTATAGCTAACACAAAGAATTGAATGATTCCCGGGGCTGATGCAACGGTGGATACCTGATAAGCATGCAAACCAAGTCCCGCTAGGTGCAATCGAGTCCATGAGGGTGAGCCTTCGGCTCGCAGAGAGGTGTTGGTCAGGCAGTTGTCCTTGTATGGCGAAGCTTGGAGGTCGAGGTTTCCAAGGATGAAGCAGGTCCCCTGTCCTTGAAGATCTCCTAGGGTGAGCTTGCCGGCTCGGGCACAGTTGGCTAAGGTTCCTTCCCCAGGTGAGTCTGAGTCACTAAAAGTTTGATTCATGGGGGCAAGAGTACCCGTGGCATTTGCCCCAATACCAACATAGTAGGGTGGTGCTGGATCTACACAGAGCCAGCAGTCTTCGGTGGTGTTAGGTTGAGAACTATTTAAGAGGGAGAAAACAGAATCTAACATGGTTAGAAGCGAGTTGCTAAAGGAATTGAGGGGGTGTGGCGTTGGCATCTGAGGGGACCCAGAAGCTGGAGCTGTTGTCCTATTCCAGCTCTCTAGAGACTCTATGGGTGTTACTGGGTTGTTTTCTTTCCTTGGCTGAGAGGCGGGCCTCTCTTCTGATGACTTCGATGGCCTGCAAAGACTTGAGAAGCCCCTGGTTAGATAATTTGCCTATGTGGTCATAGTGAATCTTAGGGATAATAGGTGGTGGTCTCCCATAGATGATTTCATAAGGGGTAAGGTTCTTGAAATATGGGGTGCATCGGGTGCGCAACAGAGCAAATGGCAAGAGGTTTACCCAATTATCACCGGTTTCAATCTTAAGTTTGGCAAGATTCTCCTTAAGAGTTCTATTCATTCTCTCTACCTGACCTGAGCTTTGGGGTCTATAGGCACAATGTAATTTCCAGCCTATTCTGAGAGCTTCTGCTATTTGGAAATTTTGGCTATGAAAGCCGGCCCATTGTCTGACCCCAGTACTAAGGGCAGGCCAAATCTAGGAATGATCCCAGTTAGGAGATGTCTGGCAACTACGTTAGCAGTCTCATGCCTCGTGGCAAACGCCTCAGTCCATCCTGAGTAGGTGTCAACAAAAACTAGTAAGTACTTAAATCCAAATTTGCTGGTTGAGATCTCAGTAAAATCAAGTTCCCAATGCTCACCTGGTTCATGCCCTCTGATTCGGACTCCAAGTCCATGGGGTCTGGGAGGCCCTGGATTTACCTGTGCACAGGCAGAACATCGGGTAACTCCGAAGTGGCTATAGTCTTGAGATCTGGAATATAGAAGTGTCTACTGACTAGAGAGATTAATTTTGATGTGCCTAGGTGAGTACTACATATAGTGGAGATCTCTAATGAGAGCAATTCCCAAGGCTTTGGGGAGAAGTAGTCTTCCGTCGGGGAGCTGATGCCAGTTCCCCTTTTCTGTTGAACAATTTAACTTCTTTCCCAGGTTGAACTCCTCTTCATTTAGGATGGTGAGGAGGGCAATTCCCGAAGGGGAAGAGCAGGGAGGATTTCTATAGGTTTTACCTCAGTTAGGGCAATTTGTTTAGCAGTCCGGTCTGCTAGGTCATTTTCTTCTTTTGTCTGACTAGGCTTGGTTTCGTGCCCTCTGCAGTGAACAATGGCTACAGCCTCAAGTTGCCAGATGGCTGCTAAGAGTTTGAGTATTTCTTCTCTATTTTTAGTTTCTTTCCCAGCTGATGTGAGGAGCCCCCTTTCTTGGTATAGGGCTCCATGCACATGAGCAGTTGCAAAGGCATAGCGGCTGTCAGTGTAGATGTTGACCCTCTTGCCTTTTGCCCAGTTGAGTGCCTGTGTCAGGGCAATCAGTTCTGCTTTCTGTGCAGAAGTTCCATGGGGAAGGCCTGAGCCCAGATTACCTTTAAGTTGGTGACTACTGCTGCCCTGGCATACCGAGTTCCATCCTTGATGAAACTGCTCCCATCAGTATAGAGGTCATAGTCAGAGTTGGCTATTTGCTCATCTTTGAGGTCCGGTCTGGTTCCCTCTATGGAGTCTAGTAACGAGTGGCAATCGTGGAGCAGTTCTCCTTGATTCCCGTCGGGGAGTAAGGTAGCCAGGTTGAGGGCAGTAGACTTGGAGAAGGTAACCTGTGGTGGGTTCAATAATAGTACCTGATATTGGGTGAGGCGAGTGTTGGAAATCCATCTGTCAGGAGCAGACTGCGTAAGGCTTCAGTGGTGTGGCCTCCAATGATTTGGATTTCCTGGCCTAAGGTCAGCTTCTGCGCCTCCCTGACAAGGAGAGCGGTTGCAGCTGTCGCTCTCATGCAGGACGGCCAGCCTGCGGCAACAGGGTTAAGCTGTTCGGAGAGAGAAGCAATCAGGTGTGGTCCCAGAGTCTGGGTTAGGACTCCTTTTGCTATGCCTTTGCGTTCTGCAACGAAGAGCTGGAAAGGTTTGGTGGTATTTGGCAAGGCAAGGGTAGGGGCTGAGGCAAGCGCCTGTTTAAGTGTTTCAAAAGCCTCTTCCTCCTTTTCAGTCCAAGTTAAATCAGGTTCCTTTCCCCTGATAGGTGGCTAGTGGTCCCTTGTTAGGGGTTGCCAGCAAGATTCGAGACAGTTGCCTAGTTTGCTCCTTAATGGGATCCTCCCGGTTCTGAAAAACTTTCTGAGCTATTTCAAGTAACTCATTTCTATTCTTTCCCTCAAAGCCTTCTAATTTCTCCAATTTCTTTCTGATGTCTGGGGTTGACTGTGAGACGAAGGCCATGTTGACCATTCGTCTATTCCCATCTGCATCCGGGTCTAAGGGGGTATAAATTCTGTAGGCCTCTAATAATCTTTCTAAAAAGGCCGTGGGAGATTCGTCCTTCCCTTGCATAGTGGCTGCTACTTTTGCTAAATTGGTGGGTTTCTTAGCAGCGCCCCTTAGACCCCTGAGGAGGTTTCGGTGATAAGTGCGTAACCTCTGCATCTCCTCCCCAGTGTTTGGATCCCATTCTGGGGGTGGTTGAGGCAGTTCATCATCTAAGCCCTCGGGGCCAGCGTCATCCCCGACCACAGCCTTAATTGCCTCAGCGTGTATTCCTCTCCCTCTCCTCTGAGGTGAACAAAGTTTGTAAGATCTGTTGACAATCGTCCCAAGTGGGTTGGTGGGTCCGGAATACAGACACCAATAAACTTAACAGAGCTTGTGGTTGTGGTTGCTCCGAGAAAGGGTGTTTTTGTTGTTTCCAATGATATAAGTCACTAGTTCAAAAAGGGACATAGATCATATGCGCCGGGCCCGTAGTGCCGGGCGCGGCGGGCACCTCTCGTAATGGGAGCATGGGGACTGAGGTGTCCGGTTCCCGGGCCGGTTGATAAGGGGTGCCGTCCCGTGTATGTGAGGGACTCAAAAGTCTGGCGTTGTCAGCCGGGCCTGGGGCTCTTGCCTGAGGCTCGTCTGAGGGTGCCGTGGCCTTCCTGCCCGAGGTGTTTCCTGCATAGGGCGGGGGCGTCATTACTTCTAGGAGCGATTCCTCAGGATCCCCTGGGAGGACTGGATATAACCGGGGTTTGGGTGCTTTCCCAGGGGATTCTGGTCGGCTTTCCTTGGTTGCCCCCCACGGTCGCTCCTTTGGGGCTGCAACCATGATGGTATGGTTTCCTACCTTAGCTCTCATTCCCTTTTGGAGCTCCTCCCTTCTGCATTTTGTTATCTAGGGAGGCTTGTCTAATATTATGTCAATTCAGACATCTTTATATACCCGTTGATCTGGGTGAGGGACCCTATAAACAACCGAACGCACAGCGAAGAGGAGATTAGGGTCAAAACTCCCCTCCGAGGGCCATTCCACCCCGAAGGTTAGCCACTCTAGTTCACATAGGGTCCTCAGGAAGCCAGGGTCTGCTGGTCTTACAGGACCTTTTGAGAAAATCAGAAAAGTTAGAGAGCAGACATTCAAGGGGGGTCGGTTTCCTGGATGGTCCTTGGCCCATGACGTCTCTCCTGAAAGTGAAACAGTTAGAGCAGCAAGAGAGGCTGAACATACAAGAACACGAAATCAGAAGACAAACAAGAACAATCACTGAGACTAGTCTCACACCCTCACGGAACACACACACCTTCAAAGTGAAGCACCTAGGCTTCCAAAATCAGAAGTCAGCGTCCTGACTCTGATTAGAGGCACACAGTGCGCGGCGTCCTGCCTGTACAGCCTCGCCAAATGCTCCGGAGCCAAAGACACAGAGAAACAAATGGATCGATCCACTTACAAAGACCACGTGGCGCAAAGACCCTAAGCCGAATCTGGCCGCAGTCAGAAGATCAAATTTGTAGAGGCGAGGATGGAGGCGCCTCGCCTTGTGCCTGAGGAGGTCGACCCCTCTTAGAGGGGGACCTCGAGGTGATCTCGCTGGGGCCTCCAAATTTTGTAACCCAGGAGATCGACCAAACTCAGACCCCGAGATGGGGTTTAATAAAAGGAGTTTATTGAGCTAAGTCCGCAGGCACCTGAAGTATGTCCCACACAGGAGTAACTGCGACCCCGGAGAGCTAAAATGGCTCCTTTTTATAGGATTTTGTAAAGGGGGTGCTACGTGTAAGCAAGCATGTTATAAAAGCGGAATTTAGCGGTTAGTTAATTATCTGTTACTCAGTTTCCCAGACATTTCAAAGGTCAAGCTGTTTTCAATAGATTATTCCTGACGCCGAGCCCAGGATTACTCAAGGGTTCGCTATTACCCCGGGGCTAGCGATTACTCAGGGGTTAGTTATTGAAGAATGTTCTTCAGTAAATGAGTAACTGACAACCCCTTTGGTTGTTGTGAAGGCCTCTGGAAGTTTAGGTCAATGGCACTGATTTATAACAATATAACATCAGAATTCAAGAAGCAAACCTACATGACATACAAAAGAAAATGATAGAAAAACAATACTTTTGGGAAACTGACAGATTACATTTCTAAAAAATAAATGTTTGCTTTTTTTTTATCCTCACCCCAGGACATTTTTCTATTTTTTGTTCAGATAGAGTGGGAGGGAGAGAGAGGAAGAGAGGGAGAAACATCGACGTGAAAGGGACACATCGAGTGGCTGCCACCCACACGACCAACCAGGGCCAGGGACAAACTGCAACTGAGGTACGTGCCCTTAGCGGAAATCGAACCCAGGTCTCTCTGGACCGCAGGCCGATGCTCTAACCGCTGAGCCAAACCATCCAGGGCAAAAATAAATGTTTGCTTTAAAGCAGCGGTTCTCAACCTGTGGGTCACCACCACTTTGGGGATCAAACGACCTTTCCACAGGGGTCGCCTAAGACATAACGGTAGCAAAATTACAGTTATGAAGTAGCAACAAAAATAATTTTATGGTTGGGGGTCACCACAACATAAGGAACTGTATTAAACGGTCATGGTCGCAGCGTTAGGAAGATTGAGAACAGCTGCTTTAAAAGATACCAACAAAAAGGGACAATAAATAATGTTGACTTAATAGGTATCTGCTGAATTTAAAAACCTGAGGACAGTTATGACATCTTATTTTCAGCTTCCATTAAATATTTATAGAAATTGATCCTATCATACTGCACAAAAATGACTTCAATAAATTTTAATAAAAAGAATATAGATTACATTATATAAAAAATAGAAATTATAAAAGTAGAATTTTAGAAACTTTAACCCCCTGGAAAATTTTAACTGTATCTTAAAATATTCTTATGCAAAAGAGGGTATTTAAACTGATAGTTCCAAACATCTAGATAATGAAAATAAAAACTCGATATCAAAACGTATGTGACTATTCTAAAACTATATTCATAGAAAAATTAATAGACCCAATCACTTATACTTACTAAGAGACATAGAACAAAATATTTAATTAAATACTTAGATCAGATTTAAAAATAAAGAGGATTAAAATCATTGAAACAAATGTAAAAATTAGATAATATAATTGATAAATAGAATCAAGAACTGGTACTTTAAAACAACACCAATAATAAAATAGAAAGCCACACAGTAGTATGACCAAACTACTAAAAACGAAATGTGCAGAGATATTGAATAGGAAGACTAAATATTTGAAAGATGTCAATTGTCCCTGAATTAAGTTTATAAATCAGATGCTATCCAATGAAAATACTGACATATGTGTTGTAGCCATTGTGTTTATTTGCTTGAAACTTGATAGTCTTATTCTAAATTCATCTTGAAAAGTAAACATGTAAGAATAGTCTGGAATAACCTGGAAGAGAAGAATAATAATAGTGGACAAGCAAAGCAATTTTAAGCTACATTAGATATAGTAATTATTAAAAGGTCTGAGCTGGCAAGAGATCACATCCAAAACGCAAGGCCAATATAGAGCAAAAGGGCTTTATTGCACGCACCTGGGTGCAGGTGGGCTGAGATGAAAAGGATTCAGCATTGAATAACAGTGGGGTGTAGGTGATATACTCTACTTGTAGCTTCCAGCAGTTCCTGCTGACAACTCTGCCTGGCCCATTGTCCACATTGCAGTTGGACTGGTCTGGTATCATCTGTTGGGTGATTCATTGTTTTTCAGATAATCCAGATAATCCTCATCCATACTCAACAGAGGGCTGAGCAAAGGTCAAGCAAGCAACACAATTTTTCAGTTTCTGCCTTTTGCAAGCTTTTAGCTTCACCCTTTAAAATGTCACTAACCCTTTCAATTATAACACTATGATCCTAGCACAAAAAAATAATTACATGATTCAGAGATTGATTCAAGTACCTATAGAAATTTTACATGCATTAAAAACATTTCAGAACACTGAAGGAGAACATAATTATTTAATAAATGGTGCTGAAATAACTTATGAGATGTTTGGGAAAATAATGTACATAAATCTTCGTCCCTTACTCTAAAATTCACTCCATATGGACTAAAAATTTTAACTATAAAATATAAAAACAAAAGTGCTAGAAAAAATCATAGAGATTAAAAAATAATTATCTTGAGAATGTGACCAAAATTTATCTGTTAAAATGGAGCATTTAATACATTTTACTATATAAGAATTAAAGGTATGGTAACCATCAACAAAACCAAAATAAAGAAGAATATTTACCAATAATTACACCATATGCAAAGGGCTTAATTTCTGTAATACACAAAGGAATCCTATAAATGATAATTTTAAATCTCAAGACTTCCTAGAAAAATTGTGGAGTGAATAAGAAGGCCATAAGAAAGCAACACAAGTAGTTGATATACTTAAAAATAATCTATCAATTCTGCTAAAAATTAATATACATTTAGATGTACTGAGATGCTTAGATGTCATTTTAATCACACCACATTGGGAAATAATTAAGAAACTAATAAAAACCATTTGGGCAACTGTATGGAGAATTTGATAGAAGGGTTAAAATTTAGTTACAACTTTTTACAGAGCATTATGACAATATCTTTCAAAATTTAAAATGTGTATCTATCTCATGATACAGTGATTCTAATTTAAATATGCCTTGTAAACATACATAGAAGTGGCATATATGTGTAAAGATATTAATGGAAGCATTTACTTTTAGTAACAAATACAGGAAATAATCTCCAAGAGTCTGTGTGTGTGTGTGTGTGTGTGTGTGCGCATGTTCAAAACAGAAAGAAATTAAGATTGGGAAAGAATGAGAGAATGAATGAGCCACAGTACTATCTAACGTAATTTGCTACCCTCCCTGTTGGACAAGTAAACTGCATAAGAATGGACCACTTTGGCCCTGCTGTATTTCTCAGAGAATTTTATGAAGAGTTTACCTGGGTAAATAGTAAGTAATCATGCAGCAGAACCCAGTAAAACCACACTAAAGCTGAGGGAAATTAATGTTTTCTTCCTTTGATTTATGACCTTGAAACATCTTTTTAGGAAAAATCCATTCCACAAAGCATCAAAGTTAAGCAATGATTAGGCATTTAGGATTTTTGCAACAGCCATGGGAGAGAGATCCACTTTTACATAATATGGTGCAGAGTGTAGAGGAAGCCTGGAAAAATCCCCTCTGGATGAAAGTGTCTAAGACCAAGTTGCCTTCAGTCCTCCCCCATAATATAATGAACAATTTATTGGAATATTTGGTGAGATTTAGTTGTGTGTGTGTATACACACACACACACACACACACACACACACACACATATACATATATATATATTTTTTTCTTACCCCACATTTAAGAAACATATCACATTCGCATATTAAAGTTGATGGTCTTATTATCAAGACAACATGCGTATGTGATTTGAATTTCAGACCTGAGGTCCTCAATGGAGGCATCACAATTAAGTTGATACAAGTGAAGAAACAGGATTCTAGAGGACGTTTGTTGTGTAATTAAAGAGAAAGGAAGAAAATTCTGGACAATATTTCAGCTTACAATTTGAGCATTTTAGACATGTCCAACTTTCCTAGCTCCATGGAATTTGTTTCATGGTAATTTTCTACTATGCATTTCAGAGCTGAAACAAGCAGACTCATTTGCTACCCGACTTTGCATCAAACGTTTACCTTAGGAAACCACCATTCTGTACTCAGGAAATAGAACTGAGGATACACCATCCTCAGGTTAGTCTACCAGTGATGGCAAAACCCATAAGAATCCATATTCAGAATCTATCCAAGTACTGCAAATAATTACTTAATAGCTTATTGGGAAACATTTTAGCCTCTTGGTTGCAAAAAGGTCTTCAAAAATAACAGGGCAAATAGTTCTAGGTCTCTGTGACCTAAAATGTCTAATGAAGTCAAAGAATTATTGGAGCCTAAGAGAAATCTGAGGCCATTTAGCCTAATGATTTAGAAATGATGTCTCTGTCACCGGGTTAGAGGAACATGTGGCTTCTAGCTTAATGTTTATTTATTTAGCAACATTCACCAATGTTGGTAGCACTGGCTGTGAGAATTCTTCCCGAATATTCTAAGGCAACAGTTTAAATAAATCCAAAAATAAATTTGTTTTGTAATGTGTTCAACTTTTAGAAAATTAGGTTATAAAGTCCAAATGATAAAGTATAAAAATAATGAAAACTCAATAGCTGAAAAGTAGACATTACATTGAAAATTTGGTTGGTACATGAGGTATAAGATAAATGTTTTTTTTTCTACTACAGATTTTAAATCCATAAATGGCAAAGTATAGTAATTTCAGAGGAGAAATGCAAAGGGGGGAAAAAAAGAAAAGAAGCCCACATTTAAAAATAAATAAATAAACATTTTTTTTTTTAAGAGCATGAAGACTATCACAATTAGACCTATACTGTCCTCTGGTGGTCAAATTTGAAAATGTATTTAGAAAATGGAATTAAATAAATGATTATTTAATATACATTAATAACTGAAGGTAAGACAACCAGATGCTTCACTTTGTGTGAAGTGATGAGTAGTATATTAATGAGTAGTATTTCAATGCATTTTATGAATATACCACAATTGTCTATCTATTCTCCTGTTCATGAACATGGGATTATTTTCAGTTTTCAGCTACTATGGATGTTTTTGTACAAGACTGTCTATGGATGTATGCATTTATTCCTTTTAGGTATATACTGAGGAATTATTACAAAATGATCCAGGGGTGGGGTTAAGTGGCTAGGCCTTTTTATGAACAAACTTGAAAAATGTTCCTAAAATGGTACATTCTTCTTTGTCTGTTTGTAATAAACACAGAATACTACAGTTGCTGTTGAACAACATGGGTCCACTTATACACAAATTATTTTTTCAGTAAACACCTGTACTGTTTTTGATCTGCAGTTGCGACTCCACAATGCAGAAGATGATGGTATGCATCCATCTACACTGTTTCATATAGGAGACCTCAGATGCATAGATTTTAGTATCCATGGGGGTTCCTAGAATCAATCCCCCACAGATACCAAAGGACAACCATGTAGTTAAGTTTGGAGGCAGTCAAAAATTATTCACAGATTTTCAACTGTGTATAACCCCTAACACCTGCATTGTTTAAGAGTCAATTGTATTACCAAACAGTGTAAACAAGAGTTTAAACTCAAAATATTGTCATGGTTGAAGAGCTGACTACCATAAAATGGCTTACTCTATATGGGACGGTTCATTTCATGTCACCTTGCCTAGGCCATGGCGTGCCTGTGTATTTTGTAAACATTATTTTGCATGTGTCTATGAGAGTGCTTCTGGATTAGATTGATATTGGAATAGGTAGACTGAGAGAAACAGAATGCCTTCCCCAATGTGTGGGGCCTCATCTAATCCAGTAAAGCCTGAAAAGAACAAAAAGGTGAAGTAATAGGGAATTTACGCTGTGCCTGTCTTTGAGCTGGGACATGGGTCTCTTCCTGCCTTTGGAGGACCTGGACTTCAACTAAAACTTAGAGCACTGGCTTTCCTTCTTGGGACTTCAAACTCAGACTGGAATGGACACCATCATCCCTTTTGCATCTCAAGCTTTTGGACTCAGACTGTAACTATACCATCGAGCTCTCCCAGGTCTCTAGCTTGGCAGCTGCAGATCTGGGGACTTCTTAGCATTCACAATCACTCATGAGTCAGTTATTTATAATAAATCTCTTTCTCTCTCTCTCTACACACACACACACACACACACACACACACACACACGCACACACGTGCGCGCGCACTTACTCCAGCGTCAGTATAAACAAATGACAAGTAAGTCTCAGCACACATACTAACATTCTGTTTTATTTTTCACTTTCCTCAGGATCTTTAAAATGATGGAAGTATCATTTTCTTTCAGAGAGACAGCTTGTTTTCAATACAAAAAAAATGATGTGAGTTCTCATATGAGGACTTCACTCTGATGTCCTCTGTGTGCTAGAAGAATCTTATAGTCAGTAGCAAGACACTTTAAAAATCCTATTATTTTTCTTATCTAACTCTTGTCACAGCTTTTTCTATATGGAGATGCCTGCTGATAATGATTTACACAATATTCCAAGTCATTTGGTTCATTTTTTTCTTTCTTTTTTAAAATCTTTATTGATGAATGTATTACAGATGTTCCTCATTTTTCCCCCATTGACGCCCTCCTCCCCACTCCCTCCACCCTCCTGCCTTTTCCCACATTGTTGTCTGTGTCCATTGGTTATGTATATAAGTTCTTTGGTTTATTTCTTCCTGCCCCCAACCCCCTTCCCTTTGAGGTTTGTCAGTCTAGCAATGAATTTGTACTTCTTAATCCCTTCACCTTTTTCACCCATTCCCCCAAACCCCCTCCCATCTGGCAACCAACAAAATGTTCTCTGTATCTATGAGATTGTTTCTGTTTCTGTTCTGCCTGTTCATTTTGTTTGTAGATTCCATTGTTGATAGATATGTATTCATTGACATTTTGTTTGTTCATATATTTTATCTTTTTCTTCAAAAAGACCCTTCAACATTTCATATAATAATGGTTTGGTGGTGATGAACTCCTTTAACTTTTTCTTGTCTGGGAAACTCTTTATATGGCCATCGATTCTAAATGACAGCTTTGCAGGATAGAGTAATCTTGGTTGTAGGTTCTTGCTTTTCATCACTCTGAATATTTCTTGCCCCTCCCTTCTGGCCTGCAAAGTTTCTTTTGAAAAATCAGCTGACAGTCTACGGGAACTCCCTTGTAGGTAACTAATTGCTTTTCTCTTGCTGTTTTTAAGATTCTCTTTTTGTCTTGAACCTTTTGCATTTTGATGATGATTTGTCTTGATGTGGGCCTCTTGGGGTTCATCTTGTTTGGGACTCTCTGTGCTTCCTGGACTAGTATGTCTGTTTCCTTCACCAAGTTAGGGAAGTTTTCTGTCATTATTGTTTCAAATAGGTTTTTGATTTCTTGTTCTCTCTCTTCTCCTTCTGGCACTCCCACGATGCGAATGTTGGCACGCTTGAAGTTGTCCCAGAGGCTCCTTACACTATCCTCATTTTTTTGGATTCTTTTTTCTTTTTGCTGTTCTGAGTGGGCATTTTTTGCTTCCTTATATTCCAAATCAATGGTTTGCTTCTTGGATTTATGTGTTCTACTATTTAATCTGTGTAAATTATTCTTTATTTCAGTTAATGCCTCCTTCATTTCTGACTGTGCATCCATCATTTCTGATGGGTCCCTTTTTATGCTCTTGAGGCCCTCACTAAGTTTGCTGAGGTTCTCACTAAGTTCATTGAGCATCATTATAAGCAGTATTTTGAACTCAGCATCTATTAAGTTGCTTATCTCCATTTTGCTTAGTTATTTTCCTGGGGTTTTGTTCTATTTCATTTGGAACCTGTTTCTGTGTCTCCTCATTTTAGCTGCCTCCCTGTGTTTGTTTCTATGCATTATTTAACAAGTGGTATGGGGCTAGCTGAAACCAGATGCTGCTTGTTGAAAAGAATTTAGGAAAACCTGAAGCAGGATCCAAGACAGGCCAATCCTATGGTCAAGCAACTGGCAACAGCTTGGGTGGGCCTGAAAGTAGGGTGGGGCAGGGCCTCAGGGAGTCACCAGGGCGGGGCAAACAGTGTGAGCCAGGTTGCTGGAGTCCCAGATATGGCGGCTGTCTGCCGCCCCAGGGAAGGGCTCACCAAAGGAACAAAGGCCTCTGACAGCACATTTGTCCCGGAGAAAGCCCCCTCTCCAGCCCTCGCTCCAATGCTAAACAGCTCAGTTCTTCCCTGTGTGTCTCTGGTGCCCCTCGAGCTGCTTCCCTCCAAGCTTAGAGGGAGTGAGTCCGATAAGTCCGTGTGAGGGCCCTTTTTTTTTTTTTATCCTCACCCGAGGACATTTTTTTGCATTTTTTTTTGTTCAGACAGAGTGGGAGGAAGAGAGAGAGAGAGAAACATCAATGTGAAAGGGACACATTGAGTGGCTGCCACCTGCATGACCAGCCAGGGCTGGCGACAAACTGTAACCAAGGTACACACCCCTAGCAGGAACCGAACCCAGGTCTCTCTGGACCACAGGTCGACCCTCCTGAGCCGAACCTTCCAGGGCTGTGCGCAGGCCCTTTAAGAGGAGCTGCCTGGGGCTCCAGCCACCTCAGCCTCCCTGAGCCTCAGTTTCTGCTGTTTTTTCCAGCCAGAAGTTATGGGGATTCTCTTCCTGGCACTGGAACCCTGAGCGGGGCACCTGGTGTGGGACAGGGACCCCTCAGTCCTCAGGGAGGACCTTCCCAGCCGAGGCAGCCTCCTGATTTTTATCCGCCATATGTGGGTGTGGGACCAGCCCATCCGCCTCTGCCCCTCCTACCAATCTCAATGTGGCTGCTGCTTTAATTCTGAAGTTGTAGGACTTCCATTCAGCTTGATTTCAGGCGGTTTTGAATGATGGTTGTTCTGTAGTTTAGTTGTAACTTAGGTGTGGTTGTGGGAGGACGCGATATCTCAGTTACCTACGCCGCCATCTTGACCGGAAGTCGGTTCATTTCTTTCTTAAAAAAAAAATCATTTGATACATTATTTTATTTCATAGAGGAAGAGAGGTATGATCTATCCCATATTCTCTAAAGATGAAATGGTCAATTCTATTAAAGCAAAAAAGCCACTATTTGAGACCTTCACAACATGTATTTTTTTCCTACTTATTCTGTGTTTTGCAATTTAGCCATCATCTTTATCTTAGCAGTAGTATTACCAGTACTAAAGGTCATGGGTTCCATTTGTGTATCTTATTTTGTTCCATGTCTTATATGCTCATTGGCTTAGAGGTACCTGTATTAGTTTCCTAGTGGTGCCATAATAAATTACACAGATTTAATGGCTTACGACAGAAATTTTTTTCCTTACAGTTACAATAGCTAAAAGTCTGAAATTAAGGTCTTGGCAGTGTTGAATCCTTCTGGAGGAACTGAGGGAAAATTTCTTTCCATGCCTGTGTCCCAGGTTCTACTGGCTTACGACAGTCCTTGGCTTTTCTTGACTGGTAGTTACATCACTCCAGCCTCTGCCTCTATTTTCATGTGGCTCCTTCTCTGTGTCTCTGAGTGTGTCGATAATCCCTCTCCTTTCTCTCATAAGGACACCAGCCATTGGATTTCGAACTCTTCTTAAACCCAAGAGGATCTCATCTTGAGATCCTTAATTTAATCACACCATAAAGACTTTTTCCGAAGTAAGGGTACAGTTACAGGTTCCAGAAATAAAAACTTGGACATATTTCTTAGGAAGCTATATTCAATTTATTACAATACCTAATTATTTTTTGAGTTTGCTATGCATGAAAATGTGACAAAAGAGAAATTGAAATGAAAATGTAACAGAATGTTAACCAGAGGACTTCTGCTTTTGGCACAGATGGAGTAGCAGAAACAAGGCTAGTCTTCCCACATTAAAGAAATTACAAATGGGTAAAATATATGAAACACTGGCGCACAGGCAGGACTGTGATCCCTGCTGAAGTGAAACAAATAAGCCGAGCTCTCCAGTTTCCAATTTTATTGCCTAGATAGAGTTTGGAGGCTGCAGTGCAGGAATGGGAACCACAAACAGAGCCAAAGGGTTTTCTTAACTGAACAGACAGACAAAAATTTAGAAAGTTCAATGCAGGTAGAATATATAGGATAAAATACTAAAGTGTGTGTGTGTGTGTGTGTGTGTGTGTGTGTGTGTAGAGGGGTAGAGTGGGGGGGGGGGGGAGAAGGAGAAATATCCAGAGATATTCAAAGGGTATCTGAAATCTTTAGCTGACTAATTATTAGTACATGTATGGAGAAAAATACAGAGACTGGGCAAAGAACCATGGAAAAGGAAAGAAGCAGGGGAAAAAATTCCCCCAAATGACATAAGGCTTGGAAGATCACAACCAAATAAGATCACAACCAAAGTCAACAATAATAACAACAATAAACATCTCATATTATAAAAGGCATCCGAGTGCCAAATTAGTAAAAGAAAGGAGATATATATATATATATATATATATATATATATATATATATAAATTAGACTGCTTGAATTCACCATGTGAATTTTCAGACTAAATATTGCTATGATTCTACCTAACAAAACTTAAGAGCAAGACTTTAAAGGATCAAACACTTTCTAAGTAACTATACTGGTTCCTAGAACAATGCTCAAAATTATATAAAGAAAAAAATCTAGTATTCAACAGAATAAAGTTCACAGTATTTTGCATCCAAACAAAAATAGTTTAGTATACAAAAAAGCAAGAAAATACAACCTATGATGAGAAAAATCAATTTATAGAATCTTACCAAAAAATGACATAGATGACAGAATAGAATAGATAATGACATTAAAACTAATTATAAATATACTCCATTTATTCAAGAAAATAGAAGAAAGCATGCACATAACAAAAGACATAGAAGAGATAAAAAGACTCCCCAAATTCTAGTGATATATATATATATGTCTAAGATAAAAAGTATACAGAATGGTATTAATAATAGATTGGAAAGGGACCTGTAGAGTATTATGCTAAGAGAAATAAGCCAATCAGAGAAAGATAAATACCACATGTTCTCACTTATTTGTGGAATATAATGAACAAAATAAGCTGATGAACAAAATAGACCAGAGACATAGAAAGGAGTACAGTTCAGACTGACAGAGCTCAGAGAAGGGGGGCAGGGGGGAGGGATGAGATAAACCAAAGAACTTATATGCATGTATGTGTAACCAATGGACGTATACAACAATGCTGGGGGGAGGAGGGTGTCTAGTGGGGAAAAAGGAGAAACATCTGTTAACAAAAATAAATTAATAAAAATTGCAAAAAAAAAAAATAGATTGAACACTCAAGAAGGAAGAATTAGTGAACTTGAAGACAGAGAAACAGACACTATTCAAAAAGAAACAGAATAGAACTAAATACGAATAAATAAACAGTTCTGGAGGAAGGGGGAGAAATAAGATCAAGTTAAGAACCTAAATGAAACAATAAATAATATGGAAGAACACAAATCAATAAAGTAAAAGATAAGCACAGTAGAGAGAAAACAAGGAAACCCACAGCTAATTTGTTGAGATCAAGAAAATTGATACACTTTTACTATAAATTTTTACTACAGTGATCAGAGAAAGAAAGTGAAGAAACAAATTACCAATGCCAGAAATGAGAAAGTGGACATCACTACAAATCCTACAGATATGAAAAGGAGAATAAGACATATTACGAACAATATCACAACAGTATAATTTCTACAATGTACACAAAATTAGCAAATTCCCTACAGATATGAAAGAATAAAGACATGTTATAAACAATATTATAACAGTATAATTTCTACAATGTACACAAAATTAGCAAATTCCCTGAAAGACATAAATTAGGAAAGCTCACTCAGAAAGAAATAGATAACTTTCATCACTCCATATTTGTTTAAAAAGGCTTACATAGCTTTACTTTTGAATTCTACCAAACATTTAAGAAAGAATAGTATCAATATTTAACAATTTTTTGGAGCTAGTACTACCCTGATATTACACTCCAATATTACTTATGAACACAAAAGTAAACATTTTCAACAAAATTGTAGAAAATGAAATTCAACAACATACAGAAAAGTTAATAATACATCATAACCAAGTGAAATGAAACCACTTAATAAATATTTAATGTATGATTCAGTGAATTACTAAGGGCCAGTTTTTAAACGATCAGTGGCTAATAAATGTTGGACTGTAACTTTAAGATGTTCTTCAGGGTACATGGCAAAAAAGTCTTTTTTTTTTTTTCTTCTTTTTTTCTTTTGTGCAGTGTGCTTTCTTCAGATATACAGATGAATAAAACAACTTATACTCTCAAAGAGCTCACAATAAATTGACTTGTCACATGCATATAAACCAATATAATTCTCAAATATTGTTGGAAGAAAGGGAGACAGTGAAGCTTTTTTTATTGGAAAGAATTATTTAAGGTGATTTTTAAAAATAAAAACTTTATGGTATAGTTGAAAGAAATGTATAAACTTTTTAATTATGTAAGGTAGGAATGAGTGAGAAACAGTGCTTACAAGTACCTCGTGGGTAAGAGAAAATGAAAAAAGCGCAGTCAGTGTTTCAGGAGGACCTGTTAGGTACTACAGAACATCTTGAGGACTGCTTCAGTAGAGTAGGTTCTGGTTTACAGCCCAGCTCACCTCTCTCTCTAGCTTATTTCCAGTTATTTATTTTGCTGGTCTTGTTGGACAGTTTCCATTTAGAAATTAGAATTTTTGTTTGTTTTCATGGGATCTTGTCAGGGAGAATTGTGCTAGAGATTTTATTACTGGAGAAAGTAATTATTCTGCAGGATCTGAAGTAAAAACAGACTTGGCCACTGGCCTCTTGGAAATGATTCAACTTGTGGAAGTCAAGTGGTTTGAGCTAAAAAGAGATGATGATATACAGCTATTATTATTGTTTTTTTTTAAATTTTTGGCAATGTTACATTTATAAGGTTGGTTTTAAGCATTTCATTATTCTTCTAAAAAATTCTTCTTAAAATTAAATAGATAACTTTCTCTTCCTCTAGCAGTGGAAGACAGAATATTCTTTTTTATTTTTCTAATAACGTATTTCATTGAAAACTTTTAAATATCAAAGTCACAAATACAAAAAATTTAGAGCACAGGTGTAATAAGGATCACCAAGAATACTTGTAAAATATACATATTCACACTTCCTAGCCCCCAAGATTATAATCCATTAGGTAATTGTAGAAAACCCAAGAATATGCACCTTTTTCAACATGTAGAAAATGGAGGTGATCTAGTTTAAACAGCTTAATGTGTCACAGCCCCGCAAAAGAGAATATTATAGACTGGAGATGACTCAAAGGGCAGCTAGGACTTCCTTACTATACTATTAATTTAAAACTGAATTCCCAAAACTTGACACATCACACACTTAAAAATAACAATCCCAAATGTGGATTATTTTTGCTTTAGTTTTTGTTTTAAATACACACATAGGATTTCTTCTACTAGGAAAAATCATCGAGAATGAATTATAAATGTTTTAGATCAGTAAAAATAGTTTTTTTTTCCTTTTTATTGAATTAATTGGGGTGACACTGGTTAACAAAATTATATAGGTTTGGGGTACACAAGTTTATAACACATCATCTGTGCACTGTAAAAATAGTTTAAAATGGCTATAAGATGACAGAAATTAAACACAAAAGGATCCGTACTGGTGTGATTCCTTTTTCTCCTCACCCGAGGACATTCTTCCATTTTTGTTCAGATAGAGTGGGAGGGAGAGAGAGAGAGAAAGAAACATCGACATGAAAGGGACACATCGAGTGGCTGCTACCCGCACGACCAACCATGGCCGGGGACAAACTGCAACGGAGGTACGTACCCCCAGCGGGAACCGAACCCAGGTCTCTCTGGACTGCAGGTTGATGCTCTAACCGTTGAGCCAAACTAGCCAGGGCCTGATGTGATCCTTTAAAAAAAATTTTTTTTAAATATGTTTTTTATTTTATTTATTTTCTAGAGAGAGAAAGAGGAAGGGAGAGATAGAAACATCGATGAAAGAGAAACATATATCAGCTGCCTCTCTCACGCACCCCAATGGGGACCAAGCCCGCAACCCAGGCATGTGCCCTGACCAGGAATGAAACTGGGACCTCTCAGTCCATTGGAGGACACTCAATCCACTGAGCCACACCAGCCAGGCAATTCTTTTTACATCAAACTTTAAAATAGGCTAAAGTAATCTAGAAAGACAGAAAACGGATCACTGGTGGCCTGGTGCGTGGCCATTAACTACAAAGGTTCAGAAGGGAATTTTGGGGGTTGCTGGAAATGGTCTGTATGTAGATTGTAGTGGTGTTCACACGACTGTGCATTTGCTGAAGCTCAGAGCACTGTCCACAGAGAATTTCATTGGATGCAAATTACACCTCATTAAAGTTTATTAAAACAGGCTGTAAAGGTATTTGTGAGTTATTTTTTAATGAGGCCAAATTTATAAAGCAACTTTACTAGGTAGTTCCAGAATCTCCAGCAGGACCACAGAACTGGGCTTGAAAGATACACAGTCAGGAGCGGCACATCCTCTTGCAAGGGAGGCTGGGAAAGCAAGTTTCTGGCTTCTACCTTTAGTTGGAAAATTTCCCAACTTTGTCTTTTTTATTTGCGTGTGTATGCTTGTTTTGAAAATTCAAAAAGTACTGAAAAGAATAGAGAGAAAAATAACATTCATACATAGTCTGTTTACCAAGACTTAATTACTTTAACATTTAGACCTATGCTTCTGTTAATTCTTTAACTCGTCTTAAAGAACACATGTATGAATTCATTGCCATAGCAATTAGAGTTTAATGGATAATGCTCAAGTTTGCCGTGACTGCAGCTGATCACCAGTTTGTTACCATTTATCCTCAGTAGAAGCAAATGTTATTATGAACTTGATCTACATATTTTCTAATATTTTACATACGTATGCATGTATAAAAAAAATATGTATTATTTTAACTTAAAAATTTACCTAAATGTGCACTTGATTCTATAACTTGCCTTTTTCATGTAATGTGGTTTTTAAGTCTACCAATATCGATACACAGAGGTCTAGCAGTTAGCAACTCTAAGTACAAAGAACTCAGTACAACAAAAATAAAAGGAGATTTCAGCCCTGGGCGGTTTGGCTCAGCCCTGGGCGGTTTGGCTCAGCGGTTTGGTCAGCCTGCGGTCCAGAGAGAACGGGGTTTGGTTCCTACTAAGGGCATGTACCTCAGTTGCGGTTTGTCCCCGGCCCTGGTTGGGTCGTGGGGGTGGCGACCACTTGATGTGTCCCTTTCACATCGATGTTTCTCTCTCTCTCTCTCTTCCTTGCTCTCCCTCCCACACTATCTGAACAAAAAATGGAAAAGATGTCCTCGGGTGAGGATAAAAAAAAATAAATAAATAAAAAATAAAAAGAGATTTCAGAACAGAGCACCCAGAAATTGACCCAAGACATTATGCTCAATTAATTTGAATATTGCAACAACCATGTGAGATAGATATTATCATGGTCCCCAGTTTACAGATGAGGAATCTGATACAGGGGGGCTCAGAAACGTAGCCAAAGTCATACAAGTACAACGAAGCAGAGGTAAATTTGAATCTATACAGGTGAACCTCAGAGTGATACACAAGCAGAATGCTATTCCGTCTCTTCTGCACAGCAGGGTAATGTACTTTCAGGTGACATGGGTCACCAGGGGTTGTATTATTTTGAGAGTTTGGGAACCATTGTGATGAACATTGTACTAACATTTTCATTTTGCTTTTCTTAGAGAAATAAGAGCAGCATGTCTGTCATTTTCTATTGCCTAGTAGAAACCACCAGTGAAAACCTGGAAGAAAAGATTTTAGAAAAGTAAACTCTCTGATAAGCTAGAACCTCACTTCAGGAACTCTAGTATTTTCCCCAAATTTGGAATAGTACATACCTATATGTGTATGTATTTATATGTGCTTGCATATTATGTTGGGTATGACACACATACTCTTAATGATGGGAAACTTTTGTTCTCTGAAGATGGATTTTATCTGGAGATAATAAAAATCATTTTGAGCTAAGTAAGATAGATGGGTGATATAGAGTTTGGGCAATATTCATTTGAAGTAAAAATAAGTTTGGGCTAAAAATAATGAAATGGCCTTTTTAACATTCAGCTACCAATTCTGACATTTACTTTTTCTAGCAAAGGATCTAGGTATCTTTGGGACCTAATTCCACTATGAGGTAATTCTCCCCCCCCCCCACTTTTCTCTGCCTCTCTTCATTAATGAGTGTCATATATCAGAAATTTGGATACACACAACACTCTTTGTATATGAACTCCACACTGTTTTCTAGATTATGCAATACTAAGGACATATTGTGGTAAAAGGAGCATCCTTAGATGTAATGCTGTAAGAATGTAGACATTTTAGTCACCCCCTGAAGTCCTACCTTCATAAATAGCAAGATTCTTTCATTTTTATACTTTATTGAAAATCAGTTTTCCTTAATTCTCACATTTGTGAAAAAAAATCATGTACCCATTCTGAGATGAGTTGAGATGCATTTGCTATATGGATCTGTTGTTCTCTGCATAATCTGTCTAGAGTCCGGTAGAGGCATTCTCTTAACCACTGCTGCCACCTGCTGGTTATATTGTTTTTAGATTTTATTTTATTTTATTTCTTAAAAACTTTTTTTTTCTATATTGATTTGAGAGAGAGGAAGGGAGGAGAGAGAGAGATAGAAACATTGATGACAGAGAACATTGATTGTCCTCTTCCTGCATGTCCCCCACTGGGGATTGGGCCCACAACCTGGGCATGTGCCCTGACAGGGAATCAAACCAGGTGACCTCTTGGTACATGGGTCAATGCTCAACCAATGAGCCACACCGGCCAGCCTGGTTGTTAGATTTTAGGGAAAGCAGTGCATAATGCTCCAGTCAAGATGATGCAAAATGCAAATATCATTAATAGATATTGTTGTTGACCCTGAATAATAAAAAAGAATAACTGTAATTAAGAACACAAACACACACAAGAGCACAGACTCTCAAGATTACTAGGAACTTTACTAACCATCTTCCTTGGCTACCTATATGCTTTCTTGCTGTTTCTCTAAGTAATCACCAGATTGCCTTGAAAATCCCCAAGATCTTTGCCAATTCGCCCATTCAGTAAACACAGGTGGGCTCCTACCATGCATCAACCTGTGCTGGGGTTAAAACCCTGAATAAAAATGGCAAAATGTGCCCTTATTCAGCCAAACCTATAGTACAGAAGACAGGAATTGATAAAATAATCACAGAAAACAATGTTACAAAGTGAGGGGGGTGTTAACAAGCAAGCAAAGATGGTGGTCTGAGTGTGTTATAAAAGAATCTTAACAGGGTGGTTTGGAGGGTGGAAGGTTGAGCGTCTACCTTAAGTATCAAAGCTTTGGGCTGGGAAAGCGGGCAGCAGGTTGAATTCCAGGTAGAAAGAAGGTTTTAGCACAGCTCTGTTGTAAGAGAAAGCGTGATCCTTGCCAGGGGCTGAAAGGAGGTCAGTGTGACTAGGGCAAGGAGAGTTAGAGCAAGGAGGGGGGAAGGCTGTGGGCCCAAGCAAACAGGGATCTAACAGGTCATCTTATGCTTTGAGTTTTATTTTTCCAAGCATTAAAGGAAAGGGTACAGCTAGATGTGGTCAAAAGACCGGATTTGCACGTGATAAAACCGACACTTTTTTTGCAACGGTGAACAGATTGGAGAGTGCTAGTTGGATGGAAAGAGACCAATGAGGAGGCAACTACAGTCCTCCTGGGGAGAGATGATAAAGTTTAAATAAATAGATCAATCTAAAGGGCGAGGCAGAAACAGAAAGGCTAAGTTTGGCCTTCCCAGCGATATGTGGATGGGAAACATTGAGAGTCACTGTCCAATGTAGACAGTCCTTGTGCAGATTAACAAAGAAATATTTTCCTGTGCTAACTAGACGCGTTGTATTTCCCACAAGTTCTCTCTCTAGGGTACAGAATGACCGATTCTAATTTCTCTCCCATAAGAAACACCCTCAAACATTGAAAAATAACTGTCTTATATCCCTGAAGTATCTTATTTCCTGGTCAGTATTTTAGCTCCTTTGACCATTTTTCTCATATGGAATGATTTCAAGCTCCCTCACTATCCTGGCTGTTTCCCTCTGAATGATTGATTGCCAGGTTGTCTATATCCCTCTTTAAATATAGTCCCTAATACCCTAACAGAGGGTTTGAGCACCACTAAGCAAAACAGAATTAGCGCCTCCCTAATTTTAGATATATGGTCTAAAATTACATTGTGATCTTCTGACAGTCAAATCATAGAAAACTCTTATTAGCTCTTATCAAGATTAATCTCAATGAATACAAAAACCAAACATAATATAACGCATGTCAACCTAATAGAGAATTGGGTTGGAGTGGATTGATTTGTCTGTTTCATGAGGAGAGAGAGGTCTTTGTAAACTGGGTTGGAGTCAGTTGTACTATTTGATTCACTGTGACCATCAACACTATCAAAAGTCACTCTAATATGAGTTCTACAAGTGAAAGATAGCACCACAAAGCCTTGCCAAGTACAGACCAGCACACACACACACACACACACACACACACACACACACACACTCCCATCCCGCAATAAGGCATTAGTTTTCTTGATATATTTTTCTTAGTTTTAAAGACAGTAGCCTTTACCTAGATGCCAGTACTGACTGGTGTGGAATAGGTACTTCATAAATATTTGTTAAAAAAATGAATACACTCAGGTGATTGCTAAATGTACTTTAAATTAGGCAATTGACATGATTAGTTAAATAAGAAAAACATTATATGGGGCTCAATTGTCAGCATTTTACAACCTAATTATGTGAAAGTTTTGGTAAGCTCTCTATTGTATTGTCTACGTAAACCGAAGAATAATGTTCTCAGGGAATAAAATGTTTTTTCCCTTTAAGGTTAAGAATCTGCCTAAGCTGCCTAGTCTCCTAGAGGGAAAAAAGATTATATTTGGGTAATAGTTTTCCTTGTTCAAAGGTGAATATTAGCTCTTAGAAAGATCACACTAACTTTATCCCCAAAGCAAAAAGCTTTTAACCTGGATTTTTGAAACAGCTATTGAAATAAAAAAAATCATCTCATTCTTTATCTGGGGGTAGCTACTGACCTATACATTGTTGTGGTAATAATCCCCATGCATTGGTATCACTGTAGATATACTGGCTAAAAAAGTGTGTTGCTAAAAATATAGTGAATATCTAGCTTAAAATAGTTAAATATAAAATTCTACAACAAACTTCCCAAAGAGGAACAGACATTAGATATAAAAGAACATCAGAAGTGCATGGCCCCCAACTGGAGGGCTGATGGCATTAAAACCAAATTAAACCATTAAATTCTTTCACACAGAAAGTGCTTGGTTCTCACTGCTGTAGGTTGTGGACTTTTAAATATGTGTCATCAAGGACTGCTTGAGGACATAACTGATAGGACCTAAAAGTATAAAGATACATGTTTTACTCCCGGGCTTTGTGTCGTTTCTAAGAAAAAGAATTTTTTAAAATTCTGGTAGGATTTGGGGTTCAGTGATTAGTTAGTAACTTTTTCTTAAACTCGTTTTGCAAAGTATTTAAGACTTAAACTCAATTGTCAAGAGGTGGTTAGGCATTTGCATTAAATGTAAGTACCAGTGGACATCCTTTAAGCTGCGTTTGTGGACAGATTCATGACTTTCTTTTTTAACTCTGGGGAGGTCAACAAAACTCACTCTTTGCTTTCAGCTTGGCCCTCCCTCTCTTTGTTTTCATATACACACTTGGCCAAACTTTAACACTCACTCTCAAATTCCAGGAAGAATTCCATTGGGATTTATAAGAACCTCAATGAATGTAAGTGGAGAGAACTGCCTAGCAACCACAGGGAGCTGTTCCACCAGGAATATGGTGAGTCTCCCCATTTGTTCTGATGTTCTTTTATGTCCTTTCTCAGTAAAGTAAAATATTTTATAAATCTAGCATACTTCTTAATTATTTTTATATATTTTTATGATCTGTGTAGGTATTAATAGTATTATTCCACTTTTTAGTATATTTAGTATATTTTCCACTTTTTAATTGATAATTAGTGACATATGGGAAGGATGATGATTTTACATTTGTGCTATATTTCAGCACCTTACTAAATGATCTTATTGCATAAGAATATTTTTCAGCTGTTATTGTTAAAAAACCTTCTTTGAATGTCTTTTAGTATGTTTCTGGAGGACTCTGACACTTAATGGTTAGAGATTCTCTCAAGGAAGCTCTGATTTCTAGAAAAAAAAGATTTTTAATTCAGTATCATTATCACTGTGGTAGTGAGCAAAATAATTTTCAAAAGCTTAAAATAAATCTGTTCTTAGTTTGTGCTTTTTTATACCTTAATTGCAAATAAGCTCTGGTCACTAACTTGTGTTTTCTAAGGCTTCAGCATGTTATACTGAATAGTAATTTTTAAGTGGAAATCATTATCCTTTGTGAGGCAGATGAAATATTTGCAAAGAGATTTACAGTGTGTTATGGGCATAGAATTATTTTTGTGGAAAGCAACCCTAACTAAAATAAATGAGAAACATGTGCACAAAAGCAACTTATGAGTCTATAAATGTTTTAAGTTGTCTTGTGCATTAAAAAAAAAAAATAATAAGATCATGGTCCAAATATCTTCTAAACATGTTTATTCCATCTGAGAATCTTACTCATATTATCAAATTATGGCTTTCTCAATAAAAACATTTTATTTAGAATCAATGAAATTATTTCTTAAATTTAAAATCAAATAGTCATTTTAAGGATCGGCCAGGGACACAGTGTAGCCCATGGTTCCCAGAGGTCTGCAACATCACATCTTCTTAGTACCAGGAATTATTTGCTATTACAGCTGCACATTTAGACAGAAACTACTACATCTACGGTGCTTTGAGAGAGTGTCCAAATCACCATCAATTACACTGGAGAGAGAAGAGGCAGTCATCACTTGTTCCCATACTGTTTCCCTGTAAAACTGCTCTTTTCATATGGAGATCTTTGGGAGGGAGGAGAACCCCCAGAAATATCTATTCTCAAATTCCACTTGCCTCAGGGATATTTTACTCTTTGGGCTAAAAAAAATCTTTTAGTTGTTAATCTACCATATTTTACACAAAATAAAAATTTCCTCTATCAGCCCTGGCCGGTTTGGCTCAGCGGTTAGAGCGTCGGCCTGCGGTCCGGAGAGACCCGGGTTCAGTTCCCGCTAAGGGCGCGTACTTCGGTTGCAGTTTGTCCCCGCCCCTGGTTGGTCGTGCGGGTGGCAGCCACTCGATGTGTCCCTTCACGTCGATGTTTCTCACTCTCTCTCTCTCCCTCCCACTCTATCTGTACAAAAAATGGAAAAATATCCTCGGGTGGAGGATAAAAAAAAAAAAAAAATTTCCTCTATCATATTTTATTGGATTATTTAACCAAAGCTCTCACGGAAAGATAAAGTTAACTAAAGCATTTTTCCAGTGGGGGCTGGGGGGGAGAGAAACATGTTTTATAATAACTGTCACATTTTTATTATTTTTTTTCCTAGTCAGGGATGAAAAAACATTTTTAACATCTGACCCATCAACTCGATTTATGCGTTTTCTGCATTAAGTTTAGTAGTTATATGCAGTTTTCAGAAAATAGCACACACACAGTATTAAATATCCGTTGTACATGGATCTACACTTGTTTTATAACTCTGCCATTTCTTGTACATACCTGTATTTCCTTAGACATGAAGACTTCCCACATTGCAGCTACAAATCCTGGACCCTGAAAAAAAAAACTTTAATTAAATCGGTTATTTTTCTGTGATTGTATTCTATGTAAATATAGTAAATTGGAGAGCTGACCTGATATTTTAATCAAATAACTTGCTATTTATAAGAGCAATATAACAATACTGTCAGGGAAATAATCTCAACCCTAACTCAACATTAAGTTAAACTAAATAACATTAGGTAAAAAATGAAGACTTTTTTTTTTCTTTATAGTTTTCATTTTTATTATTTTGATGATGCTGTCATATTTTGTGCCATAGCATGCTTTTCTTTCATGGGATCTATTTATAATAAAATATTTTAATAAGCAAGTAGTTTATTTTCTCTAGTGAACTAATTCTTTATGGTACTAGAAATAGGATTAACAGGAAAGAGTACATGAAGAAATGTATAACTTTCTCTGGCATGAGATAATCTCATGACTGAAGAAATTTTAATATGTTCTTTTGAATGTGACAAATAATGTGCTTATGGAAACAGCATGTATTTAAAAAACATTTTGAAACTGATACTACTTCACAGTAATCAATTATATCTAACATTAAACTCTAATACATGCTACAGATCAAATAATGGAGGAGAGAAAACCATGTAAGAAAAAATAAATAATGGGTTCATGAACAGGCAATAAAGACAGGTATCAAATAATATAGAAGAAATAAGAAGAAAGGAGAAGAAACGTAAGCTACTGAAGTCTATTGTTACTATTATTTTTAGCTGAGAAGGGAAAACAGGAATTTGAATTACTCATGGTTTCTGTGCAGAAGATATATTGTATTCACATTTTATGATTCTGTTTCAAGCCTGCACAAGCTCTGAGTTCCAAATAAACAATTCCAACATGTTGCTCTCTCCCCTTCTCCAGCTGTCCGCATGACGGGGTCAACAAGGCCTGACCCCACGTGGGCATGTAAGGGAAGTAATAAAAACACATTACTCTGTTAGCATCTGGAAAAGTCCACATCAAAAGAGCCAGAGAAATAGGTCAAAGGAACTGTCTCTTAGCAATGACGTAAGGTCCTAAGTCTCAAAATCCAAGCCAAACAAGGAGCATCTGGATCCTTTAGGCAGTTCCATACTGACTTCGAACAGGGTGGCAGAAAACAAGGGAATAGGGGACATAATATTAATGTTACCGTGCCATTTGCTTAAGAATTTTATTTTCTTTAACCAGAAAATGAATTTCCCTTTAGAGTACATGGTGGAAGATAATACCAAAAGGTATTATATGACCAGCCAGTGTGGCTCAGTTGGCTGGGCATTGCCCTGTGCACCGAGAGCTCACTGATTTGATTCCCGGTCAGGGCACACGCCTGGGTTGCAGGCTTGATCTCCAGTAAAAGGTGTGCAGGAGGCAGCCGGTCTCTCATCGATGTTTCCACCTCTCTCTCCCTCTCCCATCTTCTTTCTCTAAAATCAGTAAAAACATATCTATATATATATCTCTCTCTATATATACATATACACATATGCATATACATATACATATATATGTACATATACATATATATGTGTATATATACACACATATGTATATGTGTGTGTGTATGTGTGTGTGTGTATTTAAAAGGTATCTAAACAAACTGCTGAACAAAATTAACCCAGAGACATAGAGGTGGGGTACAGACTGACAAGCCTCAGAGGAGGGCGGGTTGAGGGGGGGGGGGAAGAAATAAACCACAGAACATAGACAACAAAGCTAGGAATGGGGTGGGGGAGCGGGGAGAAGGGTGTCAATGGGGGAAAAATGAGAAACATCTGTAACAAAAACAAATTAATAAATAAAAAAATAAATAGATAAAAAAAAAAGGTATCAATGACCTTTGAAGCTTTTTGGCTGAGGATTTTCTGAATAGTTCCTTAGACAGCGCCTAAGGTTATTGAGAGAGTCCTGTGGCTATAGGAAGTAAGTAGTGCTGTGCTAAATGCAAGCATAAGTCAAGGTGTGTCAGACACTAATTCAGGCAAAGGAGAGCCAAATAGGAAGAGCATCCCAGGTAAGACATGCAGCTGCTTTGGCAATTGGGATTGTATATTTTCTTTTTGTATATTTATAAAAATTATATTAGCAAATCAGTCTGTGAAAACAAGGTGAGCTTGAGGCATCTTGAGAAGCTGAACTTTCTGGATAAGGATGGATTCAGCCTTTAGACGCACAGGGAACATGCGGAGCAGAGGTAACAAGCCCTTTCTCGGGCTATGTAGGTTTTGTTTTTCCTTTCTTTTCATTCATTCATTCATCCATCCATCCCCTTCCCCCCTTTTAATTATATGTTATTTGCCAGCAAACAATATAGATGTGATTTCAAAGAACTCACAATCTAGTCACCAATAGATATGCAACAATGGAAATATATGTACCTGGGAAAATAGAGCGACTGGGATTCAAAAAATGTCCCTTTTTAAAATAAAATAAGAATGACCATATTTATAATGATTGAAGCTAGGTGATGGGTATATTTGAAATTTTGCATTAGAAAAAGTTAAAGTTAAAACAAAATCTACTCTGCTAAGAAAATAAAGTGAAAAAGAATGTAAGATCTTTGAGCGTAGGGACCGAATGTTTTCTGTGTGTGGGTAAGGTTGTCTTAAATAGAGTAACACAAGTACAATCAAGGAAGAACCTAGTGGCAATAAAGACCTATTGCTTCATCTCCTAGCAGTACCTGTCCTTCCCAGGAAAGAATCCTCAAACACCAGAGGAAGCTACACCTGCTGGGTGGGACCGCTCTGTTTGTATCAATGGTTCAAGAATAATCCTTTCGCCCTGGCCGGTTTGGCTCAGCGGTTAGAGCGTCGGCCTGCGGTACAGAGAGACCTGGGTTCGGTTCCCACTAAGGGCACGTACCTCGGTTGCAGTTTGTCCCCAGCCCTGGTTGGTTGTGCGGGTGGCAACCACTCGATGTGTCCCTTCGCATCGATGTTTCTCTCTCTCTCTCTTCCTCTCTCTCCCTCCCGCTCTGTCTGAACACAAAAAATGCAAAAAAAAAAAAAAAAAAAAAAAGAATAATCCTTTTGATGGGCATGTCTCCAAAGCCTCAGTGATCACTCCCACTGACACCTCTGCCCACACTCTGCCTACCTCAGCAATTTATTTCCAATGAAGTAGGTATTCATGTTTTGCTGTAAGGCTTTACCATAATTTAATACAAGAAACAGTGTTTGGAAAACCATCTCTCTGTCTACTGTAAAATTTTGGTAAAGAATATTACTTATTATTGTTCCATGTCCCTTGCAAAAAGGCCCCATATGATACATTCTGTTTAAAATTTAATGCTAGAAAATAAACTGTCTTTTCTGAGAAAATAGTAGGCTATCAGTTAAAAATGATTAGCTATCTCATTGCATTACCTCCTTTTGTAGATGCGAAGCAAAATTTAATTTTCAATCCCATAACTATTTACCCTTTGTACTATTTGCTTCCTTTCTCATTTTTATTATAGTTTTGATGTTCTATTTGTGCTTACATTTCTATTTGTCTTGTGCGACTTGATTGTATCTGTGTATTTTATATAAAATTGCCTCACACCTTTTCTAGAGAACCCACATTTGTTCAAGAATATAACGTTTGAATCCCTAGTGGAGGAGAATATCATACTGTATACTTCTCCATGCAAATTTACTTTTAAGCGTATAACTGGTATGCTTTATACCCCTGTTGCCCAGTATATTTCCTGTGTTATATGGTCACCTCTAGCATGACATATCCCTGAAGTGATGAGAAACAAACCCCTTTGTGGAAAGAATTTGCGTCCTTTGCCATTCCAATGATGAGGACTAAAAAAAATCCTTACGATATGTTCGATTTCAGTAATATTTTTCTTCAGCAGAGATTATGAACATCAAAATGTGAGTTCTCGAAATTTAAAAAAATTAATTTGTTTGAATTTAGAGGTACTTTAAAGCTAACCATTTTATGAACACAATAAAATAGTCAAAAACATACTGTTTGAAACCTAGAATTTATATTAAAATCGAAGGATGTTTCAAACTTTCATGTAATGTGATTTATTTTTTATTTTTATTTTTTTATCCTCACCCAAGGACATTTTTCGATATTTTGTTCAGATAGAGTGGGAGGGAGAGAGAGAGAGAGAAACATCGACGTGAAAGAGACACATCGAGTGGCTGCCACCTGCATGACCCAACCAGGGCCGGGGACAAACTGCAACCAAGGTACATGCCCTTAGCGGGAACTGAACCCGGGTCTCTCCGGACCGCAGGCCGACGCTCTAACCGCTGAGCCAAACCAGCCAGGGCTCATGTAATGTGATTTAGACTAGACAATATGTGTTTTAAAAATCGACTTTCCAGGTTTGCACAAGTGTGCTGATAAAATATTTCAGGCAAATTGTGTTTGTGATGATTTAAAAATGGGATGAAGGTGAACAGCTGGTCAGCAGTCCCAACTATCTAGTATGGACATAAGAGCCCGACATTAAAGCACTCAATTCCCGTGTGTGTATATGTCAGTCCTATTACCATAATGAACCTGGACTCTAAACCGGATTCTATACTGATGGCAAAAAATAGCACTGTGTTCTTTTTTTTTTTTTTTTTATCCTCACCTGAGGACACTTTTCAATATTTTGTTCAGATAGAGTAGGAGGGAGAGAGAGAGAGAAACATCGATGCGAAAGGGACACATCGACCGGTCACCACCCACACGACCCAACCAGGGCCGGGGACAAACCGCAACTGAGGCACGTGCCCCCAGCGGGAACCGAACCCAGGTCTCTCCAGACCACAGGCCGACGCTCCAACCGCTGAGCCAAACCGGCCAGGGCAGCACTGTGTTCTTTAAACTTTGTACTTAGAAGCCTTGCGGTTTCCACTTGCTTTCTCACTCTGACAATGCTCTTAGCAATTGCCTCAATTTTCTCATCTTCAAAATGGGGACAATCCTATTAATACTTGTCCCACCTATGTCAAGGGAAGTATTTTTGTTTTTCTGTTACCTAACTAAGTGCTACCTAATTGGCACCTCAAGAAGTCAGATGAGCCCTGGCTGGTTTGTCTCAGCGGTTAAAGCATTGGCCCACAGACAGAAGGGTCTTGGTTCGATTCCCAGAAAAGGGCATGACCCTTGGTTTCGGGTTTGACCCCTGGCCTCAGTTGGGGTCGTGTGGGAGGCAACCAATTGATATATCTCACATTGATGTTTCTCTTTTTCTCCTTCTCTCCCTTCCACTCTATCTAAAAATCAGGGGGAAAAAGATCCCAGGTGATGATTAACAACAACAACAAAAAAGTCAGAGGAAGCAAATTGTATTATGTATAGCACCATACATGGCATTATGCAGAGACAACACTTTGGTTTAGGACTTCATGAAAGCCTTTCTCAAAAATATTGAGGTTCCATATGAAGAGGTATAGGAAGTGCTTTCTGTCTCACAAGGTTGTCATGTGATTCAAGTGTGATAATTTACACAAAAGCATTTTTATATGTTTAAACTGTTGTATAGATATGACGAGTGCTATAACTAGCAAGTTATAATGTATCCAAAATGATACCAGGTAAAATGACCCAACAAACACTGCAAGGATATCAGAGATGAACAAACCTGCTAGAATGAGGTTAGCAGTGTTCCCTTAGCAATCAAGGACTTGAGATTAGAAGGTATCAGTTTATCTACATGAGTCTATTATACTAATTGTTCTCCTAAAACATTAAACTCCACAACTGCCTTCAATGAGTCAGTATGAATGCTCCAGAAAAATTAGATTTACATTTGAAAATCAAAAATGTCAGAACAATCCAGCCATTTACAGCAGTGATTATCGGAAAACTGACCACAGTGCCGAGAGAGTGATTAGCTATGAACCAATAGCAGGTGGCTACTGTCCAAAGTATCCCTCACAGAAATCCTGAAACACGCACAGACAGTGTCATTACAAGCCACGGCCCCCTCCCGAAAACTTCACACTCTAGATTTAGCAGGAATGTTAACGTATGCACATCAGTGTGTTCCTACCAACATGGTTGGCCAACACGGATTTTTGAGCTTTTCTTTATGGTCATTTTGGAAACCAACTGATTGCCCTTCACTGCTTTGGGTACAATGATCAACCATCTCACTTTACTGACATTAAATAAAGTACCCAAAGGAGTAATTGAGTAAAGTTGGGTGGTGGAGAAGGGCCTAGGGAAGACACAGGATCTGAACATGCTCTGTAAACACCATTTACTCTAACTCATGAACATATATGCAATTTAGAATGATGCTTATAGCTAAGGAAAAAACGAAAGTCCTAGAATTTGTATGAAAACACCAGCTAAAAATGTCATGATAATTGAACGAAGCCTTCAGTAAATAGTGTACCATTTTCAATAGTGGTACAGTGGACACTTTGGATTAAGTCAATCATGTGCTTAATTTTGTTCTGTGAAATTTTTTGCTTGTGCACCTTTATTCCAAATTGAATTGTAGCAAAATCACAGATAAGTGAGAGATGACACATATATTTTTTGCCACCAATGCCTAATGGAGTAAATCCAAAAGCATGTGCATTTAACGTATACCTGTTTGAGTTCTAAAATAATTTCTACTTAATTTTTAGGAAGAATGTTTGCTTTCCCAAGTGACTGCAGATTCCTATTTATTGATACTTAAAAAAAAATTCCCATTCCCTGGTTTGTGTAGCTCAGATGGATATTTTCCCGTACACCAAAAGGTCATGGGTTTAATTCCTGGTCAGGGCACATACTAGGTTTCCAATTCAATCCCTGGTTGGGGCTGGGAGGCAACTGATCAATGTTCATCTCTCACATTGATGTCTCTCTCTTTCTCTCTAAAAATCAATGAATATGTTCTCGGGTGAGGATATAAATAAATAAGTAGTCACAGGACTCTGACTTTTAATAGAAATCCTTATAAAGAAGAAATTAAGCCCTGGCCAGTTTGGCTCAGCGGTTAGAGCGTTGGCCTGCGGTCCGGAGAGACGCAGGTTCGGTTCCCGCTAAGGGCACATACTTCGGTTGCAGTTTGTCCCCGGCCCTGGTTGGTCGTGTGGGTGGCAGCCACTCGATGTGTCCCTTTCACGTCGATGTTTCTCTCTCTCTCTCTCTCTTTCCCTCTCTCTCCCTCCCACTCTATCTGTACAAAAGTTGGAAAAATGTCCTCGGGTGAGGATAAAAAAAAAAAAAAAAAGAAGAAGAAATTAAAAAGTCTGACAGTCAACACATAAGATATTTTGGCCTAGGAAATTATCTTAGATTTATTGTTCAAGTTGTAAGATCTGTAACAATGACTAGCATTTTATATTTAGTTTCATGTTTTTTTTTTTTACTCTTTATTGTTGAATGTATTACAGATGTTCCTCATTTTTCCCCCATTGACGCCCTCCTCCCCACTCCCACCCCCCTCCTGCCTTTTTCCACACTGTTGTCTATGTCCATTGGTTGTGCGTATAAGCTCTTTTGTTTATTTCTTCCCACCCCTAACCCCCTTCCCTTTGAGGTTTGTCAGTCTAGCACCCAATTTGTACTTCTTAATCCCTTCACCTTTTTCACCCATTCCCTCAACCTCCCTCCCATCTGGCAACCAACAAAATGTTCTCTGTATCTATGAGAATGTTTCTGTTCTGCCTATTCATTTTGTTTGTACATTCAATTGTCGATAGATATGTATTCATTGCCATTTTGTTTGTTCATATATTTTATCTTTTTCTTCAAAAAGACCCTTCAACATTTCATATAATAACGGTTTGGTGGTGATGAACTCCTTTAACTTTTTCTTGTCTGGGAAACTCTTTATATATCCATTGATTCTAAATGACAGCTTTGCAGGATAGAGTAATCTTGGTTATAGGTTCTTGCTTTTCATCACTCTGAATATTTCTTGCCACTCCCTTCTGGCCTGCAAGGTTTCTTTTGAGAAATCAGCTGACAGCCTTATGGGAACTCCCTTGTATGTAACTAACTGCTTTTCTCTTGCTGCTTTTAAGATTCTCTCTTTGTCTTGAACCTTTTACATTTTGATGATGTGTGGGCCTCTTGGGGTACATCTTGTTTGGGACTCTCTGTGCTTCCTGGACTAGTATGTCTGTTTCCTTCACCAAGTTAGGGAACTTTTCTGCCATTATTGTTTCAAATAGGTTTTCCATCTCTTGTTCTCTCTCTTCCCCTCTGGCACCCCTATGTTGGCATGCTTGAAGTTGTCCCAGAGGCTCCTTACACTATCCTCATTTTTTTGGATTCTTTTTTCTTTTTGCTGTTCTGATTGGGTGTTTTTTGCTTCCTTATATTCCAAATCGATGGTTAGCTTCTTGGCTTTACCTACTCTGGTACTGAATCTGTGTAAATTATTCTTTATTTCAGTTAGTGCCTCCTTCATTTCTGACTGGTCCTTTTTTATGCTCTTGAGGCCCTCACTACATTCGCTGAGGTTCTCACTAAGTTCATTGAGCATCCTTATAAACAGTATTTTGAACTCAGCATCTGGTAGGTTGCTTATCTCCATTTCACTTAGTTCTTTTTTGGGGGTTTTATTCTGTTCTTTCATTTGGAACCTGTTTCTTTGTTTCCTCATTTTGGCTGCCTCCCTGTGTTTGTTTCTGTGTATTACTTAACGGGAGGTTTGGGGTAGCTGAGACCAGATGCTGCTTTTTGAAAGGATTTAGGAAAATCTGAAGCAGGATCTAAGACAGGCCAATCCTATGGTAAAGCCACTGGCAACAGCTTGGGGGGGGGGGCTGAAAGTTGGGTGGGGCCGGGCCTCAGGGAATCACCAGGGTGGGGCAAGCAGTGTGAGCCAGGTTGCTGGAGTCCCAGATTGGGTGGCTGTCTGCCGCCCCAGGGATGGGCTCACTAAAGGAACAAAGACCTCTGACAGCACCTTTATCCCGGAGAAAGCCCCCTCTCCAGCCCTCGCTCCAGTGCCAAACAGCTCAGTTCTTCCCTGTATGTCTCTGGCGCCTCTCAAGCTGCCTCCTCTTCAAGCTTAGAGGGAGAGAGTCTGAGTAAGTCCATGAGCAGGCCCTTTAAGAGGAGCTGCCTGGGGTTTCAGCTGTTTCAGCCTCCCTGAGCCTCAGTTCCTGCTGGTTTTTCCAGCCAGAAGTTATGGGGACTTCTCTGCGGGGCACTGGAACCCTGATCAGGGCACCTGGTGTGGGACAGGGACCCCTCAGTCCTCAGGGAGGACCTTCCCAGCCGAGGTGTCGTCCTGATTTTTATCTGCCACATGTGGGTGTGGGGCCAGCTGGTCCGCCTCCGCCCCTTCTACCTGTCTCGATGCAGCTTCTTATTTAATTTTGTAGTTGTAGGACTTCCATTCAGCTTGATTTCAGGCGATTTTGAATGATGGTTGTTCTGTAGTTTAGTTGTAACTTAGGTGTGGTTGTGGGAGGACGCGATACCACGTTTACCTATGCCGCCATCTTGACCGGAAGTCCCTAGTTTCATGGTTTTTAAATCCTTCATATATGGTGGTGAACTGGGGCAGAGCAATTAAGGAAATACACACACACACGATAGCTTGGTTTCCAGAAGATGATTATTTAAGTGAAATGAGTAGAGAATGATCCTTTTACAGAGTAAGAAGATTTTCTATAGTAAACATTCTTACATGGCAAGACTGCTTCAGGATATAAGTTAGGATTATTTTTCATGGTTACACAGTAAGCCAGGAAACAGACCATACTTGTAAGAAAGATGCCACTGGCATGTGCAAAGACATAGTCTAGATCTGAAAAAAGATGATAAAACTCTTGTGTGTACCATTTTAGTCATGTCAAATGTAGAGTTCTAAAACAAAACTCACCAAAATGAACCTTAAACATCAAGGAATCATTAATTATATTTTATCACTTTAGTTTTCTACATACTCTTTATATAGAATTTTAATTAAAAATAACTAAAAACAAAACATCAAACAGTAAATTAATTAGTATAATCAAATCTAAAGGGCTTGTTTTTATGATCATCTTGGAAAGCAAAACAAGAAACAAGAAGCACCATGTGAATACAATGTTAATATGTCCTTTTTAAGAATAGGTATTCAGACCTGATTTCTCTAATAGCTATAGCAATTGTAGCAAATTTCCAGTACACCATAGTGGGAGGGGGGTGTGAAAAATTGGGGGACCCCTCATTCTATATGTCCTTTAATCAATCTGGAGACCACTATATCTGTGCAGATGACATCTATATAGAAGAATATTTAGGAAGTTATCCCAAAAAGAGTTTTATTCAGTTACTTACACATGATGGTGGCCTAAGGACTGAGAAACCCCAACTCCACTGACTGTTAAGCAGACGGTACTTTCGTCATAAAGATGGGTGCTCTACAGGTTCTAGCTGGGAAAGCCACATTGGACTCAGTGGTTCTCTCAACTATAATTCTGACTAAGATAAATGACCATATTTAGGGAGGAAAGTTTGAAGATCAAAGAGTTTGTCTAGTCTTCAAAAATATTAAGTCCTACTTCTGGATCATACAAGAACAACACACCTATATCTATGTGCTACCACAAAAGGCAGCATAACAGAACAATGAGAAGCACAGACCAGCTGGGCGGTATACCTCAATCCACAACCTGCTGGCTCCGAGTCTTGGGTAAGTTACCTAATCTCTTTCTGTCTTAATTTTTTCAATTATAAAACAAGAATAATAATGGTGTTCAACCGGTAATGTTGCTACAAATGAGTTATTATTATAATGTGCTTAGAACAGTGCCTAGCAGAGCATGTACTTGTTATGCACTTGTAAATAAAGAAGTGAAAAATTATGCCGCCCATTTTTTAATAAAGTGTGTTCCTTTCAGACTATATTTGAGTTGTCATAAGAACGATCCCCAAGAACGGACTGTACTATTTATGCAAAGAAATCGTCAAGGACATTGTTTATTATGTCCCAGTACCAAGGACAACTGTACTCCTGAACAATTAGTTGTTTACATCTTGTGTTTGCTAAATTGTGGAACTGATCTGATTTTTCTTGTGGCTATAAGAAATCTTAGAGTTAGATTTATGGTTCATGTCTACCAAGTGTACAAGTGTGGTACAGTTTTTAGACTCATTTCGGGTTCCATTTTATTTTTTCACTCTTGTTTTTCTTTCTCTTTTAATGTATCCCATGTGTTATTCTATTTTTATTATTTTTATCCTTTGGGAAAAAAAGAATAAAAATATAAGTATTTGTATAAAATCTAAAAGAAAAGAGAGAAGTTAATAAAAGGTTTGAATATTGTTCATGGAGCTGAATATAGAAAGAAAGAAAGCAACTATGGTATCTACTCAAAGTCTATGTATTCATTTAAAATTAGTTAAAGTCTCAGCCTTTCCATCAATCTTTCCCCCAGGTCTTTGGCCCTCCAAACCTCTCCTTGTCCTGAACATAGATCATGTTAATTTTCCAAACCATCTGATTTAGAATTTTACTATCCATGATCTCATACTTCTATCATTTCATGTGTAGCCATGTTTCAGCATAATTATAGGACCTTCAAAGTAGAAACTTTTTCATCTCCTTTTGAGCCTCCACTAAAGCTACTGCACATAGTGTTGAATTTATGCCTAAGAAATTAATTCTATCACTAGAAACAGATGATTAGGGAGCATTACATCGAAACTGTCAATGCACCACTCTGTGCTTAAAAAGTAATATTCTCTGACTAAATAGACTCTACTTTAACCTTTAGGAAGCCTATATTTTGATCTTTACTTGATTTTAAAGGACTATATACTGAACTTTAGTTTGTTTCTTTAAAAAGAACACATATTTTTCCAGAGATCATCTAACCAGAAAATAATCCCCAAACCTTAGTGTGAAGCTAGAAACCATGTGTTAAGTTCTAAGGAGCTGAAATAAATGCTGACTAAAGTTGATTATATTTGTATGTTAAAGATCACATGAAAATAACTCAAACAGTCCTTTATTACTTTTAGTTTTCAGTGTCTTTTTAATTCACCACTTACAATGAAAAAGTAAGATCAAATCTATGTACCAATTTACTACAATCACATTCTTTTTTAATTTTTAATTTTAACCAATTTCACGTGTACAGTTCTATAATACATCATCTCACTATTGTATTGTGTGTTCACCACCCAAAGTCAAGTCTCCTTCCATCACCATTTATCCCCTTTTACCCTCTTCTACCTCCTCCCACCCCCTTTCCCTTTGGTAATCATCATATTGTTGTCTGTGTCTATGAGTTTTTCTTTCTTTTTTTATCCTCACCTGAGGATATTTGTTTTTCTATTTACCTTTAGACTGAATAGGAGGGAGGGGGAGAGAGGGAGAGAGAAACATCGATGTGAGAGAGACACATTGACTGGCTGCTTTCTGCATGACCCCAACCATGGCCAGGACGAGCTGCAACCGAGGTACGTGCCCTTGACCAGAATTGAACCCGTGACTCTTTGGTCTGTGGGCCGACACTCTAACCACTGAGCCAAACTGGCCAGGGCTATGAGTTTTTCTTAATCCCTTCATCTTTTTTTTTATTTTTTATCCTCACCCGAGGATATTTTTCCATTTTTTGTACAGATAGAGTGGGAGGGAGAGAGAGGAAGGGAGAGAGAGAGAGAAACATCGATGTGAAAGGGACACATCGAGTGGCTGCCACCCGCACGACCAACCAGGGCCGGAAACAAACTGCAACCGAGGTACGCGCCCTTAGTGGGAACCGAACCCGGGTCTCTCCGGACCGCAGGCCGACGCTCTAACCGCTGAGCCAAACTGGCCAGGGCCCTTCATCTTTCTTAAGTAGAAAAACCAGTATTGAGTTTGTTGATAAAGTAAAATAACTTTTTACTTTTACCATACTGGCTTGCCCCTGCATATATACAACATTTCTTTTGCTGTGGTCCTTGATATAAATGATTGGCACAAATGTGGATCCATAGAGTATTTCAGATATCACTGCAAGACTGAAGCCCCTTAAAAACAAATAGATCACTATTAATCTTGGTTGAAAACAATATTTCTGTCAAACACACAAATGGAATCATAATTGAAGCATGCTTCAACATGTAAATCACAAGCAGTTATGCAGAATTTTAGGCAAAAACCATTCCTTTCCAAACTTAAAACCAAATTCTTAAAAGTCTATTTTTAAAAATTTATTTTTGTTACATGTTTCTCCTTTCCCCCACAATGACACCCTCCTCCCGACCCCTGACCCCCACCCCATCCTCAGCATTGTTGTCTATATCTGTGATTACACATACACAAACAAATTCTGTGGTTTATTCCCCCCCCCCCCTTTCTGGGGTTTGTTAGTCTGTCTCTGGGTCTATTTTGTTTATTATATTCCAGAAATAAGTGAGATCATGTGATATTTGTCCTCTTCTGACTGGCTTGTTTCGCTTGGGATAATACCCTCCAGGTCCCTCCATGTCATCTCAAATGATAAGAGATCGTTCTTTCTTACAGGTGCATAGTATCCCATTGTATATATGTACCATAGATTTTAAAGTCTATTTTAATAGAGCTTTAAAGAATACAAACTTGTAGAAACTCAAAGGCTAACTCATAAATGAGCTCTATTCACGTCAGAAATCCTACATCATGGTAAAGCCTGGACTTCACGGTCCTGGAGGAATGTCCTCAACACAGACCAGGCTAATAGACCAGGTCTGTCTAATTGTGAGACCACTAAAAATATTTTTCTGAACAAATATTTCTTTTTTTTTTTATGAATTTTTATTTATTTTTTTGTTACAGATATTTTACCTTTTTACCCCATTACACCCCCCACCCCCACCCCTCCCTCCACCCTGTCCCCGGCTTAGTTGTCCATGTCCATTGGTCATGCACACATGCATATAAGTTCTGTGGTTTATCTCTTCCCCCCTCCCCACCCCCCATCCCCTCTTCTGAGGGATGTCAGTCTGTGCCCTACTTCCATGTGTCTGGGTCTACTGTATTCCTCAGACTGTTATGTTCATTATATTCCGTATATAAGTGAGATCATGTGGTATTTGTCTTTTTCTGCTTGGCTTCTTTCACTTAGGATAATACTTTCCAGGTCCCTCCATGTCGTCTCAAAGGATAAGAGATCTTTCTTACCGCTGCATAGTACTCCATTGTGTATATGTACCACAGCTTTTTTATCCATTCGTCTACTGGTGGACACTTGGGCTGTTTCCAGATCTTAGCTATTGTAAATAGTGCTGCTATGAACATGGGGGTACATATATTCTTCCTGATTGGTGTTTCAAGCTTCTTAGGGTATATTCCCAGCAGTGGGATCACTGGGTCAAAAGGAAGTTCAATTTTTAATTTTTTGAGGTAGTACCATATTGTTTTCCATAGTGGCTGCACCAGTCTGCATTCCCACCAGCAGTGTATTAGAGTCCCCTTTTCTCCACACCCTCGCCAACACTTGTTGTTTGATGATTTGTTGATGGCGGCCATTCTGACAGGTGTGAGGTGATACCTCATTGTTGTTTTAATTTGCATCTCTCTGATGATTAGTGATGTTGAGCATTTCTTCATATGTCTCTTGGCCATTTGTATGTCCTGTTTGGAGAGGTGTCTATTCAGCTCCTCTGCCCATTTTTTAATTGGGTTCTTTGTCTTCCTTTTGTGGAGTTGTATGAGCACTCTATATATATTGGAAATTAACCCCTTATCTGATACATCATTGGCAATGATGTTCTCCCATACAGTGGGTTGCCTTTCCATTTTGATGATTGTTTCTTTTGCTGTGCAGAAGCTTTTTAGTTTGATGTAGTCCCATGTGTTCATTTTCTCCTTTATTTCTGTTGCCTTAGGTGATGTATCAGTGAAAATTCTGCTCCGTATGATGTCCGAAATTTTGTTGCCTACATTTTCTTCTAGATTTTTTATGGATTCACGGGTCACATTTAAGTCTTTTATCCATTTTGAGTTTATTTTTGTGTACGGTGTAAGTTGATGGTCTAGTTTCATTTTTTTGCATGTAGCTGTCCAATTTTCCCAACACCATTTATTAAAGAGGCTGTCTTTACTCCACTGTATGCTCTTGCCACCTTTGTCAAATATTAATTGAGCGTATTGCCTGGGGTCCATTTCTGGGTTTTCAGTTCTGTTCCACTGGTCTATATGCCTGTTCTTGTGCCAGTACCAGGCTGTTTTGGTTACAGTCGCTTTGTAGTATAACCTGATATCTGGTATTGTGATCCCACCTACTTTGTTCTTCTTTTTCAAGATTGCTGTGGCTATTTGGAGTCTTTTTTGGTTCCATATGAACTTTTGAAGTATTTGTTCTAGTTCTATGAAATATGTCGTTGGTATTTTGATGGGGATTGCATTGAATCTATAGATTGATTTGGGTAGTATGGACATTTTAATTATGTTAATTCTTCCAATCCATGAACAACGTATATGCTCCCACTTTTTTATATCTCCTCTATTTCTTTTTTCAATGACCTGTAGTTTTCTGCAAATAGGTCCTTTATTTCTTTGGTTAAGTTTATTCCTAGGTATCGTAATTTTTTTGGCGCGATGGTAAATGGGATTGTTTTTTCAGTTTCTCTTTCTGTGAGTTCATCATTGATGTACAAGAATGCCGTCGATTTCTTGACGTTAATTTTGTATCCTGCTACTTTGCCAAATTCATTTATTAAGTCTAATAGATTTTTGATGGAGTCTTTAGGGTTTTCTATGTACAATATCATGTCATCTGCAAATAATGACAGTTTCACTTCCTCCTTTCCAATTTGGATCCCTTTTATTTTTTCTTCATGTCTGATTGCTGTGGCTAAGACTTCCAGTACAATGTTAAATAAGAGTGGCGAAAGTGGACATCCCTGTCTTGTTCCTGTTCTTAATGGAAATGTTTTTAGTTTCTGTCCATTGAGTACGATGTTGGCTGTAGGTCTTTCATATATGGCCTTTATCATGTCGAGGTATGATCCCTCTATTCCTACATTGCTGAGCGTTCTTATCAGAAATGGATGCTGGATTTTGTCGAATGCTTTTTCAGCATCTATTGATATGATCATGTAGTTTTTATTCTTCATTTTGTTTATGTGGTGTATCACGTTTATTGATTTGCGAATATTGTACCAGCCTTGCATTCCTGGAATGAATCCCACTTGGTCATGGTGAATAATTTTTTTGATGTATTTCTGGATCCGATTTGCTAATATTTTGTTCAGGATTTTGGCGTCTATGTTCATCAGGGATATTGGCCTGTAGTTTTCTTTCTTTGTAGTGTCTTTTTCTGGTTTTGGAATTAGAATTATGCTGGCCTCATAGAACGTGTTTGGAAGTCTTCCTTCTTCTCGAATTTTTTGAAATAGTTTGAGGAGAATGGGTGTTAGTTCTGTTTTGAATGTTCGGTAAAACTCCCCCGTGAAATCATCTGGGCCTGGGCTTTTGTTTGCTGGGAGAGTCTTGATTACCTCTTCAATTTCCTTAGTTGTTATTGGTCTGTTCAAGTTTTCTATCTCTTCCGGGAATAGTTTTTGGAGACTGTGTGTTTCTAGAAATTTGTCCATTTCGCTTAGATTGTCGAATTTGTTGCCATATAGTTGTTCGTAGTAGTTGTTAACGATCTTTTGTATTTCCGTGGTGTTGGTTGTTACTTCTCCTCTTTCATTTCTGATTTTGTGTATTTGGGTTCTCTCTCTTTGTTTCTTGGTGAGTCTAGCTAAGGGTCCATCAATCTTGTTTATCTTTTCGAAAAACCAGCTCTTTGTTTCATTGATCCTTTGAATTGTTTTTTTGGTCTCTATGTCATTTATTTCTGCTCTGATCTTTACTATTTCCTTCCTTCTACTTGCTCTGGGGTTTTCTTTTTGTTTGGTTTCTAATTCTTTAAGTTGTGAGGTTAGACAGTCAATTAGAAATTTTTCTTGTTTTTTGAGGTAGGCCTGTAGTGCTATGAACTTCCCTCTCAGAACTGCTTTCGCTGCATCCCATAGATTTTGTGTTGTTGTGTGTTCATTTTCATTGGTTTCCAGGAAGTTTTTAATTTCTTCCTTGATCTTCTCGGTGACCCATTCATTGTTTAATAACATGCTATTTAGCCTCCATGTGTTGAAATGTCTTTGCATGTTCTTGTTGCAATTGATTTCTAGTTTCATGCCATTGTGATCTGAGAAGATGCTTGATATGATTTCAATCTTCTTGAACTTGTAGAGATTTAGTTTGTGTCCTATCATGTGGTCTATCTTTGAGAATGTCCCATGTGCACTTGAGAAGAATGTGTATTCTGTAGTTTTGGGGTGTAATTCTCTGTAGATATCTATTAAATCCATTTGGTCTAGTGCTTCATTTAGAGTCTCTGTTTCCTTGCTAATTTTTTGCCTAGAGGATCTATCCAGTGCTGTCAACGGGGTGTTGAAGTCCCCTGCTATGATTGTATTGTTGTCGATTTCTCCTTGGAAGTCCTCCAGAAGATTTTTAATATATTTTGGTGCTCCTATATTGGGTGCATATATGTTTATCAAGGTTATATCTTCCTGTTGGATAGATCCTTTCAATATTATGTAGTGGCCATCTTTGTCTCTAGTTATGGTCTTCATTTTGAAATCTATTTTATCAGATATGAGAATTGCTACCCCAGCTTTTTTTTGCTTTCCATTTCCTTGGAAAATTTTTTTCCATCCCTTCACTTTCAACCTATATGAGTCTTTTGTTGAGAGGTGGGTCTCTTGTAAACAACATATAGATGAGTCATGCTTTCTTATCCAATCAGCTACTTTATGTCTCTTTATGGGAGCATTCAATCCATTTACGTTTAAGGTGATTATTGATATGTACTTATTTATTGCCATTTTTGTTTAGTGTGGTTCCATTTTTCTTCCCATTTCTACTGCTAATTACAGCAGTCCTTTTAACATTTCTTGCAGTGCTGGTTTGGTGCTAATGTATTCCCTTAGCCTTTTTTTGTCTGGGAAGCTCCTTATTTGACCTTCTATTTTGAATGATAGCCTTGCTGGGTAGAGTAGTCTTGGATTCAGATTCTTGTCTTTCATGACTTTGATTACTTCATGCCATTCCCTTCTGGCCTGTAGTGTTTCTTGTGAGAAGTCAGCTGAGAGCCTTATGGGGTTTCCTTTGTAGGTAACCTGTTGCTTATCTCCTGCTGCTTTTAGGAATCTCTCTTTGTCTTTAATTTGTGGCATTTTAATTACTATGTGTCTTGGTGTGGGCCTGTTTGGGTTCTTCTTACTTGGGACTCTCTGTGCTTATTGAACTTGAATGCCTTCTTCCTTCACCAAATTAGGGAAGTTTTCTCTCACTATGTTTTTGAATATATTCTCTATCCCTTGCTCCTTTTCTTCTTCTTCGGGGACTCCTATGATGCGAATATTATTACGTTTCCAGTTGTCCCATAGTTCTTTTAAGCTGTCTTCCTGTTTTTTAATAGTTTTTTCCTTTTGTTTTTCTGATTGGTCGATTTTTTCTACGCTGTCTTCTAATTCACTGATCCGGTCCTCAGTTTCCCCTACTCTGCTTTTTATACCTTCCAATGTGTTTTTCATTTCGGATATGTCATTTTTTATCTCTTCTTGTTGGCTTTTAATTTCCAATTGGCTTATTTTAAGTGTCTCTATGTCCTTACTCATGCTGTTCAGCTTCCTCAAGATCATGGCTCTGAATTCTAGCTCTGTCAACATGCCTAATTGCTCCATATTGATCTCATCTTTGGTGGAGGTGTCTTGCTCTTTCATTTGGCTTCTGTTTCTGTGTTTCACCATTTTGGCTATCACTGTGGGCTTTGGAGCCTGTCAAGTTCTCCCTGTGGGTGTTGGTGTTCTGCTGTTTGTGGCTCCCTCTCCTGTGTTTAGATGAGCGAGGGAGGACCCACGTTGAACACCACTGTCAAGTCTTACTTTCCTGGTTAAAGTTGCCAGCCCAGGAAACGTACTGTTATCCTCCAGCCTTTTGCCTGGAGGCTAGCAGTCTAGGTTAATTGATGAGTTTTAGGTTGTTAGTTGATTGAAAAACTCCCTCTGGTGCTCAGCCAAGGGGCTTTCACGAGGGTGGGGCAGATGCTGGTTGTTAGTGAGCCTCAATTAGCACTTCAATGGCCCACAGGGTGGGGTTGGATCTCCGAGGGAGGGGCTGCTGCCTCTCCTCAGAGCCCTGGGAAGGAGCAATGTGGTCACGGTCTGCACTCAGCCAAAGGTCTGAGCGCCCTCCAAACCCCGAGTGTCCCAACACAGTTCCAGTCCAGTCCGCCCTCCCTCTGCCGGAGCCCAAGTGGCTGTGGCTGTTTCAGCCTCTGTCCCGGCTGCGCTGTGGAGCCGCCTAGGAGTGTAACCCGAGGGAGCTGCTCCCAGCTAAGGCCGCTGCCGAGCTGCCAACCGTGGGCTCCCTGCCCCCGTATCGCGCCTTCGCAAGCCTACCGGGATGGAGTCAGTGTCCCTCATTGTATGGTCCTCGCAAGCTGCTTTTCTGTTGCTTTTTCCCGTCGATTTGTCTGTGTTATTGTTGTAAATGCAGTTTGGTTCTGGGAGATGGTCTGTGTAGCTCCGTTCACTCCGCCACCATTTTTTTTCAATCCCATGATTTCTGACTGGTCCTTTTTTATGCTCTTGAGGCCCTCCCTAAGTTCACTGAGCATCCTTAAAAGCAGTATTTTGAACTCAGTATCTGTTAGGTTGCTTATCTCCATTTCGCTTAGTTCTTTTATTGTGGTTTTGTTCTGTTCTTTCATTTAGGACCTGTTTCTTTGTCTCCTCATTTTGACTGCCTCCCTGTGTTTGTTTCAGTGTATTACTTAATGAGAGGTATGGGGGCTCGCTGAGACCAGATGCTGCTCGTTTGAAAAAATTTAGGAAAAATCTGAAGCAGGATCCAAGACCGGCCAATCCTATGGTTAAGCAAGTGGCAACAGCTTGGGTGGGCCTGAAAGTAGGTTGGGGTGGGCTTGAAAGTAGGGAGGGGTGGGGAGGGGTGGGGAGGGGTGGGGAGGGGTGGGGAGGGGTGGGGTGGGGCCTCAGGGAATCAACAGGGCGGGGCTACCAGTGTGAGCCAGGTTGCTGGAGTCCCAGATATGGCGACTGTCTGCCGCCCCAGGGAAGGGCTCACCAAAGAAACAAAGGCCTCTTACAGCACGTTTGTCCCTGAGAAAACCCTCTCTCCAGCCCTCGCTCCAGTGCCAAACAGCTCAGTTCTTCCCTGTATGTCTCTGGCGCCCGTGGAGCTGCCTCCCCTCCAAGCTTAGAGGGAGAGAGTCTGATAAGTGCATGCGCAGGCCCTTTAGGGAGCTGCCTGGGGTTCTAGCCATGTCAGTTTCCCTGAGCCTCAGTTTCCCACGGGTATTTCCAGCCAGAAGTTATGGGGACTTCTCTTCCTGGCACTGGAACCCTGAGTGGGGCACCTGGTGTGGGACGGGGACCCCTCAGTCCTCAGGAAGGACCTTCCCAGCTGTGGGAGCCTCCTGATTTTTATCTGCCACACTTGGGTGTTAGACCAGTCTGGATGTGGCTGCTGCTTTAATTCCGTAGTTGTAGGACTTCCATTCAGCTTGATTTTAGGCGGTTTTGAATGATGGTTGTTCTGTAGTTTAGTTGTAACTTTAATGGGGTTGTGGGAGGACGCGATACGCGCCATCTTGACCGGAAGTCCCTACTCTACTATTGAATCTGTGTAAATTATTCTTTATTTCAGTTAGTGCCTCCTTCACTTCTGACTGGGCATCCTTCATTTCTGCCTGGTCCTTTGTTATGCTCTTGAGGCCCTCACTAAGTTCACTGAGGTTCTCACTAAGTTTATTGAGGTTCTCACTGAGTTCATTGAGCATCTTTATAAGCAGTATTTTAAACTCAGCATCTGGTAGGTTGCTTATCTCCATTTCACTTAATTCTTTTCCTGGAGTTTTATTCTGTTCTTTTACCTGGGACCTATTTCTTTGTCTCCTCATTCTGGCCACCTCCCTGTGCCTGCTTTTATGTAATACTTAATGAGAGGTAAGGGGCTAGCTGAGATCAGATGCTGCTTGTTTGAAAGAATTTAGGAAAACCTGAAACAGGATCTAAGACAGGCCAATCCTATGGTAAAGCAAGTGGCAACAGCTTGGGTGGGCCTGAAAGTTGGGTGGGGTGGGGCAGGGCCTCCAGGAATCACCAGGGCGGGGCAACCAGTGTGAACGAGTGTGCTGGAGTGGGGCGGGGCAGGGCTACCAGTGTGAGCCAGGTTGTCTGTCTGACACCCCAAGGAAGGGCTCACCAAAGGAACAAAGGCCTCTGACAGCACATCTGTCCAGGAGAAAGCCCCCTTTCCAGCCCTCCTCTGCAGGCCAAACAGCTCAGTTCTTCCCTGTATGTCTCTGGCACCTCTCGAGCTGCCTCCACTCCAAGTTTAGAGGGAGTGAGTCTGGTAAGTCTGTGCGTGGGCCCTTTAAGGAGCTGCCTGGGGCTCCAGCCACCTCAGCCTCCCTGAGCCTCAGTTCCCGCTGGTTTTTCCAGCCAGAAGTTATGGGGATTCTCTTCCTGGCACTGGAACCCTGAGCAGGGCATCTGGTGTGGGCCGGGTACCCCTCAGTCCTCAGGGAGGATCTTCTCAGCCGAGGTGTCCTCCTGATTTTTTTCCACCACACGTGGGTGTGGGACCAGCCTGTCCACCTCCGCCCCTCCTACCAGTCTGGATGTGGCTGCTGCTTTAATTCCGTAGTTGTAGGACTTCCATTTAGCTCGATGTCAGGCGGCTTTGAATGATGGTTGTTCTGTAGTTTAGTTGTAACTTTGGTGTGGTTGTGGGAGGACGCGATACCACGTTTACCTACGCCGCCATCGTGACCGGAAGTTCTGTACATAGTCTTGGCACTTCTGCTTTGTCAGGTCTCTTTTAAAGATTGTTCCTATTTAATCTAGATTTTCAATTTCAGTTTCATAAAAATCAAAACAGTCAGTCCTTACACATTTCCTGCCTTTACCTTTGAGTGGATCAGAATATGGCAGAAAAGAGAAACAAGGAAAAAAATGAAGTCCAATTTTTACCTTTGTATGGCTTACACTTTTATTGGCTTCTTCTGACCCATTTCCCCCTGCCCTCCCTGGGACCACTTTAAAACCACCTTCCCCCTCCTTTCTAAAGTAACTTTCATATTTCTCTATAATAATCATGGTTCTTCTATAAATCATTACATCATTCCAAAATATGGGCTTGTATATACATCTTCTAGTAGGACTCAACTGTTAACAAAAATAAACAGACTTCTGTGTTTGCTGAGAAGGTTTTCTGGGGAAATATTGATTGCTACATAGGCCTTCTTGTAATAAATCAGATATTTTATTTATTTTATTTATTTTATTTTATTTTATTTTTTATCCTCACCCGAGGACATTTTTCCATTTTTTGTACAGACAGAGTGGGAGGGAGAGAGAGAGAGGAAAACATCGATGTGAAAGGGACACATCAAGTGGCTGCCAACCGCACGACCAACCAGGGCCGGGGACAAACTGCAACCGAGGTACATGCCCTTAGCGGGAACCGAACCCGGGTCTCTCCAGACCGCAGGCAGACGCTCTAACCGCTGAGCCAAACTGGCCAGGGCTAAATCAGATATTTTAGATAACACCGATTGAAAAACAAACAAAAAAACCCAGTACCATCTTTGTTTCAAATCTATGCATTTTCCTTTTATCTTAATTTTTTTTTAATCCTCACTTGAAGATATTTTTCTATTTATCTTCAGATTGAGTGGGAGGGAGGGAGAGAGAGACATCCACGTGAGAGGGACACACTGACTGGTTGCCTCCTGCACAACCCTGCACAGGGCCGGGGACTAACCACAACCCAGGTACGTGCCCTTGACCGGAATCGAACCTGTGACTCCTTGGTCTGCAGGCCAACGCTCTAACTGCTGAGCCAAACTGGCCAGGGCCCTTTTATCTTAATTTTATGTTTCAAATCAATTTGTCTATCATATTATACTCACGGGTTCTGTCATTAATAGTGTGATGTCCAGAGAACACGTGTTATTTGGTGTTTCACTTTAATAAACAAAAATATGAAAGCACTGTAAAAAAAATACTTTTTAATATTTATCATGAACTCTGGTTCATATCAAGTTGCTTAACTTTTAAGAAAAAGCACAGCTTAAATCAAGTTCTTCTGGCATGATAATTACTTCCAAACTGCCTCTTCAGTGGTCCTGCCGTTTTCCCAGGACTGTCGTTCTCTTCGGGATCTCTCATTGTCCTGAATCGCAACAGGTTAAAACCTAAGCTCACAGGCTTTCCCCCTAAATCAGATCTTCCTCCTGATTTTCTAGTTTCAGTCAATGGTTCCATCTTTCTTTTTATTCCTGCTTAACCCTGGAATCACAGTGAAACAAAGCAGATAAAAAATACCTTGAAATAACATTTTTAAAACCTATTCTATTGAAACCCCTCCCACAAGTTTTAATAACATCGCAGCTGGAAACAGATACCTCTGATAGAGGTGCAGAACTATGCAACTCCCATGGAGGAGACTCTGGGGCCATCTACCAAAGCCACAGGTGTGTCCAATCCTGACCTCACCAATACTGTTCTAGGACCTATAATACAGGTACATCACACTCAGGCAAGTTGACATTCATGATCACACAATGGAATACTATGCAGCTATAAAAGGAAGCGAGGATGCCCTGTATGCTCTGATAAGCAAAGATCTCTAGAATATATTTTAAGAGATAAAAACACATGCATAGCCTAATGACTTTTTCTCTCTTAACACCTCTCTCATAATGTACTTTCTCTTCGTATCCTTGTAATGAATGCCTCACTCACTGTTGACTTTTGAACCCTGCAAATGTATGAAAATATTAAATCAATGTAAGAAAACTCACAACATTAATATGCTTTTGACATTCTATTTTAATAAGTGTGCATGGTTCAAACGTTACAGCAATATAATAAGTTTTCAAAGTACACACGTGGTTGAACTAGTGTAGATAGCTAAGTGTGAAATAGCGAATATGATGTGCTATCTTTCAGGTAAAAACAAAATATTTTGTAGTTAGCTTCCTTAGTTCAGTATCTTACTTGCTTTAAAAATTTGAATGGATCCACAATCCCTTCCACTGGGAATTTAACTTTCCTTTTTGATTTTCATTGCTCTCTGCATTATGTTTCACCCAAACCATCTCAGTGGGATTCCCCACATGGAGGTCTCCCTCTAACCACACCTGCTCCAAGGCTCCCTCCTTCCCCAACCTTTCACAACTGTCTGCTCTTGCTCATGTTTCTCACATATCTGGACACACTACTCTCTTACTAAGGAAATGAAGTGCTGAATTTGAGAAGAGAACATCTCCCCAGGTCAGTCCTCACTAATCTTACGCTTCTCCGAATCCCCACAACACTGAGAACAGTCATCACAAAATCCAGACCATTTGCCACAAATCCACGTAATCTTTTTTCTCTAAAGAGTTTCTAATTTAATAGAAGATAGGAATCACATCTTATGTCTCCTTCAAGGACTTCAAAGTACTTAAAGGTCAGTAAAGTGGAATGTGTAAAATCTAATTATTTGCCTATATCTTAATGACTTAAATTTGTGTGTGTGTGCTTACACAGATTAATTTTCAAAGGTTAATATCAGATATTGAAATTGCATTTTCTTCTCACAGTTATAATGAAAACCCTTTACTTGGTATAGACCAGTGTGTTTTTCTAATAACAATGCAGGCTAATATGTCAGAAATGCCAGAAGGATACCAATAAAAGTTCTTGTTCAGTATTAATTCAAATAACAGTATGACCGATCTTCCAACAAAGAGCTTAACCTCTCTAAGCCTCAACTTCTTTTCATCTAAAACTGTGGGGATGCCCAGCCGATGTGGCTCAGTGGTTGAGCATTGACCCATGCACCAAGAGGCTGCTGGTTTGATTCCCGGTCAGGGCACATGCCCAGGTTGTGGGCCCGATCCTCAGTGGGGGGCGTGCAGGAGGCAGCCAATCAATGTTCTCTCATTGATTCTTCTGTCTCCCTCTCCCTCTCCCTTCCTATCTCTCTAAAATCAATAAAGAAAAATAAAAAATAAAACTGTGGGGATATATCCACTTTACTGAGCTATGATGAGAATTAAATAATAATGAACACAAAATCCTCAGTGTACTTTTGGCACATGGTAAAAATCTCAAAACATGTTAGTAAATAGAGAGCCTTCACTACAAATTGGATGGAAAATGGGGTTACTGAGAATGAGGAAGAAATCAAGACTAAGAAATCGGAGGTTTTGAGCCTGTGTGATTAGTGCTAGTCACAAAATAGTAAGTCGGAAAGAAGAACCTCATGGTTCAATTAGGTCAAGAGAGGCTATGTCGGCACCAAGTTAGGACAAAGTCATGAGATTTATCTTATGTATATGAACATCAAATCAAGTAGATCACAAGGTCTTTTCAGCTACAGGCTTAAAGAACTTGGTGCAGTGCTTCACACACACACAAAGTTACATGATACAGGCTATGAATATTGTCAGCAGAATGGAAAACAGCAAGGGCAAAAATCAATGTTATACCCAAGAATGCTACTTTACATTTCCAACCTCCCAGTTTCCCTAGATTTGCAACCTATACCTCTTAGTATTAGTAAAATTGATGTGTGTGAGCGTGTATATACACTGAAAATTAAATTCTACAAGCATCTATTTATTGAGCATCTATTATTTGTCAAGCTCCTTATAGCAAAGTCTGATGGTAGTGGTAGGGGAAATATCGTACAAAGAAAATAATAGACTTGTCCTCCAGGATCTCATAATTCAAGGATAGAGTGTTATATGAATAATACTAAACAAATCCTGAGAATTTTGATAATAGAAGGAATACAAAATGCAATGAAAATTTTGGGGTGACTCATTCTAATTAAGAAGGAAATTAAGGAAACATCACATAGGGTGACAAAGGAGGCTGAGAAAAGGGCCTTTGGGCTGAGGAAAATGTCTGGGTTATGGTGTGATAAATAATCCTGTCGATGAATTGTCAATACAGTTGGCCCTCTGTATCTGTGGGTTCCGTATCTGTAGACTGAACCAACTGCAGATTGAAAATATTTGAAAAAATGTTATGTTGTTGCTGACATATACTATGTAGTACATGGACATGTACTACATGGTTTTATCTGTACTAAACATGTACAGATGTTTTTTCTTGCCATCCTTCCCTAAACAATACAGTATAATAACTATTTACACAGCATTTACATTGTATTAAGTATTATGTGTAATCTAGAAACAATTTAAAGTATATGGGAGGATTGTGTTATATAAGGGACTTGAGTATCCATGATTTTGGTATCTGCAGGAGGTCTGAAACCAATGCCCTATGATTGAGGACAACTATACAGGGAGAAAGATGTACTAATAAAGGGGCTGAAACTACCACTGTGGAGGATATGCCAAATTAGGGAGATAAAGGTGATTTTTTTTTTATCCTCACCTGAGGACATTTTTACATTTTTGTCTTCAGATAGAGCGGGAGGGAGACAGGGAGGAAGAGAGAGAGAGAAACATTGATGTGAGAGAGACACATCAAGTGGAGAGACACACACGACCCCAACCGGGGCCGGGGACAGACTGCAACCAAGGTATGTGCCCTTAGCGGAAACCAAACCCAGGACTCTCTGGTACGCAAGCTGACGCTCTAACCACTGAGCAAAACTGGCCAGGGCAAGACAAATGTAATTTGATAGCACATACAAGCAAGTCACACTGGCAAAAGGAAGAAAGGAACTAGGGAAAATACATGTGAGCTTTTCATATTTGTCTGCAGGTGGGTAGGTAGTAAGGATCCAAGGTGATGGAGAAGAACTAGTGAAATATTCAGACTTTTATAACTTTAGATATAGGGTGGTATGTACAATGAAAAGAAAGATGAAGGCGACGGAGGTTTTGATTTTGTATGATTGTGGCTAACACCTTCTACAAAGAGGGGGAATGAGGAACCAGTCTGCAGGGAAGGGTTAAAAAGCAAAGCAATTCTGACTGGCAAATGTTGAAGGCAAAGAGAAAGGAACTCACAGTCTGTGTACTGGCCATGCTCCTGAACTAGCAGAGTCCCCATCCCTATCGCACCTCAGGCTGAGCAGGAGATGCCTGGGAGGCCTGGTCCGTAGTTAGATGTAAGGACTGTGGCTCTGGAGAAAGGTAATGGCTAGAAACAAAGATCTGGGCTTCCTTACCCCGCAACTCTCCGGAGAAAGCCAGTTAAGGGAGAAGAGAAAAGAATGTAGAATAGACTCCAGGATAATCCAGAGCATTTCTTTTTTCATTGGAAAGAAAATCTGCCCTTTCTGAACTGTGAGTCCTGGGCCCTCCCTAGACATGTTTAAGAGTGTCCTGGACATGTCGTGTTGTCAGCTCTGCTTTCAGCCTTACATATTCTGGTCTGAGTATGGGGCTTGGAAGACTGAAAGCTGCGTTTCTCCAGGTATTAGCAGCTAGGATTTGCTACTGGGAGGCATCCGCCTGAGATTAAAAGGTGGGAGATGCCATTCTGTTTTGGTGATGGCTCCAGAAATTGTAGCAGCAAGGTCGCTCAGGGCAGGGGCTCCAGGGCGTAGGGCGGTACCACCTCCCTCCTCCTGCTCCCCGGGCCTTACAGCACTTGGGTGGACAATCCCCTGTGTGAAATCCTCTGCTGTTTCCAGGACCCAGAGAAGATTGGTTGTAGAGACTGACTGAAACGTACCTTAGATATCACATGGGGAAAATGTACGGCTAGAAATGATCTACCCCTTCCTTTAAAGACTGGATTGTACGGAGGATAGGAGCAACATCTTAAACCAGTGTAACCATATTCCAAGTTTCATTACACTGACCATGGAACTCCAGCTTATTCAGTTAATGCCCTTCAGAACAAACTGATTTGACTGAGTTAAAATAATGAAATGAAAGGCTCCAGAAATTCCTCTTAGGAAAGAAGCAGAGAAGGGAGCCAAGAAGCACTACAGAAAGAGAGAATCGCATCCCCGGCCACTGACCAAGCTCCAAAACAAGCTTCATGTGCCCCCGCGTGCACTGATTAGTTTAACACAGAGCTGGACAAGATTTGTCCAAAGGGGAAACAGTAAATAAACATGAAATAGTTAGTAAAAACGTCTATTATGTTTTAAAAAAAATACCCAATGTATAGAGCAATAGCAATGTGTCTAGCACTGCGCAAAGCACTTAATATATTTTATTTCATTTAATCCTCAAAATATCTTATGAGGCTGGTGCGATTATTATCTCAAATTTATCCTCAGATGAAGAAACCAAAGCTTAGAGAATTTAAGTTATTTGACCAAGTTCACACAGGTAGAGGCAGTAGAACATGAATAATTTGTAATTTTAGAGAATGTATACTTCCTACAGAAAGAAGAAATATGGAGAAAAATAAGGCCTCATGGGCTGGGTAAACTGGCCTTAAATTCCCATTAAGTCAAAACTAAAGCATGCTAACATTACAGTCTTGGGGTATAAAGAAACTGTTTTTGAGAGCTATTTAAAGCCAGAATGCCATATGCATTGCACAAAATACATAAAATCGCCTCTAACTAAAAAATGTCAGGAATCTGCTATTTTAGAATAATCTATGTTATTTCTTCTCCAGTTGGCCTGGAACCACTCTCTAAGGCAACATTTCAATGACAAAGAGCTTGTTTCTGAGTGTGGCTGGGGAAAAGCTATCATTGCAGGTGGAAGGGAAATACAGGGTTCTTTCCCTGAAGAATAAAACAGTGCTAAAATCTTCCCAGCCAGTGCTATCCATTATGTGAGGCACTGACAGGCAATATAAATGGAGTCTAGGGAGGAAAGGGGACTGGATTTAAGGTGACCTAATTTCTGTTAGAGTTTTATTGACTGAACACCGTATAGAGATTCAAAGTCATTTTCATCCTCATTCATCTGGAATGTATAACTAGACACAGATACCTCTAAAAATATTTAAGTGGGTGTGTGTTCGCATAGATGATAGAGTTTGTTATCTAACTGGGTTAGGGGGAGTTGAGTGAAGAGACAGGGACGTGGAGATTGGGTGGCACAGAGCAAGGGAGCAACAACCTGAGAAAATCAGAGGCTGTTCCAGGGGCTCCAGGAAGTCAGCACAACATTTACATAAAAAGCATTTTTTTTTTTTTTTTTTTTTAGTTTGCAAAATACATTAATGTGCTATTTAATTCTAATATTTATTTATTTATTTATTTATTTATTTATTTATTTATTACCTTTTTTAAAAATTGATGTTAGAGAAAGAGGAAAGAGGAAGGGAGAGAGAGATAGAAACATTGATGAGAGAGAACATTGACTGGCTGCCTCCTGCATGCCCCCAACTGGGGATCGGGCCCACAACCTGGGCATGTGTCCTGACCAGGAATTGAACTGGCGACCTCTTGGTGCATGGGTCGACGCTCAACCACTGAGCCACACCTGCTGGGCTAATTCTAATTTTTAATCCATGTATTAAGATTTTCTAAAAATTACAGATAATGAAAGTGAGCTTGAAAGGAGCTACATGATTTTCCCAGGGTCTCAGAGCTTTTGAGAGCTAAAGCTTGGACTCCTGACCCCAGAGCTGGTGTGTTTCGTCCTCTCAAGCCAAGTCTGTCAGCGTAAATGAAGAATCTGAGGGAAAATCATGTCAATTTATGAAATGCGAGTTTTAAAAAATGTAAACACGTCAGGATCTTTAATAAGTACTGTAAATGTTTAGAAGAATAGCAAATCATTAGAAATAGATGTTTACCTTACTACTGATAGCCCAGCACGAAAGTAATTCAGCAGTGGTTTTGCTACTCCTGCATCCATTCCAGACCAGCCACACCTGGAAATGAGAAAGTCATGTCAAAGTTGATGCTGTTGAAAATGTGTTCATCATGGTGTTAAAGGGCATGGGCTCAGGGTCAGAAAGCAGCAATCACTGGGACACATCCAGGGGCGAGAGAAAAGGAAGCAAGAAGGAAAAGGGAAAACTGCATGTAAAAAGCACTGTGGGAAATGGGGAAAGGACAGGAAAGAATGTATTGGAGGTTAGTTTGTTTTGTTATCATTAAAGTTGTTGTACTGCTTAAGTGGAAAGACGAGATAAAAATGTAAGGTGAAAGTAATACCCGCCCTTTTATTAATTTTCCCAAACCCTGCTTGAAGGTTAATCTTAATGCTGACGGAGAGCAGTGCAGGGCAGCCCACTAGAACTTTCTGTGTGTAGGGACTGTCTACAGCTGCATTGCACCACAGGGCAGCTTCTAGGCACAGATGGCTATCGAGCACTTGCCTTGTGGCTAGTGCAAACAAGAAACTGAGTGTTTAATTTTATCAAATCATGATTAATTTAAATTTATATTTTTATATTTAAAAGAATTATTTTTGTTAATCCTTACCCAAAGATATTTTTCTATTAATTTTTAGATAGAGTGGAAGGCCGGGAAGGGGTGGGGGGCAGAAACACTGATGTGAGAGAGACATATCAATTGGTTGCCTCTTCCACGACCCTGACCAGGGCCAGAGAACACACCTACAACTTAGGTACGTGTCCTTGACTGGGAATCAGACTTTGACCCTTCAGTCTGCAGGTCCGCAGGCCGATGCTCTAACTACTGAGCCAAACTGGCCAGGGCTTTTTTTTTTTATTATTATTTATTTATTTTTTCAATTATTGGGGTGATATTGATTCATAAAATTATGTAAGTTTCAAGTGTGTAGTTCTATGTTACATCATTTCTATATTGCATTGTGTTTACCACCCAAAGTCAAATCTTCTTCCATCACCATACATTTGACCCTCTTTCCCCTTTACTGCCTCCAACCTCTTCCCATTGGTAACCATCATACTGTTGTAAATTTAAATATAAATGGCCATACGTGGCTTGTGGCAACTATATTGGACAACCAAGCTCTATAACTGGGTTGGCAAATTCTTCTTTAAAGTAGCAGAGAGAAAATATTTTAGGCTTATGGGCATCTTGCAACTATTCAACTCTGTCATTGTAGTCTAAGAGCAGCCATAGACAACACTTAAATGGATCAGTTTGGTTGTGTTCCAATAATAATACTGTCTGGGAAGTTGGCCCCCGTTTTGCTGTCCCTGGCCCAGACTCTGGAGGGGAGAATATATGCTTCAGAACTAGAAGACCTGGGCTTGAATCTGGCTTATTAGCTCTGTGACCTTCAGCAAGTTACTGAACCTCATTGTGTATCAGCTCTCTTATAAGATCATGCTTGCCTCATATATTTGTGAAAATGAGCTGAGAATGATGTATACAATGTGTCCAACACATTGTCATACAGTAGAAAGGGAAGATAAACATCAGCTCCCCTTCTCTCTCCCCGCTTTTTTAACCTCAAGATAATTCTTTACTATATCTTGTACAAATATCTAGATCACTTCTTTGGCACTTAGGGCAAATAATAATTAAAGGCAGCATATTTTATGCATACATCTTAACTGTAATCTCTAAAAAAATAGGAACCATGTTACTCCTCTCAGTTAGACCAAGTCCCTAGCTCGAACCTTATGTAGAGTATAAGCTCAGAGAATCTTACTTGAAACAGTTATCTTTGTGTTACCTTGAGCTTGCCCAACCAGTTAAGCCTTAACTGTTAAGGCATTAAATGATCCTCAGATTAAGAGTCCAAGGCCTAAACCAATGGTTTTCATAATCAGGACAACAGCAATGTTCCCTGTAGATGTAACATACAGAAAAAAGGTATTGTTTTCAATGCAGAAAATACATTTATAAATTAATTTTTATTTTAACTTCAATGGAAATTTATGGGATTGGGACAGATTTAATAAATCATAATTCCTCATTGTTTAATTAAAATAACCACATTTTTTACTTTAAGCTCAGGATCATAATTGCTAAAAGAACTTGACTTAGAGCAAAATCATACAAAAAAATGAAAAATGTTGAATAGCTCCTTGCCTAACTGTACCGATAGTCTTCAACCTTAAGGTAGATCTCTGTTCTCTGACTTTTGCAGTAACCATCAATGATTAAATTAGCAGCGATCATCCTCTTAAACTTGAACCAGAGCCAACAACTGGTAGAAGTCTTCGGCCCACTATGACCCCAGATTTTGCTCTCCCATCCTCACTGACTTGTGTTCTATATTCCTGCATTCATTACTTCGTCCCTCAGAGCCTGGCTTCAGTCCAGCAACCTTTTCTCGAAAGCTTTCCTCTTTGGACTTCTAGGATACCCTCTTTTCTGGATTCCCTCCTGTTCCTCTCTTTAGCTCTTTCTTCCAAGATTTAAGTACTTACTGAATAATTTCTCTAAAACACATTCCACCTCTTTCTATATTCTATTTTGGGTACTTGGCTAATTTCATGATTTCAGCTGTCAACTAGAGGGACACTCCCAGCTATATAGGTCTGGCCTGAACCTTCTCCATAGTTTTAGGCTTTAAACTGTCAGTAAAAGATTTCCAACCAGACTTCCCACACTGTGGAAACATTAGGGACTTCAAACTCAAATGGTCCCAAGCTGAACTCATCATTTTCCCTTTCAAACATGTTTTCCCCCCTATTTTCCTCACCCATGTCGTTGATACCACCACCCTCCTGATCACCTACAATAAAGTCCCTTCATTGTCATAGGCTCTTTTGTTTTGTCTACTACCCATATCAAATCAGTTACTATGACCTATAACATCCACATCTGCAACATATCTAAAATTAGACCCTTCCCTGTTGACTCCTGGTAGAACCTGCTGGGTGAATATAAATACTGTGGGTAGTTATCAAGATATGCAGAATGAATGGGTGCTTTCTCTGTTCCCCTATCCCAGTTAGATATGATAAACACATAATAACACTAAGATGTAAGAGGGATAACAATTTAAATTCTAGTGGAAATATAAAAGTTAACTTTTTTGTCTTCCAATTCATGAACTTCATTAAATAATTTATTCTGCAGATATTCAAATTAAGTGAGTACCCAATAAACTTCTAACATTTTATTTATTTATTTATTTTTATCCTCACCTGAGGACATTTTTCCATTCTTTATTCAGACAGAGTGGAAGGGAGAGAGAGAGAGAGAGGGAGAGGGAGAGAGAGAAATATCGACGTGAAAGGGACACATCGAGTGGCTGTCACCCACATGAGCCAACCAGGGCCGGGGACAAACTGCAACCGAAGTACATGCCCTTAGCAGGAACTGAACCCGGGTATCTCTGGACCGCAGGCCAACGCTCTAACCGCTGAGCCAAACTGGCCAGGGCTAACATTTTAAAATGTATTCTCTTTTAATCAAATTACCTCTAAAGATCCTTAAAACTTCCTTTGCTAAAGGGAAGAAAGCTCTCCAGGGATGTACTTATACATTCTTGATTGGCCAAGCAAAGGCATAAATTCTACTTATATAATTTCAGGTATTGATAAGGCAACAGAGGGAAGCTTTATTATTATTTTTCTGCCAGTGCTTTTGAAATGATAATGTATCTGTGCTTACCCACTTTAAAAGACAACTCTTAAAAATGATATTAGTAGAGACTACTATTTAATAAATATTTTCTGATAAATATGCTAGAGAAAGGCCAGAACTCTTAAACTCATATGTGAGTTATGCTTAAACAGATAGAGAACAATTGTAATATTTTTGCTATACTTTCTATCAGGGACTAAGAAATAAATCATTAAGAGGAGTAAGAAAGTGCATCAAAAATATTTCTGGAGCCCTGGCCGGTTTGACTCAGCGGTTAGAGCGTCGGCCCACGGTCCAGAGAGACCCGGGTTCGGTTCCTGCTAAGGGCATGTACCTTGGTTGCAGTTGGTCCCCGGCCCCGGTTGGGGTCATGTGGGTAGCAACCACTCGATGTGTCTCTCTCACATCGATGTTTCTCTCTCTTCCTCCCTTTCTCCCTCTTGCTCTATCTGAAGATGAATGCAAAAGTGTCCTCAGGTGAGGATTAAAAATAAAAGAAAGAAAAAAAATATTTATGGAACATCTGAATGAAAGAAACTAAATGATCAATCTCTAGTATTTATGTTTAACGATTATTCAGAATTATTGTTTGTGCTATTTCCTTCTATTATGAACCACAGTTATTTTGAGCATAGTACAAATTGATTAAAGTATTAAATGATAAATTATATCATACTTTATCTGTTGCCCAAAAGCAGCCCTGAACCATCACAAAAGGCCAGAATTTAGGGCAGTGTAATATCAGCTTGGCCACCAAAGCAACCAACCATATGGCAGCGCAAAGTACCCACTGGAGAAACATTCCTGGAAATAAAAGAAATTGTTAGTCATTCAAACTGATTTGAGTAAATTAATGCTTAGGAATATCAGTGAGATATTATTATAGGAATGGTCACAATTTACTGAATGCGTATATGCCAGGAACTTTGCACATTTAATAAGATTCTTCCAATTACTGTCCATCATAGTTAACCCTAGTTCAAAGACAGAGAAATTGAATCTGAGATGAAGCAACTTGTCCAAACAGCTAGCAGTTTGTAGAAACTGGAATTTAAACCTAGATTGTTTGACTCTAAAGCTTACTAAGCAGTGTATTTCTGCTTATCATCTTTCCCCACCTATTAGACAAATCAAAGATTTTCTACCAAAGAATACTGACAAGACTGAGTCTCTACATGTTTATTCAGATGCCGTACCTAGTGCTGTCCCTCACCAAAAACACAGTATTAAGAACTTCAGCCCTGGCCGGTTTGGCTCAGCGGTTAGAGCGTCGGCCTGCGGTCCTGAGAGACCCGGGTTCGGTTCCCGCTAAGGGCATGTACCTCGGTTGCAGTTTGTCCCTGGCCCTGGTCAGTTGTGCGGGTGGCAGCCACTCGATGTGTTCCTTTCACATCGATGTTTCTCTCTCTCTCTCTGTTCCTCTCTCTCCCTCCCACTCTACCTGAACAAAAAATGGAAAAATGTCCTCGGGTGAGGGAAAAAAAAAAAGAACTTCAGAATAGCGCAACATGATTTACACCTTTGGGGAGCATTTATGTCACCTCTATGACAAAAATAAAGTCATTTATGGTCACATGTAGACCTCATACAGTTAGAGGTGAATGCCTGTGATGAACCAGATATCACAAAGCTGAGAATTAGCCTTCTGGGTCAGGGCTTCTCTCCTTCCTATGCTGTGGGCTGCCATTTGCCAGTTATCTGAACATCACACGGTGATGTGAAATATATCTGTACCTTTCTGAGATTTCTGTACCATCAAGAGTTTAGTGATTAAAGGATATAGAAAAAGTCAACATTGGAAGAAATACTAAAGTGATAACTCAATGTAGCACTTCTGACTCTAACTTTGGAAGATTTTTGCATATTTCTGTGGAGGAAAGAAAAACAATGACTGTTAACATCTAAGACCAAAAAAAAAAAAAAAAAAGTAGGATCATAAAAATGAAAGGGAACATCATTTTACCAGTTCTTCATTTTATAATTGAGAAACTGAGAACAAAAGAGAAACTTGCTCAGGATCACAGTTGTGGAACACCTAAAAGCCAGGTCCTCTACCCCTGGGAATGCTTTCTGTTCCTCTTTTAGTACTGTCCATTCCTGTCTTAACTCCAGAGGACAAGAAAGACTCTAGAGAAAAAAGATTTGTAATTTTATGGTCTAAGTTATAGCAAGACATAAGAAACTGGGGAATAACGCATCTGCTTCCCAATAGGTATTCACCATAACATCTCCAATTCCTTCTCCTGGTTATAATATAAAAGGCAGGTAGGTAGCCTGGCCAGTGTGGCTCAGTGGTTGAGCATCGACCCATGCACCAAAAGGTCGCTGGTTCAATTTCTGGTCAGGGCACATGGCCAGGTTGTGGGCCTGATCCCCAGTGGGGGGCGTGCAGGAGGCGGCCAATCAATGTTCATTCTCATCGATGTTTCTATCTCTTTGTCCCTTTCCCTTCCTCTCTCTCTAAAATAAACAAAGATAAAAATATTAAGAATATCTTTAAAAAAAGGGGGGGGGCAGGTAGGTAAAAACAACTGTTGCCTCTTCCCTAACATTTACTTTACAGTCAGTTCTACTTGAACGTGTTGTTATAGTCCTAAAAACCACTGTGCTATGCAAAATCATGCAATAAAAACCACAGAACTAATGGGAAAATTGGGGCTAGGGTACCAAACACACACTTCATCAACAACATGTTAGAAAAGAAGATAGGAACCTAATAAAAGTGATAGTACAGTTTTATACTGGTTCAATGGTTAAGAAATTCACAAATGCTACAATAAATATGGCTCTTTAATGTGCAAAGGACCTGAAGTTTGCTTGTGGAAGTGGGCATCTGAAGTGTTGCAGTTTGTGTTAGTGTGAAGTTGGTGGGTTGGGGGTTCTAACCCCAGATGAGGATGGCTGGTGGATTTTTTGTATTTCTATGCATCTTTGTTCATCTGGATACAGTTTTCTGTGTTCACCCAGTGTTTTGTCAGAGTCAAAATTGCACATAAGCAAACACAAAACTCATGTTATGCTCAAATTGTTTTCTATTCTCTCAATTGTTTTGAAAACACAGATTTTCAAAGCAAGTGTTACTAGTAGAGTGGACTAACGTCCTTCTTCTGTAAACACAGCAGATGCATCATGAAAGCTTTCCTAACAGCATCCATGCATCCTAGCTTTACCATGAAACACAATCTTAAGGTTGTTCTATACTGACTGTCAGGTGAGCTGGCTTGGCATTATCAAATGATTTATCTTAAGCTCTATTAATTTGGCGCCAGAGTCAACAAAATTTACTTTTGTAGCCATCATTTCTAAAAGACCCAAATACAGAATTTTGTATTTACAAATAAGTTAAGGTTAACAGTGAAGAAAAAATAATTACCATCACCAGTTTCACATTTTGTAAGTGGTCCATAGTTGGAGCCAAACAAAATGATGGCTAGGGAAGCGGAGAGGAACCCAAGGGTTAGATCTGTTTCATTGTTGCTCTTGGTATCAGTTCTGCCCAAGAGGGAGCTGGTTCACTTTAGACTTGATGCAATTTTCAGGAGCTTCTGAAAGAAAAGATATAAACAAGAAACAATGAAGAAGTTGTGGATCTGTGAACAAATTGTGATCAGTGCATACTATTTATTGAGTTTTATAAAAAGTATGCTAAGCCCTGGCCGGTTTGGCTCAGCGGTTAGAGTGTCCGCCTGCGGTCCGTAGAGACCCGGGTTCGGTTCCCACTAAGGGCATGTACCTTGGTTGCAGTTTGTCCCTGGCCCTGGTTGGTCATGCGGGTGGCAGCCACTCGATGTGTCCCTTTCACATCGATGTTTCCCTCTCTTTCTCTTCCTCTCTCTCCCTCCCACTCTGTCTGTACAAAGGATGGAAAAATGTCCTAGGGTGAGGATAAAAAAAAAAAATTAAAAAAAAAAGTATGCTAAGATTCCTTCTTCCAGACAAAAAGTTAGGACATTATGAAATTAGGTATTATGTTCATACTCCATGTTCATTTATTCATTTTTTTAATAAAAATACTTTTTGATCTCAATCTATAATTAAAAAAAACAATGTCTTCAGAGCTGGAAAGCCTTACTTCTTCTAAGATCTAGATACAGTTTTATTATATTATAAAAATTGTTCTGTATAGGTAGACAGGTATATAATAAAAAAATTGTAGACTAGGACTCTGTTGACTTCAACTGGTTGTTGCGATCATCAAATGAGAGAGCAGGTGTGAAGACTTTCAGAACTATTAGTGCCTTAGCAAGCAGACGCTTGTCACATTTCTGACATGGGCTTCCCAGCACATTCAGGCTGAATTACTCCTGCTGCTCAGGAGTCCCTGCAGATAAATGCACTTTTCTCCATCAGTAGTACCCCCACAGTGTGCATTCATTTAAATAGTTCATAAAACCCTATATCTTTATAAGTTTTTTTTTCTCTTTATCCTCACCTGAGGACATTTGTACATTCATCTTGAGATAGAGTGGGAGGGAGAGAAGGAGGAAGAGAGAAAGAGAGAGAGAAACATCAACGTGAGAGAGACACATCGACTGGTTGCCACCCACACAACCCCAACCGGGGCCAGGGACAAACTGCAACTGAGGTATGTGCCCTTAGAGGGAACCGAACCGGGTCTCTCTGGTCTGCGGGCTGACACTAATTGCTGAGCCAAACCAGCCAGGGCTCTTTATGAGTTTTTTAAAAAACTGAACGGATAGAAGAATCTCCTAAATGTCTTTAAGATTTAGATTCTTGAAGAATCTCTTCAGGACTTATCCGCCAGTATAAGTTCAGCAGTGGTGGTTTGCACAATACTGTCAGCCAGCCCAGAATAATGCAAAGCAGCTAGTCAGCTCTCTGCATAATCTGGTAGCCCCTAGCCACATATGGATAACTAAATTTAATTTAAATTAATTAAAATTAAGTTTAAAAAAATTCCATTCCTCAGCCATGCTAACCACATTTCATGTGCTCAGTAGCCACATATGACCTGTAGCTACTATACAGGACAGTGCCCAAGTGGAACATTCCCCTCACTGCAGAAAGTCTATTGGACAACATTGCAAAGCTTATTAGAAAGTTCCGGCTCTGGTTGGGTTGGCTCAGCGGTTAGAGTGTTGGCCCGCGGACCAGAGAGACCCAGGTTTGGTTCCTGCTAAGGGCACGGACCTCAGCTGCAGTTTGTCTCCGGCCCCGATTGGGGTTGTGTGGGTGGCAACCAGTCAATGTGTCTCTCTCATATCCATGTTTCTGTCTCTCTCTTCCTCCCTGTCTTCCTACCCACTTTATCTGAAGATTAAAGCAAAAATGTCCTTGGGTGAGGATTTAAAAAAAAGTTCTGGTTCCTGCCCGGCCAGTGTGACTCAGTGGTTGAGTGTCAACCCATGCACCAAGAGGTCACCAGTTTGATTCCCAGTCAGGGCACATGCCCAGGTTGTGGGTCAGGCCCCCAGTGGGGGTGTGTGCAGGAGGCGGCCAATCAATGTTCTCTCTCATCAATGTTTCTTTCTTTCTTTTTTTTATCCTCACCCGAGGACATTTTTCCATTTTTTGTTCAGATAGAGTGGGAGGGAGAGAGAGAGAGAGAAACATCGACGTGAAAGGGACACATCGAGTGGCTGCCTCCCGCATGACCCAACCAGGGCTGGGGACAAACTGCAACCAAGGTATGTGCCCTTAGTGGGAACCGAACCCGGGTCTCTCTGGACCACAGGCCAGCACTCTAACCGCTGAGCCAAACCAGCCAGGGCTCTCATTGATGTTTCTATCTCTCTCTCCCTCTCACGTCCTCTCTCTCTAAAATCAATAATGAAAGAAGAAAAAAAAAAAGTTCTGGTTCCTCTTTGAAGAAAAGACCCCCAAACCACAAATAGACAAGAATCAGGCATTTGTCATAAGGTAACATTTGGAAAAGGCTACTAAACATGATTCACCTTTTTAGTTGTACAAGCTACATGAGGGAAAAAAAACAACAACACAAAAAAATCATTTTATCACAGGAAGAAACCAGAGTCTTCCCACAATACTGTCTTGAAATTATGTTTTGTACATTGAACTTTCGGTTCACTTCACCATGTAAGCTGTGATAACCCAGTCTTTTTTCTCCCCTTCCAAATTTAATACTAGTGATAAGTTCTTGTGGATATGTATTGAACAAAGTATATCCGAATCAGTTTTCCTTGTTATTTTACAACGATGAACATTTACTTTAAAGGCGTTTCGTTTATCCCGGTGTTGTTCCTTACGAGTTCTTACAGGGAATATTAAATATACAACTACCTACAAGTTCACGTTCTTTGGCACTATTATGGATAATTTAACTGAAGGCAAGGACAGCTTCCAAACTGCTGAATTAAGTTTAGTAAGAAACATATGTATTTGAAATTGTGTGTGCTTTCTTAAACAAACAAAACACTGCTGGTAAGACAGCATCCTCCATGGGGATGAAGCTGAGGAAGAAATACCAAGGCATATTTAAACACTGACCTAGTAAAACTATTTCAATAAAAAAATAATAGTTTTAAAGTTAGGCAAAAAGAAATTTTTAGCCCTGCAATGGCTTATGTGGGCTACTGCTCAAGGTTCAAGCAGGTAGGTGAAATTTTGCTAAAATAAGACAATGGCAATAGGTCCCAGGAGTAGGAGGTGCCTGGAAAGAATATCATGGGACTGAAAAGACACATGATTAGGTGTTTGCTAAGAATCCCCCCCCCCCATTTTAACTAAAATTAGCAAAGTGCAACAAAACCTTTATAAGCACATTGATAGGCGAATGTCAGACCTTCAAAAGTGGCAAATCGTTTTAGTGAAAAGATGGCTCTATTAAGGAATATTGACAGTCCTAAAACAGATTTCACCCCACTGAAAGAATAATTGAAATGCTGGAGTGCAAGAACTGCATTTTGACTGCTCAGTGAACATTAATCAATGTTACTTCACTTAAAGTTGTTTCCTGCAGACAAATGAAGTTTATTGCGTACAGCCTTGGTCCATTTCAGAAAGCATGTGATGTAATTTTAGTGTGGGTTGGCAATACTCTCTTTGAAGACAAGTCTACCTCTTTCTAAATCAATGAAATTTTTGGGGGAAATAAAAGATGTCACTTTATCTAGTGCATCACTCTTAATTCTTTTTAGTGCAAATCTGTTAACAAATTTCAAATTACTTTTCAATAAACTTTAAATTAATTTAATATACTTTAGATTAAAGTAGTTTTAGTGTTTACTTTTAAATGTCCACTGATAGTTTAGTAAACTATATTTATTCATTTTTGTTCTAGTACCTTTGTGTCATTTTATTAGTACATACTTTTCCTCTCAATTTCTCCTAGTCATTTAAACGTCTATGCAGACCTTTATTATTTGTTGTTGTTGGTATTGGCTGTGTTCTGTTCATTACTGCTTGTTCCACTTCAACAAACATTTCAGTTTTAGTTTCATGTTAATTTGCTCAAATCTCCTGGCAACCCCTGCCAGTGTCTTGGCTAAAATGAGCAGCACTTGAACGTACTTATTCTAAGCTTTGCTTTTTCTTTTTAATCATGAGCACATTTGGAAATATCATGAGTGAAAGGGTTAGTCATATTTTAAAGGATAAAGGTAAAAGCTTACAAAAGGCAGAAACTGTGGAAATTGTGTTGCTTGCATAACCTTTGCTCAGCCTTCTGTTGAGTACAGTTAAGGATTATCTGGATTATCCACAAGGCAATGGATAACCCAGCAGATGCCAGATCAGTCCTACTGCAAAGTGGACAGTGGGCCAGACCAAGTACATCAGCAGGAAGTGCCGGAAGCTAGGAGTATATAACCTACGCCCCAACTGTTATTCCAGGCTGAACACTTTTCAGCTCAGCCCGCCTGCACACAGGAGCATGCAATGAAGCCGTTTTGCTCTACATTGGCCTTGCGTTGCGGATGTGATCTCCCGCTGGCTCAGACCTTTTAATGAGACTCCCTTGCAAAGTTACTTGGGTTTCCTTTGAGTTGCTGAACTCACTGTGCTCAGGGCCAGCGGCTGAGACTCCCACCTTCTCAGCACCCTTGTGACCCACCTCCACAGGCTTCAGGTGTGGAGCCTGCTCGGGTCTCATTCCTTCTGCTGCCCAGGCACCTAGCCAGCCTCACTTCCTTCTGGACAGTTACCTATGCACCGGGTGGGGGAGGGCGAAGGAGGGGAAGAGAGGAGGGCTCTAGCACTCAAGACCCTAGGGCCTGTTCCCTGGGCTCTTCCTGGTGGCCTGGCCAGCCTTCACTTCCTGGGGACAATGACATGTCCACTGGCTGTAGGAGGAAGGAGGGCTCTATCAGAGAAGATCCAAAGACCTTGCCTGAGAGCAGCAGGTTGGGGAACACCTTCCTTCAGCTTCTGTGCAGGAGCGCGTGGTCATGCGACTTGGGTGACAAGGAGTCCTCAAGCTCTTTGTCAATCTCTCAGCAAGTTGGAAAGAAAGGGAACTCTGGGCTTGTCACTCTCTCTAAACATCACAGAACTAGGTGTTATTTATACTATTTATGAATAAAACCAAAGGCCGAGGGATTTCACACAGTTGTGAAAGACAATCTAAAGCTGAACTTTTTTTCCGCTGAGTATCAAGAAATTCATCTGAACCATGAATGTAACTGATGTCTCTTGGGACATGACAAGATTTCACTTGCAATCACCAATCCTTTATAAATGCACCAGAGCATTTTTCTGTATATTTATCTGATATGTACTGAGTGCCACAGAACATATGTTCTAGGCTTCTCAAGCTTGGCTGCACATTGCAATTGCTGGGGGAGGGTTTTTGTTTTACTTATTTATTTCCAAAAGATTGATACCCGGACCCCATACCAGACCAACTGAAATTGAATCTTTAAGAGTGTGGCTCAAGAATAATTTTCTTTCAAACCCTCCTCCATGAGAATCACATTCTAGACTAAGAGTTGTCAAATGATATTGATAGTAAGAATCAGTATATTGAGGAGTAACGGATTAAAATGCAGGGTCCCGACATCCTGGTTTGGACTTTAAGAAACATTCCTCTGAGTTTCTCACTATCTGATATGCAGCCACGTAAGTGAGAATAAAAAATGCAGTAGTTCACTGGGCCTGGACATTTTACATGTGCAGATTATAGGACGCTTCGGCCATCTCACAGACTCCTGTTGAACAGCACTGTTTTAAATGGTCTCTGTGAGAGCGGCAGTGACCCACACAGGGTCCTTCCCTTCCTGTAGGTTTCAGATTAGCAAGGGACACAGATATAAGCAAATAACTTCAGAAAGGGGAAGTGCTGGGTTCTGTCCTAGTCCAGGAGTTCAAAGAAGGTCTCTTTGAGGAAGTGACATTTAACTGAGACGATTCAGTGGTTAGTAATGCTTGTGGAGTTGCCAGAAAGAGGAAACATAAGGGTAGTCAAAGATGAGGTGTCCTGGGAGGAAGTCCTGCTGTGAACATTATTTACAGTTATAAACAACAGTGTATGACAAGTAGATAAAAAGGTTCAGTACCATGTCCTTTAGAGAATTAAAGAAACTGAGGCTTTTCATTTAAAAGAAGGGATTAATTAAGCAGTTCAGAAAAACTCTAAAGTTCCCCTTTCCACACATACATGCTCACAGATACACACATATACAAAATCTCTGCCAAAAAATATAGGGTCTAAATACAATCGTTTCACTTTGTGATTATAAAAGACCTCAGTAGTCATGTGGGGTGTTCTCATTTCAGATTGACATTAAGAAACGGAGATTCCTGCCCTGGCCAATTTTGCTTAGCAGTTAGAGCATCGGCCCGAGAATGAAAGGGTTGTGAATTCGATTCTGGTCAAGGGCACGCACCTGGATTGCAGGTTCGATCCCTGACCCCAGTCGGGGTAGTGTGTGAGGCAACCAATTGATGTGACTCTCTCACATCAATGTTTCCTTCTCTCTCTCTTTCCCTCCCTCCCTTCCGCTCTCTCTAAAAAATCAATGGAAAAATATCATCGGGTGAGGATTAACCAAAAAAATAATAACGAAGAAACTGAGATTCCCGTTGTTGTGAATTCCCTAAAATCTAAAAGTGAGGTGGGGGCTAAGTCTGGCTTGAGGATATTTATAACAGAATATTCCAGTCCAGTACTTTTCACATCATGCCACTTAAACTGCTACTTTCTTTCAGACTGTTTCAGGTGCATTAATGCCTAACCATGGAAGTCTGGTCGGAAGACTCTGAGCAGGCACTAGAAGATCAAGGTGAGTTTCACCTCAGTTTCCCTGTATATAAAATGTCAACAATAAAATCTGTGCACCCTTGGATGTAATCAAAAGATATGACATACATAAAATATTATCAGGACCTCTGGTTTCTGTGCTAACGTTTGAAAATCTTGAAAGTTGTTACTTCTGTCATCACAATAAGAAAAAAAGCTAGACAGACTGAAAACCAACAATTCCCATTACATCTAGCAGAGAACTGAGATCCCAGGACGGAGCCCTGCCCTGGACACTGAAGGGAAAGGCAGAGAATCCCAGCTTACCAGGAGCAGCAGCCACTGCAGCCGGTCACTGCAGCCGGTCACGGGTGGAGGGCACTGACACGGTGACTGGTGAATGGCTGGACACTGACTGGGGACTAAATGTAGCACTGAAAACCTGGGCAAGCAGGACCTAGTCTCAGGGAGCATCCACACTCGAATGGATCTCACTGTCAGGAGCCACCTGAGGTTCTCACAGTGAAGATCAGAGAAAACCCCCTCTTGTTTCTGGCAAGGGGAGGGAAAGAGCAATCACTTTGAAATGCATCCAGTGCCTTTCGGTGGGTCCTCTCAAACAAAGGAGAGCCCCCAAGGGAGACTTCTCCAGGAAAGCGGTGTCTGACCTAGAGCAAGAACAGTCAGACAACCTGGGCTCCTCTCGCCTTTCTGTCTGGCACAGTTAAGAAACTCTTCTGAAGGTCACAGCCCACTAATTGTAGCGCACTAAAAACGAAGATTTAATCATAAAATTCCCCAATACTTTATGACCATAGTAAAGGTGTTTCAGCATAATGACACTGGGTTACCACGGAGAGATCTGCAAGATACACGGTTTAAGGGGTTTCTAAGGAAAGGACATGAAAGGAAACTGAAGCCTGCGATGCTGACAGCTAGAGTAAACATTAAACCCAGCCAAGCTTTTTGCCAGTTATACATAAAACCTCACACTAGAGGCCTATTTATCTGAGTTTCCATTATCTAATACATTATATCTGGCTTTCAACGACAAAAAAAATTACAAGGTGTCATAAAAGGCAACCCAAAAATGCAGTCTGAAGAGATAAAGGAAGCATCAGAATCAGACTCTGATATGGTAGAGACTTTGGAATTATTAAACTGGGAATTTAAAATTTCCATAATTAACATGCGAAGAGCTCTATTGGAAAAAATTGGACAGCATGTAAGAACAGATGTGAAATATTAGCAGAGAGATGGAAAATCGAAGAATCCAAAGAAAATGCTAGAACACAAAAAGCACTGCACCAGAAATGAAGAAAGCCTTTCACAGCTGAGAAACGATCAGTGAGCTTGAAGATATGTCAACAACAACTTTCTAAATTTCACTGTAAAGAAAAAACAGAATGAAAATAAAAGAAATGGAATATTCAAGAATTATGTTAAAAGTATAACATATAGATAATAGGAATATCAGGGCAAAAAAAAAAAAACAACAAAAAGAAAAAGGAGGGGAAGAAATATTTGAAGTAATAATGGCTGAAAATTTTAGAAAATTAATGGCATACCAAACCACAGTTATAGGAAGCTCAGAGAACACCAAACAAGATAAAAAAAAAATCAAACAGAAAAAATATTACAATAAGCCGGAAGAAAACAGACTCCCTACCTATCGAATAGCAGAAAGAAGAAGTACTTCTTGTTAGGAATCATGCAAGCAAGAGAGAATGGAGAGAAATATTTAGAGTGTTGAAAGAAAATCCACCAAGTTAAAATTCTGCACCCAGTGTAATTATCATTAAAAAAATTTTTTTTCTTTATTGATTTTTAGAGAAAGAGGAAGGGAGAGGGAGAGAGAGATAGAAACATCAATGAGAGAGAACATTGATTGGCTGCCTCCTGCATGCCCCCCACTGGAGATTTGGCCCACAACCTGGGCATGTGCGCTGACCGGGAATCGAACCAGTGACCTCTTGGTGTATGGGTCAACACTCAACTGCTGAGCCACACCAGCCGGATGTAATTATTATTTTATAGTGAAAAGGAAATAAAGACTTCTCAGGCAAATGAAACTGAGAACATTGTTCACCAGTAGACCTACCTTGGAAGAAATGTTTAAATAAGTTCTTCACAGAAAAGGAAAAGTATAGGTTAGAAACATGATGTATATGAAGAAAAGAAGAACACTAGAAAGAAATAAAAGAAAGTAAAACAATTTTTTAATTCTTTTTTTTTTTTCCTCACCCGAGGACATTTTTCTATTTTTTTGTTCAAATAGAGTGGGAGGGAGAGAGAGGAAGGGAGAGAGAGAAACATCGACGTGAAAGGGACACATCGAGTGGCTGTCACCTGCATGACCAACCAGGGCCAGGGATAAACCGCAACTGAGGTACGCACCCCTAGTGGGAACCAAACCCGGGTCTCCCCAGACCGCAGGCTGACGCCCTAACCGCTGAGCCATACTGGCTAGGGCCAATTTTTTAATTCTTAATTGATTTAATAGATGATTTTCAAATAGTTACCAGCAGTGTATTAGGTGATTATAGCTTATGGATAGTGAAATGAGTGACAGCAATGTTTTATGGGACAGGCTGAAGGAAGTAAAAATAGTCTAATATAAATTACTTGAACTACCTACAAAGGTATCATGTTATTAAAAGTAGATTTAAATGTATACTTCAAACTTCTGGGTAATTAAGAAAAGAATTTAAAAGAATGATAATTGCTATGCTGAGAGAAGAGAGAAAATAGAATTACATAATGATAAAATGTCAACTCTCCCCAAAGACATTATAATCCTGTGTATGTACCTCACACAGTGTCAAAATACATGAGGCAAAATAGATAAAACTGCAAGGAGAAAGAGACACAAACCCATGATCATAGTTGGAGTCTTCAATACTCCTCTGTTAGTAATAGACAGATCTGCAGGCAGAAAATCAGTAGGTTTCTAGCTAAACTGACCAGCACCATCATCATCTGGATCTAATTGGCAGTTATATAATATTTCATCCAACCACAGGTGACTAAACATTCTCCCCAAGTTCACATAGAACATTAGCCAAGACAGACTATATTCTGGGCTATAAAACACATCTTTAAAAATTAAAAAAGAGACATCATACAAAGTATGCTCTCAGACCACAATGAAATTAAACTAGAAATAACAGAAAGATAGCTGAAAAATTCCAAAATATTGGAAGTTTTAAAAACACACCACTAAATAATTCATAGATCAAAGAGGAGTTCTTAAAACAAAATATATTTCAAAGTAAATGAAAATTAAAATAATACTTATCAAATTTATGAGACACAGCGAAATCAGTACTTAGAGAAAATTTATAGCATAGGATGCATATATTAGAACAAAAAGCTCTAACATCAGTAATCTAAGTTTCCATATAAGAAACTAGAAACAGAAAAGCAAATTAAATCCAAAGTAAGCAGAAGAAAATAGCAGAAGTTAAAGTAGAAATCAAGGAAATTAAAAATAGAAAATCAATGAAATAAAGAAAATGAATGAAAATAGAGAAAATGAATGAAATAAAAAGCCACTTATCTGAAAAGAGCAATAAAATTGATAAACCTCTAGCCAGGCTAACTAAAAAAAGGAAAGATAACACACATACTATTATTAGAAATCAAAGAACTACGGACACCATGGATATTAAAAGAATAATAAAGGAATGTTACAAACAACTCCATGTCCACACATATGATAACTTAGATAAAATAGGCCAATCCCTTGAAAGAAATAGTAAGCCAAAACTCCCCCAATGAGAAATAGACAATCTGAAAAGGCCTATATTAAAGAAATTGAATAAATAATTAATAGACTTCTAAAACAGAAAGTAGCAGGCCCAGATAAATTCACTGGTGAGTTCTACTAAATATTTAAGGAAGAAATTATACCAATTATCTGTAACCTCTTTCAAAAAACAGAAACAGAAACACTTCCTAACTCATTCTATGAGGCCAGCATTACCCTAATATTAAAACCAGATAAAGATATTGCAGGAAAAAAATGCAGACCAATATTCTCTCATGAAAATTGATGCTGAAATCCTCAACAAAATATTTGCAAATAGAATTGCACACAATCACCAAGTGGGATTTATCCCCAGTATGCAAGGCTGGTTCAACTGAAAAATCAGTCTATACAATCTATCACATCAACAGGCTACAAAAGAATCACACAACCATATCAATAGATGTAGAAAAAGCATTTGAAAAAATCCAGCACCCATTCATAATAAAGAAAACAAAATGCTCAGTAAACTAGAATAGAGGAGAACTTATTCAACTTGATAAAGAACATCTACAAAAAACCTACATCTAACATTCTGTCTAATGCTAAGAAACTAAGATCAAGAACATGACAAAGATGGCCCCTCTCACCACTGCTTTCCAACAATACACTAGAAGTACTAGCCAACACTGTAAGACAACAAAAGTAAATAAAAGGTATACAGAATGGCAAGAAAGTAATAAAACTGTCTTAGTTCACAAATGATACGATTGTTCATATAGTAAATCCCAAACAATTGCCAAAAATAACTCCTCAAACTAATAAGCAATTATAGCAAGGCTGCAGGATACAAGGTTAATACAAAAAAGGCAAGTGTTTTTCTATATCCCAGCAATAAATAATGACATTTGAAATTCAAAACACAGTAACATTTATATTAGCATTAAAAATGGAAATATTTAGGTATAAATCTAACAAAACACATGAATTTTCTATTTTCTGTAAGTTTATATTATGGCACTTCACTTTTACAAAAGATCTACGTTAATATGGCAATGGCTTTTTTGGGGTAAAATTAAAAATCCTCTTGGAATTTCTTTTGGTTTGTGAAACAGATACTAATGTAGGCCTTTTGTAAAACAAAGGCTATCAAAAAATCCTCAAACAACAAATGCTGGCGAGGATATGGAGAAAAAGTGTACTCTATCACACTGCTGGTGGGAATGCAGACTGGTGCAGCTACTATGGAAAACAATATGGTGTTTCCTCAAAAAATTAGAAGTGGAACTGCTGTTTGACCCAGTGATCCCACTTCTTGGAATATATCCCAAGAAGCCCAAAACACCAATCAGGAAGAATATATGTACCCCTATGTTCATAGCAGAGCTATTTACAATAGCTGAGATCTGGAAACAGCCCAAGTGCCCATCAATAGATGAGTGGATAAAAAAGCTATTGTACATTTACACAATAGAATACTATGCAGCTGTAAGAAAGAAAGATCTCTTACCTTTTGACACTACATAGAGGGACTTGATAGTATTATGCTAAATGAAATAAGCCAGTCAGAGAAAGACAAGTACCACACGATCTCACTTATTTGTGGAACATAATGAACAAAATAAGTTGTCAACCAAAAGAGATCCAGATCCAGAATCATGGAAGTAGGAAACAGACTGACAAACCTCAGAGGGATGGGGGATAAACCCCATGGGAAGAGATAAATCAAAGAACTTATATTCATATATGCACAACCAATTGACACAAACATTAGGCTGGGGAAGGCAGGAGGAGGGTGGGAGTGGGAAGGAGTGGGTCAATGAGGAAAAAGGAGGATGTCTGTAATACTTTCAACAATAAAAAAATAAAAGCAAAGCGGTGTAAAGCAAACTTTTGAAAAGTGAGGGATACTCTTTACACATTTAGGCTTATGAGAGGTTTTATAGGAATGCTCTACTTTCAAACAGGGGGGAACTATGTACAAGATGTATATTAGAAGAACTATAAAATAAAAATTAAAGAACTAAATAAACATATTCTATGTTCATGGATAGAAGGTAGTATTAAGATATCACTTCTTTCCAACTTGATCTGTAGATTTAATGCAATCTCAATATTCTAACAACTTACTTTATGAATACTTACAAATTGATTCTAAAGTTTATATGGGAAGGCAAAAGACTCAGAATAAACAACACAATACTGAAGAAAAACAAAATCAGAGAAATGACACCACCCAATTCCAAAACTTACTATAAAGTACAGTAATCAAACAATATGATATTGGTGAAAGAATAGACACACAGATTAATGGAACAGAGAGCCTATGAATAGGCCCACATAAATATAGTCAACTGTTCTTTGATAAAGGAGCAAAGGCAATTCTTTGAAGAAAGAATAGTCTTTTCAACAAATGGTGCTTGAATAACTATACATTCATGTGACAAACAAATGAAGCTAGGTGCAGACCTTATGCTTTTCACAACAATTAACAGAATATAGATCATATACTCTCCATGACTTTGAGTTTGGTGTTGAGCTTTTATATAAAACACTAAAAGCCCAATCAATGGGAGAAATAATTGATTAATAACCAATGATGACAGTCTTAATCATCTGTTCTGAGTTTAAGAAAACACTATTTATTTATATTAACTTTATAAAGTCTTGAATGAGAATGAGAACATATAATGAAATAATAGAAATAAAGGATGATAACAGAGAAATTATAAATAAGAGAAATAATACATAAAAAATACAGATTCTAAGAACCCATATAGATACTATAAAAACTAGCACTAAATTTTATTTTATTTTTTAAACTAAATTAAATTTTTTCTATCACCATTTATCCTCTCTATGCCCTCTTACACCTTCCCCACCCCTCTCCCCCCAAATCACCACACTTGTCCATGTCCATGAGTTCTCTCTTTTTTTCTCAATCCTCCTCCAACACACCCATCAGAGCTGTCTGCCTGCTCTCTATCTATGAGTCTATTTCTATTTTAACCAATTTTAGCACTATATTTTAGAAGTAGCTTTGTAAAGTGGAGATGAGCCAAAAAAAGGTCTACATTTGAGGTATTTTTAAAGGTACTATTAACTGGGTATCCTTACATCCTTAAGATTTGTGCATTCATTTGATGAATGGTAAAATGGTGGTGGAGTGAATGGAAGCTACACAGATGATCTCCCAGGACCAAATGGGAATTACAACTAAAATAAAGACAAATGTTTGGAAAAAGGCAACAGAAAAACAGCAGAACAGGCCATATAACCAGGGACACTGGTAGGATCTGTGGAGGGGTGAGAGGATGGCGGGCTGGGAGCCCATGGACAGCAGCAGTCTGAGCTGTGAGCAGTGCCCTCGGGGTTAAACTCCCAAGCCCACTCAACAGCGCAGAGAGCAGGGACAGAGCACTAAAATAGCCACAGCCACTCACCTGCTCTGGCAGAGGGAGGGCAGACTGTTCTGAAACTCTGTGGGGACACACGGGATTTGGAGGGCACTCAGAGTTTTTGCTGAGTTGTGGCCACAAAGGACGGTGTATAGTTTGTTCCTTCCTAGAGCTGTGGGAAAAAGCATCAGCCCCTCCCTCAGAGATTCGGCTTTTTCCAGGTGAGGCAAAGAAATGCAAATTGAGGCTTATTAACAACCAGCATCTATCCCACCTCCTGGAAATCCTTTTACACAGAACATTAGTGCTACATTCCAAGGCCCTGAGTAACTGAGACTACTAGCCTTCAGGCAAAAAGCCAGAGGATAACTGAATCTTTCCTGGGTTTACAAATCTACCCAGGAAAGTGAGACTTGACAGTGGTGGTTAATGTGGGCCCACCCAGACTCATTTAAACCCAGTAGAGGGAACCGCAAACAGCAGAGAACCAACACCCACAGGGAAAATTTGAAAGGCTCCAAAACCCACTGAGATAGCTGAAATGGTGAAACAAAGAAACAAATCCCAAATGAAAGAACAAGAAAACTCTATTGAAGATGAGATAAATGAAATGCAGTTAAGCAAATTATCAGAGATAGGGTTCAGAGCCATGATCTTGAGGAAGCTCAACAATATGAGTAAGGACATCAGCACCATGAGTAAAGATATAGAAACATAGAAAACCAACCAAGTGGAAATGAAGAATAACATAGCAGAAATAAAGAACACATTGGAAGGACTAACCAGCAGAGTAGAGGAAGCTGAGGACTGGAACAGTGAATTAGAAGACAGGGTAGAAAAAAATTAACCAATCAGAAAACCAAAAGGAAAAAACAATTAAAACACAGGAAGATAGCTTAAGAGAACTGTGGGACAACTGGAAACGTAATAACATTTGCATAATAGGAGTCCCTGAAGAGGAAAAAAATGAGCAAGGATTAGAGAATATATTTGAAGAAATAGTGACAGAAAACTTTCCTAACTTGGTGAAGGAAGAAGGCATTCAAGTTCAAGAAGCACAGAGAGCCCCAAGTAAGAAGAACCCAAACAGGCCCACACCAAGACACATAATAATTAAAATGCCAAAAATTAAAGACAAAGAGAGAATCCTAAAGGCAGCAAGAGATAAGCAACAGGTTACCTACAAAGGAAACCCCAAAAGGTTCTCAGTTAACTTCTCAACAGAAACACTACAGACCAGAAGGGAATGGCATGAGGTAATCAAGGTCATGAAAAACAAGGATCTGAATCCAAGACTACTCTATCTAGCAAGGCTATCATTCAAAATAGAAGGTCAAATAAAGAGTTTCCCAGACAAAAAAAGGCTAAGGGAATACATTTGCATCAAACCAGCACTGCAAGATATGATAAGAGGACTGTTGTAATTAGTAGAAGAAATAGGAAGAAAAATATAACCAAACTAAACAAAAATGGCAATAAATAAGTACATATCAATAATTACCTTAAATGTAAATGGTTTGGATGCTCCGATAAAAAGACACAGAGTAGCTGATTGGATAAGAAAGCATGACTCATATATATATATTGTTTACAAGAGACCCACCTCACAACAAAAGACTCACATAGGTTGAAAGTGAAGGGATGGAAAAAAGTTTTCCAAGCGAATGGAAAGCAAAAAAAGCTGGGGTAGCAACTCATGTCTGAAAGCAGATTTCAAAATGAAGGCCATAACTAGAGACAAAGAAGGCCACTACATACTATTGAAAGGATTTATCCAAAAGGAAGATATAACCTTGGTAAACATATGTGCACCCAATATGGGAGCACCAACATATCTTAAAAATCTTCTAGAGGACTTTAAAGGAGAAATCAACAGCAGTACAATCATAGCAGGGGAATTTCATACCTCACTGACACCACTGGATAGATCGTCTAGAAAAAAAATTAACAAGGTAACACAGACTCTAAATGAAGCGCTAGATAAAATGAATTTAATAGATATCTACAGAGAATTACACTCCAAAACTGCAGAATTCACATTCTTCTCAAGTGCACATGGGACATTCTCAAAGAGAGACCACATGTTAGGGCACAAACTAAGTCTCTAAAATTTCAAGGAGATTAAAATCATATCAAGAATCTTCTCAAATCACAATGGCATGAAACTAGAAATCAATTGCAGCAAGAACATGCAAAGACATTTGAAAACATGGAGGCTAAATAGCGTGTTATTGAACAATGAATGGGTTACCATGGAGATCAAGGAAGAAATTAACTACTTCCTGAAAACCAATGAAAATGAACACACAACAACACAAAATCTATGGGATGCAGCGAAAGAAGTTCTGAGAGGGAAGTTCATAGCACTACAGGCCTACCTTAAAAAACAAGAAAAATCTCTAATAGACTATCTAACCTCACTATTTAAAGAACTAGAAAGTAAACAAAAAGAAAACCCTAGAGCAAGTAGAAGGATGGAAATAGTAAAGATCAGAGCAGAAATAAATGACATGGAGACCAAAAAAACAATTCAAAGGATCAATGAAACAAAGAAGTGGTTCTTTGAAGAGATAAACAAGATTGATGGACCCTTAGCTAGACTCACCAAGAAACAAAGAGAGAGAACCCAAATACACAAAATCAGAAATGAAAGAGGAAAAATAATAACTGACACCACAGAAATACAAAACATTGTTAACAGATATTATGAACAATTATATGACGACAAATTCGACAATCTAAGCAAAATGGACAAAGAAACACATAGTCTCCCAAAACTGAACTGGGAAGAGACAGAAAATTTGAACAAACTAATAACAACAGAAGAAATTGAAGAGGTAGTCAAGACTCTCCTAGCAAACAAAAGCCCAGGTCTGGATGGCTTCATGGGGGAATTTTACTGAACATTCAAAGAAGAACTAATACCCATTCTCCTCAAACTATTTCAAAAAATTCAAGAAGAAGGAAGCCTTCCAAACTCATTTCATGAGGCCAGCATAATTGTAATTCCAAAACCAGAAAATGACACTACAAAGAAAGAAAACTACAGGCCAGTATTCCTGATGAACATAGATGCCCCAAATCCTGAACAAAATACTAACAAATCGAATCCAACAATACACCAAAAAAATTATTCACCATGACCAAGTGGGATTCATCCCAGGAAGGCAAGACTGGTACAATATTTGCAAATCAATAAATGTGATACATCACATAAACAAAATGAAAGAAAAATCATATGATCATATCAATAGACGCTGAAAAAGCATTTGACAAAACCCAGCACCCATTTCTGATAAAAACACTCAGCAATCTGGAAATAGAGGGATCATATCTCGACATAATAAAGGACATATATGAAAGACCTATAGCAAACATACTCAAAAAGTAAAAGCATTTTCCTTAAGTACAGGGACAACACAGGGATGCCCACTCTCACCATTCTTATTTAACATAGTACTGGATGTCTTAGCCACTGCAATCAGATATGAAGAAAAAATAAAAGGGATCCAAATTAAAACGGAGGAAGTAAAACTGTCATTATTTGCAGATGACATGATATTATACATAGAAAACCCTAAAGACTCCATCAAAAATCTACTAGACGTAATAAATGAATTTGGCAAAGTAGCGGGGTACAAAATTAACGTCAAGAAATCAACAGAATTCTTATACACCAATGACGAAGTCACAGAAAGAGAAACTAAGAAAACAATCCCATTTATCCTCGTGGCAAAAAAATTCAGATACCTAGGAAAAAACTTAACCAAAGAAGTAAAGGACCTATTTGCAGAAAACTAGAGGACATTGAAAAAAGAAATAAAGATTTAAAAAAGTGGAAGCACATACCTTGTTCATGGATTAGAAGAATTAACATCATTAAAATGTCCACATTATCCAAAGCAATCTATAGATTCAATGCAATCCCCATTAAGATTCCACCGACATATTTCACAGAACTGGAACAAATACTTCAAAAGTTCATATGGAACTAAAAAAGGCCCCGAATAGCCACAGCAATTTTGAAAAAGAAGGACAAAGTAGGTGGGATCACAATACCAGATATCAGGTTATACTACAAAGTGACTGTAATCAAAACAGCCTGGTACTGGCACAAGAACATGCATATAGACCAGTGGAACAGAACTGAAAACCCAGAAATGGACCCAAGACATTATCCTCAATTAATATTTGACAAAGGAGGCAAGAGCATACAATGGAGTAAAGACAGCCTCTTTAATAATTGGTGTTGGGAAAATTGGACAGCTACATGCAAAAAAAATGAAACTAGACCATCAACTTACATTCTACACAAGAATTAACTTAAAATGGATAAAAGACTTAAATGTGACCCATGAATTCATAAAAATTCTAGAAGAAAATGTAGGCAACAAAATTTTTGAACATCATATGCAGCAGAAGTTTCACTGATACATCACCCAGGACAACAGAAACAAAGGAGAAAATGAACACATGGGAGTACATCAAACTCAAAAGCTTCTGCACAGCAAAAGAAACAAGCACCAAAATGGAAGGGCAACCCACTCTATGGGAGAGCATAATTACCAATGATATATCAGATAAGGGGTTGATTTATAAAATATATAGAGTACTCATCTCATCAAAAGGAAGACAACCCAATTAAAAAATGGGCAGAGGAGCTGAATAAACACCTTTCCAAACAGGACATACAAATGGCTAAGAGACATATGAAGAAATGCTCCACATCACTAATCATCAGAAAGATGCAAATTAAAACAACAATGAGGTATCACCTCACACCTGTCAGAATGGCCGTCATCAACAAATCATCAAAAAACAAGTGTTTGCGAGGCTGTGGAGAAAAGGGGACTCTAGTGCACTGCTGGTGGGAATGCAGACTGGTGCAGCCACTATGAAAAACAATATGGTTACCTCAAAAAATTAAAAATTGAATTGCAATTTGACACAGTGATTTTACTTCTAAGAATATACTGTAAGAAGCCTGAAACACCGATCAGAAAGAATATATGTACCCCCATGTTTGTAGCAGCACTACTTACAATAGCTAAGATCTGGAAACAGGTCAAATGTCCATCAGTGGATGAATGGATAAAAAAGCAGTGGTACATATACACAATGGAGTACTATGCAGCTGTAAGAAAGAAAGATCTCTTTTCCTTTGAGATGACATGGAGGGACCTGGAAAGTATTATTCTAAGCGAAACAAGCCAAACAGAGAAAGACAAGTATCATATGATCTCACTTATTTGTGGAATATAATGAACATAACAGTCTGAGGAATGGGGTAGTCCCAGAGATGTGGAAGTGGGGTACAGACTGACAATCATCAAAAGAGGGGGTGGTGGGGGAGAGATGAACCACAGAACTTATATGCGTGTATGCATGACCAATGGGCATGGACAACAAAGCTGGGGACAGGGTTTGGAGGGAGGGGGAGGAGGGTGTCAATGGGGTAAAAAGGGAAACATCTGTAACAAAAATAAATACATTAATTAATTAAAATTAAATGAATAAAATAAAGGTATAAATGAAAAAAAAGATGTGTATTCATTTGATGAATCTTTATGGAGTATGTACTATGAACTAGACACTGTTCTAGACATTAAAAATAGACACAAATTTCTGCACCAACTCAACTTTCAACTACTAAAATAAACCAGATAATAATGTAGATGGCATATAAAATACTAGTATGTGCTAAGAAAAAGTAAAGGAGGGACAAAGAATAGAGAATGTGTGTGGGGGTGATTGTATGTAGGGAAGCTGCATTTTCAGAAGGATAATGAGGAAAGGCCTCACCTAGAGGAAGACAGGAGTAAAGGCCTGAGGTGGGGGAGGGGAGAAGAAATGGTAGGCCCAGAGGCCCAGAGGTGTATTTAAGGAATAACAAAGAGGTCACTATAGCTGGAACTGGGGTAGTGAAAAGGAGGGTGGTAGAAGATAAAGAAGTAATAGCTAATGAATAGGATGTGAGAGTCTTATGAGCCATCAAGAGGACTTTGGCTTTTCCTTTGAGGAACATGGGAGCCACTGCAGTATTTCAACACAGAAGATGTGTTAGTTATCTATTGCTGTGTAACAAATGATCCCAAAATGTAGTTTAAAGAACACTAAATATTTATTTTCTTTCACAGTTTCTGTGGGTCACAAATTCAGGAGCAACTGAGGTAGTGGTCCTCAGAATCTCTCAGAAAGTTGGCTGAGGTTCCAGTCATCTGAAGGAAGACTATGGCTGGGCCTAGGTAGCTTACTCACATGGCTTGCAAGTTGGCTGTAGCTGCTTGTGGGAGACCTCAGTTCCTCTATATGGGACTGCTTGAGTGTTCCCATGACATGGTATAACTTTCCCCAGTGTGAGAAATCCAAGAAGGTGGAAGTGTCATTATCTTTTATGTAGTATCTGAGGTCATACACCATCACTTCTGCAATATTCTATTGGTCACACAGTTCATCCTTGATTCAGTGTGAGAAGAAATTACATAATGGCATGGATACTGGGAGCTGAGGATCACTGTGGGCTGTCTTGGACGCTGACTACCAGGAAGAAGAAAGAGAATTACTGGAGTGATGTCCTTGTATGGGTACAAACAGATGGGATTAGGGCAACAGCAGAGAAAATAGTTCTTGTTAGACGCAGAGGGTCATCAATAGTAACAGTAAATGGTTGCAGTTGCAGGAAGGTGGGAAGATGTGGTGGTGGGAACTTATGCACATTCTCTTCTGATTTTTTCCCCTTCTTCTCTGTGAAACAGAAAACAAGGGTCAAGAATGAGGACCTGAAGAACGTTTTCGAACTTCATAACTATTTCAAGTTTTTCAGTATCTCTCAAGTGATGCAGTGGTTATTGTCACATTACTTGCTCAGTCATATTGCTAAGGGGGGAAAAAGCCCTCTTTTGGATTACTGTTGTATTAAAAGAAGTATAGCCTGAGTCTCAGCAAAGTGAAAGAAAAACAAATCTGAGATAATTTTCATTTTAAAGAGTGATATTTTCCTCTTTGGCCTCAAGAATTTTCTATATTTGTAGCATGGAAACGTTTATGTCATAAACATCCTTTGGTTTGTAATTAGATTAGTTTGTTACTTCTGCTTATGGGCTAGAATAGCATACATATAATTAAGTGTGCTTACAGGGACATTTAAAATATAAGACATGATCTTTTCCTAGCCCAATCAGCTGGAGACCATGAGGGACAAACCTGTAGACCAACTCAGTCGGGTTTACTGACTCATTAAAACACAGGGGACTACTCATCAAAGGAACTGTAGGGTGTTTCACCAAAATGAAAAGAGTTGTTATAGGACTTTGCCAAAGAGTGAAGTTTAAGTGCAATGTAAATGAAGTGGTGTTTTGGTGGGCTCAAAACAAAATTGGGTGTGTGTAAAGGGGTCAACATTGGTTCTAGGCTGTGAAATGGACATGTTCTATTTTCTTGGAAACAAAATTAAGATGTCAAATGTTATGTCCAGAAACCTGCTACCAGAGCTCTGTGCATGGAGTGTAAACCAAGTCTGCTTCTCTGAGTCACACGACTTAACTCCTTCAGACAAGAGTGGGATGATTTACCCTTTCTGAAATAATTTCAAATAGATATTCTGATAGTCTATAATTTTAAAGACTATTTCTCAGTAAGAAGTAAGTAGTCACTCCAAGAATTGGGCTATTAAAGCATTTAACAGCAGCAACGTGTATTTATGAGAAATATTGTTTTCTGATTAATTTTGTACCTGGATTTATATGAAGATCTGATTCTAGATTGATGAATGATAAAGAATATATATTTACTTTCTTAGTCCAAGAAACATTTTACATTTACAGTTTATATTATAATTTACTATGTAGTTCAAAATATTGATGCATAAGTCACTTTCCCTGAGTTATCTTGGTCAAGACACTCAAAGAGTTTGTATCACATATTTTAATTTGTAATTTAAGAAGGCTGGGAGAAGTCCTCACCAGTCTACTTATATAAAATTAGTGCTCTTATATTAGAGCCCAAATTACAGTGCCTTTTGCCTATGTTTATAAGATCTCATCATCTAAATACTATGCAGTTTTATGTCTGCTAGTCTCCAAAGGGAGGCCTCGCATTCCCAGTGTGACATCTTCCTAATTTTTCTTTCTTGTTGTAGCTTCCCTGGCTGACAACTTCTACCATCAAAGTTATCTGAGGAAGACCTAGTGCTATGACCAATGGGTATGTGACATTATTCCCTAGTTCCCATAACTGCAGCTCCCAAAGTGGGGGCAGACCATTGTTGGGTTCTACAGGAACCTCAGAGGAAGTCTCTCTTCACTATGATGTCTTCTTGGCCTTGAAGTAGTCCTGCTTATGCCCAGTCTGTTAGTGAAGCTGCCTGTCTTCTGTGCCTCATCTTCTGCAAGCAGTCCTCAAAACTTAAACAAAATAAAATGAAAACAACAAACAATGAAGAAACAAAGAAATCAACCAATAATAGTAGTAATAATAATAATAACAATAAAGAAATGAAATCAATATTCTCAGAGATCTAGCTATGTCTCTACCTTACAATGATGATTGATCAAACAACAATACTTAACTTCGGCCTACAGGTCATCACAATTTTGCCAAGAGCAAAGAACTTGTCTTAAGTGTGTGTAGTTAAAGGGCACGTCTGTTGATTTTCTAAAAACAAGGGAACAGCCTATCCAGATATGTTAAAGTCTCCACCATTAGACACCAAAAAATTCTCAGGGTGCTGTATTTAGTTTAAAGTTTTAACCTGATTTTACTCATCAAAGAATTTAAATCTCTTGAGTCCAATCTTAGTCAGCTATCCTACTGCATAAGTAACCTTTAAAACACGCGCCAATGGCCCTGGCTGGTTTGGCTCAGCGGTTAGAGCGTTGGCCTGCAGTCCAGAGAGACCTGGGTTTGGTTCCCGCTAAGGGCATGTGCCTCGTTTGCAGTTTGTCCCTGGCCCTGGTTGGTCGTGCGGGTGGCAGCTACTTGATGTGTCCCTTTCAAGTTAATGTTTCTCTCTCTCTCTTCCTCATGCCCTCCAATGAACACACATGGCCTCTCATACTTTACTTGTCATGATTATGTGATTTCTCTTCAACAGTATTTCTAGTCAGTGAATTCATAGGATGAGAGGCAATATAATACCTCTGGTGGAAAAATCACTGAGAGTGCTGATAAAAGCATCATTGATGAGGTCTAGTGAGGGTTCTAAGGGGTGGAGAAATAACTGAGTAAAGAGAGATTGATGAGACTCTATAGGGAAGTCTTCTGGATGTTGTATAACCACTAATAACTACTGAGCATTTATTTGGAAAATCATTGTACAACGACCCTTATCTGCACTGTTTAGTTCAATTCCTAGAACAATTTGGTAAATTACATGCTATTCTTATCTTCCTTTTATGGATGAGGATACAAAGCAAGGTTCAAAGAATAATCGGCTCAGATTCACAGAGCTGATAAGTGGTAGTGCTAGTTCTGAAGCCAAAATCTCTTGATTTTTTTTTTTTATATTTAAAAAATATATATTTATTTATTTTTTGATATTTAAAATAATATTTTTTTCAAAATCTCTGATTTTAATGTTTGGGTTATCAATACTATACTTTCCAGTATATTATCAGATATGAGCCTTATTCTGATCCCTTTAAATAGACCTTAATTGGACATAAAAGCAGTATCTGAAGTAGCTAAAAAACTATATCTATGAAACTAAATTATTAATTCTGCTTCATCCATTGCCAATCAATTACATCTTAACATTCTTGTTTCTGACTACTGAGTCTTCCTATTTTGACTGTATTGCCACTATCCATATATTTTTTGGTAGATGTCTTATTTTCAAACTTAACATATTGATTTCTCCCTTAAGGATCTCACCTGGATGTTATTCAATGTCACAGACAAAATCACTAGTAAGAGTTAGCTTTACAGTTGCCAAATAAACACAAGGTAAAGATCATATATGATTGAAAAAATTGTCAACCATAGGCTATCGCTCTGATATAGAAAGTTTATTAATAAAATTTTATAATGGATCCAGCAATCCTATTTCTAGATATATAGCCAAAGGAAATGAAATCAGTGTCTCAAAGAGATATCTGCATTCCCATGTTCATTGCAGCATAGCCAAGATAGGGAAACAATCTAAGTGTCTGTCCACAGAGAAATTAATAAAAAAAATGTGATATATAATAGAACAGTATAATATATATTTTAATAGAATATCATTCATCCATGAAAAAGAAGGAAATTCTGTCATTTGAGACAATATGGACAAACCTGAAGGACTTTATGCAAAATAAGCTAGTCACAGAAAGAAAAAAACTGCATAATTTCACTTACATGTGGAATTTAAAAAAGTTGAACTCACAGAAGCAGAGTGTAGAGTGGTGGTTGCCAAGGGGGGGTGGGTAGCATGGGAAGATGTTGGTCAAAGGATACAAACTCTCAGTTTTGAAATGTATAGGTTCTGGGGATCAAATGCACAGCATGGTGACTATAGTTAATAAAACTGCATTGCATAATTGAAATTTGTTAAAAGAATAGATCTTATTTGTTCTCATCACACATGCATAAAAAGTAATTATGTGAGGTGATTGATGTGTTAATTAGCTGGATTGTGGTAATCATTTCACAACGTATATGTATATCAAATCTCCACATTGTATACCTTAAATATGTACAATTTTATTTGTTACTTATACCTCAATAAAGCTGAAAAAATTTTGTGATAAATATTTGACCCAATGAAGGTCAAAATCTTAACACAGGCAACAAATCCAATATGAGGGTAAATGTAGTTCCTTTAATTTTGTCTTTAGTAGATTTGGCCTTTCTTCCCACCTGCTGGTAAGAAGAAAAAACATTGACTTTGATTTAGTCTGATCTGTTCATTTAAACAGAAGTTTAATTTAATATTCAGTGTCTGTCCTCTAACACCTCAACATCTCACCCAAGTGGTGTCCCTGTGTCCCTGTGTGTAAATGGGGGTGGCTTAGGGGACATTATGAAGATGAATGATTTGGAGTCCTAAGATGCTATGTCTTATGCGTCCTCTAGTCTCCAGGACAGTATCCTACTTAATTTCTGTCTTTTCTGTTGGGATTTATGGCTTAGGTATAACTCTTGTCTTTTGCTCTCATCACTCCATGGAAACTGTCAGGATTATCAATGGCAATCACATTGCTAAATGAAATGATTAGTTCTCTGTCATTATTTATGTGACCCTTTAGCAGCATCTATCACAGTTAATTTCACCCTTCTCTTTGATGCTTTACATTCAAACAACTTTCAGAAACCACATGCTTCTCGTTTTCCTCCTATACTCTGAAGGCTTCATCAGTCTGCTTGGATGGTGTTTTGTGTTCATGTCAGCTTATTGATATCTATTGTGGCTGGACCAGCCCTTGTGCTTCATAGTGACTGCAAGTTATCCTCAGTAATAACCATCAGGAGACTTTAGGGGGAAAAGGTTATTACTTACAGGTTCTGGAAAACACCTGGGGCCACATAGTGAGGTCACAGGTAGAGATAGAGAGGGCTGAGCCTGAAGTTTTGCTTTAATTGGGGTAACAGCTGAGGTCTAGGGTCTCGAGGCCTCATTCTGCACTGGCAAATTTAAAACTTAAGAGCAGGAATTGAAAATGCTAAAATGGAGGGGAAAAAAAGTGGCCCAAATGGTCAGTTATTGAAATCAACCAAGATCTCTAAAACAAAGAGCCTCAGGGGAGGAGGTGACCTGGCTCTTGATCTAGTCCTGTTTATGATAAAAGTGGATGCCTCTTTGAAGTAGATGCCTAGGCAATGATAGCTCAAGCCAGGCACTTGCTTTACAAAAAGGAAATACCAACTATTAGGTCCTATACAGCAGATGGTTCCTTCTTTAATTCTGGACCTCTTAATATTGGAATGCCAGATTGCCCTTTTGAAATCCAGTCCCATATTTCTAATAGCTTACTTGACATCTTCACTTAAATGTCTGAGAGAGAACTCAAGTTTACCCCAAACATGCCCAAATTATAATTTTCTTAGTCAGTGATAACTGCATAATTTCAGCTGCTAAGACAAAAAATCCTGGGGTCCTTAGGCTTTGCTACACCATGACCTTGTCTCCTGCCCAATGGGGGAGAAACATAGTTCAGTATTTAAAGAAAAACAAATTCTTTATTGATTTCTAGAGAGAGACGAAGGGAGAGGGAGAGAGAGACAGAAACATTGATGAGAGAGAACATCGATGGGCTGCCTCCCGCATGCTCCCCACTGGGGATTTGGCCTGCAACCTGGGCGTGTGGCCTGACCAGGAACTGAACCTGTGACCTCTTGGTGCATGGGTCAACGCTCAACCACTGAGCCACACCGGTTGGACCATCAGAGGTCCAGCCTCTGTGATTCACAACACTTTCTCTTGTTTTACTTCACCATGTCCACTCTGCTATAGGACATACACATTTTAAAATGTGCAAAACTGTTTGAAAAGCTAGAGTTATAGGTAATCTTGAGTAAAATTATATACACTTCACAGTTTACATGTCAAGTTTATAGTTTGAGATGACGTGTTTCATCAGAATCAGTTATGTGCATCAATTGTCTCTAACGGACAAGTAATAATTTTAATTGGCCACATTTTCTTGGCCTCTTTTGGCCTATCACAGGGTCTGAAATTCAACATGTTTAAAACATATCCTTTCAGTAAGGGACACCTATAGTCAAGTTTGCCCTTCTTCTGGGAATAGTACTGCTATTCTTCTTGGAAGTATTCCTCTCCCTCCTCTAACTTTATGGTTTCCTTAAGCATTGCTATTTTCTTACATGAGTCCACCCCACTGGCCTAGTTTGATTAGTTCAGGGATGTCAACTTGGCCCAAGCTCAGCCAATCACAAAATTTCAAAACCCAAGTCACAGCTGATTGATCTATTATATGACACAGGGTGGGTTGATTAGAAGCCTTCCTTAGAATTTTGAACTTGGAAGCCCAAAGAGTAAAAAGCATAGAGTTATTATAACTGTGCTTCCAAGTGCAAAAATATAGAACCAAGTTCAAAATTAAAGATAGAATCTATGGGGAAATAAAACAATGGAGTCGCCCTGGCCAGTGTTGCTCAGTGGTTAGAGCATCAGCCCTTGAACCAGAGGGCTCGATCCCCAGTCAAGGGCCCATACCTGGGTTGCAGGTTTGATCCCCAGCCCTGGTCAGGGTGTCTGTGGGAGGCAGCCCATTGATGTGTCTCTCTCACATTGATATTTCTCTCTCCAGCCCCTCCTCCCCCCTCCCTCTCTAGAAATCAATGGAAAAATACCCTCTGGTGAGGATTAATAAAAAACAACAATAACAACAAAACAAGGGAGTCATCATTAGCCACGTTTCCAAATAAGTAAAAGAAAGTAGTCTGGTGAGAGAGAATAAAACCAGTATCCAGAGAGAAGTACAGATGAAAAGTGGAGGACTAGATTCTGGCGATACTCTAGTCCCTGGACTGAGCTTTTCCTGGGGCCCGGTGGTATCTCATTTCAGCATGTATGAAGGAAGAATCTTACACTTTATATTACAGAGACCTATTGCTAACCAGCCTTAGGGAGGGAAATGAAAGTTATTTTCTTACGTGGTTAGGAAGGATATTGAAGAAACTAATAGAATCAAAGAAATAGCTGTATTAACAAGGCCTCTATTAATGTCTGGAATCGACACTTTGGAACTGCTAAGTCACTCCTTTTATCCATCTCTCATCTCTGCTTGTCTCAGTGTTTAACTTGGTCTCAACTGAGCATTAAGTCCCAGCATTATTTCTGACCTGTGTATTTATTTGGCAGCTGTGTTATCCTTGTCCAATTTCTTTCAGGCATTACTACTCTGGCCCTAAACTTTAATCTCATAATTGGGTGTCTTTGATTTGCTCTTGGGACTGCTGGATATCCTGAGTCCTTTGCCTTTGATATTTATCAGTTACCGAAACCTGGTATATGTAAATCGCTTACAGAGCTAGTAAGAAGCACATATTTCCTTGACCTAACCTAGGCACACTGCATCAGAAATATTTTTTTAAATAACTCCTGGAGGTTCGAAGCAGATGGTTTGTAGAAGCAGTCATTTCGCAAAACGCTATGCTTGAGCGTCTCTGCTACTGCCAGCTACCGAACTTTGCTGATGCCTCTTTTCTGCACTGACTCGATTTCCTCTTTTACTTACTCCTAAGACTTTTGATTGGCTGACCTAATTTTGAAGTCTTTTCAGGTTTGTAGTCTAGACTTCTGTACACTAGACCCTTGTGCCATCAACCAAGAATCACTAATTCAACCATTTCGCTCTCCTACAGTTCTATAACCCCTACGTTAATCCATATCTTTGGACTTGTTGTCTATTTTTGCTTTATCATCTATATTTCAATCTCTGGTTCCAGTCTAAATTAGTTTTCCCAACTGATTTGGCTACATCTCCAGCCATAAATTCTCCTTCTCAGTCGAGCCCTGAAGTACCTTTGTGAGATGTTCACTAGGACTTCAGAACAATTAAAAAGGTTCCAGTTTGAGCTATACCACAGCCGATGGCAGCTTGTGTGCGTCTCCTCCAAACTCCATACCCAACAAAGTCGGGTTTGAAATTGGCCATGGTGGGAATATTTGTAGCATAGAAATCCTCAAATACTCAGGAAGTACTACTTTGTATTTTTGAGCCCAAGGAACTGGTAAACATTAAACAGCATAAGTAGTAGGGGTTCAGATGAGTCACCCCAAGATTTGCCTCTGTGGTATGCAGACTATTTTAAGCCAAAGGCAATTGAGACCCTGGGGGCTCATGAGAAACTTTTACCTCTCCCTTAAAAAATTTAAATTGGGGCCTTGCTTACAAGAAGAGTTATTGTCAGATGTAAGTCTTTATGACCTATCAATAGGGCTGGGCAAACTTCCAATTACTAAACATTTTCTCTTATTGTCCTGTGAATGACCTTCCTCCCCTCTGAAGCCCAAGGCATCTTACCTCATCCTTAGCTTGCAATGTCACATGTACCTCATTTTAACTTTCTGTCCCAGAACCTCTCATATATGAGGGGTTTCAGACTGTCCCATCTATGTGGGGTTCCCATATATAGGTATGTAATTAAATTTGGTTATGTTGTTTTGTTAACCCGTTTCATGTAGATTTCATTATTTGACCAACAGAAAGAACCTTGATGGTAAAGGAAAGTACCCCTCCCCCCCAAAGTGTATACCATAGACTAATATCAGCTGAAAGACTTTAAAAAGTAGAAATGTAAGTCCCCAACCCTTCTCCAAATCAGTTCTACTCCTACACTGATCCATTTCAGTTCATAGCAATATTTGCAGGGACCTTGCACAAGTCATTTAAGCAATCTGTGCATGTGACTCATCTATAAAATGGGGAGTCTAATAACATCTATATCATTTCATCGTTGTAAGGATTAAATGAGTCATGCTTGGCAAAGTACTTAGAACAATGCCTGGCACAATAATGGTGTCCTGAAATAGTATGCAAGTGTCTAAATAAATCCTCAGACCAAAACTCTTAGAATCAACCTTGACTTCATTCTTTCTGTCATGCCCCATGTCCAATCTGTCAGGAAATCCTATTCCTTCAATTAAAAAAATATATATCTGTGTCTGGTCGGTGTGGCTCACTGGTTGAGCATCGACCCATGCACCAAGAGGTCGCCAGTTGATTCCTGGTCAGGACACATGCTCAGGTTGTGGGAGCGATCCCCAGTGGGGGGCATGCAGAAGGTGGCCAATCGAAGTTCTCGCTCAACGGTGTTTCTATCTCTCTCTCCTTTTCACTTCCTCTTTCTCTAAAAATCAATAAAGGAAAAAAATTAAAAAAAAATTATACATCTGAATCTGACCTCATCTTACCACGTCTACTGCAACCATCCTGGATGAAGCCTCCATCATCTCAGTCTGCAGTATTCTGACGTTCTGTGGAGGGCTTTCCTGCTTCCACTCTTCCTGGCCCCTGCTGTCTGTTTCTAAAACAGCATCTAGAGTGATCCTTTTCTATAATTTTTAGACCATGTTCCCTCTTCAGCTAAAAATCCTCCAGTGAAATCCCTCCAATGATTCTCCATTTTCCTAGGATTAAAAACCCAAGTTTTTACAATGGCTTGCAAGACCTTGGTCCTGCTATGAACTCAACTCTGACATTTTCCCCTATGACACTCTCTCAATGCAGTCTAGCATTTCTAGCTATTCTGTAACAGAGTGAGAGAGGTGAGTATCACAGGACTGTGAAAACAAGAATGGGTGAGGAAGCAAGAATGGTTGTAGGGAATGCAATGAGAGCTGGCATGGAGGGTAGGGTTTAAGTAATACCGAGCAAAATATAAGAGTCAGGTAGGGTAGGAGCAGGTTGAAAATTTTGTCCAGAGCAAGTCAAGTAAAAACAAGATCTGCTCCCAGCCATGGAAATGGGCCTAGGGTGAAGAAGGCAAGAAAACAGCCCTAACTAGTACCCTGCGGAGAATCTGGCAACCATGAATGCGCCTGAGTCCTAGGTAGAAATGGTCCAAGTGTGGTCTGGCTTTGTTGCAGAGGTATTCAGTGTTAGGAAGTCTGTGCATGTCTTGACAAAAAGTATTTCCAAACCTGCTGGTATGTAGAACAAACTCCATTAACAATATTGATCTGCTTCTCTCCTAGAAAAATATTAATGGAACTTAATGTTCCTTGGGAACAGCTGGGATGGGGTTAGGATAAGGGCAAGGGTTAACACAGCAAAGAACAAAACTCTGGAGACTAGAGTACTTGGGAGAATCAATCTTGATGTAGCTCATGGGTAATTTCCTTTTTCCTCAGAGACAGAGAAGGCATAGATCAAGAGCAGGTATACTGAGTGTCGTCTTTAAAATATCATCTTGATAGAGGAAATTTAAAACCATTGCACTAAGAAAAAGATCCCACAACAAAATCAGGGTATTGTCTTATAGTCCAGCCTCATTTTCTGCCTCTTCTTTTTCTCTGGTACTAATCTTAGTCTATTGAACCTGTTCCAGTCTGTACATGTATCTTTTGGCTTTGTTTCTCATCCATGAGCTCATTGTTACCTGCTTGTTTCTAAGATTCAGTACTTTTATGACTACTTAGCGATGACTTGTCTACTCACTTCCGGCTCTGCTTAGGTCCCTGTGCTCTAGGTACCTGTTGATACAGGTGGCTCTAGTATTGTAATCTGTCCGCCTCTGCCCCTTTGTCACCTGCATCTATCCCATCCCGGCTCCTTCTAGACCTTATCTTTGGGTTAACCCAGATTACTTTCGGAGATACACCCACAGAGACAGACTCAGGGCAAACAACCCAAGACAAGTTAGAAAATTCTATCACAGCACATTGAGCCACCAAATAAAAGATTCTGGAGTGCTGACAAGGTCAAAGCTTGGTTTTACACAATGAAAATGTGTTCCAGCTGAAAGTTTAGGACCTGGTGATGAATCATTTGTACTCATATGTAGTTAATGCCATTGGTTCCCCACACAGTTCCCCACATAGCCAGTGTATCCTTCCCCCAGCAGCTCAGAGGCTTAGAACTACAATTTTGTCCAGAGAATCTTCCTTGGCTAAGGGGAGTTGCCTCATCCAGAGAACATGCTTGGGAACGTACTCCTCCCTTCCTGCAACAGTGTACCTGGATTAGATTTCAAATCTCACTCTTTGTGTAGGTGGGATTGAAGGAAGGGGAGTTTTCCCCCACCTAATCACCATGCATGATTTTCTGAAAAAGGCTGCAAGTCTGAGACTTTGTGCTGAATGAGTGGTAGCAATTAAAATGATCCTTCCTCCAACCTTTAAATAAAATCTACCTTGTGACTTAGAATTTTTTGTCCATTCAAGCATTCAAAACTTTCTCCAACTCTGATTAGGGAATTATTTCCAGGTGAGAACTCTGATACATTTCCTTGGACAAGCTGTCAAACCTATATTTCATCAAGTATGCCTTGCCCCAGTAATGACTTGCATCTTTTGAGGAAATAGATCTTCAGACCTATAAAATAGAGGTAGGAGGTAGTATGTTAGTCCCTCTCATCAAATTGCATTGATGTGAGGCTCTAGAGAGAGGTATTGAATTCTGTTTCCATGGCAACTGCTTCACAGCTCAAGGGGAAAACAGGATAGCAATTGAAGTCTGTGTTAATAGCAGCTCTAAAAATAACCGGTGATGTGTTGAAATCAAGTGAAAGACCCAGGAAGCAAGAGGTAAAAATTATAACCATAGAGGGTGGGATTGAACAATAAGGTATTGTGCAAATATTATTGTAACAATAGCATGCTTTAAGAATTATAAGAATGGTTGGTGACAAATATATTTTTGAGGAAAATCAATTATTATTTTATTTGTTCATTTATTCAGGTGACTATTGAATATCGATTACATGTCAGCTCTGAGGTAGGACCTAAGATCCAGAGATAACTCAGCACCATCTATCTTCCAGGCTTTCCAGTTTTCACGAGAGCCATAGGAAAAAAAATCTATACAAAAAAAAATCTATCTGTTGAAATAATTACAATGGATGTTTTGTTTGTCTACCCGACACCAATGTAACAGTTTCTCCCTGTGTAGCAGCCAGGAGATTAAGGATTTCTTTGGGGTTGACATCACACCAGCTCCAGAGACAATTGGAAATCATTTGCTACAGTTATTCTTTCAGCGATGAGCAAGTAACCCAGGTGTAAACCTATGTGACATTCCTTTATCTATAGTGATTGGCTTCTGCACGAAGCTCAGAAAACTTGTTGAGTGGTTGTGAGATGCTTACAGTTGTGTTTTTCACCTGGATATGAAAGAGGGATCATGTAGAGTCTGTTGCATCAGGAAGCCACCTGTAAACAGGAGGCAAGTCAGCCTGAGGATGAAGGCAGCCAATGGACAAGGGTACAGTCAGGAGAACAACAGAGAAACACGGCCTGACGTGGCTGAACGACACTGAAGCCTACTCTCTCTCTCTGATGTTTGAGTGACACTAGCCAATTCAATTTATTTTTGTGGAAGCTTGAACTGGGTTTTCAGTTGCCTGAAAACATCAACAACAAGAAAGCATTCGACTAATTACGAAGGATAAGACCACAGACTAAGTGGAAAGAAGTTGAGGGAATTATGAGTGTACAGAAAAAGAATAAATCCGTGGGAGGGAGAGAAGGTAACAACTAACTCTATCCTGGAGAAAGGAATGCAGAAAATATCAAGACGTTTTCAACATTGTGAGGTAGCTCCTGATTGTCTAACTCTCTAGGACTGCAGGCTGCTAGCAAAATGGGCGACTCTTAACCTAGGCTCCATGCAGAGATGGATGTGTTATGAACAAGCTTAAACTCAAGTGCCTTTCACTTACACTGGCCCTTTGGGCTGGTGATGAAAGAAGCAGCCCCAGTACATTATCAACTGGGCTGCCCTAGCTCGAAGGTCACGCTCTAAAGCTGATGCTGTTTCCTGGGCTGAAGGCAGGTTGAGGGTGGGCTCGCTCCATGATTTCTGTATTTTCCTGACCTCCAAGTAACAACTCCAGTGGAGCACCTAGACCTTATCTTTGACCCCAGTGATAAGGATATGAACTCCTCTCATCTCTGCCTTGAACATTAAGAATTAGGCTTCATGCCCTGGCCGGTTTGGCTCAGTGGTTACGGCGGACCAGAGAGTCCTGGGTTTGGTTCCCGCTAAGGGCACGTACCTCTGTTGCGGTTCGTCCCTGGCCTTGGTTGGGGTCTTGCAGGTGGCAACCAGTCGATGCCTCTCTCACACTGATGTTTCTCTCTCTCTCTCTCTCTTCCTCCCGCTGTAACTGAGGATAAATGCAAAAATGTCCTCCAGGTGAGGATAAAAAAAAAAATTAGGCTTCATGGTTATCTAGTAGTTCATGTCCTCAGACTGAAAGGGTGAAGAAAACAGGTAAAATCTTTCTGAGCTAGACTAGCTGCTATAGAAGGTGTGTGTGTGTGTGTGTGTGAATCATTTCACAATATATACAAATATAAAATCATCATATTATACACTTTAAATTTAAAGTGTATACACTTTAAATACACTTCTACCTGTATTGAAGTATAATTTTATTGTACTTCAATACAGGTGGAAAAATGACACTAAAAAAAGAAACGGTATGAATCAAAAAATAATAGTTGCTAAGGATAAAGGTAAAGGTGCAAGACCAGGACTTTTGTGGTCTTAGGTGTGCTGCTCATGTGCCATTAAAAATAGACACACGAAAACCCAACAGCTGGATGTGAGGAGCACTCTGTCACTGAAAGTTCAGGAACCCAGATTTCTGTCTCTGCTCCACCATGAACGGTAAGCAATCTTGACCACTTGACTGACCCAGCATTACTTTTTTACACTGTCAACCTGCTTGGCAATATAGCAGTTAGGCAAGAAAGATTTAGAAATGAAGACAGTATATCTTAAAAAGGACAGAATAATCATATCATTTGATAATGTTGCCGGCATATCCAATTAAATAAGAGAGAAAGGCTTATGTAGCAAGAAGACCACTTAATTCGAACTCAAGAATTCTGATTCTGTCTGTGCTTTGTCCGACTTTCCTTAAGTTAGTTAAGCTCTCAGGCCGCTTCCTCTATAAAGTTGGTGTTTTAGTCTATCTCTCAGACCTCTTTGAGCTTCAAGATTCTGTACTAAAATACAGCTATAGTTTAATTATTCAAACTTTGTACTGTTTTCTTTATATAAAATGCTTGTATTAATCCTTCTTGGGTTTGTAGCATTTCTTCTTTTAAATTCATTGTTATTTTTATTTATTGATTCAAGAGAGTATATATATATATATATGTATGTATGCATATATATATATACACATACACAGAGAGAGAAAGAGAGAGAGAGAGAGAGAGCGAGAGAGACATTGATTTGTTGTTCCACTTATTTTCGCATTCATTGGTTGCTTCTTGTATGTGCCCTGACCGAATCGAACTCGCAACCTTGGCGTATCAGGATGACGCTCTAACCAAATGAGCTACCCAGCTAGGGTCATTTGTAGCATTTCTTGAATCTGAATAACTCTTGGCCATTTTGTCCTTCACACGTTGCTTTTGTCACATTCTCCTTTCTTTCTTACCTCACATTATGCTTGTTTTCAACCTCTCACCCCGTCTGATAAGTCTCATGCTCTTTTCTGTATGTTCCATCCTCGTAACGTCTGTGTTTCCGTTTGGATGTTTTCTTCTAAACAACCTTTTCAGGTTATAAATTCTCTTTTCAGCCATATCTGTTTTGGTTTTGAGTAAATTGGCTATAAGGTGCTTATGGATAATTTTCTTTGATATATCCTTTCTTAAGTTAATGAGTTTTTGAATCTTTTAATTTATGTCTTTCACCAGTTTGAACTACCACGTAGTCTTAGGATAAATGCTTATACTTTTTTTTTTTATCCTCACCCGAGGACATCTTTCGATATTTTGTTCAGATAGAGTAGGAGGGAGGGAGAGAGAGAGAAACATTGCCGTGAAAGGGACACATCAAGTGGTTGCCACCTGCATGACCCAACCGGGGCCGGGGACAAACTGCCACCGAGGTACCTGCCCTTACTGGGAACCGAACCTGGCTTCTCTCTGGACCTCAGGCTGACGCTCTAACCACTGAGCCAAACTGGCCAGAGCAATGTTTATATTTTTTAACAGTCAAGTTGCTCCTATAAAGACTATACTACACTTGGGAAAATTTCTTGCCTTCCTTCATGACTTCCTTATTTATTTATTTATTTATTATTTTTACAGTGAACAAATGATTTTCTAAAATGTCTGAATCTTACAAGTACAGGTTGTCTCCTGGTTAGAGCCGGAGAGCCTCATCAGCAGTTAACAACGGGATGGCTAACCTTTTCCCTGACTCCTAATGTGCCATCTAAACACGATTTAGGCAAGTCACAGAGAGGGGCAACCTTCTTAAGTGGCAGATGACCACTGGCAGCTCACACATGGGTCATTTCAGTGGGCAGAGGGCAGAGGCTTGTGCAGGTGTAGCAGGAAAAGCCTGTGGCAGCGGCCGCAGGGCGTGGCAACCACAAGAGCCAGGAGCTCCATCTGCACAGCACCTGGGAGTCGGCCGTGCAGGCCCGGTGCCCGCGCAGGCCCAGGGCTGGCCAGGCAGCACTGGTTGGGGCTTTGCCCAGTGGCCTCGGTCAGCAGCAGTCTTGCCTCCTTGTTGGCCCTGTCGCTAGCTCCTGGATCTCTTCATTTTTCACCTGTTCTCTTTATATTGGTCATTTGCTTTTGTTATTTTTAGCCTATTTTCTAATTTTCAGATTATGGCTGGTAAACTGTAAAGGTTCTACATGATATTCTTCCAAAAAGTGTTAAGGTATTTAGTCATAAAGGGTTTCAGTGTGTATGCATAACCCATGGACATAGACAATAGTGTGGTGAGAGCCTGGGGTGGCGTGGCAGGAGTGGGGTGGAGGGGGGTCATTGGGAAAAAAAAGGGGGGCATCTGTAATATTTTCAACAGTAAAGACAAATAAAAAAAAAAAAAGAGTTTCAGCCCTGGCCGGTTTGGCTCAGCAGTTGGAGCCTCGGCCTGAGGTCCTGGGAGACCCGGGTTCGGTTCCCGCTAAGAGCGCATACCTTGGTTGCAGTTTGTCCCTGGCCCTGGTTGGGTCATATGGGTGGCAGCCACTCGGTGTGTCCCTTTCACGTCGATGTTTGTCTCTTTCTTCCTCTCCCCACTCTATCTGAACAAAATATCGAAAAGTGTCCTTGGGTGAAGATTAAAAAAAAAAAGTTTCAGTGAATGACCTTGATCCAATCATGACATGGTTTTAAGCTTAGCTGTCCCATACTTACCTCGGTTTTGGCTTTACTCATAGGGGTGACCATTAACCCTGGGGAATGCCCCTTTCCAGGTCTCAGGCCTGCATTTAGCAAGTTTCCTCTGCCTTGAATAACAGTCTAACATTCCAGTGCTGTTCAGCTGCTGAAATCCAGCTCAACTCCTGTCCGCGGCTCGTTGCATTTCCTCAGGCTTGCCTTGCACATTCACAGCGCAGAAGTGGACCAGCATTTGAGGGACATTTGAGTGCAGATTTGTGGGCACTTTCTCTGAGGTTCCTTTCTCTCCCATATTTTGCTCCTAAAATCCTTGAACTCTTTGTCCTCAGAGCTATGCGGCTGCTGCTTTCTTTCTGGGCCCTTTTCACCTTTGCCATAATTTGGAAATTATGCTAGCCCTTGGGAAAAGGCTGAGGTGAACACGGAGTGTACCTCTGTGCTTCCCTTTCTCAAGGATCCTAGCTGCTCAGTGTTACTTGTGTTGGTTCTCCAGTGATTTCAAAGGATGGTTTATATGTTATTCCAACGTTTAAAGTTATTTTTGATAGACTTTGTTTAACATAAGATACACTGTTGGATCCAGGGCCAAACATTTTATCCCTTGAATTTTAATTTCAACAACTTTTAAAAATCATTTCTGAATATTGTTTTTTTTAAATTTCTTTTTAATGTGTTCTCAGTCATTGTTAATTCCTTCTTGTTGCATGCTCACTTGGCCTTCTCTTAAATACATTTAATGTATACTACATTTATGTTTGGATTCTGATCATTCTACAATTTTTCTCTCTTTGTGTTTGTTTTCTTTTCTTCTTTGTATGCTTGGTGATTGCTTATATTCACCTCAGATAAAATGATATTCATTTGTGGACATTTTAAATTTGGAAATCCTTTCTTTTTTAGAGAACTTGTAAATAGTGGATCATGTATGTTTTTTCGAATTTATCCTGTGTCTAGTTTTAAAGTAAGAAGGACTTTGAGAGTATCTAGCCTGACATACTGCTGAAGCAGAAGTTATACATTTTAATATTTAATTATGCTCTCTGTGGAAAACTTACAAAAATAATAAGACTGTTTAGTGATAAACTTAGATTCACTAAGCTTTTAAGACATTTAAAAATGTTAGCTGCAGAAATTCCAAGCCCATCTTATTAAACTTTTTAAAATTTTATTTTAAATACTTATATATTTTAGAGGAAAAGTTATCCATTAGCTAAAATTGAACTGATTTTCTTTAATCCTTGAGATTTTTTTCTTACTTAAAGAAAAAAAAATTCTTCTTTTACCCAAGATTGAATAAGTGAATAAGTAAAAATAAGCTGTTTTAGACTAAAACATAAGACAGATTGGGAGGTAATTATTCATCAAACTTAAGTGAATAATCTATAAAACGAATCAAACTGGTCTAGAGCCGTCACTGGCAGGTGACAGAACTGGCCTGATTAGAACTGTATTGAGGCTAGGTGTAGGCATGATCGGCTTAACTATATCGAGACAAGACAGAATGGGAAGACTTGAACTTGGAAACTAGGCATGCCTGTTAGGTTTGGGAGGGTTCTAAGGGTGGTAGATGGAGAGGAAGGTAGAGACTGATGGAACTAATGGTCTGGAATGTAGGATCCTACATGCTCTTTGACTGTTAGACCATCGAGTGTCCTTTTCACTGCTACTACACCCAAAGAAAGTTGACAGTGACTGTTACATAGTAGTTGCTCCAGAGAGATTTTAAATAAAAAATAAAAGAATAATACAGACATCTAAAGATATGGCAATACACACCTCAGTCTCTGATAACACATTACAAGCTTCTCTATAATAGGAAGATGTGCCTGAAAAACTGGCTAGCTAAATTGACCCAATTATTGGGTGATCTCTCCCATGATCATTATGTAAATAGGCATGATTAGTTCTGAATATCTCTTTGTTCATAAGAAGTGAATATTTCTAAGATCTATTTTCTCCCATCACAGTATCCTGATGACAAAGTTAACTTTTTTTCGGTGTGGTTAAGTGCCTTTATTAATTCATCTAATCCTCACACCAACCCTCTGAAGTGCTATTTTCAAGAACAGGTAAACTATTATACTACAGTTTTCTTCAGTCATTATTGTTCTGGTAACATTGCCAGAGGCTTGGGGAAAGTGTGTTTAAGGTGTCTGAAAGTATCAAATCACCTAAAGAGAAATTCTTCAATATGCGATCTACAGCTAATACCTTTTTGGCAAATACCCTGACTTTAATGATGGTAAGTCCTCACTTAAGGTCATAGATAGGTTCTGGGACATTATGTGGAACAAGGCATAAGGAAATTATTTTACATAGGCTAACTGGTAACAGCAAGAGTTAAGTTCCTACTGTGTCTCATTAGTACTATAACAAAAGGATCGGCTGTACATTGCCAAGAACCCACCCTAATACATATATAGCCTCACAGTGGTTACTATAGACTAATTCTAATAGCAAAGGCAAAATTATCAAAGAATTGAATCCAAAGTAGCATGTAGAATATACTCTTGATTATCTTTTATGTCCTTTGTTAAGTACAGAAGGAGATAGTGAGCAAATGCTGACTGTTTTGCTGCATTTAGTAGCTTACTACAACTGACAACTATTTTTTGAACTTGAAGTTATGTGTTGATCATGGTTTATCTATCAGTGTTTTTTTATGGTCTCGTTAGAGATTGTTTAGTCATTAGCATCATCCTTGCAAGCAAAAGAGAGCAAGTGAATGAGCCATTACCTCTTACTGTGTATCAAGCAAGCACTGTGCTAACTGATTCCCATATAACATATAATTTAGCTCTTAGAACAACCCTGGGAACTAGATACAATAATCCTGGTTTTTCAGATGAGAAAATGCAATAAAATTAAATATCTTGGTGTCTTAGTTCAAGCTGCCATAACAAATCACCATGCACTGGGGGGCTTAAACAACAAAAATTTATTTCTCACAATCTGAAGGCTGAAAAGTCTGAGATCTGAATGCCAACATGGGGGAACTCTGCTGAGAGCCCTGTCCCTGGTTTGCAGATGGCTGTCTCCTTCCTGTGTCCTCACAGGGCACAGAGCAGAGACAGAGGAAGCAAGCTCTCTTTTGTTTCTTTTTAGAATGCCACTGATTCCATCCTGAGGGCTCCAACTTTACAATCTAATTACTTCCCAAAGGCCTCATCCCCAAATATATTGGCCATTAGAGTTTCAACATACGAATGTTGAAGGGACACAAGCGATCAGTCTATACCACTTGCCAAAAGTATAGAGCTGAGGTAAGAATATTTTATTTACAAATTCCTCAACTCAACTGAATTAAATGTAGATTTATTATCATAAACTATATTGCCTGGCTATTTCGATATCGTAAGCAATTGCTATGAAGATAGAACAAGGAGTGTTGCCTTTGAGCTAGTGATTCTCTTAAGGTTGTCTTCATTCTCCAAAGAACTGCAAAACAATGTGCATTCTTAACTGGAGCATTGGTTATTTCCTGTGGAAAAATAATTGAAGTGTGTAATATTTAGAGAAATGGCATGTTCATTCTTTTTTAAATATGTTTTTATTGATTTGAGAGAGAGAGAGAGTGAGAGAGAGAGAGAGAACAGCTATGTGAGAAAGAAACATTGATCTGCTGCCTCCTTCATGCCCCCCACTGGGGGTGGAGTTCACAACCCAGGCATGTGCCCTGGCAGGAGACCTTTTGGTGCAAGGGATGATACTCAACCAACTGAGCCACACAGGCCAGGGTGACATGTTCATTTAACTTTCTTCTATGTGTTATAGTGCTTTTTTATTTTTTTTTATTTTTGATATTTTGTTCAGATAGAGTGGGAGGGAGAGAGAGAGAGAAACATCGACGTGAAAGGGACACATCGAGTAGCCGCCACCCGCACAACCCAACCAGGACTGGGGACAAACTGCAACCGAGGTACGTGCCCTTAGTGGGAACCAAACCCGGGTCTCTCGGGACCACCGGCTGTCACTCTAACCGCTGAGCCAAACCAGCCAGGGCTGTTATAGTGCTTTTTATCTGCTCATTTTTTAAATTTCAAACCCATGCCAGGCTTCTCAACAAAGCATTTTGGTTTATAATTTTTGCCTATGGGACACATTTTATGACCATGGGAACCTTCTGACTTCCCTTTAGAAAACAGTGCGATTCTTCTCGAACAGACATTTCTATTGGTGGCCTGTACAGGATTTGATTTTTTCCTGCATTTTTCCCGAGTCGCTCCATATCCAGCTACCAGTGTCCCTGTTTTTCATTCCATGGGTTGTGAACTGTAGCCCCTCTCAAACATCTCCTTTTTCCAGTATTTATGCTATGACTTTGCTTTGAGAAAGGGCTTGGGTCTTTAGATCTGGGTCGGTGAGGGTGGGGACTCTGCAGAGTATGTGATACTCACGTGTTCAGTCTTTTCCAACCAATGGATGAAATGTTGAGAAGGAAATGCCCCACCCCCCCCATAAAGAAGGAAAAGGTACAGAAAAGTCTTATGTAAATTGGAAATGTTGTTTTGAGTCTTTGTACAACTTTTTACTGTATCCTATCCTTTCTCTATTGGCATGTTTCCATTTTCTTCCTGGCCTGCCCCGTCCTTCTTGGAATTCCTAGGGCAATGGTTCTCCAATTTTAGCCTGCATCAGACTACTGGAGGGCTTGTTACCGTGCAGAACACAGAGCCTCTCCTCCAACAGTTTCCAGTCCAGGAGATCTGGGGTGGGGTTCAAGGGTGCACATTTCTAACAAATTCCAGGTGAAGCTGCTGCTGCTGGTCCAGGGCCACTCTTTGAGGACCACTGGTATAGGGATTGCACTTTACTCTCTTAATATGTTCATTTGTTTGTTCATTCATTCATTAATATTTTTTGAGACATTACAGAGCCTCAGACACTGCATTCCCCCCACAGAACCCAGCTTTAGTGACTGGCATTTAGTGGGTCTTTCATAAATGTTAAGTGGCTCTGCAACCTACATTTTCCCCAAGTCTCACCAGCCTATGGGTGTCAAGCACTTTTAGCGGGAATGACTCAGATTGTGCTGACTCTTGCATAAAAGCAAGACCTCCAGCACCTCTCAAAATCCCTCAGTTGTGTTACAGGAATGCCAGGGCTTGTCATTTACAGGCTATAACCCAGTCATTTCTGGTTACACCACACTAGCTGTCTATGGATGTTTTCTATAGTGTGCAGCTACTTAAAGGTAACTCTCTGCTGAGCCCGCTGCTGCTGTGACAGCTTCCATGGGAACCATGAGGCCCATGCCAGGTGCTGCCCACCAGTGCTTCTAAAGTTGCCAACACCTGGAAGTGGTGGTGAGCATGGGATGCTCCCTGACCCTGCATCACGTTTCCTTGTCTGGAAACCAAAGTGTGGTGCTGGTGCCTCCATATCTCACAGAATAATATATGCACATATTTCCATCTGTGTTTGCCTATAGTTCTTTCCTGGGGTTTGACACTATAGGGCTGGGGAGGTGGGAATGGGTGGATGGGCAAGGTATGTGATATTAACAGTCTGAGTTTTCTAATCCAGGTTCTCTGTCAATTCATAAAACATGCATGTGTAGTTTCTGTACCTCAACAACTCATCAGACATGTCACACATGTCTGGATCACGGTGGGGGACACAACGGAATCTCACAACTACTAGATATCAATGAAATAAGGACCCCACGTTTCTCTTCACCTTCTCCTGCACTTTGAAGGTGTTTATTTATAACCCCAAAGCATTTCTAATGTGCCAGATTTAATCTAGGGTAGCCAGGGGCCTTCCTTCCTTTAAGTGTACTCTGCAGTTTATTTCTTTTACACAAACTGTGCCTTAGGTGAGGAGAGACGAGATAATTTGTAGCTATGCACTAGTTTCCTGCAAGGAGCCTGAGAATCAAGACAGCTTTATCCAATCTTTACTCCTTTCCACAGGCTGAAAACCACCGAAGCTTGGGTTATTTTATCCTTCGCCAAGAATGACTTGGGCCAGGTGTCTCTTCTGGCTCTGTGAGTGTGGTCAGGGAGCGGGGGTGGGAGGCAGAGCATTGAGCCCTTCGGCATCCACAGCTGAAATAGAGAGGTTTAGTTGTCTAGCTTGTTCGGGGGCTTTTAGGTTAAAAACCCACTGCCTGATTATCATTCCCTCACCCTATCTCATTTAATAATCATGAGAAACTGATGGGGTAAGTGGTATTCTTCTTCTTGTCACAGAGATAGAAATTGAGGATTAGAAAGGTCAGATTACTTGCCACAAGGGACCAGAGCTAGGCAGTGAAGGAGGACACCGTCAAACCAAGGCTTCCTCCCTCTGCAGCGCCTTCTCGAAACATTATAGCCTTTAGACTCCACGAATTCCTCCCTCGTGGCTATAAGGAGAGGCAATGTATTGCTTCTCATAAAGAGATAATTTTGGGGGAGGGAGGAGGGGTCAGTCTACCAAATTTACTAAGTCATTCAATTCTTATCTACTTAATATTTTTCCACTAAAAAAGTTGCTTTAAAAACAGCTAGGAGAGGCCTCTGCTTATAACCTGGCTTCTGCCATATACTCACTTTTAATTTTTAAAGTCAGGTCAATTTATTCTTCTCAATAAGTGAAAACAATAAGATTGTTATAATGCATGGTTTCCTTTCAAAAAGTTAACATTTACTATCTAGACAAAAAGTCAGTGTTCGTGAGAGTGCGCTTTCAGAGTTTGGGAATCAGTAGTTTTCAAGGGAAAACCAAAGAAAATCGCCTTGATGCTTGAGTTCTTAGGAAGTTCATCCCAAATCAGCAGGTACTTCCGGGCCTCCGTCAACACCGGACTTGCTCGCGCCTTCTCTCTCCTCCAGGCGGCAGAACGTCACAGGAGCAGCGAGGTCTGCGTCTGAGAGTGCTGGAGTCACAGTTCTATGACCGTTTTTGGCACTTTATCACTAGAAAGTTTATTCTCTCCTTTTTTATATATTTCAACTCCTCCATCTCTTTTGCTTTGAAAGTGTATTTTTGGGACTGTATACCACACTCTGGTCTCTGACCCACACCCCGGCATCACCAACTCCTCTTCCAGGGGGGAAACAATCCTGTCCCCTGCCTGCCTTCTGATTCTATTTGCCATGGAAGCAAGAAGAATAAGCCTAAGTGAGGCCCGGAGGTCAGCAACCCCTGCCTTTGTGCCGGGACAGGCAAACTACCTAAGCCAATTACTAACCGGTTTTTAAAAAAACCTCCAATCAGAGAGAATCCTCCACTGCTGTTTGTGAACTGTGGCTCCACGCAACCACACACTTCAAACGTCTTTCCCTATCTATGTGTGTACCCTTATCTCGCTGTTCTATTTTTTCTTCATTTGCGTTAACCCTTTCTCACCTTTTTCTGAACCTTCAGGACTTCTCTGAAGTGGTGGGAGGCAAAGGTTCCTCTGCAATCGGCCAAGGTAGCAAGGTGAGTAGTAGTCCCCGGGGACCCTGGGGCTTTAATCCCCAGCTAAGAGGGACAGACAGCGGGTGGGGTGATAACATTCCTCGTTTTAGAAGATATTTATTCTGCTGCTAAGCAAACACTCTCAGTTCTTTTTAACTGCCTGAGACGGACACCTCTGAGTCTGTTTCCAAACAGAACACTAGAGGGCTCCCAGGGGTTAAAAATAAGGAGGACATTATTTGAATGAAAACTGCTTCTGTACGGCATTTGCTTTTTCAGAATTTAAAATTAAAATTTATTTTCTAAACTATATTAATTTTTTTTACCTGTCTTAAAATTGGGTTATAAGCAGCCAGTTTACAAGCAACTTTTTTTTTTGCTTTACAATCAGTAGTTTTCAAGGGAGCTTTCAAAGCCGAGCTGAAATATTTGCAATGTGGAACACTCTTGACCATGAAATATGTTCTACTTACATGCCTCAGCCTTTAAAAGTTCTTTGCATTAGAGGCAGGGATTACATTGTTCCTGGAGCCAAGCACGGGGCCAGCTGTGTGAGTAAGGTTGCTTATAGTTTCTCCTTTTTAATCATGTGGAAAAATAGAGCTGGAGATCCTTTTATTTTCTTTCAGCTGACTTTGGTGGGAAAAAGAAAACTCAAAAGCAAGTCCGATTTGTATGTTGTGTTTCTCTGTTTGTGTGTGTGACAATAACTGTAACTGCTTTCAAGATATATGGGCATTTATGACTTTCTATTATGATAACTATTAACATAAGATAATGGAACATTTATGAATAAAAATTGTACTGTTAGAATAAGAGAATATATTTTTTAATTTGAATGTTTGTTTTTAAGTTAACTAATGAGTTAGTGCAACATTTAAAAGATAAATATGGAATAGGTATAGATTTTTAAAACCTATTATTTATTTTTAATTATTTCTGAATTTCAAAAACAAAAAGCCTGGATTTGTCTAACTTTAATGTTTTTCCTTCAGAGTAAAATTAAATAACTCTAGCTACAAGTTACAAAATATTCTTGGATTTGTGTGGCTTGTTCTCACTAGTTTGAACTGAATATCAAACCTATACATCTATCTTGTTTTGTTTTTTAAGCTTCATTAAAAAATATTTAGTGGTGATATTAGTGAAAGGAAACAGTTACTTTTTCTTCACTCTTGTGGAGGAACTAGTATTAGATTGTGACTCAGTTAACTCCGTTCCCATTCATTCCCAGAAACAAGCCACGCTTCTCCTTAGGGAGACCGATGGGACTTTAAAAGTTTTGTTGTGGCGAGTGTCACGAACATTCCCAACTCCATCACCAATCCCTTACTTCCATCTCTACTCACTGGAGACCACACAGACGCCCAAGCAGAGGCAACAGCTGAATTCAGGAAACCATGCATCATGTCATCAGGAGACAACAGACTTTAAACTCTGTTCAACATGTGGATGCGGCCGAGAAATGACCTGTCCAGACAAGCCAGGGCAGCTCATAAACTGGTTCATCTGCTCCCTGTGCGTCCCGAGGGTGCGTAAACTCTGGAGCAGCCGGCGTCCAAGGACTCGGAGGAACCTCCTGCTGGGCACTGCCTGTGCCATCTACCTGGGCTTCCTGGTGAGCCAGGTGGGGCGCGCATCGCTCCAGCACAAACCCACAGCTGAACGGGGGCCTCGTCAGAGCCGAGACACCGCGGAGGCACCCTTCCCTGAGATACCCTTGGATGGTACCCTGGCCCCTCCCGAGTCCCAGGACAATGGAACCACCCTATTGCCCAATGTGGTGTACATTACCCTACGCTCCAAGAGAAGCAAGCCCGCCAATATCCGTGGCACAGTGAGACCAAAGCGCAGGAAGAAGTATGCATTGGCCTCTCTGGTCCCGGGACAGGAGGCTTTGGTTGGACCATCCCTTCAGCCGCAGGAAGCCGCAAGGGCAGCTGATGTTGAAGTGCCTGGGTACATCCAAAGAGGAAATCTGGCCAAGGTTGGGGAAAGACCCTGGAGTTTGATACGTGGTCCGGGAGTGCGAGTTGGGGGCTCAGATACCCAGCTGCCCAAAGCCAGGGAGAGTAACATCAGGATCTACAGCGAGAGCTCCCCCTCGTGGCTGAGCAAAGAAGACATCCGCACAATGCGCCTGTTGGCCGATGGTGTAGTGGCGGGCTTCCAGCCAGTGTCCTCCAAGAGCCAAGCGCACTTGATGGTGCTGGAGGGGAGCACCTCTGGCTCTATGCCTGGCTGTGGCCCTAACCCCTGCGGGCTGGTCAAGCAGCCTTTGGACATGAGCGAGGTGTTTGCCTTCCACCTGGACAGGATCCTGGGGCTCAACAGGACCCTGCCTTCTGTGAGCAGGAAATCAGAGTTCATCCAAGGTAACAGCTTCACATGCTTCATTATTTGCAGCTGCTGGGGATTGGGGTTGATTTTCTCTTCTCTTCCCTCACTCTCTTTTTCTAAATGATTTTTCTCCACCCACATTTCACATTTGGACATAAGCAGCAGCAGCAGTGTGTCTTTCCATATGCCTGGCATTCTTTATTTTCCCCATTTGGGAGTATATGAGAGTTCCAGGGAAATGCTGTACTCAACAGGCAAGAGTAAGCCTACACTGTATAAACTTTGCTCCCCATGTCCTTTACTGCACGTCCCAGTGGCTTATTAAATCTAATTAAAGCCAGTGGCAATTTGCAGGATGAGGAGAGGAAACCAGGGTGGAGGCAAAGATCTTGATGACAGTCAGGTATATTATTAGATAGGTTACTATAGAAGTAAGTGAAATTTTGTTAGTTTGTTTTTTAAAAGTAAGGGGGAAGTGGGTTATCTTTCTTTAGCAGGTGGGAGTCTTTTTAAGAAGCCCAGAGCCGGACCATGTTAGATTTAATCCCTTGATTTTTCATGATAAATTTAACCCCTTTATTTAACAAAGAAAATGGGACAAAAATAGGTGATTTGCTCAGTAGACATGCTAACTAGCCATGACTAGTTCATGACTATGGTTGATCGAGCCTGATTTCCAAGAATCTTTCAGGTGACAAACATTTTGGCAAATTCTGAATGTATAGCCAGTCATTTCCATGGCAGGCAGCGGGGCTGGCCTGTGGCCTGTGCTCTTGCTGTTTAAAGGATATTCTCTGACTCTCGAGGCTCTTCCAAGGTCTGAAGACAAAGTAGGGTGGGTCAGCGGCTTGTGTTGGAAAGCAGAGAATCCCCAAAGTTGCCACTGTGAATCCAGGCTGGCCCAAGTGGCCAAAAAGGATTCCAGAGAGATGATTATAAACTCAGAGGATATTCCCTTATTCCTCATCACCGTGACATTTAGTATTTTAGCGAGATTCCCAGGGAGTCCGGACTGGAATGGATTAAAACCCTTGGGAGAGGCTGAGAACTGGACTGGATTTCCAGTGGAGTCGGGGTGGTAATTCCGTTATAGAACTGGTACTTCTTGAAGTGATTTACTCAGAAAGATTTGGCATTCCTTACGCATCCTGGTTCATGTCTAAGTACTTCAGATTCATAGGTATGTTTCCATGTCTCAGGTTCACAAAGTAGTCCATCACGATTATGCCAATGTGAGATAGCTTCTCAAACTTTTCATCAAATGTTAGTAAAAGCTAATTTTTATTGGGTGTTCACTGTTTGCTAAGCACTGTCCTAACTGACTCACATGGTTCATACATTCACTGACTTTGTCGTTCTCACAACAGTGCTATGAGATGGGCACTATTATTATTTCCATTTAGTCGATGAGAAACTAGAGGCAAAGTAATTGTCTCCCACAGCTAATGTCAACGGCTAAGCTAAGTTTTGAGTGTAGGCTCAGCAAACTTTAGAACATAAACTCTAACCGCCGTGCTTAGGTGACTGTATGCTTTCTCGTTCAGTGTGGAACACCCTGGGGTCAGAGAAGATTTGGGTGGGCACTGAGACAACAGGCATACACTGAGGCTGTCCTGGGGAAAACAGGACATGGGGTCATTCCTGGTATGTCATACTGCCCTTCCCTTCATTTTTATGTTGACATAGGATCCTGAGAAGGTCAACCAGGGAATATATCTTGAATCACAGTACTCAGATCCATCCTCTTAGCTTCTCTGGGGTGCTCCTGGTGGAAATTGGGTGAATAAAGTAGTGGGTTGGAGCTCCGGAGCTAGACTGCCTGTATTAGAATTTATCAGCTATGTCACAGTATCTCTGTGGGCCTCAATTTCTTTAGCTGTAAATGAAAATAATACCTACCTCATGAGGTTATTGTTAGTGAATACCTAGAAATACGTGGAACCAGTGCTTGTTACACAGTAAACCTTCAAATAAATATTGGCTGTTTCTGTGACTACACTTGGTACACGAGGTACCAAGTTCATTGAGTTACTCACATAGCCTCCAAGCCGCACATATCATTTCCTTTTTTAAAAAATATGTTGTTGTAGATTTTTTTCAGAAAGAGAGGAAGGGAGAGAGAGAAAGAAACATTAATGTGTGAGAGAAACAATGATTGGCTGCCTCCTGCATGCCTCCTACTGGGGCAAGCCTGAAACCTGGGCATGTGCCTTGACCAGAATCAAACCGGGTCCTCTCAGTCCATGGGACAATGCTCAATCCACTGAGCCACACCAGCAGGGTCACATATAATTTCTTTATGTGATGTACTAGGACTAAAACCCAGGTCTCCTGATAGCTTAGTTAAATTTTTTGATACCAGGATTCCACTTATATATTTAATTCTCTGCCCTGAATATCCAACATCTTTAGGAGTAAAGAAGGCAGTTGCATTCAGTTTGAAGAAGGAGCAGTTTATAATCCCAATATAGTCTGGTCCTCTCTCCTTTCAGAAGTAAGTGATGATGGAAAAAAAACCAACAAGGTTAAATTTATATGACTCTCAGAGTGATGAATTAAATATTTCTTCGATACCTTCTCTGCTTTAGTTATTTGGAGTTATAAAATCAGGCCAATTTCCTCAAGAGTCTATGAAATGATTTAAATATAGTTATGCGTACTCTGCACAGTATACTTCTACTTATGTAGACTATTATGCTGATGCAAGGTATAGAAACAGATCGGTTCTGGTCATGGTAGGAGACACATAGACAGTTTTAGATTCTTGTTATCTTTCTCCATCCACCTATTTATACTCTTTTTCTGACTTGTGCCTTTTTTTCTCCTAATTTCCCCAGAAGTGTATATTTTCCTTTCATGGTCTTCCTGTTCTTCTCTTGGTCCAAGCTTTGCTCTATTCTCACCTCCATGTTCACTCAGGGAGGTGATAGCTCTTACCTAGTTACCCAGCACTTATTTCTGGCTCATTCTATATCATCACTTTGTATTATAATTCTTGTTTAATAATCAGTTTCTTTCCACTAGTCTCTAGGTTTGTGAAGGCAGAAATAATTTCTGTCTTGTGTATCATTGCATTTATAGATCCTAGTGGAGAGTCTGGCACATCGTAGGCGCTCAGTAAATATTTATGAATAATGCAGAAATGCATTCTTGGCCTGTTTCATTGACTCTGAATAGTAAATCTATATTTGCCTCAGCTTACCATACTCAGGACAAGTGCTTCCGATTTTAGTCCTAAATCTAGGCTGGGATTATTAAGAGTTTATTGTAGAGGTAATGAAAATGTCTTTGGCAGCCTCTGTGTAATGCAAACAATGAGGTTTATAGAGCTTTTTCTTATAAGGCTCATCAGTATGGTTTGCTGGCCTCACACTGTCATGTAATTCGATAATGATTTTTCTGTAGGAAGAACAATGAGATTTAGTTTAGGTATATATTTCTCTGATGATCTGGGTTGGTTAGGAGTAAACCTTTTAATATCTGGGAGAGTGGGTAGTCAGGAAATCCTGTAAGTTATCTTCTCTAAATGTCACTTCTGTTCTCTGACATTTGACTAATGTTTGTGGAAATAAACTCATGCCTAGTACCAAGAACATATCTAGTCTATATTAGCTGAATATAGATATTTGCCTTATCTCAGTTAACCTTTCCAAGAAATCTATGCAGTAGACATTTTTTCCTCAACTTTGAAATGGAGGAAAAGTAAGAAGATAGCTCAAAGTCATACAATGAGTTAGTTGTCTAGATAAAATTCAAACCCTGGCTTGTAACTTCCAAGTCTTTATTCTTTTCATCAATCTTCTTCCCTCCGATCTTTTAAGGGGCCTTAAGATATGTCTTCTTTTTCCATTACCACAACCTATTAGTATCTCTAGGTATTTAATATAATAGAAACAGATGAATTACTCACTGGTACAGAGATTCAGGCTATGGGAACCTCTTTTTTTTTTCTCAAGAAGACAACAACTTTGACCATAGCAAGAGTAATATCGATGTTACTCTATACCAGGCACTATTATAAGTACTATGCATTCCTTATATCATTAAAATTCTATGAGGTGGGTACACTGTGAGAGACCTTTTGTGGATGTGGAAGTAGAGGCCCAGAGTAATTAAGTTCCTTGCTCAAAGTCATATAAATTTCCTGGATGTAAAAGAGTTCATAACATGCAAAGGTAGATATGAGAAAATCAAATACTATGATCTGAATGATCTCCCTGCTCCCAGCCTCTCAGATGAGCTTTCTGTCAAATTCAGTCCAAAGACAAAAAGTCTCAATGATAAAGTGCATCTTCAGGTGTGTATGTGTGTGTGTGTGTGTGTGTGTTTTAAATTAGTAAAATTGACATGGGCCGTCTAGTCAGCACAGAGCCATGAGCCCAAGTTAGTCTGGGACAGGTTCTTGATTGTATAACTTAATGAATTGTAGGTGATTCTCCCTGAATATATGTGAAATTAGTGGACTCAGTGGTTCTGTATTGTATACCAGACCATTTTATGACAGGTGTTAGTTACCCCAAAGCTAACCCAGGAAATGAACAAGGTGCACTTGGGAGAGGCAAGGTTGTAATTCTACCGGAGTGCCTGCAGTGTACCATACTTCAAAATCCAGCAATATTCATCAGAGCATAGTCTCATCCTGTGCATATCTTTGCAGGAAATGCAAAAGTGATCTGACATGTAGAAAAATCTGTATTTACAATAATAAAGTCTTCAACTGTGAATTTATAAAGACTCCAGTGCCTATAGTACATTTGGTATTTTTTTATCTATTAAATCTCTTAACACTCCTACACAGCAGATAGTATTGATACTTTAAATATGGAATCCTGAGGCTCAGGGAGGATGTGAAATTTGCCCAAGGACACATAGCTAGTGAGTAGTGGGACTGGAATTTGTGTCCAGTTCTGTGTGATACTAAGTCCTCCTCATGTTGCTTTACTTCATCCACACTGACTTTCAAATATAACTTGATATAATTATGGCATAGTGACAAAAATGTGAAAATTTCAGCACAGTGACTTCTGATTTATCACCATGCCAACATTTCTATTTTATTTCCTTTTTCACTCTAACAATTTAACATTGATAATATTGTTAGTCAAGGGAAGCATTGGCATACTACTCTGGACATTTCTATGAGGTTTTGTTTTTGTTTATTGTTTTTAAGGCAAGCCAGTGATTACCAGATTTTCTTGTTTTAACAGAAATAATCACGTACATGCAAATGTAACTGAACATATCAGCATGTTTTCTGCCAAGCTATTTTTGCAAAAGTCATAAATCATTACAAAGGTCATCAGATACTGTGTGGTGCTGATACATTTAGATAATTAATTCAACAAAAGATTTAAGAATGTTTTTCTAAGACAAGCCAAAGTGGATATGTCTATGTAGAAGTCAATAGCGTAAGAACACCCAGCACCTCTCTGTGATCTTCGATTTAGTAGCTTTGCCAAAGCTGTCCCTAGCAGTTTGCAACGTAATGTGATTGAATCCCAAGGGGCACCATTTTGGTAACATGTAAGCATTGTACTGCTTTTTATGCCCAGCATGGAAGATGCATTATGTATGCTTCATTTTTAGGATGCTGCTTCATTGCCACAGAGCTGTCATACTAAATTAAAGCAGCCTGGTTCCAGGAATTCTGTGTGCTGAGGCTGCTGAGATGACAAACTGCAGGCATCCCACTAACTTCCATTTAAATCCATTCTAGATCCCAAGTCGCTCACTGTTTTCTGAGTTGTATTACCGACCCCCACCCCACCCCCCCATTATAAAGCAAGAGCAGCACATTATATATTTTCCACTGTGTTCGAGTCCATGCAAGCAGCACTGTGAGTTGCTGGGGATGGTGCGGTTTCCAGAGCAGAGGGATGGCAGCCACATATTTCATGTTGTTTCAGGCTCTCAAGTAAGGACAGAGGCGTTTTGCAGGGAGATGTGTATAACCGAGATGGAGATACCTTCGCAACTTGGAGAAACACTGACTTCAAAATCTTGGAAATTTTGGACATCTATGTGCAATCTTTCTTACACTATGTATTTGGGAGTGCAGGAATCATCTTTTATTTTAAGAAAGCTGGATTGAAAGCACATTGTGTTTTTAAAATCAGAATAGCCTTATGTATATTTCTGTAGCAATCAAACTAAGCTGGTCAGCTTAATACTTTCATTCAATAGCAAACAAAAGTTTTCTGAGCATCTGCTCCAAGCAGCTCCGCTCCAGTGTCTACTTGTTAGCTCACTACATGCCTTCATTGACAAAGTAGAGCAACCGGGTAACTCTCTCCACTGTGTCTCTGCAACTTGTCTCCTGATCTCACACGTGCCTGGGATAGAAAACCTCACAACATAAAAGATGCATGGGCCTCGGCTACATGCAAGCTATTTCCTACTATAGTATCCCTTTTATTTTTCTTCTTTTAAGAAATATTTACTGAGCTCCTGCTATGTGCCAGTCATTCTTTTAGTGGGGGAGGGGGAAGGTCAGGAATCCCTGTCCCTGTGGAGTTGACACTAGTGGGCCATGTGAGAGTTCAGTGACCCGGAAGGAATGTTCTTATTGCCACTGATTTCAAGATTCACTCAACACCAGACTGATCTCAAGGTCATGACCTTTCCATTAGAATGGAATCGGTGGCTGTCTCTCTCCCTAAATACAACACAGGTGTGGAAGGACTAGACAGATGCCCCTGTTACCCCCCCACCCCGCCGCCAAAACACACACCTCAGTTAATGAACAGATATTGGCATTTCGAACGAATTCAGTTGTGATTGCTAGCATTTACTTTCTGTGTGTAAGGCATGGCTGTAAGCATGAGGAAGAAGCTATATAGTCTTTAATTCGAATAGCTTTGTAGTTAAAAGCCTAGACAGGTGCATTAGTTTGCTAGGACTGCCATCACAGATGCCACACACTGCATGGCTTATACAACAGAAATTTATGTTCTCACAGCTCTGGAGGCCAGAAGTCCAAGATCAATGTGTTGGTATGCTTGATTCCTTCTGAGGCCTCTCTCCTTGGCTTGCAGACGGCCACCTGGTCACTGTGCCCTCACATGGCCTGTCCTTTGTGTCTGGATGTTCTCATTTCCTCTTCTTACAAGGGTAACAGTCAGATTGGAGTAGGGCCCACCATAATGGCTTCATTTTCTCTTATTTATTTATTTATTTATTTATTTATTTATTTATTTACTTATTTATTTATTTTGCATTTATCTCCAGATAAAGTGGGAGGGAGAGAGGGAGAAAGAGAGAGAGAAACATTGATGTGAGAGAGATACATTGATGCCACCCACACAACCCCAACTGGGCCCGGAGACAAACTGCAACTGAGGTACATGCCCTTAGTGGGAACTGAACCCAGGCTCTAACTGAGCCAAACAGGCTAGGGTCCTCTTAATTACTTCTTTAAAGGACCTTTCTTCAAATGCAATCAAATTCTGAGGTCCGGTGGGTTAGAGCTTCAACATGTGAATTTTGAGGGGACACAGTGCAGCTCATAACAACTGCCAATCTAGACTCCTCGAGTTTGAATCCTGGTCCTACCACTTGATGTGACCTGGAACAATTAACTTAATCTCTTTGTACCTGATTTCTTCATTAGTATAATAGGGATGATGATAATAAAAATGATGATAACAGTGCTTATCTCATAGAGGTGTTGTGATAATTAAGTGAACCGATAGGTATAAAATATCTGTAATAGTAACTAAAACATAGTAACACTCAGGAAATGTTACCTTTTATTTTCATCCAGTTTCTAAGCTGATTCAGCTCTTTGTGATGTGTTTCCTTAGATTTTCACAGTTTGTTTATTTAGAGTGATGTCTACTTGAACTAAATAAACACCTAAACGCACCTAAAATTGCCATTTAAAGGAAGTGCTTGAAGTTGATAGTGGATAAAGCCAGTCTCTCACCTGCTAGGCACTTTACGTTCATTATTTTGCTCAATTATACAACAGCCCCATGATCAGATATTCTTAGACAGGTTTTCTGTGGGGAAAATGAGGCTCAGAGAGTAATGTGTCCTCTGAAGGCCCACAGGTTGTGTGTAGTGGGGCCGGGATGTAGGTAGGGGTCAGAAGGCCCCCACATGGCCTCGTTCCTCATCTCTGTGTGGAACTGTCACCCGTTAGCCGGTGGTCTGGGCCTTTCCCAGTTCATCATACATCCAGATTGTAACCTGCTTTTCCCACTGCTTTTGGTCCTACTTTTTTTTTTTTATCCTCACCCGAGGACATTTCTGCATTTTATCTTAAGATATAGAGTGGGAGAGAGAGAAAGAGGAAGAGAGAGAGAGAAACATCAATATAAGAGAGACATGTAAGAGACACATCAAGTGGTTGCCACCCACACGACCCCAACCAGGGCCGGGGACAAACTGCAACTGGGGTACGTGCCCTTAGTGGGAACTGAACCCGGGACCCTCTGGTCTGCGGGCCGACGCTCTAACCACTGAGAAAAACTGGCCAGGGCTGGTCCTACTTTTTAATGTAGCCATGATGCCTTCCTGAACTGCTTCCCTTCTCACGACAGTGATTTGGGGTCAGGAGGAGGCCGCAGTGGTGTTTCCACCTGACCTGTTTTCATCGTCCAGCGTCTCACAGACTTACGGTGACATCAAAGGGGATGTTGAGCACAGGCTGGGTAGAATGAGGGCGTGGAGACCTCCGCACATCCCACTCCATTTCTCAAGTCTCTTCCAATGCTTCTCACTTCATTTCGACGGACAACAGGAGCTCTCTGCTTCCTAGGATGTCATACCAACCACACTTATTCAGGGCCCAATGACTGTTCCCTAGAACTGAAGGGCAGTAGATGGAAATTGGGGCAGTCTGAAAAATTCGTTCATTCATTTATCACAACTTTGCACGCTTACTTTGGTTTAGTCATTGTGACAGGAGTGGAAGATCCAGTGATGATTAAAAAACGGCCCCTGCTATCACAGAGCTCTCGGCTCACAGGGCAGGAGCCAGCTAAGCAAACCCACCATGCAAGACGGTATGATAAGGACTTCTGCGGAGATATCTCTAGGGGCCCTGCAGGCACAGAGGGGGAGAATTAAGTCCTGTGTGTGTGTGTGTGTGTGTGTGTGTGTGTGTGTGTGTGTAAAGGAGTAGGTAGGGGGACTGTAAGAACTTCTAAAAGAGGTAAGTCAGAAATGGTTCTTTTTTTTTTTTTATCCTCACCCGAGGACACATTTTTTCATTTTTTTTTTTGTTCAGGTAGAGTGGGAGAGAGAGAGAGAGAAACATCGATGTGAAAGGGACACATCGAGTGGCTGCCACCCGCACGACCGACCAGGGCCGTGGACAAACTGCAACCGAGGTACGCACCCTTAGCGGGAACTGAACCCAGGTCTCTCAGGACCGCAGGCCGACGCTCTAACCGCTGAGCCAAACTGGCCAGGGCAGAAATGGTTCTTAAAAGTCATTGTGGGCGAAGTGAGATGGGGTGGGTGTAGAAAGGGTAAAAATAATAGATGTGTAAAAAAAGTGTGAAGGCAGATTGTGTTTAGGAATCTGCAAATAGTTCTGTAAGAAGGAGATTAGGATTGTGGGTGAGGATGAGGTAAAATAAAACTGTGGAGAGTGGGTGGATTGTATGTCATGTAAGGACATAGACATTATCTTGCTGATAATGGGGAACTATTGAAGGGTTTTTAAGAAGAGTAGTGATGTTATGAGCTTTGCACTGTATTAAGGTCACTCTGGCCAGGAATTTATGGTTCTTTTATCTGCACTAATAAACACTGAATTGCCCTGGACTGGGATACCCCGATGTGACCAAGATTGTTTGCAAAATGTCATTGTTTGTGGAGCCTGGCACAGAGACCACATCACCACCCTCTGAAGTCAAATTTGAGCCCTGTATTTTTAAGGGGAATATTGAGGCAGGAAGTGTCTGGGAGTTTCCATTTACACAGCGGAAGTCCAGGGCAGACCTAGAAAGCAGAAGTTCCTGTCATTAGTCACAGGTTCAGAACAAAGGGCCCTTTTTAACTCAGAACTGATGATTTGGATTCTTTAAGTAGTTCGTGATGGAGGAAGTCACAGGACATTTTCCTTTCCCACTTCCTCAGCGAACTCTTGAGGATATGTGGAGATTATTTTAACTCAGTCCAACCCAGAGAAAATAAGTTATGAAGTGAAAATCACTTAGATAAGTAAATACAGTTTTTTGTTTGTTTGTTTGTTTGTTTGAACAAAGGTATTCTAAATCACCCAGAAATGTATTTCTAAGACCAGTCCCTATATCCAGAACTTGGCTGGCTGTGTAGAATCTCTCCATGTAAAAATCTGGGTAATTCTGCCTTTTTACCACCTGCCCCTTTTTTTAAGTCATAAAAGCTGAACACAGGTTTGGCTCTTGTACTATTGGGCAGTGCTACATATTTCAGTATTGCACTGGATAGTCACACAGCCCTGCCAGACAGATTTCTTTGCACCTTTGGGGACTTGGTGCCTCCGTCAGGATGGCTGAAGGACTTGGCTCCAGTCCTGTGGAGACCAGTGATAGAGTGAAGAATAGACTTGACATCATGACTGCTTTCTCTACCCCATACTCTCAGCTCCTTTTCAGCAAAGGCTCTGCTTATAAACTGTGGCATTCTACCGCATCACTATTCTGGGGCCCAGCATTGCTTCATCTCTTGGCTTTGCACTGAGAGCTCAGTCTTTATTTAAGTCCTTCCCCGTTCCCTTCACAACACTCACCAAACTGTCAAACGGCTCATTTGACCATCATCAGGCATGTGCTCTCATCTGTGTCTACCAAACTCTAAACTCTCAAAGGCTTGGGCTTCCATTTCCAGTATGCATCACTCTGAATTCTTTTTATCCGAAATACAGGAACCAATAGGTCCATTTCAGGACAATTAAGAGACAGTTGTAAATACTTTTGTGTGTAAATAGGTGAATTAACTATATTGAAAACCCCGACTTGAAGTAAAATTTCACCTAATCCTTCAAGTCTCCTGTCTCCAGGTCGTGACAGACTCTTGCCATTCCTATTTCACTTGGGCTTACACTGACTAGCTTGTTCACATTAACAACACCGTGCAGGGAGATCTGACCTTCTTTTTCACTTCAGTCTGATGCTTTTCATTGCCAAAACCCTACTGCCTAAAAATAGAGCAGATAGTACTTCAGGGATCGCTAACAATGAGAACCCTGCTATACTACCATTGGAGCTGTGTCAACCTCTGGAGTGGCCTGTGTCACTGAGAGACCTGCAGCATGAAGGTTTTCCTGCAATGCCCTGGACGGTTGCGATGGAACCCAAAAGAATGTGCTTCCTGTAACAAAGATGAGCCTCACATTGGACTCACCCTTGTTTCCTTTAGTGGCTTTTGTAGAGTTGTTTTCAATGAAGGGCTCTGAGCTGGACTGTGCACAAGGAGTCTGGGAACTTGGCCCATGTGATAGAAAAGACTTTTGATTTCAGTGCTCAGGCCATTTTGTACTTACTTTTGCTCAGTGACAAATACAGATTGACATTCACAAGTCCTCCCAACATGCTTAGCATCCACCTACAGTTCAACAAAGCCAGTCGGCCAGTGTTCGAAGTGAAGGGTGTTTCACAGGAGGCAAAGGAGACCATGCACAGTGTCCATGCTCAGTGAATTTTCACATCTATCTCCTCAGAAGAATATCTTCTTTGTGCTGTTGAGTAAAGAACAACTTGGGAGAGCACAGACATTCAGGGAAAATATTCAGATTGCGGGGGGAGGGGGGATGCTTTACTGACAAGTCTTATTTTTAAAGACAGCTGTATCACCTTTAATTCACTTGAACATCCGCATGTTTTTTAAAACCTGCTTTCTCACCCCGCTGACAGTTAGAATTTTATCTCTTCACTGTTAATATTTCTCTAGAGAGTACATTACTGCATCATTTTGACAAACTTGAATACGAAGAGATGAATGCCCCTCATCTCTGAAAAATTTCAGGGTAAGCTGCTTTAACCAGTTTCCTATTTTCAGAGGCTATTTTTCTGTCATCCCTTCACATCTATCCAAGTTCAGTTAATTCTTTTCACAGCTGTATTTTATAAAAAGTGGAATTCTCACAAGAGTACTCATAGCTCTGGGTTGGGAGCCATACTGACTACTGTTACGCTCTCGGGGGCCATACGTGCTGATGGAGACAAGGAGACCCGTGTGTCCGAAGGCTCCATGGCCGCCCACTGCTCAGCGTGAAGGCTGCTGCTCACCCTGCCTCTGTCTTGCTTTCTGGAAACGCCCTGGTCCTGAGGTGCTCTGATTTCCAGCAGGGCAGGACGGAATGTCTTCATGTGATAGCATTCAAAATATTTTGCTGAGGGAACATGGGTGAGTGTAGAGGAAAACAGAATATTAATTGAAAATCAGTTATTCCTATCAGTTGAAAGCTCCCTTAGGCAGTTAGAGAACAACTTTTTAAACAATAGTACAAAAAATGCACCATTCAATGCCCAGCTGGTATAGCTTAGTGGTTGAGTGTCGACCCACGCACCAAGAAGTCACTGGTTCGATTCCCGGTCAGGGCACATGCCCAGGTTGTGGGCCTGATCCCAGTGGGGGGCATGCAGGAGGTCGCCAGTCGATGTTCTCTCTCTTCTATGTTTCAGTCTCTTCTCTCCCTCTCCCTTCCTCTCTCCCTCTAAAAAAGTCAATAAAGAAATAAATTTAAGCCCTGGCCAGTTTGGCTCAGCGGCTGAGCGTTGGCCTGCGGACCAGAGAGTCCTGGGTTCGATTTCCGCTAGGGGCACGTACCACAAAAAAAAGAAAAGAAAGAAATTTAAAAAAAAAAGAAAGAAAATGTACCATTCAAGAAATGTGATGATCTAAAGTAGAGAAATGGTAAACAAAATACATTGTACCTGTAGATTAGATCGGGGGTTGATACACGACAGTCTGCAGGACAAAGAGGGTCCACTGCCGGTTTTCGCGTGGCCTGTAAGCTACAAATGGTTTCTACAATGTTAAATGGTTAGATAAAAAAATAATAATATTACTATGAGACTTAAAGTTTTACTGGAGCAGAGTCAAGACCATTTGTTGATATAGTATCTTTGACTGCTTTTGGCTATAACAGTTTCCTACTGCAGTGGGGACCCTCAAAGACCCAAATATTTACTATCTGCCCTTAACCAAATTTGCTGACCACTGGGCTTGATTACTGTATCACTGCAAAGATGACTCTATTTAAAAATGTTTTATTATAAGAGAAATGTTTATGATATGATAATTATGGAAATAATCATAACAAAGTATATAAAAGATAATCCCAGATAGTTTATTTTCTTTATTGATTTTTTTTTAGAGAGAAAGGAAGGGAGAGGGAGAGAGAGAGAGAAACATTAATGAGAGAGAACATCGACTGGCTGGCCCCTGCATACCCCCCACTGGGGGTATGGCCCACAACCTGGGCATGTGCCCTGACCAGGAACTGAACCAGTGACCTCTTGATACATGGGTTGATGCTCAACCACTAAGCCACACAGGCTGGGCCCAAATAGTTTATTTTCTATATCATGTTTTGCCTCTTTCTCCTGTTGGAAATGTAAGCTTTAAGAAAGAAAAAAAATACATTAATTAATTCAAGTCTAGAATAGTGCTTGGAACATAGTAGATGCTCAATAAACAAACAGAGGCCAGTTGAAGACTGCTGAATTATGTAAATATACAGTGTATATGTGTAATAATAATCATAGCAAAACCTTTCTGAGATATTCAAATACCAAGTTGAGAATTTTAAGTATGGGAACCCTTTTATCCTAACAAATTCCTTTTGGAAGGTACATTATCACCCTCCTTTTACAGAGGAAAAGAGCAAGGAGAGGTTGTGTAACTTGTCTAGTGTCACCAAGCTAAGAGTATGACCAGAATTAAAAAGTCTGTTGGATTCCAGAGTCTGAGCTCTAACTGTAAGCTATACTCCTTAAATTTCTAAAAACAGAAATGTAATGTTCTTACGTCTTTTAGGTGAGAAAGGAAGGGAGGGGAAAATACCAGAGGTAAATATCCAAATAACAGAACTGGGGAGAGGAGGTTATAGATGATTTTGCTTTTGTAGCTATACATCTTCATGTTTCTTAAAAATAGTTAGATTTTCTTTTAATTATGTTTAAAATAAGAAAGATATTTCTAAAGGCAAGGAAGGACTGCTCAGAAGGTTGTTCACCATTTCAATTGTTTATGTAGATCGTTCCCTTGTTTCTCCGAGGGTCTTAAGTGGATTGCTGAGGAAACTGTGCTGGCCTGTCTCCTGTGTTGATGTGTGTTGTTCAGCTTCAGTATTAGGGTTCAGCTCCCTTTGACTACTTCCTAGCATGGAGAACGCAAAGTGCTATCTGTGTGTAACCTTGGTACAAAGACGCTGACTGACAGAGTTCTTGGTGTTTAGCTTTAAAAGTCTGAAGTACCCATGTCTTTGAAAGCTGCCTTGTGTCTTCTGCTTGTGTTTGGTTACACTGGTCTGTGTATCTCCCTCTGGACAATGCAGTGCTTTTGCCTGCGGCATATTATTATTATTATTATTAAATAGTTATTGTTATTATTGTTTTAATTGGCATTATATTTGGAGTACACATGTTTTAAATTATATTTATATTATATCTAAGAAGAAAATTATTTCTTGGTAGCCTCACATCATTTAAGAAAGTAAAAAGAAAGAAAAAAGAGAGTGGAATATTAAAATGAAGTTCTTTATTTATGGTTCATGTTTTTCTCTCTGTTTTTCTCTTAATGGCATGTCAATGACTGTGACGTATTTTCTACAGTCTAAAGGACTTTCCACATGCCCTGGCCTAAATTTCAAGGCTAAGAGGAGAAAGATACTTTTAGGGGGACAAAACTGAAATATAGGTGATTCGAATGATTAAGTGAATGCTGTTAACATTACTGAGGTCACTGTAACCCCAAATTCAAGAGCGGTTAGAGGAGATGATCATTTCTTGTATTTAAGACCAGAAATAAAAACTCTTACAAGAAGCAGGCAAGCAAGGTGGGAAAACGAAAGTCTTTAAGAAAAAGGAAAACAGTTATATTTTGAGAACCTCTTTGGTTATTTAAAAGGGCTTTTAAAAATTCCCGTGATGTGTCTAGACATTCCAGTCATAATTTCAGAGGCTTCTATTGTCCAGGCCTGTTAAGAGCGAGTTAAGTGGGCTTTTTCAGATCTCTGTGACTTAGTTGTTTTTGTTTTTTTCCTCAAGAGTGTCATTCTGATTTTTGAGTTATAAGCATAGCTGCTCAATAGAATTGCTCCGTGACTTTATTTAGCAGAAATGGGGGTTTGGGAATGATATATTGGTTTTAAGCTTGAAGTGTCATTCAGTGGACCTGATTATGGTTTTCCCTGTTGATGATGACTTCAGTCAGGGTTGTCATTTTTATTCCGGTTAACAATAACATTTCTAAACTATAAAGAGTGAGACCAAAAGAAAAAAAATTTGAGTGGCATATTTTGAAAAATTATTTATACACATTCAGTTGAAGAAATGACATTTACTTAAATACACTTTGTGAGGTTATATGTGAGTAAATGATCTATTACAAAAGCACTGATGTTTTTATCAGAAAAGGAAAAAAAAAAAAACCACTCTTGCTTCTTTGTCTTTGGAGATTGTAGTGACTGGTGTAAACCATACAATTTCACTTTTAAATTTACGATTTCTAAAAATTCTCTTTCTTCCTGACATAATAATGTGGCCTCGGAAAATCAGACAGTTGTTATTACAAATAGAGAGTGGCTCCACCCAGACACTGAATAGACAATTATAAATGTCTGGAGTCTTTCCTTTTTTGTGGTGGCTACTTTTAGATGTGGAGAAAAACCACATCAACCAGAGGACGTTGTTCTTGGTGGTTAGTGGCCAATTGCTGCTACATCTGTAAAGTATCTTGTTTAAAAATATTTTTTTATCGTCTAACAATACCTTTCCGTTTTATAAGACTTCTCCCAGGATGCATCATTGAGGTATAAAATATTAAAGCCTCAGAAGACAAAGGAATCATTACATATCATCTAATCAAACTGTCTTGTTTGACAGGTGAGAGCGTGAGCTTTGAAGGCGTGTGAAAATGAAAGTCTTCATTTGCAACAGCATGCTAAAAGCAACTTTGTTTCTCAAATTCCCTAGATGGCCGCCCATGTCCTGTCATTCTCTGGGATCCATCTTTGTCTCCGACCAATAATGAGACCCACTCCTCTGTTCAGCTCACCTGGGGAGCCTACCAGCAGTTGCTCAAACAGAAGTGCTGGCAGAAGGGCCGAGTCCCCAGACCTGAAGGGGGTTGCACTGAAATTCATCACCATGAGTGGTCCAAGGTGGCCCTCTTTGACTTTCTGTTACAGGTATGTTCATCAAATCAAGTCAGTGGTTTTCTAAGACTAACACTGAGTTACAAAGTCTGATGCTAAGGAATTTTCTGCACCTTGAATTTTTACGAAGCCAGAGCTTAAGTTCTGTGATGCTGTATTTGGCAAGTATGGTGCCACGTGTGACACAGTTCATGTCCTTTAGGGAAATATTCAGAAATGTCCCTCAGCTCTTTTACTAATTTCTAAGGAAGCAATTCTGTAGCATTTCAATCTTGCAATGGTTATACTCACCATAGCTACAGTTTGTTGAGATAACCCATTAACAATTCTTCAAAGCAGGTAGTCTTACTCCATTTAGGAAGGGAGTAAATGGAAGTTTGGTGAAGTTTAGTAACTAACGCAAGTTCTTAAAACTGCTGAAATCTGGAGCTGGGATTCCCTGGGATTTGTCTGTGGTAAAAATTTGTCTTCCTTCCATCATTTCTCACTGTGTTTTAGTGGTCATTTGGCCACATAGCTTACAGCCACCAATTTTCCTTGTTTTCTTTCCAGGAACTTTTGCAAATACTTAATTAAATTTAGACATTGGAGAATAATAAATATTAACCATCTACATAATAGAGTGACTCAACATTTTAAAGATTCCATGACTCTGTCTACCCCCTCATTCCGATGACTGCTTTTTCCTTTCTTTATTAAAAAACAAACAAACAAACAAACAAACAAAACAGACTGGTTTTCTGTTGTATGGTTAATTAGTATTTTGGGGAAATTTAGGACTGTCTTAGAACATTTGCAAAACATTCTCCTTGTGTGTGTGTGTGTGTGTGTGTGTGTGTGTGTGTGTGTATGAGAGACATTTCAAGAAGGAACTAAAGAGACAGAAAACTGTAGGAAGAAAACCAGTCTGGGGACTAGAGTCACAGTCTAGGGACTAGAGACTTTCAAGAAGGAGAGGATGATTTATGACGTGTATGCTGCAGAGCCACCAGTGAGAGCTGAGCTGGAAAGCATGAAATTTGCTTTGGCAAGGAGGCAGTCAAGTCACAAACACTGTTGAAGAGTCCAGCTGCGAGGCTCAGGCTGGTTCTAAACACCCTCTCCATTTTACAGGTAGGGGAAGCTGGGGCATAAAGAGGTTATTATCAAGAACTGTGACAGGTCTGAGATCTTATCCTGCTTGCAAGCTAACAAGTTAGCCAGCCACATGCTCATGGATGCTAGCAGAAACAGACTCCTGAATCAGATACAAATGACCTCATTACGCATGGCATACCAAGTGTCAAGAGCTTCATGGTCCTTTGCCCCTCAAGTCCCACTGGGGTGATACAGAGTGGCCCTGGTGAATGCTACACCTGGTGGAGCTGTGTCACTGCTGAGAACTCCAAGCTTAGGAAACCCTCAAACTTGTAAGAGGCTGCTAGCAAACCTGCTTCAAATTTGCCCCAAAAGGAGACAGTGTCTTTGTATCTTGGTCAGAAAACAAATCTGTCTTCCAGCCTAGAGGGAGATACTCTTTGTATTTTTCAAGGCTGTTTTGCTATACCAACTTACTTGATGAGATAATCAAAATAATACCTGCTATAAGACTTACAGAAATGCTGTGGAGAATTGTCTCTCAGCAGTTACCTAACTTGTTAGGTGTTAAATACCCAGTAAGTTCCCAAATAGAGATTTCAGCAAGTTTGACTAACTCTAAATTTCATATTTTTACCCATTATTATATAACAACTGCCAAGTTTTTCTTAGGTTAGTAAAAGAAGTTGGGGTGATAAAAATGTATTAGCAATAAAGTGGCGAATGAATAAAGACTTTTAGGGTTAAGTAGGTAAAGGGAAATATTGAGGCCAGATGTTTGGAGAGTGGTCAGCTAGATGTTGAAGTTTGAAGACAATGACTAGGGGGAGGATGGAGAGGGAACCTATGAACCTGGTAGTGAAGTCTATGAGAAAGCAATGACCTTGAGGTTTGTAGCTGATGAACATAAGAGCTAACCTTAACCCTTTTAGAAGTTGTCTCTAGTGATATTGGTTTAAATTCTGGAATCTTCAACTAAATCTCATCCTACTCTCTGTCTTTATCATTGAGGGAAGCTGCAACTATCATTCAACCAATGAATACATATTTATGCAACTTTTACTGAGTATTATACTATAGAAAACAACCATAGGGGTAGCAGAGTAGTATAAGATTGTATCCCCATTGTCCACCCCAAGTTTGATTTTAAAAAATATTTAGTTTGAAAAGTATCATGTATAAAAGAAAATGATAGATTCATGTGAGAATGGTGGCTGAAATAATGTAAGTTCTTGTTGTTATGAGGTCAAAAGAGGTAGAGCACTTTGCCATAAAGTAACTAGTGAAGGAAGAAGAGATTGAGTAGGATCGTAGGCCGCAAATGATCGAGAGGATAGGACAAAACGTGAGGAGGAACATGGGATTGGCAATATTCCCATGATATTTAAAGCATCCTAAATATACCATCTGTCTGAAGCAGTTGTTTAGGGGAATACTGATACATGCTGCCTGTAAGAGATATGATGGCACATGGAGGAAGAGAGCTGTTTTCACAAGATGTGTGTTCACTTTGTAACTCTCTGTTCATTACCCTGACTGAGCAAGAACAGATTCCAGCTGAGCTACAGTCTCCTTCCGAACACATCAGCAACTTTTATCAGCATTGTGTTCATTGTCGGTGGTCTTGAGGGCAAATATGGACGCATGAATTATAAATTTTCTACACAGATAAATATTTCAAATACTTAAACTAATACTATTAATAATCTAACAATCATATAACACTTGCTATGTTCCTGGCACTGTCCTAAGCACTTGATACTAAGCACGAAGATATTAATTAATTAATTTAATGTGTATGTCAACCCTATGAAGTAGACACTATTGTTATTATTATTTTATATTTGAGGAATAATATAAAGAGAAATGAAATAACTTGGGCAGGGACACATCGCTGGCATGTGGTAGAATTTGGATTCAAACTCAGTAATTCTGGTTTAGGAGACAAACTTCTGAACAATGCTTCTATTTATTTTATGGGGGAATGGTACTATCATCATCTAATTTTCTAAGTAAAAAATTTGGGAGTCACCTAAATGCGTTGTGATACACACCTGCACCTCCATACGGTGATATCCTTGGTATTGCCCAAATCTACCTTTTAGGCATAGCTTGTGTTCCTGTCTTAGTTCAGGCTTTGTCATTTATTACCTGGATGACTCCCTCCAATTCACTCACACTCTGTAAGCCAGGGTCACCTTTGGCTTGAGATACTGGGCATCAGGCTGCTGCTACCTCTGCAGGAACTAATTCTATTGGTAGGTCAGTTCTTTTTCATAGTCTACCCTCTTGCTCCTTCTGCCCGAGGAAGGGTTGAGGGGGTGGAAACTTTCTTGGTCTTGATAATCTATGAAGATGAGATCTCTGCAAGATTTTACTGAACCTGTTCAGGTTATGATACCAAGATTGGAGTTCCTAATTGTGACTCTGGTTAAAAAACACTGAATCTAGCCCTGGTTGTTGTGGCTCAGAGGATAGAGCATTGACCCACACCCTGAAGGGTCACAGGTTAGATTCCTTATCAAGGGCACGAAACCTGGGTTGCAGGTTCTATCCCTGGCCCCTGTTGGGGCCTTTGTGGGAGGCAACTAATCAATGCGTCTCCCATATTGATGCATTTTCTCTCTCTCTTTGTCTCTCTCTCTCTCTCTCTCTCTTTTTCTCTCTCTCCCTCCCTCCCTCCCTCCCTCCCTCCTTCCCTTCCGCTCTCTCTAAAAAATCAATGGAAAAAATATCTTTGGGTGAGGATTAACAAACAAACAAACAAACGAAAAAATGCACTGAATCTAAATGTCAGAAATTAATTCTATTGTTAAGAGTTAATTTGTTTACTATTTACAAAAGTATATCAAATTATATGTATGAGGATGGCATCTGTGAGAGTGGAAGTACATTTATTCATTCATCTAACATTTATTTGCTTCCCACTGTGCAACGGGCAAAAGGCTAATTTCCCCTAGATGCTGCAACATTTTACAATTTTGCCAGTAAGGTATAAGAGTGCCTATTCCCCTTTACTGCCAACTTTGGGAAGTGGAAAACTAAGTAATGCTTTGGCTGATTTTATGGAGGGTAGTGGGTCTTGTTTATATTGCTAGTTCTTTCATTATGAGTGAGATATACATATTTTCAAATATTGATCATTTGTATTTTTTTGTGTGAATTGTGTGTTCAAATCATTGCCTTTTTATATTGCATTCCATAACATTTTCTTGATTTATAAAAACATTTTGTATATCATGAAAATTTGCCTTTATCAATCCCATATGTCTCAAATAATTTGTCTTACATTTGGCTTTACTCATAGTATATTTTACTCCAGAGAAATTTTACATTTTTAATAAATCATATCTTAATTTATCTTTTTAATTTTTATATTTAACATTATACTCTGTTTATAGAGATGTTTACTGAGCAAATATGTGAATAAATAAGCTTAGTCCCTTTTTTATGAGTACCATAATAAGTAGTTATCTTTTTTAAAAATATATTTTTGTTTTTTTAAAGAGAGAGGAAGGGAGCGAGAGAGAGGAACATCAGTGTGAGAGAGAACATCGATTGGGTACCCCCTGCACGCCCCACCCCCTGTGGGGATCGAGCCTGCCACCCGGAGACGTGCCCTGACCAGGAATCAAACCGGGGCCTCTCAGTCCACAGACACACTCATTCCACTGAGCCATACTGATTGGGCTATTTATCTTTTATACAATAATCCTTTTAATTAATTTCACTGAAATTTTTATTTTAAAGTTGATATGTGCCTTATTTAAATGGTGTTTGGGAATGTACCGGAGTGTAATGAATGGCTTTTGTGAACATTTTTAGAAAAGTTATGCCTGAAATAAACTAAAATGACTTGTTCTATGATGCTACAGCAAGGGAGAGAGAATACAGAACCCAGTTGTTGATTTTCTGTACACAACATTCTTTCTGTTTTACCCAGCTAACAAATCTGCATTCTCAAAGGCTATGCCATTATACTGGGTTATAAAACGTGACAGAGACACAAGTAACCTTTTATTCAGGAAGTGTGGGGGTATGAGCTTCATAGACAAAAATTCACCTCCATTAGGATGACAAAAGGGTAGTATTCCAGGGAGCATTTGAGTTTCTAAGGTTTGGTCGAATTTCTTTTAAAAAATTATATAAATATAATAGGAAAAGATTTAAGATGTGGAAATTTTATCTCAGAGATAGTTTGTGTAATGGTTAGAATCTGAGGTTCTGCTGCCAGCCTGCTAAATTTGAATCCTAGCTGTCAATACTAATTTTTTAACACTGAAAATTTACTTAACCCCTCTTTGCTTCAGTTTCCTCATCTGTAAAATTGGGAATAATAATATTGTTTGTGTAGAGGGCTATTGAGAGGATTCAATACTTTTATACACATAAAGGATTTAGAACATGCTTGTTATATAGTAGGTGCTCAGTGAATATTACATATTAATAGGGAAATTGATCATCCAGAAATAATAGTAGAGGTAAATATAAGAATTAAAGTATTTTAGCATTATTCTATTCATTAAATTGTGTCATTTCCAAATTATTTTAATTTTCTACTCTTATGTACTTTTATACTTATATTATAGATCTCAGCATATTCAGTTTTAATTATTTTTTACTAGCCTGGCCTCTTTAATAAGTGAAAGGCAGTCTCTGTCTCATTCAACTTGGGATACTTTCAATTATCATCACAATGTCTGAAAATGTCAGTTTCTCAGGGCATTTTTTTAAAATAAAAAAAAAAAACTACCTAGTTATATTAAAATATTAAATACAAAATGTCAAATTAAAAACATTAAAGGTGAAAGACATAAAAGTGTACTCACAATAAGAAATAACATTTGTTAAAGGAAGAGAAGTAGAACTTTAGAAAATGAGAAGTCAAATGAATAAAAAATATTTAATATTTTTGCTATTTAACAGAGTTCTTGCTCTACTTATATTTTCTAAGAATAACTATCTATTTGATAAGAAAATAAGGGGTTTTTACAGAGAGGGGGACCAACCCAAATGTATCTTGGGAGATGTTTGCTTCTACCATTAAGATAAATGACACATTTCTTTTCACTTAGATTTAACAGGTATTTTTTTGAGCTCTCCCCTATTCCAGATACTTAGGGTCTCATGTGGGGGATAAAAAGATAGATGAGACCATATCCCTGTCCTCAAGAGTTATGCAATCTAATTGAAAAGACAAATAATCATAGCAGAATGTATTAGATGTCATAATTGAGTGAAGTTTAACACCCTGTTGAAACAAATAAGATGATATTTGTTCTTGTGGAATTGTAGGTAAGAAAATGTTGACTTAGAATGGGACATTTAGTATAGGATTCAGGTGGGAAGACTTTTAGAGACAGGGATTCTAACAATGGGCCAAAAACATGAACATATTCAGAGTGGGAAAAATGATGTTTATGGAAACTTCCTGTTCCATGAGGTAGTTTTTTCTCAGATGATTGTGAGTAATAAATGTATGTTCATAAATTCAACAAGCAAATGTGACTTGGTATGGCTTTCCCCCTACAGTTGTTTCTCTTCAGTTAACTCTTCTCTTACCTGGCTTCTAATGGTTTGATTACTGAATATAATGAATTAGATTAGTAGGTTTTCGTCTTTGACCTTTTCTCTCCCACTTTTTATTGTGTGTCATTTTTTTTCACTCAATTATGATAGTTAAAGTAAAAACTTCAACTAACTGTAGCCTTGGCTGGTTTGGCTCAGAGGTTAGAATGTTGGCCCTTGGACCAAAGGGTCATGAGCTTGATTTCCCGTCAAGGGCAGGTCAAGGGCACCTCAAGGGCACCTACCTTGGTTGTAGGTTCAATCCTATTTAGGAAGCAACCAATCGCTGTGTCTCTCACACATCAATGTTTTTTCTCTCCCTCCCTCCCTTCCACTCTATCTAAAAACAAACAACACACAAAAAAACCTTTAACTAACTGTAATGTAAACAAGAAGAAATATTACTTTTCTTCAATGAAAGAATATTTCTTTCTATAGGGTTCTTTTATGTGCTAAGCAAACAAAGATTCCAACTGTGGCCACCATGATAGATTATGAAGATCTGCTAAGTAGTCCCTCCTACTACTTAGGGATCAAGTGTTTCTCCTCCAACTTTCAGAGATCAGTGAGGAAAAATACTTATAGGCAGGTGCTGTAACAAGAGGGAGCATATCAGTCCAGGGTACTAGATACTGGGATTTCACATAGTTTGGATCAGTTTTATAGTTTTGCAGAATTAGTACATTGCCAATCTAAAGAGTTTCTAACTGTTATTTATTGGTAGTGTCCAAGCAAGCAAATTATATAGTTTTTGTTCATTTGCGAGCAAACAATGAAGGATGATATAGTCAGATATGGTCTTGGCCTCAAATCTGGGATTAGCTTTGACAATATTGGTTGGCGTACAGAATTGGCTGTGATTTAGGGAGTAAAGTCTGCCAAGGTTCAGAGGATTTAGAGAACAATATATTTCTACTTTAGTTTATTGAAAAATCTTCACTTGATTACAGAGACTGACTAAGGTAGAGGCCATGGGAAGTAGGCCATTCTAGGCACTAAAAATGACAAACTCCAATCTTTGCTTAGATGTGCTAAGCACTGAAATGTATTGTGGTTACTACAGAATTTTAATTGTGTAGACTGTTTGCCCTTTGTTATAAATGAAATTCAAAAGTGTGACTTTGACATAATTTTTTTCTATGCATTTGTGAAACTAGGAGAAATTATTTTCAGTATTAATGATGCTACAATAGAGGGCTTATCTTATTTAAAGAGGCCTCAGAAGACTTTTCAATGATGTCGTAACACTGCAGTTTTATTTTTCTGAGTACTGCTTGCATTGCATGAGCAAACTGGCCAGAAAACTTGGTGTTTAGTGACTACCTACACTGTATTTATTGTTTTATATATTTAAATGTGTAGAGACAGGGGAAGTGATGTAAAAGAAGCATACACATTTGCTTCTGAATTTAAAAATAGATATTTTTGCAGAAAAATGGATATGAATGAAATGGCTAAAATATGCCAAGAAAGTGGAGTCAGGGAAGGGGACTCCTGCAATAATGTCAACATTAATAATTTTTTAAAATAAAATAATGTTAGTTGTAAAATGATATGCATGTTATGTCACCAGCAGTCTCAATGATGATGATGATGATAATAATAATAATAATAATAATTTGGGCTATCATAATAGTTCTAAAAAGAGTTATTTATATTATTTATTTAATCTCTTTAGTATAGAATTTTAATTTATGACTTTATTTTAAAATAAATCATCATAGTTAGGGAGAAAGCACAAATGACATCATAATTATGCACATATAGCTAAATAATAATTTCCTTTAAAAAGCAAGTTGGAGTCTAGCAGTAAATTTGTCACCTCATCCACTAGCAATTTGCCCTCTTGACTCACTATTTCTATTCGTGACATTTCTGTTTTGAAAATCAGCCATGTTTGGCCCAGCTGGTGTGGCTCAGTGGTTGAGTGCCGTCGATGCGTGCACCAAGAGGTTGCTGGTTCGATTTCCGGTCAGGGCACATGCCCAGGTTGTAGGCATATCCCAGTGGGGGATATGCAGGAGGTGGCCAATTGATGTTCTCATCCATGTTTCTATCTCTCTTTCTGTCTCCCTTCCTCTCTTTCCAAAATCAATAAAGAAAAAAATAAAATAAATAAAATAAAATTCAGCCATATTTGAAATTTTGAATCTACTTTTGCTTGGTGCCTCATCTTTGGGTAGCACTAAACTTTGACAGTTACTCAAAATCACTCCAATCACATTTTTCTTTTCATTCTTATTAGCACTACTCTAATCAGACTCCTATTAATATGTCAAAATTTTGTAAGAGATTTCTAATTGATCTTGTCTCTAATCTTCCCCAACTTCAATATTGTGCAAATTATTGCTGATTTTATCATTTCTACTTTCTTTTTAATCATATTACTTTTTGCAGAAAAAATATCTTTGTAGACTCCCATTTGATTAAAAAAATAAAATTTAAATACCTTAGTGCTTTAAATAATTTATTATGGAAAAATTTAATCATATACAAAAGTAGATAGAATACTTATAATGACTCCTCGTGTACCTACCATCCAAATATAACAATGAACTCATGACCGGTTCTATTTTATCTCTATTTCTATCTACTTACTTTGCCCACATTAATCTGAAGCAAATCCCACAGCGTATTCCTTCATCTGTGAATATTTCAATATGTTGAATCACTAGAAGATAAAACACACAAGCACATCACCATCATCACACCCCCAAAGAATGAACAATAATTCCAGACAAATATCCAGTCAGTAGTCAAATTTTTATTTTTATTTTTATTTTTTTTTATCCTCATCCGAGGACATTTTTCCATTTTTTGTACAGACAGAGTGGGAGGGAGAGAGAGAGGGAAACATCGATGCGAAAGGGACACATCGAGTGGCCGCCACCCGCATGACCAACCAGGGCCGGGGACAAACTGCAACCGAGGTACATGCCCTTAGCGGGAACCGAACCCGGGTCTCTCCGGACCGCAGGCGGACACTCTAACCACTGAGCCAAACCGGCCAGGGCAGTAGTCAAATTTTTAATTGTCTTATAGATATCTGTCTATCATCTATCTATCTATCTATCTATCTATCTATCTATCTATCTATCTATCTATCTATCTATCTAATCATCTATCTCACAAATTGTTTAATTGAATCAGAATTCAAATAAAGCCTATACTTTGTGATCAATGGGTATGTCTTTTAATCTGTAGACTTCACAATCACCTCTTCTTCTTTCCCCATCATTTTACTTATGAAAGAAATTAGATCACTTGTCTTGTAGGGTTCTAGACTCTGAATTTGGCTGGTTACACTTCTATGGTACCCTCATTATCCTGTCATTTCCATGCCATATACTTTGGTGTCAGGTCTAGATTCTCGATCAGTCTGAGATTTAATTTATCTTCTCAAGACTTCTTTTGAGATAGTGGTATATTCTTCTACCAGAAGAGACATAATATCTGGTTAGTACTTTTTCCCATGATAGTAATAGCCTTTGATGTTTAATGTTGATCCACCAATTCACTAGACATTGAAAAATGGTGATATTCTAATTCTGTCTTTACTTTCTCATTTGCTAGTTGGAATACTTTTCAAAGAGTAATTTCCCTTCCTCTCTTATCCAGCTTTCTAGTGGCACAGTTTATATAACATGTGGTTATCTAGTAGTACATTCTATATACAAAAAAATCAGCATTACTTTGAAGAAACACCATGACCTGACCTTCTAACTTTCTTTTCATTCTCCTCTGCCATAATTCACTCATACTGGATTTGTTTATGGTAGGCTGAGAACCCTGCAGTTAACAAACACATAGGAGATATCTGTGTTTGTTAACTGCAGGGTGTGTGTGTGTGTGTTGTAGTTTGATCTATTCATTGTCAGTTGAACATGCCCTACTCACCACTGGAACACTGCTCTTATTCCTTCCTATCTTTTCTATAGCCTGCCCATCCCTCAAAGTTCAGCTCGAATCCCCTTCCTGCAAAGCCTTCTGGGAGTAACTCAAACAGATTAAGCTTCCTTTCTCTTCTGAATATCTAATATAGTTTTTAAAAATTTGACAAGTTTTTAGTACATTAAATTTATAGAGAAACATCATAGAACAGTGTTTACGTAAGGCAGACTTGGGTTCAAATCCCAGGTTCATCAATCGTCAGCTCTGTCATCTTGGTCAAGTTTATAATCTCTCTAATATTTAATTTCTTTATTATTTAAATAGAAATGATTTTGCTTCCTTTGGAAATTTATTCTGAGAATAACATGAAATAATGCACATGAAGTACTTATCATGGTACCTGGCTGCTGTGGTCTAAATGCTAGCACCCTGATCTCAGACTTCCAGCCTCCAGAACTTTGAGGAATATATGTTTGTTGTTTATAAGCTACCCAGTGTGTGCTATTTTGTTATAGCAGTAAAATGGACTAAGACACCGATGGATGGCAAGTATTCAGTAGATCAGCCCAGTCATCATCCAGAACTACCCTATTTATAAGGACTTGAATTTATTGTATTTATATGTATAGATACCTATGATTTTTTTTTTTTACATCTCCAAATACTATAGGTATTTAGTGGTAGGGATCATGTAGGTCTTTTTTCCATACTATAGAGATGCTCATTATAACTTTTGGTGCTGTAGGGATACACGAGATCATGTAAGAAGTTTCCATGGCCGTGCCGTTTAGGTCAGGTGGAGGTGAGGGGCTGTCATTTTGCATAGATGGATGGAGGAACTGTTTGTTAACTGCAGGGTTCTTGGCCCACAGGATTTGGGAAGCTTGTTGGGATTTTATTCTTGGATTCTGTTTCTCAAGGTCTTCATATCCTTCATTGAGACATTAAAAATAAAATCCCAAAGAAGAAAGACTAACATAACAAATATCATGTTTCCACATTCTAGAATTATCCTGGCATTGTTCCTTTTGCATATTTCCTTTCAATATTTACTATTAAGATATAAATAAACTAAAAATAAGTTAAAGTCCCTTTTGACCCTCTCTTTATGTTCTCTTCCTGCGTTTTCTCCCCAGAGACTATCACACTCATGAGATTAGAATGCATCTTTTCAGCCAATTTAAAAATCATTTTACATGCATAATAAGTGCATGTCTCTGTTTTTAAAAACTTACATATTTGAAATGCAGCTGATCATATACATTTTTATGTAACTTATTACTCCTATTTTTAGCAATTACTCCTATTTTAACAATTAGAAAGGGGCAAGTTGTAGCCAGGCTGTGGTTTTATGATGCCAGTTATAGAGGTGTAGTGGCAGGTGGATATTGCAGGGGTAGGGCATCTGTTCCTGAGAACATAGGTCAAGGCAACAGCCAAGAAATTTCTCTTAGATTAGAACCAGAATCTTTTTTTTTTTTAAATCCTCACAAGAGGACATTTTTTTTTTTTGGCATTTATCTTCAGATAGAGCGGGAGGGAAAGAGGAAGGAAAGAGAAACATCGATGTGACAGAGACACATTGAGTGGCTGCCACCCACACAACCCCAACCAGGGCCGGGGACAAACTGCAACCAAGGTACGTGCTCTTAGCGAAACCGAACCCAGGACTCTCTGGTCCACAGGCCTACGCTCTTAACTGCTGAGCCAAATCAGCCAGGGCCAGAACCAGAATCTTAATGTGACAAATACCACAGAGCATTTTTTTATTGCTTTTGGCCACTTTAGCATCATATGAAAGGCTTTGATTGGCTTCATAGGTTTTATTGAAACAGATTGCTTTATAATCATTTGTTCTATTTTTTCCTGTTAGCATAGCTTAGTGCTTTTTATTTTATTTTATAAACAAAATTAGGAATTATAAGCATACAGGATACTGCTTACGGGATTTAGTTAAATTCAACAGATTTGAATTCAGGGATTTCTCTGTTCTATCTAGACAATTCCCGATCAATCTATGGACTTCAGTCATCATTTGATATTTTGTGACTTGGCTCTTCAAACTGACACAATGTCATTTTCATACCTGGGAACTATTGTCCTCTTGTTTCTCAGAGCAATTCCTTCCCAGATGTCCCCTTAGTTGATCCACCCAACTGATTCCACTTTGGCTGTTTATAAAGCACATCCCATTTACACACACTGGCTCCTTCAGAATCCTCCTTTCCAAAGAGAGTCTGATCCTAAGAAGTCTGTAAAATCTCCCCTGCAGAAATTGACCTGCCAGATTGTACCTTCTCCCTGAGAAGTTAAGCCTTCTGAAAATCTTGGGAAGATTAGGAAACCAACAGTAGACTTATATTGGCCTATATTTCAAAAGGCAAATAGTTTCACTTTTTATGGCCCTTAAATGGAATGTATTTCTGCTGCTAAAAATTCTCTGTGAGAATCTGACAGGATGGAGAAAGTAAACACACAGGCATTGACACTATGAGTCTCTCTTTTGAGCTTTGACATCATTTGTCCAGTGGAGACCTGACTTTTAGAGGCCACATTTTCACACTTCACAGAATTTAGGTTATTTATTTGATTTTTCATGGGGACAACTTTGAAGAGAAAAAAGCTGTCTAGCCATACTGACCCTGGTTTGTCACAAAGGCATAGCTTGTTAGCTACCTGACCTCTACAACAAGACCATATTTCTCTGGATCCTGGCCCAATTCAAAAGTTCCCTGCATTTCAAAGCATAGCCCTCCTGTTAAAATCATATAGATTTCTCAGATGTCTGCTTCCAAATTAAAAGCCTTTAGAATTTTATACAGGGTGGGGCAAAGTAGGTTTATAGTTGTTTTTCTGGAAAATAATTAATAATTAATAAATTATAATACAAGAATAAACTGACATACTTACAACTGTAAACCTACTTTTGTCCTACCTTGAATATTCTTTATACTTATTGTCTAGTATTTATTCCCATTTATTCTGGCATTGATTATGTTAAAGCCTCATTAGCATACAATATGGGCTAGGAAATTAGTAGACAATAGTCTTTGCTCTTGTATCAGTCTGAATCAGAGGGGGAAATTCCTGGTCAAATAACATATTTATAAACCTCATATTACCATGTGATGACCAACTGAACATTTCTAGGTCAATTCTAATTTAATTACTAATCAAAACTGCAGCATATGTTATTTAATTTTATGTCACTATTGCTTATTTCAATCTTTGCCATGGAATTTTTATCCTGTGCTGAAGTCAGTCAGATGTATTGTGCTTTAATCCTACATTTTGTTGTATCCATAGCTGGGCTGGAGAGATCAGGGATTTGAGGAACTAATTAATTAATTGTTAAAGAAAAAAAATTGAGTGACACTTGTTAAAGATGGTAAGGCAGACTTTGTTCAGGACCGTTGCAATAAGATAGGGACCATTGCAATGGAATTGTACAGTGGGCAATCGAGATTGGGCTCAACCCTGAAGACAGCATGTGCAAGAGGGAATTTATAGCCAAGGAGCAGAGTAGGGGGGTCAGTGGATGGAAAATTACTAAGGGGAAACCTCAGGGGTAAGAGGAGGCCTGGGTAAACCGGCCTAACAAGATTCTTGCTGAAGACAGGTCAGGGTCACCAGGAGGATGATGGAAATGAGGAAGCTGATTAGATTTTGAGAGTGATCAGATGCCAAGGACAGGGGGTAGAGAGGGTGGGGGTGGGGGGCAGTTCCTGGTTAAACTGACAGTAGGGTTCTTGCTAAAACTAGCTTTTAGAAGGAAGCGCACTGAAGGGCCTAGGGGAAGGTTCAGGAGCCTGACTAAAATTTGGTCAAACAAAGAACTTTTGTCACCATAATTAGAATTGTGTTTTAGTATAATCATTTAGTTTATCTTTACTTATTTTTGTCAATTTCCTTATATAAAATATTACGGGTCAAAATAAATTTGATGAAAATTCTATAAGAATACTAAAACTTAATATACATCAAGTCAAGCAAGGCAAATTATTTCAATGACAACGTTCCCTTGGATGTAACCCTATTTAATGTTAAATCATCACAAATGGTGTTTCATTTCATTGAAAGAAAGCATTTAAAAATTTACTTATATTAAGGTTATTTTATTACTGCTTTAAATTTATCTGCGTAGTATAAACCACTCTATAAGTCGGAATTTCATAAAATGTAAAAATTATCGTTTTTCTAAGTCTGAGTGCTTTATATGTATCTTTATAGGAAGGTGCGCGTGCCTCTGGCAGAGACTGTTTTCATGCAGCTCTGCTTGTGCAAGTTATAGAATGTGAATTTCTTTTTCTAAAAATAGATTGTCACTTGCCCGGCGACTCAAGAATCTTTCTGTGGCAGAATGATGTTTGACTTCTGATACTTATCAAAGGTGCAGTATATGGATTCTAAACACTGCATCTATGGAAATGGATTTAAATATATTGTAACATTAAAATGTTTTTACTTATACATAAAGAAATACTGTTAGGGTTTTATTTATAATTCAGTGATGTGGAAGAAACTAGAGATTCTGCATTGAACTGGTACACGGTGATAGTTTTTTGAGGGGTGGAATTCTAGGGTATTGGTGCTACAGGGCAATGACTGTTACTTATAGAGGCAGAGGTCCAGGGAAGCCTATGCTCACTGTTAGATGTATATGTTGCAAACTATTTTTACTTTTCTCATCATCTAAAAACTGTTCTGCTAGTCACATTTGCATGCATACTAATTTAACAGGGAACTGTTACCATGGTAGCCAGCACAGAACAATGAAATCTATTATTTTATGAGGTGCAAGTTCCCAGGTAATACAGGTGCAGGCTGGTGAGGGCACTTTTGTATAGCTCTCAAAGTAAGAAGCTAAGTCTATATTAATTAACAAGGCCCATGGAGACCGGGATTTGTCTGAAAGGTGCCCTTCTCTATGATCCGGTCTACCTTCACACATTCACTAGGCTACAGGGAGGCCACTCCAGTGCCACTAATACTATGGCAACTACACACTGGCTTACATTGAGACAGTTCATGTGAAGAGTTTTTCAATGTGAGTTATTAGCTGATAAATAAATAAGTCCTTATGCTTCTGTGTTTCTCTGTACCTAGGGTGGTACCGATAATAGTAGTGATTCTCACTGTCTTGCCTTTTTGAAATAAGGTAATTGCTGAAAATGTGATTTTTTTCTCCATGCATTTTCTAACAACAAATGAGACGTCCTACGAGATAACTGGTTTTCTGAGAAAGCTTACAGAAGATAATCTAATTATAGAAAAATGGCCTATTGTTATTTCTGTCGCATCTGCTTATTGTGTTATTTATCAAATGCCTATTACATGCAAGGTGTTACAGCGATTCTCTGTGGGATATGAGTTCATGGTTCATGATAACTGAAATTAAACCCACATACAGAAGCCAACCAAGAGCAAATGACAAACACAGGCTGTTCCATTGTTTGCTCCCTTTCTATTTTTTTTTCCAACTCCATTCACTAGATGCTACTTTAAAAAAAAACATGTATTTTTTTTCCTTTTTTTACTAATCTATTTTTGTTACAGACATTTCTCCTTTTTCCCCCGCATATACCCTCCTCCCTATCCCGTGCCCTGCCAGCCCCCGTGTCCCCCGCCACCAAGCATTGTTGTCTATGTCTATTGGTTACACATACATGCATATAAGTTCTTTGGTTTATCTCATCCCTTCACCCCCCGCCACCCTCCTCTGAGGTTTGTCAGTCTGAACCGTACTCTTTTCTATGTCTCTGGGTCTATTTTGTTCATCAGCTTTTTTTGTTCATTATATTCCACAAGTAAGTGAGTATGGCACCATTACTCCGTTTAATTGATTCTTTCCAACAGTAGACAGTGTTTTGGAGGAGCTTTGTAAAGAGCCAAATACAAAGTGAAGATCAACTTTCAGTGGAGTTCTCTCAATAATAAACATTTATCAAGTGCCTACTATGTAACAGGCATTGGATGAGTTACTATGGCGAATTGTTAAATTCTACCCATTACATGTTTTACTGCCTAATTTAAACTTTCTATGTACAATATATGCAGTTTTATTTGGTAAAGGTGCAGTTTTTAAATGGCAAAACCAAATAGCTTGAAGAGAGATAGTGAGAATCCCAAGATACTGATTTACCAAACAGGAAACACCCGCCCCCACCCCACATGTACACTCATTCACTCTCACTCAGACCCTTAAAGAAGAGTAGAAAAACATAGGTAGAAAAATACATAGGGTTATGTAGTTTAACTAAAGTAACTGCATGAGAAAAACAGTTGGATGAGGGCAATTTGTAATCTATGATAAGAAGAACAGTCTTCATTAATGCTCTCTTCAGCTGCCAATTATATGGGGTCTTGGTTCCCTTCAGTTTTCGCTCTTTCAACATTTTCACCGGATGCATGGCTCCTTTGCCTATCACCTCTCTCCCAGTTCTACATGAGGCAATGAGAGCGAAACTGGTACACACATCAGCTTTTTGAGCTTTTTCTTATAGGCAAAATACTTGTATTCCCTTTTTGCTCTGACTGCCTGCCTTCATGTTCCCTTACTCTCGTTGGGGGTCTTGTCCTGCATTAACTCAGAGTATGATTCAAAGGCATGTGCCAGTTCCTGCCCGTCCATGACTAGCACAGAACTTGTCAGAAAGCATTAACAACTTTGATAACAATTTGCTAATTTTTGTCTATTGAATCTAACAAAATATTGATATTTTGCATTTTATTTCTCTAGAAATAAATCTATCTATTTATTTAATTTAACAAAACAACAGATTGTGGGGCCTGGGGGGGGGGGGGAACAAAATAACGCCTGATCTCTCACAGCAGTTTGAGAAGCACTAGTTTCTCTAAACATGTCTTTTGATGACCTACTTTCATGACTTTGCCTAATTTTTTTTTAAATATGTTTTTATTGGTTTTTTTAGAGAGAGAGGAAGGGAGAGAGGGATAGAAACGTACATGTGAGAGAGAAACGACAATAGATTGCCTTCTGCGTGCCCCCCACTAGGGATCAAGCCCACAACCTGGGCATGTGTCCTGACTGGTCGTGGAACCAGGACCTCTCAGTCCATGGGACAACACTCAATCTACTGAGACACACTGGCCGGGCATGCCTATTTTTTTTAGCTAATACTGACTGTCTCTTAAAACCTAACTGTAATATCCTCTCCTTCATGAATTTTTCTCTTACAGTGAAATTCTTTCTATTTCTGCTAAAACCTTATAACCAGTATTTATTGAATGGTATCCTTTAATATTCTGTACAAATGCACTTGCTTTTTTGCAGTAGTACCTTGGAGGCCACACAAGGAATACAATCAGGATGGATAAGAGCATGGACTCTGAAGTCATACACATTTGGGTTAGAATCCTGAGCTCTGTTATGTATGAGCTCGGGTACCTGGGGTCAGTCAACTAGCCTTTTTGTGCCTCAGTTTTCTCATTTGTCAAATGGGACCATTGGTAGTACCTGTAAGGCAGCACCTTAAGGTTTCTATGAGGGCTTAATGAAATAGTACATGTAAAGCATTAAATGTACAGTTCCTGGCATAGACTAATCACTGAATAAACGAGTATTAAGTTTTTCATTATTAATATTAGCAGCACTTTTAGAACTTTTTATTTCCTTTGTTCAGGCATTGCCTACAGTTAATCAGTTAATCACTTTGTTTTGAGGAAGAGGAAATATGAAGAAGCTACCACAATTCCTTTGATGGACCTGCTTTTTGAAGACATGGCTAGAATGGGTGGTATGAAAAAGGGCGGAAAGTCACTGGATAGCTGTAGGTTTCTAAGGGTCTTTGGAGAGCTAATCAGTGCAGCAGAGGAATCCATGTTTAGGTCCTTTGAGCATAACATAAGTCACATCATAAGATGCTTCTCCTACAGGCAAAACTAACACTACCAAAGGAAAATGGAATTTAAAAAGAAACTTTAGAAGAAGGCAATAGATTTAAAAATATCCCACCAACAAAAAATTTGGCTGGAACACCTGGATTTTTGAGAGTATAATTTTGGTTAGGTAAACGTTAAAAAGATATATTTTCCTGAAGGAGCAAAGAGGAATTTTATGGAAAATGATGGTTGGCAGTAATCTTTAGATTCAGCAGAGATCGATTTTGCAAAAGATTTTCCTTGTTTTAAAGAGTGAACAGATGTAAATTTGAACAAACTGCAATAATGATGCTCAACACTCACAGTCACTTTACTGACAAAATTTACTCTCAAATGATCTTCTTTGTCAGATACTTATCTAAGAACCTAGGCACATAGATGTGAACTATAGTATTAATCATGCTATAGTTAAATGAAGTGATTGTTTTAATGTGTTCACTAAACAAGTGTGTTAAAACCACATTATAGATTCATAGCTATCTAGAGTATGCTTTATTAGGCTTTTTAAAATAGGTAAGATCTCTTAAAAGTAAGCAGAAATATATTCAATATGTAACTAAATTAAAAACCAAGGAGAATAGCACTGAATTTTAAGGAGTGGATTATGGTTTTGTGGTTCATTTATTGTTGCTATATTGAATGTGAATTCAAAAGGAAGACTAAACAAAATACTAAGAAGAGCTAGGGAACAAGATTTAAGAGCTATTTAAACTCTTGCTAGACAAGGGCGATAATACAAAGACATAATTCAATATACTTGGAGGATGACACAAACAAAGTAAATCTCAGATTTGAATTCAATGCTATACCTGTAGGTGTGCACACACACACACGCACACACAGTCAATACATGTGAACATACCCACCAAGTACATGCATAAACCTGATTAAAGGATTGGTAAACATTATCTGGAAGAGAAGTTGAGTTGAACACACATCCTTTTTCAATAGTAAGGTCTGTTAGACTGAAATGGCACAGCAGTCTGTCAGGGAAGTGGTGAAATCATCACAGACTGTTAAGTGATTCAAAATTAGATCCGATGAAGCACTTTAAAAATACTCTGTAGGAAACAATGTAATGTTGGGAAGGCAATGAAATGATGACCTAAGTCGGTCTTTTCCACCTCTAATTTTTAATGCTTTTTATGTTGTTTAAAAATAGAAAACTGTAATTTTTACAGAAGTACTGAACGTTAGGGCCTAAATTCGAACGTGCTTATTATTGAACATTAATATATATGACTCACATGGCTGTGTTGTAGAAACAGCAGAACTGTAGCTATGTGTGTGCTAGTCCTTTACCCACTACTATGAAATCAACAATGAAGGAAGAGTTTAGGGTTCAGAGCAGTATTTAGAAAGTAGTTGGTAGATTTGTCCTTAAGGGTTAAGTTTTAAGCATGTATATCCAACATAACATAATTTTGATGTGTAGTCAAAATTAAATAGGATTTAGTTTTTCCCCCCACATGTAATGTCATTATAACTGGATATAAACATATGAAAATGATATAGAAATTCTTTGAGAATTATTAACTAGTGTATATTTACAAAAGGGGAATGGATGAGAAGCAGCTTCTAGGAGAGTTATTTTTCATTGCTCCCGGACCGGACCCCCTGATGTTAAATGATTCGCATTTGCAATCTCTTTATGTCATTTGGTTTTTCTTATATTCAAAGGCAGTCAAGGTACTATTAAATGAATAGTACTCCATATTAAATGAATACAATGGAGTAGAAAGGGCTCAATAAAATTTTCTAATAGTTTCTAATGTATCCTTTTTCCTTTTAATCTATAGTAATTTGCTTGGGGCCCTCTGGCTCACCTTTGGTGAACATTCCCATCTTCCTGTCAAACAAATACACTTTGACCAGTGGAAGCGTCCTGTTCCCTGACGTTAACCTTGTGACCTTTTGGATAAACCACTGGTTAGACTATGGCCCAGTGGAATCGCCTCCTGGAACCAGTCCTGACAGAGGCCTCCCCTATTGACTGACTGTCTCTAGACTAACAGTGTGCCCTGTGAGCTGTCCAAATGCTTTGTGGCTCAGTGACCACCCTTACCCCATGTGACTAGTTTTACATAAACTTTATAGAAAATTTTCTTAGGCTAACTTCTCTTATATCTGCTTCTGAAAGTATGCTATTTGGTACAAAATCCGCTTACATGCAGAAAGCAGAGAGGAAGGCCATTTGCCCAGCTCTTAAATTTCACAGGGTAGTGAGGCAGAATTACACAACCATTTTCCTCTGGAAGTAATGTGGTGGGAGGTTCTGGCGGTGGCCAGTATTTGCCTTGGGGCTTAGCCCAATGATGGGTGGTAGAAGATTTTTTTTTTTTTAATATTTTTTTCTTTACTGATTTTTAGAGAGAGAAGAAGGGAGAGGGGGAGAGGGATAGAAACATCGATTAGAAAGAACATCGATTGGCCACCTCCTTCATGCCCCCCACTGTGGATTGGTCCTTAAAACCTGGGCATGTGCCCTGACTGGGAATCAAACTGGCAACCTCTTGGTGCATGGGTTGACACTCAACCAGTGAGCCACACTGGCTGGGCAGTGGTAGATTTTTAATAAACTTTTGTTGGGTGAATTCATGATCATTTGAAAGTAGGCCTAAATTTTAGTACTACTCTTGGTGCATTCATTTCTTAGCAACTGGCCTCCTATAGTGGCCAGCCCTACAGCATATGCAAAAGCACAGGAAGAGAAAGGATGGAAATTTAGTGCCAAAAGATGAAAAGTGACAATCTATGTCTAGCCATCTTTTGAATCATGTGTCTATGTACAATCTTTGACTAGCCTTAAATTATTCAGTGTGGCATACTGGGGAAATATCATGAAATTTTAGAGACAAACACAACTATTTCTAAATCTCAACTTTGCAACTAATTTTACCCAGAGTAGGTCATCTAACATCTCTGAGGCTCAGTTTTCCTTCATGAAAATGGAGAAATTACCTTCAGCCTTGGAAGCCTTTTGCCTTGTTTTGAGATAAATCACTTCGAATGTGTGTATCTCAACAATAGTAATAACAATTTTTATTGTTTGAGTGTCTTCTAGATGCCTGGATCAGGACTGGAGGGTGTACAAACATTTCCATTAACTTTCCCACTAACTGTGCAAAGGTGAATAGTATCGTTCCCATTATACAGGTCATTAAATTAGGAAGCAGTGATGTAAGGAATCTATAAAGGCCACAGAGCTAGCAAGTGTGAAAGCAGAGATTTGACTTTAAGTTTATCTAACACCTAGCCCAGGCTTTAATTTGCCATGATTAATTATTTCCTTCCTTTCTCCAAAGAAATGGCAGTTACGCAACTCTCCCTTTTCTAATTAATATCTCTGTTTACCCCCTTCTATATGGCAATAGCCCTATTTCCCATAACAAACCCCAGTAGGTCCAATAGTTTTGTTCATTCTGTTCACTTACTTAGAATCTACCTGTGTGCTCCATATAGGTCATGTTTTTAGTTATCACTATTGGATGTTACACCTATTCAACAGATTTGTTCTGTTATTTCAGGTTAGCTATAGTAATACTGAAGCCCAGAGAGGTTAGGGGATAGAGTAAACATTTAGAGCCATAGAGGTAATTCAGATTTTTTATAACCCAACTCAAGGGAGAAAGCAAGATACAGTCTTCTGGATATGTGAAAGTACAGCCGTTTCTGTGTTTTGTCATGAAGAGAGTCAGAAAGTCTTCTGGCCGTGCATCGACATGTGATGTCAGTGGGAACTTTGAATATTAAGGGTGGAGACGCCTAACTTGGATGATCTATCTGCCTATGGAGCTGTTAGCAGGAGCTGGAAATGCTTATAACCATGACTGAGTCAGAAGGATATGAACCTTGGACATATTCTGACAGTTGCCTTTAATTAAATGAGCCTGGTCCTATTAGATTCTGGCAAGTCAGCTATTTAGAAAGCACCAGTTCTTTGGAAATCTTCTAACTTCCCCTAGTTTTGTTTTTACTCAGCATCTTAGATTTTGTTTTTGTTTTCCATTTCCAGATTTACAATCGCTTAGATACAAATTGCTGTGGATTCAGACCTCGGAAGGAAGATACCTGTGCACGGAATGGGCTGAGGCCAAACTGTGACAACCAAGATTCCGTGGCTCTCGCACACATTCTCCAGCGAAAGCATGACCCAAGGCATCTGGTCTTTATAGACAACAAGGGTTTCTTTGACAGAAGTGAAGATAACTTAAACTTCAAATTGTTACAAGGCATTAAAGAGTAAGTTATATACTGTAGTATCATCAGATTTATATTATTATTTTTTTTCTTTATTGATTTTTTTAGAGAGAGAAGAAGGGAGAGGGAGAGAGAGAGAAATATCAGTGAGATAGAACATCAATTGGCGCCTCCTGCATGCCTCCCACTGGGGATCAGACCCACAATCTAGACATGCACCCTGACTGGGAATGGGACCAGCGACCTCTTGGTGCATGGATCGATGCTCAGCCACTGAGCCACACAGGACGGGCAACATCAGATTTATATTAAATAAGTAGTAAGGTTTGGAGAAAACTTACATCCTGTGTCTGATTGATTGTAACCCTTGAAAGGAGTTGTGGTTGTAGAATCTGGGATTAGAGGCCCAGGAAAAGGAAATAAACCCAAGTGGAACAGAGCAAGACTGCAGCTAGGGTGTCATGATTACCAACCAATGCAATCTACAAAGCTTCTGCTACGCTTCACATCCATCATGTTGCTTGGCCCTCACTGTGAAAATCCACGTAGATTAGGTTGGAAACAGGCAGGAATCTCTAGAATAGCAACTGGCAGAACAGGGATAAGCAGGTGGCAGAGGCTCCGTGTTTAGGGCCTGGAGCAGGGGAGCTGACAGACATGCAGATATTGATATGGCAGGATGTCCAAAGGCTTCATGTCAAACTCGTGACTTTTATGAATGCGGTGAAAAATTGGAGCCAATCTGCTTAGTAGAACACAATATCAAAGGACAGCAGCTATTGAATGAGGTAGTAGACATAGATTACAAAAAAAAGTACCTTGAACCTACCTCTAATTGGAAATAAAACTAAGACACCTGATAGTGGCAGAAACTCTGTAGTAGAGACTGAGCTACTCAACCCACTATGGAGGTTAAGGCTAGATTTCAGGCTCCACCTGTAGCCACTCTTCATTGTCTTCCCACCTTAGTCAGAAATTAGAGTAACTAAAGACTTGGGGTATGTTTGAGACTTGAAAATAAAGAGGTGCATTAGTAAAATAGTTAAAAGCGGTGTGAAGCACTGACAATTAGATAATATGCATTTTAGGTACTTTCAACACTAGAGATAGTACTTTTCCTGTGAGAATTACATAAGTTTTTGCCATGTCTTGCCCTGTTTATACCTGTTCTGCACATCTTTTTGTGGATTAAAGGTTAAATATATGGCATATCTCTCTTTTAAGTGTCTAAACTAAAGTAACTTGATGTGTAGAAAATTTACAAACCTAAGGCATCACTTAATGAGTTGATATTATGGGTTTTCTTAAATTCCTAGTGCTAAATTTTCTCTTAGAATTAAGAGTGCATGGAGAATAGAGTCCATCCATGCATATATGTTTGGATACTGTTTTATTTATGCTTTCAAAGAAGATTGAGCCCTGGCCGGTTTGGCTCAGTGGTTGGAGCGTTGGCCTGTGGACCAGAGAGTCCTGGGTTCGGTTCCTGCTAGGGGTGTGTACCAAAAAAACACACAACAGAAACAAAAACAAAGAAGATTGAACTTTAAATGCACTATGAAGAACAATGAGCTTAAAGTTAAATCTTTTTTGTATATGTAACTCACACATTGAAAAACAAAAGTGAAGACTTTGCTAACCCAGATTTATGCACAGAATATTTCTATTAATTAATGTAATGCAAAGACAGGTGATTTTTCTTTTTTATCCTCACTTGAGGACATTTTTCCACTTTTGTTCAGATAGAGGGAAGGGAGAGAGAGGAAGAGAGAGAGACAGAGAAACATCTACGTGAAAGGGACACATCGAGTGGCTGCCTCCTGCATGACCCAACCAGGGCTGGGGACAATCTGCAACCGAGGCACATGCCCTTATTGAGAACTGAACCGGGTCTCTTTGGACTACAGGCCGATGCTCTAACCGCTGAACCAAACTGGCCAGGGCAATACAGGTAATTTTTTTGATTTTTCATTTACAAAAAAGGATTTGTCACTGAAAAGAACCATGAATTTTAACAATTTTATCTTATACACTCTGCCACAGCTAAATTAGTTGAAGAGCTGTAGAATTTCTAAATCATGAATTGTTGCCCGGCTGGTGTGGCTCAGTGGTTGAGCGTTGACCAATGCACCAAGAAGTCGCTGGTTCAATTCCCAGTCAGGGCACATGCCCAGGTTGTGGGCCTGATTCCCAGTGGAGGGCATGCAGGAGGCGGCCAATCAATGTTCTCGATCATCAATGTTTCTATCTCTCTCTCCCTCTCCCTTCCTCTCTCCCTAGAAATCAATAAAGAGGTTTTTTTGTTTTTTTAAATCATGTCTTGTTAATACTTCATAGAGCAAAAATGCTTAATTAATACTATAGCCACTAAATTACATAGTGCATGTCTTCAGGGAGCTCAGAACTTATCAGCATTATTTAATTCCACACTTACTCAGACTCCTTAAGCACATCCACCTCTGTGACCTTTGGTCTTTCTGCAGCATCTGAATGTCAGGGGCACCCAAATCCCTTGGATCATATCCCCTGGGTGTCATCTTCAACTTGCTCCATTGACACTTGGAAAAGGTGCTTAGAAATCCTGAAATTTCTGGCAAACTGTACTCTTCCAACAAGTTTACGTTCTTGCTTTAGTTTTTAAGGAACAACTAAGTTCATTTGAAAATTACTATTCAACTCCAACATTTTTACTGTGCTTTCATCAGCATTTTAATAAAAGCAGGAGAGGCCAAATTGGTGATTCAGCAAAACATTACTTAAGATTTTTGAACCAGAATTTTTACGAAGTCCTTCAGATAATGTATGTTAGACCACTGGCTTTCTACTTTCTGAATGAAGAACAGAAAGCGAAAGGCACTCTCTTAAGGAAATTCAGGAAGGACACTTCTGAAATGGCCTCCAGTTTTCCAGAGAGTTCATTGTGGAATGCCCCAACTCTAAAACTTGAGGATCACTACAGTTATTTGAAAACAATTTAATATTCCAGTTTCATAAAATGCTCAGAATTCCTGAAGTATAATCTGAATCAAGGGCACTTCTTTATTTAATTGGGCATTTTGGAATGATTCCTTTCTCTTCTTACTACATATATTTTGCATTGTTTTACATGAAATTCAGTTATACGCCTACTCAGAAAGAGAACTTTATTGAAATAGTCAACATTTCGCTTCTCATATTTTCTTGCGTAAAACCCCACATTGACACTTATGAGAAGACTATTCTACTTGACAGATTCAAGAGGTTTCCATGGGTGAATTGGAGTTTAAGATTGAAGGAAGTATTTTTTTTCCAGGCTAACAGAGACCTTTCTAATTCTGTGCCTCTCTTTGCCTACATATGATGACCCTAAGTCAAATGTTAGTAGGTCAAGTTCTCAATGGAATAGAAAATTCAGTGCTTTTGAAACAAACTGCTCTACTCTATTACTATTAAGAGAAGTATATGCTTGACAGTGACAAAAGTTTTGATTCTCAAGGTAATGTTTGCAAATGTGATTTAAGCCTGATGAATGAAAGGCAGAGCAGTTGGCTAAGGCATGATATTTCCAAACAATTACTAAGAATGAAATACCATTTATCTTTTCAGGTTTCCCGAATCTGCAGTTTCTGTTTTGAAGAGCCAGCACTTACGGCAGAAACTCCTCCAATCTCTGTTTCTTGATAAAGTTTATTGGGAGAGTCAAGGAGGCAGACAAGGAATTGAAAAGCTTATTGATGTAGTAGAACAAAGAGCAAAAATCCTTCTCACCTACATCAATGCACACGGGGCCAAAGTATTACCTATGAATGAATAACAAACGGATCTTCTGGCTGGACTACTAGATATATGCATGCGTTTTTGTTTCTAAATCAACTATACAAATCTCAATTCCTTTTAGGAATGAGACAGTGTAAATGAATATGTAAAATAAAAGAATTTAACCAAGTAATATGATGGGCCTGAGCACTCTAAGCAGACTTATAAAGCTTTACTTCTTAAAAAGATACTTCTTAAAAAATATTTGCTTATATTTCTCACGACCATTGTCATGTGAGTCTCAACATCTGATTACAGAATCCTTGGAGTATGATTCCGGCAAGCTTTGTTAAAACATGTGTCATGTTGCTGAAAAGAACAGTATAAACTGACTCCTTTAAGAAATTATATTTCATGCCATTTTCTGGTCTGACCAAATACTAATGGGAATGAATCCTGAATTTTTGTTGTTGCTGATTGTTAAAACAGAGCAGTCCCAGCACTTACCCAGAGACACTTCTAAACTGGAAAACTGAGCACATGATCTGCAAATACATCAGTGCCTACAATAATTCTCAATAGAAATGGTGAGTTATTTGTAAAACTACCAGTGTATAGTCTATTGTATCCATAAATAATTAGCCACTTCTGTGATTCTGAGCAGCAAGAATCACATTTTTCATTCCTTTTTAGAGGCTTGTTTTGTTTTCAGGGTAGAAACTATCCGAAACTGTTACTTGATACATTTGGTAGTTTTACTGTCTCAGCTTTCTTTCAATTTATGTCTAGTGGCTTAGAAATTCAACATTTTAAGGTTTGAAGTTACCTCTTTGAAACTGTACTTATAGAGTACCCTTTAAATTTTTTTTCTTTTTTTAAAATTTTGTCATTTTTACAAGGGTTGTACTGTAATTTCTGTGTATTTCATGAATAACAGTGAATTTCTTCACATTTGTTCTGTGTAATTGTATTTGTACTTAAACTAATTGGATGGATATTGCCCAGATATTGACAATAGGATCAGACTGTGTTTAAATATATTGTTTGGCTTATTCCAATATGAGAAATATGAACCAAATAAATTAAAACTTGATTCTGATCATTCCTCCTCACGGAAAGCACATGACTAGAACTAAAACAGCATATTTTGATATTATTAAGCCTTAAATAATTTTCCCCAAACTCCCTCTACCGACTTTCTAATTAGGTGGAAGGATGTGGACATACAGTATTCATGTGTTGGGTCTTTATATCTTGGAAGATACCCACGTCATCATGTATGACAGATGTTCATATAGGGGTTTCAAATACGCTCCACCTCTTATTTAAAAGCTGATATACTGACTTTTCCTTTTCTTTGAAGTTTAAAAATACTGTGCTACTATTTAGCACCCTTATTTGCTGGGCTAACATTTGGAGAGTTGGCCTTCAGACAATTCTCCTGTGCGATTCCCCTTGATAGCCCTGAGTCTTCACTTTTACCTGTTGTATTTGGGCTCTTTAAGATTGCATTTTTTTTCTTTTCTGATTAATCATTATATTAATGAAAAAATTGGCCTAACAAAAGTTTGGGAATCCAGGTTCTACTTTGAGCCACTGACTTGAAATAACTTTGTCAAGTTGCCTTACACCTTGTCTTATCAAGGTGGCATATTTGCATTTTAATGTGCTTTTTATGAAATATACCAACTTCATCAACATTGTGATTTTGGTGGTAGGAATTCCAGCTTCTTAGAAGTGAACTTTAATTTTGTGTCACAAGCTACCGGCTTCTGGTCAGCTTGGTCCTCCCATGTATGGGTCGGGCTTTGTTTATTTGCCTTCAGTTATTCCGAAATGCTTAACATTTAAGGAAAGGTCCAGGGACACATGTTAGTTTTAGTCACTTTTGCTTTTTTAACAATGTGTTTTGTTTTATAATCAGTGAATAATTCATGCTGTATTATTTTTGAATAATGGATGGCTGCAGGCTAGGCTTTTCATTCTTATAAGTAATGCTCTTCATTCCTCTTATTAAAACAATGAAAATACTTTGTGCCTTTCAAATATATGCCAATTATGCTTTGGTTTGGTTCACATAAGCACATTATGTGGTTTATTTATAACTTGATAAATTCAAAATAGAACAATTTACCTTGGCAGGCATACAAAAGCTATTCTTGAGTGATTTATTTTCTTTAAGCTGATATGAAAATAAATGTTGTCATAAAAATCTGTAATAAAATATTGGAAATTAAAAATGCCTGCTTTTTCTTTTGTAGATGGCTTCATTTTCCTTTGTAGATGGGTTATTTATTCAGAACTTAAATATGGAGGAATGTTTGCTATCTTTATTCATGATAAAAGAAACAATTGAATAGTCAAGAATTTTATTGGATTGTGCTTGTGCAGACATATATTTGATATTATTATTATTAGTGATATAGTTTCTCTAGATGTGCATAAAACATTGTTTTAGGTAGTATGCAAATTAGTTAATATGTCATAAACTATAAGAGAATAATTTTTGTTTTTTTTTGCTTTGGGTGAGTTTTACAATTATGTTTACAGTTTTTTTATAGCATATGTATTTTTATGCTTATAAGGCACCTGTGGAACTTCTCAAAATATAAAATGTCTTTGATTTATGCTCAAAATATTTATAATCTTTGAACTTGTATGATAGCTTGTTTGTTTCCATTGTACCTTTAAATATGCATTACATTATATCTAATAAATAAAATATCTTAGATGTAGAGTCATCTAGACACTGTCTTATGAAATTCTAATGCTTATCTCAGCACAGAAAAAAAGTAAGGCACATTTAGGGCACTAGACTGAAAATATGTTTTGGAAATTATACAGGGGTCAAATAAAGATGATCAAGACCTTTCTCTAAACACTAAATGGTATCATCTAGAGTTAAGAACTTTTATTCGTGAAAGATAATTCAGCTTTTCAGAAAAGCTACCTGACACATGGCAGTAGCCAGAGGAGATTCCTGTGTCTTTTCGGTGCAGTGCTGGGTTTGATTTTGCATTGAGTGGGCTGTTTAATGATGTTGTAGGGCAGAGGTTAACTTGTGGATTTTTATACCACAGAGATGAAGATAATTTCTGTCTGGCGAAAAAGATAATTCTAATGGTTTTACAGTTTATTACCTTGTTGGACATTAACCAATTTTATATCTAGTTAAGCAGTGTTATCTTAACATTGACTATGAATATTAGCTTTTGAAATACTCTTTGAAATGATTTGACCACTTTACTGGTTCCCTTGTTAATTATTTGAATACAATCTCTGACATATTTTCATTTTACATTTGCCTAGGAATCACAGTTTAAACTTTCTTTTTTTAATTAATTAATGAATTTATTTTTGTTACAGATGTTTCTCCTCCCCCCCCCCCACTGATTCCTCCCTTCCCCTCCATCCCCGCCGTGTCCCCAGCTTTGTTGTCCATGTCCATTGTTCATGTACTCATGCATATAAGTTCTGTGGTTTATCTCTCCCCCACCACCCCCTCTCCTGGGGATTGTCAGTCTGTACCCCAATTCCACGTCTCTGGGACTACCCCATTCCTCAGATTGTTATGTTCATTATATTCCACAAATAAGTGAGATCATATGATACTTGTCTTTCTCTGTTTGGCTTGTTTCACTTAGGATGATACTTTCAGGTCCCTCCATGTCGTCTCAAAGGATAAGAGATCTTTCTTTCTTACAGCTGCATAGTACTCCATTGTGTATATATACCACTGCTTTTTTATCCATTTGTCTACTGATGGACATTTGGGCTGTTTCCAGGTCTTAGCTATTGTAAATAGTGCTGCTATGATCATGGGGGTACATATATTCTTTCTGAGTGTTGTTTCAGGCTTCTTAGGGTAGTTTAAACTTTTTGAATATTTTTTAACTACATTTTTGAGTGCTGAGACATGTAGTTTTATTTTCTTGGGAGTTATAATTTTAAATTTTGAAAATTTTGCTTTAACAAAATTTCACAACATAGTTACATAATTTAAGATCTGAATGGTACCATGTGATCAGCATCTTGTCCAACACCCTTATCTTCTGTATGAAGAAACTGAGGCACAAAGAGGCAAAGTTACTTTCCTGAATTTACCCAAATTATTGATTTAGAATCTTCAGTCTTGGAACCGATTTAGAAAGTTAGAGAACCAAAACTTACTCTGAAATTTCATTATCTACAACAATAAAATAAGAAGCAGTAGTTTAATAAATCCTGAGTGTCTTACAAAGGCATATTTATGTGTATTGATAATTTTATGGCATATTTTTGTGAACTGGTAGGGAGTGGAAGAAATAAGAAAGCTTATACTATGAAATGTTTGATAATCACATTGCACAGTTGATTGAGAATCTACTATGTGTTAAGCTGTATGCTGGGCAAAGTGGATATACAAATTAATAAGTAACTTTTAATGTATTAATCATCAACTGAGACCTATAGTTAGACTTTAACATAACTTTAGTGGGAAAAAATGAGGAAATAAATTCTTTGAGGAATGTCTAGAAATAAATTCTTACTTAGAGAATTTTTTATTCACGGTGAATTTTAATTTATTGTTGACTACTACTGTGTAAAATGACAATTTGAAGTCATTTTTGTGGCTGGGCAAATAGACCTATTTATTTTAATATGTCCTGAGGACATTACTGTGTTCCAGTGTGATGGTCCAATAGTAGATGTTCATGATGAATATCCTGATTAATAAAAAATATGCTAGCTTATGTAAGCCCTGGATCACTTCAAGAAGCTGATTAAAAGTACAGCTCAGCTACATAATTCTGCAAACAATTTCAAAGGGCTTTTGGACACCTGGACAGCCATTCATGGACCTCTTTCCTCTCAGGTTTGTGATCTCTGAGGCTAAGAACTCTTGATTTACAGTATATTTAAGACGGTGGAAAATAATATTATATACTTTAGAAAGACTTCACCTAATGTTAAAACTTAGGTTTTGGAAAAGTTGTTTAAATAATTAAAAAATATTTAAGCTTACTTTTAAATCATTTCAATTTTATTTAAATAAAACACCAATGGAAATTGAGAGTATTTAATGAGATACCAATAGAAGTCGAGGGACCATTTACTTTAGCAAAATTTTAATATTTATAGCCCAGGCCATCAGTTCCAAGTTCACTACCACTCACTCAATTAATTGCAGAATAAAATTCTTTGAGTTTATTTTCATTTCATCTTTTAATTTATTAAAGATTGTCAGTTACCTGATTTTGCTCTGATATAAAAAAGATTCCAGATAGTCATTTATTTTATAGTGTCTTTTAGAGTATGAGGAAAGTTAGGTCAATCTATACAATAAAATGAAGTTATTTGACTTACCACTAGTGGTTTTCTGAGCATCAACATAATGCTCCTGCTTTTTATAACACAATTTCCTAAAAAAAAAAAAAAAAAAGAATAAACTTTCCCCAGTGGAATTATTTCCTTGACATTTATGGGAAGAACTGTAACCCTTTCTTACTCTTCCTTTGGCCAGTCAGAGACTTCGGAGTGTCTAGACTAGACTCATTTCACCTTTTATCCCTCTTTTCACTCAGGCACAGCTGTTTTAAGTCAAAATATGGCAGTTTCCCTAATTTTTAAGCTCTTGAGTTCCTTGGGATAGGGCCGTGCTGTTAGAGAGTTCTGCCTCTCACGGGTTGCTGGCAGACACTGTTTAGCAACCTAAAAATGCACGCGGTAAGTGAATGAAGTCACAGAAACCCTTTCTTATAACAGCACTGGGTACGGTTCAATTAGCTCTTCTTTCTTTTTTCTGTTTTCATTTTGAAAAGGTATCTTTTCCCCCTCATGATTGCATTTAGTTTGTTGACAAAAATATGCACAATTATGTGCACATTAAGACATTTCTATGCATCTTCTTTCTAAAAAAGGAATCTGTATTTCTTAGCAGCACTCGTCAAGATTTCTAAAGCTTCTGAGACAAAGGGCTAAAATATAAAGAAAACCTCCCTTGTCATTTAATCACGTACTATAGAATAGCTAGCTGTGCTGTATTTCAAAAGGCAAACTGGGCTGCAGAGAGTGGGACCAGGAACTAAAGGAGACTGAAACAGCTGTGATTTAGCATGATGTGCCAACATTTTCTTTAGCTCCAGGACACCAGGCAGTGTTTGGCTCATACCCTGTGTTATTGGCTCGACTTCTGTTTAGAAGAACAAGAGATCTTGTTCTGTATCCTCATGTCAGGCCCTCAGGAGTATTAAAAATTGAGGTCAACATTTTTTTTTTTTAACTTCATAGTACTTAAAAAGATAAACAATAGTTCAGATATCCTATCTAACGGTGAGAATGTTCGTAAGATTCAGGTTTTCCTAAGAGAATGAAGAAATAATTCATAGCATCTCTTGGGAGAGAGTCAACCATCCTCTTATTTAATCAGGTAACACTTTTATAAGAGCTGTGGTGACTATTGTACAACACTATTCCTGCTAGGATGGTGTTATCTCCTCTGTCTTACTCCTGCTGCTGGTTGCAAGGAGAGATATATGTTGTGTTTAAGAGGAGTTACTTGGCAGCAGTCAGACTACCGAATTCCTCGTTAACACAAATTCCTAATTAAATCTTGACTTTAGTCTAGGCTACCTACCAGATTCCAGTAGTAACACCTCTTAACACCCCTTCGAGTGTGACAACCAAAAATGTCTCCAGAAATTGCAAAATATTTCTTGGGGGTAGGAGGAGGCACAAAATCACCCCCTGGTTGAGAACTACTGTTTTTTGTCCATTGATAGAAAATCTTCCATAAAAGGTAAACCGTTTAGTCCGGCCGGTGTGGCTCAGTGGTTGAGTGTCAACCCATGCACCAAGAGGTTGCCGGTTCGATTCCCAGTCAGGGCACAGGCCCAGGTTGTGGGCCAGATCCTCAGTGGGGGGCATGCAGGAGGTGGCCAATCGATGTGTTTCTCTCTCTCTCTCCCTCCCTAAATTAGCAGGAATTTAGTTGCTAATTTAATTCCCTCTTACTTCCTCTCTCTCTAAAATCAATAAAGGAAAAAAAAAAGTTTAAAAGAAAGGTAAACCTTTAAAATTTTTTTTGTCCTCTCACATTCAGTTTATGAAGAGTGTCTCTGTCAGCTTCCTTGTGTCAGAATGTGTTGCCGTGTTGTGTGACATCAGTCAGAGCCCAAAGAGGTCTGGTGTCTTGGGGAAAGGGATCATTGAAAAACGTTGTGTGAGGGTCAGGGGAAGGAGACGTGTTGGGACTCCAAGAAAAACATTTTTAGGTGGAAAATTAAATCTAGGATTTATGACACAGTAAATATCATGGCAAAAGCTTTGCATTGTGGGGGTGGTAATGGGAGGTAAAAGTGCTTGAAAATATGTACCCTAATTTCCTCTGTCCCAGGGTCTGTATCTGCATTCTTTGAGAACATGCCTGGAATATAAGGAAGTCTACCAAAAGGGTATGTCATCCCAGCTTGGTAGGAGGGCTTTGTTTTTCATAGACACCTAGAGCCCCACGCGGGTGAGGAGCCTGGAAGTTTCCATTTCTGGGCCTCAGTGGAAGGTCAGAAAGCTGGCTCTCCCCATCACAGCTCACCGACCAGAAGGGTCTGGGAAGTAGGCAAACTTGAACTACCTGATGAATAACTCTGGTAACCACCGCACATGCTGAAGGCTACAGGTGGCGACTCTGATAATATTTGAGACAAATATAACCTAAAACTATTATTGTCTATCCAATAACCCTTTTTTCCCCCTTGGGGACCACCCACCTCACCTTATTTCACCTCTGCCTGCACGTCCAGGCCACAGTTGATTGGTTCCACGGGCCAATCAGAAAACTTGCCTCAGAATTTTAGAACTGAAAAAAGAGAAAACCAGGACTCAGGACAAAGTAATAAAGGGTGATATTCTGGAGACCCTAGTTATACTTTTCTCTATGTGAGAAGGACTTTAGGAAGCTCTAGACGTTACTTAAGCACAAGACAATCAAGGAATAAAGTAAGATGGGTCTAATTTGAAGTATTTTTAAAACATAACTGTGGACTATTACATATGTTAAGATTCAAAGGGAATTAACCACTCTCAGAAAAATACTGCCATGGGAAACAACTTGAAAAGATATTCTAGAAACATTATGTAAAACAGGCTGCTGTGGGGCTTTAGATTTATTTAGATTTATTTTCTTCAGCTGCAGTCATCACACCAGTCAGTAATCTTCCCTAAAAAGACCTGTCTGAGTCAGAGAAAGTCATCTGAGTTTATGTCACTGAGAAAGAATCAGAAGGATGGACACATGGAGACGGACACACGGAACAAGAAATTCAGAGAGGGAGCGAGATAGTTTTTCTTTTTTTTCTTAATGAACAACTTCTTTTTACAGATGATTATAAACCAAGTTACTATTATCAGGTTGGGTGAGTGTTCAGGTTGAGCACTCAGGTTGGGGTGCTCAAAACCATGAGATCAAATCCATATCTAAGGATTTTCTGGCCCAATTTGCTCTTAGGTGGTAATGATGAAAGAATTTAGTTGCTAATTTAATTGCTTTAGGACTTTATTCAACTCCTGTGACAAATATTTGTTGACTGCCAACTATGTGCCAGGCACTACTTTAGTTCTTGGGATATAGCAGAGAAAAAGAAAAAAAGAATGCATTCATCTTTAGCAGCTTCCTTCAAATTTTCGATCATTAAACTGTAAAAGTTAATATCTGTGATATGTGATAAAAGAGGTGGCGGCAGCATTAGCCAAAAAAATTTCATACTTAAGAAAAACTTTCATAGAGCGTTCCCTTAACCTTCCCTTCTGTTCTTCAAATGTTCCTATTATAAAAAAGAAACATTATTTTACAGACATCTTTGTGTGCATAATCAGAATCTCCTGAGTAATAGCTCAAAAATTCTTCATAATAGCTCCAGCCAATGCATTTTACTATCAGGAATTGTGTGTTTTATGCAGTTTGCTTTCTGGTCTTCTTCCATTTTATCTTTGATAGAAAAAAAACCCAAAACTGCCCATATAAATCATGACAAAGAGTACAGGAAGAAATAGTTTGGATTTTTGCCAGTCTTGGTAGTATGCTTTCAAATCAAGGAAATGTTCTAAAATCAATATTTAAATAGTGTATTTGGCAAAACCTCCTGCCCTGAAAGAGATGGATGACATTTTTTGAAGAGGAAGAGTAATAGGAACCAGACAGCAAAGTTCAAGAGGCCGAACTCCCGAAGACTGTTTTCCTTCGTGGTAACACAATCCCTTTCAAGGGCCTTCCACATCCTAGAGCTCCGTCTTCGTTATTAGCAGTCTTTTTTTCTTCTTTCTACACTTTGTTTTTGAGTGCACTGAAGAATTGCTACCTCTATTTTATTTTTTTCTAGATTTATTTTTAGTGTAATTTCTGACAATTGTAATAACTTCTGGGCAATATATAGCCATTTCGCCTCCATAAAATCTCCAGTGGTTCTTTCCATTTTTCACTGATGCTGATTTCCCCCTTTTCTGTGGGACACGATGATACAGGCTTTGATAATCTGTCCTGTTCTCATGCTTCCCTCACTTGCCCTAAGGCTCTACCCACTACCCACCCCCACCCCGCCCCATATTATCACTCTCAAGAAATGCATAGGGTTGTTTCTATTGCCTTGGCAAATGACAGCTAAATTAACCTGGCCATTTCTGCATACCTTCACAAACCTCTTGTTTGCCTCACCTTCCAACTCTTTAAAAATTTCTTACCTAAGAATTGGACACTATTTTTTTGTTCATCAGCTTAGACCCAGAGACATAGAAGTAGGGGTTCAGATTGACAAATCTCAGAGGAGGAGGGCGGGGGTGGGGGAGGGAAGAGATAAACCAAAGAACTTATGCATGTAAGCCTAAACGATGGACATAGACAACAGTGCTGTGAGGAGGGCGGGCAGGATCGGGAGAAGGGCGTCAATGGGGGAAAAAGGAGAAATATCTGTAACAAAAATTAATAAATTAAAAAAAAATTGGACACTATTTAAATATACTGAAAGAGCATGAGATAAAGCCAGAGCCCAATAACGATTAGAATGACCCAGTTGGAAATCTGGTTATTATTGGGGCTCATTTGGTACAATATATACCTTTTTTTTTTTTTTTTGAAAATGATTACATATGAGTTCTAGAGAGGTGATATAAAGCAATATGACTGATGTCTTAATCTAATAATAACACCATATCAGGTTCTTCCCAGGAGGCTGGTATGGTGTGAGGTACTTTAGTCCTGATGACTAGCTGACAGTAAGAAAATGGAAGAATGAAGAAGTTAGTAATTTGTCCAAGAACAAACAGCCAGGAAGTGACCCTACTGAGATTCATACCCAAATCTACTTGACTTCCCAGTTTATGCTTAATACAACTGAGCCACAGAGCCTTCCCAACTCCATTCAGCGCTCTCTCCACTCTGTCACAGCGACTGATTTCTCTGAGAGACTTTTTATTTCTTATACACACTGAGAAAAATTGCAGAAACCACGCCAAGTGTTTAAGTGGAAAAACTGACTAATAGAGATAAGTATGAGCCACTGAAATCGACAATACCTCATGCGTGTGTGGTTCTACTCATGTTATGTGAGATGGTAATCTTTAATGTTTCCCGGCATCACGTCCTACTGTTTAAAGCGTTATCATGTTGGGCTTCGTGATTCATAGGAGACAAAGGGAATTTCAGCTCTCAGTTGCGATCTCAGTTGTCATGATGCTGAGTTACACAGAAGTAGGGCCCATGTAAAATAAATACCTCTTTCTGTTCCAAGCCTCGATGAGCATTTTTCTCCATGCATTTGGATTCCTCGGGTAAGACAATCACAATGTAAAGCCATTCTTTACATTTGATGCTGTGAGTTTGAACAAAGGACTGTGAGACTGGTGTGGTGTGAAAGCTGGTCAAGTTCACAGAACAAAAGAGGCCAAAGCCCCCTTAGAATCACAGCATTCCACTTCACTTTACTTTGTGTTGCTACGTCGAAAATTGAATTTGCTAGTTTGCAAGTATGTATAATAGCCAGTAGAGCTTTGGTCAACTGATTGGTTAGTATGTTTTAAAGCAAGAGATTGAAAAAACAAAGAACAGATTTAAATTCATTTAAGCTCAGTTCTGTGCTGGGAAAGACTTCATACTTTCACTTACTGTCATAGAAAAAACTTATTTTCATGACCAAACAGTGATACTGTATAGAATTTTATATCACTGAGTTGACTGAAACATTTCTTTTGCATTCTTTTTGCCAGTTATATGAGTAACAACACCTTAAAATTTTTAGTAAGTTCCCCAACATATGCTCAATAATCCAGTATCTATTTGGTCAGCTTAAATAAAGTTAAAAAACTTTTATAGTGAGGATTGTGGAAGATTGAGAGGGAGAAATATACACATTTTCTTTTATAGATAGGCATACACAGATTTTTTTTTTTTCTTAAAGGGACACTGGGACTCCCCATCCAGCTATCTCATCATGAGTATGAAACAGCATCAAAGTTTATAGCCAGTGTGATATCTGGGAATGTGACACACTAAGTAATATGAAATTCATGGCTTCAGTTCAGATATTTGAGGGGGAGAAGGTGCTTTTTTAGAATGCAGTATTCTTTCTTAAAAAGCCAAGATAGTCCATCAAATTCATTCCACTGTCATAACAGAGAAATCAGAGGGAGAAGCCATTCCCCCAAAATTGGTTAGTACAAAAACCATTTTATCAGAGGCTGTTGTTGGAAAACAGAGCTTCATAAATCCTATATACGAAGGCGTGCATTCATATAGCAATTGATTTACTTTCTTGATGTATTTACCTCTGACATTCCAAAATGGGCTTTGAAGCCCTAGTGTCCAGGGAAGGGTGGAAAATCCTTAGAGATATAACAATGCAAATAAATGATTAACACTTAAAACCTGAAGTTTGGAAAATAGAAAAGTAACTAAGAAATAAAGTGATTATTCTGAAGAAGTTTGGTATTAAATACTGGACCTCGTGAAATAGAAAAAAAAAAATCAACAAGTTATTTAGGACCAGAACAATCAAATGTACGCAGATTTGATGAATATGTAGGGGAGAGAGATGTTTCCAATGTCTCAGTTACATAAACATTTTACCAACTCCAATATTAGTTTTCAAAATTAGAACCAAATTATAATATATATAGTACATTTAAATTATATGGCATATATACTAAATATGAATGTATTATATTAGATACATTGTCATATATCGTATATCTAATTGACAATTAGATATATTGTCATAAATACACATATATATGATATATATATGTGTATTTAATATGTATATAATAATAAAAATACACATACTATACATATATGCACAAATGTATATTCAATCCATATACTATATACACACATGCATTTATGATATATGTGTATTGTGTGCATATATGTATCTATATCATATAACTTATCTTTATGAACAACTCTTTCATAAAGTCTGGACCATAAGAAGCTAAAGCTTCACTTTCTGACCCAACATTTGACAGGCAAGCTCTGATTTGTCTAACTGTCTGGGAAAAAGGCTAGTCTAAGCAATCAGAAACCTGACCCTAGGTCGTATGTTTGTTTGGGGTCTAACTTTGCAGTACCTGAGAATACCAAAATCACCCTGCTGAGAACTTCATGCAAAAGTTGGTCTTTGAGACACCCCTGGGATGCATAGGAGAAGTAATGCAAAACTTCCCTGGAGGGTCACCCTGCCAGCACAAGGGGCCCTAGCCAAAATCAAGCCCCGTGGAAAGTAGTGCAAAATTAAAATATAAAGAACTTCTTTACCATGAAACCTGGTACAGGCACAACGAAGAGAATCATTTGAAACAATAAATTAAAGCAGACTATAAATTGGTAATGGGCAACCAAATGTTTTAATTGTTGAGTAATTTGTCAAGAGACCGCAAAGCATAGTAGCTAAAAACTCAACACTCGGGCAGGGAGGCCACTTTCTTGCTCTGTCCTTGGACACGTTGCCAAACTGCTGAACCCCAGGATCTTCATCTGTAAAGTGAGAATGAAAACAGTAGCCACCTGATTAAATGATTGTGAGAATCAAATGAGATAATGCCTTTGATATGCCTACTGATACAGTACCTCGGTGCTATAATTTGCTTTAGAATAAACTTTATGTTTCAAAATTTTAAATCATCGAATAGGAAAAATGGTTGTTATTTTGTAAAGAAGTGAAGGCTTTGGAAGCAAAAGGAACATATTTTTATATTCCAATATCTGAAGTCTTTTCCTGCCAAGGAGGGAAAACACTCACGACCTTACTCAAAAGCAAAAACAGAACCTGTGGTTGAAAGTTATAGGGAGCATAATTTCATTTCAATTTACGAAACTTTCTCACAGCCAGAGCTATTCATAAATTCTCTCCTTCTGAGGAATTTTGAGTAGAGACAGTTAAATCCCTAGTTGGGTGGGGTGGATTTGACTCTAGATTGTTAGATCAGCAGTTCCCAGTTCACACATACCACACACACACACATCTCCAAGAGAAGATAATAAAAAATTGTATCTGAGGACTGAGAATTGACCATTCATTAGTGACCTTAAAAAAAATTTTTATTGGGGCTGAAAGTCCAATTGGAGTGGTTTTTAAAAATGTGAGGAAAGAAATTGAGGATGTTAAGTATATACTGAAATATGGTCTACTATAATAAGAAATTAATTTAAAAATTCAGGTTACTTGGAAAATCTAATGTCCTTACATTATCCTTTGTATTTCTTAATACTCCATGACTATTTTTCCTCTCTCTCTCCCTACCCCATAGATCATGCTAAGGTAAGCCCTTTACATGACAAGGGAGAATAATTAAAGACTTCTTTACCCAGTATATGACCAAACCAATAGGAAAGTCAAGAATGCCTTGAACTCATCTGTCATATTTTATAGAATGATCATTAGTTAAGTTGTACATGTTCATATATGATACCTATCACCATAGTACATACATTTGTGAAGTTATATTTATTCAAAAATAAACAATATTGTTTTGTAATTTTTCTGATAAGATTCCTAACCTGGTATTTGATTCTAAACATTTTTTTTTTGCATATCAAAGATGTATTAATAGACTTTTTGAATATATATACATGGTATGGGAAGTAATGTCACCTTAAAGCAAATCAAAAACTGCCCGGCCAGTGTGGCTCAGTGGTTGAGCGTGGACCCATGTACCAAGAGGTCACTGGTTTGATTTCTGGTCAGGGCACAAGCCCAGGTTGTGGGCCCAATCCCCAGTGGGGGGCGTGCAGGAGGCGGCCAATTGATGTTCTCTCTCATCGGTGTTTGTATCTCTCTCTCCCTCTCCCTTCCTGTGTCTCTGTAACCAATAAAGAATAAATATTCTTAAAAAAAGCAAATCAGCCCTGGCTGGTTTGGCTCAGCAGTTGGAGCGTTGGCCTGCGGTCCAGAGAGAGCCGGGTTCGGTTCCCGCTAAGGGCACGTACCTTGGTTGCAGTTTGTCCCCAGCCCTGGTTGGGTCACATGGGTGGCAACCACTTGATGTGTCCCTTTCACGTAGATGTTTCTCTCTCTCTCCTTCCCACTCTATCTGAACAAAAAATGGAAAAATGTCCTCAGGTGAGGATAAAAAAAGCAAATCAAAAGCTTTAATAATAAACATTTATGAACATTAAACTTTATTTTCCAAGTAGTGCAGAAAATTCAAGAAGCCACAATCATTATCATATTTTTCATGAAATTCACTGATGTTTTAAAGCTACTCGAAGATATTGCAATAGTAGCTTTAGATAAAATACCAGTGGAGATTCAAACAAATTAGATTTAACAATGCTTACATCAATCATACTGACAGAAAAAATAACTTGTTTGGTTATAAGTTTGTTAGCACATGAGTGGCCATACATTCTGTCATATCTCTCAAGGAGCCTGACACGCCAATCTTCCCATTTATTTTACAAAATAATATCCTTATCTGGCAAAGAGAAGAGTCAAACTTGAAAAATAATTCTCTTTTTTATTTCTGGCCTTAGAAACAGAGAGTCCTGGGACTTTAATGAGAAAGCCCCTCTCATACTGGTGGGTATGGTTTAGTGATGATCCCAACAGGAAGCCTCAGGCTGTGCTCGGCCCACTAACTCGTGTCTGTAAACATCACAAATGATGGTGGGTTTGCTGACCGTTAGAACACAGAGACCGAATTGTACAGTACATTTTAGGTTATTGTGTTTTATATCAGAAACTCTTGTTCTATGTTTATTAAAAAAAATTTTTTTTTTCCTTTATTGGGCTTTTAAGAGGGCTAGAAACATCGATGAAAGAGAACATTGATTGGCCGCCTCCTGCATGCCCCACACTGGGGATCTGGCCCACAACCTGGGCATGTGCCCTGACCAGGAATCAAACTGGCGACCTCTTGATGCATGGGTCGGCACTCAACCCATGGGCCACACCAGCCAGACTCTTGTTCTATGTTTAGAACATCCCTAGGCACCACTGTGGTCTATATTCTATATACTTATTTCTTCCTGCCATACTTTCCTTGATGTTTCATATTCTGCCTTCCCTGGTGACTTTCAACCAAGTAGCTGCCATGTATTTATTGATGACCTCCCATGCCTGCATCTTAGCCATTACCTATCTTATCATCAAACAGCAGCAGGATTGTCAAACAAACCAACCCCTGGGAAAAATGGTTGAAGGTGGGGGCTGAAAGGAAAGACGTGAGCCCTGGGCATGGAGCCCATGGAACGAACTCTGTACACTTAAAGGATATGGGATCTGATTTCCACATCACAAGAGGTGAGGAAATAGTGAGATATGATGCAGAGATCTGAGAACAGTCATAAGCCTTTTTTATGGCACTGTGCTGGAGAATTCCAACAATGAATAAAATAAAATTTCTGCTTTTAAGAGGTCGAGGATTTATTACTCAGAGGTATCTCTGCAAAATAGAATTAAAATATCAAGTGGCTCCCTAATAAAATGAATTAGAGACTGATTATTACATGAGCCTAAATAATTTATATAGGCCAAAATATTGGTTAAATCTGTGTCAAAAATTTGCCTTATGAAATGCCTCCTTGTTGAGGATTGAGTTATCTTTAAATTTCAAGGAATATCTCCAATTATTTTTCAGCCAGTTTGGAGAAAACGATCTTACCCTATAGTCTGGGTAAGTATGAACAAGTGAAGCAAAAACCACCTCCTGTCTCTGCCTCTGGGTCTGTGTACTCCTAACTCTCTCCAATCCCCAGGCTCCTGGACAGGAGAGGTAATGGGACTAGTCCAGATGTGAAAACTAGAGCTTCTTGCCTAGGGGAAGCAATGTAACAGCCAGCCCCTGGAACTCTTGAATCTGGGTCAGGATATTTATTTCCCTGAACTTACTAGCAGGAAATAAAAATTGTACTTGTTTGCTGGCTAATAGGCCTGTTCATTTGATCCCCATCTCTAAGAACAGACTGGGTCTGAAACCTGGAAATTAACCTGGACATTTATTACCAAGCTGACATTCGCAATATCAGATAAGCATTAGAAAGTACTAGTAAGTGCTGGAATCACTGTTAAATCACATGCAACAATCGGCTGAGAAGCATTTCTGTGATATTTTTTACAGACCATTAGATTTCCAAAGGTTCTGCAGAATTACTTTTAATTAGAGCAAATTAATCTCTCGGTAGATTTTAGTTTAGCTCCTTGATAACCTTGACATTGTGTTCATTTTTTATTTTCCTTTCGCTGACAGCCCCTTCCCTAAATCCAAGAACAAGGAAGCAATATCTAAACAAAGTTGCAGAATAGCCGCCTTTGCACAGCATTTCTGTTCACATGCCTTTTGTCCAGATGAAACAGACATCACTGTTCTTTCAGCGATATCTTTCATGACAGCGAAGGTATCCCGCTTGGTTCCAGCAAGTTGACATTGGATACATTCTGTGGCTGCTTCTTTCTCAGGGTGAATATTCTGTTTTGCAGAATAGAGTTTGGATTTAAGCATATTTTTTCAAAGTTGTTGTATCTCAATAGTAGGGGAAAATTATACAACATTTTGCAAAGGTGGAATCGAGTGTACTGACTTAATTATAAAGCTGTTTGCTAAAATTTCATGATTCCGGGTGAGGGACTCACCATGAAAACGAATCACAGTGAATGCTGCTGGGCTGTGGGCTTTACCCCTTCTCCTGAAAGCTCACTACTGAGTTCAACATACGCCAGAGGCAGGATCATTTGTTTCTCTTCTTCTTATTCATCCCTCATTTCCTGTAATTTTCTTCATCTATTATTTACCAGATTTTTTTTTTTCAGATAGCTCTGACCTTGGATTTTTTTTTTTTCATGCTTTCTAGGTAACAGTGTGGACAAGCATCTGCTTCTACAGTTGTTAATGCCAAAGTTATTTGTGAAAAACAGAACACAGTTTTCTCAACATTTTTGCAAATAAGTAACTGTTTTCAAAAAGGATTTTATGGGAATAAGAATATTTTGCAATGAAAAAATAATATAAAACCTATTCACTATTTTGAGAGATGAAAAATATTCCTAAATTGTACATTTGCTTCTTGGATGGGCATACAATCTCTGACTGTTTTACCTTCCCTGCTAGAGGTGTCTGCACTGATCTTCAGGCTAATGCTGACTGTCTGCCTTTGATCTTGTAAACATTTCAGAATGAAGGTCAAAACAATAATATTTCATTAGTGCTTTCTCATTTAGGATGGTATGACGAATCTCGGTAGAAAGTAAATAGCACTTTGTTTAGTCACACTTCTTCATGTCAATGTACCTGTCATGCACATGTACCTCTGGGGTTACTCATACTTTGTACTGATGTGAGTCCTTTGGGGGTTAGGTGTTTCAGGGAGATAGATAAGGAGGTGGTCCCATCAGCAGGTGAAAAAAAATGAAATTCTGTGCAACCAATGCTTAAAACTCCACTTACCATCTTCAAGAAGTGTCTATGGTTATCCCTTCTTCTCACACATTGTGAAGGGTCGAAGGAGCTCGGGGTAAGGGACCAGAAGTCCCAGCAGATTGTTCTATTTCTTTTATGATTTACTGTCACGTTATGACATCTTTGATGCATATTTTTCTTTATTTCACCTGTAGAAAATGTCATTAGGGTCACACTCTGTGTTGGCTAGTATTCACTGTATCTTTCTGTTCACGTGTCTTCAGAGAAGGCTATGCAAACAATATGCTTTTAACATTTTATGGTTTTAAATGTGTGGGGATTATATAAGCCACTTAAAAAAAATGTTACCAGGAAAAAAAAAGGAAATTAACCCAGATTAAATTTTGCCAGTCATGGCCAAACTCTCATCTTTTGCAGCCTTATTAGAAAATGTAATAAAAAGCCTCTTACCTATCTTGATGCATAACCCCCCTCTTTTTAAAGAAATATTGTTTTAAATTTTTATTAAAAAAATAAATCACCTAACTTTAACATGATAATTATGTATGACTTTTGCATACTTTCAAAATGAGTCATTCATAAATCTACTGATTCTAAAATATAGGTCAGCTTTCCAAAGAAGTTTATCTTATGTGTACATAGTTTTCTACTATATGTATTTAGATAAGTTGCCTTAAATAATTTCTAACAGATAAACAAGTAGATGTTGCCTCTTTCTGCCACCTAAAATCATTGCATTCTTTTAGTTAGATTTCCAGATATTGAAGTTGCCATGAATAATCTTGGTGTTGAAAAGCCATCCCCAAATTAAATAAATATCTCCCCTTCAATTATTTAATGCAATATTCAATCAATACCAGTTAATTTTAATAAAATCACACTTGGAAAATATATTACAAAAAAGGGTTTAATGCAAATCTAGCATTATGATATAATAAAACCAACCCATATCTCATACACGTGCATTAACTCCATTTCTCTTGAGTTCTGCAGAACACACATTTCTAGTTCTAGAGATGTTTTAAAACAGAACTCTTATCTCTAAAGGGCTGCTTACATCCATGCCATGCAGTGTTCTCTGCACATGCCCTGTGGGGTTTAGACTTCGGTAAAGCCTCATTTTGGAGGGAGAAGTGGGTATGTTGGGGGAAAGAAGCTGGCTTCTAGAAATTGGAGGTTTTCATAGGAAAAATATTTAAAAAGTAACTTAAAGTTTTCTACTGTAACATATTTGCCCTAATGACGTTCATTAAATCATATTTTGTTTTAAATGCAATATATTGCATTAACAATTTTTAGAAAACAGGAAAAAAATCAGTCATAGTTGTATGATGCTGGTGTTAACCACTGTTAACATTTTGTAGCATTTTCTTTCCATTCATTTTTATTTTCCATAGTTTATGCTCCAAATGCTTTACTTAACATATCACTTTAAGGCAGATGATAACAGATGAACTACGGAGCACTTACAACAAGTACTTTACATGCATTATGCCATTACATCTGCAGAAACATATCTGTGAGGCAGGTACTACTTATTTTCTCTCCTTTACAGACAAGAAAATTGAAGAAGGCTTATAAAGTTTAATTAATTGGCCCATGGTCATTTGACTAATAAACTGCAATGTCTGGCCTTGCATCTGGGAAACCTAACTTTAGAGCTCTTGGTTTGAGTGTTATGCTCTATTGTGTCTCTGCAAAGTTTTTGTTTGTTTGTTTGTTTGTTTTGTTTTGGTGGAATTTATGTAGATTAAAAATAAAATTATCTGGCTATTTCTAGAAAAAGACTCTATACCATGTTTTTTCATTAAAGATATAAGTTATGGGCTCCAAGCTACTTTATATAGATTGATAATATTCAATTTTTTTGGTCTAATTCTTATAAAAAATTACTGTTAGCAATATTCTTAAGGAATATCTATCTTAGTGACTGAGCTAAATATGTTAAGTTGTATGGTTTTACTTTAATTTTGACTAATTGTTTTCTTTTCCAGCATATTTGCTCAATCTTTCCCTTTTCTTTGATGGTAGAGACCTAACTTAATAAATGAACATATTTTATGCTGCAAAGATACTTGCATACTTTGAAATATTTCCTCTGATTTTTTAAAAAAAATATTGAGGCAAAATTATCATGCTCCCTTTTAAAATTTATTTCTGCAAATATAAAGCCACACTAGTACCCGAGATTTCTGATTGCACAGAAAATGGAAATGGGAGAAAGGATGAATGAATTGCAGTGAAGAAACCGTAACTTGCGAAAAAGTCAATCTGAATTTTTATTGCCAGTTTCAAGGGCATAAATCATTACTTGATTAAGAATGTGATATTTTTTACGGTGCAACCATCTTTTTTATATTCAGAGCTAAACAAGAGCAGTTGCCCAAGCAAACCCTTTAGCGCTTTTTGAGCAAATTGAAATGTTGACAATCAGGATTGTTGTGTGAAGAAACCTGACTTTGAGATGGTTAAGCAGCTTCTTAGAACATGAAGGAGATTTTGGTGTTTTCTTCAAGTTTATTAATTAGATAAAGAGTGATAATAACAAACGTTTGCCATATTGTCATATTATATAATACATTCTAAGTTCTCAGAGTGAAATGCAGAGGAGAGAATTCCTCTCCTGGAGATAAAATTGGGAGCCCTCTCCTCCACATTGGCTATATTCAAGGTTAGAGAGCAAAGGAAATAAAACTTTGAAATAACGCTATCCCATATATATTGTTGTGTTATATAGACATCACGATGTAGTAGTGAACTGAAAATAAGAATGCTCTGGCCAGTTTGGCTCAGCAGTTGGAGTGTCGGCCCAAGGACTAATGCGTTTCGGGTTCGATTCCAGTCAAGGGCATGTATTTGGGTTATGGTTTGGTCCTTGGCCCTGGTCTGGGTCATATGGGAGGCAAACAATCAATCTCTCTCTCTCTCTCTCTCTCTCTCTCTCTCTCTCTCTCTCTCTTCCTCCCACTGTATCTGAAGGTAAATGGAAAAAAATTATCTTTGGGTGAAGATTAAGAAAATAAGAATAGGTTAGTGCAGTTGGTACCTGAGGATAGCTGTCTCTGTCACTAATTAGAGGTTAACTTAAGAAACAACTAACCTCTCTAGGTCTTAGTTTTCTCCTCTGAGCATAAGGAGAAGATTGGATTTGTTGATCTCTCCTAATATCACATTTTTAGTAGCTTCACAATTCTTAGCAAGGTGTTAAGCACATAGGAGACCATTGAATAGTTGCTGATTTAAGTGGCTGTTGAATCAAATGTAGGGGAACCTGGGGGTAACCAGATAATATAAGAGGAAAAGGGTGACATGTTCACGTGGTTGATGAATTATCTATAAATGGTGTTGAGGAAGGTTGGATTATACATTTCACATTGTAATTACCAATGTTCAAACTGAATATTTTTCTTTATTTGTACCAGGGCTTTGATGTCTGCGGTGATGGTCTTCAGAGTAAAACCAAATCTCTGAATTCTGTAAAGTATCCAGATAATCGAGCCTAAATGGAATCTTGGCTTAAGTGATTCTTAACATAACTTTTAAAGTCTTCAACACATAGGGTGGCGTTATGGATTAAATTGTATATCCTCTAAAAAATATTTTTGAAATCCTCATCTCTAGTACCTGCGGATTTGACCTTATTGTAGGTTTAATCAATTTAAAGTCATTATAGGGGATCTTAATCCAATGATTTATAAGAAGAGGCAGACACACAGGAAAACACTATGTGAAGATGGAAGATTGGAGTAACACAGCTACAAGCCAAGGAGCACCATGGTCTGATGTCTGTCACCAGAGGCTGGGAGAGGCTGCAACAGGTTTCCTTTCAGGGCCCTTGGAAGGAGCCAAGCCTGCTGAAACCTTCTAGCCTCCAGAACTGTGGGAGAATAAATTTCTATTGTTTTAATCTATACAGTTTGTGATAATTTGTCAGCCTTGGGAAATTAATATAGGTAGGAAACATCTTCCAAGTAATTTTGTCTTGGATGATGTACCTAAAATACATCCAAGTATAGAAATGAGCTCAGGTGATCAGTTAAATATTCCCTTTCTGATTGAGAGAAACAAACTTGTGGGAATCTGAGCATTGTGCCTTGAGCTAAATGTTCTCACTGACCACTTGAGAGGGAGTCCCTTCCTCCATCATGTTTAAATCTGTTCACAACAACCGCCCACCATATCCAGTGTCAGCAATTAGCACACTTTGCAAGACTCTGCTTTCTACCACTCTAGTGAAAACAATTTCAAAGTTTAACTATGGGCTGTGAGTATTAAATACACTATATATGGAAAGCCCTAAAATGTGTATTAAAAAGTAAATGCTTGCAATTGTTAAATATTAATATAATGTCTGTATTAAATTTTTTCTATCAGAGTTTTATAATTTTCAACTCGATTTCTCACAATTGTAACCTTTCTTTCATCTTCAGTGATTTTGTTTTTCATCCTCTTTCTTTCACGAGTTTAGTTTGTTTTATTCTCTTTTTTCCTCATTCTAACAATGCAGCCCTACTGCTTTGGAAAACTACTTCTATTGCTGCTTCTAGTATCTTTGTTAGTGAAAGCAATGGGCAGTGTAATAGTCTTTGGATTAAAATATCAATCCAGCAAATATCTTTTGGATGAAAAAATTTATCACAAACATTAAAAGAATGTGCCTGCTTTCAACAAACCCTATTAAAGATGTTTTGCATGATTGATCAGCTTTTATATTGAGAAACCCTACATTTAATGCAAAGTAATAATTAACAGACCTGAACTCACTGTCTTTTCATTTAATAAATATAATTAGGGATCAAGATAATCCGGATGATATTTAGTATTATAGAATAATGATAGGGGAAAATGTAAGTGATTGCATCCTCATCCTTCTAGTCCTTGGGTTTTATTCACTGTGGGACTAATGCAAGAAAGAGTGAGATAAACTACTAGATCCTATCTGTTCATAAATAGTAGAATTGGGACTCGTACAAGGAAATCTAAAAAGCATTTTCGTTCTCAATTTATGCAGGGGTATTAGAGGCAAAACAGGGAATAAAGAGAGTTGCATAGTGTGTCAATCTGAATAATCCGTTCTGCCTTTTCTTTCCAGTATTGACAGGGGATATAGGCTAGAGAAATCTGAAGATGAAGCAAATTAGTTATAGCAACTCTCCCATCTAGAAAGGGTTATGTTGGTGACACAAAACAGCAGAGCAATTTTCTTTTCACTAACTGAAAGAGGAGGGAAGTCTAAAGAGCAATAGTGATTATTTAATACAGGTCAAGAGTAACCGGAGTCAAATACCATTTCATCAGTGCCCTGTAATAATCCTTTTTATTTCTTGTGTTTATAATCAAACATGTAAATAAAAATGTCTTTGTAAATTTAGTTTCATAAACGATTTTTAGGGAATGTATATTGAATAGATAAATACCATAGCAACTGCTTATGTTGGTTTTATTCAACCACAGTGCCTCATATTAAATGTATAAAAGGAAAGGAACAGAATCAACAATTGGATAGTCTACACTTTAAGAAATGTGGAAGTGTTATTTCGTACAGCAACTCATGAATGTTTCGGTATTTGTAGTCTATTACATTAGAATACTGTGATTTATCATTTCTTTATTGTTAATAAAATCACATTTCTATGGAATTGCTTACGGCCATTATATCTTGAGAGGAGCCATTATTCTAGACAGTTTGGCCATTATTCGGGTTAAGAACCTATAAAAAAATGTTTCCATTTTGGGCCTTCTGTGTCACTGTGGAAACTATCCATGAGTTAAGTGTTTGTGAATGATTTGTGGTCCTTGATGAAGCAAACTTTTGCTGAAATAAATCCCTTCATGACCCATTTCTCTGTGTGTAAAAATTTCAGATTTTCTTCCCCTAAGATTCAGTGCCCAGTTTAGTTTCATTAGTTTAGTTTCTTTAGTTTACTTGCCAGTGTGCTTCTACCTTTTGTTTCATCTGCTGCACTGGCTTTGTGCTGTTCCTCTGCTTCCTCTTTGTTGTGTGATGATCGTGAATGGCTGTCATGGCCTGTGTGAGAGGTGACTCTTCTTCATCTGACATTGTATTCCGTGCAGAGTTGCAAATACTCAGATGTACTTTCAACATCACATCTGCAAAGATGCTCCCCCATTTCTTAAATACTTTTAGCAATGAACTTACTTTTTTCTTTCCTTTTCTTTATAGCAAACTCCTTTTTAAAAAATTAGTATGTTTTCATTGATTTTTTTTTAGAGAGAGAGGAAGGGAAAGAGATAGAAATGTCAATGTGAGAGAGAAACATTGATCGGCTTCCTCCTGCACACCTCCTACTGGGGATCAAGCCCGCAACCCGGGCATGTGCTCTGACCAGGAATCAAACGGGGACCTCTCAGTCCATAGGATGACACTCAGTTCACTGAGCCACACCGGCCAGACTATTGCTAACTCTTAATTAAGATAAGTTGCCCTGGCCGGTTTGGCTCAGCGGTTAGAGCGTCGGCCTGCGGTCCCGAGAGACCCGGGTTCCGTTCCCGCTAAGGGCATGTACCTCGGTTGCAGTTTGTCCCCGGCCCTGGTTGGTCGTGCGGGTGGCGGCCACTCGATGTGTTCCTTTCACATCGATGTTTCTCTCTCTCTCTCTCCCCCTCCCACTCTACCTGAACAAAAAATAGAAAAATGTCCTCAGGTGAGGATAAAAAAAAAAAAAAGATAAGTTGGCAGACATTTGTATTTATGAGGCATAACCAAAGTTTTTCAATCAAGTATTTACAAAATTTAACTTCTCAATTCATACTACTTACTTTTATTAAAATACTTTTAATATATATTATTACTACTATATATATTTATAATTTTATCCAGGAATATAAGGGTATTTTAATATTTTGGTAATAGTACTTTAATTGCAATGCTTTAATACTAATATTAGAGACTAGGTACACTAATATTTAACATTTAAATAAAAATTTTATAAAAATGTTTCCCATAGAGCTCTAGTAATACACACTACCCTATATAAAAATTTGTGCCAAATCTGGTTTAGTTAAATTAATAAATATTTAATGATTCAGAGAAAAATGCAAATACATTAATAGTGTACAGTCTTAGAAAATGTTGTTATTCAAAGATAAATTTACTTTTAAGTTTTCAATAGAATAGTTTCTATTTAGGAAGTTTGTTGATGATGAGAGAATCTTGTACATTTTAAAGCAACCCCAATGGTCACTTCTATTTAGCAACTCTTTCCCAACTATTTTTTGAGATAACACATGTGCTAGGGAAGAACGGAATTGTAATTTTTGAACATTTTATAAAATTTATATATTTTTAAAATGGGTTTATTGAGATATAATTCACATGCCATATAATTCCGCTATTTAAAGTATACAATTCATTGGCTTGTAGTATATACACAGAATTGTGTAATAATTACTGCAATCAATGTTAAAACTTTTCATCCCTCCAAATGAATCATGTACCCATTAGCAACCACTCACCATTCTTCCACTCCCAACTCTGCACTTAGGCAATCAGCAATCTATTTTCTAGCAATATGGGTATGCCTGTTCTGAAGCTTTCATATAATAGAATCTACAATTTATAATCTTTTAAGAATAGCTTCTTTCATTTAGAACAATATTTTCAAGGTTATCCATATTGTAGCATATATAGATACTTCACCCATTTTTATTGTTGAATAATATTGCATTGTATGGATATACCACATTTTAGCTATCCATTTTCAATTGACAGACATTTGAGTTATTACTACTATTTGGCTATTATGCAAATGCTACTATAAAATTTCCTGAAGAAGTTTTTGTGTGGACATATGTTTTCATTTCTTGTGGTTACATAGCTGGGAATTGAATTGCTTGTCATAGGTGACTTGACAGAAGAAGAACTAGTAGACTGTTTTTGAGTGGCTGCACCATTTTATATAATACACCAAAGATGTATGAAAATTCCAATTTGTCCACACCCTTGCCAGTCTTTGTCATAGTCTGTTGGGTCATAGTCATCTTAGTGAAGTTGGGGTAGTGGTATCTTCTGGGTTTGATTTGTATCTCTGATGGCTGATGAGGTAAGAACTTTCTTATGTATTTATTGACCACTTTCATATCTTCTTTAGAGAAATGCCTATTCAGATTTTTCCCCTGGTTTTTAATTGGGTTATTTGTCATTTTATGAATGAGTTATAGACATTTTTTAAATGAATGGGAGTGGTCTTCCTAAAGCTATATTTTAATTGGTGAGTTTTAACTGAGTTTTAAAAAAATGATTTCCACCCTTAATATAGAGCCTGTTCTACTTAAGCCTAATATATAACATTTCTTTTTAAAATAAAGGTATCAACATATTTTTATACTATATTTTCTTTTCTTTTTATTAAGTAATTTATTTTTTGTTACAGATGTTTCTCCTCCCCCTTCCCTTGACACTCTACCCCTATACTATATTTTAAAAATCAATTATAACAAAATGATTTCATAAAGCAATACTTTAAACATAAGGCTAATGTCCCTTTCAAAGATACCATTGCTTGGGAAGAAATGGAGAATATTTTAGAAAGTAAGTACAGCTTATTGGTTAACAAACAGTAGGGCGTGGTATCTTGAAAACTTTTACAGTTCCAAGAAGACTTTGGCATTTAGACAATAACAATATTGTTTGAGTAGAAGTCACTTTTTAAGACGTTAACTTTTTCCTACCCTGTCTTGGTCATTTCCCCCTGAATGTCTGTGCAGGAAGATTAACAATATTATCAACACCAACTACATGTCTGAATCTTAAAAACTTAAGGTTGGCTGGATGGCATAACAGGAAATAAAAATATTTTCTGCAAGGTCTAAGTGACTTTAAAAAAATGATATCCTCTTTAGTGTAGAGCTTGTTCAACTTAAGCCTAATATATATAACATTATTTTATTTAAAAGTATCAATATAATTTTTTACTCCCTCCAACTGGAATGCCTGGGGCGGGGGTAGGATCTGTTTCAACTCGAGAAGAAGCGGAAGATTGAAAGTCCTTTGGGAAGGCCAGAACCCCCGGGGTGGAAGGAGGCGAGAGGTCCAGGTGGACGGGGGACTGTTTGGAGACTGGGGTGAAGGGACTGCTTTTCCACTGCTGGAATCCTCTCAGTCCCTGGTCTGGCAAGAGGGGCAGCCTGCAACCCCAGCCCTCACGCCCCCACCCCTACCCAAACTCCCCTTCTGTGGCTTCCAGATGCTTCAGACAGCCTTCTGGAGAGGAGCTTACAAAGGCTTGCCCTCCAAGGAGCTAAAGGCACTGCTCCCAGCTTCTCTGCCTGGGTGCAGCAGTCCTTCACCTCCTCATAACATTTTGCTAGTAATTCATGATTGATTCCTGTCAAGTTCTTCTCGATAGCATTTTTGGAGTTGGCATAGATCATTTTGGCCCATAAGGCATGCAGACTCAGGGACCCAGAAGATAACACCAGACCCTCCTTCTTGCTCTCCTTATTAGATGTTTACATATTAATTTTTTTCTAAGGTAGGTTTTCTACTATGGCATAGGATATCTGGGAGAGTTACTGTTGGAAAGAGGAATTAAGCTCTTATCTATGGATTTTGCAAGCAGGGCTGCAGCTATTGGAGTAGTGGTCTCTGAGCCTTTTGCCATCTACTCTCTGAGATTCTGTGAATTCCAACTAGACCCAGTGTCTGTCAAAGGTCACAGGCCTACCGCTCAGGCAGCTTCTCAGCTACATTTACATTCAGATCCTTTCATAATCTCCTTGGGGAAGAAAAGGAAGAGGAAATATATTTGCTTTATACATTATTTAGCCATTGCCTTACAAAACAGATAAACATTGGTTACCATTGGAAGGATTGCAGCAAAGTATAAAGCATTGTCCTGCGCATCATTCCTTCGTGCTACTGAATATGTTTAGCAAATGCCAAATTAGCACTGTGGCCAACTGCAAACAATGATGATACAAGGCAGTGTTGAGAAATAATAAAAACTGAAATCATTCGACTGGCAACAAATCAATTATTTCAACAATTTTCTTTTACTGGTAAGAATGCAAGCAATCTTAGGCATGAGCTAGTATTTTTAGAGTTCTAGTTATAATAAGCTTCTTCAAATTCCAGGCTCAACTAAAAAATTAATATTATGTAGAAAGGAATAAGCATGATAATAAACCTCACTTCGCCTCAATCATGAACACAAATGCATTGTCTTTTCTTCCCTGTAATTTAGAAATGCAGTGGGTGAGATATTTAAATTTCTTCTCCACGAAAGAAAATTGAAAATAGAGGAAGTAAAACATGAAAGATTTTGGGGGGCGAGAAAGGCCCTTAGAGATCTTATCTAGTGATTACTCAACTGTTCTTATTCTGCAGATGAGGAAATTTAATCCCAGCAATGTTCGTTTCACAAGAAAGTACATTTATTGCCTGGCAATAAATCTGAAAGTAGATTACAGTAACAATGAACTGTCTGCAATGCATCTACCAGATAGAAAATATGCAAAACATAACCCTTCTTAAACATATGCCACATAGGGTCAAAGATGAAGAACCAGCAAATTATCAGAGTTCCAACTGCATCAGTGCTGAGAAATAAAAATAAATAGATAAGTCTTATAGTTTAGCAGTAAGAAGTAATAGATGTTCTGACAGAACAAAGGCTCTTTGACCTTAATTGACCAATTTTTTAACATCTTGCAAAATTGGCTTTATTAAATTCTCTCTTTCTCTCCCTCTCTCTCTCATCTCTGTCTCTCACACACATACACTATTAAAATTTGTTTTATCTGAACCATTTGACTATAGGAAGCAAATCAGTTAATTCTGCAGTATGTATTTCCTAAGAAAAGTATGTATGTCTTACATAAACACAGTGTAGATAGCAATTCAGGAAAGTTAACATTTTATCTAATCTATATTCGCCCTTTGTATATAACTAGTTACATTAATTTCTGTCTTATTCTTTTTTTGCTTTTGCAAAAATAAGCAGATATATATGTTTTCTTATTTCCCTAAATAGGATTGTTTTGTACAGTAAGTTCATTAAACATAAATAAAATACAAAGCCACCAAATTTTAAGTAAGAATATTTTACTAATTATAAAATATTTTTACTTTTCTCCTCCTTCCCTCCCTCCCACACTCCCTCCCTCCCTTCTTTCCTTCCTTCCTTCCCCATTGTTTCAAAGCCTTCTAACACAAGCCAAACTTAATTTCCCAATGGGGCTATGAGCAGTGAAAAATCAATAAGGGTTTCCGAACAGAGAATTAATGTTATCAAATCTAAGATTAAGAAGTCAATTGTGGCTGTTGTGTGAAGGTAATAAAATGGAGACATAGTAGGTTGGGAGGGTAAGGTAAGAGGCTATTGTGACTTTCCAGGTAAGAGATGTTAAAGGTCTGAATTAGGATCAGGGCCCCAGAAATAGAAAGTAGTGAAAAACTGCCATCATCTGAATTTGGATAATAAACAAAAGGAAGAAGGCAATGATGCTACTGAGTTTTATAGCCTTGGAGGAAATTGCTGTCATTATCTGAACAGGGAAACAGAGAAGGATAGATTCGGGGGTGAAAAGATAAATGGTTTGGTAGTGAACCTGATGAGTTTGAAGTATTGGTGTTATATTCTTGTTGAGAGGTTCATGGAGCGATGTGATAACATAAAGCCATGTAGAGAAAACACAGGGAGCTGAATAGACTGGGAGTTGAGATAATGAATGGCTCTAGAGTTTCATTTGATCATTTTGGTGCAGAGCTGTACTCTCCTTGGGCCTGCAGTGCACAAGTGCTGATGCTAATAGGCTTCTTCGTGGCTCACAGGTAAGTGAAGCTGAGCATCACGGTCTTGATTTGAGATTCCACATAGTTGCACAGAACTACTGAAGAGTCTAGTCTTTCTGAAGGCAGTGGTCTACCAAAGGCATTTTGTATTAATGCATCATGGTTGTCGGTAAAGATCTCTATTGAATTTTTAAAAAATTCTCCCTGTAGCACCTGAATGATAATCTGAGGATATAATATGTGAGCACATTCAGTGTCCAACTCCTATGCTCATTCATAGGGAAACACACACACACACACACACACACACACACCACACACACACACACGTGTTTTTCTTGAAAAAAGTCACGCCTCTCTTGTTGCTAAAATTCTTTTCATGGAGAACAGATTTTGTGTCTCTCTACATATAGTTTCCTGTTGTACTGGAGAGGAAATGCTTTCTCTTGTTTCTTGCAAACAGTCATGCATGGTCAGTGAAAAACCTTGTTTGAAAGAGAAATGAGAATTATTCTCTATTCACTAGGAGAGAAGATAGCTTGTATAAGAAATCTCAACGCGCTGACTCTGCTCTCCCTTCCCCTTCCTAAAGTCACTTTTGTGCAAAATGCAGTACCAAGACATTCCATAAGGACAATCATAGCACAGGATGCTTCAGAGGGAAGAAGGCACTGAGTTAGGATTGGTGATGATGGTCTCCCTTTGCAGGTATAGTGATGAAGCTGAGCACGTTCCTGTGAGAGCTCTACTCTCTTACTTTGGCCAACACTCGGAGTCGCTAAGAATCCGCAGCCCCCAGAGGCTCTGTCCATCCAGACAATCTGACTCCAGCCCTGATCTTGCCATCACCGCCTCTTTGCCATTTTAAACTTCTACCTTCCAGCTAACAGGGCTCTACTGGTGACATGACCTTGACCATGACCATGACCAGAATAGCTCATTATGATGATGACATTTGCCTATATTTTTGTACTGTTCTATATTCAACCTTTACATTGCTGCCTGCTCATTCTCTTCTTTGTTTTTATCTAAGCGGAGTTTATTATTTTCTGGATACTCATAGGAGACACAGATGTTTTATAGGGAGTAAGGCACAGCATTTTTCCTGGGACCATGGGCGCTTTGGTTATAGTCATTCATCTGTATTTTGTCATTATATGTGGGTGTGGGGCTGTACATTTTTATTCATTTATTTTGATGGACTGGCCTATTTTCTGTCCTTGAATGTGCTCTGAGTCTTCCTACTTCTCAGTCTTCTTTCACGTTGTCATTCTGCTTCCTTTGTACATGTCCTCACAGCCAATGCCCCTACTCTCCCATCCACCTGTGTGTTTCTTAACTTTCAAGATTTAATAAGACAAAATTTCCATAACCCCCCTCACTCCTTTTTCTTTTCTTTTTCTTATTTTTTTCCCTTAATTGATTTTAGAGAGAGAAGAAGTGAGAGGGAGAAAGAACATCGATTGGCCGCCTCCTGCATGACCTCCACTAGGGTATGGGCCCACAACCTGGGCATGAGCCCTGACTGGGAATTGAACCAGTGACCTCTTGGTGCATGGGTCGATGCCCAACCACTGGGCCACACTGCCAGACTCACTCCTTTTTTTTAATCAGTCATCTTTTCTTATTCAGAAATTGTGTATTGTGTGTGCTATTTATTTGCATCTGTACTGCCTACTGTTAATTTCCTTCTTCTGTGTCTAAGGCTTGACTTTCTAAATAAATGTCATCAGTAGAAAAATGATCAAACCCTTGGATTTTGGAGCTTGATAGACTTGGGTTGAATCCTTGCTCTTCTGCTTACCAGCTGTAAAAACTGGAAGTAACTTCCTCTCTTTTAAGCTTGAGTTTTCTCATTTGTAAAATTAGCACAATCATAACAACCATGAATTGTCATGAGAATTAAATGAGATAACATACGTAAAATATTTAGAACAGTGATTAAGAACTGGGACAAAGGTTTGCTGAAAACTATTTTTTGACTGATCTTTTAAAGAAGTTGCGAAGTCCATAAATTAATCAATCAAATGGGGCTACAATTTGGTGAAGAAGGACCATACACTGAGGTAATAACTTGATTGAAAAATACTGAGCATATATTTGCTAGATTTGGCTATTTCAAAGTAGAAACGCTTTTCATGGAAGACTAATAATGCCATCAATAAACACCATTCCCTGTTTTAGCACTACTGTAGCTTCCTCCTAATTGTTAGGACTAAATCCCCAAACAGTGGGAATCACCTTGCCTTTTCTCTGGACTAAACAATCAGGCTGGGTGGCATATATTGATGCGATTGCTCCTTTGCCCAAGAGGCAGTAGGGGCAATTCTCTAGGAGAAAAACTCAACTTTTCTCCTGGAGAATTGAACTAGAGACTGAAACTCCATATTCTTCCGAAGGAATAAATAGGACAGCCTCATCAAATACCTTTATGGAGGAGCAAGGGTGCTATCTCCAACTATCTCCCAGCTATATAAACACAGAGGATACAGATCTTGGCTTGTCTCAACCTCCTGCCTGGGCCAGTCTCATTCTGATGAGCCTTATTTTTTAAAACAATTTTTTTCTGTCCTTAAAATTGTTGTTAGATAAATTGGCTTAGAACATCTCCTTTGGACTATATTTCCACCATTATTGCCTTTAATGCTGGGCCCCGATCTAGCTTTTTTGAATTGAGCCTCCCCCTCTCCTTCTCCTCCTGGGAGCTATCTCAGTTTGCTGTGTTTAGATTCACACGTATAGTGTGCATTACGGTGTGCACATTGCGAGACTTATTAATTGCTGTGGAGTTTAATAGACTATACATCTAATAAGAAAGGAAGGACATTTGGGTTCTAATGTAGGTTCTATCATTAATTAATTTTCTGATTCTGTATGCATCATTTAGCTCCTGGAATTCCATCTCTGTATCTGTAAAATGACTAGATTACCACCTACTCCAACTGCTTCAGAGAGTTTTAAAGAATAAAGGATGTTCATAATGGTATAGGTAAGTGGAAAAATGTTATAGAAATGCAACTAAAATTTTAACTGCTAATCAGTTATTTTACAGTAAGTCTAGAATGCACAGAGTCTGAGTACAATGTACTGGGCCATATAGTTATTCGTATATTTAAAAGATCTTCCCCCACAAAATAATTAATAAAATGAATTGTTTAAAATTATCTCAATGTGTCTTTTACCTATCCAGATATGTTCATTAGCGCTATTAGGTACAGAGGAAACTTTTTAAACTGCATAATTGTCACGAAGAGGTTGTTATTTGTTATAGACAGGGAAAGTACCAGGATGAAAAAATAAGAATAGAACACTAACTTATATTTGTATCTATTATTTCCACTCATGACCTTATTGCCTAGACAATTTCTATGTGTCACATATAGACTCAAAGACAGCAGAATTAAAAGGGCTTAAGAAGAAAATTCAAAATACAGAATGTGGACATTGAGCTTTGCTCATTTGTTCGATATTTTTGGTGTTGGTTCTTTTTCTTAACTTGAGCAACAAAAAAATGAAATAAAGAAAGAATTAAGGTTCTGTTTTTACTCGTGACATTTAATGACTCAATTTTTCCCTGAAAAACAGGGAAGTTGAAGAGAGGAAAATTTTTTATTTTTTTATTATTATTTTTTTAATCCTCACCCAAGGATATTTTTCCATTTATCCTCAGATAGAGTGGAAGGGAGAGAGGGAGAGACATGGATCTGAGAGAGATGTATGGAATGGTTGCCTACCGCATGACCCCAACTGGGGCCGGGACCAAACTGCAACTGAGGTACATGCCCTTAACCAGAATCAAACCCACTACTCTTTGGTCTGCAAGGCGATGCTCTAACCATTGAAAAAACCAGCCAGGGCGAGAGGAAAATTTTTTTAAAAATTAATTTTCTAGAGCTATTACTAATTCTTCTAATTTCAGCATGCCATCTTTAAACATTTATTCATACAAGCCTGGAGCATTTAGGATTTTATTTTATTGAATCAAATCCAATTAAATAATTTATTTAACACACATCTCTTTAACCATGTTGAAAGGGTTTCCTTCCCTTAAAATTTCTTCAGCTATTTTATCATATACTGTACTTACCCTTCACATTATATTATTCTAATAGCAGAATTGAATTCTATAGAATATTTTCTAAAATAATACGGTTTTCTTTGTGAAATCTTTACAACAGATTAGAAAATAAATTGTGAAATAAAAAATAAATTAATCTATAAATTCCATCACTTATAACCAATGTGTACGTGAGGGGAGAGGAAGGTTAATGTGTATTAGTAGTAAATGATGTCAAACCATATCAGATGGGCACATTCATGGGTTCCTGGAATCTCAGTCACAAAAAGGCACACAGCTCATGAGATTTGGGACTTTAAATTATTATTTGCTTTTCACTATACCTTTGTGAATCATTTATTTCTCTCAAATAGACCAGAGGTAGGCAAACATACAGTGCAGCCAAATCTGTCCTGCTTTCTGTTTTTGAAAATAAAGTTTTGCTGTGACAATATCATTTATATTTGTTTACCTGTTGTCTGCAGCTGCTTCTGCACTACAGTGGCAGAGTTGGGGACCTGTGACAGAGACCATTTTAGACCTTCAAAGTCTAAAATATTTACCACCCGGCTTGGTACAGAAAAAGCTTGCTGATTCTTGCAATGAATCACACAGTTTAGAATCAAACACACAACACAAAAGTTCACTTCATTTTCCTTCTGTGTCGCAGAAAAATCAGTACTGATCTATTCCTATCTGGATGTTTCCATTTTTATTGTTTTTATTATGCGCAAAGGTTGGGAATAGCATTTCGTTTCCAATTTATTTACCAAACATATGGAAGTATTTTATTTAGAATATTTCCTTTAGAAAATATTACCAAAGTTAATGGTGCTGGGTGTCTCCTGAAATTCTGCAAGTGCCATACAGATCACATTACTATACTATTCATGTCAGCAATTTGTCTCGATTACTAGGCAAAGAAATATTAGAATATCTTTACTAACATTTTAAGAGTAAATAAACTGTTCCTTTTTTTTAGCTGAATATTTATTAATCCATCTCATAACTTTAATTCTGGTAATCAGATCTGGGAAAGTATATATCTGCAATAAAGTTGTTCTCAATTTTTTTTTTTTTTTTTTACTTACTCTCTTCTACTCCTTAAGCGGAATATTATTATTCTTGACAAGAACATGGTATAATCATAGTAAGTCAATATCCAGTTTCTGAGTAAAGGCAGTCTTTGATGACTCCACTAATTATAGATTCTGCTCTAGAATTACAGACTATGTTTATGCAATTTTTGTCAAATTGTTGTAAGATAAAATTGTTCTTATCAGTTAAGCGAGGTGTGTAGAGAGATTTAGGAAATTGTCTTCAATTTAACGATTCAGAGCTTTTCGGGTGCAAGTAAATGGAAGTCTGAGAGTATACCAGAGAGCTGTGAATAACATATCAAGGACAATTTAAGTGAATGGCTTTTTGAGATTAAATTGAATATCTGAATGAAAGTCCTTAAGGGAGAGACAAGAATTGGAATTGGTTCTCATATTGGTAGGGTACTTTCATAGGAAGGCTTCCCAGTACATGGGCAGTGAGGTGCATTCCGTATTGTCATGGGACATTTTTTTCAGCCCTTAGCCTCTAGAGATCCTTGGGCCTTTAAAATAGAAAATGTTGTATATGTCCTAAAAGGGGTTATTACCATCCTACTAATTATTTTGAGTTGTAAATGAAATCCTAACTCATGAAAGGTATTACTTTCAATGTTTTACTTCCAAGGATTGTAACACAGTAAATATTATAAAAGCATAGAATTGCAGGCATGCATTAAGATTTCTGTGTTTAGATATGAGATGAATTGAAAGAAATTCTGAACATTTTTCAGACTTTCTGACTTAGCCGTCCTGCATCCATTATTGCCATTTGTCACCCTAATAAAAATATCGCAAATATTTAAATTTTTGCCAATTATATAACCTATATAAAAATTACTTTTTTTGGTGTAAGTTTTCTTTAACAACACATTTTATTTATTTGTTTGAATTGCTAATGCAAAGAGAATACAAGGTTTAAAAGAAACAATATGCTGTAAAATGAAATCTCCCCTCCCACGGCTGTCTGCCAGCAATCTAGTTTCCTGTCCCTGGAGAAATTGGTCTCTGGCAATACTGTGTAGTGTTTCTGGGTTTAATTTTAATTTATATGTTCCCAGAAAGTAATTTATTTCATACAAGTTCTCATCGTCATTGAGCAGAATAATGAGCAAAACATTCTCTCATGGTTTGGTAAGTGTCTTTTTTATCTATAGTTATTTACACCAATACATTTCAATATTTTGTACTTATACTTTTTTAAATCGAATGATTAATGGTTTTCCCATTTTGTTGTGTTTTAGAGAAAACAATTTGTAGATTTAGTTTTATTCTATTAGTTTAATCATTTTAGTCAATTAAAGTCTGTTTTTACATTTATTAATTTCTTCCATTTACTTGCCACACATTTATTTAGTTTCGATAACCTCTCAAGACAAATACTTTATTCTTTCATTTAGCTGTTTTGTTCACTTGACTACTTTAGGCATGAATGTGATATTTAGTCTACAGGTTTTCCTCTGAGCAGTGCTTCAGTTGTATTACAGATGTTTGTCTAAATTTTGCTACCCTGGTGTACACTTGCATTTCTCTCACAAGTTATTTCTTACGTCAAACACACTTTGAATGTTTGATTTTACAGAGTCATATTAGCCTTAAAGTACTGTAGTTACTTTGGAGTGGTTCTATATAATTACTAAATAAAAATGTATTGACCTAACATGATAGGGTACCAAATAAAAACATGGAAAATAATACATTTTTCTATCTGAAAGAATAATGTCTTTATTGCATGAAACAGCAATCACATAGAAATGAATAAACAAAAGTTCTAGGTTTGAATCATTAATGTTCTCTTCTGCTTACACCGTTTGCCTAACCATAGACAGAGAATAATGATTTCTAGTCTAACCATCCGCTTAGAAATTTGAAAAATACGGCTGGGTTGCTCCTGTTCCTGTCTACATGTGTCTACAAGTTTGAGAGTGACAGATCCTGTTGTGGTATAACCAAGAACTCCCCAGAGCCCGAGGCTCTGTATGTCTACAAATTCATAAATACTGGTTAAAATGAGTTTTATGGGAATTCTGAGAATAAGCCCATTTTTCATGATACACAGTCACTTTATTCACCTGAGTGATGGCCTGAGGATCAGGAAATTGGATAGAATTTAAAACTTAATCTCCCTCCCATAGTTAGTGGGCTAACTTGTGATTTGGCGATGTACAGGTTTACATTGGGGAAGAAAGACAGAGGGATACAGGGCTAAATGACAACTCATCTTTTGTGACCATTATTATATTGACATTTCCACATTCAGTTTCATTGAGAGGGTGGCAGGGTGGTATTGATCTGTGTATTGCCATTACTTCCCACACTCTCTGTTTATTCTACGCCTGATCGCAGTATATATTGTAAGGAGCTGGATAATAATAATGATAATAATGATAGAGCTAATGTAGTATTTGTTATGTGCTGGTATTGTTCCAGGGTTTTTACATTTATAACTCACTTAATGATCACGACCCATGAGGTGGGTACTATTGTGCACCCATGAGGTAGGTACTACTGTGCTAGGCATCCCAAAGTTGTCCAGTTCCGAATCTCCAGAACCTGTGAATATTTTATATTATATGTTATATTCCATGGCAAGGGGGATAGTTTTAGATAGAACTAAAGATACTAATCAGCTCTTACAATATGGAGATTATCCTGGAATATCCAGGTGGACCCAATGTAATTAACAAGCATTCTCTAAATGTGGAAGAGGGAGGTAGAAAGTCAGAGTCAGGGAGAGAGTCAAAGATGTTCTGCTGTACACTTTGCAGATCAGAAGGGGGCAAAGCCAAGGCATGCAGGTAGCTTCTAGGCAAGGAAACTGATTTTTCTCTAGAGCCCCAGAAAAGACACAGCCCTGCCTATACTTATTTTAGCCTGGTGAGATCTATTTTGGACTTTTGAATGGGTAATAAATGATATAATAATACATTTGTATTTTTGTAAACCACTAAGTTTGTGGTAATTTGTTCCGGCAGCAATAGGAAACTAATGCAATTATTATGCTTATTTGGTAATGTTGGGATAAGAAACAAAGGTTAAGTAATTTGTCCCAGGTCACAAAGATATTCACAGGCAGAACTGGGAATTGAATTTGTGTAGTCTTACTCCACAGAGTATATTATTGTTACTGTAAAGCCAGATTTTTATAAGGTATCAATTACCAATGGTAAAATTCACCCTTTTTTTTTAGTGTACAATTTTATGAGTTTTGACAAATACATATAGTCATGTAACTAAAACCAAAATGAAACCATGAAAAATTTCCATCACCCTCATAAGTTTCCTGGTGTCCTTTGTAGTCAGGACTTCTCTCCACCCTAATTGCCTGGAAACCACTGACAAAAATATCATTTTTTGTTTTTATGATTTTGCCTTTTGCAGAATGACATATCAATGGGATAATAGCTGTGCAAATAGCTTGGCAATTTATCTCTTCCACACACACAAAAAAGAGTATAACACTTGACAAAAATATCAAAAACAATAATTTAAGGCACTGGAGAATGACCAAAAGCCTACAACTATTTGAGAAGCATTAATCCCTAAAAACCTGTGAGAGCTTTGAGTCAGGATAGCAAGAGTCTCTGGCCCCCTCCCTGGAACTGCTCACCTCCCCAGTCTTTGCTTGGGCAACAGGAGCTCTAGTTTTGTGGCCGGTTACAGACACCTGTGGCTTTGTTGTCAAGGGCAGAAGACTGAATCAATTCAAGGTAGGAGGCAAAACTCCTTCTTTGCTGATTAATAGTGGCAGTGGGCTCATTTGGGAATGGGCAGGAAAAACCTTCCAGCTAGACATCTCATGGGGAGATTCTAGAAAAAAGCAAGCTGCGGAGGTGCTAAGATAAGCTCTCCATATGCCCAGTGGCTGACTGGGAACCCATGCGTGTCCAGGGGAGACCTAATAGAGCCTAGCAAAACAAAACTAAACTAAAAGAGAAAGTCTAGGGAGACTTGAGAACAGGCTGCAATTTTTAATGAATTTCTCAAACCACAGAAGATAAATCGACAGAGGGTGGAAACCTTACATGTTCAAGGTGTTGAAGCAAAACCTCGGTCCAAGCATTAGCTAACCTCTTAGTCAGGCAGATACAGGACGCAACACCTAGGAAGCCAGGCTAAGAAAATGAACATAAGAATGAAAAAAAGGAGCAGAGATGTTAGTAACTGCACACCGCGGAGAAGGTAGATTCTGCAGCTGAAATCCAGACAAGGAATTTTAAAAAGTCCAAAAACCATAACAAGCAAACAAAAAAACAAAGAAAGAATCTGAAGTTGCTACAATAGATAATCTAAAATGTGCTCTTTCAAACAAAACACAGACATACAAAGAAATGGCAAAGTGTGGCTTGTGCTGTTCCAGGAGCAGGATGTTCATAGGGACTGAATCTGAATGGGTCCATTTGCTGGATTTAACAAATCCTTGAAAGCAACTATTATACATATGATGGAAGAAATAAAGAAAACATTTTTCAAAGAATTAAAATGAAGCAAGATGACGATGAGATAGTAAAGAATATCAGTAGAGAAATGTAAACTATGTAAAATAAAATAAATTCTAACAGTAAAATCACAGTAACTGTAATGAGGGACTCCACAACAGATTTGAGTTGGCAGAAGAAAGAATCACCACAAATGTGAGTTAGCACCACAGAAAAATAGCAATCGAAAGAACAGAAAAAAGACTGAGGAACAAGGAAGAGAGAGTCTCAGAGACCTGTTTCACAATGCCACACATTCCAACTTTAAATTCTTGCTATCTATCTCCCACTAGAAGATAGAGAAATAAACACAAATATTTGGAGAAATATGGCTAAAGCCTTGCCAAATTTGATGAAGAATATAATCCCAAAGATTCCAGAAAGGCAATGAAACCTAAGTAAGATAAATACAAAAAAAAAAAAAAATGCTGAAAGCCACAGACAAAGAGAAATCTTGCAAGCAGCAAAACAGAAACGAATTGCAATAATATGATTAACAACTGATTTCTTATAGAAAACAGTGGAGACAAAATGGTGGTATCCAATAAAAGTGTTGATATGAAAGAGTTAAGTAAATGAAGAATTAAACACTATGTGTATGTGTATGTGTTATTATGCATAAAACTAAACATTACAGAGAAAGTAATATGCTAAACTAAAAATGTCTATAGCACATGAAAGCACTAAAAGAGGAACAGAAAAGATATGAAAAAAATAGCAAAATATAAATCCAACCTTAACAATAATGATTTTAAATGTAAATAGACTAAACACTCAAATGGCAGAGATTGCCAAATTGAATAACAAAGCAAGATCTACCCTACTTTTTCTATAAGAGAAATACTTTATATCCAAAGAAATAAATAGTTGAAAGTAAAAGATGAAAAAATATGTAGCATTCAAACAGTAACAATAAATAACCTGAAATAGCTATAATATCAAAGTAGACTTTAAGACAAGGAATATTACAAGAGACAGAAAGGGACTTTTCCAATACATCAAGAAAATTTAGCAGCTGTCCCTAAATAAATTAAGCAAAATTTATATAATTATAAGAGTAATATACAAGTCAACAATTACAGTTGGATTTGAATACTCCATTTGCAGTATTTGACAAGGTAATTAGAAAAAATAAGCAATAAGAATACGGAAGACTTGAATAATCCTGTCACCCAACTTGGCCTGACAAACAGAGAACTTTTCACTCAACAACAGAATCCACATTCTTTTCAGTGCATATGACTCATTCTCCAGGACGGACCTTATGGTAAGACATAGAACAAGTTTTAATAGCTTCAAATGGATTAGAATCATACTATGTATATTCTCTTACCACAACAGAATCAAATTGAAAACAAACAACAGTAAGAAGTCTATGGTTAGAGGAAAATTGATAACTTTAAGCACTTATATTAGAAAGGAAGAAAAATCTAAAATCAATAATTTCTGCTTCCACATTAAGAAGCTAGGAAAACAAAGCCAATGTCAATAAAAGGAAGATGAAAAATAACAAAATCAGGGTGAAAATTAGCAAAAAAGAATTGTGAAAACATTAGAGAAAATCAATAAACCTAAGAGTTATTTCTCTGTAAAGATTAAGTCAATAGATATTTTGCTAGACTGATAAAAATAAAAGTGGGAGAGATGGAAACTTAAGCAGAAAAAGGAGAGTCAAAACATTAAATGTTGACCTTGATCTCATCTTGACCATATATAGATTGCAGATAATGGAACTATCAAGATAAATCTGAAAATCCAAGGTTGGAGGTCACTAGTGTCTCTGTTTTATTTGGAACACCAGGTGATGTTAATCAAACAGATATTCCTTATGTCATAACGACATGGAAACAGTGGAGAGGGCCTAACACAATCCCCAACCTCTTTCAATGCCAATGAATTTCAGAAGAATATCCAAACATTCTCCATGCCACAAAGAAAGGTTTGGATCCTACCAAAGAAGCAATTAGCAAGAAGATCCTCAAGGGTTTGATGAGGGACCCAAGAAAAATGTCTTTCCTTTGAGAAAGACATCGCTCATATATTTTCATTCTTAGGTTTCAAAGGCAGGAATCATGCCTTAACCGATCAAATTCTATTTATTTTCCAAGGAGTGCTGTGATTCTACAGAACAATAGGGTTGTTCAGATGCTTAAATGACATAGTATATGTAAAAGGTGCTTTGTAAACACTGTGAAATATTGTATTGCTTGTAAATACTATAAATACTGTAAAATATTATTTATCTTTCCATATTAACTGTTGTTTGTTTGTGGGTGAGCAACCTTTTTGTAATTTTTCTCCTTGACTTTTATTTTTCCTCTAGTTTGTAAATTTTTGAAAGTGTCTCAAACTATTACAAAAATTTATTGTTTTATAGTTACTTGGTAAAATTAAAATAAGCTGAGGGCTTGTTCAGTTTGTGAAATCCTATAAAATTTTATTTTCTCATAAGTATCTGCTAGATCTAAGACATGAGATGAAATCCACCCTTTTCTGAAATTGTACTTTGATCTTTCCACAGTTATACTGATGGACTCTTTTCTTCTTTACCTCCTCAAAACCTCAAGATCAGATAATTCACACTAAAATATAAATGCTTGAAAAAGACTTTAGCTGAGAACTCTGCTAGGAGTGTAGGTGGGATGGGGAGAGGGACCAGTATTTAGTAGAGATCAAAGTTTTTATACATACTTTATCCAATCTCCAAATATTCTGATTCAGCAATTCTGGGTGGGGCTTGGGCATCTCTATTTTTATTTTTATTTTTAAAAATATGTTTTAATTGGTTTTCTAGAGAGAGAGGAAGGGAGAGAGAGAGAGAAACACCAATGTGAGAAATATCAGCTGCCTCCTGCACTTCCCCTACTGGGGATCAAGCCCTACTGGGGATGTGCCCTGACCTGGAACCTACGATGCTCAATCCACTCAGCCAGTTAGGCTGGGTGACATCTGTATTTTTAAGTAGAGTAATTTTAAAACACTGAAGGACACTCCCGCTTAGAACCTCTGATCTGAGGGACAAAGCGTTCTGGAATGTCAGGCATCAGTCAGCACACAGGGAAGGGTTGGAAAGGCATCCTAGCTTGCCTGGCATCCTTGAATCACACCACAAAGATAACTGCTTAGTGACCTTAAAGCCAGGCAGCACATGGAGCACTCTCTGACCTCAGGTAGGCCTGAAATAACATGGGGAGACTTCCGTCATCAGTGCTGTCCTGAGGCATAGGAGCACAGTATACCAAATAGTGTATGTTCTTTGTCCCATATCTATATGTTTATTTGTCTTGGCAAGATTCTTAATGTTGATAAGCAGTCAATTATGTATGAAATATAATCCAAGGTAAAGTATATCTTCATCACTCATCCCACTAAGCTTTAACGTGTTACTTTATCCTTAGATTAGATTTGACAGATATATGATTGAATTGCTCAGGCATTCCTGCTGATAATAATCTTGGTTTCTTATACAGTCTTTACATAAACTCACATTTTATTCCTGGAGAAATTATTGGAAATAGCGACCCATTTACTTAATTTTAATTATATGTAAGAACAAAATGTGTGTAATAAGTATTTATTTTAAAATATATTAATTTACTATAGGATTTAAAGACAACTTTTAGGAGTTATAATGTAAGTCATATATGTTTTTATCACATAGATTAGCAGCCAAATATGTCATATTTTCGTCTCCTTTTGTTGATGTTAAGTTCCTATGATATCGTGAAGCCTTGACTCTCAACAGCTGCTTCTCCCAACTACGTAGATAGTAGAGTTGACTTTACCTGAAGATGAGGGCAGCGGTCATTTGCTTTAAGCAAAACATGGTACTATTTTTTAAGTCTCCAGGTGATTCTGATGGATTCCCAGGTTTAGGAAGTACAGTAGTTTAAAGCATATGAAACCTATTAAGTATGGATTTTTGCTTTTACAAATAAATTCAACAGTGTCAGTTACCCTGTATAAAATGCACATTTATTAACTGACTTCTAAATGCCAGGCACTATTCCAGGTGTTTTCACATCCATTATTTCAATAAATTCTTTTCAGAGATGTAACTTAGTAGATTAAGGAAATCAAACAAACGATATTCGCCTCTCTTCTCTGGAAGGAATGCAAGATAGCATCATGATGCTTAGTCAAAGGAAATAGCTTCAACAGCTACTGTTTTAAAATGAAACAGGCCTTGTCAAATTCCTTTTCCGAAATATCACCAAAATGGTTCTGCTGTTGGTTTGGGGAGTAGTGAGGAAAGGAGGTGAAGAGAGGACAGAATTATTCTATTTTCTTATTATAGACCTTCTATTCTGTGCTATATGATGCCAACAGAAATAACATAAAATATCCAAGGTCCCTCAGAAGGCAGAGAGGTTCAGTTTTGCAATGTTGTGAGGAACTGGGTCCTATCCAGGTCTCAGCTGCCTGGAATGCAAAAGTGTTGGGTTACCTTCAAGCTCTCCCCTCCTGATGCGCTCCGATGCAGGCCTCCTGAGATCAACTCAGGGATGAGGCTGGGAATGGGTATTCCTTTCAAGTCCCGTATAAGAGGCCTCTACCCTGCCTTAGTCACCAGGGTAGTATTTGGGAATATTTATTTCTGAATAGTTTTTTTTTAAAGTATGGTAGAATAGAAACAAAATGATGCATAATATGCCAAAACTAAAAATTACTGCTTTCTTCCTCAGAGCCAAAACTTCAGAGTATCGTTACAAAACTTCCGCTTGAATCCCAAGGCCCTTGGTGGAGTTGATCCATTGAACACTCACAAAGAGGGAGGAAACGCTCTCCCGAGAGGTGGTGTGGGAACCAGAGTTGGGAAAGTTGGGAAAGTTGGGACTCAACTTGAGGTCTGTTCTCACTCACTTTTCTGAGATTTTTTTTTTTAAAGGACAACTTAGATATTAAGGGGAACAAATAACAACACAAACTCCTTTGCTTCTTTGTGCATCATGAAGCCAAAGATTGAATGTAAAGAAAAACAAAGCAGAACAATAGATAATATGGTCCAATTACTTAGAGAGTGAAAGCATTATAATTTTTAAAAATTTAATCTCTGATGATGTAACTCAGTTCCCAAAAGGTTAAATGATTCCAAATTACATATTTAGCCAATTACATACTAATTGCTGAGAATGATTTAGAATTTAAACAGTTGTCTTTTTAGATTATGACAACCATATGTATAACAAACGTTTTCCAGCATGGCATCCAGTTCCTTCTGTCAGTGTCAGCCTCATGCTGAAACTGAACGGTTTTATCTCCTCTTCCGAAACAGCAAAGTGGTGGCATCTCTCTCTCTTCCTTCTCCATCGCCCGCACGGTACAGGGTCCATGATCTTTACACAGCAAACGCCAAACACTCTCCTACACATTTGGTTTGAGCTAAATTATTTTAAAAATAAAGATAAGGTTTATATTAATGGAGTGTCTTTGTTACTTGCAAATTGAATTTCTTGCATGTACAAGAGCATATTTATGTGATTTGACACATTATTATTTTTTATTTATCCTCACCTGAGGACACTTTTCCATTTTTTTTTTTTGTTGTTGTTCATATAGAATAGGAGGGAGAGAGAGAAAGAGAGAGCGAGAGAAAAACATCGACATGAAAGGGACACATTGAGTGGCTGCCATCCGCACGACCAACCAGGGCCCAGGGACAAACTGCAACCGAGGTACATGTCCTTAGTGGGAACTGAACCCGGGTCTCTCTGGACCACAGGCCGACGCTCTAACTGCTGAGCCAGGGCTGACACATTATTTTTTAATCATCAACTCATAGCACCTTTTTCATCTACCAAGTGGCCTATTATGTTCCCTAAGAGTAGGTCCAATTAGATGCAAGTAAAGAAGAATTAAAACACAAAGAAAGCACAGCACTTATCTAGACAAAATCAAGAGAATTCAGTAATATCACTTATTTATTTAGTTAATCCAGGACATGGTTTATTTACTGATTGAAAGTGGAAGTAAACACTGAAAAAGTTTAATATGTTAGTATTCTTATATCTTAATTTACCTCTATATATACCCGTGAAGATAAATGGGTCTTGACTTGCATTAAAATAAATGTTTTAAAAATTGGAAAAAATTGTGTAATAAAAATGAAAATTAAAATTTCCCTGAAGTTTGCATCAGAAAGAGGATCTGGTTTCTTTCATTTAAAACAAAAAAAGGCACAGCAAAGGTGGACAGTGACATAATATATATGGAAGCTTCCTAAACACTTTAAGCTCAAATTCAATAGCTAGGCATTTCTTTTTGTGTGTGTTAAATTGTATAATTAACTGCCTACTTAGTGTGCACATTTACTCTTAAGCCCTTTAATAAGGAATACTTTTAAAGGCAGTAGTGTATCTGTTTTTCCACACTGTAATTCAGGTATAAAATGGACAGTTATCTGTTGTTCTGTGAAGTGTAGCTGTTTCTTTAAATTGAAAACACCAGTTTTAAATCTGAGATTATAAAATGAGAAGTTAAATTTATCACTAAATTTATTTCCTGGCTTCCAGTTAGAGTGTGTCACGAGTACAATTTGTTAATGCGGAACACTGCTTGAATTGCCATGATAGCTTGTGGGTTTCAGCTGCTCAGCCTTTGAAAGGTAGGCATTTGATAGGCAGTTAAAAGGTTTCTTATAATTAATTACCTATAGGCTATCACAAGAAAGTAAATAAACTTCACGGATGGGAACTCAATGAAGAAGGTCAACTTTGGGAATAAATAGAATCTTGACTGAAGAAAAAAAAAATTTCCCTAAGATATTTAAGGCCATTCTTTTGAAATGACCATGTTTGTAGAATATTAAAAAGCCAAGGAAATACAGTTGATTCTTGAACAACACAGGTTTGAACTTTGCAGGCTCACTTACATGTGAATCTTTTTTTAACTCATAAATTGATTTTCTCTAGCCCGGGTTTTGCATCAGCAGATTCGAGCAACCTCAGATGGAGAACACTATTTTTCTTGGAGGTTGGGCATCTGCGGACGCAGAGAGCGAGTATATGCCTTCTTCTAGGACATTTTATGTAAGGGGCCTGAACAGCCAGGGGTCTGTGGGGCTCATGGAACTCAGCCTCGTGGATACCCAGGGAGGACTGAGTTTTTGGGAAGTCAAAGTTATACCCAGATATTAAATATATGTGTTCTGTACCCCTAACCCCTACCTGTCAGCTATATTCTCTGGGTTCTTCAGATTCACTCTCTGGTAGGTTGAAGTCAATTCCTGTTGTATCTAAGCAAACTGAGGATAGGTTTGTTATTGAATTTCACATGCACATGAACTAAGGTTGATTTCCTTACACCAAGCAAGGTTTTTACACAGAAGTTAACTTTTATTGTATACTTTTATACGTATGACCAGAAATCTGTTGACCCAGGGATCTCACAGAATTCATGTCTTGTTAACATTCACATCTATTGTATTTTGATAGGAAATGGGTCAGATTCTACAAGTTGTTGTTGACACCAGAGATGCAATCTCTGAAATATTAAAGTTTTGAGCATTTCATGCCACTTGTGGGGAAGGAGTGATGTAGCCCAAAGTAGAAACTAGCTCAAAGCGCATCAGCTTCTAGGAATTTAGAAGAATAGCAGTTTTTCAATTATTTTCTATGTGTGTATATATAACAATCAACCACAGTATCTCAGTGACTCAGGATATCAAGAGTGCAGTTTTCTGCTCATTCTATATGTGTTTTAAGGATTACCTTTGGGCTCGATGCCGCAACGTCCTCATTCAGGGATCCCAGGTGTCAGAGTGTCTACCAGTGAGACAGATATAGTGCTCTGGTTTGTCAAGGTTTCTACCTACAAATGACACATAATTCTTCCACTTCTAAATCACTGGCGTAGTCACACAATTCTGCCTAACTTCAAGGGACAGTTAAGCACAGTTTTACCACATGACTGAAAGAGAAGAGTAAGAAGTGGTAATAACATATCAGTGAACAATACTAATGATTATGACTGCTTAGAATATAGCTAGAAATACTGGGTTTATTCTTCTTCGTCTTGCATAGAAATATACTTTGTTCCTCTTGTAGGGAAATAAAACTCTCTGGGTTTCTCAGTGCTTCTGTAAAAAGCTCTAGTCTTACAGATAGCAAATGTTTGCTTTTACTTTTCTTGAGGCATTTTACTGTTCACATCTGAAAATCAGACCCGTGGCCATGTGGACCAGGTCCTTAGGTTAAGCCCCGAGGTGTCAGAAAGACTGGAGAATGCTCTTCCTAGGTATTTACATTCCAAAATCTATGGTGTCCAGACCTTGGAACATCTCTAGGTCACAAAAGCAGTGTTTATCTGGCCCTCAGAAAGATTGTGTTTACATTCCAAAAGTTCAGGCTGACAATCCAAGATCCTTGCCTCCCCTCTCAAAGGAGCAAAGGTTTTGTTTTTCTTCTTTTTTCAAGAGGGGCTGTGTACAGCTATCTTGCTACTGGATATAAACAGAAAAAATCCATTGTTCTCCATTCCTTTGTAGATACAGACTTTGAAGTTTGTACGGACATGACCTTTTACCTGACTTTCCTGCAGTCACCCCTGGAGTGAGAATCAGAGTGTGAGGGACCATAAGGTCATTATTTGCTTTTTAAGTGAATAATGATAGTCTGTCTCTGGTTCAGAATACCACCACCTCATTTGCACATTGGGGATGAAGTTAATAATGATCGATGTTAGAAACCCAGTACTTCTCTAAGAGAAGCAGTCCAAAAGTGGGATCCCATCCCAGTGTCCCAGGGGCTGATGCTCGAAAGCAGGTGTGACACCTCTTGATGCAGAGATTTATGAATATAAAAGGTTATGTTCTTTGCATATACTCAATTTACAGTGACTGATCAAGTTCAGGATGAACATTCCTGGTGGGAAAGGGAACAATGGGAGTCACACAGCCAGTACAGTGATGACCTCCTGCTGGACAAGATATGGAGGGCCAGCTACCCTACCTCTGCTCACACACGCATGTGTTTTGTGGTCTGAATGTTAACTGCTTGCCGTATCTATAGCTATACTGTGCTCTCTGTGGAATAGACTCATTCCCTCTGCAGCTATGGCCTTCCCATACATGGCTGGACACACCCAACAGTTATTGAATTTGTGTGATGAAAACTCAATTAGGGAACTGCTTACTGGAGCTATTCCTGAGCAATTGGGATGATGTACCCATGCAATTTCTTGTCTTCTCAAAAATGTCTAATTTTTCACTGTTTGAATCTTTCACTGAAACTGCATTATACTGTCTGACATTTACTTTTTCTATTGTGGGTAAAATTTTTTAGTATTAGTAATAAAAGTACAATAATTTTTATCTTTACATAAACTGATACATAGTGCCAGTGTAAAAAATGAAACACATTTCTAATATCCACTTAAGGCATCACATGAAAAATGAAGCTGAAAGAAATTTCAGACATGCAGACAAGTTAAATAGATATACCACTCTTGGAAACTAAATTAAAAAAATTTAAATCAAGTTTTATTCTGAGTGAAAACACCAAGTTAAGTAATAGTGCTCTCCACTTCAAATTTTCTTTCGAATGAAGCACTTAATGTATTTGCATGCAGAGTGTATGTATAGATAGTCGAACAGTATCTCAAAAAAATCACTTATGTATTCATAAGAGAATGTAATGCTTTTAGTTTTGATATAACATTACTTGAAGAAACTCTGTTGGCACTCACATGAAATGTTCACTGATAAAACTCAAATGCTATATTTAAAATTACCCTGGAAGACAAATAGAGGATGTGAACACACAAGTCAGGTTGAATTTTTCTTTTCCTCATCTCTGTTTCCTTACGTTTTCTCTTTCTTTTCTTCCTTCCATCTGTTAATGTGAGAGATACTTTTTATTCTTATCACTCATTCTCTTAAATAATTCATTGAATACCTGCTATGCAGGCTTTCTATAGTATTTTGTAGTTTGGGAAAATATTTGATAGCTATTGAATTAAAAAATTTGAATTTGTAGTGCATTCATAGTTTAAAAAATCTAAATAAAATATACAAACATATGCATTTAATTATCTAGTCATCACCACTCAGCCCTGTCCTCTGCCACCCTATATTCACTGAATTCCTTAGGGAACAATGTTTTATTATGTTCTTGTGTAACCTACCTGTGCTTCTCTATGTAAATTTAGACAACTGTAAATATATTATTTTTTCCCTACACAAGATATGACACTGTTGTGTAACTTGAATATTTTTTTTACTGTAAAACTTAGACAATTTTTTATATCAGGGTGTAGAAATGTTCTACATTCTTTTAAAAAACTCTTTGCATGTGTAACTGTACCATAGTTTATGTTATTAGATGAATATGGCTACTTGTTACTGGATCTTTTGCTAACTAAAACAGTATTGCAAGAAAATAACCTTGCATGTAAATCATTTCAGGTGTTCCTGCAGAATAAATTCCCCCAAGAAGAATTGCTGCAAAGAAGAGTAAGTGCATTTTAAATGTTAGGTTTTATTAAATTGCCCTCCCAGGGTTGTGTTATTTTGTATTCCCACAAGGAATGAATGAAAATGCTTTTTCCCCATAACCTCACCAATAGAGTATATTGTCAAACATTTTTTGGTTTTCACCAATGTGATAGAGAAAGCAATATCATATTTTAATTAGGATTTCATTTATGACGAATGAGGTAGCCCTTTTTTTATTTTCTCAGGGAATATTTTTATTTTATTTTTAATGAATAGTTCATGGCTTTGCTTATTTTTCTCTTGAGTTTTTGGCTTTTTCTTCTTGATTTTAAATTTACATATTTGGGAGATGACATTTTGCCAACAATAAAGATTGTTTTTATTTTTAGGTTTGTCACTTGTCTTTCCTTTTGCTTATGATATCTTTGGGATTCTTTTTCTTATAGTGGCATTTTAAAAATCTCACTGATAACTTTATGAATCTTACTATAGTGACCTCTGGACTTCATATCATGATTAGAGAGGCCTACCTTGCCCTGGCCAGTTTGGCTAAGCGTTTAAAGCGTTGGCCCACGGACCGAAGAGTCCCGAGTTTGGTTCCTGCTAAGGGCTCGTACCTCGGTTGCAGTTTGTCCCCATGTGGGTGGCAGCCACTTGATGTGTCTCTCTCACATCGATACTTCTCTCTCTCTCTCTTCCTCCCTCTCACTTTCCCTCTGTATCTGAATATAAATGCAAAAAAGTCCTAGGGTGAGAATGAAAAAAAGGGGGAAAAAAAAAAAGAAAGGCCTACCTTCACCACATTTATAGTTTCTTTAATAATTTCATGCTTTGTAGTTATTTTTGTTCCATTTGTAACTTACCTTGGATTTATTTTTCCAATTGTACAATTATATTATATCATCAGAAATGTGTATTAATTTTACTTCATTATTTTATATTTTTAAACTTTGAATAAAAAAATATATATATATACATACACACTTTTTTTTTTTTTTTTTTTTTTTTTTTACGGTAATTACAATAGGTATTATCTCTCGCACCTTGTCGATGAGTCATGGTAACAGTGAGTATCCTCACATTGTCTCTGCCTCCAGTGTCGTTTCCCCATGTGATAGACTGGTTTCCAGGCTTACGTGACTTTTTTTTTGTGGATAAAATGTTAGTATAGAATTTATCAAATGGGCTTTCAAAATCCAGGAAAATGATCATATGGTATTTTTCGCCTTAGTATAAAGAGAATTATATATAATAAAATATTTTCTAGTATTCATCCATTGTTTCATGCCTGGAATACATCCCACATGTTTTTTTTCTATATATATATAATTTTTTATTAATTTATTTTTGTTACAGATGTTTCTCCTTTTTATCCTTATTGACACCATCCTCCCCAACCCCCACACCCCATACCCGGCTTCATTGTCTGTGTCCATCGGTTATGCGTACATGCATATAAGTTCTGTGGTTTATCTCCTCCCTCCCCCCACCACGCCTTCTTCTGAGGGTTGTCAGTCTGTACCCCATGTCCATGTCTCTGGGACTACCCAATTCCTCAGACTCTTATGATCATTATATTCCACAAATAAGTGAGATCATGTAGTATTTGTCTTTCTCTGCTTGGCTTGTTTTGCTTAAAATAATACTTTCCAGGTCCCTCCATGTCATCTTAAAGGATGAGATCTTTCTTTCTTATAGCTACATAGTACTCCATTGTGTATATGTACCCCAGCTATTTTATCCATTCGTCTGCTGATGGACACTTGGGCTGTTTCCAGATCTTAGCTATTGTAAATAGTGCTGCTATGAACATGGGGGTACATATATTCTTTCTGATTGGTGTTTCAGGCTTCTTAGGATATATTCCTAGAAATGGGATCATTGGATCAAATGGAAATTCAATTTTTAATTTTTTGAGATAACACCATATTGTTTTCCATAGTGGCTGCACCAGTCTGCATTCCCACCAGCAGTGTACTAGAGTCCCCTTTTCTCCACACCCTCGCCAACACTTGCTCTTTGATAATTTGTTGATGGCGGCCATTCTGACAGGTGTGAGGTGATACCTCATTGTTGTTTTAATTTGCATCTCTCTGATGATAAGTGATGTTGAGCATTTCTTTATATGTCTCTTGGCCATTTGTATGTCCTGTTTGGAGAGGTGTCTATTTAGCTCTTCTGCCCATTTTTAAATTGGTTTCTTTGTCTTTTTTTGTTGTTGTTGTTGAGTTGTATGAGTACTCTATATATTTTGGAAATTAACCCCTTATCTGATACTATATCATTCGCAATAATGCTCTACCTTACAGTGGGTTGCCTTTCCATTTTGGTGGTTGTTTCTTTTGCTGTGCAGAAGCTTTTTGGAATGCTGTAGTCCCATGTGTTCATTTTCTCCTTTGTTTCTGTTGCCTTAGGTGATGTATCAGTGAAAATTCTGCTGCATATCATGTCCAAAATTTTGTTGCCTACATTTTCTTCTAGGATTTTTATGGATTCATGGGTCACATTTAAGTCTTTTCTCCATTTTGAGGTTATTCTTGTGTATGGTGTAAGGTAATGGTCTAGTTTCATTTTTTTGCATGTACCTGTCCAATTTTCCCAACACCATTTATTAAAAAGGCTGTCTTTACTCCACTGTATGCTCTTGCGCCCCTTGTCAAATATTAATTGAGCATAATGTCTTGGGTCCATTTCTGGGTTCTCTGTTCTGTTCCACTGGTCTATATGTCTGTTTTTGTGCCTGTACCAGGCTTTTTTGATTACAGAGGCTTTGTAGTATATGTGGTCTTTCTTTTTCAAGATTGCTGTGGCTATTCGGGGACTTTTTTGGTTCCATATAAACTTTTGAAGTATTTGTTCTAGTTCTGTGAAATATGTCATTGGTATTTTGATGGGGATTGCATTGAATCTATAGATTGCTTTGGGTGATATGGACATTTTAATGATGTTAATTCTTCCAATCCATGAATAAGATATGTGCTTCCACTTTTTTATATCTTCCTCTATTTCTTTTTTCAATGTCCTGTAGTTTTCTGCAAATAGGTCCCATGCTTCTTTGGTTAAGTTTATTCCTAGGTATCTTAATTTTTTTCTGCAATGGTAAATGGGAGTGTTTTTTCCGTTTCTCTTTTTGTGAGTTCACAATTGGTGTATAAGGATGACATCAATTTTTTGACGTTAATTTTGTATCCTGCTACATTGCCAAATTTATTTATTAAGTCTAGATTTTTGATGGAGTCTTTAGGGTTTTCTATGTATAATATCATGTCCTCTGCGAATAATGACAGTTTCACTTCCTCCTTTCCAATTTGGATCCCTTTTATTTTTCTTCATGTCTGGTTGCTGTGGCTAAGACTTCCAGTACTATGTTAAATAAGAGTGGCGAAAGTGGACATCCCTGTCTTGTTCCTGTTCTTAAGGGAAATGCCTTTAGTTTCTGCCCATTGAGTATGATGTTGGCTGTAGGTCCTTCATATATGGCCATTATTATGTCGAGATATGATCCCTCTATTCCCAGATTGCTGAGCATTTTTATTAGAAATGGGTGCTGGATTTTGTTGAATGCTTTTTCAGCATCTATTGATATGATCATGTGGTTTTTCTTCTTCATTTTGTTTATGTGATGTATCACATTTATGGATGTGTGACTATTGTATCAGCCTTGGATCCCTGGGATGAATCTCACTGGGTCATGGTGAATAATTTTTTTGATGTATTGCTGGATTCGATTTGCTAGTATTTTGTTCAGGATTTTGGCGTCTATGTTCATCAGGGATATTGGCCTGTAGTTTTCTTTCTTTGTAGTGTCTTTTACTGGTTTTATGATGGCCTCATAAAATGAGTTTGGAAGTCTTCCTTCTTCTTGAATTTTTTGAACAATTTGAGAAGAATGGGTGTTAGTTCTTTTTTGAATGTTCGGTAAAACTCCCTCTTGAAGCCATCCGGGCCTGGGCTTTTGTTTGCTGGGAGAGTCTTCATTACCTCTTCAATTTCCTTAGTTGTTATTGACCTGTCCAAATTTTCTATCTGTTCCTGGTCCAGTTTTGGGAGACTATGTGTTTCTAGAAATTTGTCCATTTTGCTTAGATTGCTGAATTTGTTGCCATATAATTGTTCATAAAATTTGTTAATGATCCTTTGTATTTCTGTGGTGTCAGTTTTACTGCTCCTCTTTCATTTCTGATTTTGTGTATTTGGGTTCTCTCTCTTTGTTTCTTGGTCAGTCTAGCTAAGGGTCCATCAATCTTGTTTATCTTTTCAAAAAACATGCTCTTTGTTTCATTGTTCCTTTGAATTGTTTTTTTGGTCTCTATGTCATTTATTTCTGCTCTAATCTTTACTATTCCTTCCTTCTACTTGCTCTGGGGTTTTCTTTTTGTTTGCTTTCTAGTTCTTTAAGTTGTGAGGTTAGATAGTGTATTAGAGATTTTTCTTGTTTTTTGAGGTAGGCCTGTAGTGCTATGAACTTCTCTCTCAGAACTGCTTTCGCTGCATCCCATAGATTTTGTGTTGTTGTCTGTTCATTTTCATTGGTTTCCAGGAAGTTTTTTTTCCTTGGTCTCCTCGGTAACCCATTCATTGTTTAATAACATGCTATTTAGCTTCCATGTGCTGAAATGTCTTTGTATGTTCTTCTTGCAATTGATTTCTAGTTTCATGCCATTGTGATCTGAGAAGATGCTTGATATGATTTCAGTCTTCTTGAACTTGTAGAGACTTGCTTTGTGCCCTAACATGTGGTCTATCTTTGAGAATGTCCTATGTGCACTTGAGAAGAATGTGAATTCTGTAGTTTTGGGGTGTAATTCTTAGTTGATATCTATTAAATCCATTAGAGTCTCTGTTTCCTTGCTAATTTTTTGTCTAGAGTATCTATCCAGTGATGTCAGTGGTGTATTGAAGTCCCCTGCTATGATTGTATTGCTGTTGATATCTCCTTTGAAGTCCTCCAGAAGATTTTTAATATATGTTGGTGCTACTATATTGGGTGCATATATGTTTACCAAGGTTATATCTTTCCGTTGGATAGATCCTCTCAATATTATGTAGTGGCCTTTTTTTTTTCTCTAGTTATGGTCTTCATTTTGAAATCTACTTTATCAGATATGAGTATTGCTACCCCAGGTTTTTTTCCTTTATGTTTGCATGAAAGATTTTTTTCCATCCCTTTACTTTTAACCTATGTGGGTCTTTTATAGATGAGTCATGCTTTCTTATCCAATCAGCTACTCTTTGTCTTTTTATGGGATCATTCAATCCATTTACATTTAAGATGATTATTGAGATGTACTTATATATTGCCATTTTTTGTTAGTGTGGTTATATTTTTCTTCCTATTTCTTCTACGAATTACAGCAGTCCTTTAAACATTTCTTGCAGTGCTGGCTTGGTGTTCATGTATTCCCTTAGCCTTTTTTTTTTTTTTTTTTGGTCTGGGAAGCTCTCCATTTGATCTTCTATTTGAATGATATCCTTGCTGGATAGAGTAGTCTTGGATTCAGATCCTTGTTTTTCATGACTTTGATTACTCGTGCCATTCCCTTCTGGCCTGTAGTGTTTCTGTTGAAAAGTCAGCTGAAAGCCTTATGCGGGTTCCTTTCTAGGTAACTTGTTGCTTATCTCTTGCTGCCTTTAGGATTCTCTCTTTGTCTTTAATTTTTGGCATTTTAATAGTATGTGTCTTGTTGTGGGCCTGTTTGGGTTCTTCTTACTTGGGGCTCTCTTTGCTTCTTGAACTTGAATGCCTTCTTTCTTCACAAAATTAGGGAAGTTTTCTGTGACTATTTTTTCGAATATATTGTCTAACCCTTGCTCATTTTCTTCTACTTCAGGGACTCTTATGATGAGAATATTATTACGTTTCCAGTTGCCCCACAGTTCTCTTAAGCTGCCTTCCTGTGTTTTAATTGTTTTTTCCTTTTGGTTTTCTGATTGGTTGACTTCTTCTACCTTGTCTTCTAATTCACTGATCTGGTCCTCAGCTTCCTCTACTCTGCTGGTTCGTCCTTCCAATGTGTTCTTTATTTCTATGTCATTCTTCATTTCTTCTTGGTGGTTTTTAATTTCCAATTGGTTGATTTTCAATGTTTCTAAGTCTTTACTCATGGTGCTCATGTCCTTACACATGCTGTTGAGCTTCCTCAAGATCATGGCTCTGAATTCTAGCTCTGTTAACTTGCTTAACTGCACCTCATTTATCTCATCTTTGGTAGAGGTCTCTTGTTCTTTCATTTGGCATTTGTTTCTGTTTTTCACCATTTTGACTATCTCAGTGGGTTTTGGAGCCTGCCAAATTTTCCCTGTTGGTGTTGGTGTTCTGCTGTTTGTGGGTCCCTCTACTGGGTTTGGATGACTGTGGGCGGACCCATGTTAAACACCACTGTCAAGTTGTACTTTCCTGGGTAGAGTTGCAAGCCCAGCAATGGTTCAGTTATCCTCTAGCTTTTTGCCTCGAGGCTATTAGTCAAGGTTACTTGAAGAGCCTTGGGTTGTCAGCTGAATGAAAACTCCCTCAGGTGCTCAGTGTAAGGGGATTTCCCGAGGGTGGGGCAGATGCTTGTCGTTAATGAGCCTGAATTTGCATTTGAATGGTCCATAGGGTGGGGTTCAACTTCCGAGGGAGCAGCTGCCGCCTCTCCCCAGAGCCCTGGGAAGGAGTAAGATGGCCACAGTCCTGTGTGGCTACAACTGAGCAAAAGCTCTGGGTGCCCTCCAAATCCTTAGTGTCTCCACAAAGTTCCAGTCCAGTTTGTTCTCCCTGTGCTGGATCCCAAGGTGAGTAGCTGTGGCTATTTTAGCATCTGTCCCTGCTCTGCACTGTGGAGCTGGCTTGGGAGTGTAACCCGAGGACGTTGCTCACAGCTAAGACCTCTGCCGACCGTGGGCTCCCAGCCCACATCTCGGGCCTCCGCAATCCTACCAGAATCGAGTCAGTGTCCCTGCTTATATGGTTCTCACAAGCTGCTTTTCTGTTGTTTTTTTTTTTTCCTGATGATTTGTCTTTATTTTAGTTGTAATTCCAGTTTGGTCCTGAGAGATGGTCTGTGTAGCTTCCATTCACTCAGCCGCCATTTTGGAATCCTATCCCACTTGGTTTTGATGCTTTGTTAATTGTAATATGCTGCTAGCTGGCCTTGCTAGTATTTTATGTAGGACAAATAGTGAACATTGGTCAGCATTTTTCCTTTTTCTTTATGTGTCTGTTTGAAGCATTTTTGTTGTTCTAATATCAATGTAGCTTACACTTTATTAAAACAATTTGCAGTCTCATTTTATAATGTGCTGTAGAATAGTTTAATTTCAATGACTGGTTTTAAAGTTTAGAAAAAATTTGCTATGAAACTGTTAAGGCCTAGTGTTTTTAAATTTATTTTGGGGGCTAGCTTCTTTATATCTAACTTTTAGATTTTTTTAGGATTTATGTAGACTATGGCTAACTTTGGTAAATTATATTTTCCTGAAAAATACTTATATCATCCAAATTTTACATTCATTACATTTAGTTATAAAAGTAATCTTTTACTGTTTTAAAATGACTCTTCTATGCTTATTTTGTTTTTGTTATCCTTTTTCTTGTGCACATAAGTTTTCTTCTTTGTTTCTTGATTATTATAGCTAAGATTTTGATCTTGTTTGCTGATTTAAAAAATACCAGGTTCGATTTTTATTACTTTTAGTGTTTTATTATAATTAATTAATTCATTTTGTTATTAGTTTTTACCTGTGTTTATTTCCATTTTTGTATTCTAAATCATTCATTTTGGCTTTCATTTCTATATTTATGCATTTCTTTTCTTATGACGCACATCCAAAAATATGGTATTTTTATTATCATTACTTTTTGGATATTTTGAATTTTTGGTTCACCATTCGTTTTTGATCTAAAAGATATTTTTAATTACAATATTTGAATTTTTAAAATGTAAATGAATAAAATTATTTCCAAATGGAAGGATCTTTGGTTTCTCACTAGTTTTGATTTCTGGATTTGTTATATTATAATCAGGAAATGCTTTTTGTATTTTTTCTCATTTCTGGATTTATGAGATCATTTTATAACCTAATATATGATCTTTTTTTATGCATATGACACAGACCATCATGCCTATTATCAGGAAAAAAATATATATGTATGTGTGCAGCAGACCTATTTTTAAAAAGGTATTATTTAGGTCTTTATTATTCTTACTTATAGTTATATCTATATAATCTGTCTTTGTTTGGCTAGTGAACTTTTAAAAATAGTATATCATATAATAAGTATCTTAAGCCACTTAACAAAATCGAAATGATTTTGATCAAATTATTTTTGTGTCTTTCTCTTCCATTTTCTTAAACATAGCTACAATATCATGAGATGTTAACTGGAGGATTTCCAGATAGTGTTTAACTTAACCACAATTTGTTAAAAGTCAAAGGTCAAAAAACTGTCCCGTCGTCAAGGCAGCAGATTCTGGACATGGAATTCTTATTACAGTGTTGAATGTGTAATTTCAACCCCAAATCTTGTTTCATGAACAATTTCTCTTTCTCTAATGAAAGCTGATGAAAAATTTAGCAATTCTTTTTTTTTTATTTCTTTAAAATGAACATAATAGTTCAAATTGATGAAAGTTACTGCCATAGAGGACTATTTATATAGAATGTGACTCCTGTCTACTTAGGGTCAAATTCCTTACATTCCAAAGACATGTGTGGCACTCTTTCCCTACAAAAGAATGCTTTTCCACAATTCATCACATTTCATTGTACTTGTGTAAATGGGTACATCTATTATGCACAGGGAAGTCTCAAAAAGATGAAGGGAACGTCAGAGAAAAATGATGAGTCCCGCTCTCATATAAGATGTATGTTTCCTACTCAAGTTAAAGATGCAAACACAAAAAACATGCCTCGAGGTCACAGTGAAAGAAGGAAGCAACAATGTTCTTTTGATGTTTTCTTTTCTACATGTAATTTTGTGCCTGTTTAGAAATACTAGAGAGTTACAATTGCTTTTGAAAAAATATTTAAGAAAGGGCATTATGATAGACTGCTGACAGGATTCTAAATTGGTGCAACTAATTTGTTAAGAAATTTGGATATGAATGTAATGGCAAAATACCATGACCCAGTAAAACAAGTATGATCACTGAAATATTTTTTATGACAAAGACATTCCACCCCCTCCCTGAACAGAAACTAAATGTCTAATAACAAGGTAAAGTTAAATAAATTGTAGTATATTTATAATATGGGAGATTACATAGTCACATAAAATTAGCATTTCTGAAGGAAGTTTACCAGCATTGAGAAATATACCATAATGCTATGTAAAATCAAAGCTAGCAGCTTACTTCTATTTGCAAGTTTATCTTTATATATAGACAAAGCATTCAGCAATATTCTAAGGAACATTCTCTTAAACACATTATAACTATTCCTATTGGAAGTAAACTCCAAAATTTTAGAAGTAGATATTTCTAGATAATAGAATTGTATGATTTTAATTTTCTTCTTAAGTATTTTCCAGTTTCTTTACCAAGTGCATATAAGAAAAAATTGTAACTATGGGTATTAACTGAGGAAGGTTATTATACTTCTGATTTTTAATTTTAGTTATCAGGATTGCAGATTAGCCACAATCACTTTATTGCATTCATTTTTATAATAGTTTCAGTAATCAGTCACAAATTCACACATCTTGCTCCTCATCTCTTCCCTTTCTTTCCAGTGATTACAAAACAGAAAAATGTGCCCAGCCAGTGTGTCTCAGTTGGTTGAGTGTCATCCCATGCACCAAGAGGTGTTCGGTTCCATTCTCAGATAGGACACATGTCTAGATTGTGGGCTTGATCCCCAGTAGGAGGTGTGCAGGAGGCAGTGATTGATGTATTTCCCTCATCGATGTTTCTCTCTCTCTCTCTCTCTCCCTCCCCCTTCTTCTCTCTCTAAAATCAATTTAAAATTAAAAGAAAAAGAATGATTCTAGGTCCCTCCGTAAAGTTTAAGTAGCCATATTGCTAAACAGTGGAGAATAAAAAATATATATATATACATAAAAATGATGATAACCAATAATCACCCAAAAAAGTACTAGGTACATTTATCGCAATGAAATATATACAGAGAAGGAGTTGATCTTCAAATGTACCTTTTGTTAAAAATATGAATGGAAAATTAAGTGGAGATCTGCATTCCTATGAAATTGTCTAACCAAAATGTTAATGTGGTGAGAATTTTTCTTTCACTTATTAAAAACAAGACTGGTCTGAAGGTTTGTTGGGGCTGGCACTTGTGCCATCTCAGTTTGCAGTGTACTAGTGGATTGTACTCTGCTCCTTTATTAGTCACGTGTAATTGGACCAAAGGATTGCTTCAAGGCTACACAGGAGATTTGGTGGTCACAAGTAGACACAGCCTTAAACTGGCAACTTTCCTGGGATCCATGTGTGTAACGACATTGGGAATGTTGGATCACAAAATTCGGGCTGCACTACCTGCGTGATTTTGATCTACCACACAGCTTGGGGAGGTGAGGAGGGCGTGTGCCAAATAGTTTTACCAATGTAGTACACACGTGCTTGATTTAATCCTCCAGGAAAACAATTGAGAAACACAGAAGACCATCCCGCTAGGTGTATCTAAGTTTGATGTTTTATACTATTGACAAGTTTTACTCCAATCTCTTTCAATTCTAGGATTTCAGGCAGACATTGTTTAACATTTATTTAACCTTAATATTTAAATTTAAAACTTTTTTTCAAAGGAAAAAATATACATCTCCTTACAAGAATAGTAGTAAAGATGAATATTTGTTCATGTGCTACCAATTTCACATTTAGCAGGTATGATTTCTGACATATCTGTGTGATTTCTTTTCATCTCAGAAGGGAATACGCTGGGAACTGACTGGTACTCATGAACACAGAATTTATAGCCAGTCAGATTACAAATACAAGACAAAGGTATATTTTCTTATGTAAATGGAGTACTATGCAAAAATGAGCAGTAGTTCAAAAACAATATTATGAAATAGGTATTGAAAGGGCAACCTTACCTTCAAGCTGACATTTGAGAACAGTCAAACTTAAAAATATCTTTGAGAGAGATTATAGAAAATGGCAGTGGAGAGAATGGAAGCTACACAGACCGTCTCCCAGGACCAAACTGTAATTACAACAAAAATAAAGACAAATCGTCAGGGAGGGGCAACTGAAAGGCACCTTGGAGGACCACATAATCAGAGACACTGACTCAATCCTGGTAGGCTTGCGAGGATGCAAGAGGGGCCTGGGAGCCCACGGTTCACAGCGGCCTGGGCTGGGACCAGCGGACTCAGCTGAGACCAGGGGACTCAGCTGGAAGCTGCGCCCTCGACTGAGTCCTATGGCCTCGGCTGAGACCAGAGACCACCTCAGCTGGGTCCTGCGACCTGGGCTGGGTGCTACGCCCTTGGCTGGGTCCAGCTACCTCGGCTGGAAGCTGTTGCTGCCTTGGCTGGGTCCGGCGACCGTGGCTGGGTCCTGTGGCCTCGGCTGGGTGCTATGCCCTTGGCTGGGTCCTACAAACTCCTCTGGGTGCTACGCCCTCGGCTGATGCTGCAGCCTCGGCCACCCTTAGCTGGGAGAAGCGCCCTCAGGTTAAAAGTCCCAGGTGGCTCCACCATGCAGAGTCTGGACAGAGACTAAATTGGCAGCAGCCACTCACCTTGGGCTCTGGCAGAGGGAAGGCAGACTGGATTGGAACTGTGTGGGGACACTCGGGATTTGGAGGGTGCTCAGAGCTTTTGCTGAGTTGCAGCCACGCAGGACTGTGGTCATCTTACTCCTTCTCAGGGCCCTGGGGAGAGGCGGCGGTCCCTCTCTCAGAGATTCAAACCCACCCGGTGGCCATTGAAATACTAATTGAGGCCCATTAACAACCAGTATCTGCCCCACCCTCGGGAAATCCTCTTACACGGAGCACCTGAGGGAGTTTTTCAGTCAACTCAGAAACCAAGGTTCTTCAAGTGACTGGTACTAATAACCTCCAGGCAAAAAAAGCTAGAGGATAACTACCATCCCCTGGGCTAGCAACTCTAACCAGGAAAGTTAAGACTTGACAGTGGTGTTTAAAGTGGATCCTCCATGCCTCATCCAAACCAAGGACAGGGAGCCACAAACAGCAGAACACCAACACCCACAGGAAAAATTTGGCAGACTCCAAAGCACACTGTGATAGACAAAAATGGTGAAAAACAGAAACAAAAGCCAAATGAAAGAACAAGTGACCTCTACCGAAGATGAGATAAATGAGGTGCAGTTAAGCAAGTTAACAGAGCTAGAATTCAGAGCCATGATCTTGAGGAAGCTCAACAGCATGTGTAAGGACATGAGCACCGTGAATAAAGACATAGAAATGTTGAAATTCAACTAGTTGGAAATTAAAACCACCAAGAAGAAATGAAGAATGACATATCAGAAATGAAAAACACATTGGAAGTTCGAAAGAGCAAAGTAGAGGAAGCTGAGGACTGTATCAGTGAATTAGAAGACAGGGTAGAAAAAGTCAACCAATCAGAAAACCAAAAGGAAAAAAATGATTAAAAAACAGGAAGACAGCTTAAAAGAACTGTGGGACAACTGGAAACGTAATAATATTCTCATCATAGGAGTCCCTGAAGAAGAAGAAAATGAGCAAGAGTTAGAAAATATATTCAAAGAAATAGTAACAGAAAACTTCCCTAATTTGGTGAAGGAAGAAGGCATTCAAGTTCAAGAAGCACAGAGAGACCCAAGTAAGAAGAACCCAAACAGGCCCTTACCAAGACACATAGCAATCAAACTGCCAAAAATTAAAGACAAAGAGAGAATCCTAAAAGCAGCAAGAGATAAGCAACAGGTTACCTACAAAAGGAACCCCATAAGGCTCTCAGCAGACTTCTCAACAGAAACACTACAGGCCAGAAGGGAATGGCATGAAGTAATCAAGGTCATGAAAACAAGGATCTGAATCCAAGACTACTCTACCCAGCAAGGCTATCATTCAAAATAGAAGGTCAAATAAAAAGTTTTCCAGAGAAAAAAGGCTAAGGGAATACATTTGCACCAAACCAGCACTGCAAGAAATGTTAAAAGGACTGCTGTAATTAGAAGAAATAGGAAGAAAAATAGAACCACACTAGACAAAAATGGCAATAAATAAGTACATATTAATAATCACCTTAAATGGAAATGGATTGAATGCTCCCATAAAAAGACACAGAGTAGCTGATTGGATAAGAAAGCATGACTCATCTATATATTGTTTACAAGAGACCCACCTCACAACAAAAGACTCCCATAGATTGAAAGTGAAGGAATGGAAAAAAATTTTGCAAGCAAATGGAAAGGAAAAAAAGCTGGGGTAGCAATACTCACATCTGATAAAATAGATTTCAAAATGAAGGCCATAACTAGAGACAAAGAAGGCCACTACATAATATTGAAAAGATCTATCCAACAGGAAGATATAACCTTGATAAACATATATACACCCACTATAGGAGCACCAAAATATATTAAAAATCTTCTGGAGGACTTCAGAGGAGAAGTTGATAGCAATACCATCATAGCAGGGGACTTCAACACCCCACTGATATCACTAGATAGATCCTCTAGACAAACAATTAGCAAGGAAACAGAGACTCCAAATGGAGCAGTAGACCACATGGATTTAATAGATATCTACAGAGAATTACACCCCCAAACTACAGAATTCACATTCTTCTCAAGTGCACATGGGACATTCTCAAAGATAGACCACATGTTAGGGCACAAACTAAGTCTCTACATGTTCAAGAAGACTGAAATCATATCAAGCATCTTCTCAGATCACAATGGCATGAAACTAGAAATCAATTGCAAGAAGAACATACAAAGACATTTGAACACATGGAAGCTAAATAGCATGTTATTAACCAATGAATGGGTCACCGAGGAGATCAAGGAAGATATAAAAAACTTCCTGGAAACCAATGAAAATGAAGACACAACAACACAAAATTTATGGGATGCAGCGAAAGCAGTTCTGAGAGGGAAGTTCATAGCACTACAGGCCTACCTCAAAAAAGAAGAAAAATCTCTAATAGACTATCTAACCTCACAACTTAAAGAACTAGAGAGCAAACAAAAAGAAAACCCCAGAGCAAGTGGAAGGAAGGAAATAGTAAAGATCAGAGCAGAAATAAACAACACAGGGACCAAAACAACAACAACAACAAAAAAACAACAATTCAAAGGATCAATGAAACAAAGAGTTGGTTTATTGAAAAGATAATCAAGACTGATGGACCCTTAGCTAGACTCACCAAGAAACAAAGAGAGAGAACCCAAATACACAAAATCAGAAATGAAAGAGGAACAGTAACAACTAACACCACAGAAATACAAAAGATCGTTAACAACTACTATGAACAATTATATGGCAACAAATTAGACAATCAAAGTGAAATGGACAAATTTCTAGAAACACATAGTCTCCCAAAAATGGACCAGGAAGAGATAGAAAATTTGGACAGACCACTAACAACAGAAGAAATTGAAGATGTAATGAAGACTCTCCCAGCAAACAAAAGCCCAGACCCAGATGGCTTCATGGGGGAGTTTTACTGAACATTCAAAGAAGAACTAACACCCATTCTCCTCAAACTATTTCAGAAAATTCAAGAAGAAGGAAGGCTTCCAAACTCGTTTTATGAAGCCAGCATAATTCTAATTCCAAAACCAGAAAAAGACACTACAAAGAAAGAAAACTACAGGCCAATATCCCTGATGAACATAGACACCAAAATCCTGAACAAAATACTTGCGAATCGAATCCAGCAATGCATCAAAAAAATTATTCACCATGACCAAGTGGGATTCATCCCAGGGATGCAAGGCTGGTACAATATTTGCAAATCAATAAACGTGATAAACCACATAAATAAAATAAAGAATAAAAACCACATGATCATATCAATAGATGCCAAAAAAGCCTTAGACAAAATACAGCATCCATTTCTGATAAAAACGCTCAGAAATGTGGGAATAGAGGGATCATATCTCAACGTAATAAAGGCCATATATGAAAGACCTACAACCAACATCATACTCAATGGGCAAAAACTAAAAGCATTTCCCTTAAGAACAGGAACAAAGAAAGGATGCCCACTTTTACCACTCTTACTTAACATAGTACTGGAAGTCTTAGCCACAGCAATCAGACATGAAAAATAAAAATGAAAGAGATCCAAATTGGAAAGGTGGAAGTGAAACTGTCATTATTTGCAGATGACATGATACTATATGTAGAAAACCCCAAAGACTCCATCAAAAATTTACTAGATTTAATAAATGAATTTGGCAAAGTAGCAGGATGCAAAATTAATGTCAAGAAATTGATGGTATTCTTATACACCAATGATAAGCTCACAGACAGAGAAACTAAGAAAACAATCCCATTTATCATTGCGGCAAAAAAAAATTATGATACCTAGGAATAAACTTAACCAAAGAAGTAAAGGACCTATTTGCAGAAAACTACAGGTCATTGAAAAAAGAAATAGAGGAAGATATAAAAAAGTGGAGGCACACACCCTGTTCATGGATTGGAAGAATTAACATCATTAAAATGTCCATATTACCCAAAGCAATCTATAGATTCAATGCAATCCCCATCAAAATACCAACGACATACTTCACAGAATTAGAACAAGTACTTCAACAGTTCATATGGAACCAAAAAAGACCTTGAATAGCCACAGCAATCTTGAAAAAGAAGAACAAAGTTGGAGGGATCACATTACCAGATTTCAGGTTATACTACAAAGCCACTGTAATCAAAACAGCCTGGTACTGGCACAAGAACAGGCATATAGACCAGTGGAACAGAACAGAGAACCCAGAAATGGACCCAAGGCAATATGCTCAATTAATATTTGACAACGGTGACAAGAACATACAGTGGAGTAAGGACAACCTCCTTAATACATGGTGCTGGGAAAATTGGACAGGTACATGCAAAAAAATTAAACTAGACCGTCAACTTACACCCTACACAAGAATAAACTCAAAATGGATAAAAGACTTAAATGTGACTCATGAATCCATAAAAATCTTAGAAGAAACTGTAGGCAACAAAATTTCAGACATCATACGGAGCAGAATTTTCACTGATACATCACCTAAGGCAATAGAAACAAAGGAGAAAATTAACACATGGGACTACATCAAACTCAAAAGCTTCTGCACAGTGAAAGATACAATCATCAAAACGAAAAGGCTACCCACTGTATGGGAGAGCATCATTGCCAATGATATATCAGATAAGGGGTTAATTTCCAATATATATAGAGTGCTCATACAACTCCACAAAAGGAAGACAAAGAATCCAATTAAAAAAATGGGCAGAGGATCTAAATAGTCACCTCTCCAAACAGGACATACAAATGGCTAAGAGATATATGAAGAAATGCTCATCATCACTAATCATCAGAGAGATGCAAATTAAAACAACAATGAGGTATCACCTCACACCTGTCAGAATGTCCTCCATCAACAAATCATCAAACAACAAGTGTTGGCAAGGGTGTGGAGAAAAGGGGACTCTAATACACTGCTGGTGGGAATGCAGACTGGTGCAGCCACTATGGAAAACAATATGGTCTTACCTCAAAAAATTAAAAATTGAACTTCCATTTGACCCAGTGATCTCACTTCTAGGAATATACCCGAAGAAGCCTGAAACACCAATCAGAAGGAATATATGTACCCCCATGTTTATAGCAGCACTGTTTACAATAGCTAAGATCTGGAAACAGCCCAAGTGGCCATCAGTAGACGAATGGATAAAAAAGCAGTGGTACATATACACAATGGAGTACTATGCAGCTCTAAGAAAGAAAGATCTCTTATCCTTTGAGGCGCCCTGGAGGGTCCTGGAAAGTATCATCCTAAGCGAAAAAAGCCAAACAGAGAAAGACAAGTATCATATGATCTCTATTATTTGTGGAATATAATGAACATAACGATCTGAGGAATGGGGTAGTCCCAGAGACGTGGAAGTGGGGTACAGACTGACAATCCCCAGAAGAGGGGCTGGTGGGGGAGAGATAAACCACAGAACTTATATGCATGTATGCATGAACAATGGCCATGGACAACAAAGCTGGGGACAGGGCAGGAGGGAGAGGGAGGGGGGAATCAGTGAGGGAAAAAGGAGAAACATCTGTAACAAAAATTAATTAATAAAAATAAATAAACAAGGAAAGAAAATATCTTCAAGAGTGCATTTCTGGAATTATGCAGATGGGTTTTACGTGACTGAACCCAATTTCACTTTTTCTTATTTTTCTTACTCATTGTGGATGTATCTGATTAGAACTAAAATAGTGGTAAAAAAAATTTACCAGTTTAGTTATTATTTAACTCTTATAACCCTAATGTTGTATTATCTGCTATACAAAGCAAATAATAATATTCCTCCAAGATTCTGCATTTGAAACCAGTTATATTTAATCTAGGAATTTAGATAATTGGATGTTTCTAAGTTGTCTCATTTATCATGGAAGAATAGAGTCATAGACTCTCAAGAAGACAATAGTCAGCTGTATATATATTCTTCATTATCTTAGCAGTTATAATCTTCAAAAATAAGATTTTTCTTAGGTATAATTCTTGCCATTTCAAAATTCGGTATACTGGATTATAGTAAAAAAAATCTGACTCCCAGATGACATTTGACTGCTGACAGCTTTCGAGCTCTCTCATTCTCCTTCTACCTTTGCCCTACATCTGGGCAAGCTGATAAGAACATCTAGTTTTCTCCTCCTTTGGCACCAGCAGAAAATTTGAACCACACAAGCATTGATCTGCCTGGTGGACTCTTCATCCTGGCCCATGGCTGATCACAATACAAGTCAGCCAGTCTCCTTTCCCTGCTGTCTCTCAAGCCATTTTCAGGCCTGCTTGGGAGCCTGTACTGCTCCCCCCAGAAACCATCATTATGTAGGCAATAAACCAAATAACCCCCCATATGTGCAAAAGACCTAAATACACATTTTTTTTTCAAAGAAGACATAAAAATGGCCAACAGTTTCTTGAAAAGTTGCTCAACACTTATCAAATGCAAATCAAAACCACAAGGAGATATCACTTCATACCTGTTAGAATGGCCGTTATAAAAAAAACAAACAAACACAAGAGCTAACAAATGCTGGTTAGAATGTGGACAAAAGGGAACCCTTGTGCACTGTTGGTGGGAATGTATGCAAACTGGTATGGCCACCATGGAAAACATAGAGGTTCCTCAAGATATTAAGAAATAGAACTTCCATATGATCCAGCAATTCAACTTCTGAGTATATACCAAAAGGAAAAGAAATAAGCAATTTTAATGAGGTGTTCATGAAACTAAATCTTTATGCATGGCAAACACTAACCCTTGGATGAATACTATGAGAAGGACATCTACTACAAAAGTTGCTTATGCTACGAGTATACCCCTAGTCATAGCATTGTACTAAAGAGCTGTGTCATTGGAAAGAATATCTTGAAGGAAATGAGAGCCTGAAATCAGACCAAAATGAGTTATAGAGTAGGAGATCATAAAGTGAACCTATCCAAAGTAAACTATTCTGATAAGCAGTTGAGACTTGAAAGGAACTGCGAAAGGAAGTTGCTTCAATGAGAGGGGAACAGAACAGGGAAGGATTATTTTTTTCAGGATAAGGAATGGAACTTGTTTTTAAAAGAGAATGAGCCAAAAGAGGGAAGTAGAAAGTAAAAAAAAAGTGAACATAATTAAGAAAGAAAATCCTTAGAGCATACAGGAAGGGAGGGGATCCAAAGTACAGGGGAAGGAATTAGCTTTGGACATAAGTAGGAATAGAATGACAGGAGATAACAAAGTTTCAAGATAAAGTTGATGTGGCAGGGAGGCAATTTGAAGGAACCTATACCTGACAGTATTTTCTATTGTAAATTAGAGACTTGGTTATCTGTGAATAGTGAGAAACCTGACATTTAGATTAAATAAAGTAAAATAAAATTATAACAATTGATATGAAGTGGGAAAGTGATATGAGTGCAGTTAAAATATCTATTATAGAGCAGCACTGATGAGCAAGGAAGGGTCTGATCTTTACAGACCTAGAAAACCCTTCATGGGGCCAAGCTGAACATTTTCCTACCATTTTTGGTGGGTTTAGTGCTGATTTTTTCACTTAAAAATGCGATTGAGAAATAATCCTTGCAATAAGTATGAATTCAGTGATGAACTCACTTTAAGAGGGTGATTGGTTATGTTAAGATGAAAATAATTGTGTAATGGAAAGTTCTTGGCATTTGAAATAGACCTTTGTTTAAATTTGGCTATGCTATTTGCTGTGTGATTTTGAGCATGCTAAGTTGACTCTGAAGCTCACTTTTCTCAACAATAAAATGGGAATAATATGATTAAATGAGATACTTTGTTAATTTTTATTATCGCGTTATTGTCTTCATTGTTGCTGTAGTCTAGTACAAAATAAACCTGCATGGGATATAAATCTAATCTCCAAATAGAAGGAGTATGACAGACACATTGTAAGACAATCATGTGAATGGGAGATACTGTTGTGAAGACTGCCCTTTCCAAAGATGATCCTCCATTCCATATGATCATCTTATGTCTTTCATGTGCCTTCTATTTCAAGATTAGATTTATATGTCATGCATTGAAACAGAGAAGACAGCTGAGATTGTTTTGACTAATAAAGTTTGACATAAGTTTTGTTAGCTGACTTCCAAGGCCAGGCCATAAAAGGGAGTCAACTTCTACCACACTGAGACACTTACTCTGGGGTGCTGAGCTGCAGTTGATTATTTCTACTGCCTTGAGGCCATCAGGCTTTAAGGGACCCCCAGTTACCCATGTGAAATGATCACGTGGAATAGCCATGAGACTGTATGATGAGAGAGATGGTTGGCCAGCACCCAGCAGCTGCATTTTTACCTACAATCTGACTGCAATATCGGAGAGACTCTGAACCACATCTGCCCAGCCAAGCTATTTATAGATTCCTAACAGGTCAAATAATGAGAAATAATAGCATTACTGTTGTTTTAATGCCACTAAAATTTTGAGAGATTTGTTTTATAGAACTGGTAACTGATATGATGATTTTTCCCCCCTTTCTCAAAATTCATTTCTTGAAAGTTTTCCTCAATAAATGGAAAGATTACAATTATTGTCTTAATAATGATATACTTAATTTCTAGAGTTGACAACCTTTTCCTCCTCATATTTATTGCTAGATGTTTATTTTCTTTGATCTGTGAGAGTTGTAATTCTCACTTCTTTTTCTTTCTTTCTATCTCTCTTGGGGAAAATGAATCTGAATTTCATAAATGAAATTGACAGCAAAAGGATGATGGATTACTTTCTAAATCAGTAGTTACTACAATCAGTGATATCTTCCTTTAGCATGAGATGATTTGAAGTTACCTTTATATTATGTGCAAGGTATTTCAATGTATTCTAATATTTTTATCATTCGAAGACAATCATGGTTTTCTGTGTATTCTCCAATTCTGCAGATCTCATTATTTGGATCTATTTTTCATGCATGGTAGAGTCTTCATATATTTTGCAGTGTGGTTTATCTGCATTTTAGTGTGGTCAATGGCTTTTTTCATTTATGCCAATGTAGTTCTTATTAGTGATCTTACCTCATGCGGCCACACTTCTTGAACTACCTAATCTCTTTGGTTATTTATTGGGCCAAATTATCATAACCATGATGACAGTGGTGGTGATGAGAATTCTTCTGTTTCTCTTTCTTTTATTCTTACCTTTATTTTTTAGGAATTTTAATATGCTTGTTTTCAAAGTTTGGTCAGTAATAAATGACCTATAATTCAAAATTCTTTACTCTCTTCGCCTACTGTAAATTTTATAGTCTTAATTAGCCACCAGAAATGTGTATCATCAAAGAACAAAAGAACAAAATTTTTTCTAGCTTCCCCCTCAGATATCTTCTGTTTCCTTATTGACATTGGTTCCAAGATAAACTTGTGAAATAGAGGGAGTTTACCTTGGGCACTCCCAGAGCTTGTACACTTTCTCTTTCTCCCATTCTGGATTTCAGGACCCACGGTTCTCTTTTCTAAAACCATAAAATAAAAGCTTGCTCTTAAATCATTCATTTACACCGAACTATAAATTACTATTAGTGATATATATTTATCCCCTTCAAAAATACATTCTTTTTAATGGCAAAACAGCTAAAGAAACGAAGACCTCTCTGTAGATTTACTAGTGGGTGGTGACATTTTTTGAAAGTGGCATTAGTTCTTTTCAGTGGTTCTGAAATAACACTTGTAGGTGATCAATGGATAGAAAAATAGGTTTGTTTTAAACTCACCTTTATTAATTTACTGACATTTGCTTATATAAGTTCATTTGTGTTCAGATTTAGGTGTAAATTGATTTGATCATCCCTAGATAAAAGAGAAGAATGCGTTTGATATTTTCCAACTGTCACTTTTCAACCTATGGGATTTTTGTAAATACAGAAAATACTCTTCGTGTAAGCAATGGCATGAAATGATTGTATTCAATGGTCTTCTTATGCCTTCTCTTTGTGAAAGCAGGAAGTCAGCATCAGTATGTAGGATGAGGAGAAATGTGTTTATTATACTGCACATAAATGAGGTCATTTTATCTGTAGCCACCCTACCCTTGGGAATACCCTGCAGAAGGCATGTCTTAAACAGTGCTCAATTTATAGAATGTTAGAGAGAATGTAAATTATGTGAAATCTGTTCTCTGTTCTTATGAATTCTGTTCCTTGAGCATTGTTTCATCTGGGTGCTGAATATATGTGAATAATATGATCACAGCCTGGTTCAAGTTGCTGGAATCACAGTAGCTGTGATTCTACTTTGCTGACCTTCTGGAAGTCAGGCATACATCAATGGAAGTAGAATTTTGGTCATCTTTAAAGACTTGTTTTTTCTATTAGTTTAGTTAGTATTATCAATTCCTCCAGGACAGTATTGAGAGCACCATTTTTTTTTTTTTATGTTTAATTCCAGCACATGTGCTGAGGTCATTGCTGAAAATTAGGTGTTTGTGGGTAGAAGGTATCTCCTTGTTTATTGTATTAAGCATATGGTGACTCTAACAAGTATTTTGACACTGTGCTTGGCATATTATATGAACTAAAAAATAGTTTCTACATAAATATCATTGTGTAATAGTGGATTTGAATTACCATTCCACCAATCCTAGTTGTGTGACACCTTTCTTCATTTCCTCCTCTATAAAATGATGGTAAAAATAATAGCTCCTTTAAAAAAAAATTTTTTTTCTTCATTGATTTTAGAGAGAGAGAGAGGAAGGAAGAGGGAAAGAGAGATAGAAACATTGATGAGAGAGACCATTGATTGGCCGCCTCCTGCATGCCCCCCACTGGGGATCTGGTCCACAACCTGGGCATGTGGCCTGACTGGGAATTGAACTGGCGACCTCTTCGTGCATGGGTCGATGCTCAACCACTGAGCCACACCAGCCGGGAAGTAATAGTAGTTTCTACACAGAAACTATTATAGGACAGATTAAATGTTACCACAGGCAAAGCACTTAAGAAGGTGACAGCATATTAATAGTAAATCCTGCCTTGAGTCACCCTCCCCTTACCCTCATTCCCAAAGATAGCTTCTACACTTGGCTGTGCCACCAGAATAATACTAGAGCAATGGTTCTTAACCTTAGCTTTATATAAGGGGTTTTAAAAAGTACTGATGCCTAGTGAGATTGATTTTATTGGTTTGGGATTTGACATGGGTATAGGGATGTCTAGAGGCTCCCCAGTTAATCATAAAGTGCAGAAAAGCTGAGGGAATACTGGACGAGATGTGAATAAAGGCATGTCTATCACTAAATCTTATGGCTTTTCCTCTGAATATCTGGAAATCAACAATAATATACCAAATCACTCTGCTTAGGTTTACAACTCTTTTATACCAGATGAAATCCAGTAGCAATATCTTCATAATCTTAACATTTTTTTTTAGGCCTGGATTAATGACTCTTTGGCTCAGGGTGTGGGGGTTGTTAGATTTGTTCCTGTTGTTTTAGTGCTATCTTTGTGAGATATGAACATCCCAATTATTATTGTTGTCTTTTAATCCTCAACTGAGGATATGTTCATTCATTTTAGAGAGAGAAGAAGGGAAAGAGAGAGAAAGAGAGACAGAGAGAGAGAGAGAGAGTGAGAGAGAGAGAGAGGAAAGAGAGAAAGAGAGAGAGAGAAACATCCATGTGAAAGAGACACATTCATCAGTTGCCTCCCATACTCACCCCAACCAGGAATTAAATCTGCAGCCTTTTGATACACAGGGTGACACTCCAACCAACTGAGCCACATTGGCCAGGGCTGAACATCCTGATTATTAATGAATTTCACACATGTTTATTTTTTAGAAGTGGTGATTGCATATTTTCAAACTTTCTTTGTAGGAACTACTTCTTTGACTTGATATCAGGGAGTGGGAATGGCTGATGCTCTCTGAACAGGCAATTGTTTTTCTATAAGAATTCCTTAACCATGATGTCGGCGACTGACAGGAAGAAAAATAGTTCCATGATTCATTTCAGCCTCAGGCTTATAGAACCACTTAAATATTTTGAAAATCCTCCCACATCCTGTACTTGTACTAAATCAGAACTGAAAAGATCTCAACAATCTGAGCTTGATCCATGGGTCAAAATATACATAATGCTATGAAAATGAAGTTTACTAAGAAGCATTAAATATGATTAACAGGAAAATTTGAGCTTCAAACCTACTGTCGAACTCAGTTATAAATTATCTCCACAATAAAAGAAAAAATGATATGTGCCCCTCACATGCCCCTAAACATCAAGTGCATAGACTTAAACAGCATCCATAGATTCTTGAAAGCATTTGCAATTGCAGTTTCAGACCATTTTGGGCCAGTCATTAAACTCTATTGTGCTTTTAATGCCATTAAACTCTTTTATGCTTTTAGTGCCTTGTAAAGTTATTCTCGAGCAATGTTCTGACTAACTATGACTCATAGTCAGGGGATCTGGCCAGTGGAACTTCTCAGTGTGTAGTTATTCCCAAGGCACGGAGAGGCTTCTACCACCCTTCAATATATGGACTTTGAAAGCAACACAGAGGAAAGTCAGATGGTAAACACATGTTGATCCCATTCAGAAAACATGACCCTTTCCTTAGATTCAACATAAGCTTTATATCAAGAAAGAATGCAAGGTCATTAAAGAACAACAGAATTTCACTTGAAATATATAAACAATAGTGAAAGAGTCCACAAAATAGTTCAACTGGAACCCTTTTTAGTTGTTCTTAGCAAAAAGGAAGATAGCCTTGACATTTTTAGAAATTTACTAAATCAAATTTAATTTTAGATACGACTTCAAATCTGTAATATTAAATATGGATGTATTCATTCAACAAGTATTTCTAGCGTACCTACCAGGTGTCAGGCACTAAGAAAGCAGTTGGGACTTAGGAGTGAACAAGGCCAGTAAGTTCTCTGCCATCATAGAGTCTATTGGAGCACTAGAGAAGTGCTAAGAGGAAATTATTGTTATTTATATAGTTATAGAGCCAATATGGAAAGGTCCACTGAAATTTAGAGTAGTACAAACAATTATATAGAACTCAGTATGTGTGAGACATTGTTCTATATATTTACACTGAATAACTCATTTAATCTTATAACAAACTGTGAGATGGATTATGTTAATATCCCTCTTTACAATGCAATAAAATAAAACAGAAAGGCTAAGTAACTTGCCTGGGGTCACCCAGCTAGCCAGTGTTAGAAATGAGGTTCTCTTCTTTCCAGATGGTCTGGCCCTTTTTTTATATTTTGAGCTATAATATGGGCTGGCGTTACAATTATCAATACTCTTTAAAATATTTAAGAGAAAGCAGATTAGTTCAAGTAATTTTAATATAGCAACCCTTTGATGTTCATTATTTGAAACAATAATACAAGTTATGGAGAGAAAAAAAACAGAAAGAAAACCTGAATGAAAATCAAAAAAGGGATAATATGTACAAAGTGCTACTTTTAGTATTATGACTTAATATTTAAAATATATTAGTTTTATTTTTTTCCAATATAAAAATGATTAATACTCCTTGCAGAAAATTTGGAAATATAGAAAAGTAAAAAAATAAAATAAAATAAATAGTTGCCCAAAATTGAACCCATTATCCAAAGAGAACATGTTATTATTTCTTCCTATTCTTTTTCTACGTGTATGATTCAGTTGGATAATTATGATAATGTTTGAGTGATTGCAAATCATATTTGTATCCCACTTATATATATATTACTGCAACATAAACATTTATCATGGCATAAAGAGTTATTTCTAAACCTTATTTTCAAAAGCAGCTCTTTTGAAGAGAAGAGAATTCTTCATGATCCCTTGATACCAGTGTTATCCAGAATGTGGATTTCACCTGAGCCAGCATAGTGGTTTTGGAGGTCAAATGCCCTTTGTATCTTTAACATGTTCACAAGGATGGTCTAGAAAAACCGAAGTTATTGCTCAACAACTGTATAAACTATCTGTGTCAAGAGAGCAGTTGAAATATCTCCAAATAAGTGACCACTCTCTTCAAGAGGAAATCTTTTCAATGGGATTAAGTGTATTTATCCTTTTAAATATTATGATGCTCTTTTCCAATTACGAACTCTGCATCAGCTCCTGAACAAGTAATATGAGTGTGTCCAATCATATACAGTTTGATTCCTAAGGCATGCCACTCTAAAACCTCATGTTCAGCCCTGGCCGATTTGGCTCAGCAGTTAGAGTGTTGGCCTGTGGACCGAAGAGTCGAGGGTTCGATTTAGTCAAGGGCATGTACCTCAGTTGTGGTTTGTCCCCGGCCCTGGTCGGAGAGACAACCAGTCTATGTGTCTCTTTCACATGTCTCTCTCTCCTCCCCTCCCCCAACTCTGTCTGAAAATAAATGGAAAAATATCCTCGGGTGAGGATTTTAAAAACAAAACAAAAACTTCATGTTCATTTATTTCACCAGTATTTAATACCACAACATGTGATTTATTTGGTATGATTCCAAAGTATTGTTGGAGAAAAATAATGATGCACTATGTAGAATTATCTGGGAGACTAGGCCTTTGGCAAAGGGAATTACACACTCAACGATGGATGGTGAATGTTGCCAGAGACCAGAGAATGTCTGAGAACACTGGCTTATTCCTAAATGATTCTTTAAAGAAAGCTTCTGTAGAGCACATTATTCTAGAGGTCACATAGCTTAAATCCTAATTTCTGCTTGCAAAGTGAGGTTCCTGTGTATTACTGGGGACTTAGATTTTCTTATCTCGAGGAGAGGGAAAAGTAAAAGGATAGGGAGAAAAGAAAAAGAAACTGTTTCAGAAATTACCACCATCATTACCACCACCAACACAAATAAAACCCCTAAAACCAATTGCAATAGAAGGGCAGATAAAGTTAAAGAAAAAGAGCTAAGGAGGGAAAAAGGAAGTACAATTTGATAAGAGAGGTACATATAGTGAGGAGTATGTAGAAATTCTATTTGGTGGTATTAATTGAATAAATTGTTGAACCTGGTCTAGCATGTGGTTTAGAGAACTGAAGGCTGAATTTCAAGTATTTTCCTTAGAGATGTGCAACTTTGAAATATGGCATTTTATTTTTTTTAATCTTCACCAGAGGACATTTTTGCATTTATCCTCAAACAGAGTGGGAGGGAGAGAGGGAGGAAGAAAGAGAAACATCAATGTAAGAGAGGCACATCGAGTGGCTGCCACCCACACAACCCCAACCGGGGCCAGGGACAAACTGCGACCAAGTTACATGCCCTTAGTGGGAACCGAACCTGGGACTCTCTCGTCTGCAGGCCAATGCTCTAACCACTGAGAAAAACCAGCCAGGGCGGAAATATGACATTTCTTTATTTTCCTGTCTTGGAACTAATGAACAAGATACTAAAAAAAAAAAAAAAAATCCATTTACCTAGTAAGGCCCTTATCAGGATGAAATGTATATTAGACGTTATAAAAATTATTTTTGAAATAGTAGTGAAGACATTTATTTGTTTTATGATGAAAATATCTTCTGTAATGTTCTCCAATCTAATTTCCGTTCTTTATGTCTTTTTATGATGGATACATATGTCATAAGTTTAAACAAAAAACTCTAGTTCTTTGCCAGTATCAAGTGGAAAGTCTTATAATAGTGCACAGTTACTATGTGATTACAATGTGTTCAACACTAACTTAACAGGCTAAAGTGAATTTTCTCACTTAATTCTCAAAGAAAATTTTATGAGTTAATTGGTGTTTTTATATCATTGTCCAGATAGGGCAATTGAGCAATGGAGATTACTCAGGAGTGGTGTATCCTCTTTACAACTATACTAAGTAAAAGAAAAACAGGCCAGGAACAAATGTGGTTTCTCTAATAATACTTCATGATTTTCGTTAATATTTTCAATATTTATTCAACTAACATTTATCAAGTACCATCTCAGTTCAAAGTACCATGCTATACTGGTATTATTATGGAGAGTGATACACACAGTGTCTACCACATGGAATATATAATTGAGAGAGATCATGAAATATGAGTCACTGATCAATTTTCCATGCATTGCAAGCACAGGTGTGGGTGCTCTGGTCCATTTTAATTTTCATAACATAGGGATTTTTATAAGGTTAAATACCTAAAAAATATATATATATAAAAATATATATGTGGGTATATATATATATATATATATATATATATATATATACTGAGTTTGTGAAGTTTTTGTTCTAACCTTAGTTCTGCTAAAAATGTTGACTGTTATTAGGCAAGTTCTGACTGTGTTTTCCATCAGTTATCTCATTTGTAAAATGATGATAATACCTACTACAGATGTGGGAGACAATAATGATATAAGCTTTCAGTAGAATTGTCAACTCTGTGGTAGGGCAAGGAAGACAAACACAAACTCCTTTGTCCACCTTGAATACATATTACCAAGGAGAGTCTAATCTTTAATCTCAAGATAATAAGGGGGAGCTACCTGCATGAGCCTAAATTGAAAGCTTACAGGTTTAAGCAGATATAGAGGATTGGAATAGTAGGCATATTATGAAATAAAACATGGAGCGCGTGTTTTCCTAAGGATGTTGAAATGATGTGTTGAAACCATGGAGACTGAGTGACACGTTGGATATGCTGTTTAACATGGTGCCAGAGGTGGAAAGATGAAGGTGAAGAGTGAAGCTGTTGAGCTGTGAGCAAGTTACAAATAAACTGAAAAGTGGATTGAAAGATAAGTGAATAACTATGACTCAGGAAGGAGAGTTTCCCCAACCAAAGTTTTTCCTAGCATATCAGTAGAACGTCTTGTTTTTATGTTGAAAATCAGAAGTGTTTAGCTGTGTTTACATGCTTGTGAATTTCAGAAGCTCAGAATAAGTAAACTAGGGATGGTTTAATTGTTGTAGTTTATATCAGAAAGTAATTAACGTCATCATGGTGGTCAGTCAAGATCTTCCAAATTTCATATATGTGCTGGTATTTTAAAAAAAATCTATTTGTATAATTTTTTTTGTCTTTTGGCTATAACTATGAAATAACTTAGAGATGACAAATAATTTCTTACATTCAGAGCTCTTACTTTTCATCTCCCTCCTACATCTTTTTCCTTATAACTATCACCTGGTTGAACAGGATTTTCCTCCTTTGAAATATCCACATTAAAAACTGAATTTGTTAATACCCACAACTTCTATAACCAAAAATGATGGTAGCAGAGAATGTAGTCATATGTTTAATTGTAAATAGATGTTCATAACAAAAAATAATGATTTCATTAAAAAAGATTTTTTTTTTCCTGAATGTGGGCAAAGTAGTGGTGATATCTATCAAGATGTGGGTCCTGGACAGGCAATCTCGGCATCGCCAACTAATGAGTGAAAAATGCAAATTCATAGGCCCTATTCTAGACCTCCCAAATTAGAAACTCAATTCATGGAGCTCAGGGATATGTATTTTAATGCACCCTTCAGGTGATTTTAATGCAAACTACATCCTCTTGGCCAGACCCCAGTTATATGATCTTACCTGAATGCAAGGTAGTAAGGGCAGCCAGTTCCTGGAAAAAATTCTACTCTTCAAACCCAACTGTTCCCAGAATACTTGACAAACAGCTAGCCATCTCTAGCAAGTGCTAACCTTCCAGAAGAAAATTAATTTTAAAAGACACTAGAATACTGAGCTTGCCCAGGAGCCAACTCCATTTCATTCATTTTCATTGCTTTAAATCTAAAATATAATGACAACTTTATTGATAATGTGAACACTGGAAAATTTTTTAATCAAAAGCCTTGATAGAAAAAAGTTCAGTGAAGAGAATGTATTCTGAAAGTAGGAGAGATGAATTTCTTTTATTTCTTTTAACTGCTAACTGAGTGACATAGGAATATTTGCAACTTCTGTTAAACAATTCTAATGAAAATAAAGTCTTAAAACCTTGAGGTTACTTTGAGGCTTGACAGTTCTAAAGTCAATAATTTGTGATTACAGTTAAATTCAATAATTAAATGAATATGTATCAGGTTATTTATTTTATGTATGCAAAGGAAGTGCCCAGGAATTTAAAAATCTAGTCTAGTGATAGGGAAATTATTACATAAATAATTGAAAACAAGATGTGCTATTGTTCTTTCATAAATTTCATGTTTCAATTAAAAAGGAACTTTTTACCTATCAAAATACACTATTCACAATTTAGGACTATTCCTAGTGGTATTATGTGGTAGACTATATAACATTTATTAATTACACATGTCAAGTTTTTCCTCATTACTGAGGATATAGTAAAAAAAGGAATAATAAACAGTTATTGCAGGTACTGAGGATAGAGTAATGAAAAATAACTGTTTATTACTCAAATAATGTTCTGGAAGCAAAGTACTTGGAACTATACTTGGCACAGAGTAGCATGAAATACATATTTGTTAAATGAATGAAAGACAGTGTTTAAAATGTTAAGACCAGTTAGATATGACTCAAAGAGTATCTCCCTAATCATTCCCTAGAGTGTTGTAAGCAACAATTTTCCATACATTATATCTATACAAAATACTATCTATGGCAACTATCAGTATAACTGAAGAAAAATAAAAAGAGCTTACTATAGTTATCTCTGAAAAGTGATATCAGTAAATTAAATGGACACCAATTCATTGTTTGTGGAATTTTAGCAGCTTCTGCAGGTATTAAATAAGTTCAGTTCATGAAAAAATATAACAAAGTAAAATAATTTTGTTTGTGTTTGTGAAGATTCGAATACAATATATTTGACAGAAAAATATAGCTTTAATTAAAATATTAAAATATATAGCTTCGATTGTAGAATAAAATGAAAATATTTTAGAATAGCTTTTGAAAGAAATAAATACCTAAGATAAATACAGTTTTGTTTTTTTTTCTTGTCATATGTACTTAACTTCTTTGTCTACCCAAACGAAATAACACTTCCTAGATCATTGGCTTATTTTTAGGAGTTGGGTATTATCCTTCTCTGTTTCATAGCAACAGCAGTCTATTTCCTCTTCTAGGCTCTTAAAATGAATTATAGAATGTTTAGTTTGTTAGAGCAAAGATAGTTTTTTTTCTTTTTTTACATTAAGGAAGACCAAGTCAGGTGTTGTATGTGACCAGGCCTCACACGAGGCATTGTTCTGTTGTATGAGAATCTGAAGAGATCCCCACCCAGCAGCAGGGAGGAAGACAGTGTGCCACCTGTGGCAGAGGACCCTTTGCTGTTGGTGGCTGTTTCCTCCCATTAACTCCTTGGCTCTGTCTGAGTGTTTTTGATTAAAAAAAACCCAAACACTATTATTTGCTCCTTTGAAATGGAAAACTACCTAGGGACTGAAAAATGCCTATCAAGAGGATGCTTCAGATGCTTTCTGAGAAAAAGTACACTGAAAACTCACAAGCAAGCAATTGATCACTCTCCACTGAGAACATGAGATTTTTTTCCTATCTCTCCTTTAAATTTTAATATCAAATATCTCTAGAATTGGGTTTCCCCATTTTCAGAATAGGTACCACGGGTCCTTTCATTGTCTTTTTGCTCATATTTCATGTGTTCTTTGTTCTCTTTCTTCTGCTCCTCCAAATACTATTACATAGCAGAGAGTGAGCTATTTATGGAATTGAAAATGAAGTTTGTCAGCATATTTTCAGGATACTATATATATTCTTAGTATTTGTTTGATTTTTTCCAAAGAATGTTTGCTTTATGTAATATAAACCTTAAGGCTAATTGGAAGAACATATTAAAGGCCATTTATTCCCTTATCCTAATGTTAATGCAGAAAATTTCCAATAGAAAAAATTTATTTTTATTACCTACTGAGATAAAGAAACCTTACATCAAACTTGCCAAGCTCAGCACCATCATCCAATTTGCTATACTACTTTGATTTATATTTAGAAAAGAACTCATCCTTCAACTTTAAGAATGTCTTCTGCCCTGGCCGGTTTGGCTCAGCGGTTGGAGCGTCGGCCTGCGGACCATAGAGTCCTGGGTTCGGTTTCCGCTTAGGGGCACGTACCGAAAAGAAAAGAAAAGAAAAGGAAAGGAAAGAATGTCTTCTGATTGATTGGTTACAGAATAAAAATTTTCCAAGAATATATTAGACAAAAGAGCAAGTTATGACGCTATAACACTAATTGCTAATGACAGAAAGGCAATGACATCCATATGGAAAAAATTCTGATCCCCTGAAGTATTTTGTTTCTCAAGATTAACAAGAGACTATTATGTTAAATCCATATTTGCATATATGTATATATAGATGGACTGTTTATTTTATTTTTTAAATAATTTTCTTTATTGATTTTAGAGAGAGAGTAAGGGAGAGGGAGAGATAGAAACATCGATGAGAGAGAACATCCATTGACTGCCTCCTGCATGCCCCCCACTGGGGATTTGGCCCACAACCTGGGCATGTGTCCTGACTGGGAATCCCACTGGCGACCTCTTGGTGTATGAATCAGTGCTCAACCACTGAGCCACACTGGCTGGGCTGGTTGGACAGTTTAAATGTCACCTTTAAATCTAATAAATTGTAATACATGAAAAAGATAGGCCTCTTGTCTTCAACACAGTTTAACTAATTAAACATATGCTAATTGTGAACTAAATATGCAGTTCCCAGTATGCATGAAAGATTTCCAGGTTTCGGTCTCCTAAAGAAGTTGGAAGGATCATAAATCTATAGCATCCTCTCTAAATAACCAGATTAAGTCCTCTATAGTGATTAAGAATAATATTCTTAACATAATGTTCTTATAGTATTCTTAAAGTACATGATCAAAATTGAGCTGAAGAATTAATTTAAAATATAAAGAAAATAAAATTGGAAAATAAAATTTAAATTACCTACAAAATACCTTATATGTTATACGATTCTAGTTAGGGCCACACTTCACTAAAAGCCAATGCTTATTAAAGATAAAAATGTAACAATTGTCAGGCAGATATTTATTCTAATTTCTTCCTTAAACTGTTGTTATATGTTAACGTCTTAGTGTTCTCAAACTAAATACATGATTTTTTAAATTATAAAGTACCTTATAAAATATGACACATTATTAATACTATTTGAGATTATCAAAACCAAACCCCAACATTTTAAAATAATATTCAAAACATAAATTATAATGACTACGCAGGCTTTAATAACAATGAGTGACTATTTTAAATTCTACTATCTGGTGACAGCTACTACCAATGGTTGTATTTTCTATATGTATTACTTTTCTTAAAATAAGTGATGGAGTTTCCTGTGCATAATTTTTGTAAAGATAGAATAGCTCATACTGACGAAATGCTCATTGGCATTTATTCTCTAAGAGTTCAGTGATGGTTAGAGACTCCATCTCCGCTTGGTCATTTGTGCGCATATCCATGTGGCAGTTGGCTTCCAGCTGAACCACATTCAGCTTGAGCCAATGAGGTGCTACCGTGTAAACCACCCTCATGCAGTGTGTTGGGGGTTCGTCAAGACAATTTATATTTTCAGGTATTTTCCTCTGTATTCCATAATGTTTCCTTTAGAGATTCTCAGTGCTGTATTATTTAAGACACCCTCATTCACTCTTCTCCCTCCAACAGATATTAGCTATTATTTTCCATAAGAAAGCTGGACCTGATCACCAAAGGAAATGCCACATCCTCATTTATACCATTCTTGCTCCCCATAAAATCTCCATCAAAGCAGCTATAGTGACTCATGAAATCTACCTGTCTATCTTGCTTATTTTTTCCAGTTTTATTAAGATATATGTGATATACATTACTGTATAGGTTTAAGGTATTATCTTGCTTAATAACTCATCACATCTGTTTTCCTTAAATAGACTCATGTGCCCATGCCTTGAGAGTTTCGGTTTTATTCACCTTTGCACATTCTGCTCCTTGCTCCGAACCTCTCACAACGAGCCATTTACTTAACAGCTGTGTGACTACTGTTCCATTGTGTGATCACTGCACCACTCGTGGACTCTCCTTTGCCATCTGTAAAATGAGTGCAATATAGCACTGTCTTGCAAGATTGTTGTGAAGATTAAATTGTCAATGCACATGATGTGCACAAAGTGAGTTATGTACAGAATGCATACATGTAAGCTACTATTATTGCTTTTACAAATCTGACACTGTTCTGGGCCCTGGTGATATAGCAGTAAACAATGGTGGAGGGAGACAGATTGAAACAAGTAGCAGATAATTCAGATATATTCTGATTGTAACTAAGTTTACAAAGACGATAAAATAGGGCAGTGTTATAGAGCATCCTTGGAAGCAAGGGTCTAACTTAGGTAGGATAATTCATCAAGACCATTCTGAGGAGCTGATACCTGAATTATGGAAATAAATCAGCTACAGAAAAGCTGAGTAGGAAACAAGCTTTATATATATAAAACATAGAAAAAAGTTCAGCATGTGTGCACCTTCATAAAAGTTTATAATGAATTATTCAGTGATTGAATACATTGTCATATTTTAACATATTCAAATGCAAACCCAAAAGAGATGACTGCATTCATCCAAACATTTGGTCTATATTTTCTATAATCAAATGCTATGGTCTATTAAAATTCAAAAATATTATTTTTTTTTTTTCAAAATTTAAATCTGGACAATGCAAATTGGTGTAGAATAAGAATTTCCTGGATATTCTTAAGGTAATATTGGCTAGCACTTATTAAATGTTTTCCAAAAAAAAATATTCTCAGCTTATTTTAATAAAGTTAATTCTCAAACAAACTTTTGAGTGTAAGTATATGGATAGTATCATGAAGCACAGTGAAGTGAAGTAAGTTGCCCAAGGTCTCAACGAGGGTAAGCTGTGGAGCCTGGACTGAAACTTACCAACTTGTTTTTTGTTTGTTTGTTTTTTAACTTATCTTTATTGTTGAAAGTATTACAGATGTCCCCTCTTTCCCCTCTACCCTGCTGACCCCCTCTACCCCACTCCTGCCCCACCCCCGGCCTTCATTTCACTATTGTGTCTGTCCATGGGTTATGCATATATGCATTTAAGTTATTTGGTTAATCTCTTCCCACCTCCTTAACAACAGTATAAATCTGTCCCCTTGTCAAATTTAGACAAAAGTAATTCTTTTGACTTTATAAATTAGAATGGTTATTTAATTGGGTTTGATGTGTATACTTACATTCCTGGACACACTGTGTGTAATTTCTTTTCTTTTTAATTTTACTGAATTTATTGGGGGTGGTGTTGGTTAATAAAATTAGATAGGTTTCGAGTGTACACTTGTATAATACATCATCTGTATATTGTATTGTGTGTTCACTGCCATATAGTGTAGGTCATGTTGAGGAACACAAGGATTGCTGCTTGCGGTAACAAGGATTCTCTCAGAGCCTTCAACATGTCCAACATGGATGGAGGCATCAGGGCACAAGCCCTGGCAGCGAGGCTGATGAACTTGCCCTCTGGGTTGGCAAGTGGCAGAGATGCAGCGTACAAACTGAGACGCTGATGTGTTTCTCAGCCGTGTCAAGTTCAGAACTGATGAACTGAGAGTGTGGCTCATCAATTTCAAAAGAAAAGGGTTCTCTTGCTTTTGCTTTTTGGTCTCCAAGGATAAATATTTCTTGTGGCACCTCTGACTTGGCTGTATGCCTGTGTGGGTCAGCAGTAAATGGAGGGGGTTGATGGATGAACATGACAAACTGACTGGACAGACCTCACCCAAAGCCCACAGCAGCTCACCCTGAGAGGGCCAATGAATCTCTCTGTAATCTTTGGTTAATGGTCAGTCCAAAGCTTTTTCTACCCAAACAAATAAATATATGTCTAGAACAACTAATATTGATTCTCATCTGGGAGATATATCAGGAAGTGGTGAATAGAGAGTGTGTTTTTGAAGGAAGGAAAGGGAATGTGTGTGGTCTTAAGTTTTGTTTTGTCTTTCCTTTCCAGAATATCCGTGACTTTTTCTCCTAATCTAAGAATTTAATTTAGTAGAGTACATCATTTGTAAACTTGGGGGAATAATGGCAAATTAGCAAAACAGCAGCAATAAAGGCAAGGCCATTGCATGTACTAGTCTTGACATGACAGAGGAAATAGATAACATTTCTAATGATGTCTGGCCCAAAATAATTATTTACAATAGTTAAACACTGTTGCTGTTGTTGATGTTGTTGGTTGAGGACTTATTATGAATGCCTAGTTTCACCAGGGGGGTGTGTGTGTGTGTTTTTTATGTACTTCCTATCCATTTTCACAGTCATAACATACTTGTGAACAAAGTCAGTGTCTCATCTTATACTCAATGGAATTGAGGTTTAGAGAAATTAAATTAATTAAACTAAGTGGCATAGGCAGGAGTTTAGAAATTGGACCCAGACTGGTCTGTGTCCAGGGCCCAAGGTCATTCTTTTACATTGTATTATAAATATTAATGTAGACAGAGTGGGGTTCTAATTGATAAAAAGGCAGAAAATGGAAGAACAAATGGATGGGTATTAAAGTATTAATAGGCTAAAACTCTGCTTCCTATTAATTCACACTTTCCTTCTCTTGATATTATTTTTATCCTGCATGTGAGTAAGCAGTCTTACTTGGATGTTAATATTCTCGAGTTTCCCATTTTTACCTTTAGGACTGAAGTGGTTTGAACTGTTCCCATAAATAGTAAAAAATATCAAGATTTTAAAAATGGTTTCTTGTAGTATCCTTCACAGTCACAAATTATGAGACTATTTTCAGCAAGTGAGAAACCATTGAAAAAGAAAACAACAGGCTTATAAATTATTGGTATCTAACTCACAGGATTTTGAAAGACAATTATTATCCTTTAAGAGAATTATGAGACTTATAGATACGGTTTCCACAGTAACCACTGTCTGCTATTTAACTTGGATATTCTTAAATTCTGTTATAAAATAAAACACTTCCAGCAATTGTCATACTATGTTATTCATGGTAATGGGTTTGCCAGAATTAATGAGGAAGTATGAACTTCTTGGTTTGTTATTCTGATGCAGCTGGGAGAAAATGCTATAATATAATGAATGGGCACTCAGCCATCAGCCCACTTCCTAATAAAAACAGTTAGCATTGTGTCATAAACATATGAAAAATAGCTTCTAACACACCAATCTGGAACTTGTTGAACTAAAAGGAAACAGAGGATATGATATTTTTTTGTAACATCCCAACTTAAAAATAAATGTTTTTTGTTTTGGTCACCAGGATAGCACCTAAAATAGTCTTGATAGTCATGCTCTGTGGCTGTGTCCTCTTTTCCCTTGAGCATCAGATAGGATAACATACCACATAAAGTAAGTCCTTGAAAACCTAAACCTGAACAATAGAATGCTGTCCACCCCAAAATACTCTTCTTGTTTGTAAGCCTTCGGGAAAGGATTGTTTCCAGCAAGTTCAAGTACTCACTGAAAAGTAGTAAATAAGAAGAAAAGAAAATATTCTAGAGGGATCTAAGAAAGAAAAGGTTGCAACATTTGAATATGACTAGGGGTCAACACTCATGGAGTCTCTACTCTGTACGAAAATTTTAAAATTAGCGTAATATCATTAAAGAATCCTAACTTTTTAAAAGGATTATAACATTTTTACTCAGAAAAGAAATAGTATACATTTTTTTAAAAATTATTTTACAAAAAGGAATACACTTTTTGGAAATGACAATGTAACTGCTTGCCAGTATCTTGTTATAAATTATTTTAAAATGCTATATAGTAATCTTTTGTAGAAAGTCAAAACAACTAATAGTGTGTGGGGGAAAAAAAAAAAGCAGAAAAAAGAAAACCAACTGACTACCAAAAACATTTTATTTTATCTAAGAGACACATATAGATAGACCAGTCATTTTAGTTGTCATCTTAGAAATGGTAATGGCTTTGGTGACAATCCACTCAGAATGTTGAGAAGGGTATTTCCCTGCTCAAACCCTACCTGACACATATAGGTTCTCTTTTTGTGTTTACATATGACAAGAGTAACTTCAACTGACATCCTCCCAAGTTCAAGTCTAGTGGAAAAGTTTTATATCCTTTTTTTGAGTCCAACTTATTGGACCAACTTGGCTCATTTGGTAATTTTCTGTAAATCTCTATAAACAGGAAGAGAAAACTCTACTTTTTGGCTAAGCCTGGTCCATATACCCATCCTTAAATTAATCACTGGGTTCTAAGGAATTCAGTGTATTGACTTGCCAATCCTGAGTCACATGGCCCTATTCTAACAAAAGTGGGTGCACCAAGTGAGGAGGGGTTGATTTCCAAAACAGTTCAAGGTGTTGCTTTGAGAGAGAGAGAGAGAGAGAGAGAGAGAGAGAGAGAGAGAGAGAGAAGAGAGAGAGAAACACAAACTGTTCATTAGGTGGATTATAGTCTGTGGACACCTTGAAAGTGTGAACATATTTTATAGTATTGGAGAGTCATCAAGAATTCTAAAAATAGAGGGCTGATATAACCCAGTAGACTTCTGACTATTCCATTTGACTTTGTTTTCTCCATTCTAGCATTGTGCCAACAATATAGTGGTTGCTCAAAAAATAAGCAGCTGGTTAAATAATACGATGGGTACTTTTGAAAGATGGTCAGATATTGTGTGGAATGTAGATAAATTGGATGTAACTGAGATAAACTGGATATCACTACAGACTTGTGTATGTAGTGATATCGATATAAAGAGAAGGACATGAGCCTGGAATTCTGGGACCAACCACTGTTTAACGGCAAAGGAAGAAGGATGATAAAGGAGGTTGAGAAACAACATTAAAATGTTGTAAGAAAACATGAATAGCATTTTTGTGTGTGACTTCATTAGACTAATACATAGACTCAGGAAAATTTAGTGTTCATATGCTTAAGCAATTTTTTAATGTGTTTGTGATAGTGCATGGATCTAAACAACTAAATGAGAAATGGATATTTTTACATAAAGAAAATAAGTTTGGATTAATAAACATAGCAGGACATTCTTTTATTTGAAAATAAGAATGACTTTAAGGAAATTGAATAAAAGTAATCTATTCTTAGGAGAAAATGTTATACGAAATTTGATAGTTGATCCAAGTTTATCATAGGTTGCCACAGGAGTCCAATTTTTCAGTTAGTGCTGTAATATTTTGGGATACTCTAATTTTGTTATTTATCAGTACCATTTTCAAATGTCTCTTAACAAGAAATACATGCATCATAAATAAATTATCTATAGTTACTTATGACTTTTTAAATTAAATTTTAAATAATTGATTCCTGAGTGTTCATTTAACCAAGGCCACCACCTTAACAGAGACTCTCAGGGAAATTCGGGCTTTGTGGCTTGTACTGCAGAGTCTCAGGGACATAGCGTGAAATTGTATAATATTTTGTGTTATTTCTTATGTATACAGTGTGTTATTTTCTCATGGCTTCACTCTGTAATTACAGACATTTCAAAACAAATTATGTCAGGATTGATCCAGGAATTTCAAACCAAAAAATTGGCACTTGTTAGGTATCAATTATAAAATTCAAAGCATTACACTGATATTCGCAGGATTGTTTTGTTCTCAGACCATGAGCACACACATATATAACAATTATTGCTATGCCACACTTATTTTAAATCCCTTTAGTAAGATAACACCTGCCTCAGTGGTAATAGTATTTTATCTATCCTTTGTACTTTCTGCCCAAGACACTAAAACTTACCAAAGCCCAGAGTTTTGTATCTGAGTAATTTTAAAGAAAAGCCAACAACTTATTAACACCCCCCCCCCCACCATGATAAAGTACAACTCAAAAAATGAAAAAGGTGAAAAGCTAGTTAATTGCTAGTTAGAGACTGTGCATGAACTGGAATAATGTCACTGAGGTATTTTAGTGCCAAAGGTACCATTATAGTGACTCTCGGGCTCTTCCTCATGTAAGATTTCCAGATCAGTTCTTTTAACACACACATAAAAGTAAAACTCTGATGCTATATAAGACAAAATTTAAAAAGTGAATAGTTTGTAAAGCAAAAGCAGTAACCACAAAATGTAAACTAAACTCTCATTGACCTGACTTTTGGGATAAGATGTCATTAAAATGTCTCACTATAAACTCCTAAAAAATCATAAATATAAGAACCTAACAATGCAAAACTGATATAATTGGTTTGAAGCCAAGCTCGAATGTGATTTCATGACTAACACAAAAATGAAATAAGCCTTTAACTTAGAATGATCCAGAAAAAATTATAAAAATAACACCCCCCCCCAAAAAAAAAGTGAGGAAGGGAAGAAAAAAGAAAGGAAGGAAGGAGTTAAAATAAGCGAATTAAAAAACAAGAAAAAATAATGGGACTGCAAAGGAAATGTAAGGGTTGATTCTTTAGGAACAATTAAAAAGTTAAATTTCTGGAAACTATAATTATGAAATGCAAATTTTTCATGAGAGAAAAGGAATACAACAACATGTATATAAGATATTAAAATTATAAGACAATACTGTATACTCCTCAATGCTAATACATTTATGAAATACATTTATGAAAATTTTTATGAAATAAATGATTTTATGGAAGATAAACTTCTAAAGTATACCAAGAATTTGGAAATACTGTAAAATGAAGAAAAATTATTTCCACATACAACTTTAAATAAAAACAGATGCTTTGTTACAAATTTACAAGGAACAGATTTGACATTTCCACGCCAAATCACATGGTGAAGCATATAGCAAAGGATGGAAAATTATTCAATTCAGCTTTTGATGGTAATACCATTCTGAAAATATAGTCACTTTTATGATTGTAATATGACAATTCAAAGTAAAATCCTAGCAAATTATGTAAAACAGACTGTTAAAAAAAATCTTACTATTTTCAAGTAGTTTTGTTCCATGAGAGGATGGTTAAATATCAGATACATAACATACAACATAAAAAACAAAACAAAAAAAACGCAGCTCATTTCAAATGAGACTAAAATGTATTTGACAACATTCAATACCTACTACTTGTCAAAACACTTAGAAAATGAGAAATAGCCCCTGCTGGTTTGGATCATTGGTTAGAATGTTTGCCTGTGGACCAAAGAGTTGTGGGTTCAATTCCAGTCAAGGGCACGTACCTCGGTTGTGGTTCAGTTCCTGGTCCTGGTTGGGGTCATGCGGGAGGCAGCCAATGTATCTCTCTCACATCAATGTTTTTCTCTCTCTCCGTCTCCTCCTCCCACTCAATCTGAAGATAAATGGAAAAATATCCTCGGGTGAGGATTTAAACAAACAAAAAGCAAACGAGAAATAGAAAACCTCCATTTTATTTCCAGTCCTTTCCTCTAGTCCACACCAGCCTCCCACTTTCATGGTTTGACTCTGTATTCTTGTCATCAGACCGCTGTTTCAGACGTCCCACTCTAGCCCTACTTTGTATCCTTCTGGCTAAATTTCTGTACTAATCCCAGAATGACTATTGTGTGAATCAGTACAGGTCTCCAACCCACTTATCCTACACTACACCATTTTTCTGCCTCCGTTGTCTTCAGATCTTCACTTACCATTTAGCCTAGTTTAGATTGCAAGGTGAATCATTATCCTCACTCCCTTGTATGATTGTTGATACCCTAACCTCAGTGAACTCAACTACCGACCTACACCACACTTGCAACCTAAAAGCTGAACACAGAAAAAAAATCTAATTTCACTGTAAGTTAACCACAAGTCTCAAAATACATTCAACCCTGTCTGATGCTCCCACTCAAGCTCCCATTATCGGAGATGAGTGTGTTACCCTTGACCTTCTTTCTTTAAAGTTCTCCAGCCACCTCCAGCAAGCCTCGCTCTCAGAATATTTTATATCTATAGTGCTTCATTCTGCTTGTTAAAATGGAAGAGGTGCCCTGGACTGTTGGCTCAGCAGTTAGAGTGTCAGCCTGCAGACCTATGAGTCGCGGGTTCCATTGTGGTCAAGGGCACGTACCTCAGTTGCAGTTCGGTTCCCGGCCCTGGTTGAGGTCATGCAGGAGGCAACCAATCAATGTGTCTCTCTCGTGTCAATGTTTCTCTGTCTCTCTCTCTCTCTCCCCCTCCCTCCTTCACACTCTATCTGAAGATAAATGGAAAAATACCTTCAGGTGAGGATTTAAACAAACAAACAAAAAATGGAAGAGGTGTCCCTGCTCCAACAAGGCCACCTTCACCATAGTTTGGTCATGTTCACACACACAAATCTAAGAACTTTCTTCATTCTACTTGTTAAAATGGAAGTACCCCCACTCTAATCACAGGTGGACTTTTCTGTTCACCCAAATTTAATCCCTTCGGCTTCTCAAGGACTTCTCTAACTGCCTCTACCTGAATCACCCTTCTCTTCCCCTCCAGTTGGCTCATTCTGATGAGTATACAATCAAACCCTCAGAGAGCCTCATTTTTTTTTTTCTTTATTGATTTAACAGAGAGAGGAAATGAGAGGGAGAGAGAGATAGAAACACTGATGAGAGAGATCATCAACTGGCCGCCTCCTGCATGCCCCCCACTGGGGATCGGGCCCACAACCTGGGCATGTGCCCAGACCGGGAATCGAACTGGTGACCTCTTAGTACATGGATCAATGCTCAACCACTGGGCCACACCGGCCGGATGAGTCTCATTTGTTTTTTAAGAGCAGCCACAATCACAACAAAAACAGCAAAACTTTGACTTCATATTAATTTAGTTTCTCTGTATCCTTCTCAGCAAGCTACAAATAATTGTCCTCACTAATTGCATCATTTTACTACCCCCCATTCACATTGTTGTCTTCCTAAAAAGATTTTTTTACATGATTTTTTGGGAAGGCAATGCATGATTTGGTACCAAAGTTAAGTAGCACAACATTTTAAATGTAAAAAAAATTAAGCAACTTTTCTATCCTTGATCTCCAAAACTCAAGTTTCTCTTCTTGAGTTTTTTGTTTTGTTCTGTTTTGCAGAAGTGAGAGCACACTGGTTTTCCACTTAACAAGTCATCAAGGAGTGTTTCATGGACGTGTTACACAAGTACACCTCATTCCTTCTAACAACTTAATGGCTTGCTGTCACACAAATGCTGCTCTAAAAATATCAACATTTTAAATTACATTTTAATGCATATATTTCAAGATGCACTCTTAAAGGTGGAATTATCAAATAAAGAATGTGTTTATTTAAAACTGTAATAGATATTCTTAAATTGCCTTCCAGAGGGTTGTTCCAGACTATGTTCATACCAACATTGTAAGAGATGTTTCCCTATGCCCCCACAATACAGTGTATTAAAGGAGTTTTGCTGTTGACACAAGTATGAATTGGACACTTGATGTCAAAATGTGATTTTTAAAAACAGCTTTATTAAAGTATAATTGAGATGCAAGAATTGCACATATATAATATGCATAATTTGGTGAGTTTGGACATATGCAAATACCTGTGAACCAACACCACAATCAAGGCAACAGATATATCCAACATCTCCCAAAGTTTCCTTATGTCCACCCCTTCTTGTTTGTGACAGTAACACTTAATATAACAGAGTTCTATCCTCTTAACAGATTTTGAAGTATACGGTACTGTATTGTTAACTATAGGCATCATGTTGTACAGCACATGGGAGTTGTTATTCAGAGAGTATAAGGTTTCAGTTATGTGCCCTGGCTGGTGTGGCTCAATTGGTTGAGCATCGTCATAGGTACTGAATGGTTGTTGGTTCAATTCCTGGTCAGGGCACATACCAAGGTTGTGTGTTTGATCACTAGTAGGAGTGCATGCGGGAGGCAACCAATCAACGTTTCTCTTTCTGTCTCTCCCTCGTCTGTCCTCTCTCTCTAAAAAAATCAATAAAAACACATTTTTTTAAAGTTTCAGTTATGCAGTTAGAATGTAAACCCTATTTTACATTCAGTTTGTTTTGATAGATGTTGATCATATTTTTAAACTTTAAAAGGCTTTGCATTTTTTTCTGTAAATCATGTCTTTATACATTTTTAAAGTGGGTTATTGATAATTGCTCAGTTGATATGTATGGATAGACATATATTAAGGGAATTAGATTACTAGAATGTGTTACTAAAAATCTAAGTTACTGAGTTTTCAATTTGTTGTTTTTTTTTATTTTCTTTACCATGGGAAAGCTTTTAATTTTGATTAACTCAAATTGATTAATCTTTTCTTTAATTGACTCTGCATTATGCCTAGGTTTATTTATTTTTTTGTACTGTGCTTAGAAAGACATTTTAAAATCAAGAATATAAGAGAATTATCTAGTGTTTTCCTTTCATATTTATGCTTTAATTATTTTTACTTTTAAAACATTGGTCTTTTAAAAAATTATTTAGTGTGAGATTTTCAGAGAAAGAGTCTGTCTCATTTCTTTCCCCAGGTACTATCCAGTTATTCCAGCACCATTTAATCAATACTCACCTTGTTCCCCTACCTCACTCATTTAAGATGAGACTTTCACCGGTAACCAACAAGCCATATGTATTTAGGACTATGTCTGGTTTCTCTGTTATATTGAGTATTTGTGGCCAGTACAAATATTCCCTGTTGTTTCATAATAGTCCTTAGTATCTTGTATGGCTAATACTCATTATTCTTCTGCTTCAGATTTTCCTGAATATTGTTGCAAGTTAATTTTTTTCTGCATATATTTTAGAATCAACTTGCAAAGTTCCATGAAAAATTCTGGAGTAAATTTATTAGGCTCAAGTTACATGAATACATCATTTTAGAGAAAATAGTCATATGTATGATGAGTCATTTCATCAAAGAACAAACACGGTAGAAATTTCAACTTGTTTCACTTCTCTTTTACAACTTAGGTAGCTTTACTTAATATTTTATTAGTATAGATTTTGTGGAATTGTTCAACTTCATAATTGGATGCTACCAGGAATTTAAAAAAATTGTAATTTCTAGTTGCTTATTGTTCCAATTATTATTTCACTGATGAGTGGCCTTTGTCCCTATCAGTCACTGAAATGTTTTTTTTTGGCAAGATTGCCCTGACCTCTCTTCTGCAGAATTCTTTATTTCGATTTCAGCAGCATTTGACCATATGTCTAATTCATCCTCCTTGAAAATCTCTCCTCTTATGACCTCTTAGACACCATATTCTCCAGATTTTTTAAACCTAACTCACCAGGAACTGTTTCTTTGTCTAATTTGCTGACAGTTACTTCTTAAATGTTGGGTCCTTCTTTTTCCTCTAGCTCCACTCTTTCCCTGAGTGACTTCATTTTGCCTGCCACACACTGTCTTATATATTGTATTCAGGGTTATTTTTAGACATTTAAGACTATCATCCCACCATCAAGTCATGCTGCCCTTGGGGGAAAAAAAATTGCCCATAAACTTCCAAAAGAAGGTTCATATGTTTCCTAAAAACATCTCAGAAGGGCCTGGCCAGTGTGGCTCAGTGGATGAGCATTGACCCATGCACCAAGAGGTCACTGGTTCAATTCCCAGTCAGGGCACATGCCCAGGTTGTAGGCCCGATCCCCTGTGGGGGGCATGCAGGAGGTGGACAGTCAATGTTCTCTCTCATTGATGTTTCTATCTGTCTCCCTCTCCCTTCTTCTCTCTCTAAAATCATAAAGAAAATAAATAAATAAACAAAATGCAGAAAAAGACTCTCAGAGGAGATAACTGACCTCTTCAAACATATTATGTGAGCTGTAATTTTCACACTTGACACAATACAACTAGCAAATGGTGTAGAACTTGACTTTGACTCTGGCAAAAGCCATAAATAATACAGCTTCTACTCTGAATGCTCAAAACACTAGTCTGTATCCGTTGGCAAAGATTATAAACAATTGGCATCATCCTCGATTTCCTCTTAATTAACCAAGATTTCTACCACAGTAAAAATAATTCTTGCTGCACCTCGGTGTTACAAAGCAAATGCATAAGCCCATGACTAAACTAAGAAAAACAAAGTTACCTGACTTTCTAATACACAGAAGGTGGGCTTATTTCCTGGGTTTTATCATCTAGAACTCTGGCTTCCAGATTTGTGTCAAGGACTAATGATCATGTTGTATGTAATATTTGCTCACGTTGCAGTTGGCAGATGTTTTCTGTCCTGAGTTTCTCATGCTACTATCCAGCAATTGTCACATCCAGCCACCAAAAAAAAAAAAGCTGGTGACAACTCCTAGTACAACTATAGTTTACTCAAAATGGAGAAAAGACTTAAATGTGACTCATGAATCCATAAAAATCCTAGAAGAAAATGTAGGCAACAAAATTTCAGACAAACAATTGCAGCAGAATTTTCACTGATACATCACCTAAGGCAATAGAAACAAAGGAGAAAATGAACACATGGGACTATATAAAACTCAAAAGCTTCTGCACAGCGAAAGCTACAATCATCAAGATGGAAAGGCTACCCACTGTATGGGAGAGCATAATTGCCAATGATATATCAGATAAGGGGTTAATTTCCAATAAATATAGAGTGCTCATACAACTCCACAAAAGGAAGACAAAGAACCCAATTAAAAAATGGGCAGAGGAACTAAATAGACACCTCTCCAAACAGGACATACAAATGGCTAAGAGACATATGAAGAAATGCTCAACATCACTAATCATCAGAGAGATGCAAATTAAAATAACAATGAGGTATCACCTCACACCTGTCAGAATGGCCACCATCAACAAATCATCAAAAACAAGTGTTGGCGAGGGTGTGGAGAAAAGGGGACTCTAGTGCACTGCTGGTGGGAATGCAGACTGGTGCAGCCACTATGGAAAACAGTATGGTGTTACCTCAAAAATTAAAAATTGAACTTCCATTTGACCCAGTGATCCACTTCTAGGAATATACCTGAAGAAGCCTGAAACACCAATCAGAAATAATATATGTACCCTCAAGTTTGTAGCAGCACTATTTACAATAGCTAAGATCTGGAAACAGCCCACGTGTCCATCAGTAGACGAATGGATAAAAAAGCAGTGGTACATATACACAATGGAGTATTATGCAGCTGTAAGAAAGAAAGATCTCTTATCCTTTGAGACTACATGGAGGGACCTGGAAAGTATCATCCTAAGTGAAACAAGCCAAACAGAGAAAGACAAGTATCATATGATCTCACTTATTTGTGGAATATAATGAACATAACAGTCTGAAGAACAGGGTAGTCCCAGAGACGTGGAAGTGCGGTACAGACTGACAATCCCCAGAAGAGGGGGTGGTAGGGGAGAGATAAACCACAGAACTTATATGCATGTATGCATGAACAGTGGACATGGACAACAAACTGGTACAGGGCAGGGAGGGAGGGGAAGGGGGAAATCAGTGGGGGGAAAAGGAGAAACATCTGTAACAAAAATTAATTTAAAAAAATTTATAAAAAAAGAAAAACTGATGAGAAAAATCTCACTTGGTCCAAAGGGAAAGTGAGGAGGAGAAAGCAGCCTGACACCTTGAGCTGGCCTGGTGCTGTCAGCTCAGCTGGTACAACTTGCTGGCCTCACACTTGCAGTTGGGCCTTGTGTTTTCCTTTTGATCATAAACAATTTCACAGAATGTCAACATCAGAAAAGGCCACTATGTGACCAGGGTAAGTCAAGACAAAAGCAGTACCACGTAGCAGTCATGTCTGAACATAGACAAAACATAAACGGGATCCAGGCTATGAAATACCAAACCAAGTCCTTGACCCGGCTGAGAGGAGAGCTTGCTGCTCTTTTCCGTTTACGGTTTCGGTCTTCATCTGGTCTTTGCTCCTTCCAGATAAGATGTGTTAGGATAAACAACCATAATCAATTGTATCTCAAAAAAGATCATTAATCATAGCGTTACTTCTACTTCCTGTCATCATCTGATCTATTGTCAAGACCCATTTCCTCAAACCCTCTCCCAAACATGAACTCAAATTCTCTCATTATGAATTTTGGGGGTAAAAATTAAAAATTAATAAACTATGAAGACATAAGAACTTAAAAATTCTTAATGTGTCTAGTTCCTAATTAGGTATGTACTTATTAAGAAAAATGAGTATAATCATCTCATGTTCAATAGAAGAAAGGAAAAATGATAGCATTTTAAATGCAAATAAGCATAATCAAGTGCTGAGATCATTCACCATTGTATTGACTGAATAAATTAAATGTGGGAAAAGACAAAATTGGTGCATGGCCTGGGTCTGAACTCAAGATTTCAGGAGTAATTTTCAGTATGAACAGGATTTCTATCGCCTAATGTTCCAATGCTTTATGGCATTTTATACCAGTTTTTTGTAGTGTTATTTAATTTTTCATGTGTTCATTTCTTTTTACTCTAACCATATTCAAGTTATTGAAGAATAGTACCTCATCATATATTTTCTTTATCCTGTGTTATACCTATGATAGGGATTTTTTACATTGATTTTAACATTATTTACTGATTCACTTAATCATATTTTAGGATTATGTTAAATTTAGTCAAAATTAGTAATTCTGGGGGTGTATCATGGATTCAATAGGAACATATGATACCAAATGATCAAATTAAAAGAGAGAACTAGGCTTGCTGAGTTAAATATTTAAAATGTATAAAATATCAGAAATAAAAAGTTCTTTTTTAAAAAAAATTTTCTTTATTGATATTAGAGATAGAGTAAGGGAGAAGGAGAGATAGAAACATAGATGAGAGAGAACAACAACTGACTGCCTCCTACATGCCCCCCACTGGAGATCAAGCCTACAACTTGGGCATGTGCCCTGACTGGGAATTGAACCAGCGACCTCTTGGTGCATGGGTCAACGCTCAACCAGTGAGCCACACCGGCTGAGCCAGAAAGGAAAAGTTCTTTGCAGTTGGACCAACTAAAGCCCATTCTACCATTAAGAATAAACTTTCATGCAAATTGAAAATCAAGCAAGGCAGAAAAAAAAATGCATCCAGAAAGTCAGGATCCACTGAGACAAGTACCTTGACCATCGATTTTTTTCCTTTTCAGAGAGAGAGAGAGAGAGAAATGATGTGAGAGAGACACATCAATTGGTTGCCCCTCCCTCCTGTGCACCCCAACCACATCAAACCTGCAACCCAGATTTGTGCCCTTGACCGGGAATCAAACATGGTACCCTTCCATGTGCAGACCAACCCTCTACTCACTAAGGCACACTGGCCAGGGCAGTACCTTGATCATTTTTAAGATTTAATGAAAAAATTGGCATATTTGGCCTTGACTCTTTTCTGGCTAACAAGCTACTTCCTCTCCACACTCATGCTGTTTTAATTAGTCGCTACCAGTTGCAGTGGTTTGATTTCCTGGGGAAAGAAACTAGCTGTTTTGCTCTGTAAATGCCTTTTGTGGGTGCCTGGACACACGAGATGAATGAACAAACGACAGAGCTTTCCAATGCTGCTTGCCTACCAAGTGCAAACAGAAGATGAAAGTGCCTTTGTTTGGTTTCCATCTTTTCTTCAGAGGAAATGCCCAACCATGACTGTTCACTGTTTATAAAGGTCTCAAGGAATGAGGTTTCTTCAGAGCTGATGATTGTATTTTGAAAGGGAAATGTGAGAAAAAGGGAATGTAGCTAGGAGACAAAGATACTGTGTTTGGATTATAGTGTTGGATATAAATCTACAAATCTTCAATACAGTTTTATGCTTCTGTATATTGCTTTGGCAATGTTTTGTGCAATATTTGTCTCATCAATTTTTGTCATGATTACTTCTTTTTCACCAGGTTTTACTCCAATGCTAAAATATATAATAAACTGAGATTTTACATATATATATATGTGTGTGTGTGTGTGTGTGTGTGTGTATATATATATATATAATATATATAAATTCTTACTTTAAATTTTTTGATATAGCACCCAACAATAATTCTGGCTTTGTATTAACACCGTCTCAACACAGAAATACTGGACAGTAAGTTCTTTTTCACTCAACAGATATTTATCGAGACTATACTTTAAATGAAAAATAGTGTTAATCTTGTATGCCATATTCAGACTCTGTTCTGTAGATTAATGGAGACCTTTGTAAATAATTAAGTAGTGGAGTAAAATAATGGTATCTCTATTAACATTCTGATAGCAATTTAGATAATGTTTTGGAGAGGACTGTTTGAAAGTTACTATAGATGACACACCAGGTCTTTTAAAAATAAGGACGCATCCCGGAAAATATTTACAAAATAAAAATAGCAGGACTTAGTGATTGGTTGTCTGAGGACATTAAGGGGAGGAAACATTAAGAATGATTTTCAGTTACTAAGCTTGGATTAGGATGTGGGGCGTGAAGCCCTAACATAAAGTAGAGAAAATAAGGGGAGCAGTAGGTTCAGATGAGATGATAATGAGTTCAGTTTTCAACACATTGACCTTGAGGAACTTCAAAGTACTTGAACCTTGGTGGAAATGTGCAGCAGCCATTTAATTATAGGGAGAAATATAGGCTGGGAAATGGATTTGGGAGCCTTAAGTTGAAAATTTAAAGTTTTGCAGTCATAATGAAAGTGGGTTTTCATGCACCTGCCTCTTTTCCTCCATGTTCTATTCTATGTCTTATTTAAGAATATTTCAAACTGATATCATTTTTTTTCTCATGCAGATTAATGGAAAACCTATAATGATATTGAGAGGTCTTTGTTTTTAAAATTTTATGTATTTCTCAATTTTCAAATGAACCAGCCACTTCTAAGCCTCAAACACATCTACTTGTTTAAGTACCCTTTGTTTCTCCGTTAATTTCTGATTTCCAAGGAAATAAACTACAGGATTGCCAGGGTGTTTAATAGACACTAAGCAAAGTCAACATCACACAGTCAAGGTTAGTATTAGAAAGGTGACAGTATAAAACAAGCAGAGTTTTATTCTGTTAATTGACAACTCTAGCATTCTTACTTTGTGTGTTTTATTTACCCCTTTATAATGTGATGTTTTGGGGGATCTTAAAATCCACTAGAAGAAATGTTAATATAAAGAATTAGGACTTCCAATATGAACTTTAAAATGCAGAATAAGAGTATGGTAAATCCCTCAGAAGCAAAATTTGTTATATATTTAGAATCCCCTTCTGATGTTAAAAGAATGAAAAAGAATAAATTTGTGAATACACACACACACACACACACACACACACACACGAGAGAGAGAGAGAGAGAATGACAGAATTCAAAAAGAAAGAGGTAGATTATTGGACTTTCCTATTAATTTATTTAAAAAATACATTATACATTTTCTATAACAGGTACTGAAATTATAAGTTACATAGTATTTTTGCCTTTAAAAACTTTTGTGTGTTTTTTAAAGACCCAGAAAATAACTCCATAGTTAAAGAGATATAAATCTGTTTCATTTTTAGTGCTCTAGATAGGGAAACAAAAATCATTAGGAAACATCTGGTCTCGCTGAAGAAACAGAAATCCCACAGAAATTCTCCATTGACCGATTTCATAACTATTTCTTTGAAAAAAAAAAATTGGAAATACCATAACTGTTGGGAAGTTACCCATAAAAGTAGTTTTTTATTTCTTGAGCATGACTGAAAATGTTCATTGCTCAAGGATAACCAAATTAAAGTGACAGTCAACTTTCCGAAAGATGACAGGATTGTGCAGCTGGTTATTCCAAGATGACGTCAGAGCCAAGACTTTGAATCACAGCAACTTTTGGAAGAGGCACTAGTCCTCTGATACCTTTAGAACTTTCAGTTTTGTATTGCCCTGGATTAAGAATCAGCATTTGAAACAAAGGGGGAAATTTTGGAGGTAACTACAGTGGTGGTGGGAACTAGAACGATTTTGGAAATTACAGTGGGCAACAGCAATCAGACGATGGACCCATGAAGGGGGGCAGTGTGGGTAGAAGCAGCTCGGGCAGCCCCTGTGGTGGTGGTTATGGATCTGGTGGTAGCAGCAGGTTCTAAAGCTCAGCTGAAAAGGGCTACAGTTTTGAGCAGGAGAGAGAGAGAGCGAGGAGTCGTCTGGAAAGCTACAGGTTGCTTTGAGACAGTCATCCCAAATGCATTAGAGGAACTATAAAAATCTGCCACAGAAGGAACGATGATCTGCAGTCAGAAAAGTTCTGCAGCTTAAACAGGACACCCTTGTTCAGGACTGTCAGCCACAGTGTGCACAAAGTGCAGCTATTGGTGAATGCAATGTAGTGTCAGTTAGATGTACATTCCTGAGGTCTTTTATCTGTTGTAGGCTTTTCTTTTCTTTTTCATTACATCAGGTATATTGCCCTGTAAACTGTGGTAGTGGTACCAGGAATAAAAAATTAAGGAATTTTTAACTTAAAAAAAAAATCAGCATTTGAATTCATGTCTGTTCTCTGATCTTTGCTGCCCTCTAGTGACTCATATTCCACTTCTTTTTCTTTTTAAATAGGCTTAATCTACATCTAATTAATATTCTAATTATTGTGCTGAACTAAATATTTATGGCAAGCCAATGTTTTAAGACTCCCAATGTGTAGGTAAAATATTCACCTTGCTTTAAGGTTAACCCCAGTGGTCTCAAGGAATAAATTAGGTAGATTATGCACTAATATTGACAAAATTGTTGAAAAGAGAAGTAATATTCCAGGTTATTAAAATAGTAGCAGTGAAAGTGTTACTTGGTGTACTATTTGGGGGATGAAGGCAATATAACAGTACTTAATAGAGTCATATAAAATTTTCACTTCTTATGCTAAGTAATGCCATATTAGGTAAAATTAATACCTAAGAAAGCAACTAAAAAATATAAACTAAAATAAACACAAATGTTTTTACAAAGATATTAGTAACTTCAATGGAAATAATAGCACAAAAAATAGGAATTAACATATGTCCTAAGTTGAGAAATTCTTATAAATGAGTGTGTGTGTGTGTGTATGAATGTGTGTTAATATATGTTATATATATAATGAAATTGTGTCTTCATGTTGCCATTAAAATAGAAAATTTACAGATTAAACTAAGTTAGCATGTAAAAATGAACAATAAAATTCAGAAAGGGGTTTTACCATTTGAAAACTGAATTTGTATTTTTAAAAATGTTTTCATTGATTTTTTTTAACGAGAAAGGGAGAGATAGAAACATCAACGTGAGAGAGAAACCTCAATCGGTTGCCTCCTGCATGCCCCCCATTAGGGATCGAGCGTGCAACCTGGGCGTGTGCCCTGACTGGGAATCCAACCAGGACCCCCCAGTCGGTGGGATGATATGCAATCCACTGAGCCACACCGGCCAGGCTGAATTTGTATTTTTGTGTGTTTACTGATTTTTTTTTACTGTATGGAGGAGTAATTACACATGAAACATAAATTAAAGAAAGTGGCATGTGCATGCATGATTGGGCTTGGTAAAATGTCAAATATTATTTCCATTTAACCTTACTTGGATCACAGCTGGGGCTTATGTACTTAGAGGGCTGGGCTGAATAGCCACCTGGCTACTATAAAAGAGTCATGGTTTCAAGTAAGATTTTAATCACTGCCACATTTCTAAAAGTAAAAAATGAAAAGCTCACCTTTATTCAATGGATTCCCCGAACGGTACCATCTATACCATAATGCCTACAATGACTTAATTAAAAAGGAGGAAAAAGCTTATCTTTGGTGAATTCTAAAACTTTTATTTTACTTTAGCCTACCATCACACTTTTTCTTCTGGTTTAAGTTCACAGGTCCTTACTGAATTTATAACACCACCAAACTCTCCATCTGATTCTAAAGCCAAGTGGATGAATAGCTGAAGCTATCCTGTTTTATATTTTTTGAAACTCATACCTCCACTATTCTATTTTTCCCTCTTGGAAATGCTCATCTAAGATACATTTGCTACCTCTTTCTCTCTTTTTATTCTCTTATGGTAGCATTTTCTAAAGTTTTTCCTCTTTCCATTTCTATTTCTATGTTCTTATTCTCTTAAGAATGATCTCCACTCAGATACCTCTACACTCAGCCTCTCCAAACCTGACTGCTTTTTTGCAATTCCCATTCTGCACGAATAGTGGTCTCCTGCACGTGGGTCCCTTGGTTGTTTTACTCCAACACAAGTGTAAAATAAAGTTCCTCTCAAAACGCTGGAAAGTGGTTAGGGATCACTGAATTCAGCTCACTTTTAAACTAAAACTTAGGCTATAGAAGCCAATTTACTTGACCAAGCTCACCGATTAATTGGTGATGGACTAGGATTAGAAATCATACTATCGGACTGCCAAACAGTCTGGTATACTTCCTACCATACTGGACTCCTCATTCCCCTGATAATTTCAGATTTTCTCTCATATATGATTCTTTCCAAAACTTTCTTAGCCATTCAGACATGAAATCACAAGGTCATTGTTTCTTTAATTTTTTGTTTTCTTTATTGATTTGAGAGAGAGAGAGGAATGGAGAGGGAGAGAGGGAGAGAAGGAGAGAGGGAAAGAAGGAGAGAGGGAGAGAAGGAGAGAGGGAGAGGGTGAGGGAGAGGGAGAGAGAGAGAGAGAGAGAGAGAGAGAGAGAAATATCAATGAGAGAGAACATCGATTGGCCACCTCCTGCATACCTCCCAATGGGGATTGGGCCCACAACCTGGGCATGTGCCCTGATTGGGAATTGAACCAGTGACCACCTGGTGCATGGGTTGACACTCAAGCAGTGAGCCACACTGGCCAGGCCATAAGGTCATTTTAAATTGTCTCCTTCTTTGCTCCAATCTATCTCATTCCATTGATCCATTGGTTCTTCTTTGCAATAACATCTGTACTTGTCCCTTTCTTTGGAAAAATTTTAGTCAAATCAGTTCATGTCAAGGAGTTCTACAAAACATGTAACAACAACAACAACAACAACAAAAATAGTAGACCTTATTTACATTTCTTTTTTATTCTTGAATTCTTTTCCAAGATGCAGGTAGTTTTTAATATTTCACTTGTTTTATCTGACATTCATTTCCATACCTCTAATAAAACACACATATCTTTTGTGATTTAAAAAAAAATTTTAATGCAATATCTTTGTTTTCTTCCTTGGAAGATAAGGATTTATTTCTCTAAAATATTAACCTTTTCTCCTTCTTATCCCTTTCTGATCATCTTAATGTGGTTATTTCAGTTTCTGGTTAAATAAACCTTTAATATATTTATTATAGTATTTATATAAGTGTTACTCTCACTTGAATCACATAACTGTGCTATAATTGCATCTTCTTTCTTGTGCAACTTTGGTTTTCTTGGAACTTAGTAACTGTTTTATTTTTGTTTGTTCAGTTCTTGATATATCTATTACCAAGTTTCATCCACAAACACTTGGAGAGAAGGGCGGCTTCTTCTTCAATGCATTAAACATATTAGATGATTTATCAGTTTTGATTTATTCTTAGAGATTTCCTTCCTGGAACCGCTCTGGACTTTCCCGTCACTATCATCGTGGGAGTTTTATCTACAGAGCTTCTCTCTCTCCTCTTTTAGGCCGACTATCAGATTCCAAGTGTCCTGCTTCTTGGTTATTCTTTCATTTTAATTAAGTTCCTCTTCTTGTAGTTTCGCAAGAAGTATGGGAGTTGCTGTTTTTTCCTCTTGGTGTGCTTGTTTTTAAGAACGTGCCTATTTGAAAAGCTTGTATTCTACCTTTCTCATTTGATTGATCGTTGGTGTGGGTTCAACATGTAGACTGAAAATCATTTTCCACAGAATCTTAAAGCCATGATTCCTTTTTGCTTTCAGCTATGGAGTTGCAGTTGAGAAGCCCGATGCTATTCTGATGGCATGTTTTCCTTCGTATCTCTCTCCCCTGAAGTTTTATTGTACTGTGCTTTGCTGTGAAACTCTCTCGTTCGTTGTGGTAGGCGCTAATCAGCTATTTTAGTCTGTAAATCCAGACATTTGACTCTTAGGTGTTTTCTTATTTATTTCTTTCCATTTCTTCCCTGACTCTTTCTGGGACTCTGTTATTCTAATTTTCAGATTAAACCTAAAAGTGTATTCTTTCTTGCCTATTTTCCATTTTGTCCTTTGTTGTTGTTGTTTTTACCCTTGGAAGATTCCTCCACCTTCATATTTCAAACTATTTAATTCTGTTCCTGCTCTTGTGTATTTAATTTCTCAGAATTTTTATTGCTTGAATGCCCCTGTCCCATTTTTGACATGATATTCTTACTGTATGGGAATATGATATAATTGTATTTCTTTACGGTTATTGATTGTAAGGTTTCTTTGAATGCTTCCTCCTGTTTCTTTTTCTTTCTTTTTAATCCTCACCCGAGGACATTTTTTGCATTTATCTTCAGATAGAGCGGGAGGAAGAGAGGGGGAAGAGAGAGAGAGAGAAACATCGATGTGAGAGAGACACATTGACTGGCTGCCACCCACACAACCCCAACTGGGGCTGGGGACAAACTACAACTGAGGTACGTGCCCAGGAACCAAACCCAGGACTCTCTGGTCCACGGGCCAACGCTCTAACCGCTGAACCAAACTGGCCAGGGCCTTCCTTCTGTTTCTTACATGCCCCAGTTCTTCTGCAGTGATTAGTCTCTTCATCCTCTCTACTTATAGTTAGGGGCATGCCTTTCTTAATCCTTGGCTGTTATTTGGTATTTAAGAGTAGGGCCTTAGGAAGAGATTAGAAGCTTTGTATACAATTCCAGGTTTTATTGACCAGTAGATTTTCCAGTAAGGTAATTAGACAGCAATCCAGTTGTTTTATCGATGACACCGTCTCCCGCCAACTGTCAAATGCTTTTCCGTGAGCCACTAAAGTTCCAAAGAGATGAGCCCTCTAGCCCTTCACCTGTGAGGAAGTCCTGGTTGCTAAACTTGTGAAAAAGTGGGGGGAGCATTGTATGGGTCTGATTATTCAGTGTGTAGATCTCCATGGAATTCCCTGATACCAGTATAAAAGTCCACCCTTGGCTGTGCCTGGTGTCTCTGGGTTCCGTGTCTCTCTAGAGAATGAACTTCAGTTTTTTGCTGGGTGGAGACAATTTTAGGATCTGACTTGTTCTCCTTTAGGATTTGAGGCAATGTAAAGGTCTAAATGCTATAATGAAGGGTTTCAATCAATCTTCATGCTGTTTACCTATTCCATATCTCATTCTTCAGAGGAAATGATGCCTCTAACTCATGGGTCTTTCTTGGATTTGGAGCATGAATTCTCTAGTATCTTCACTCCTCGCTCATGCACCATCAGACACTACCTTTTCTTTTTCCTCTGATCTTCATTTTCTGCTTTACATTTTCCAACTTTTCCTTTGCATCTCAATTTTGCTGTTCTCACTTCTGGTTTTCCTTTGTAATTTTATGTATTTTAAAAATCTTATACTGATTTTTTTGTGTAATTATAAGAAGAAATGAGTTAGTTCTACATGGTTCACCTAAATTCAGTTTTTCCCTTTTTTATCCCGTTGCCATTGCCTTTGATTACACCTGAATCACTTAATGCTGATGTAATTAAATTTGGTTTCCAACTAACTAGTTTCCTTCCTTCATGTTCTGTTCTTCATCTAATATGTCTGATTAACTCTCGCCGAGGACACAGCCCTGAATATCATTCTGATTGTATCACTCACCGCTCAAAAAACTCCAAATGTTTTCAAATGTCTAAAAGAGTTAAGTTTCAATCCATCCACCCAAATTTCCAGGCCTGTCTTCTACTTTTCCCAGATAAATAACTTTATACATTGTTTCAGAAAACATTCATCTGCCTTCCCACTGTTTCATGAAAAACCTTTTCATCTTCTTCGTTTAATCTTACTTATCCTCATCTCCCCCACAAAGTCTTCTCTGATTCTGTAACAGGAAAAAAATTCTTTCTGCCAGTTTTACCCTCTATTTCTTTCATTATAGCATCCATAACCCTTAGTTTTATATTTTTATCTTTTACTATAAGCCTTTAAGTTGCATAGAAGGTAAATATATTAACATATTTATTGTTGTATATTCCTTTTCAATAAATATTGAGCACCTTCCTGTGCTGAAGGTTCTTCAGGCTTTATGTGGGCAGTAGTTTCAGGACAGTGAAAGCTGAAAATGGGATCCCAGTGGTCAGCTGGAGTTTAGAAAGTGGACTTGAGTTTCCGAAAGGATGGATGAAAAGCCACATCTCAAGTCTTACAGGAAATGAAAATAAGCTAAGAACCCAATTCTATAGTTGGTATCCACACATGAGTGAAGAACAGCATTGTCTCCTTATTAGTCAAGGGGCAAGAGGTCAGCGCTGGACTAAGAGGAGGAATGACTTGAGATAGAATTCACTTGCGTTCTTAATGGAGCCTTCACATCCCTTCATCCCAGACAGAGTTGATCCCTAAGCTTAGAGAGTCCTTGAGCCTACATGCCCAGTGGTCTAGCAATTGCAAAAGGAGCAATTGTAAGCTAATGAAACACCTGGAGCTGTGAACTAAAGCTTTCTAAACTTCACAGAAAGCTTTTTGATTCTGGGATGTGAATGTCACTGTTGTTCCAAAAAAGTTCTGTATTCTTTCCTCACTTTTCAAGGGCAGATTCTATCTACTTAAGAAGGTTATTTGCTATTTGTTGGTTCTTAAATTAAATATATATGGTAATGAAGTTCTTCCGTATATCTCATCACAATAGTCTTACTTCATCAATTCCATTTATAAAGATCTTTACATTTTTATATTATCCAACTTTATTTTGACTATGATTTTGTGAAGTTATACTGTACAACTTCAATTTTAAGGAGCAACTAGATATTCTCTTTCTCTGTTTTAATTGAAATGGCTGTTATAGATCAATATAATTGTTAAGGATCCTTTGAAAAGGTGGTAAGAACAGCTGACGAACCCAGGGCCAGCCCTCAGAAAAACCATTTGTAATAGAACGTTTCCTAGTTTTGCTATGCAATGATATACAACAATGATTAAACTACCTCAATGAATTAAACCAAAAAGGTTTACAAAAATAGGCAAAATCAGCATAAACACTAAAGGGAATATAAGATTCTATGTAATTAATTATTTATGCTATGTAATTTATTATTTTTGAAAAGGTGTATAAAACATTGACGGTTTTAAATACTTTTTGTGAAGTATAAACCGAAGGGATAAAACTGCAGTTATTTTTGGATTCTGACCTGGTACCTTGCTCACACTATCAGTATGGACTCAATGAAGGAAGTACATAATTTATATCATCTCTAGTATGTTGTTATTTTTAATATACAGGTCAACTATAATTTATTAATTACTTGTTAGATGCAAAATACTCTGTTAGGAAATGCCTCTTGGTGTAACTTCATATGTGTAGGGAAGGGTAGTAGGAGGAGAGGAATTATAGGTTTCTTTTTCAAAAAATTTTTGAGTATATATCATGTGCTTGGTCTTCTATTGAGTACCCAGGCCATCATTTAATACAATATCTGCTCTGATGCAGTTCATTTTATAGTGAAGAGACAGGCAATAAGCAAGAAAGTAAGTATAGCATACTAGATGGTGATGAGTACTCTGGAGAAAAATAAAGCAGGTAAGGAATTAGGGAGTTCCGAGTGAGAGTTGCGATTCCAAATAGAGTGGACAAGGAAGGATTCTCTGAGAAGGTGACACAACATTAAAAACTTAAGGTGAAGGAGCAGCCATGAGGATATGTGAAGGAAGACCACTGCAGGAAGAGTGGACAGCAAGTGCAAAGGCCCTGAGACCAGAGCATGCCCGCAGGGGAGTGGTACAACAAGGAAGCAAAGTTGAAGAGAAGGAGAGTAATAGGAATGATATCAGACATAGAAGGGGACAGTAAGTCATGTAGGTACTATCAACCACTATACAGATTTTACCTTCCATTCTAGAGGATATGGAAAGTTAGTAAAGGTTTTAAGCAGAGGAGGAGTAATATGACTAATTAACAAAAAGGTTTTTTTCTTTATTGATTTTAGAGAAAGAGGAACAAGAGGGAGCGACAGATAGAAACATTGATGAGAGAGAACATCAATTGGCTGTCTCTTGCATGCCCCCTACTGGGCACACAACCTGGGCACGTGCCCTAACTGGAAATTGAACCGGTAACCTCTTGATGCATGGGTTGATGCATGGGTTGATGCTCAACCACTGAGCCACACCAGCCGGGTGATAACTAATTTTTAAAAAGAAGAATGAGGTAGGAACTTGTGGATGTTTTCTTCTGATTGAATCACTTAACAAATGTAAAAAGACCAAGAAGAAGAAAGTGTAGGAACAGGAAATGATCACTGATGCAGCTATTAATATCCATTCAAGAGTTGATATTGAATTGGACCAAGGTGGTAGAGTGAAGGAGTAAGACATGGTTAGATTTTGTAATAGATGAAGATACACCTTAGAGGATTTTCTAACGAATAGACATGAAGCATGATAGAAGGAAATTAAGAATAACTCTAGGCTTTTGGACCTTAGCAACTGGAAGGACATGTTTCCATTTACAGCAATGAAGAAAGAAATGAATACATCAAGCTTTAGGAGAAAGATCAGGAAGTTGATTTTGGACATGTAATTAGAGTTCTAATTATAATGAGAGTAAGGAGTTGGACAAATGAACCTGGATTTGAGGAGAGAGGCCTGGGCCAGAGTTATACTGGAATACAATATTTAAGAATTGTATATTTATATAATATTTAAGATGTGATGATGTCACCAAAGGAAGGAATGTAGTTAGAAAAGAGAAAGGACTTTTCTTGCTAGATTTAAGGCTTTCCAATGTTAAAGGTTTGGATAGGTAGAGACAGTAGCAAAGGAGATTGAGATGGAAGGTCAGTGTGGAAGGAGGAAAACCGCGTGGCATCCTGGAAAGGTTACCACGAGGTACAGTTATCAGCCGTGGATGAATCACGTAAGGTGCAGACTAAGCGTCTGTTTTTGGATTTAGCAACAGGAGCTCTTTGGTAACGTTTTCAAGAGTAATTTTGATGCAGAGGGTAAGCGTCTCATTGGTATAGGTTCAAGAAAGCATGAGAAGGAAGGAATTAAGAATGAAGATGGAAATGAAGAAAGAATAAGTACTCTACTTTTTATGCTGATGAAAATAATCTAGCAGAGAGAGGGGGAAAAAAAACACCAGACGAAGCCGAGAGCAGACAGTTGTTGACATCCCATCCTTGAGTCAGAGGTACCCGGATCTCGTGCACAAGTGTAGGATTTAGCATTCACAAGGAGCAAGTAACATTTGTCCTTCAAAGTAGAAGGGATGGGGGGTTAGATATTCCCGAGAAATGAGGTGGGAAGATGTGGATGGAGCTGTGGAAGCTCTCTTGTAACACTTTCTATTTTGTCAGTAACAAGAAGCATGGCAGTAGTTTCATGCTCTCAAGGTGTTTAAAATACATCGGAGGAGACAGAGGAAAACACCAATCTAGGCAGAGTATGATCAGGACTACAACATACGTATCTGCACCAACTTTGTCTTTTCCTTCCTTGACATTTATTCCATGGGGCCAGTCTTGCTTTCTACTGGATACAAATTAGGGAAAGTCACCACATTTCTCCAGTCATTTGGATTAATAAAAATCCCTCGGTGAGTAATCAATATGCCCAGAGTAACGACTATAACATTAAACTTTATTCAAAGATAAAATGACTTAATTTTGTCAGCTTAAGGGGTATTGCAGTTTGGCTTCTTCTAGTGAGAAAGATGCCACAACTGGGCTTCTTTTCTCTTTTATTTTCAATCCTTCTCCCTTCTCCCTGCTGCTTGTAAGCCCTCCAGTGTTGGACAGTGGGTGGGGATGCTATGAGAGACAGAGGAAAGAGCAGGGTGGTTCTTACACAGCACTTCCATGAGCACGTGTTCTGTAAGGTGGGCCCGTGAGCTATTTCAAGCTCACTCTGCTTCTCTTGGGAAACTTACAGTTTCTGATGTCTGTGATGTGTTCTCCCTGGCTGACTACTGGCATCCCATAAGGAGAGTGGAAATCAATTGCCTTGTTGCTTCCAGTAAAGTTGAGACTAAATTAGTTCCATTTTGTCATTTTATTTCATCACGTGTTGGAGTGTAGAGAGGAGAGAGAAGAGAAGAGAAAGAAAGATGATTTTTACTTTGAGATAGTCTGAGTTAATGCCCATATTATCATATCTGTTTTCTTTTCTTTTTTTTTTTTTTTGCACCTACTGGTAAGATTTATGTTTTATATTGCTGATTGTTACATCGTGTATAAAATGGTCCAGAATTCCTAGTATCCATGGCCTCTCTCTACCTCTCTCACTCACCGCCTGGTCTTTGAAGGCTTTAAGAAACTTCTGCTGCCAAACACAGGGCTCAACATGAAGCACTCTACTCGTTGCTCGACCTTGACCTTTGGTTCAGATCTGATAACTAAATTAGTTTTGCATTTTCTTCTAGAGCCAGGAGAGACCCTACCCAGGTCTTGCTTTCTTTTGCTCTTGGTTTCTTCTCTCCCTGTGAGGATGGAAATGCAGCTTTTATCAACCCAAAGCCTGGGTCTCTGCTGCCAGACTTCCCTGATGACAAACTGCTCTCTCACTTGGGCATCTGATAGAGCCCATACCTGGGTTTGTAGGTCTTATGCTAATATCTGCTACTTGGGTAATTCTATTTCACCTTGCTGAATTACCCTGAAGCTGGGTGTCATTTAAGAATGTGTTTGGTCTGGCCGGTGTGGCTCAGTGGTTGAGCATTGACCCATGCACCAAGAGGTCACGGGTTCGATTTTCGGTCAGGACACATGCCCAGGTTGTGGGCCCGATCCCCAGTGGGGGGCATGCAGGAGGCGGCCAATCAATGTTCTTTCTCTCATCGATGTTTCTATCTCTCTTTTCCTCTCACTTCCTCTCTCTAAAAATCAATAAAGGATAAAGAAAAAAAAAAGCATTATATCTTTCAAAAAAATAAACATAAAAGAATGTGTTTGGCTGCAAGTCTCTGAAAAGTCCCCTCGCAGTAGGTTAAATAGAAATGATTTACATTTTTTCCCTCAAATAACAGGAAGCCTGGAGAGAAATGGTACCTGGTCTGCTTAAGGACTCAGTGTGGCAGAGGCGGTGTTTCTGGGCCTGTCCATCAGAGCTGCAGAACCGCTGTCTCAGCTGGAGATAGCAAGGCACGAAGAAAGACTAAGGTGTCCAGAAATAATTATTGCGTTACTTGGTTGCCACCTTTTGTCCGTATTATTACTTTACAGTTTGAATATATATATATATATATATATATATATATATATATATATATATATTTAAAGACAAGTAGATATCTGCGTATTAAACAGAAATTTTATTAGATATCTGCTTGCATTGAAATGCATTTTTTTTTTTTTTTTAGTTTTTTCCTCCCCCTTTATTGATTATAGAGAGAGAGGAAGTGAGGGGGAGAGAGAGATAGAAACATGGATGAGAGAGAACATCAATTGGCCGCCTCCTGCATGCCCCCCACTGGGGATCAGGTCCACAACCTGGGCATGTGTCTTAACCGGGAATCGAACTGGTGACCTCTTGGTGCATGTGTCGACGCTCAACCACTGAGCCACTCTGGCCGGACGCACTGCTTCTTTAATATAACACTTTAAAAGATGCTCTCGTTTACAGGTTACTCAGCTGTTGTTTTCATTTAGTCTCTAAGTCTAGATTTTTCAACTCAGCAGAAAATTTGTCTGAAAAATTCCTTTCCAAGGCTAAAAGTATAACGAGTCTAAGAACAATCTGTCCTAATAAGAAACTGACATCAGTTAAGATGAAAAACCTGAGAGACATCTTACATTTTTGTCTCTTTTGGTTAAAAAAAAAAAAAAAAAAAAAGTCAGTCCTGACACATACTCAATATTGGCACACTCACCATTCTTTCCATTAATTTATTTATTGGATTTATAAAGAGCTTTCTCCTCCGCAAGCTCAATTTAATTTCATTCAGCTTTGTGGCTGTCACAGTTCATATTTGTCTATCTGAAGGTATCAAACCTGGTCAGGTTTGCTTCGGTAAGATCACAATTCTATTTTCCCTACTCATACACATATTTAGAACTGAGAGATAATTAAGAGTTAAAGTACTTCCAAACAATTCCGAATTCATCTTCAAAGACTCTTGCATTCTGATTAATTGTTCCAAACAGCCATGTCTGTAAGTGGATTTAGATAGTAAAGTTATAGTATTTCAGCCTAAGATTTTCATTTTTCTTTCTATTAAATCTACTTATAATAGCAAATGGCACGGCTCCATATACATGTTAACACAAATCTGCTAGGCAGAGTGCCAGATTTGCTAATTGGTCATCTACTTCTTTGCCGTAGTTTAAAAAATTATACTTTGTATTCTCTGAAGGGAAGGGATATTTGATTTGGTGACCTCACTAGATGAACCTGAGGCAGCCCACGTCTAACTCTCCATGAATTAAGTGAACCGTACAGGATTCTGGAAGTTTCCAGTTAATATCAGGAAGATGAGAAGTGCTGAGAGTCATTGAAAAGGCAGAGGCATGAGCAGGAATGAGGAGACCATAATGTATGGAAACTTCATGATCTGAAGCAGATGGCTGGAACCAGAGTCTCGAACAGTAGCTTATAGGTACCAGCAGATCACCCTTAAGAGGCCAAAAAAACCCCCAAACCTCAGGGATCGCAGGTTAAGAGCACATGGGTCATCCGCAGCAGAGACCAGATAGGATCCTGCTTATAACTGTGGGCTTCTGGGTCCCAGTGAAGGTGGCTTCTCAGTAAACATTTCAGAGTGCATCAAGGGCAGCCTTCCCATTCATGGAGAGATGATGGTGATGTTGAGGGGCATCCCAACCGGTATGCATCTCTAAGAGGCAAACTATTTCGATTCTGTTATCAAATGTTGCTCAGAACCTTCAGTTATTTAGAGCACTCAATTTCTGGGAGCAGATGACATAGCTCTGAAAAAGAATGATCCTGTTTTCATGTAAACATGAATGGAATTTAGAAAAATCGGGGCAATTACAGAAACATGGACAACCTCTGTTGTCTGACTGGGTCTAGCCCCTGCCTCCCCCTTTTACTCTTATCTTTTCAAACATACCTGCTACAACTAAGGGCATGAAGAGAAAAATCTTTATTGTTTATAATAAATAGAGCACTGATTTATGTAGATGAATGTTTATATTGCTTATAGTAGGGCAATGATATATATCACCTATGGTCAAGTGTTGGTTCTAGTCATTTGTCCTCCCGTAGTGGAATGTTTTGGTTATGAACATTTAAGTATAGCACAGTAGTTCGGCCGGTGTGGCTCAGTGGTTGAGCGTCGACCCATGCACCGGGAGGTTGCCAGATCGATTCCCAGTCAGAACACATGCCCAGGTTGTGGGCAGATCCCCAGTGGGGGGCATGCAGGAGACAGCCAGCCAATCAATGTTCTCTCTCATCGATGTTTCTATCTCTTTCTCCCTCTCCCTTTCTCTCTCTCTCAAATCAATAAAGGAAAAAAAAAAGGGGGGGTCAAATAGCACTTTTAAAAAAACTAAATAAATATAACACAGTAAAATACTTATTAAATAACCATTGTTGATGACAATTTATTAATCTGCTTTTCTCTTTGTCTTAGTATTTTGCTATGTATTAATAATGCCCAGAAGGGAAAGCATTATATTTGCTATTAGGGGATTTAGATTAGTAAGATTTGAGAGTTGCTCATCAGAGTGACCATATAATTTTTCATACAAATGAACTCATGTTTAGAACAAAAGGGAGTGCTGTTAAAAAAAAAATCACACTACTTACCCTGGCCAGTTTGGCTTAGCGGGTTAGAATGTTGGCCCTTGGGTTTGATTCCTGGTCAGGGGCGCATAGTTTGGTTTCAGGTTCGATCCCCGGCCCCCATTGCGGTCCTGTGGGAGGCAACCAATCGATATGTCTCTCTCACATTAGTGTTTCTCTCTCTCCCTCCCACTCTATCTGGAAAAAAAAATCAATGGAAAAAATACTCAGGTGAGGATTAAGAAAAAAAAAATCACACTACTCAAGACACTTAAAACGAGTCTCTTGCCTTAGCCTGTTTGGTTCAGTGGTTAGAGCGTTGACCTGCAGTCCAGAGAGACCCGGGCTCAGTTCCCGCTAAAGGCATGTACCTCGGTTGCAGTTTGTCCCCGGCCCTGGTTGTGCAGGTGTCAGCCACTTGATGTGTCCCTTTCACATTGATGCTTCTCTCTCTCTCTCCCTCCCACTTTCTCTGAACAAAAAATGGAAAAATGTCCTCAGGTGAAGATAAAAACAAAAAACGAGTCTCTTTTTGATAAAATGAGATGTGTTCTTATCCTTTGGTCTTTTGGTTACTTTTATGGAAATAATCAGCACACATGTATGAGTTTCTTATAGAGGAGTAACTCATGGTCTTTACATTTTTACTTAGGGCACTGCAACCACAGACTTTGTCCAACCTGTCTAAATGTACTATGACAGTTGAAATTTTTGTGAGGAAGTATTTGGAATTACTACAAACAATTTTGTAGCTAGTCATGATTTTAAGTATCTATATGTCACAAGTCCTTCTCACTAAATAAATTATGTTGACAGTGGAAGGGAGGGAGGGAGAGAGGGAGGGAAGGAAGGAAGGAAGGAAGGAAGGAAGGAAGGAAGGAAGGAAGGAAGGAAGGAAGGAAGGAAGGAAGGAAGGAAAAGAAAGGGGATGAGCTCAGGAGGAAAGAAGGAAGAAAAATAAAAACTTGTAAAGAATCAGGCATGCAATAAAAGCATCCAAGCATTTTTAAATGTTTTAGGCAAAAGGAGTGAAAAAAAAAATTGGCTAAATACAGAGACTAGGTCTTCAAATGGAAAGACAGAATCACTGTGATAACTCAGCATGAATATTCCTAGTCTCTCAGTGAAGCATAAAATGGTGTCTTTTCTTTCCAGATGGCGGAAGCTCTGAAATACCTAGCCGAACCACTAGAGGGCAATGGAGTACTGGAAAGAAAATGGCCTTTGACAAAGAGCATTCTCTCATCCAGTCCTTCCAAGTAAGTCGCGTCCTGTTAAGAAAGCAAGAGGGTAGAAGAAAATATGTTGTAGTGCGAGGACATTTCATTTAAGTATTGAAGTGAGGGGAAAAAGGAAGGATTATTTTAACATACCTTGAGAATTATAATACAAATTCTCAGATTTTTGTAGAATGGAATATAGAAACTGTACACATTTATTTAAATTGAGAATGAGAAGATTTAAAAAATAATATTATGCTCATTTTTTGGGGGGGCAAATGCTGATCTATACAAAATGGATTTTTGAAAGTCTAAGAAAATGTCTGAAAATATATAAATAGTGAAATGGGTCACAATCATAGATTAGCAACTGTGATCTCTTTCCTCTGGTGCTTTTTGTTAATAATGAGCATAGGTATGGGACTTAGATAATTGAACTATTTTTTATTTCCTCTTTGTTTTCTCCCTCTGATGAGTACTTCAAAGACCTAATTAGTTCCCTCTAGCTTGAGCAGGTTGCCAACAGCGACTGAGTTACTATTGTTTTAAGTGATTTTATTTTAATTTACCACGTAAAACAAGATAAGATTATATATTTTAACAAACAAAAATGTGTATTTCTCTTTTTTCAAGGTACAAGTGATTTTTGTTACTGTATCATCCTTAAAATTTAGAAATTTCTCAGTTTCTAAACATATTTTTAGTATCAAGACATCTGTTTTTTAGTATAGCAGATGTTTGAAAGAATTATAAAGATGGCATTTTGTTATGATTTTGAAAGGAATGTAGTTTGCACTGTTAGGGAGAAATCGCAGTTTCTCTCATTGGATTTACACTGTTGATATGTTTCTACTGTTTTTCAACCATTAATTAAAAACTAAGACACTGCTGGGTACCTGGAAAAAAATGTGTTTATAGATTTTTCAGAGTATGTTTCAAATGTAAGAAACAAGAATAGCAAGGAATTTGACTACATGTATTCCTTGCTTTAAGTAATAGCTGTATTCTTCCAAAGATATCTGTCAATTAATTTTTTTTCTAAATGAAATCATACTTTTTACTGACTCATATGAAAATTTCTGAGATGCTTTATCATTATTATTTGTCAGTGATTTCTAACATTTAGCTTCGAGGTATTTTTTTGTGTGCCTGGGAAGTAAACAATCTAAAAATGCTCCCATGTACCAAACCGTTATTATTTAATTAAAGAACTCTAGAAAATTACTTTCAAAGTAAAAGATTATCTGGCAATATAAAAAATAATCCTCATTTATCTCTTTGTAAAATGTATGCTTTCATTCTTAGTTTTCTGAAAATAGTTTCTACTGCTTATACTTAAAAAAAATTAAATCTATATTGTTGAATATTACTGATACTCCCTCCTTTTTTTCCCCATTGTCCCCCTCCTCCTGGTTTCTGTCCCACAGAAGACCTGCACCTCTCTATTGTCTGTGTCCTTGAGTACTGCATATATGCATGTAAATTCCTTGGTTAATCTCTTCCCACCCGCCCCCCCCCACCCCTTCCCTCTGAGGTTCCTCAATCAGTTCCAGGTTCCCATACCTCTGTTTCTGTTTTATTCATCTGTTTATTTTAATTAAAGATCATATTGACTGAATAAATCTAATGTATTGTTATATACACATGGGAGCACATACGATACTATCATTACCCTATAAAAAATACTCAAGAGTTATATTTTCCAAGCGTTCACTAATAATGATCTAAACAATTTTATAGTTCTACTTAAATGGGGGAACTTTCTGAGGGGAATAATTTCCTGGGCTGTCCATTCAAAGACAGTTAGCTGGATTCTGTTGTTTTTCCCCAGTAAGTAGGAATCATATTGTTGAAATAATTTTACCAGGAAAGCAAAATCTATTTATTGTTCAATGCTACCTTTTCTGGGACCAAGACATTTAAGGTTTGGAAGAGCAATCTTCAAAGTTAGCTAATTTGTTTTAAAATTTTAAAATAGCAACTTTTCCTAAAAGAATAAAGGTAGGCAGAATTTCATGGCTTTTGGGCAACACAGAAGTATTTAAGGTCTAGTTCTTTGCTGAGGTTGTCCCCAGAAAGTATTTGGATATGTAAGCACTTGATATGACAAATTAATTGGCATATACTAAGGAAAGTTAATAGTCAAGTCACATCTATACTTAGAATAATTGCCTTAAATATGCAAGTTCTACAACTTTCAAATATCAATCTAATATTTTTTTGAAAAGTGAAACCTAAATTTTATGAATTAAAATTTCCAGCATAGTAGATCGTGTAGACTGTATTTAGATCAAAAGTGTCAGGTACTGAATAGAGTCTATGAGTATCAAAGCTGAACCAGTTATAATCCGGAAGTCTTCTGGCTCTCTTTATGTAGGTGACCTCAAAGGTGGTGAGAGTGAGTGTGTGTGTGTTGGAAATCGGGTTTCCTACAAAATTAACTCAGAAAAAAATTAAGTAATAATGTATTTATTCATGTGTTGCCATTAGTGGGTGTCATTCTTACCACCATGCTAATGTTTCTACAAGTAAAAAATCATATTGACCCATAAGATACAATATTGTATTTACATAATTCATATAGTTCTAATTATGTTCCTTTTTGTGCTGAGAGGATAGAAACATTTAAAATATATTTATATTACGCAGTGTTTCGATTTCATTGGGACCATGCAATACATGTAAGCTAAGAGCCGAGGTAAGTCTGTAAAAATAATCATTACATCTGTTGAACTAGGCATTGTTCTAAGCGCTTTATAAGTGCTAACTTCCTTAACACCTCGAAGACACTGATATTATTCTCATTTCACAAATGAGAATACTGAGGAACAGAGAGATTGATCAGCTTATCCAAGATAACACAGCACATTTATGGAGGAGCCACAGATCAAACCTAGACACTGGTTCCAGAGCTTGTCATCAGTACGACATAGCTCTTCTTGAACGAATAAAGGTCAGGAGTGCTAAGGACACTCAGGTTCATGGGCTTGCATAAAATAGTAGCAGTGATATTCATTGTCAGAATGGTTACCCAATTGATTTGGTACTTGAGCGAACAATTCATATTGCCTTCCTTTTATGTACACACCCTGACCATACATGAATTGGTATTAAATTAATTGCTTGATGTTTGTTTTTTTCCCCTTGAATCTAATTTTAGAATTCTGAGGTTTCTCACATTTATCTATTTTGACCTAATATTATTTGTCATTTTAACTAGATAGATTACACATATCATTTTTATTAGAGTTATAAAAAGGAGGAAACCTTTTTAGCTTTTGAAAAAGCTTTTTTTGACTGAAAATTCTGAAAAAGTCTTTATTTCTGTCCACCCATTAATCAAAAAGAAAGGTAAAGCTAGACCTCTTTTGATTATTTAAGTCACTGACTGTCTTATGATAACATGATAGTGTACTTTTTCATTGCTTAATCAAGTTTTGTGGATCTCAAAGGTCAACAGGATGAAATCACTCATTCAAAAACTTCCATCAACAAAACAAATATCTTTTGGTATAGATATATAAAAGGAAAGTTTGGTATAATTATTTGTTAGCATATATTGATTTTAGGTAAGTCAAATATATGCAGCAATTATCAATTTACTTTGGTTTTATATTGATTAATTGGATGAAAAGTAGGATTAGTATAAGCAGTCGAAGGTCAGTAAATAAATCCGTGACTAAGATTTATCTTTTTCTTGTTCCATGACATAAATATTTTACAAAAAATTATGTATTGGGAAGGCATGTTTTCAAGAAGGTAAACAATAAAAATAAATTATTTTTATTTCTGAAAAATCTAGGATTTTTTTTTTTCGTGGCTGATAGGAAGTTTAGAGACATTTGCATTGTAACCATAGAAACGATGCAGCATTACAAGTCTCTTTCACGTGCTCTCTCCTGGCCTTCTCTCATTCCACTTAGCAAGTCTGTTGATCTAATTCTTTCTTTCTCCAGCAGATATATTTTCTAGGCTTCACCAGAAAGATATACAGTCAGGGTGCAAACAATGATAAGTACTACACAGCCCCAGTGACTGGTATTTTTAATGCTATAACTTTAAGCTCTAATTCAAGCTCTCATTGGGGCTTAAAGATATGGGGAGTCATAAACCTCAAGGTGATGTAAAAACATAATTTGTTCATTTTCTTTATCCTTCAGAGCCTCTTGATTTCATAGGCCCACGGCTATGAAATCTCATTACTTCTTAAATATTTTAATCATCAAGATTCACAGTAGAAAGAGGAGTGTAGGGTCTCAAAACCTCTAATTGCGCTGGGAAAATAAAATTTTAACTTCCACGCTGTGTCTCACCTCACCTTGGAAACTCTAAATGTGATATTATGAAGACTTCTTAGGATCAATCATTCACTTCCATTAAACCCAAGTGCCCAGCAACACCTGGCACTCATGGGTGTTTGCTGTTTGCGACGACAGTGGTACCTCTGGAAGTATGGGTACCACCGCTGTGTCCTGCGCAACTGAACTCTGCTCCAGCTGCTGAGACCAAGCCTTGGAAAAAGCTTAATTCAGTGGACACTCCTCTAATACAGTCAACTGCCACAGGCCTCCATCATAGCACTGACATTTATCTCGGTGATAGTCTTCTCTGCTCCCATTTCCGTAGAATTTAAACATATAATGACATATTTCTTGAGGTTCTATTATTATCATATGACAGTCACTCTGCCCCATTTCTTTTCTTTCTTATTTTTTTAATCCTCACCCAAGGATATTTTTCCATTGATTTTTAGATAGAGTAGAATATAGGGAGAGAGAGAAACATGGATAGGGGAGAGACACATTGATTGATTGCCTCTTGCACGACCCTGACCAGGGCCGGGGATTGAACCTGCAACCCAGGTACATTCCAGGTACATGTTCTAACTGTGGAACCAAACTGGCCAGGGCACTCTGCCATATTTCATGAGTCTCTGTGTTCCATTATAATCTTGGATGTGCGTGCGCGCGCACACACACACACTCACACACACACCACACATACACACAGCACACACACATACAAACACACACACATAGTCTCTGTTCTTATGGAGCTTAGGTTGAAGGGAGAAGATAAAGATTAAGCAAATAAGTAACTAAGGTAATTATAATTTTTGAAACATGCTAGGAAAGCAATGTACCAGTGCTATACTATAGAATAATTGGAGGACAAAGCAGGATTGGTAACCTGGAAAGGTCTCCATGAGGGTTTCATGAGTATATCCAACCTCAAGACCTGTCCAATGTACGTATTTATATTTTGTTGTTAGTTGGTTGCATAATAGCTTTCGAGTAAATTCAAAGCTTTTATGAAAGTAACAGGTTATAAATAATAAATAGCAGAACTTGCTAGCTACCATACCAGTGATACAGATTCAATGAGTGTGAGGGTTGGGACTATGAGACAAAACATAATTTGTTAACTAGTTCCTAATCCAGTGCAGATAAACTCAGTTATACGACCTGCAAGTACCTGGTACTGAAATCCTGCAAATCTAGAATGTTGATTCCCAGTAAATCTTCTAGGGTTTCACTGATCTATATAAAGAGAAAGCAGCTGTATAGTAAACTAAAATGGAGCAAAAGGGATTTGTGTAAAAGCTCCTTCCAAACACCTATAAATATGCCTTGAACAATACTAAGATTTCAGGCGAAGAACATATATTGAATGTCCTTTAGGATCATTAGGCAGGGAAACCTTTGGATCGAAAGAAAACTTTTGCTACAGTACAGTGATTTACCAGCCTTCTTTATGCTCAATTAGAAGTTTCTAGAGCAGAGACGTTATCAAGTCTCCCACAGAGGCTGAAAAGGAGAGCAAAGAACAGAGAGTCAAACTCCTACCCTGTTTGGCTAAGTCATTAATTTTAACGGCTCCGAAATCTGAGGTCTGTTATAAAAAGACTGAAGAAGTCAGAGAGAAGTAATAAAATAGTATGAACTAGTTAGAAAGTAGGATTCCTGTGATTCACTGGGGGCTAACTGGAATGAATATAGTTTCGGAAGTTTTGGCTACTTTTGGGAAACATGTTTTGGCAGTGTATTATATAAGATGAACAGTATTGGATACTCAAACAACTAACCTCCTAGGAATTTAACAACATGCATACTTCAGTGCTACGATGTAAAAAAGAAATAATTTCCAGTGATAGAATTAGGACCCACAGACTTTATTAATCACCCTGAAAATATAATTATTTATATAGGACATTATCTTTATTCAAAAGAAACTGAAACATCTGATTTGCTTTATGACAAGTCAGTGAAAGAAGAGGGGAAAACACAGGATATCATTCATTTACATTTTGTCCTTCAGGCCTCTACCAGGTAATGGCTTTTATTTATTATTATTATTGTTATTTTAATCTTTTAAAAAATTATCTTATGGTTGGAAGTATTACAGATGCCCCCTCTTTCCCCCCATTGTCCCTCCTCTACCCCACGCCCATGCCCCTGCCAGGTCTTCACCGCACTATTGGTGGTGTCCATGGGTTATGCAAACAGGCATACATGTTCTTTGGTTAACTTTTCCCGCCTCACCCACACTTTCCCTCTGAGAGTCATCAGTCTGTTCCTTGCTTCCGTGTCTCTGGACCTGTTTTGTTTGTCAGTTTATTTTGTTCATTAGATTCCACATATAAGTGAGATCATGTGATCCAGGCATTCAAAAGTCTTCATGATATATGAAAAATAACTTATTTAAAAACATGATTTTTAAAATGGAAACCCACTGTAAGACATAGCCTTGTAGCCTGGCAGGTGTGGCTCATTGCACTGAGTGTCATCCCAGGGACTGAGACGTCTGGGTTTGATTTCCAGTCAGGGCACATGCCCGGGTTGTGTGCTCGATCCCCAGTAGGAGGCAGGCCAGAGGCAGCCAATGGATGTTTTTCTCTCACATTGATGTTGCTCTCTCTCTCTCTCGCTCGCTCGCTCAAAAATCAGTAGAAACATATTAAAAAAAAAAAAGAAATAACCTTACAAATGGTTTTTCTAAAAGAAGGAATAATCTTACTATTTATATAAAAAGGATAAAATAATAATTTATAATACCGATCTCATTGATTTAAAATATAAAGACAAAGGGAAGATACCAATTTGGTAGCCAGCTGAGCACATTTCTTCATGTGTTTACAAAACCACAAAGCAAGAGTGGTACTGGGTTAAACTGTAAGATAAGTAAACAATATGAGTGTCTTTATGTATTAGTGATCTATTATAACACACCAGTGACCATAACAGTACTGGCTAGAAGCAACACACATTTATTATGTCCTATGGGTTTGGAATCTTGTCATGGGTTCGCTGGGTCTTCTGCTTCAATGTCTCTCATGAGGCCACAACCAAGGTGTTGACCAGTATTGACGTCTTATTTGAAGCCTTGACTTGGGGAGGATCTGTTGTCAAGTTTACTTTTATGTTTGTTGATAGGGTTCAGTTTCCCTGGGGTAGTGAGACCGAGGGCATGAATTCCTGATGGCAGTCAGCTGGAGACCACTTTCATTCAGCATCTTGCTAAGTGGGCCTCTGCAACATCGCCTCAAACCAGTAAGAGGGGGAGCCTGTGAGCAAGGCAGAAGTCTCTCTCTTATGCATATTAAGTGATATCCAGCCATCCTGGCCATATTCTATTGGTTAGAAACAAGTCATAGATCTTACCGACACTCACGTGGAGGTTGTAATACAAGAGCACGGATGCCAGGAGGTGAGGGGCATCACCGGGGCCATCTCGAAAGCTGTATTCTCCAAGTTTCTTCCTTGCATTCACCACTTCTCTGCTTCCTGATTTCTTCACCTCCTGGATCCTTATTAAAAACAAAAACATAAGGCAAGCAAACAAACAAAAAAGCTGGCCACGTAATTCCTATTAGAAATGAATAATTCTATTTTATGTGTTTTTAAAAATGTGTAATATGTCATTCTACTGGGAGGTGGACTGATGATGATACATGCAGTAAAAAAAAAAAAAAAAACACATGGAAAATATAAAGTAGAATGGATTGTCCAGATGACGGGAAAAAATACAATGTGTTTTATTTGATGCATAAGTTTTTGTACAGGTGTTATGGCTGCCCTGAGAATTTAACTTTGATTATCCAGGACGTTTTAAAACAGCAAGAAAGAAAATGACTGTTTACACAGTTCTCCATGTTTTTGAGTAACATGGGTATCATTCTTCAAGGAGACAAAATCGGTCCTAGTACATATTCTAAAATAATGTGTTTTTGTTTTGTTTAGATTTTACTGGGGCTTTATGTGAAGCAATCTAAGATAAGTCATCTAAAACTTTTCACCAAATGAAGATACCAGTTCTGATAAGCTATATTTGGTATTTGTTCCTGCTAAAATCCAGAGCTCAGTTTAAACATACAGCTGACTGGGGAGTAATTCCATAGAGGCCGATATAACAGGGTCCAGTTAAGCCAGTTTCCAATGGTTTCTATTTTTAGCATCGTTACTCTCTAATCTAGGCCGGGTGTGCAGGTCTGTGTGTGACAGTAATGGGTGAATTCACCCGTTTTAGGGATCCCACAAAGGTTGTAAAGTTGACATTCTTTGAAAAATAGAATACATAAGAGTGTACTTTAATTTGTTTTCTCTAATTGGAGATGCCTGGAAAAGGCAATGAATAAGCTAAATACATTAATCCAAAATGGTAATGTTTTAGGTGATAACACATGACTGGGATCCATTATTTTATGGCTGTACAGGGAGGAGATGGGCAATGAGGTGCCTTCCAGGCCATAAAGCCTCTGCATGAAGCCGTCTGCTCAAGAGATTTATTTGCTTGACAAGAATTTGACAGAATCAACTACCTTCTAATCTATTGTATTTGTAGCTCTAGCGGAAACAGAGGAGGCAGAAAAAAAAGTAAAGCAGTATTTGCTTCTTAGACATTAAACGTATCGATTGTAATAGAACAGAAGAATTATAGCTGTTGATATTTGAGTCTGCGTTCTAAAAATGAAGTGAACTTTAATGTAATTGATAAGCATTTTTGTCTTTGACTTAGATTCTTTTTTTTTTTTTATCCTCCCTCGAGGACATTTTTCTATTTTTTTGTTCAGATAGAGTGGGAAGGAGAGAGGAAGAGAGAGAGAGAGAGAAACATGGATGTGAAATGGACACATCGAGTGGCCGCCACCCACATGACCCAACCAGGGCTGGGGACAAATTGCAACGAAGTACGTTCCCCTAGTGGGAACCGAACCCGGGCCTCCAGGTGCAGGCTGAGCCAAACTGGCCAGGGCTTTGACTTAGATTCTTTTGCTTAATATTTACTTGAGGTTAAAAGGTCAAAATTATTTAATCTTCTGAAAGTTATAAATTGAGTGACATTATATGTCTTTTTTATTACTAATTAAGAGAAAACATTAATTATCATATAGTCAAAGAGGCTAAAATATGCATGTAGTATTTTTATGCTAAATTTATGTAGAAAATGGGTGGACTTGGTTTTGGTTAAATTAATATATTTCTTTTTTAAAATTTTTTTCTTTATTAATTTTTATAGAGAGAGGAAGGGAGAGGGAGAGAGAAAGAGAAACATTGATGAGAGAGAACATCGATTGACAGCCTCCTGTGTGGCCCCCACTGGGGATCAGGCCCACAACCTGCGCATGGGCCCTGAACGGGAATCGAACTGGCAACCTCTTGGTGTATGGGTTGATGCTCATCCACTGAGCCACACTGGCTGGACAATTTTTTTTGTCTTTAAACATACTTTCAGCATCATGAATTTTACCAACAAATGGTTGCTGACTGTTTCCTATGTCAAGATAACACTGTAGGTCCCAGAATCCATGATTACTTCAGTAAACAAACAATAGATGTACTTATTAAAGGTTACCTAAATATATATACATCAGATATATTGGTAAATAGTAAATGTCAAGTTATAAGTGCTATTGAATGTGATGATGAGAATTGAATAGGAAGTAAAGTTGCTGTGGACTGACGTGGCTAGGGTCTCATTAATTCTCTGAAAAGCTATCTAGACACAATGCATACCAGAAATTGGCCATTAAAATTACATGAAAAATCAGAGTAGAGTTAGGAAGAAATAGACTCCATCTGTGCTGTTTCATGGCCTGTTCTCCATAGCCTAAAGTTATGGGATATTAATGGAATGAGAGTTTGTTATCTGAAGGGCTGTATGATGTGGTTTAAAAAATTGTCTCACCATTACTAAAAGCCACTTGTAATACTAAAAGAGTGTCTTTTTGTAAAAGGAAGCACACTAGTGTTCTAGAAATAACCTGTATTCTCTTTTGTTACGAGTCGAGACTGCATCAGTGCTGAACAAGCGGGCAATCTTTTATAACTTAGTTATGTTTTTGTTACACTGTTTGGACTTTGGGATAAAGATATATGATTAAAGAAGTCTGTTTTGGAGCAGCACTTATTGACAGAATGTGAATTGATTTTATGCCCACTGTGCAGTCAAATGATAGAGGGATCAATGTTCCTTGATTTTGAGACGCTTTTATATGACCTGGGAACCAAAATAAAAACAGAAGAAGTAATATAAGTACACATACAGTGATAGTCAAGTGGGAATATTTCTAGCTGCTTATGATGATTAGCACAAGGGCATGTTGATCTTCCAAAAGCAAGGAACAGGAAGACTTTCAGGAAAGAAACAAGATTGGCCCCTTTTGCCACCCAAGCATTTAAAAATACACTAACTGCTTACTGTACTCGTGTCGGCAAAAAAGCTACAACTCATATTCTCAGCTTAATAACATTAATTTAATATTTGCATAGAAACTTATCATAAATAACTACCATTTAATCTTATTTTATTCTCACGCGAATCTTTTGAAATAGGTGTGCATTTTTTGATCATCATCATCGATTTAAAAATAAAATTAACTAATGAAAGTGAAAGTTGAAAAAACTATTTGCAAACATCTTTCTTTTTTAGAAAATATGATATGTTTTGCTTGATCTCTTTTTATTTCTGCTTACATTTGTTATTTCAAGGGGGTTGGGCCGGTTTAGGTATAGTTGGCTTAGTTGTCCCCCAAGGTATATTTTTATTCCTTGTCCACCTTCTGGCTGATCAGGGCACGTCAGGCTGATTGCACTCGACTGAAGTGTGTTCATGAGCCAGCCTTCGTCACCTCATTAGTTTCTAGTCAAATGTGGTTTTCGTGGGAGACAAGTAGCCACTGTCAGCTCCTGTCAAAATAAGAGAGAATAAAAAGTTACAGCTGTTTACCTAATGCCATTCTGGACCCAATAGGGAGAATAAAAATAAATGTTCTCATTTTAAAGGGCCTCAGGAAAAAGCCCAGGGCGTTATTAACCTAACATTATATTTTTATGCAGTCACTACTATTAAAATCTCAGGTCCCAGCAAAACATAATTCAGTAGCTCACGTTGGTTTCTCATAGAAATAGTATCAAATCATAAAACTTCAAGATTGACTCAGCATACTTTAATAAATAGAACACTGCCATCGATGCCACAAAAAGATGAACCTATTGAATTATGAAAAAATAGCAAAATAACTTAATATGTAAAACCCAGCTAAGCAACAATTAAAAGGGAAATATATTTTATTCAGCTCCATAGGCCTTTTGAGTCTTGTAGATAAAGAGAGAAATGATATATGGTTGTGATATTGTCAAAAGACATGTGTGATGACCGTGAGAGGGAAATAAAGAAACAGAAAACTAAGGCAGGTCAGGGTTCATGCTGGAATATTTTGAATGTTCAGTAAGTAATTCAAAAGATTCATGAGGTTATGGAAAGCATGTATGACTTTAAAGTTAAATATTTCATGTGGGCTGAAGGGAAATGTTTACAAGCAGTAAGTTTTATCACATTTGTAACAAATTTCACCCTTCTTGATCCCAATTATTTGATTAGTGCAGGTAAAACCATATACTCGATTTCAGGACGTTTAAATACCATTCAATTGTATGCTTCCTTTTTTTATGGGAAGATTTCTTTTTCTACACCTCAATTTATGTTTTTTTTTTTAATTAAATTTTGGGGGGTGACATTTGTTGATAAGATTGCATATGTTTGAAGTGTACTTTTCTATGATACATGATTTGTATATTGCATTGTGTGCCCACCACCCAAAGTCAAATCTTCTTCTGTCACCATATATTTGATCCCCTTTGTCCATTACTACATCCGTACTCCCGAACCTTCTGGTAACCATCATACGTTGCCTGTGTCTACGAGTTTTTGTTTGTTTACCTTTCTTGTTTGTTTATTTTTGCTTTCACTTTTATATTCCACATGTGAGTGAAATCATATGGTTCTTAACATTTTCTGTTTGATTTATTTCACTTAGCATGGTATTTTCAAGATCCATCCATGTTGTCCAAATGGCAGTATTTCCTCTTTTTCTGGTGGCTGAGTGGTATTCCATTATATATAGTATGTACCATGTCCTCTTTATCCAGTCATCTATTGAAGGTTGTTACTTCAGTTGTTTCTATGTCTTGGTCACTGAATAATGATGCAGTGAACATAGGGGTGCATATATCTTTGCAAATACATGCTTTAAATTTTTTGGGTATGTACCCAGAAGAGGGATTGATGTGTCATGTGGTAACTCTATTCTTAATTTTTTGAGAATCCTCCATGCTGTTTTCCACTGTGGTTGTACCATGACTGTCTCACCAACAGTGAATGAGGGTTCCTTTTTCTATACAACTTCTCCAACACTTGTTATTACTTGTCTTGATAATGGCCATCCTAACAGGTATGAGGTGATATCTCATTGTAGTTTTCATTTTAATTTCCCTAATATCTAGTGAGTTGTATGAGTTCTTACATATTTGGATATTAATCCCTAGTCGGGGCCGTTGTTTACAAATATCTTCTCCCATTCAGTTAGTTGCCTTTTTGTTTGGTTTATTGTTTCTTTTGCTGTGCAGAAGGTTTTTAGTTTGATATAGTCCCATTCATTTATTTTTACTTCCCTTGTCTTTGGGATCAAATTAATAAAATCTTCTCTAAGACCAAGTTTAGTACCTGTGTTTTCTTCTATGTAATTTATTGTTTCAGATTTTTTATTTTTGTCTTTGATCCATTTTGAGTTAATTTTTTTGTAAATGGGGACAAACAGCAGTCTAGTTTTGTGCTTTTGCATGTGGCTTTCCAATTTTCCCAGCACTATTTTTTGAAGAGGCTTTTTTTTTTTTAAATCTCCATTGTATGTTTTTGGCTCCTTTGTCTAAAATTTTTGCCAATATACATGTGGTCTAATTTCTGGGCTCTCAATTCTGTTCCATTGGTCTCTGTGTTTATTTTTCTGCCGATATCATGCTGTTTTGATTATTGTCACTTTGTAGTATAATTTGAAGTCAGGTTTTTTTTCTTTCTTTCTCAGGATTGTTTTGGCTATGTGGGGTCTTTTGTGGTTCCATACAAATCTGATGATTTTTTTGGGGGTGGGTTCTGTTTCTTTAAAAAAATGTCATTGGGATTTTGATGGGAATTGTATTAAATCTGTATATTGCTTTGGGTAATATGGACATTTTAACTATATTGATTCTTCCAATTCATGAACATGGAATATCTTTGCATTTCACTTTGTCTTTTTCAGTCTCTTTTAATAATGCTTTATAGTTTTCAGTATACATTTCCTTCACATCCTTTAAGTTTATTGCTAGGTATTTTTTGTTGTTATTGCAATTTCAAAATAATTTTTTTTCTGAAGTTTTATTGTTAGTGTATAGGAATGCAGTAGATTTTTGTTAATTGATTTTGTATCTTGCAACTTTACTGTATTTGTTTATTGTTTCTAAGAGATTTTTGATAGAGTCTTTAGCATTTTCTATATAAAGAATCATGTCATCTGCAAAAAATGATACTTTTACTTATTCATTTCCAATTTGGATGCCTTTTATTCTTTTGTCTTGTCTGATTGCTCTCACTAGGACTTCCATTACTATGTTGAATAAGAGTGGTGAGAGTAGACATCCTTGTTTTTCTCCTGATCTTAGGTGAAAAGCTTTCAGTTTTTTTTGCTATTGAGCATGGTATTGACTGAAAGCTTGTCACTTATGGCCTTTATTATATTTTATAAAAATTTTTTTTTCCTTTTTTCTTTATTGATTTTACAGAGAGATGAAGTGAGAGGGAGAGAGAGATAGAAACATCGATGAGAGAGAACATTGATTGGCTGCCTCTGACATGCCCCCCACTGGGGATCAGTCCTGCAACCTGGGCATGTGTCCTGACTGGGAATCAAACCAGCGACCTCTTGGTGCATGGGTCAGTGCTCAACCACTGAGCCACACCAGCCGGACTAGCTTTATTATGTTAAGGTACTTTTCTTCTATACTATTTTATTGAGTGTTTTTTTTTTTTCCTCACCCGAGGACATTTTTCCATTTTTTGTTCAGGTAGAGTGGGAGGGAGAGAGAGGAACAGAGAGAGAGAGAGAAACATCGATGTGAAAGGAACACATTGAGTGGCTGCCACCCGCACAACCGACCAGGGCCGGGGACAAACTGCAACCGAGGTACGCGCCCTTAGGGGGAACCGAACCCGGGTCTCTCAGGACCGCAGGCCGATGCTCTAACCGCTGAGCCAAACCGGCCAGGGCTTATTGAGTGTTTTAATCATAAATGGATATTATAAATCAAAATGACAGATTCGATGTTTATCTCATAATTACAATGGGAAACTAATGAGGGAAAATAGACACTCTGATTCTTGTTCCCATAGCAGAAGGCGAAGGGGAGTGGAAAATACCCATACAAATACAGTTTCATCTCACAAGGTGCCATTAAATGTAATGCTATTTGTTGTTGAATATAGACACTACAGAAGTTATTACTGAGATTTAATTAAATGACACTGTAAATTGATCAAAAGAATTAATACAAAATTAGGGTTGAATGGTTGGAAATTACATATCATGTCAAGGAAGGCATGTTTTCTCCAAGCTTTAAAATTATATTGAAGACCAATGATAAAGTTATGGTACACATCAGACTTAGAGCAAAGCTGGTGATTTGCAATTATCCCACAGGTGATACAGTGGCTCCTGGCTTATGTAGCTCAACTTTAAAATAGTTGATATAGCCCGGCTGATGTGGCTCAGTGGTTGAGCATTGACCCATGCATCAAGAGGTCACCGGTTCGATTCCCACTAGGGCACATACCCAGGTTGTGGGCCAAATCCCCAGTGAGGGGCATGCAAGAGGCAGCCAATCGATGTTCTCTCTCCCTCTCCTTTCCTCTCCCTCTCAAATCAATAAAGGAAAAAATAAAAATAATAAAATAAAAAAAATAAAAACCCAGCCACTTAAAAAAAAAAGTTGATTTAATGTTCAGCCGCAGTTGTCTACTCATTAAGCCTTACCATTAAGGATACATCTACGAGTGACTTCCAAGATTCTAGTCCCTAGAACCTCCATGCTTGAACATTCTCTTTCCACACTCAGTGTATTGTTCTTCTCTGAAGGATAGTGTTTGCTAGTGGGAGAGAGCTGGCAAAAAATAACAAATGTGGTTTCCAAATCTACTATAAACTGCCATATCTATACCCTGAGTGAAGGCCAAGGTTTCCATAGATGAAAGGTAATTCAGTATTGGCTCTCATCCTACTTCACCTCAGGCAAAAACTGCCAATTGAGCTGTTTTGGTTTAAAACAGAATGCTAGGCTAATTTTATCTTTTTTTTCCTTTTCTTTTTTTTTTTCTTGTGCTACTTCTTTGTCCAGCTCAGCAATCTGCTGTTCCTATTTCTGCAAATGATTGCATTTCAGAGTGAGGAAGTGAGAGTCTTATCAAAAAGACCACATGTTCACTTGGAAATACAGAAGTCATTCTAATCTCGGCCCTCAGTATCTCTTATTTTCTTTAATAGGAATAAAAATGTTAACAGGGCATATGGTCTTCAAGAGTAAAGACCACAGTTTCCATCCTTTCTTGCCACCTAGTTGAGGCCTTCTGACTGGGTTCTAGCCCGTGGGATGTAAGTGAGAGATTCTGTGGTAGCTTCTGGAGCACCCCCTCAGAAACACCTGTGGACACTTTTTGCCCTTTGTTTTTCTCTTTTTCTATCCTGTGGTTTGGAATGAGGGGGTTCAGGACAGGGTGAACGTGCCACTTTGGTACGAGGATTATTTCAAGTTGAAGACAATCTGGGCCCCGCAGACTCAGAAAGAGCTTTTTACCTCCCTCTTACCTGCCTAAAAGAACCTAGATAGAGGGCCTGTACCAGGAAGAAAGCTATTACAAGAGATAACGTTTTATATCAGAAACACTTACCTCATGGCAGGGCTAACACCTACTTACCAAACATTGATTTGCTCTTCTCATCATCCTGGAATTGTCTTCCTCCTTTCTGATGCCCCCACCCCATTTTTCCTTAGCTCAGGAAGAAAGGTATGTAGGCCTTGCCTAAGTGCCTGGGAGTCTCATGTCTGTGTGGGGCCCCCATACATGCATAATTACATTTGTTTGTTTTTCTCCTGTTAATATGTCTTGTCTCAATTTACTTAGTAGGCCAGCCAGAAAATCCAAAAGGAGAGAAGGAAAAAATTTTTTCTACCCAACAGAAACATAAATGTGATGGCTGGAGCTCCATCTTGGACTGTGACAATGAGGACCACATCTAGAAATAAAGGAAGAAGTTATAAAAAGGGTCTGAGTGTCTGAGGTATTTGTAGAGCTTCTTTGTTGGCTTTGTAGGACTACAAAGGACATTTTAGGCTGCCTTACCCACCCTGAGATTATGAAAATCTAGACTTACAAATGAGGGGGAATTAAACTTCTAACTTATTAAAGCCACTGTATTTTGAATTTTCTGTTATTCACAGAAGAAACTAATATAATTCTTTAAATTGGTTTTGTTTTACAGTAATTAATACTTTATAACTTTGAAGTGGTTTTGTTTTTTATTTGCATGATCTAGTTTGTCAGGCATAATTAAATTAAGCATGCCATGAACATACTTAAGCTTTTTAAAATTATAGTATGAAAGGTTACTATAAAGATATCATGGAGCTTTAAGGAATGATGTTGAAATATGTGCATTTTAAAGGCTGATATGTTTAAATATGAGACAAATTTAATTCTGTGTAGTAGTTTAATGCAATTGTGAATGGTTTCTACAAAACTAATACTAAGACTTTAACTAATACTCTTTAATTCAATTAAATGTTTTTACTTAAGATAGACATTTTTATTTGGAATCTTAAAATTCTCTGACATAGATTATATTTATATTAGCAGTGGTCAAATAAACGTTTTAAATAGCTTGCATGAAATACAAACCAGAATTATATATTAGTATGTTGGTTTCACTAATTTAGTTTTAATCAATAAGCACCTTGTTCAGCAATTGGAGGTGGGGTATGAACTGAATATCTGTATCTTCCTAAAATTTATATGATGAAGCTCTAAGTCCCAATATAATGGTATTTGGAGATGGGACCTTTGGGATATATTTAGAGTTAGGTTAGGTCATGATAGTAGGGTCTTCATGACAGGACTAGTGTCCTTATAAGAAAAGGAAGTGAGAGAGCGCTCTCTTTTCATACATACACACTGAAGGAAGGCCTTGTGAGGTGGTCAGCTGCAAACTAGAAAGAGAATCCCCACCAGAAATTGACCTTGATGGCTCCCTGGCTTCAGATTCAAGTGTTCAGAACTGCAATAAAAAATAAGTATGTTGCTTAAGGCATCCTGTTAATGGTATTTTGTTGTGGCAGCCCGAGCTGACTATGACAGTGGGCTATTCGATAATAACACATGTAGCCATTATGTGTTAATGTGAACTACAAGCCATTTCAATGGGATCTTTGTCTTTGCTCTGCCATTTCTTGTTGGCATATTGTAACCACATTATTTGCTAATTTTTTTTCTTTCTGCAATCAGGGGTTTTACAGACAATAATTGGGTCGTATACAGTTCCGTGACCATCAACCATTGTTTTAGATGACCTTCTCAGACATTGACTTTTCTGTGATGTCTGAATTACTGTGCACTATAAATCATTTCTGTAAGAACTCTTCTAAGTTCTTTTTCCCATACCTTTAGGCATGTCCACCTTAATCATCCAAAATGATTGTAATTCTTGAGCCCGTTCTCTCCAGCCTTTCTAGCCCAACTCTGCTATTATCTCCTCCCTCTTTCCCACCCTTCCCTTAATGTTGGACTGTCCTCTAGAAATCAACAGAGAGAAACAAACCAAACAACTCCCACCTCCTTCAAAATGTTCTTTATTTAAAAACTCTGTAGAAGCATGTGAGTATGCTTTGAGGTTTTAATAAACTTTTATGACTGTAATCTCCACGTTTTAATTAAATGTCAACCTGGAAAGAAAGGTGAAGATAATCATAATGGGATCATGTTCCTAATGTTGCTTAATGATGATGTTTTATTCATTGGATCATTTTAATTGGAGTATATTATACTGTAATATTTGAAAATAAACTGATTATATTAATCTCATTTTTCAAAATTAGAGACTGTTATTACAATTTAGTGACACTGACATTGTGCAGCCTTGTTTTCCAAATGGTAACAAACCACCGGAGGGTCATGTTATGTGAGTGACTGATGATAAAGAGAATTCAGTTGATATCTCAAGAGCATTCATATTTTTGGCCACAATATCAAGATGCTGCTAATGAGATACACTGTTCAAACATACACATGCTTCACTGACTGTATTGCTTTAGGCATGAATTCAACGTTTTAAAATTAGCATGATATAGGAGTCATATTACTCTGCTGTGATTTTTGACAACTCTTAAGTCAGCTAAACAAGCCAACCAAAAATTATTGTATTACTTTTACATGAATTTCAGAGCATGTTTAGAGGAGGCAAGTAAAAATATCAGTGTCCTTGTCCATTTTCCTTTTGAATGAAATATTTTTTGAGAAACTACCACATGAGCTTTTAAGTTGTACTTTTCCAGTTTTCTGCGTCTGTTCGATCTTTCTGGTTCTTTTAATGTGAGAATGGCCTGATATGTGTGTTTTTGAGTCTTGGAAACAAATGAAAGTAGATTAAAATTTTCTCAGTATCTTAACATAGGAAACTTTACGTTCTTTGCAGATTCAAGTTAATTAGTTCTTATATTAAAATATTTTAATGCTAAACTGTGTTTTAAATAATGCTTTTGAGTTTATGACTTTATTAGTCAACATGAGACTATTGAACTTGTAATCTTATGAAACCATGATTTTCTGAATCAGTTTCCAAAAAATGTTGATCTTAAAAAAATGTAGGCAGTTGATATAAAAGATTAAATAAGGAACATTTAAAAAAAAAATCTAAAAAACAAATTCAATTGAAGCAAAATTGTAGCACATAAGTAAGTGTGTCTGATCCGGTTACACTCATTCTTTTTTGAATTGATGCAGAGGTTTTCAAGCCTAAGCTTATGGAGTTAAGTGAGACTTGACTGTCTTTGACTATGACTTAGCTAATTTAGTAAAATTTATGTCTTTAGTAAAAGATGAAGAAGAGTAAGGAACTCATGCATTGCAATGATTTAGTTGTTCTTGTTCTAATTTAACTAGCTTCCCAAAATGTGCTTTCAATTAATCCAAATAAAAGGAGTGAAGTCTGAGTATTCCAAAATCATAGCTAAAACTTACTATCAATTTCTAAATTGTATTACTCATGACATTTCATGATTATTTCTTGTACTAGTTGACAATTTCAAACTTTCTGTCTCATTTAATCACAAATTTTCACTTGGACTCTGAGAGTTACATTGTTAGGATCCTCATGTTATAAAGGAGAAGCCTATTGGCTGTGATATTTAGAGGGTTATATGTGATCCAATATTAAATATAAAACATTTTATTTTGTATTATTTTAATTACAGTTTACATTCAATATTATTCTGTATCACTCAGATGCACAGCACAGATAATTATGTACTTTAAAGAGTGGTCCCCTTGATATTTCAAGTACCTAACTGTTCCCACATATAGTTGCTATGATATTATTGATTATATTCCCTTTGCTGTAATTTACATCTCTGTGACTGTTCTGTCACTACCAATTTGTACTTAATCTTTCATCTTTTTCTCCCAGTTTCTTTTATCTGTTTTTTTGTTCTTTATTGATCTGGGCTCTCCCAGTTTCTTATATATAGATGTTTTCACTGACTCATAATAATTTTAATATTTTTTAAAATGCTCTTTGTAATTTTTTAAACACAGTTAATCTGAAAACAAACAAATACTTAACCCTCATATCTCTTTCATTCCTAGAATGAAATTAAAACAGAGAAACTAAATTATTACAATAGAAGTGAAATTTTGTTTAATGCACACCCATTCAACCTCATATTCATTTATTTAACAAATAGTTTTTGAGTACCCACTGTAGGCCAGGCATTGCATGTAGCAGCTTTATCTTAGTCATCTTTTAAATGTAGATCTTAGATCTTTGAAGTATGTAGCATAATTTCTAGCACGAAATAGGTACATGGTAAATAGTAGGACAAAATCCCTCCTCAGACAGACCTATGTCTAATAGCTCAGTATCCATGCATACACATTATGTTTATGAATTAACAATTGAGAAAATAAGGCAGATTAAGCATATGTCATTGAATATCCAGTTGTTTAAATGAAATAAATTTCTACAAATGCCTGAATTTAGCACTATTTCTAAAAACTCTGGTTAGTCAATTCCACATGGACAGATTTCCTAATAATAATTTTTTAAAGTACAGCTTTTGTATTATGGAAGATACTTGAATTGTTTTGTGACTAGCAAGTCTTGTAATTATGAAAAACAAATAGAGGAAAACAAGAAAATTGGGGATTTCTTCTATGAAGATGATTTTCTGTTCTTGAAAACAAATCCAAATGCATATTGTATCAGATAAGTGGTCTGTGTTTACTTTTAGTCATGAATATATCATGAGTCAAATGATAACTTTTCACTACTCAGCACTACTCAGCTAGGTCATTAATCTCATCTTCCTCAATAACAGAAAATTTAAACCAAAAATAATTAGATTTCCCATCCCTCCCGCACATACTACACATATATACATTCCACGTCAACGTCCTCTCTTTGGCTCTGAGAAGGTTATAAGCAAAGGAAAAATAAGCTTTCTGGGAAGTAAGAGAAGAGGGACCAGGGAGGGAGAGGTTGGCTTTTCTCCGGAACGAGTCTTCGTGGTATAAAAGATCAGAGCCCTAGGGTCAGAATGGAGTGAAGGTGTTGGCGTGTTAGAATGATGGCTGGAGACCCAACACTGCTCCTCTGTTCACCTCCGAACAAGACAGATGAGAATTTGAGTAGGATAGTTTTTAGTGCCATCTATTTCAAGAGGAAGGAAGCCTAGACATCTGAAAACTTTGTACCCTGGGGGACTCAATGTTTGCCATTTCTATTTTTTTCTCTTTCGTCCATATACCCAGTGAATGGGTCACCTAACATTTCAGACTGGTGTGTTAAGTACCATTGAGTCGTGCAAATGATTAAAGTTAGATAGTACTCAAAGCACCTCATAATCCACACAAAATCTGTTCAAGTTAATTACATCAGAGCCTTTTTGTGATTGTTTCCACATAAGTAAAATAGGGAGCGTTTTTGTAGAACATCCTAGATGATCTTTCTTTACAGATGAAGTGAATTTGGAAAAAAATATACAAGGGTGGATTGAGACAGCTTAAATGAGCTCTCCTATCTCATAATGTTTTTCTTGTTAATTGTGGCATCCCCGTTTAGTTTGAATCTTTACAGATGTGACTAGTTTTCACAGCTCTAAATACAACTTTATGGCAGTACACTTCATCATATGTTTCTAGTCCTTAAACATACTATTAATAACTCCTTTTAATAGTCCATTTCTATTGATATAGAATATAGAATGCTCTCATTTTCCAAGAAAATATTATGAATTGGATTGCTCTGATGTCTTAACATGTAACTTACTATAAATTAAACGAGCTAGATTTAGAGAAAAGAAAAAAGGGGCATTTCCCAGTGATTATTTTTATGCTTTGGAAAAATCAAATTGCCAGTCCATATATGAGTACATTTACTTTACATTTCTCTTACACAAATCTATGTATTAATAACTTTAAAGAAACATTGGTTTTGTTATGGTTGCTCATTAGTTAAATGTCTAATTTAAGTAAATAGTTTACTCAACCTGCTGTAACATCATTCATGATGCAAGATTCTAAACACATTTTGTCATAGTTAATTTGATTGAACCCATTGACAAAGTTAATTTTAAATTTGTCAGGTATCCAGGAAAATAAGCACAGTTAACCAGACTAACAATAAAAATGTGCATGAAATATTACAAAACATGATTCTTATGTTCATATTGAAATAAATATTTTTCTAAAGGTAGGAATAAATATAATTTAAGTGTGGAAATATTAGACTCCACACCATAAAATAACATTATTGAATCATATTTTTACACAAAAACCTGAGTGTATCAAAGTCATTATTTAATTCTGGGATCAATAGGCTTTTTTTTGTTGTTAAGGATCAGATAGTAAATATTTTAGATTTTGTGGACCAAGCAATCTTTGTCACAGCGACTCAACTCTGTTCTTATAGCACAAAAGCAGTCATAGACAATATGTAACCAAATTGGTGTAGCTGTGTTACAATACAACTTTATTTTTGGACAGTTTGACCTTTGTATACTTTTTTTTTCATTGCAAAATAATATTATTTTAATTTTTTCAGCTCTTTAAAAATGTAGAATGCATTTTTTCACTCATGAGCCATTCAAAGGCAGACAGCAAGCAGATTTGGTCCATGAGCCATAGTTTGCTGATTCTTGATGCAAATTATATGATAGCATATCATTTTTTTTCTTACTATGATGTACCCTAGAAATTTATCTAAAATTTGTTTCCAAAGCCATATGATTGCTTTCATATTATATTCAAAAGCAGATCTATGTCATGTACTACACAGCCATGTAATATGAAAGCTTGACAAGTATCTTAGCAGATTTCTCCGTATAAAAGAATTATTCATATTGCCGGTGGTATTCCTTCTTCAGAGTGTTAGGTTTTAAATTAGGTGAGGTTCTGACTGACGTGGCACCACTGTAACGTACGAAAGCTTTACTTTTGAAGGATAGTAACAAGTCACACAAATTAGTGAACAGATATTATACATTCACAGCATTACACAGCAAAAGAAAGTTGGTTTGCCTGGTGAAGAAAACAACATACATTCTAATTAAATTATTATAAGATTAATTTCCTACACTTTACAACCTTTTTAAAAATAAGAAGTGATACCAAGAGTTTCTAATGATGAAAATCGTTTCTCAACATATGGTAAATCAAGGTGGTAATAAATCCATCTATTGAAAATAAAACTTAAAACTTTGAAGTGCTTATGGCTCACAATAGTTTACCAGTAGGGTTGGGAAATTTAATATCCCAAATAGAAGTTTCTCTGGGCAGAATAGTAGTACGTATGTATTTTATTTCCTTCTTTTTTTTTTATCTATACAACTCAGTGTGGGAGGAGAGTCCTCCAAGCATAGAGTTCAGATCGAAACTAAGCTTGGAAATGTTACAAACCCAAGGCCTCCAGTGGTTTCTACAGACTTTCCCCAGGTGAAAAATCTATTCATTTCAGGCATTTGTTCCTGCACAAGGTTGTAAGCTATAAACAGTTCATGGTACACATTACTTTAGATCATGTTAGTATAATTCTACAAATTAGAATATAATAATTCTTTACATTAAATGGCTCCAAGAGATAGGATATTTGTGTGGATGGCTGGAAGTAGGAGCAGTGTAGTCTTTCATTCAGTGAACCGACTGTTGATCTAGGCTATCCCATGTCATTCAAAGCTATTTGGACATAGACACACATTCACACACGAGAGCCAGTGTTTACAGGAGAAATAAATGAAATCATACCAGGTTCAGGTTGGTCACCTGCCCTCAATTCACATATTGAAGCCCTAATTCCCAATGTGATGGTATTTACAGATGGGGCCTTTTGGGGGTAATTAGGCTTGCATGAGATCTTGAGGGCCTTTATAATGGCATTAGCGCCCTAATAAAAAGACACCAAGAGCTTGCTATCTCCTTCTCTCTCTGCAGTCTGGGAGGAACAGTGAGAAGGTGATCATCTGTAAGCCAGGAAGAGGGTCCTTTCCAGAGACCAACCATACTGCTACCCTAATGTTAGATTTTCCAGCCTCCTGAACTGTGAGAAATGAATTTCCTGGTGTTTAAGCCATCCAATCAATGGTATTCTGCTATGGCAGTCAGAGCAGAATAATACATTATTTTTTTCAGATATATAGGTGAGAAGCAGTTTTAATTGTGAATTTCAACATAATTCAAGAAAAGGAATTGCAGGACTCAGAGTTCTTATTTATTCCCAGTCTCATATCTATCTATAGTTTAGGCCGATATAAGTGACTAACTCAAAACACTCCTGCTCAGTACAGTACAACTGGTTCACCTAGATACAGGGTATACATGAGACAACTAAAAACCAATCATTGAAAGCAACTTTCACTACAGTTTTGTGTATATATAGATAAAATGATTTGTTTTTATTTTGTTCTCAAATGATATTGATAACTACTTTAATTTTCTACTTTACTTTCAATATGATCTGTGATATATGAAATAGTAAAATGAATAATTAATGGTACTTTTTTTATACCACTACAAATTAAATGTATCTCTATAAGTTATAGGAAATGATTATAGTTTTGAGGGGGAACTTAAAGAAAAATTAAAAATGTGTTTTTATCAAAAATTATAAACTGACAATTTAGCTAAGCACTTGGCTTTATAAAAATATGATTTCTGGTCTTATTAAAATGGCATTTAAAAGGCAAGAGATTAGTCCAGGTGGTGTGGCTCAGTGGTCAAGCGTCGACCCATGCACCAAGAGGTCACCGGTTCGATTCCCGGTCAGGACACATGCCCAGGTTGACGGCCTGATCACCAGTGGGGGGCGGCTAATCAATGTTTTCTCTCATCGATGTTTCTCTCCCTCTCCCTTCCTCTCTCTCTAAAAATTAATTTAAAAATTTCTTTTTTGTTAAATGCAAGAGATTAGTTTAGCATAAATTTATTGGATATATACTATTTTCAGTGCACTGGATTAATATTGTAATTGTCTATTTTACTCTGTTGTTACTTACATTTAAATTCTATATAGCACTTTATATATATATTTTAATATATATATTTTATATATTTGCTAGGATATGTGTTTTGTGTGTGTGTGTGTGTGTGTGTGTGTGTGTTTAAGATAAGTAGATTTCAAAGGAAGCAGAAATGATGATCAAGACTGGTTCTGTTTTTCTCAGAGTACAAATTTTATGATATAAAGTTAATTTTATGAATTATTTTAGATAATTTAAGATAACTGATGATATTGTTACGGAAAAGACTCAGACCGAACACTGGAGGAAGCGAAGAGGTTCCTTTATTCACGCATGCGGACCCAGAGGAGGCAGGCTCCAAATTCTGGGCCCTGAGTTGTAGGGCACACCTAGCTTTATAGTGAGCTGGGTGGACATTCTTTAGATGCGAGAGCGGTAAGCAGCTTACAGAAGCAGGGAGCGAAAAGGTCTGGTTATCTCTAAGAAGCAAAAAGGTCTGGTTATCTCCTGGATGCTTGCTTTTTCTAAAATAGCGGCTTACTTCCTCTATCATTCTCTCCCTTTTGATGCTATTAGCTGCTCTTGCTGCCAATTGCATCATTATATAATTGGCTACAGTCTGGATCCTCAGACCTCCGCAGATGTTGATATCTGTATTGATATGGCTGGAGGGACAATATATTGGCTGTGGCTTGGCGGACTCGAAAGTCTGGACTAGAGTCTGCATTATCTCGGAGAGGCCTAGCCTATATAATAAGGTGGCTTCAAATTTAGGCATAACCAGCAGTCAGCCCCTACGTCCTTCCTGTGACCCATTAGCTGACTAATGATATTTATCTGAATAGGGTTAGATTTTCCTATAGGGAAACTCTTGGGGTTGGTTAACCTTCTAAAATCTATATGAGGGTGCCTGCTTCTTATATAGCCCTTAGTAGTAAATACGGTTTCACAACCCCAAGATGGACAAAAGTATTCATTTGCATTTAAGCACCTTGTGGTGACTGTACTGCTCCCTGGGCATATATAGATTCCTACCCCTGGTAGTCCCCATTCCCCTGTAGATGTCCCATAACCCCAGGGAAGAGGCCCTTCTATATGACATCAATCTTCAGTAATACTATCGGTGCCCATGGTGCCTCTCATGAGGTCACATAGGTTGAGACTAAAAATAAGTTTTTCTATCCCCTTCTTCAGACCTCCCCAATATCTTATTATTAAGTTCCCAGTTCCACAGGGGCCCAGATCTATAAAGATTACCCTGTACAGTCATAATCAGAAAAATTAGAGTCCTGATAAATGCAAGAGTCTCATTTTTAAGGGCTCTGAGGAGGCCGGTGCCATTCTGCTCTTTTCGCCTTCAGCCGGGAATGGTGCAGCTGGACTGGGATGCCATCGACCTTGACAGCCGTTGGTGCAGGCAGGATGACGGCGTATAGTCCCTTTCAGGCCAGAGTCAGTCCCTGAGTGGTGAACTTCTTTACCCATACCAAGTCCCTGGGCTGAAAAGGGTGCACGGGGTCTGAGGTGGGCACAGGCATGTTTATGGACAGCCTTCTGGATGGACTGCAGGGCCTGCAAAAACTGTAAGAGGGTGAGGGGGAGCAGAGTGGTCCAGTTTTCACTGGTTTCTAAAATAAATTTGGTTAAGGTTTTCTTTAAGGTCCTGTTCATGCGTTCTACCTGCCAGGAACTCTGTGGGCGGTAAGCACAATTGGGCTTCCAATTTATATTTAACCCCTTAGAGATATCCTGTGTTATCTTTGCAACAAAGGCAGGGCTATTGTCTTATCTAATGGTCAGGGGTTGCCCAAACCTGTCACTCCCTTTATTATATCCCAGACTGTTACTCTACTACCACGGATAAGCTTTCCCTCTTTTACTGTGTCCTAATTTTTCCTCCTTCAGTATTTTTTCAATGTCCCATCTTTCTGTAATATGTATGTCCTTTTCTTTTATTCTTTTTTAAATTTTTACTTCCTCTGCATAATCCTTCTTTAACTTGCATAGACGCTTTGCGACTTTCCTAGTTCTTCCCCTGACATTAGCCTGAGAGCTTGCTTAATCTATCTGCAGTCTGCACATTCCCCAGTTTTTCTTCTCATTCTCCCTACTCAGATCCACACATTTCTGCTTCCCTCTACCTTCTCCCTTTCCCCGTGACCTTACTGGACATTACTTGCCTCTCAGGAGTTCAGTAAGTTTGGTGTAACCTAAGCGGGTAGTCTGGTGCAGCTGGTTGACTAAAGTCCGACTCAGAGCCTCTGGGACCAACAACCTCCCATCAGGTAGTGTCCATCATTCATTGATGTCCTTTATGGCTTGCTTCTGCATTGCTAAGTCATTTTCCAACCTAGCGTATCTGGAGAGGCCCCACTGGTTTTAGGGCCGGGGCTGAAATTCCCCTACTTAATGACTGAGACCATATGACATGGTCCAGAGTTATTGCTGCGGCCCCAGCATACCTGATTTCTTCCTGGACATAGCTGCTTCTGCCTGTGAGAAATACCTCATCTGAGGATGGCAGTGGGACACTCTTGAGGTCTGGGCGGGCCATCTGCACGATGTCAGTTTCCTCTAGGTAGTCCTGTAGAGGTTACTCTGGGTCATCATCTGGAGGCAGGCTGGCAGGATTGATTGCCAGTGTCTTGTGGAACTTGATGTGGAACTGGCCTGGAGTGGCAGTGGCCAGTGACTGAACAATCACTAGAGAAGATCACATCCGAGTAGGGGGTATGGGCACTCCAGCATGGCCAGAAACAAATGAGTCACAGTATTTCTACCAAGGTCCATAGTCCTCCTTGAAGTCCAGGGGTAGGTTAGGGGCCTGTTGGCCTGATCAGGACTGAGTCTGCTGCTCTAGTGTATACCAGGAAACTAACTAGTTTGCTCCTTATTATCTTGTTATTCTTGGCTCTCGAGGGCTCAGTTGGAAGGAGCCCTGGCCCTGTACTTTTTCTAAGTTAAAGACAGCTTTTTACTTTGTTCCTCTACACCTGACTTTGCCCTTATCTTTTCTATCCCTTATCAGGGCCCAGGCCTGTCATCCTGACCCTTCCTCATTTCCCTTCCTAAGGTAATCCCTTTCCATGGACCCTGTTTCCCTTAAGGCTGCCTTTAATACCTTTGCTATTCTTTTATCTTGTTTCCCCCCAGGGGTGTCACTTTACTACATACCTTTGAGCTATTTTAAACAATTGGGCCTCTAGGCCTAACAGAAGAACATGGTGTAAAGTGTCCAAGGAAGCCCTTCTCCCAGCAGTATTTGGGTCCCACAGTGGGTGGAGGGATGAGAAAATTTTCTCTGACCCCAGGTTTTCAAAAGAATGCAGGAAAGGAAAGTGTCCATGTTACCGGGGGCAGAGTGTTTTTTAACTCTCCAAGAGCACTTTGTGCCCACGCCCAACTCCCCAAAACTCCCCAAAGTTAACAGCTCTGCAGGAAACCTGCATTGTTGCACTCATTACCGCCAAACCCGAGAGCCACCCTGGGATGGCATGCCCCTTCTGCAGCCGAACCGCTCTCCTCGGGGAACCCTGCGGTCCCTGTGGCCCCTGCAGCCTCTGGGTGAGAGCCTGCCCACCGGCCTGCCACCCTTGTTTCCCAGGACAAGGGGCTATCTGCACCAGACCTCGGTCCCAACGAGTGGCGGGGCACGCCATGCCATGCGGGATGTGCACAGTGGCCCAATGGCAGGGACGGCCGCTTCCCCTTCTTGGTGCATCTGCCGCAGCCACTTGTGTTTTGGGGCCTGGGCACACAGTGGAGTTTTACCTCCTTTGAGAGGGGCGGAAGGACAGGGGTTCCGTCTCCATATATTAACAGGCAAATGATCTAAAATATAGGATTTAAAAAAACCCTGTGTTGCCCCTCAGAATCTTTCCATTTGATAAACTGTGCACTTTGTTGGGGCCTAGAAACCTGTCCTGTTTCTTATAAATCAGCCACAGAAACATCTGCTCTTATATCTAAAATACCTTTAAATTTCTTCCCGTTCGAACTGAGCTCCATCCTGGGGAGACCTTGGGTGATTAACTGAGCCCAGTAGGCTCTGTCTGTGGAGCCGAATCCTCCCTCTTCCCTTGGTTTCTTTGAAAGCACTTTAGCACTTTCCCAGTCACCTGATGTGGCAAAATCACGATTTGTGCCATCCTCGTTTCAGGTAAAACTTGTACAATGGTATTAGTAGTTTGGGCCATAATTTTACTTCCCCCAAATAATCAGAATCAATAACTCCAGGCAACACTTGAAACACTTTCATAGTGAGACTACTCCTTCCGAAGATTAAGCCCACCGTTTCTCATAGGCAAGCTGTTTAACTATTGATGTGCCAGTCTCTGGATCACTTATTACTCTGTTGTCAGCCTATAGCAACCAAGCTACAAAATCTTGATATGGCTCTTCAGGTCCTTGTCTGATGGATGTAAGATCTAGCAAATTCTCCCCTTTTGTTGGGAGCTCTTTTCAGGCCTTCAAAGCACAAATATTAATCTGCTGATATGCCTGGAGAACAAACCCTAGCTGATCTCAAAGAGCCTGAAAATTCCCTGCACCCATGAGCATTTCCAAAGAAATGGGTACTCTATGCTTTTGATTCCATATGGCCTGCTCACTACTAATCTCCATCCAGTTATTTTTCCACATCAGATAGTCCCCCCTGGTGTAAGGCAAGCTTTCACTAATGTTTGCCAATCACCCAAGACTAAGGCTTCACTAGCAACATTCTAATAAACTGAGCACAAGAGAGCTGCGGGCCCATACGTAGTACAAGAAGATTTGAGATCTTTTAACATCTTAAATGGGATGGGCTTATGCAATTTTAATATTTGACCTGGATTGTTCAGGTCAGGCTTCTATGTCACTGGAAATAATAAAAAACCCAGTGATATTCTCTCTGGTAGGTCTTGCCTCTCTTAGTCCCATTGGAGAGAGAGTATAGGGGCACTAGAGGGTTCTCTGGGCCAAGCCCCTGCATCTCCTCGAGATAGTAAGAGCTATTTTTGCAAAACTTTTGGTAACATTAAACCCCTTATCTGAATCTTTCTCGGTGAGGTGCCACCGATTTTGCTCCACCTCTCTTTCTAGTTCTCTCTTATACTCTGGGAGTCAAGTCTCAGCAGGGGGATTAACCTCTCTCACAGCCCTTCGTGGAAGGCAGTGGGGAAGTCTTTAAAGACTCATAGCCTTTTTAGGCTTCCGTCAAGTCTTTCACTACACCTTATTAGCCTCCTGCAGAAGATCAAGGCAATGTCTAATTAGGGCCCAAAGAGTAAATGTTTGCACCAGAAACTTGTTTGGGCCTTTCGCTGTATCTCTGTCTCACAGGCTCTTCCCGACCTTTTCCCAGGTTTCTAACTTGGAGCCTAGGTGGGGGCCCACTACCAGTATTCGTGCCCTGGTCTGAAGGGTATGGCTCTTTCACTATGGGGGTCAGTGTCTCATTAAATTAAGCCATTGATCAATATAGGGAAATTAGTCTGGATGTCCTGGATCCCCTGTGACCTGATTCCAAACTACTTGCACTAACTCATGGTTAAAGGATCCTGCGTTAGCCCAGCGCACCCTGAATGTGGGTCAATTTAATTAACAGAATGTCCTTAACTTTTCTTTAGATATTTTTGTGCCCTAATCGGAATCTTCTTCAAATCCTTTCCTAAGAACGTTTACTATGCAACCCAATGAGGTCTTCTGGGCACTAGGGCTGCTGTCCATGATTAGACTAACCGTAATAAAGTTGAGGGAGACACAGCGATGCAGATGAGAACAAAAACAAGGGAAGACACTCAAGACAGAAACTTTTGCTTTATCCGCCTGGCTGCCCCCCTCATGGGGATTTAGGTGCCTCTTAGCTTGGCAGGTCAGTAAAAACCCCTGACTCAGATCAGGTTCGCAGGGAGAAACTGTGTCCCCCAGAACCTGATACTGACCTGAGCCGTATGAGGTCACCTCAGTACCACAGGTTGGGGCTCACTCAGACTCTGTAGGCTTGCACTGGTGGAGCCACACAGACATTCACACTCATTCACGCACTGACATTCAAATGAGTTTAAACATTCCCTCCCATTAGGGCTTGCCCTACCTGCAGCCGAAGGGCCTGAGAGGTGATCAGTCTCTCCTTCTACCTCAAGGGTGGGCCTGCACTCGGGCTCCTGGTCCCCAGGGCACTCACTGGTCCTGAAGCTGCACAATCCCTGAAGCTAGACACGTTTGTTTCCCCCAGCAGCCCAGGTGGGGTGTGAACCTCACCTGCGGCTGGCCATGAAGCCTGGAAGAGGCAGGGACCCAAAATAACCGGGGCTTGCACTTCCTTGCATCACAGGGCTCCATGGAGCGCCCACGGGGCCACCTCACCAGTGGCAATCAGCTGCTCATGTGAGTCGTTTCTCAGTCAGGGAACCAAAATGTTACAGAAAAGACTCAGACCAAACACTGGAGGAAGCAAAGAGGTTCCTTTATTCATGCATGCGGACCCAGAGGAGGCAGTCTCCAAATTCTGGGCCCCAAGTTGCAGGGCACGCCTAACTTTATAGCGGGCTGGGCGGACATTCTTTAGATGCGAGAGCGGTAAGCAGCTTATAGAAGCAGGAAGCGAAAAGGTCTGGTTATCTTTAGGAAACAAAAGGGTCTGGTTATCTCCTGGGTGCTTGCTTTTTCTAAAATAGCGACTTACTTTCTCTATCAATATAGTGTTTCAAAAATTATAACTAATATTTAATGGCATGAGAAAATGATCTTGCATTATTAAATGAAAATTGGTGCACAGGGCGTACAGTTATTTTTATACGATTACCATTTTCTGTGCTCAATGTATATTACTGTTTTATTCAGCAATCCTACTGAAAAATAATTACAACTGGATAATTTAGTCACTCTTCAAGTCATGGACAAGTTGTGTGGGAGCTGGAGTACATTTTCCCATTGAAATAATATTTGTGGTATTTAATTTCTAGTGAAATGAAACAGCAATGTTCGGGTTCGTTGTTTCACAAAATTGAAGAAAGAGTTCATAGACCATGGGGTAAGCAAAAGGGAAATTTGCTTGAAAGATAGACAGACTCCCCACAGTGGGGAGGGGACCCAAGTGGGTTGCCCATGGAACTCTGTTGTCTAGGGGTAGACATATACGTTGCTAGCTTCTGATTGGTCCTTTCAAGGAATTCTGCCTTAGCAACATCCATACATTTTAAAGCTTGTATTTCCCACCTGATTGGGTTTAGCCCTAAATCATCTATATGGGCCTTAGTAGCTTCCCTTTTTATGATAATTTCAACTTCTCCCAGACTAAAGTGAGGAGCAGGGGAAATGCCCTTTGAGCAACCCTATGCTTGCTTTTGCTTTCTCCCCCAAATCTAACTTTAGTTTTCTATAATTCTTTCTAAAATAACTTGGTTTTCGGCAATAGAAACACCCTCTGTAGTCTCACAGCAGAACTTATTAAGCAATCCTATTGCCTTGCTTCCAGGAACCAGTAGGTGTATTAATTGGAACAGGTCAGAATCACCAGCACTGTATTCTTTAACAGTAAATAAAATTCCTTTTCAAACCCATCATTGTCCCAGAGAAAGGCAAGGCTACAATTGCTGTTTTCCTCTTGCAATAAACCAGCCTTTCCTGTTTTTTTTTTGTTGTTGTTATGTAATTGACCTGTGCTTCTAGTTTGCATTTCTATAAATGGGGGCTGGAAGTTTTTGGCCTTGAGGGCAGAATTTGCCATGCTGGTTTTAATTTTATTTTGAGATCTGTAGAGTCTGAAAAACCTCCATATATACTGTGTACTGGGTCACCTGCCTGTGTGCTGAGCCCCAAGTCATCTCAAACTTCCCCGGTGTCTCAGCCTTTCCTTCCCGTGGTCCCGTCCCTCACTGCCTAGTATTTCCTCACTAGGCTTCTATAAAAGTCTATATAACATATAGTTTATATAACATATAGTTTATATATTATTCATACTCTAGACTGGTGCTGTCCAAAATAAGTTTCTACAATACCAGAAATATCCTTATATCTATGCTGGCCAATAAAAAGTGACTAGTGCAACTAAATAATTGGATTTCTGATTTTAATTAATTTTAATTAAAATTAAAATTTTAAATGTAGTGATATAAAATATTTTTTCATTAACAAGAATGCGTTGTTTTGGCAAGACTACATTTTATTTTTGTTTTGCATTTGTGAGATATTATTTTATCACATGTGCATGTATTAGGTTGTATTGTTTCTATTATTACACATAAACACATCTCCACTCTAGTAGTGCATGGACTGAATCAGTTCAAATAGTTTTTTTCTATTATTGATGTAACCCTGTTATGTGTTTATTTTCATATCTTATGCTGGCAGCAGTATGAATCTAATTTACATAAATTAGAATTTCTAATTAGATTGAAATATTCATTTTGATTATAAAATAATTAAATTAGTTTGCTAGTTAAAATGAATAAGTATGGAAACAATTTTAAGTTAAAAAACAAAGGCAGAGCATTGGTGTAGAATTGAATAGAGATACTGAAGCTAGTGCTACTTCCAGAACAGTTTAGGAAAAAAGAAACTAGAAAAAGTTATGCTGCAAATTTCACAGTGAATAACATTTGCTATTTGTTGTGGCAGAGCAAAATTAAAAAGACGTTTGTTGTGCAGAAAAACAATTAATAGAATACAGTGTGTACAATGTATTTCATCAAATACATAATGAATTTGATAAGGTGTTATCTTTAAGCAGTCAAAAGAGTTAACAAAATTAATCACTTGAAATCAGAATTAAATGTATAAAAAACATTTAAAAATTATTTTTAGCAAGAGTTGAGCTTATAAGTTTAAGCTATAAAATGGTTTGAATATTTGCATCAAAAGAAACCCTCTTTAAGATACAAAGATGATAAACTATTGCTTCAGATAAAGAAATTCTGTTAGAAAATTATGCAGAAAAAGCTACAAATTTTATAAAAATTAAAGATCTTTAAGCTACTAAGCAAATGCCTTTAGAACACAAAGACTATATATTAATATCAAAACATAAATTATTTTAATATTTAGAAAATTTTAAATATTTTTTTTACTTTTTAAAAGAGTGGGGTGAGATATGACATTGCCCAATTAATACTTAGGACACATTTTGTCTCAGAAGACTTCCAAAATTACAAAGAAATTTTACCAATTTGTGGTCTAAAATATTAAAATACCTCTCCTAGTGTTGATAGAAGAAGTAAACTGTCATTTTAGAAAAAGCAAGCACCCAGGATGTAACCAGATCCTTTTGCTTCCCAGTAGATAACTAGACCCTTTTGCCTCCTAGAGATAACCAGACCTTTTCGCTTCCTGCTTCTATAAGCTGCTTACCGCTCTCGCATCTAAAGAATGTCTGCCCAGCCCGCTATAAAGCTGGTGTGCCCTGCAACTTGGGGCCCAGAATTTGGAGACTGCCTCCTCTGGGTCCGCATGCGTGAATAAAGGAACCTCTTCGCTTCCTCTGGTGTTCTGAGTCTTTTCCGTAATATTTTGGTTCCTTGACCGGGAAACAACTCACAGGAGCAGGTGATTGCCACTGGTGAGGTGGCCTTGGGGGCGCTCCATGGAGCCCTGTGATGGAGGGAAGCGTGCACCCCAGTTGTTTTGGGTCCCTGCCCGTTCAGGGCTCCATGGCCAGCTGCCGGCGAGGTTCACACCCCACCTGGGCTGCTGGGGGAAACGAATGGGTCCAGCTTCAGGACCAGTGAGTGCCCCGGGGATCAGGAGCCTGGGTACCGGCCCACCCTTGAGGTGGAAGGAGAGACTGATCACCTCTCAGGCCTTTCGGCCGCAGGTAGGGCTAGCCCAAAGGGAGGGAATGTATAAACTCCTTTGAATGTCTGTGTGAATGAGTGTGAATGTCTGTGTGGCTCCACCAGTGCAAACCTACAGAGTCTGAGTGAGCCCCAACCTGTGGTACCGTGATGACCTCATACGGCTCAGGTCAGTATCAGGTTCTGGAGGACAGAGTACCACCCTGTGAACCTGATCTGAGTCAGGGGTTTTTACTGACCTGCCAAAGCTAAGAGGCAGTTAAATCCCCACGACGGGAGTGGCCAGGCAGTTGAACTGAAAACCCTCACCCCTCGTCTGTCTGTGCCGTTACAGGAGGAGAAACAATGGGAGCAGGCTCATCGACTGTACTCGACTGCATGTTGCAGAATTTTGATTGGTTCCGGGGCCAGGATCCGAGCATGACCCCGAGCCAATTGGAAACCTTCTGTTCAGCCAAATGGCCTAGTTTTGGGGTAGGCTGGTCCCCTGAGGGAGCCCTCAACCTAGGAATCATAAGGGCAGTACATCTGATAGTAACAGGGAGGCCAGGACACCCAGACCAGTACATCTACATAGATAGATGGCAGGAACTAGCTCAGGACATGCCAAAGTGGCTCCAATGCTTTGCTCAGCAGAATCTGAGATCGGCAGGGGTGACTGGAACAAAGCAAAAAACCTCACCTTACCAAACGCAGGCAGTCCCTGCCCATGTCCTCGTGGGTCAATCTAAGGAAGCACGCTGACCCCCCATTCTCAAAGGCGACCCAGAGGAAGAACTTCCTATCCACTTACCCCCCCCCCCCATGCACCTGAGATGGTCCCCTGGACCCCTGAAATTAAAACTCCACCACCATCTGTCTCGCCAACACCAGACCAGCCTTTCCGGTCTCGACAAGGTGCTGCAATGGCAGCCACTCCAGATGCCTCTCAGGGAGACCCAGGCCCCACCACAAATTCAGCCAGATGGTACCGAGCAACCAGGACAAACCATCGTTTATTACCAACCATTCAGCACCACTGACCTCTTAAACTGGAAGCACCAAACTCCATCCTACTCGGAGAAACCTCAGGCCTTGATCGACCTTATAGAATTCATCATGCAGATGCATCGTCCCACCTGGTACGACTGCCGACAGCTACTCCTCACGCTGTTCGACACCGAGGAGCGAAGGCCCGTTCTCCAGGAAGCCCCCCGATATCTGGAGACCACGGCGCCCATGGGCACTGTAGACCCAGCCCGATGGGCAAGAGCAGCAGCACCTGAGGCCCAGCCTGACTGGGACCACCCCTCAGAGGAAGGAAGGGCTGCGCTTCAGAGAAACAGGGATGCCCTTCTCCACGGAATCCGGGCGGGGGCCCGACGGCCTACTAACATGTCAAAGGTAGCTAATGGGACTCAGCAGCCAGATGAATGCCCTGGGGATTTCTACGAATGTCTGTGTGAGGCCTATCGGATATACACCCCATTTGGTCCTGAAGGGCCAGACAACCAGAGACTGGTCAACACGGCGTTCGTCTCCCAATCAGCCTCGGACATGAGGAATAAGCTTCAGAAACTCGAGGGCTTTGCCGGGATGAACATAAACCAGCTAATAGAGGTTGCCAACAAGGTGTACAATAACAGAGAGGGGTGGCCGAGCTGGAGGCTCAAAAAAGAATGGAGAGAAAGGCAGCCCTCCCAGCAGCCGCGCTAGGAAAGCCCCTGCCACTCAGGGAAGGCCAGCGGCCAGAAGGAAAAAACAAGCCTACACACTGGAGTGTGGAACCAGACCTATGTGCCTAATGCAAAGAAAGGGGACACTGGAAAAGAGAGTGTCCCAACCAAAAGAAGAAAAGGCAGGCCGGTAGGCAATCAGGACCTGAGACCCAGGCGCCTACCATCCTCAGTCTGGGAGGGAGGCTTAGACTCGGACTAGGGGAGACCTGGCTCACTACACCTCAGTCCCCATGAGCCCATGGTCCAAATGACAGTAGGGGGCCAAACCCTCCCCTTCTTGGTAGATACTGGGGCAGAACATTCAGTAGTAACAACTGCGATTGCACCTCCCTCAGGGCGTGAGATCTCTATCATTGGTGCTACCGGACAGCCTAGTGGCCCCCTACAGTTTTGTCAAGCCCGAACTGTAGAACTTGGGGACCACCAGGTAAAGCACAAATTCCTGTACATGCCGAAGTGCCCGGTTCCACTCCTGGGACGCTACCTGCTTTCTGAGCTAGGAGTCCAGATCTCCTCTCGCCTGTTGGGAGAGGCTCACTTACAAGTTGGCAGCCCACACCTCATAGCAGCCTTAGTTCCCCGGGAAGAAGAATATCGACTATCTAAGGAAGCAGAGGAAGGCCAACGGGAGCCCACTGAGGACAGGGGGATTGACCTTCGAAAGAGATACCCAAAGGTCTGGGCAGATGACAACCCGCCAGGATTGGCAGGGAACCATCTGCCTGTAATTATAGAACTAAAACCCCGGGAGCCAGACTGAAACAGATCCTCCAGTACCCCATCCTCAGGAAGGCCAGGCTAGGCATCACAGAGGTCATCCAGAGCATCTGAGGGAAGGTATACTTGTCCCATGCCAGTCCCCCTGGAACACTCCCTTGCTGCCACTGAAGAAGCCAGATGGGAGCAGATACAGGTCAGTACAGGACCTGAGATCAGTGAACGAAGCAACAATTGCACTGTACCCCATGGTACCAAACCCATGCACGCTCCTCAGCCAGCTCCCGCTGGAGGTGGCCAGGTCACCTGTTTGGCCTTTTCCTGCCTCCGATTTGCGCAGGTGAGCCAACCACTCTTTGCTTTCAAATGGGAAGACCCCCACACTGCAGCAAAGATCCAACTGACCTGGATCAGATTGCCACAAGGATTTAAGAATTCGCCCACTCTCTTTGGAGAGGCCCTGGCCAGAGACTTAAAACTGTTTACTGATACAGAAACAAACCTAGTGCTGCTACAGTATGTGGATGATCTCCTACTAGCCGCCCCCACATTGGACCAGTGCTGGGAAGGTACCTGCCAGCTCCCTGAACTGCTAACAAAGTCAGGTACCGGGCCTCATGGAAGAAAGCACAGACATGCCAGGCCCAGGTAAGATATCTGGGACTTCTCATTTCCCAAGGGAAACGGGTCCTGGGCCAGGAAAGGAAGCAGGTCATAATGGCCCTACCAACCCCAGCCACCCGGAGGGAACTTCGAGAGTTCCTAGTGGGGTTTGCCGGGTCCTGCTGAATCTGAATACCGGGGTATGTGGCATTAGCCAAACCACTTTACCAAGTGCTGGAAGGCCCAGACACAGCACCCCTCTTTTGGGAAGCTGAACAGGAGAAAGCTTTCCAGGCCATAAAAGATCATCTTGGATGCATGCCAGCCCTAGGGCTGCCAGACCCCAGTTGGCCATTCTACCTCTACACGCACGAAGAGGAGAAAATGGCATTGGGGGTCCTTACACAGCCAATGGGGCCAAGGCAAAGGCCAGTTGCATACCTGTCTCAGCAACTGGACGATGTAGCAGCAGGCTGGCCGCCCTGCCTGAGGGCCACAGCTGCAGCTGTCACTCTCTTACAGGAGGCAGACAAACTAACACTGGGGCAAGAGATCAACATATTTGTTCCCCACGCAGTGTCCAGCCTTCTGGCTGGACAGGGACACAAACGGCTCTCCAACCCGAGACTGACACAGTACCAGGGACTTCTCCATGAGAATCCCTGAGTGAAAGTCAGCACTGTCCTGCTAATAAACCCGGCTGTGTCCCTCCCTGCTGAGCTGGGAGAACCAGACCACCACTGCCCCGAGACAACCGAAGAGGTGCCTGCCAGCCGGCCAGACCTGTGGGACCAGCCTCTGGACAAGCCAGACTTAGTGCTCTACACCGATGGGAGCAGTTACATGACTGGGGAAGCGAATGGCGGGTACGCTGTCGTGGACAATGAGAAAATAATTGAAGCAAAGCACCTGCTGGCCGGCTGGTCCGCCCAAAGGACAGAACTCTGGGCATTAATAAGGGCGCTCGAAATAGCAGAAGGTAAAAGGGTCAATATTTACACAGACTCTCAGTATGCCTTCGCCACCATACATATCCATGGGGCAATCTACCGAGAGAGAAGACTCTTAACAGCGAGGGGAAGGAAATTAAAAACAAGGCAGAAATACTTCGACTGCTAGAAGCAGTCTGGGCCCCTCGGGGAGGAAGAGACAGTAACGTGTTGCAGGGGCCACCAGAGGAAGAGACAGAAGTAGCCCAAGGGAACAGAAGGGCAGATCAGGCAGCAGCTACAGAAAGGGAGGCCCTGACAAATACCCCAGCCATAGAAGGTACCGTGTTAGACCTGAACCTCAATCAGCCAGACTACACCCCAGAGGAACAGAAATGAGCCATACAAGAACACTGCCTCCGAACGCCCACCGGCATATGGAAACTGCTGGACGAATGGCTCTACATACCCCAAGGCCAGGCCGGCAATCTCGTCAGGCAGTGCCATGCCCTCACACACCTCGGGAACACATCTCTAGAGGCCTCATTCTGGAGGTAGTACTACTTCCCTAGCATGTCTGGACTACGTGCAGCAGCAGCAGCTCAATGCCTGGCCTGTGCCAGGAACAATGCAGCAGGTCACCTGTAAAAGCTTCCCGGAATACAACACAGGGGGCAACAGCCTTTTGAAGACCTACAGATTGATTTTTTTTTTTTTAATCTTCACCCGAGGACATTCCTCCATTCTCTCTTCTGGTAGAGTGGGAGGGAGAGAGAGGAAGAGAGAGAGAGAGAAACATCAACATGAAAGGGACACATCGAGTGGCTGCCACCCGCACGACCAACCAGGGCTGGGGACAAACCACAACCGAGGTACGCGCCCCCAGCGGAAACCAAACCCAGGTCTCTCTGGACCGCAGGCCAATGCTCCAACCGCTGAGCCAAACTGGCCAAGGCCAGATTGATTTTACTGAGATCAGGCCAAACTGGGAAATAGATACTTACTCGTATTAGTCTGTACTTTCTCTGGATGGGTAGAAGCATTCTCCCAGGACAGAAAAAAGCAGAGAGGTAGTCAAGACCCTCCTCAGGGTAATGACCCCCCACTTTGGTTTGCCTATGACCACTGGCAGTGACAATGGGCCAGAGTTTGTTGCAAAAGTGCTCTAGGAACTAGCAACACAATTAAAAATGACTTGGAAGCTACACACTGCCTATTGCCCTCAGAGCTCAGGAAAGGTAGAGCACATGAACCAGACTTTAAAAGAAATCCTTGCTAAGTTCCATCAGGAGACCAACCTACCCTGGCCAGACCTGTTACCCTTAGCATTATTCAGGGTATGAAATGCCCCTAATGCCACAGGGTGTACACCATTTGAGTTAGTTTATGGGAGGCCGCCAGCCATACTACCCCTACCTAGAGGAGAGCTTCGGGTTATAGGGGAAGCAGAGCAGACTAAGTACCTCCAGAAGCTAGGGGAAGCACTTAGCCAGATACATCAGGCCAGATTAGGCCAAGGACCCTTACCACCAGGGGGGTCAGCCCACTCACATAAACCAGGGGACTATGTATGGATTAAAGACTGGAAAAAAGAACCCTTCCAACCCACATGGACCGGGCCAAACCTTGTCATACTAACAACCGCTACCACACTTAAGGTTGCAGGAATCACCATCTGGATCCATCACAGCCGAGCCAAGAGGGCAATGGACCCAGCAAATTCCAGGAGGATGGACGGGGACCCAGATGACCAGCCGCCACTGTTGCCGACCCTGAAGCTTAAAAGGAAACCAGGCATTGACGGAGGCTCAGAGGAATGGACAATTGCCCAGGATGGTACCTGACTGCAGTGGGAAGTTTTGCTATAATCTTAGGAATTGGACTGATGACTGTAGCCCCAACAGAATGGAACACCTGTGAGTGACTGGCTCTCAGGGGAACATATCTTGGGCCACTGCTATGCCCGCAGAATGCCTACAATGCTATCTCCCAGGTAGCGACCAAGCTGGGCCCCTCACATGTGTTGGGACAATAAATTATACATGATGGAAAAATTGGGAGGGACCATTGGATACCAGAGTCAGAAGTGTCAGGCATATGGGCCCCCGGGTAGATAGGTTTGTTGGAGTACCTACTGCTGATTAAGTGATTTAACCCAGGAACAATTTGAGATGGTCCAGAAAGAAGCCGTTAGAGAAATAGCTGGATGGCTGAGGAAATAGGAGGAAGAGATAATATATAAGGGTGCCAACCTTACTACTTTCCGGGAGGCACTACAGAAAATCAGCCCCATAGTACAGGTTCAGGAACAAGTACAAACCCTGTACTCAGCATACCAGAATATTAGCAACTCCACTCGGGAATGTTGGGTTTGCCTACCATTGCAGGAGGAAGGACTCCTAGAAATACTTGTTCCACATACCTGGAGTCATACTGGGGCTCCTCCTGGTCCCAGTCAGACCCTAGCCCAAAGGCCCATAACAACCATTGCATTCCTAGATACTAGAGGATCAAATTTAACCTGTCTAGAGCCAGAGAAGGTCTCCCCAGAAGGAAACCCAGTAGGGTCTCTTAACTCAGAGCTTTGTACCAGTATGTCAGTGTCCCCAATAACAGCAGTTTCTGTACTGAGCCAGGATTATTCCTCCTGTGTGGATGGGAGGCCTATAGGTGCCTCCCTGCCAACTGGACCGGGAGATGTCTAGAGGTCTTCCTTACCCTTAGCCTTAGCATCCAAACCCCGCAGGAAATATCGAACCTACACCTACTCCGACTGAGCCGAAAGGGACCTACTCGAACCAAAAGGAGGGGTAGCATAGCAGTTGCAGCAGGAATTGGCCTTGCAGCTGGGATAGGGACAGGAGCAGGGGACCTAGGGTTCTTTGCCTCTACCTACTATAAATTGCCTGCCCAACTTAATGCAGACATGACTAGAGTAGCAGACTCTTTGACCACCATCCAACAACAGATTAATTGCCTAGCAGAAGGAACCTTACAGAACCATCGAGCTCTAGACTTGCTAATAGCAGAAAAAGGAGGAACTTGCATGTTCTTAGGGGAAGAATGCTGCTACTTTGTAAACCAGACTGGAATCATAGCACAAAAGGTCAAAGAACTCAGAGAAAACATAAAACGCAGAACCAAAGAATTAGAAAATTGGAATTGGGGAATAGACTCACAGGGCTGGCTCCAGTGGCTACTTCCACTAATTAGACCGATAGCCATCATTCTCCTAGGAGTAAGCCTCAGACCATGCATAATATGGACCATAGTCCAAACTTTAGAGTCCACTGTAACCAAGCAGGCCACAGCCAAAATATTGGCCCTCCACCTGTATTAGTACAGATATCAACTCCTAAAAAGTTGAAGACTGAGATTATAAAGATCTGTATCATGATGCAATAGGCAGCAATAGCAGCTAATAGCATCAAAAGGGAGGAATAATAGAAGAAGTAAACTGCCATTTTAGAAAAAGTAACTACCCAGGAGATAACCAGACCCTTTTGCTTCCCAGTAGATAACTAGACCCCTTTGCCTCCTAGAGATAACCAGACCTTTTTGCTTCCTGCTTCTGTAAGCTGCTTACTGCCCTTGCATCTAAAGAATGTCCGCCCAGCCCGCTATAAAGCTAGGCGTGCCCTGCACTGGGGGCCCAGAATTTGAAGACTGCCTCCTCTGGGTCCGCATGCGTGAATAAAGGAAAGGAACCTCTTTGCTTCCTCCGGTGTTCTGTCTGACTCTTTTCCATAACAGTGTTATAATGTGTCAGAGAGATAACCAGAGACGCACAGCCAAATTGGAAAGGAGTGCTTTTTTCTCACCAGCAGGCTATGGGGGGCATGGTTTCCCTTCAGATCAGCAGCCCCAATTCTTCTTGCTCGTCTGATTTTAAAGACAGAATCCCCATCCTCCTTTTGCACCCCCACTCAGAGGACCAGTGCAATAGTGGGTGTGACAGCAATTACAGAAGTCAAAATTAGCATTATTCACCTGGCTCAGGAGTACCTGCAAATGCCTGAAATTACCCGTACTTGGAAACTGCAGATGCCTCCCAACACCTGGGGCAACTATAATCTTAGGCAAAATTCCTTTACTTCTAGGGGTAATTAACCTGTTATTGAAAAAATATAGAGGAAGGTTCATTGATGATAAAAGTGAAGTTATTTAGTCGCCTTAGCCAAGAGGCCTACATAAGAATGGGATCTAGTCACTTTAGCCTCGGGCCCCGGTCACTAGGTATTTTAAAATCTCATATAACTGTCAAAGAAAAATTTTAACTTTCACCAGAAAAGTTGTTTGTATCATGGCAGACAATACTTTAGCTATCTGTGTTAGGTAAAAAAAAAATCAAATCATATTTCAAAGTAAAAGATTGATATTTTTCCTACTGTTTTGTTCAACTGTATGATACAAATAGAAAATGTTTGTAAAAAAATTGTTTCTAGTTTCCTGAAGCAGATTCTATAAAAAGGGTCATGGATAGAGTTGTTAGAATTGTCCCTATATAAAAAATGTTAAAGAAATAAGACAATGGATATAGTGATTTTGTGTTGTCACTAATGCTGTTGGTTTGGCCATGGAATGGTTTTATGAAAATGTACTGTATTGTTACTCCAATTCAGAATTTTCTTAAAAGGAATGTTTGTCAAATGTTCAGTAATCATAGACAAAATGAGAATGTGATTTACATTTTTTCCATTACCAGTACACACTGCCTGTGAATGAGATCATTTTGAAAACCAAAAGGAAAAGAAAAGCTTATTGGTGACTTTGCTTGACAAGGATGAAATTTCAGTTGAAATTAAAACTTTCCATTATACAAATCAGTAATAATTACATTACACATTTTTCTAACATGAAAGCAACATATTTTCGATTGTAATTAATAGTGTTATGTAAATTTGCAAACAACACAAAAAACATTTGAAGAAAATAATATTGATATCAATATTGATAAATTTAGAGTTGCTTTTCAGTTTATGCAATTCTCTTGAATTCAATGTTAATAATACTGAGTTGACACAAGAATTATTTAACCTACTTGGACAGATTTGTTTTGAAACTGATACTTTTAGTAAAATGAATTCTAAAAAAGACAAAGCATTTTTAAAAATTTTTTTGCCTTTATTAATTTTTAGAGAGAGAGGATAAGAGAAACAGAAACATCAATGAGAGAGAATATTGATTGGCCGCCTCCTGCATGCCCCTTATCAGGGACCGGGCCCACAACCTGGGCATGTGCCCCGACTAGGAATTGAACTGGTGACCTCTTGGTGCAGGGGTCAAGGCTCAACCACTGAGCCACACCAGCTGGGAGACAAACCAGTTTTATCAATGTGAAGAACTATATTAAATAAAAGTTATTATTTTTTTTTACTCAGTTCAGTATTACAAAAACTATTACAACTATTAGGCTCATTTGAAGGTATTTGGTCCTGTCCAAAACATCCATGCTTAGAAAATGTTCCAGGGTTTTGCCTGGCCAGTGTGGCTCACTAGTTGACTGTCAACCCACGCACTAAGAGGGGGCTGGTTCAATTTCCGGTCAGGGCACGTGCCCAGGTTGTGGGCCCAATCCCCAATGGGGAGCATGCAGGAGGTGGCCCATCGATGTTCTCTCTCATTGATGTTTCTCTCTCTTTCTCCCTCTCCTTTCCTCTCTCTCTAAAATCAATAAAAAAAGAAAAAAAGAAAAGAAAAAATGTCCCTGGGTTCAAAGACATTTAACATTATTTCTATTTTTGCTTTAGAGAACTCATACATAAAAAATGTTATCATGTTTTATTGGTCTAGTAATTGTGTTGAGGCTGTATTACCTATAATAACTCTTCTTGATTTGGTTGCCTGGCAGGCAATGGCACAAGGGGTGAAGTAGGTGGGTCAGCATGGTCCACGTGTCTCTGTAGTCATTTTGATACAGGACCAAATATCAATAATCAAACTTCAAGGACCTTTTGTCATGGACCAAATGTCTCTGTGGATGTTTTGGACAGGGCCAGATGTCCTGCAGGAATTAGGAATATCAAAACTATTAGAAAAACAGGTAAAAATATTGTTACTTCTAAGCTTGGAATGTGTTGGGTATGGAAATCTATTTTACAACTATGATTTCAGAGATTCGAAATGCAGATTAGATACTTTGAATAAAAACTAAGCACTCAAATTGAGATGTACTGTAAATGTAAAATGTGTATTTGACTTTGAAGTTTTAGTATGAATTATAGGATATAAAATATCTTATTAATAACCTTTATATTGATTAAATATTCAAATTATAATATTCTAGATACATTGCATTACATAACATGCATTGTTAAAATTAATTTCTTCTGTTTATTTTCCCTTTTTTAATGTGGCTACTAGGAAATGTAAAATTAACATGGTTTGCATAGATTTCTATTGGATTCTTAATCCCTAACCATCTGAATAAAATGTGTTATTTGAAAATGTACTTAGGATTCCAGATTCCGATAGCAAGAATTTTTTTTTTTTAGTTGAAAAGTCTTCAAGGGCAAGAACTATGTGTTAATCTCTGCATTTTCAGTTTCTAGCAAAGTAATATATGATACATAATAAATATTTTTAGGGAGTAGAGATAATAAATAGATGAATAAATCTATGAATAAAACAGTCAGGTGAAAATGTAATTATAGTAGTTATATTCTAAATAAATAAATCTTTTCTGTATGGTGCCACAGACTGGAAACTTATTCTCCTTTAACTCCTCCCTCTTCTATTTACCAATATAAATTCTCGAGGACAAATGGTCTGATTAGGTTGATCACATGTCCCAGTTTGCTCAGGAAATTCCTATTGCATACTTGTTTTTCTGTTGTCATTGTAAATGGCTCCTATGCAGACTTGAGAAGAAAGGGGAATTCCTGCCCTAGGGTTCTGAGATGGCCAAACACTTGACACCTGACTCTGGGCGGATGAGATTGACAGGATTGATTAGTCACATACACTCACAGCCCGGGGGGAAGAGGACACCACATGCCATGTAGGGCCACGCAGCCCTCAGGAACAGAGTGAACAGCCAGGGACTATGGGAGGCCAGCTTTGTAGTATCAGAAGGTGTGTGCAGCCTGGTTCCGGTGGAAGAATGTGGAGGATGGTCAGAAAAATTTTGCAGGCTGACAGGGAACTGAAACCTGCCTCTCAGGCATAAGTAGAAACTGTACTTGGTCTCCCTAGGAAGGAGAGGTGATTGGCTGGGGATCCTAATCCATAGGAGCAGAGTAGGGAGAAGAATTTGCAATTGGGCTACTCAAAATCCTTCAATTTCCAGATGTTAAGGCAGCATGTAATATAGAGCCTTAATTTTAGGCATGGTACCTCAGCCCCCAAATCCCCCATAAAAATGCCCTGTTTTGGATTGTAAGTTATATGATTATTGTAGTTATGATTAGCATTAATAAATTTCATTGATTTCTTGGTCCAAGATGGGACAAAATAAAATCTCCACATGTCTCACCTTCTCTAGTTTCTAAGGCAAGACCATATAAGAATATATGGAAAACAATATGGTGTTTCCTCAAAAAATTAAAAATGGAACTGCCATTTGACCCAGTGATCTCACTTTAGGAATATATCCTAAGAAGCCTGAAACACCAATCAGAAAGAATATACGAACCCATTATTCATAGCAGCCCTAATCACAATAGCTAAAATCTGGAAACAGCTCAAGTCCCCATCAGTAGATGAGTAGATAAAAAAGCAGTGGTACATTTTCACAATGAAATACTATGCAGCTGTAAAAAAGGAAGATCTCTTACCCTTTGAGATGACATGAAGGTACCTGGAGAGTATTATGCTAAGCCAGTAAGAGAAAGACAAGTATCATATGATCTAATTTATTTGTAGAATATAATGAACAAAATAAGCTGACAAACAAAATAGGTCCAGAGACATGGAAGTAGGGAACAGACTGACAAACCTCGGAGAGAAGGGGGTAAGGTGTGGGAAGAGATAAACCAAAGAACTGATATGCATATATGCACAACCAATAGACACAGACAAGTGTGGTGAAGGTGGGATGGGGGGTTGGGGGGTAGAGGGTGGCAGGAGCAGGGAGCAGGGTGTCAGTGGGGGAAAAAGGAGGGACATCTGTAATACTTTCAACAATAAAGTTTTTAAAAAAAGAATATAGAGGTTTTGGAATATTTACCCTTTTACAATTAAAGCAACAAATAGTGGACTAAATATTTCCTTCTTCTTTACTTGCTTTTTGATGTTTATCCTTTTTCTTCCTAACACATACTATCCTTTGTCTTAGAATGAAGCAAAAAGGCAAAGATGCACTAAATTGATAATGTTCTTTATAGACATAAGTACCTATGATAAGGCTCATTTGTATTTCAACATAGTACATTGTCATTTAAGTAATCACTTAGGCATTCTGTCCTTAGATTTTTAACTGGGGCCATGGAATATCATCTGGGGAGAGATGAGGAACATGGGAAGAAGATGAGGATGTGTGTGTGGCGGGGGGATGCAAATGTAGGTTCACCCTCTTTTTCCTTTTGTCAGTGAGGTTCACATTTCCGACTATAAACTAGGAAAATATGACAACTCAAATTACTGTGAGGTAAATGAAACAGAAATGGAAGGAAATAGGAAACCATATGTCAGGAGGGTCTTTAGCAGTAGGTTACAGAAAGTGAATAGACGTTGCTCTGTGGGGGTCATTAACTTATGGGGGGCATTTGTATCTAATTGAACACAAACTGGCAAGTTACCAACCTGAAACATGTGTTGAGTTCTCTGACTGAATTACAAAGATTCTTCTTTAAGAAATGTGTTCCACAGTAGTAACAAAGTAATAGTATGCATAGTCTTAAAGCATTTGGATGTGAGATTATTATACAGAACTTGATATTTTATTATCTTATTAATACTTAATGTATGACCTATTTCATATAAAAATATACCAGGAATTTAGTCTATTTGAAAAAACAACAACACTCTCACACCTAGATATAGTAGTTTGCTAAATATTTTGGTAGCATTTTGACAGTAGAGAGCAACTAAGACTTCCTCCACCAGATACCCTCACTAGAAAAATCCCCAAGCTTGGATGGTTAAATCCAGCTCTCCAGTAAAGCTGCACCAGAACACGGAAGCCACATAAGTGTGGTAGACATGTATTCTGCAGGAAAATTGCAAGATATAGCAGCTTACTATGGTTGTTATAAGAAAGTAGGGAGAGTTAGGTCTCTTTCAATTTATAATAACTTGAATGATCCAAGTGTATGTGGTTGAAAGACAACAGATGTCTTTGAAAAAGCAAATGAAGGGAGCAATCAAAGAAACTAGCTTGGGAAAGAAAATTAAGATTTATTTCAAATCATTGATTTAATTCATACTATGTATCAAATACCATTGATACAAGTACATTATATTTATTAACTCATTTAATAAGCATATTTAAAAAACAGGTTTATTTCAGACAATATTCTGTCTACTGTTATTTAGGGTTCTTCTGAAAGGTGAGGATTAATTTTTATTGTAAAATATTGAGCAATGTGTAGAAAAGTTAAAAATGTTACAGAAATACTGATACAAATTGCTGTCTTCTATTAGCCTTGAGATATCTACTGAAGTTTCTTTGTCCAAATCATGAATTTTTCCAAGAGCAGTTAAAAAACATTGAACCAATGTTAATTTAGTACAGTCAGCTGGGAGGATAGTCAATATATAACATTCTTAAATAACATTTGTGTGATTAGAGAACATTCTTTAGACTTAAGTGAATACCCAAGTATTAAAGAGTTTGGCTTTAAATATTTGAATATATTGTTATTTACTTGTTTTGTTTTTAGCCCTCCTCATCTCATAACTTAGAAGATATAAAATAAATTATTATCTCATTTTTCTTATGTTTTGAACTCAACCCATAACCTTTTTTATAAGGTGCATTAGACTGTACATTTCTAAATTTAAAAAGGACATTCTAAATATTATATTAATATGGCATATATGACTTTGGCTACATAATTTTATTAGTATTGGTGCAAATATGTAGAAATATTTGATGCAAAATATTATTTATTGCATGAATCATGTGCTCTAGTGCTTGTTGTTTGAATTTGCCATTTATAACAATTATATTTAAAGGAAATTGATCGACTACTTTATTTCACACTTTAGCGGAGACAGCTTTAATAGCAAAGCTAAAGATTTATAGCACCCTGAGCAATTGAATTAGAGAAGGAAAGGAAGAGAGCTGCTTAGGAAGTAGGAAGATGAGCAAGCACTTGGCCGGGGAACAAGAGCCCAGACTTCTTCGGTGCTAATTGAGAAGAAATTGTTTCAATCCAATTGTGTGTTGGGGACATTTATAGTAATTCATTCTGGCCCCAAACTATTTATTTTCAGGAAGAGTACAGGGGAACATGATATTATGTGATAAGGAAAAGGTTGAGTCAGAATTTCCTTTTTTACCCAACATATTTAAAATCTGGAAATTCCTTCCAAATCCAATTGTGTGTCATCAAGACCAGAAATTAAAGAAGGCTTGATTTATTACCTAATCTCCTTTCAGATAAAAAGAAAGATCTGTACATCAGTTTTGGAAGACTAACTCAACTTTTTTGGTAATAGAACTTAGTGTGAAATTTTTCTATTATCAGATTTGTGCAATACATGGATGATTTTGAGATACTATAGAAAATGTTTTTTGTTTTTTTTTTCTGAATTGTCAAATATGAACAAAGTGAAACTCTTAAGATGGTTTTAAAAATTCTTCACACTCTACAAGTGCCAATCAACTGGAATTTCTAAGGAAAGAACAATAAATCAACTTGATCCTGAAAGCACAAATGAAATTAAATTCAGTTGATATACTTTGGTCTTCTTGGAATGATTTATTATTCTTCTCTCTTTTTATTATAAATGTATATGCAGAATGGGGCAGTTATGAGTATGTGAAACAGAGTTTTCTTTTATATTATTATTTATTAATAATGTGTTATTTCTATATGAGCAACTTTAACCTACTTTTGCCCCACGTTGTATAGAGCATGGAAGATAAATTAGATGTTTAAAAATCTCATATTAAAATTTATACATATCCATAATAATAGACAATACAGTTTTTACGTCTAGCAACTTACTCTAGATGTGGTTATTTCTTATTGACTGGTTACTAAGTTATCCCCCTAATACACTCCCAGCAAAACCTTCATTGGAAGAGGATACATTTTAGATACCACTCTAAATCATTTGTACTTATAAAAACAAAGCCAAAACCCCCTGAACACCTCAATTTAGTTCATTTCATCATCCTATTGCATCACCTTCCCTTGAGTAAAATATGACACAGACATTTTTCTCTTTCGGTCTGGCCAGTGTGTTTCTGAATTACTGCAGGGATTTCCTGACCAGGCTCCTCACCTCTACCACCACCTCAGAGGCAAAGCCGGTTCTATGTTAAGATCTGAGAATGCAGACCTGGAAAAAGTCAGCCTTGTCCTTTTACAGGTTTCCTTGAAAATTGTCATTTTTAGTTAATTCAATTAATTCTTTTTTATTTTCTCAGAACTAGACTATGATTTGGGGGTACTTTAAATAGAAATTTGGAGAAGAAAACTTTAAAATCCCAAAGAGATAAAAATAATATCTATAAACTATCATCTTGTAGTTTGGACCTTTTCCATGCAGTAAGTAAGTTAGCTGATTTTAGAAAACGTAGTGTAAGCAAAAAACATTCTACACCAGGTGAATAGCTGACCTCAAGTCTATAGATCTTGGGCTAATCCCACAACTGAGATACAGTAACTGGTAGGATATTTTTCCCCTTCAGAGACCGCTTCTAACTGAGGACATTATACATGCAACCACTTTCCTGAGTGCCACCCAGGCCTTGACCTCAGTGCTCAGGGAGAACCCACATTACCTACGTTCTCTGTCCAACTGGACAGTCATCTGCTCCACTGCCTCCCTTCAATCCCACTGATTCATTTCACCCTGGTATATGAACCTGTCTCTTGAACCCATGACCCTGCAGTGGTCTGTGCTATAATTATTCACATGTATAGGGTTTTCTCAGCTAGGCTTTCTACCTACCCAGGACTAAGTAATGTTTCCCCCCAAATCATAGAAATTAAATGATCTTGCTTTCTTCATGTAGATATGACCCATGAATATAAAAACTTAAAATTTACCTCCAACATATGCATTTCTGTTTATTTAGTTCCATTCACATTAGAATCCCTTGTTAGACTAAGTGAAAAAGCACTTCCAAATTGTAAATTTAAAACGAAGTTCCAACAATGAGAAGAATGAAGATCTCATTACGTTAGAAATAGTGAATACAAAGTACAATAGCCAAGCTAACTGACGCCCAGACAAAATGCACACTAGAAAGATACATGCAGAGGTTACCTAGAGGAGTGTGGGGAAGGGAATCAGGAAGAAGGGGGAACGATTGGCAGAGGGATCTTTTGTCTGATTATATTTTCAAAAGATTTAAAAGAAGTAAGCAAAGCATGGCCTGACAAAGCATGACCTTCTCATTCCTCACACTGATGCTCTTTCTGTTTGTAACTGCAATATTGGAAAAACACGAAGTTTGCAGTTTCTGTGTGTTTGATCAATGGTGGAAGGGGACTGCTCTAAGTCATAGCCTAAGCCATATCAGAAAAGTGTCGATTTCTCCTACAACCAAGAAGATGTTGGCTGGTAAGATGCCTTAAGTCAAGGCAGAAACAATAAAAAGTCAAGGGAATGGCAAAAAAAACCCCAACAAAACAAAAAACCCACTTTGCTTAATATGTATAGGACTTGTATCTTAAATGCTGTATCCACTCCCCCAACCGGCCCCCACAAGGCACTAACACTGTACTCTATCTCTAATCCTTTAAAGCAAGTGTATGGTTAATGAGCCAAATTTGGCCTGACACCTAGGTGTTTTTTAAATATTTTTTTTTTTTTGTAAATAAACCTTAATTGTAACACAGCCTACATTATTTGTTTACATGTTTTCTATTATTTCATTTGTACTAAAATAGCAGAACTGAGTCACTGTAATGAGACTGTATGGTCTGCAAAGACTAAAATATTTACTTCCTGTCTCTACAAGGAAACAGTTTGCCCAGTTTGCTCTGAAAGAAGAAACCTCCTTCTTCTAGTATGGTATCACCTAACAGTTGATGCCATTAACTGCTGGACACAGATGACACATTTCCCAGGAGGCTTCCACTTCTCACAGTCTAGAGATGTGGTACCGCACACAAGAAGGAAGAAAGAAAGGAAAGCAGATAGGGCAGGAGAAAGGGAGAGATGAAGGGAAAGAGAACAGAAGAGCAATGTGTTAGACCCGATTACTCAAGAAATCGTCTCTAAGGTAGAAATTTGGTAGCAGGAAATCTAATGAGGAGTGCTCTCAGCAACACTAGTGAGGGAATGAGAAGAGCAAGATTGGGGAGAGGTAGAAGTTGAATTGCTACACCTTGGCTCCATTCCTGTGACTATGGCCACTTCATGATATGCCCATGTTCCAACGATGGAGCCACCGTGATATAGATAGGGCGATGTCAACTGGTCTGGTCATTCCATTCCTTTGGATGTTTAATACCTCTTTAGTGGTGGATGCCTTCTGGTCAGGGGTATAAGATCTTTACAATTCATGTCCACTTGCCTAGGTCCATCCTCGTGTATCTTCTGCACATGTCCTTGCCTCAATACTCTAATCTTCCACCAGGTCCCCATCCAACTAGCCAAGTAAGTTAAATGATTCTTGTGTCAACTCAGCATGACTAACATTGAATTCAAGAGAACTGTATAAACTGAAAAGCAACTCTAAATGTATTAGTATCAATATAATTTTCTTCAAATGTTTCTTGTGTGGTTTGTAAATTTACAGGCTACTTTTCTTTCTACAAAGTGAATGACCAGGTAAAATGATGGAAGCTCTGTTCATTGAGGGGAATTCTCTTCACTGCTCTCTTTCAGGGCCATCCTGGGGGGAAGAGGCCATAGTACCACCACGATTCAGTTTCTATTTATACTCGCATACCAAGCCAACTCATTCTGTAATTCAGCTCAGACTCTCAGATCCTCCATCATTTGGTTTTAAGGACATCTCCTATGGCCATAAGTGTGAGCTGAGGGAGAGGTACAGGTAGTAAGGGGTTTGGGCTATTTATTTGCTCATGTAGCTTTCTTGTGCTTTATGGCCTGTGAGCTGATCCCTTAACTATAACTACTATTTTGTGATGAACTGCTGCTGGGTCAGCCTGACCTTAAGACTTTAGAGGTTTGGCAGAAACCAATTCCTAGGGGGAAGTTCTGGCTGCACTGTCTCTTGGTGTCTCATGGTCAGGTGCCCCATTTCTACCAGGCCCCAGGAGCAGGCCAAGAGCTGATTGTCAGAATGCTGTGTAATTCTCTGCTGTAGATCGCCTGGTATTGCTAGAGAATCCTAGGCATCTGCACTGCAATTCTCTTAGTGAGGTTTGCTGTAACCTCTATGTGATGTCTTTTCCTATCACAGATACCTGAAACCGTATTTTCTGCCAGGTCGTCTGGCTAAGCAGCAGGGTAGCTTGCACCACAGCCTGGCTCTGCTAAAGAGTCCTTTCCTGTTCTGAGCTCACTAAAAGATAACCATGTTCCACATAACTCAGTAAATGGGCAAGAACCTGAAGTGGACTACCAGGCACTGTGCTTTCTTTCTCAAGGTGGAAGGGGGATATGCAATGATGTGCCCTTTATTTGCAGTGGATGTCCAATTATATCCCAGACACTGGACCCCTACAGCTTCACTGACGTGGTAGTTCCTCGAATCATCATATGTTTTGTCTTCCAGCCTCTGTTGTGCACATACCTTATCAAGGCCTTTAATGTAAAGCTAGTCCTTGCTCATCCAATCTGATAGGCATGATGTCATCAACACAGTGGACCAGTGTGTCGTTCTGAAGAATGCCAGGATACGACAGAATGTGTTTTCATAGGTATTTTTTTTCACCTACTATTTTTTAAATTACTAAAATACATAAGTAATTATTAAAATGACATGTGTTCTCATGTTAAAAATGTTTTCTGAGTTTAGTTGAATTTCATTAAAATAAACATATTTTGCATAGAGCCTATTAAATCCAGTGGGAATGTAGATAAACAGTACCATTCTTAGACCCTGTAAGAGGGGCCACTTCCTTGAGACCCACACTTTGAAGGGTCACAGCTGCAACCTACTCCACAAGGCTAAAGAGTTTATATGTCCAGAAAGATGTGCCCACACAGATATCAAATTCCCGTCCTCCAGACCGTGCTCCAAGTCCTGGGATCTTGGAATTTCCTACATAAACAGTCCTGAGCACATTTCCAGACATTTTGTGGGTCCCTCCCCTGGAACTGTCTTCCTAGGCCTAACTCGACTTCATAGTCCCTTGAAAGGATTAAAGATTCAGTATTTCCTTTAAAACAGAATTGTTCAAAAGGGAAAAAAAATACTTCAGTGGGGATTTTACTTGACCAGTTGGTGGGACTGAAAATCTGTTTATATAAAACTGCAGTGGAAAGCCTATTCCAATTTCTCAGTTTCAGAAGACAGTTCCCTTCTCAGGGGCTGAACGCACATCTGGGCCCCAGCTGCCCTTCGCACTCCTCCTCATCTCCCCCGAGAAAGTGAACACCTCTCCTGACCTGGTCCCTGTGACACAGAGGCAAACATATCAGAGCCAATATGTATTGATCGATATAATGTATGTGTAAATAATATATAAGATGTTATATAAAGATATAATTTATAGAGATTATGGTTGTTCGCATTCTTTAGAACATCAAACATTAAGTTTTATAATTATATGTAATTTTTAAATACCGAGAGCTCTAATTTGGGCCGCTTTGAATACTTTCTGTCACAGAAGCTTGCCCCAGAACACTAATACATACACTGTAATGTTGATGATGGTAATGCTGATTGAGGAGATACGCTTCCGTGTTTTTTTTGCAAAACTCTTCCAGAAAGTGTAATTATAGCAGACAAAGAGCTCTATTTGAAAGAATGTGATGTATTCCTTGCAACTTGCCACAAAACTATGTAATTATTCTCACAGTTATTTAAATTTAAGGATTTGTTCCCTTGAAGTCTGAAAACCCATCTGTGCCTAAGTCTCATTTCCCTGATGTTAAATGCCATAGCACTCAATATTGGCATCTTCTAAATTGCCGAAGCTATATTCAAATTAGAGCAGTTTGCATTAGTTGTAAACTTAGAGCAATCATTTATATTCCTTGAGTTTTCTAAGCTTGTTTCCTGAATCTCACATGTATATCCAACAAACTCCCTTTGTATATTTTGTGAGACTCTATTCTTTGATTAGCCTCACTTCCTGAGGTCTAACTCCTAAAATTACCTGAAGACCAATTGGGGTGGGTTGTAAGCAGGAGGCAAATGGCATCAAGATGAGCGATGATAGCCATACTTCATTCATTTTCTATATGCCAGAATAATTCTTAATATCTGGGCCAAACCAAACAAACAAAGAACACTTTCAAACCAGAACACCCTACCCTCAATATAAGGCACTTCAGGTCAGGGTTGTTTGTTTTTTTTTTCCATAAAAGAAACCAAGCTCCAAATTCCTCCTTTAGTATATTCCGGGAAGCTCATCTATCAATGAGTTAGAGCCAAGGCTATTGGTAACACTGTATAGCTACATGGTGGCTCCAGCGTGCTAATGGGGGAACATGTGCATGTTCATCAATCTGTGCTGCTTTTAGTTCCCTTTCCCCATTGCCCATTTCTCAAGATATCCCATTTCCTCCTTATTTGCTCCCAATTCTATATGATGAGATTTTTCAAATATGTTCACTTCTTCTTTTTTTTTTTATCCTCACCTGAGGACATTTTTCCATTTTTTGTTCAGATAGAGTGGGAGGGAGAGAGAGAGAAACATCGACGTGAAAGGGACACATCGAGTGGCTGCCACCTGCATGACCAACCAGGGCCGGGGATAAACTGCAACCGAGGTACGCGCCCTTAGCAGGAACCAAACCCGGGTCTCTCTAGACCACAGGCTGATGCTCTAATTGCTGAGCCAAACCAGCCAGGGCTAAATATGTTCACTTCTTACATCTCCTATCCTCCCTGCCCTTTTTCCTAAGAACTGGAAAGTTAATTAATACCCATGAACCCCAGTGTTTTGTTTCCTTAAGTAGTTTTATACTGTCTGTTCTATGATATTATTAGAAATTCCACTATGCTATATTTCATGTTTCAAGGATTTAAAAAAAAATTTACATTACCCATTCCAGGATAGTCTATTTTTGCCCTTTTAAGATTTAATTATTTGTATTTATTGCAAAACCACGAAAACTTTGCAATGTAGTCAGTTTCCTGACAAGCCCTTCCATCTGAGTTATCTCTGGCTTTGTCTTGGAGGAGGCTATTTTGTAACTCTCCAGAGATAGATGTCAATTTGTAGAAAACTGAGAGTAATGCAAAAAATTTCCATCTATAAAAATGCAAATTGTTTCTGATAGAATGCAATTAATTATTGTCCTCAGAATATTGAGTAGCTTTGCCAGTTTCTCATCTCTTTGTAAATTCATTTCAGCATTCCTTGTCTGACTATAAATATGTGCTCCTAGACTTTTCTTTTTTCTTAATTTTTTTTTAATCCTCACCCGAGGATATTTTCCATTTATCTTCAGATAGAGTGGGAGAGAGGGAAAGAGAGAGAAACATCAGTATGAAAGAGAATCATTGACTGGTTGCCTCCCGCATGACCCCAACTAGGGCTGGGAATGAATTGCTACCGAGGAACATACCCTTAGTGGGAATCAAACCCGCGGCTCATTGGTTCGTGGACCGATGCTTTAACCATTGAGCCAAATGACTTGCCTGACTTTTCTTTGTAACCCTATAATATTTTTGTGTTTTCTTATTAATTTATGAAATAGTAATAATTATTAATAAAATAAAGCATTCATTTAAAATTTGTATGAGATTCATGATTTTGCCCTTTTGGAGAATTATTCTTTATGATCCTTTCCCAATTTCCAAGTATAAATTCTATACCATAGAAAGAAAAACGCAGGTTTGGTAGACAGCTAGCAGACTTTAACACAGTCAAAATTAGGTCCGCTGAACAATATTACACCAAAATTATCTTTTATAAAGTGGTCTTCAAATTATTGCTATTCAATTTTCAGGTAAAAATGAACACTGACAATGAGAATGACTTCTATGTATAATATGTGGCTTTCTACGATAACTTTAAGTTCATAATAAATTTGATCTGAAGAATAATCATTTTTACTTATCCACGCATGAATGTTTTTTATTATAACTTTTATGTAGCAGAAATAGTAAGGTTCACAGTCAACCTAGTAAATAAATGACAGAGAAATGTCATTTTCTAATTAATTTTACATATAAACAACTTTGGTTTTATTCTGAGTGTGGCTGTGTATATGGCTTTGAAGAAATAATCAAATTCCAGATTCATGTTATAATAAAAGACTTTCAAAGAGATGTGAAGGAGATCTTAAAGGTGGAAATATCCAATGATTTTCAATTGCTATTGATGTGGGTTTTCACAGGCAGACAGTGTACTAAAATGACTGTGATTTTATCAAATTTCATGATATCACATGAGGGACATCATGGGTTATTTTTGCATAAATGAAGTTTTTCATTTATTTTATTCTTTTATTTTAGAGAGAAAGAAAAGTAGAAGGAGGGAGATAGAAACATTGATAACAGAGAACATCGACTGGGTACCTCCTGCATGTCCCCCACTGGGGATCTGGCCCACAACCTGGGCACGTGCCCTGACTGGGAATCAAACTGGTGACCTCTTGGTGCATGGGTTGATGCTCAACCACTGAGCCACACTGGCTGGACCATAAATGAAGTTTTAATTTTGTTAGTCCACATATTTCTTCTTTAAGGAATAGCTCCTCCCTCCCACTCCTCCCACAAAGTGTGTGTCTTCTTAACATGTCAATTCTTCTGGCCTTGATGGAATTTTAAAATACTGGAGCAATTTAACTTTGCATTTGGAACAAGTACATCCACTTTAAAATCTAACACACAAATAAAGAGAACACACTTCCTTTTCTCCCCTCCCTTAAAGCCCCCTATGATCTTTCTGCTTTGAATGTTTCAAACCAATTGTTTAATTCTACCTTGTTTTTTCATAAATTTCATGATAAAATTCTATCTTTAGATGTATAACTTCATATCTTATTCTTGTGACAACCAATTGATTACAAGAATTCAATAGAAAAATGCATTATTTTTATATGAGAAATAAAAAGCAATTTTGATTTTTTAAACAGTGTTAAATCTCCCTTATTTGTAGGCTAGTCTTCTTGCTCTGCTTTAAACAGAGATACATTGTTTTTGACCAACAGAGGGGTTTTGTTGTTTTAGTAAAGGACACACTTGTATTGTGATTATGGAACTTGTGTCAAACAACAAAATGAAAAATATGTGCAACTGAGATTGTGAAGTAGTTGGGGATTGGTTGCGGGCTATCATTTGAGCATTGCAGAATTTAAGGACCTAAGGTTTGCACGTAAAGAGGAATGACAGAATAATCCTCAAAACATTTCATTCTTAGTGAAATATGCATCTGGGGAGATAAAAAATACAAAACAAAGCAACAACATGAAGGTAATATGAAAGTGTTTGATGCCCTTGGCATTTTGCCAAGTATCAAGAGGCTCAAGAACGTTAGATCAAATGCAATTCTTGTCTTCAGGGTTTTAACAATGATTTACGCAGTAGTGCTACTCAGCAGTTGAGACTAAAGAGACACTCTTTTTATATATTTTAAAACTCATCTTTATTGTTGAATGTATTGCAGATGTTTCTCCCTTTTTTCCCCATTGACCCCCTCCTCCCCAATCCCGCCCCCCTTCTGCCTTCCCCACACTATTGTCGGTGTCCATTGTTTATGCCTATATGCATAGAAGTTCTTTGGTTTATCTCATCTCACCCTCTCTCTCCCCTTCCCTTTGAGGTTCATCAGTATAACAACCAATTTGGACTTCTTAATTCCTTCATCTTTTTCACTCTTCCCCCCAGCCCCCACCCATCTGGCAAGCAACAAAGAGTTCTCTGCATTAATAAAAAAAAAAAAGTTCTCTGCATCTATGAAGGACACACTCTTTTTCGAATAAACTCCTCATTAACAGGATTACCATAGAGACCGAACCGTTTGTGTTTCCCTCTCTTCTTAAATTACCAAACATTGCCTTAGGCCTTTTCACCCTAAGAAAAACATTTGCTCCATTTTGGGGTCAAATACAGTAAAGGAAAGATACTGGCAAGGTAAATGATCATTAATCATTCCAAAAAATAAGATTATTTAATTCTACTTTGTGTATAGAGTTGCCAAAATAAAAAAGGCCATAGCTGACAAAACATAAAATGCAGAGAGACAAATGCAAAACCATTTGTACTGCCTTTGTTTAGTTTTGCTTTGAATGCGGCGAGCGGGATGCAATGTGCTCTTCATTGGCTGAAGCGGAGGAAGGAAGCAGCAGCTGGGTACTGGGAAGGGAAATGAGCGCCTCTGTAGAAAGGAGCTAGGTTCCTTCACAAACTCTTCCAATATTTTTATTGTTGAAGGTTATCCTAATATATCATTTAGAAAGGGTCACCGTAGCACTTTGTTCGTTTAAAAAGGTCACAGTTGGTCAAAGACCTCTGAAGTTCTATTAAGTTTTGAGATGTCTTGGCAATAGCTTTCAAATAACCACAAATTTTGCTAACCCTGCTAACTTAATTTTATTAGTGTAGACATTAGGATGAAATAGTATCCACAGACTCTTCTAAACCGCTCCCTTTGATCCATCAGGTATGAGTGCACTATCTCTTCTTTGCCAGATTTTGCATTTGATGGTTTCCAGGAACTGCTCTCTAGGAGTGAGATCATCCCCAAAACAGCGACTGCCAGAGAAAGGTGAGGGACATATGCTGGCCTGACCGTCATTCTTTCCAGTTCTATATTAGGAGATTACACAGAGAATGTCTGCATTTCTAAATATATGTCTAGTGAAATGAAGTTCATGAACCTTTCATTTCCTCGGATGACCCAAAATTAAGTTTTTGTCTGAATATCAATAGAGCTAAAAATATATGTAGAACTCTTAACTCATTATGTTATCCACTATTACAAAAAAATTATTATATCATTGGAATTATGAGTATAGAGACCAAAAAAAAAGGTAGAGTTTATAACAGGATTGAAAATAATGGATATTTCACAGCATTTCTTGAGACCAGCCGACAATTTAAAGAGCTCATGCGGTCTACGGGATTAGCTCTCTTTCACCTGTGTTCTTTATTTTTAATCCTCACCTGAGGATATTTTTCTATTTATCTTCAGGTAGAGTAGGAGGGAGGGAGGGAGAGAGAGGGAAAGGGTGAGAGGGAGAGAGAGAAACATCAATTTGAGAGAGACACATTGACTGGTTGCCTCCCTCATGACCCCAACCAGGGCTGGGGACGAACTGCAATCGAAGTATGTGCCCTTGACTGGAATCAAACTCGAGACTCATTGGTCTGCGGGCTGATGCTCTAACTGCTGATCTAAACCAGCCGGGATCATCCGTGTTCTTTTTGTATTTTATCTATTTTCTTTCTTAATCTTCATGCATTGAATCTTCTTTTTTAATTTTTCAGTTATAGTTGGCATTCAGGATTATTTTATATTACTTTCAGGTATACAGCATGGTGGTTAGACATTTATATAATTTACAGAATGATCTCCTGATAAATCCATTATGAAGGTCCTTTTTTTAATTTTTTATCCTCACCCAAGGACATTTTGCATTTATCTTCAGACAGAGGGAGGAAGAGAGAGAGAGAAGCATTGATGTGAGAGAGACACATCAAGTGGTTGCCACCCACAAAACCCCAACCGGGGCCAGGGACATCTGCAACTGAGATATGTGCCCTTAGCAGGAACTGAACCTGGGACTCTCCAGTCCACGGGCCAACGCTCTAACCGCCGAGACAAATCGGCCAGGGCAGTACGAAAGTGTTCAAACAATTAAAATTAGAACTACTTATGACCCTGGGTATATATATACATCTGGGTATATATACAAAGGAATCCAAAACAGTAATTCAAAAAGATATATGCACCTCTATGTGCATTGTAGTGTTACAATGCCAAGTTATGGAAGCAATCTAAATACCCATCAATATATCCTAAGACTTATTAATGAAAAAAGTTATGCTAGTGTACAATTAGAAGTTCTATTAAAGAGAAAGTAAATGAGAGAAATGTGTGGAGAAATTACCTTGAAAGTTAGGTATGTTAGGTTAGATGTGGACAGCATGACACAGCAGAAGCTGTGGTCGACACTCAACCACTGAGCCACACCAGCCAGTCTCAGTTGCATTTTTATGTACCAATAATGAATTATCAGAAAGGGAAACTAAGAAAACAATTCCATTCATAATTGCATCAAAGAACAAAACAAAACACCCCTAGAATTAATTTTAACCAAGAATGTAAAAGACCTATGCTCAGAAAATTATGAGACATTGAAGACAGAAATTGAAGAAGATACAAGTAAGTGGAAGCATGCACCATGTTCATGGATTGGAAGATTAACATCATTAAAATATCCATACTACCCAAAGCAATATATATATTCAGTGCAAATCCTGTCAAGATACCAATGGTGTATTTCATAGAACTAGAACAAATATTTCAAAAATGTATGTGAAACCACAAAAAACCTGAATAGCCACAGCAATCTTGAGAAAGAAAAACTAAGTTGGAGGAATCATGCTACCTGATATCAAACTAATCTACAAGACCATAATAATCAAAATATCATAGTACTAGCATAAAAACAGACATATATATTAATGGAACATAATAGAGAACCAATAAATAAACCCACTCCTTTATGGTCAACTAATATTTGACAAAGGAAGCAAGAACATACAATGGGGTAAAGATAGTCTATTCAATAAATGGTGTGGGGAAAAATGAGCAGATACAACAAGCAAGAAAATGAAACTAGACTAGCTTCTTACACTATGCACAAGAATAAATCCTAAATGGAATAAAGGCTTAAATGTAAGACCTGGAACCATAAATATCTTAAAAGAAAACATAATCAGTAAAATAATTGATATGTCTCTTAGCAATATTTTTTCAAATGTATCTTGGGCAAGGGAACAAAAGAAAAAACAACAACAATAGGACTACATCAAACTAAAAAGTTTTTGTATAGCAAAGGAAACCATCAACAATATCAAAAAACAATCCACTGAATGGGAGAACATATTCTCCAATTATACATCTCATAAGATGTTAGTATCCAAAATTTATAAAGAATTTATACAACAACACCAGGAAGACAAACAACCCAATTGAAATATGGGCAAAGAATTTGAATACACATTTCCCCAAAGGGGACATAGATGGCCAATAGACATATAAAAAGATGCTCAATGTCACTAATCATTAGCTAAACAATGGTGATGGAAAGAGATTTAAATTAAAGTCACTATGAGATAGCACCTCACATCTGTCAGAATAGCTATTATCAATAAAACAACAAAAAACAAGTGCTGGTGAGAATGTGGACAAAAGGGAACCCTTGTGCATTATTGGTGGGAATGCAGACTGTCACAGCCACTGTGGAAAACAGTATGGAGTTCTCTGAAAAAATTAAAAATGGACCTGTTTTATGACCCAGTGATTTCACTTCTAGGAATATATCCAAAGAAACTTGAAACACTCATTCAAAAGAATATATGCACCCCATATATTAATTGCAATGTTATTTACAATAGCTAAGATTTGGAAGCAGCCCAAGTGTCTATCAGTACATGAGTGGATAAAAAAGCTGTGGTACATTTACACAATGGAATACTACTCTGCCATATAAAAGAAGGAAATCTTACCTTTTGTGACAGCATAGATGGACCTGGAGAGTATTATGCTTAAGTGAAATAATCCAGTCAGAGAGAGACAAATACAATATCATTTCATTTATATGTAGAACCTAACAAGCAAAATAAAAAAATAAACACAATGGAAACAGACCCATAGAGTCATATAGAGACTCATATAGAAAACAGACTGACAGCTGTCAGAAGGGAGGACGGTTGGGAAGGTGGGTTGAAAAGGTGAAGGGATTAAGCAAAAAACAAAACAAAAAGAAAACTTCATAGACACAGAAAGCAGTATGGTGATTACCAGAGGGAAAGGGGTTTGGGCAGAGGTAGAAGAGAGTAAAGAGGAAATAAATGGTGATGGAAAGAGACTTGACTTTGGATGGTGATTACACAATACAATATACAGATGATGTATTATAGAAATATATACTTGAAACCTACATACTTTTATTAACCAGTGTCACCCCAATAAATTCAATAAAAATTAAAGAGAGACTGATGAAACATTTATTTTATCCATTCATCCATCCATCCATCCATCCATCCATCCATCCATCCATCCATCCAAGAGACTTATGATGGGTTATGTTAACTAACCCAGGCTAGAGAGTTTACTAAGCATTTGGGTATGCCACAGAAAAAAATTAAGTACTAGGTTCCCTATCTTTAGGAATTTTGCTCTCTACATACATTTTCTAGAGTTATATTTTTTGAACTTTGACTTGTAACATAGTGGATTATTAAAACAATTTAATTGGTCTTGGTTAGCATGAAAAAAAGAAATAGAAGGAATAAAAAGAAAGAAAAAAATCAGAGTGTATCATGCATAAAAATAAGCATTGCTGTGAATCCTTTTTTTCCTGATGTGTGTATTTACTAGACTGAAATATGTGTATTATTATTATTTTTTAATCATGGAGAACATTTTATAAACATGGAAAGCCATTGTACTGGACTATTCACTACCTTACCTGTATGTCTCTCTCCCCATTTGACTGAACTGTGTAGGAGAAGAAACCAGATCATTTTAAGAACTTTTTTACATTTGAAGCCCCAGCACATAGCTCCTGGTGTGCATGAGGTAAGCAAACAATGTTTGTGGGAAGGATGGTGGGAATGAGAGGTCCTGCAAAGTGGGGCATTTGAAGGAAGCAGCAAGAAGCATCAGTGAAAGTTGGCTTCTGCAGTCTTGAGTGGTTATCCAGGTACTGGGATTCCTGTATTATGATGGGAAGATAAGTACAGATAACTCCAGAAATAGGTACATTATGGAAACTGATTGTACAGAATCAAAGAACACTTCAGTATCAAATTAAATGAAAGTCTTTTTAATACCCTGTCATGTATGGGTTGTTATAAAAGGCTGAATTATTGTTTTTATAATACTAATTCCACTTTAGTTTTGAAAACTAAATAGATATTAAATAGTTGTTACTTGCTAGGTTCCTAATTAATTGATGTCAAATTTGATCCTCTGGGCCAACATGCATCTAAAATATGTAGATGACTCTTACATCCTTGGTAATAGTTAATGTTTTTAGGAGAGAGAAGACTACCTTTAAATGGAATGCTTGATCCCAGAAAATGAAAAAGAATTCAACTATAGTTACTTTATGTCAAAAACATTCCATTTCTAGGAAGAATGGTAAAGTTTTTATCCTGATTTAGTCCTTGCTTTCAATTCTTTCATTAAATCCAAATAGAAGTAATGGGCCATAAATATGCATTTTTAAAATTTAATCTTTTTCTACATAAAATATTTATTTCCTATGTTCTTTGAACTGGAACAGTATTTGTTCATCATCTCAACCACAATCTGACGGTATAGAAAAATGTTTGTAGACTACTTTGTTTGGCCTAGTGACTATTATTTTAACAACTTTTATACCAAAATGTACTTATTGTTGTCACAGTATTCAAAGAGAAGGCTGACACTTTAAAAAAGCCTGTGAATATAGAGGAGATGGATAATGCTTTTACTGAAAGAGGGAAGAAGGGGTGGGAAGGAAAGAGGGTGAGAGAAAAAGGAAATTTTTAAAAAGAGAGAAATTGGGTGAAAGTAATAAAAGGAAATATATGTAACATCTACGTCTTGTTTTAAGATTATCTTGCCTTGTTCCAAAACAACAGCAATAATAATCAAGTTTTACCTAGAAACAGAAATAGAAAACGCCCTAAAGAAGCATGGCCTTGCCCTGGTCAGTTGGTTAGAGTGTGGTCCTGATACACCAAGGTTGTGGGTTCGATCTCTGGTTAGGGCACATACAGGAATCAACCAATGAATGCGTCAATAAGTAGAACAAAAAAAATTGATCTCTCTCAAATCAATTAAATAAATAAATAAATAAGTAAATAAATAAATAAATACATACATAAAAAGAAGCATGATCTTGCTTCAGTGCAGTCCATCCCCAAGATATACAATTCTAGCATATTCAAACTTTCTTATCTAATCATAGAACAAAATATGTATTTTTTAAATTTCGATTACAGATGTCAGCAAGCACAGCAGCAGTGCCGACCTGGCACAGACATGAGATGGGGGTAGGGATGTGCGGGAGAAAGAAAACTGCATTCCCGCAGCTTGTTTCCCAGAAGAAACTTATTTTCTTTTGGCAAAACTGTAGGCCTGGAGGAGGATTAAGTGAACCACATGCCTGAGGTGCAGTAGGGAGGGGAGGTTTCAGATAGAGGCCACTAAAGTGAACGTCCCCTTCCCCCCTCCCTTTTCCCCTGCACGTTTCCTTTAAAGTTATGTAACATGTTTGGCACACTGATGGGCACATAGGTAGCAGTCAATTAGTGTTACGTATTATACTGAATTAATTGAAGTTGAGGGACTTTGTGCTACCCTAGGAGGTGGAGAGAGATCCATGAATGTGGTAGGCAGAATGCTGGTCTCCCAAAGGTGTCTACATCCTAATCCCTAGCACCTGAGATATATTTTGTCACGTGGCCAAAAAAAAAAAAAAAAAAAAGATTGGTATTTATCTATACCAAGGTTACAAGCTAACTAGAGTCTTCTTATTGTAAAAGCTTCCCTGTAGTTTCTGCTTTTCAGTCCTGGGGTGTGGGCCTTGGTTTCTATGCATTTCTAGGTCTGATGCTTTAGTTTTTCCTATTGATCCTTGGGCTTTCAGTAAATTTCCTTTTGTGTAAGTTAGCCAAAATAGCACCTCCTGCTTACTGAGTAGTAATTGATACACAATGTTTTGTAAACATCTTCTTAGGGATGTGAGTCCCTATGAGACCTGAGGCTTGACGGAAAGCAGACGGATTCGCTTGGTGTTGAGATGGAGCAGAGGGTTATTTGAGGAGTGCCAGAATTCAAGGTGTCCAGAGACTGAAATCTATGTAGGAGAAGCAAGAGAAAAATTGAGAGAATTATCAGATTAAATTAGGCTACAGATAGATGTCAAAGCCAGAAATATGGTGATGGGAATTTGGGTCCAGAAGAGTCAAGACCAGTAGAGCAGGCTTGGGCGAGAAGGAGAAGTCCCCAGCAACATGGAGGAGAAGTTCTTCTGGGGTTGTTTCCTATGGTCTATGAACTCATGGGGACGGGAGCCAGGAGAGCTTTTCCTGTCTTAAAGTATTTGGGAGAGAAAGAGAGTATTTGGGAAAACAGTATCCTTTGAGAAGTGAAAACTAGATCTGTCTTTCATTTAGGTTTATCTATAGATAGGTCCTCTTCTCCTACACCTTTACCCTTGCAGGGTCTTTACTTAAGAACTGGTTGAGTTTCCTACATATGATTTAACTACAACTGCATATATATTCCTTCGAATATAAAAGAATCTAGTAAAATCTAGCACTCGATGTAATTATGTGTATGGATTTTTGAATACTATTTTTTACAATAAGAATTATGTACAGACTGACAGATCTCAGAGGGAAGGGAGGCAAGGGGGTGGGAAGAGATTAACTAAAGAATTTATATGCATAGCCCATGGACACAGACATTAGTGAAGTGAAGGCTTGGGGTGGAGTGGGAGATGGGTAGAAGGGGCAAAAGGGGGGAAATGAAGGACATCTGTATGCTCTGAACAATTAAAAAAAGAATTATATAAATGAAAACTGACAGAGGAATCTTTAAAAATCCATGTTAGCTTCTATTATTTATGTAGTTTTTCGAAGCCTTCTTGACAGCTTTTTTTTTAGCAATGTATAAGTACATTTAAGCTATTTGGAGTTTATAGAAATTATATCAGAAATATCTACAGAGTGTCAGCATTTTTGAAAGAAGCAGGATAGACATTGTATTTGGAAAGAAAAAGCTTGATAGAAATCTCTTGCACGGTTGTATAGAATTGTTTCAGAGAAATATTGTCTTTTGTTTGCTATTAAACTTTGTTAGAACTGAATCCAAAAAGCATATTGATTTGTTGTCAGTAAATTGCATATGCTGGATGGATCTGTTTATACCACTATTGTATGAAGCTCATTTCATTCTGCTTGCTTGGAGCAGATAATACCAGAAAAGAAGCTCAGATTTAATGCCCAACCCCTACCAAGTGATTCCTTCATCCATTTGAATTTGATTCATAAGGGAAAGAAGAAATTATCGCATAGCACTAGCTTGCACAATTTTGATGTGATATACCCTGAAAATTATTTCTTTCTTCACTACCACTATTAATGCTAAACTGGAAGAGTTTTGGTATGTCTTAGGAGATGAAGTATCAGTCAAGTTCAATTCATTAGCTGCTACGTTGACTTCCTTTTCTCCATATTTGATTACCTAAAGAACCTAGAATGGAAGCTGACATATGGTGTCTCTACAGGACTGGTTGAACATCTGCACCTCATGCAATATTTCAAATTCATCCAGTAAACTGCTTACCTAAGTAAGATAATGTTTTATCTTTATATCATTAGGTTGTGTTGAATATTTATGCTTTCATACTATAAAATGCACAGTATGTTCTGTCCTATAAGAAACAAGAAGAAGCAGTGGACAATGAAAAATGTCTTCTTGAGTTTTTAGCTCAGATGGAAATACTTGCCGGGAAATCATGGTACTTATTACAGAGGGAAATAAGCATTCCAGTGGAGAGAGAGAATGAAGAGGAAGAAATTCAGTGTAGCAACCCTGGGTTTGTGGAAGTACGTACCTATTAAGGGAGCAGCCATTGTGTAATCTTTTCACAAGGATGTGGAAGATGGGGACGGAAAGGAAGAATTAAGTATAATTCCTAGGTTTGGGCATTGAGAACCTAGGTGGTCACATTAACTGAGAATAGAAAGCCAGGGCAGAAGTGGCTATATATTTGGTCAGAAAATCAACTCTTTTGGTTATTTTATATTTGAGATAGACCTGAGACATTTAAATGGTGATGCTAAATTCAATTAATTCTAAAGTGTATTGACAAAGTCAAGGGTGGAAATAAACATAACCTCATAAGCCTTTAGTTCCTTTTTCCGATAAGGCATTATGCTTATTGCAGCCATTCTAGAATTTTAAACATTTCCTTTAAAAATGCCAATTATCTTTTTACTTAATAACTTAAAATAGCCAACTGGTAAGAACTTTGCTGTAAAGATGAAAGGAGATGAGTCGTCTCTCCAGTGGGATTTGCTAAAGGATGCCATGAATATGGACCTGCAATGAGGCTGCAAGGTATTTTTACACCTTGAATATCTATTTCCAGATTACACAAGAAACTTCTCAGGTGACCTTGAGTGGGCCATGGAGGTCAATTTCTGAATAAACTGTCACTGTGGAGGAATGACGCTGAGGCTCGTTAATTTACATTTGTAAAAACACTTTGAAATCTTTGGATGAAAGCATTTCTGCAGAGGCACAAAGGGTGAAGTACCTTGGGTCAAATTCTACCCTTTGATGGAGGCAGAGAGGGAGCAGGCAGGATTGAGGACACTTAGGGGAGCCTCTGGGGTATTATATTTCAAACTGATCTTTGAAGAGAGCTTCCTACTTTCAGTACATTGAGTGTTTTAAGCACATGTATAAGTTGTTATTCTAGTAATTATTTTTCTTTAACATATCTCTCCTAATGTCTCAGCTTTGTGTGGAGGGAATCGTGAGAGGGATTAGCCTGTGAGCTTTTCCTTCTACAACACGTTAGTTTGTTAATTTTTACCATAAGTCGCTGATACTCAGTCCCTGAGCATGCCAGTCTCTGTTGCTGAACTGATCGGGACCAAAACAGGGGTGATCTAATCAGTTCTAGACAGATGTTTACAAGTTACAGTTACAGATGGGAATAAGCTCAGAAAGGAGAAAAGAGAAAATTTCAAAGCTACCAGTCTATGAGTTAATTCTATCCATTTATAAAAATGATATTAGTAGTTACTTAAAAAACAATAAATATCAATAGAATAGAACATTTTCTGATCTCTTTCTGCAAGGTAAATGCAGACTCAAAGATAATACCTTTAATGTAAAACTGTCGAGGCAAAAACCAAGCTGTGGATAATTTAAATTTGAAGTTTCCTATAGGCTGGGTGTTCACCCAGGTGAGTGAGGTGCCAGTTTGGGAGCCTTTACAATGAAAATCATAAATACATGTATTGATACCTTTTAACCTTGAATCTCAGGGATTATTTTATAACGTCCATTATGACTGTTGCTGGTCCATTCCAGCAAGGCTGGAGGGAGTCATTGTGGAGATGTTTTGTAGGATGGACCATATATCCAGGTTGTAGGCCATGATGTTCGGCATCTTCCTCCGCACAGAGTACGCTGTGGCAGATTGCTCTGGAACCTTGCATTAATTTCAAGAGCCTTTGAAAGTTCTGTGAAATAAGTTAAAAGGTCTCCTTAATAAAGCAAGTTCACACATTCCCTGATATAACCTCATCGGATAGGGCTTCCAGTAACAATTTTAGAAGTGGACAATTGGTGTATGTCAAAAAGAATTGATCTTGCCTTGGCCAGTTTGGCTCAGCCATTAGAGCATCCGCCCAAGGACTGAAGGGTCTCAGGTTCAATTCCCAGTGAAGGGCACGTACCTGGGTTGCAGGTTTGATCCCTGGCCCTGGTGGGGGTTATGCAGGAGGCACCCAATCCATGTGTCCCTCTTACATGGATGTTTCTCTCTCTCTCTCTCTTTCCCTTCTCCTTAAAAAAAAAAAAAAAAAATCAATGGAAAATATCCTCCAGTGAGGATTACCCCCCCCAAAAAAATTGATTATAAGCAATACTAAGGGAAAGATATTAGGATAGACTGAAAAATTCAACAAGTTTAATTAGTTGAATTTTATCTATCTTGTCAGTTTGTTCTAGAAAACCAGAGGACTGGGGCTAAGTGCAATGGAAATGCCACAATATCAGCCAAGCTTTGCATACCTGGTGTACAGTTTGTCTAGTTAAGTGCATCCCTGATTTCTATGTGACTATGTAGGGATTTTCCAAGCAGCAAAAATCCTTTCTAGAACTATTTTAGTAACTGCTATAGCTGTAGCCCTACCCAATGGGATACATTTGCATCATCATCGATACATTTTTATACTTGGGGTGGGAGGAGTTGGCTTGAAATCCACTCTTCAAACATCCAAGAGCCCTAATTAATTTTATTTTCCCCTTCTGTAAAGAGAGATTCCCTTATTTTAGTTATGCATTTAATCGTTCACTTAAAAAAACAACTTCACAAGCAACTATAAAAAGTTTAAAGGTTAGAAGAAAAATTTAGCTCCTTATATGTTAAGGTTTGGTTTATCTAAGCAATCAAAGATCTGATAATACAGAATACATGTGTACTCACCCTTTATAATTTCCTATTAAGAGCATACCAACAGCTTAAAAAACATCTTATATCCTTTTAGTAGGGAGAGAAGTCCAATTTCCAATTCTGTAGCAGCATATTTTAACTTCAGTGCACCCATTCTGATCTTAGTTTGACTATACATAAGATTTCTTTCTCAAGATTCTTTTTCCATGAACCTTCTGCAACACACACACACACACACACACACACACACACACACACACACATTTTCTGCAATGTTCATAAATCATTTATCTTTTATTCTATCTTTCCTTTTTTATTTTAGGATAATAATTTACTTTATGACAACAATGCTTTCTTTTCCTTCAGTAAAAATGTGTTTCCATGGATCATACCTTCTTTTGCCAAATGCACATCTTACTCTCTGTGTGCAATAACTTTCAATCACCCCAACATCCTAAGCAGGCTGAACCACAAATGTCTGGCTGGATCTTAAGCTGAGGCACCTTGTACCCCCTCTGACCTTGTAAAAGGACACATCGGGGCTCCAAACTTATTCCCATCTGGTCTGTTAGCTCAAAAGCTAGAGAGCAGTGGGCAACTGCATGTCCTTAATGAAGCCAACATCCTCAAGCTAGTTTTTATTTACTAAAGATTCATTCTAGATCATGTGCACTTAAAAGCAATTGCGTTAGTTTTTGTTATTTCTCCAATTTGTATGAGTGCTCATTTAAGCCAACTGAATTGAGCCCCTTTACAATTTAAATTTGAATTTTCGAATCCATTATTGGCAGTGCCATCTATTGATAGAAATAGACCATATCTATAACAGACATACACAGACAAATATAAACACACAGCATAGTACTAACCCAAAAAGAGAGGGGCTTAACCATTAAGGCATACCAAAGAGTAACCCACTTTCAGCTGTGAATATCTTTTCTCTTGATTTATCTTAATTTCCTTCATCTAGTCTGTTTCCTGGCCATGGCTGTAGAGGAGGCTGGGAATCCTATTTAGTTTGTAGACTTCCCTTCATTCTTCGTGTTCCGCACAGCACACCAGCCCTCTGCTAGGTCTGCAGGATTAATTGCTTCGTGGACAGAGAGGGCAGAGGTCTTAACCAATCCTCCTGCTTTCCGCTCCCCTTTCTTCCCCCGCTGTCCCCACCCACACTCCTATCCCCATGCCTTTCAAAAGTGCAATCTCCAATTTCTGAGTTCTTCTGAGACTCTGTGGTTCAAATCACATTCATTCTTCCAATTCTTCAACCTTTCAGGCCTTTCTCACTTGTAAATTGTGGATAATAGTCGTACCTACCCCATAGGGCTATTACAACAATTAAAACACACGACAGTGCCTGGCACATAATAGATGCAAGATAAACGTTTGGATTTATTATACATTTTCAAAATTTCCAAAATTTCCTGGTAGCTACCAACTAGGGCTGTCTGCTCCCCCATTCTTTAGTTCTTATGGATTTATTTATTTTTTATTTTTTTTTATCTTCACCCGAGGACATTTTCCATTTTTTGTTCAGGTAGAGCAGGAGGGAGAGAGAGGAACAGAGAGAGAGAGAGAAACATCGATGTGAAAGGAACACATCGAGTGGCTGCCACCCGCACAACCAACCAGGGCCGGGGACAAACTGCAACCGAGGTACGTGCCCCCAGTGGGAACCGAACCCGGGTCTCTCAGGACCACAGGCCGACGCTCTAACCGCTGAACCAAACCGGCCAGGGCTAGTTCTTATGGATTTAAATAGTTGTCCTTATTCCCTTATGATCAATCTAATCATGTTTTGGGAGCAAGTTGATATCAATGCATTTATATAATACTTTATAATTAATGCTATCTCAATATCAATGGAACGCCCCCAAATCTTGCTCCTCTAGTTCTTAGTAGAGTAATTGAACACCTATTTTGGTAATCTGCCTGGTACTCGCATGTGTCTAGGAGATGGCTTACTTTCCAGTCTCCCGCCCTGGGAACTAGAGTCCTCCTACTGAATCCCAGTCAGACAAGCATCTGACAGCAACTTCCTGCTTGCCCCGGGCTCCCTGTGCCTGGAGTCACCCTCACCACGCCCAGCCTCAGGAGGCTCTTCCACTTTTACATGTTAGAATGTTCAATGCCTGTGGCTGGTCCTCAGATCTACTAATCACCATGTTTTTCTTTTTTCTCAAAGTTAAACTTTTTATCTAACAGAATATTAATAGCTATGGAAAGAATAAAAAATATTTTTAGAAATGACACCAACACCACATGGGAGAATATCTAAAATACATTAAATCACTATGTTTTTCCTGTTAGCTGAGGCCAATTTTTTTTGTTTTGCATCTTTTGATTACTCCCTCGTTTTTAGCTGGACCATATCCAGGTGACACCGAAATATGACACAACTTCCTTTGGGGCTTTCCTTCTATTTATACTGTCTCGCTTTCCATTTTCATTTTTTTCTCATAGTCTCTGGCTTCTATAAAATTTGAAATAATACTCTTCATAACTAAAAATATGACTTTTTTTTTTTGCTGTAGGACGACAGTCAGGTGTATTTACATTATATCCAGTAGGAATGTGTTTGAGTGGCTATATGGCCAGGAAGTAATCAGCAACACATTATTGTGTAGGGAGATGTGATGGTCTTTCTCATTACTATAATAATAGACATTTTTATTTTTCACCATATATTAACAAAACATTCTAATTTCACCCCAGTTGTGCATTAGGCTTCATATTCCAGAACGGGAAACAGTACTAGGTTTGTATTTATAGTTTACTAGAGCAAAATGATTTTGTGAAAAAGGCATTTTCATAATCATGCTGCACCATCACTACTGTCATTACCATCAAATTAAAAAATAGACAGATATTTATTTAGAAATTTCTGTGACCATAAAGGGTTTAAGATTGGGGGATACATAGCTATTTGGAAGTGGACAAAAATGACCTCAGATTTATAAAATACATCTGAAGTATTTAGTAATGTAGGCTAGTGAGGGCTAGAGAGGGACAGAAAAGAGAGTGGCATTAACCTTAACCAGACGGACGTACTATGGACAACAGAAGTGAGGCTCCTAGGTCTGGAATGGGAAATGCAACTTGCTAAGTTGTCATATGCTAATCAGAGTATAACTGATTCTTTCTATGGCTGTTCACTCTTGCTTACAAGAGTGTATACCAATGTGAAGTTTATTCTGTCCGTGAGGGGCCAGGTGTCTTATATACTGTGCAGAGATGAGCAGCCTTTCCTTTGTAGAGCTCTCATTAAGCAGGAACCAACTTCTAGGAGCACATCTCATGGAAAGAAGGAGGGAAGAAAGGAAGGAAGAAACAAAGGGAGAAATACTTGCCAAAAGAGTTCGCATTACAACGTCCTCTACCTCAAGCATTGATTCACTGTTGAGTACAGGCAGTCAGCTTGCTAGTGTCATGTATACTCATTTAGACTAGTGTGAAAGATGTTGCTATTTAAACATGGGAATAACTTAGGAAATCAAATAGGCAAGTATTGCTTCTAGTTTGAGTTTGTGTTCATTACTGGCATTGTAAATGCTCAATCAAAATTATAGGGAACAGCCCGGCCAGTGTGGCTCAGTGGTTGAGCATGCACCCATGCACCAAGAGGTCGCCGGTTTGATTCCTGGTCAGGGCACATGGCCAGGTTGTGGGCCTGATCCCCAGTGGGGGGCATGCAGGAGGAGGTGGCCAATCGATGTTCTCTCTCATTGATGTTTCTATCCCTTTCTCCCTCTTTCTCTAAAATCAATAAAGAAAAAAAAATATATATATAAAGACAATTATAGGGAACAGTTTGTAGAATTTTAGTGTTTTATAGTAATTTACATGTAAAAGTAGATGTAGTCAAATGTAGGTCGAGATACATCATGTTTAAAGTTATTATGTGACCGATACTGGAGAGCTATCATAATATATCTTGTCTAACTCAGTTTTCTTTGTAAATTCACATATTATACTCCATTCTACTATAGCAACTCCCAGCTCTATAATTGCATTGGTATATTAATTATTTTTTTGAGAAAATCAAGAATTCAAAAGTAGAGAATAATGTTGTAATTATTTTTTCACATATATATATATATATATATATAAATTTTTTTTCAGGAACTCTTCTCTTTCAGTGCTAGAGAAAACATCACTTCTTTAATAAATAATTTCTTGCAAACCATTTGATTTGAAACCATTTTGAGTTAGTGAGCCCTGCAAAATTATGGCTTTATGGATGGTTTCCATTCTGTTAATAAACTTCAAGGCTTGTTGAAAAATGACACTTTTCAAAATTAGAAAAATACATCTTACATCAAAATATTATATCAGCCTCTCCCTTTCAAACATGCCAGACTCATGAGTTCTATACTCCAAGGTAAAGGTGTCCGCTCTCTGAGCCTCGCTGGTCTACTGAGACAGTTACAGATTATACCCGCGGGAGCTGGTTTCGGCATTTTGTCAAAGTGACTACAGCATCCCGGCAAATTTGTAAAGTGTGGTCGATGGAAAGAGACACCTTTAATTTGTTTTTACCTCTAAGAGTCAGAAGAGACAAGCCAAAGAGCCATAAATGCTTTCCTCTTTTGAAGATGGATTGGAATGCCAGCAACTGTGTCGAGTTCAGAGCTGTGTAGAGCACGGTGACCTTGGAGCCCAGCGAGCTGTCCCATCCCTGGATGTGTTTTATGGTTCCACTCTTAGAAACTGTGTTTGCCACTGTATCCCTAACTCCAGCTCGGTTGGCTAATCCATGGCCCCCGGGTCAGATCTAACCTGATGTATCTCTTTGGGGCCATATTTTAAAATGTTTATCATTGTTAACACACAAAAGAAAGATCTCGATTTCTAATGTGTCTTTAAAAATCAGCTCTGTCTGAGCTCCTATGCATAGGGGGCCAACTGGGAGCTACTATTTCCTTTGGGTGGCTCTCTGGGCTTCTACCCTCCTTCCCCCGCCCACATGTTCTGTAGCCTGCCTGGGACCATTGCTATTTAAATTTGCAAAACTTGCTTTGATTGAGGGCAGCAGTGGTTTGATTTAAAAAATGTGACTGTTGCTATCCCATGCAGGACATATACTGAATTTTCTCTCTCCTCTCCCCTCTCAGCTGAGTGTCCTTGTGTAGTAGACAAACTACCCAAGCTATTCAGAATATACAACCTGGGCCATCTGTATTGATCTAAAATGAGGGTTCCTCACTAAGATTAGGTTTGAATGAGAGAGTAAAGCTGAGTCAGCACAAGTCAATCACCGTTGTTTGCAAGAAAAGACAAAAAACAAAAACTGAATTTCTACTGCTTCTGTTCTGTGGGGACAGCAGGTTTTCTGGACCATACAAAGCACATATATGTGCCAGAAGGAAGCTTTTTATGAAGATTTCCTTACTGTTGCCTTTATAAAAAAATTCAAATCCAGTTAAAAAAATTTTTTTTCCCTGTGAATGACTACAGTTCCTGAGTACTGTGGAGCAACTCATGCTGATGGATCAGCTTCGTTGTTTAAAACAAGCACTCTGGAGACATATGAAAACCAAATTCATCAAACAAAGTTCCTTGGGTCACGTGTGGGCATTTAGAGATACCATAGTTAGGGAAGGACAGATTGGGACTACCTTTCTTGGCTGCTCAGTACTGTGGAGGAGTCTCTCACATGCAATGGCACTGTGACCAAGCTGTGAGAGACCTTCCCAGGTCTGCTGCGACAGGTGCTTCAGTAAGGAGGCTTGAGGGCAAAGGCTTCTCCTGTGCTGTGCTTCCTGATGGTTCTGCACAAAAACCTGATATTGATCTGCCATCCTAAGGGGCACCTGCGAATGCTGGAGATGATGTTCTGTGAAGGATAAATTGGCAGAGTTATTTAGAAAGAAAAGAATTAAGTTCAATTCTCTACAGGGACTAATCCATAAATGCTTTTAGAGGGAAAAGCTTGGTCTTCGGGTGCCTATAGAGACAATGGGCAAAGTTCCCCATGTACTAGAGGCAGGGGATCCAGGCAGATATTTATAAGATCCTTTAGCTTGTCAGCTGCACAGCATGAGAAATATTTGTGAGCCGGGGTTATTCCTGAAGCAAACTTTCAAGACTACTGAGAAGGAGCAGTCTGTGTTTTGTTGAATGGGTATTATTCTGGATGACCCTGGATAGGGTGTGCCCAAGATCATATACAAGAAAAAAGGAGAAAATATAGGCAAAAAAAAAAAAAAAAAGATCTGTGGTGGTTCTGAACTGAATCCAATCAGAAAAATGAATGTTCACATTTTTGTGATTATTTGTTTTTGCTAGTTTTATCAGCCCCGACTACTCAGGAGTAAACCTCATGCATTGGCAGTCCAGCTACCTGGGTGAGCCTCCCAGTGACCCACGCCAGTGGGTCTCTGAGCCTCTCAGGTGGAGGACGAAGCCTGGGGAAGGTACATTGTGTAGTTGTCCATTTAACACACCTCCCACACTCCCAACTCAACCCTTCGTAGATTGGGGCAGACAAGCAAAGTTGTGAAATACGCAGTCTGATGGTCACATATTACCTGTCAAGGTAATAACTCCTTTGGGGTTTTTAGAAAAAGAATCCTCTAACCTGACACTTAAAAACACTGCAGGATGTAGCCTGTCTACTACTCCCCATGGCAGAGACCAGTGTCCAAGTGCTATACTATCTGCTAACGTCCTATAAATACAGGTGGAATTGAGATGGATCTGCCACCATTGGAGCCCCTGTCCTTAAACAGTCCTGGATGTCACAGGTAGGAAAAAGAGCAAGCTGATTTTCTCTTAAATCTAGTGGTCTCATTGACCCAATGTGACTCACTTTACATTAGCACGTCAGTAATGATGGAACTTTCGGCAACAGTCAGGAGAGATTTAACTACCGGGGGGGAAATCATGGCTTGTTATTTGTCTACCATGTTAAATGTTTCCATTTTAAATATTTCCTGAGTTTGGTTAACTGTGTTTGGATGTTGGTCATAGTTAGAATGTATATTTTAAAAACATACCTTTTCCCGAAGTGAAAATAGTGGCTATCCCTGAAAAAGTAAAGGATTACAACATTCCTCTACAAGGTGAAGTTGTGAGTTAAATTCGTTTATTGTTTCCTATGCACCCTTCCTGTCTCTCGTCTTCACTGGGGACTACCATCTTTCCCTTTGCCCACATGATCTCAAAATGAAAGTTCTAAAACTCAGCATCATAAAAAGTACATATCTCAGGATCTCCCTCTAGGCTGTCTCCCTTTAATTGATTCATTTAGTTATAACACCATCCTTGCTGGAATTTCCCAATTTCGTTCTAGCCTCTTGTACATCAGTTTTCATTCTCTGTTAATCTGTCTGTAATCTTTCCTGCGTGTTTTTCACACATCCTTTTATGTCACGAAGTTCAAGCTCCTGTTAACTTATGATTGGATTATTAATATTTTAAAATGTAGTCCTCACTTTTGGGATTATAGCTCTGATGTTCTATTTTTACTATAACCTTAAGGTGTACAGCCACCATAGTGATTCAGGGTGTCACCGCGTGAGGCGATTGGACTTGTCCCTGATCACACTGTATATAAATACTGATCTTCAGATTTCAGATCATTTTAGCTCACTGTTTTACTTTCTAACTACATTTGTTGGCTTTTGTTATTGGTTGCCATGACTTCCCCTCCAGGTAAGCTAAAGGTTTCCTTCCTTTCTTGTGGTGCTCCTATTGAAACCATACTCAAGTTCCCTTCGATGCTTCAGAAAGTCTACAGGCTATGATTGTTCTTCTTTGTCTCTGTCTCTCATTCCCCTTCCCTCTCCTTTCCCCCAGCCCCGTCAATGAGTATTTGATGGTGGCGCTCACAAGAGAACAGTGAGAACAAGCTCGCTGGGAGGACAAAGAAAGGTAACACCTTCCAAAACCGACATCCTTTTAGGCCGCCTCCTGTCACAAATAGCATGTGATTCTGCACTCCTTTCCTCCACACCATCCGCCTCCGTTGTAGTCCCACTTCTCTGATGTCAGACTTCACTCTTTTGTAGTTTTTCTTAAGAATCAATGGTCAAAACAATATTCTCAATTCAAAATCATGCTATTACTACAGTGAATGGCATGTTGTAAGGAGATAGTACAGCATCCCTAATACTTAGTTTTTAGTTTAAAGGTGATTAAAGGAAGATTAGGTTTTGAAATAGAAGTTGAGAAGTTGACATTTCATGTTTTTGCCCTGGGTCAGGGAACAGAGATAGACTCAGCTGCTGTGCTGCCGGAAAGGGAGTAACTTCACCAATGCATGCCTGCAAGTTTGGGAATGGAGTTAGAGTCCAGTAAATCTTCAGAGAAATCGTCCAGCCCCTAATGTACAAATAAAATGCTCCATTTGAGGCTTTTGCAAGAATGCAATAAAACCCCAAGAGGGAAGACCCACTTCAAGGGGATTGGAGGGGGCATTAAAAGGGAGGCTTAAGCTGGACCTAAAGCCTGAGTGGACATCCAGGCCAATGGGTGGTGGGTATTGCCAGACACGAAATGATATTTATTGAAGCCAAGTTGCAGGAACAAGTGAAGGACGATTAGGGAACAGCAAATCACAGAACAAGAGGACCCATGTTTTTTTCTTTTTTAATCTTCACCTGAGGACATTTTTCCATTTTTTTATTCAAATAGAGCGGGAGGGAGAGAGAGGGAGAGAGAAACATCAACGTGAAAGGGACACATCGAGTAGTCGCCACCCGCTCGACCCAACCAGGGCGGGGGACAACCTGCAGCCAAGGTACATGTCCTTAGTGGGAACTGAACCCGGGTCTCTGTGGACCACAGGCTGATGCTCTAACCACTGAGCAAAACTGGCCAGGGCGAGGACCCATGATTTTAAGGAGGAAAGTTACTTGATTAGGTTCTAGTTTTAGGAAAATCAGTCTGTCAGCAAAGTAGACTGGATCAACGAGTCTCTGTGTGCCTGAAGAATACAGGTGTAGTCGAAGCTGCTCAAATCAACTAATAGTAGTTTAATTATCAAGAATTGGTCGTTTTCTCAATTATAAATTTTCTCCCATGTTTTCTTTTCTTTTAGAAATTTATATCTTTTATTTGCCTACAAGCACCATGGATAACAAAAATAAGTAAGTGGTATTGATTTGACAAAAATGAATAATAACGAAAATAGTCATTTATGCTTAGTTTTAACTTTAGTTTTTGAAAACCTATTGTCTGTGTTTGTGTTTTTATCCATCATGATATAAAATATGATATTTTATGTTATGAAAAAGTTCCCAGTTTATGTGCTGAAAGAAATCTCTAAATGTTTCATGATATCCACAGAATAAAAATAGTATTTCAAGTTCCTCTGCCCAATTCCACTGCTGCTCTGTCTACACCCTCTGGTGGCAGCGGGCAGTTCTAAGTCACTTCCCACTGACAGTGTCTCGGCTCCAGGCTCTCATGGCTTGTATGTTTTCTGTCATGTGGAGGAGTTAACACCCCTAAGGACAGTTCTCAGAAAGAGTGTATTCATCAGAGAGTCTTCCTGCTGACCTTGAGGGGTGGGTTCCGAGAGCAGTTCTGTGGGCTCTGCACTACATCCAGGATGGGTCTGGCTGCCATGTGGCCAGTGATCCCTCTGTAATGACATCACATTGGTCTCTTCCAAATTTCTTCACTCCTGCTTTCTGGGGATTTCCTCCCCAGTAAACTTAGTGAACACATTTGGCTGAGGCTCCGCTTTTGAGGATAAAGCCTCTCCTTTAGCAACGATCTCTCCCCCTCATTGAGTTTGAGAACCACGGGCATGGACATAGTCCCGGAGGGAAAGAAGAGCTGTTCGGCGGCTATGGCCTTCCTGGTCAGGCCTGATATGATCAGGGTGTCGGTCCTGCCTAACGTAGTACCAGCTGTGATGGAGCATGCGTGCTCCTTATCATAAGATAATGAAAATGTTAACATTTTAGGGTCCTTTTTGTTAATTCCTAAAAAAAAAAAGAAATCTCTTTTTTTCTTCTGATTCCATGCATATTAAGTCTAAAACTGGTCTAACAAAGTTCTGGTGCTGGTAGTCTGGTTAATGATCTTTATGAAGCAATCATGGTATAATGATGGGGGTTACAGCAGAAGTCAAATATCATTTGGATCACTTTTCTTTTCTTTTTTTATTTATTAATTTTTTTGGTATGTGCCCCTAGCAGGCATGAATCAGGGACTCTCTGGTCCGCTGTCCAACGCTCTAAACGCTGAGCCAAATGGGCCAGGTCTATTTTTTTTTTAAACTTATTTTTATTTTTTTGTTAATCCTCACCAGAGAATATTTTCCCACAGATTTTTAGATAGAGTAGAAGGGAAGGAGAGAGAGAGAGAGAGAGAGAGAGAGAGAGAGAGAGAGAGAGAGAGAGAGAGAGATGTGAGAGAGACACATCAATTGGTTGCCTCCCACGTGATCCCAACCAGGGCTGGGGACTGAACCTGCAACCCAGTGATGTGTCCTTGAATGAGAATTGAACCCTTGACCCTCTGGTCCAAGGGCTGACGCTCCAACTGCTGAGCCAAATTGGCCAGAGGGATAATTTTCATTTTAGAAAAAATGATTTTTTAAGGTTGGATAGCAGTTGAGGAACAGACCTGACAAGGAAATATATATTTTTTCAATGAACTTACGGAAACTAAGCTGCTTTATAATTGCATTACTGAATGACATGTGTTGCAGACTCTGAAAGAGGTCAATAAGTAACACCCACTCCCCCACTCAAGTTCTGAATCAAATGAGTTAGAATAGAGAACTGGAAGATGTATATCAAAATATTTCTTTTATTTCTGATAAAGCTGAAATTAATGAAATGGGAGTTTATTTGTTTAATTCCAGAATGAGAAAGTCCTAGCTGTACCCCAGCTGGTCATTATGGAAAGGAAAGAGAAAGGAGCTGGGTACCACATGCCAAGATTTTCCTTCAAAACTCATTAATAAGATCAATTCACTCTGCCTCTAGGAAAGGAAGAGGGAAAGAGCAGGAGGAAACCAGGGGTCTTATAGTAAATGGGAAGCACAAGGAACAGGGAATAAGGTGTACCCTAAACAATGGGATCACTCATGGATGCATTTATTAACAATATGAACAGAGCGAACACTATTTTCAGGTACATAGAGATATAGTCATGAGTAAGAATGTTCCCTGCCTCCTGATGCTGGCTAGAATATGAAAAAGTACAGCATCTCCAGTATAAAATCAAGAGTTTACTAGCTTTTGACAAACCATTATAGATGATGGGAAAGTGTGAGTCTTCAGATATGAATGAATTAAAAACTTCAGCCTATGAGTTGTATGAAGATGTATGTGTACTGCTCTGTTACTGCATTATGTTCTGAGAAGAGATAACTTAATATCTGACTCTAATATCAGATAATCTAATATCTGAGTGATCCTTTCTTTTGCTTACAGAGAAGTATTTACTACTCACTTCAAACCTCTGTATCCATACCATTCTTATTTGAATGTGGAATAGATATGTCTCTTACTATCACCTGAATCTCTCCTTCTTTCTCAGTGGTAGAAGCAGTGTTCATCAATCTACCTCCTTCCCCTTTTTCCCTTTTTTTTTTTATCCTCACCCGAGGACATTTTTCCATTTTTTCTTCCGATAGAGTGGGAGGGAGAGAAAGAGAGAGAAGCATCAACATGAAAGGGACACATTGAGTGGCTGCCACCTGCACGACCCAACCAGGGCCGGGGACAAACTGCAACCGAGGTATATGCCCTTAGTGGGAACCAAACCCGGGTCTCTCTGGACCACAGGCTGATACTAGCCAAACCGGCCAGGGCCCCTTTTTCCCTTTTGACAGAGACACATTTAAACATTTCCCATCTTAAATAAACAAGCCAAACACACAGACACAGACACAGACACAGACACATGCCGACACAGACACACAAGTTATTGACCCATGGCTATCTAACCATCTGCTTTCTATTTCTCTTTGCAGAAAGCTTCTAAAAAGAGACGTTAGTCTAAAATTACATTCTACTTCATCAATTCTACCTTGTTTCACTACCCAACAGGTACACAATTTAGTTCCTAATCTGGCCCCAGCTTTTCTTTTCTTTTTTTAGTATGTGCTGCTAGTGGGAACTGAACCCGGGACTCTCTGGTCTGCAAGACGACGCTCCAACCGCTGAGCCAAACCGGCCAGGGCTCTTGATTGTCTCTTACCACTGCTTTACTGTCATTCTTAGTAGTGACTAGTTTCCCAAGTGCTCCATGCTGGGTCATGCCTCTGTATCTTTTCACATGCAGTGCCCTCTCCATGAGAAGTTCTCATCCTCTTCTCTACCTTATGGAGTCCTTATATTTTTAATAAAGACTCAGCCTAAACATCATCTACAGGTGACCTTCCTTTCTCAGCTGACTGATTGCCTGTGCTTCTTTAGAGCTCCGTGGATGTCTCTATGATTTCTACATTAAAACAAATTTGTTAATGTGTGTTTTATAGCCCATAATAGGATCTATCTTAATAAATGTTCCATGTGAGCTTGAGAAGAAAGTGTATTCTGCCTTTATTAGATGAAGTCATCTGTAAATGTTTATTCAATTGAGTGATAGTGTTGTTGAGTTCAGCTATGTCCTTACTGATTTCCTGCCTGTTGAATCTGTCCCTTTCTGAGAGTAGGATGTTGAAGTCTTCAGCTATGATAGTGGATTCATCTATTTCTCCTTGCAGTTCTATCAGTTTTTGACTCATGTATTTTCATGCCCTGCTGCGAGACACATACATGTTAAGGAATGTTATGTGTTCTTGGAGGATTGACCCCTTTATCATATGTAATGCAGTTCTTTTTTTTTTTTCTCCCTATTTATCTGGCTGTTTTAATTTTTAAAATTTATCTTTATTGTTGAAAATATTATAGATGTTCCTCCCTTTTTCCTTCATTGACACCCTCCTGCCTATCCCACCCCCACCGCTGACTTCCCTCCATTGTTGTCTGTGTCTACTGCTTATGCATATATGCATATAAGTCCCTTTGAAGTTTGTCAGTCTGTTCCCTACTTCCATGTCTCTGAATCTGTTTTGTTCATCAGCTTATTTTGTTTATTATATTCCACAAATAAGTAAGATGATGTGATACTTGTCTTTCTCTGATTGGCTTATTTCACTTAGCGTAATACTCTCCAGGTCCCTCCATGTGGTCTCAAAGAGTTAGAGATCTTTTTTCTTATAGCTGCAAAGTACTCCATTGTGTAAATGTACCACAGCTTTGTTATCCACTCATCTACTAATCATCAGAGAAATGCAAATTAAAACAACTATGAGGTATCACCTCACACCTGCCAGAATGGCTGCCATCAACAAATCATCAAACAAGTGCTGGTGAGGATGTGGAGAAAAGGGGACTCTAGTACACGCTGGTGGGAATGCAGCCACTATGGAAAACAATATGGTGTTTCCTCAAATAATTAAAAATTGAACATTCATTTTACCTAGTGATCCCACTTCTAGGAATATATCCTAAGAAGCCTGAAATACCAATCAGGAAGAATATATGCACCCCTATGTAATGTACTTCTTTATCCCTGATAACTTTTCTTGCTTTGAAATCTGCTTTGTCTGAAATTAAAGTAGATACTCCTGCATTCTTCTGATTAATGTGAGCACAGTATATATTTCTCCATCTATTCACTTTCAGTCTCTATGGTTTTATATTTAAAATGGGTTTCTTATAGACAACATATAGTTGGGTCTTGCATTTTGATTCACTTTGATAATTTCTGACTTTTAATTGGTACATTTAGACCACTGATGTTAAAAATGATAATTGATATAGTTGGATTAATGTCTACCATATTTGTTACTCTTTTCTATTTGTTGCCCTAGTTCTTTGTTACTATTTTTGTCTTCCACTCCTTTTTTATGCTTTTTTTTTGTGGTTTTAATTGAGCATTTTATATTATTCCCCTAAAGTCTTCAATATACATTTTTAACAATCCAAGTCCACTTTCAAATAACACTGTATCAGGTGTTACTAAAAATAACACTATACAAATCCTGAGAACCTTATAATAACAAAATAATGCTGATTATTCTCTGCCATCCCTGTATCATTGTTGTTATTCATTTTCACTTGTACATAAGCAAAGACATATAAATAATCATACATAATTGAACCTATAATTGTAACTATTTTGAACAAACTGTTACCTGTTAGATCAATAAAGAATAAAAAATCTGACTTTACCTTCACTTTTTCCTTCTTAGATGCTCTTCCTTTCTTTATATAGATGGTAGTTTCTGAACTATATGTTTTTCTTCTCTTTACAAAAACTTTTAAGATCCCTTGCAAGGCAGATGTACTGGAAATAAATTACTTAATTTTAAAATTTTTTTAGGATGTCTTAATTTCTTCTTCACTTTTGAAGGATAATTATACTGGATAAAAAATTCTGGGTTGAGCCCAGCCGGTGTGGCTCAGCGGTTGAACATCGACCCATGCATCAAGAGGTCGCTGGTTCGATTCGCAGTCAGGGCACATGCCCAGGTTGTGGGCCTGATCCCCAATGGGGGGCATGCAGGAGATGGCCAATCGATGTTCTCTCTCATTGTTTCTATCTCTCTCCCTCTCCTTTCCTCTCTCTAAAATCAATAAAGAATTCTTTTTTTTTAAAATTCTGGGTTGCTGTTTTATTTTCCTCTTTCATTACTTTTAATATTTCACTCCACTCTCTTCTTGCTTGTACCATTTTTGAGGAAAAGTTGGATGTAATTCTTATCTTTGCTTCTCTATAGGTAAGGAGTATTTTTGTCTGGCTTCTTTCAGGATTGTTCTTTATCTTTGTTCTCTCTAGTTTAAAAATATGAAGTTCTCTTTTAACCTTGAGCTGTTTAGTATTCTCTGAGCCTCCTGGGTCTGTGCTTTGGTGTCTGACTTTATTTTGGGGAAATTCTATCATTTTTCAAGTATTTCTTCTGTTCCTTTCTCTCTTCCTCAGGAATTCCCATTATGCGTATATTTCACCTTTGTAGTAGTTATCCTACAGTTCTTGGGTATTCTGTTTTGTTTTTCAGTCTTTATTATCTTTTCTGTTCAGTTTGGCAATTCCTACTGAGATATCTTCAAGCTCAGAAATTCTTTCCTCAGCCACGTTCTGTGTCCTGGTGAGCCCATCAAAAGCATTCTTCATTTTTATTACAGTGTTTTTTTTTAATCTCTGCCATTTCTTACTCCTTTTTCTTAAGATGTCTCCCTCTTTCCTTGCTCGCTCTGCATTATCCATCAGAGCCTTTACAGCATATTATTCATTGTTATTTTACATTTCTGGACTGATTTCACCATGGCTGCCATGTCTGAGTCTGATTCTGATGCTTGACCTGTCTCTCCATACTGTGTTTCATGACTTTTGGTATGCCTAGTAATGTTTTTCCTGGTGGATTTGGTAAAAGGAACCTCCATCAACAGGCCATTATGAATGTGATGGTGAGGGGTCTGGATAGGCGAAGCGTTTATTAGTCCTGTGATTAGGTCTCATCTTTCAGTGAGCCTGTGCCTCTGGACTGTGGACTTCGCTAGTGTTTCTCAGCCCTTTTCCTGGCCGTCCTAACTGGGGCAGAATGGCTGGAGCCAGCTGGAGTTGGGTGGTTCCCTTTTCCTGGGTCAGTTAGGCTCTGATGACACCTGAGCAGGTTAGGTTCTGGTTACTCAGTGTCTCCTGAGTAAAGGCCTTGTTAAGAAGAGAGTGCTTTGCCGTGTTTTAAAACATTTCCTTTTCTCTGTCCCCTGCGAAGCTGGAGGGGATGCCTCTCTGATATTTACAACTGACCCTTGAACAATCTGAGCTTTAGGGGTCCTCACCCCAGCACAGTAAAAATCCCGCACATACGTCGGAATCTACTGTAGGCCCTTTGCATCCGCAGATTCAGCTGACTTTGAATCAAAAACAGTATTTTTGAGCCCTGGCTGGGAACGTGGTTGGGAAAATGGCTTTCCAGCCACAGCTGGTTGAATCCACAGCTGTGAAACCGGGATGTGCAGAACGACCTGCGCAGCTCAAACCCGCGTTGTTGGAGGTCCAACGCTACTATGAAGCCTGGTCGAGCTCCTGAAGTAAAACTCACAATATTGGGGTGCCGCCAATGACGGAATCCCTGCAGTTTTAAAATCGGACTTGCCCATGATGAGTCTCTAGCAATTCATCAATTCCAGATCATATTTCTACCCCAGCCCTTTCCAGTAGCCGTTTCTGCTCCGGTAAGATGTGACTCCCCGTATTTGCCTTTTTCTCTAATTTTGGGGCCTTGGTTTCCCCCGTGTCTTCCCCCATATTATGTATTCAAGAAGAGTTGTTGATTTTTCAACGCATCCAGCTTTTTAATTGTTAGAATGAAGCGGCATTTTTTAAGCTCCTTAGGTGCAGAACCAGAAACCAGAAGTCTTGGCTGTCTGTATAATGGCACCTATACTTTATTAGAAGTAGTGGTTTATTGTTTGTCTGTTTTTCTTTATTGATTTGGGGAGGGAGGGAGAGAGAGGGAGAGAGAGAGAGAGAGAGAGAGAGAGAGAGAGAGAGAGAGAGACATCAATGAGAGAGAACATGGATTAGCCGCCTCCTGCCTGCCCCCCACTGGGGATTTGGCCCACAACCTGGGCATGTGCGCTGACCGGAATCGAACCAGCGACCTCTTGGTGCATGGTTGGACGCTCACCCACTGAGCCACACCCGCCGGGCTGTTTGTCTGTTTTTTAAGTTTCTTTACCTTCTCAGAAGTGAGCTCCTTAACAGCATAGACCTAAGCCGTTACCTCCTATCCCCAAACCCTAGAGGAACCTTTCTCATTCTAGGCTCAAATAAGTGACTGTGGAACGAGGGAAGGAATGATTACAAAACTATGTTCCAAAAACGGTTGTATATAAATTTTATGAGATATAATACACAGATATGCTTGTCGTTGAACAAATATATTTTATTTAAAAATATTGATCAGCCTGTTAACCTAGACACAATACTTTTAAATGAAGTAAAAAGGAGATTCTGCATCAGGCGGTAGAGACTGTATATACCTGATACACAGTGTGTTCTGTCCATTTTCATTGCTCATAAGTGATGGTGAAGAAAATAGATAGATATATAGAGAAAAAGAAAAAAAAAAAAGAAAAAAAAAGGAAAGAAAGAAACCAGAAATGAGGAATAAGGATGGAGATAGAGTAAATGTATTCAAGGTTAGAATAAAATTGTTGTTTCCTTCAGAAATAGCATTAAAAAAAAAGCCTGGGAAGATTTGGTGTACATAAAGAAATGTGATTTAAGAGATAAAGAAGATTATGAAGCAAGAAAGATAAAGTCTTAGGATCTATTGAAGATGATGAAACTGCTATGAAATGTTATACTTGTGGGAAAATGAAGAAAAATAAACACACAGTTTCTGAAGTAACTTAATCTATTTCATAGATCGGCAATAGAGTTAACAATTCTTTTCTAAAAATATCTTAAAGCAAAATACACCCAGAGACGTTGAAGTAGGGTACAGACTGACAAACCTCAAAAGAGGGGGGTGAGGGAGGGAAGAGAAAAACCAAAGGACTTATATGCATGTATCCATAGTCATTGGACATTGACGACGATGCCAGGGCAGGTTGGGGGAGGGGGCAGGACTGGGAGGAGGGTGTTAATGGAAGAAAAAGGAGAAACATCTGTAACAAAACTAAATTAATAAAAAAGTCTTAAAGCATTTGGAGAGCTATTGTGCTACAGGGAAATGAACAAGGGTTTTTGATGAGGCCTCTCTTCTTATCTCAGCTCCATCACTTGCTAATTGACTCATTGATTCACTTCTGGTAGGTTATTTTTTTCCCTTGACTTTGGTATTTATCTGTTCGATGAAGATAGTTTTCTTAGAAACTGATTTCAAGAAGTAGTAATATATATGCTAATTGATATTTAATAAATTGTAATAGAACATTATGTACTACATCTACTTACTACAGCATTAACACACACACACACACACATAACACACAACACACATTTGTGAATAATTCTTATTTATCTGCATCTCCAGCTTTGTCCTCTCCCTGAGGTCCAAGTCCATATTACCAACTACTTCCTAATTATACTTCTCAGGAAATGAGCATGTCTAGAAGTAAACTCCTGTTTCCCTCTGCAACTTGAAGCATTAAAGTCATAGCTGGATACACTCTTTTTTTTTTTTTTTTATCAGTCAGATCTGGGCATATGTGAGCATGAGACTAAAAACTAGAGTAAAAATAGAGGACAACGTGCTGTGAACAATTAAAAATTGAGGTATAAGTTGAGTTGGGGAATGAAGGTGTAGAATTTTGGCCATGAAAATGGTAGGAGGGTATGGACTGGCTTGTGACGTGTGCGTTGGAAAGTTAACCTAAGCACATGCATGGGAGAATCCATTAGCTGAAGCAATGGCTTTTTACTTACCAACATTGCTATTTAAGCAAATTAATATTTGCAGTGCTCTTTATTTAAGAACATCTTAATACCAAATATTAAGGGTTTTTGAATGTTACTATAAAAGGATCATCTTGTAACCCTCTGCTAACCACTTGTGTTTGGATTAGTTGTCTAGCGTCTGCAGTATTGAGGGGTAGTAACAGTAGTGTTCTTATTCTACTTCTGATACAAAAGGGAAGACTTTTAAGATCACTACTTTTGTAAAATATTCATTGCAATGATATGATTTTTTTTTATGTTTATAACCTTTATCAAGTCAGTCATTATCTTTATAGAAACTACTTATTTATAAAAAATTCACCTGCCTATACTAGAACAGGTAGCAGGGAAACCAACTTTATTTTCAATAACCTAAGATTTTTCAATAACACAGAGAGGAATGAACATTTTGTGTTATTGAAATACTTATGTAATCATTGCCAAAGAGACTAAAATAAGATGAATTCAAGATTCCTTGGCAACATATAAACTAGTAAGAGAAATGGCTTTAATTTAAAAAGGCAGAAGATTTTTGATGAGAAAAAGCATCCAGTCTCTGAAATGAAATATTTTGCAATTCTAATTACAGTCCTATCACAGTGCTATCACAGTGAATCCTTAGTTGCCATTTTCATATTTGCATATATATTTCAGACTTACAAATAATATTCAAAGTAATTTCTCAAGGAATCCTACTCTTTTCACTCTGAATAAGGCTTTCATATTTAGGACCCCAAATTACTTAAATATTCCTTAATTCTCAAATTAAACATGCTAACCTTATAGGGTCATTCTTGAGATAAATCACTGTATCTTTATTTGATTGAATTAAATTGAAATTTATATTATCGATTCTGAAATTTATACTCATTCTTGGGGAAAATTTTAGATGCTAAATGTAATTTAGTATTTATTTAAATAACTATTTAAAGTAATTTAAAGTATTTTATATTTAAATTGAGATTTAATATTAATATAAGAAAATAAAAACAAATATAGTAATCACCTGGGAAATGCTAACATAAGGAAGTAGTTCAGAGCATGGATTTCAGAGTTTTGGTTCCTGGCTCAGCCACTTGTTTGCTATGTGACCTTGGATAAATTAATTAACCCCTTTATGCTTCAGGTTTCTTTTCTATAAAATAGACATATTAATAATGACCCACTCAAAGAGAAGTATTATGAAAATTTTAATGTGTTAATATAATGAAAAATCTTAGAACATTTCAGACACATGGCAGACATTCTGTCAATTTCGACTATCCTCATCACTGCCATAATGAAATGTGACAAATTATGATCCTTCCAGTATCTTAAATATAGTTCATACTAAAGTTTTAATCAAACATCATATATGATTACTACAGAAATGATGAGTTGAATTTGTTGCCTTCAGTGAGTAAAATTTCGAGCATACTAGGCCATCATTGTTGTCTGTTATAGCTAAAAATAAAACAAAGGAGGCACATGGGACAAGAGATTTTCCTAACAAGACCAGAATGGGGTCTGTTGTCTTTACCAATTATTATTTCTATAAGCTATTTAAAAGAAGTATATTCCATTTTTATGTGCTTTATAACTGGCAACTCTATTATCCCGCCTGTGTTGTCTTCTTTCGGGAAAAATACTCAAGTTTCCATTACCATAACAACGGGCTACTCTCCCTAAGACAAGATATGCTCCGAGTCAAAGTAAAATTGTTTCCATGGTAACTGCTACATATTTAAGTACACAGCTTGGTTTTTAATCAGTAAAATTGTCCTTTGTCAAAAAGCGAACTGCATAGTGTTACTAATATAATTACGTACATTTAGAAGGTGTGGTAAATGAATGAAGTAAAATAGATTCTCACAAAAATAAAAACAAAATTGATTTTCCCCCTCCTTTTTTTTTTGGTTAATTCTCACCCAAGGATAGTTTTCCATTGATTTTTAAATAGAATGGAAAAGAGGAAGGGAGACGGGAGAGAGAGAGCGAGACAAAAAAACATCAATGTGAGAGAGACACGTGGATTGGTTTCCTCCCACACGACCCTGACCAGGGCCAGGGATCCAACTTGCAACCCAGGTCCATGTGCTTGACTGGGAATCAAACCTGAGACCCTTTGGTCCTTGGGCCGATGCTCTAACTGCTGAGCCAAACCAGCCAGGGCAATTACCCTTTTTTAGTATTTACTTTCCTTATTCATGAAATAAAAGTCTCCACTATATATATCTGTGCCAATTTATGGCATGGCTCTATACTGAATATAAAATGTTTGTATTTCTTTTATTTTGATGACATTTAAATAGAATTCTCATAACTGAAAATAAAAGTGTAAGTGGTCCAAATAGATTTCATTCTTTTAAAAAAAAATCCTCATGGAGGATATTTTTCCATTGATTTTTAGAGTGGAAGGAAGGGAGGGAGAGAAATAGATAGATAGATAGATAGATAGATAGATAGATAGATAGAGATAGAGAGATAGAGAGAGAGGGAGAGACAGAGAGAGGGAGAGGGGGGAGAGAGAGAGAAAGAGAGAGAGAGAGACAGAGAGAGAGAGAGTAACATTGATGTGAGAGAAATATACCAATTGGTTGCATCCTGCATGACCCTGACTGGGTCTAGGGCTCGAACCTGCAACCCAGGCACATGCCCTTGATAGGCAATTGAACCTGAGACCCTTTGGTCCTGAGGCCAATGCTCTAACCACCAGCCAGGGCTATCTCATTCTTTAATTCTCTTTCATAAGCAATAATGTCCAACCATGTTAAATGTACCTTAAGTTTTATACTAATTTCTTTTAACCTTTTTTGTTTCAGATAAGTTCTTAATCAAATAACTGAAATTAATCTTTTTTGTCTATCATGTAAAACAGATTCAAAATTAAACTTATTATTTCTTGTAGTATCATTTACTTGCTTTCTTTTTTTTTTTTTTATCCTCACCCGAGGATATTTTTCCATTTTTTGTACAGATAGAATGGGCGGGAGAGAGAGGAAGGGAGAGAGAGAGAGAGAGAGAAACATCGATGGCCGGGACAAACTGCAACCGAAGTACGTGCCCTTAGCGGGAACCGAACCCGGGTCTCTCCGGACCGCAGGCCGACGCTCTAACCGCTGAGCCAAACTGGCCAGGGCTCATTTACTTGCTTTCTAATGGTTCTTCTTAATGTGAGAGTGAAAAGGATGAAACTAAGCCTAACACTCTGGGAATTGAGAGTGGTTGCCATGTTTACAGTTTCTTTCGAGTAGAAAAAGTGGAGGACAGTTTTGTTTAAGTGATATCCTGGTGAACTCTAATTTCTTACTTACCATTGTAAGTAAGATAGGCCCCGGCTCTGTGGCTTTCTAGCTATGTGACTTTGGGTTTACATTTTCTCATTTCTAAAGTGGAGTGAAAATGCCTACATCACGATTGAGAGAATTAGACAAGACAATGCATGCAGAAGGCTTCACACATGTATTATCTCACCTAACAATGCCTGGTACATAGAGTGCACTCAATCGTTAACAGCAGCTATCATTATCATTATCATAAATCTGATGTAAACAGTAACAAAGAGGAGCAGTGACTGGTATTGGCACATATCTAGCTCCTCAAAATTATGTTTTTATTATTTTTTGTTATTTTTACAATATCAGTAAAGATTTATATGAAATATCATTATATAATATATAGTACATGATAATATAATACAATAGTTAGATCAAAGTTAAAATACTTGATATAATTTAAGGCTGTCGTAATCACCCATTTGTTTTTTCCTTTACGATGGATGAATCCAGTTTTTGCTTTCTCTCATAATTCCAGTGGCATCCAGCAGATTAGATAATTTGAGGCGGAGCTATCTCAGATTTTCTAGGACAGTCGTAAATTTCAGTATCCTGTTTCATTGTTATTACACAGGTGTAGCTGTTCCTGTGAGGCACAGTGTCCTGACAAGGGGTAAAAGTTATTGTCACTCTAAATGTGAGACTTGTGCTGCCTCTGACTTTGGCACCGGCAGGTAATCCTAATCACGATTCCAGGTCTCAGAGTGCAGATGGCACCTCAGCAGGGTCATTGTGCTGCCACAGACACAGGCAGAGTCCCCTGACACCAACCTACCTGACAAGAAGCTTCAGAGGACAGCAGGTGACTGGCCTGTTTATTTGTTTCCATGAAAAGGGCAAAAAGGGCAGGTCATCAGCAAACTAAATAATTGACAGCTAAATCTGTTCTACGGTTCGATGTTAACTCCTACTATCAGGTCTGGTCCTGTGATTGTGGTATAAACGAACGTGAAGAGTGGCCCTCTCTCCGCTCTGTGCTGCCTGTCCTGAGAGAAGAATAAAGAATCAGAACCATCAGTCCCAAGAACATCTGGCTGAAATTCACATCTGTCATCTGACTGCCATGGGCAGAGAGATATGCCAAGTAGGGATGACACCACATTCCTTGTTCTCCTGCAATACTAAGCCCATAATTTGAAAGAAAGCCTCAATTCCTCACCTCTCTTTCAACTCTTCTGTTTATGAAACATTATATGAGATTTCATGAAAAAAATACCTATACATCAATGTTTTCAAGAGGTTTGAGGAACAACAGGGCAAAGAGCAGACAAAACTAAAGGTGCTTGAAATTCCATCATAGAAAAGAAAGGATATGGACTTGGAATAGAACAGAGAGGGACTGAAGTAGAAGGAAAATTCTGGTTCGGGGTAGGTACAAATAGAGGGTAGCATATATTAAAGCAGGACCTATGGAATAAGTCTCTCGGTCAGTAAAACAAGTTACCTGCTGCATTCGCTTCCTAGAGCTGCAGTAACAAGTTACCACAAACTGTAATGCCTACAATAGAAATATATAAAGCAATAGAAAGATATTGCCCCACTGTCGTGGAGGCTAGAAGTTTGAAACTGAGGTTCAGCAGGGCCATGCTTTCTCAGAAGGCTCCATGGGAGGGCATTTCTTTGCCTCTTCACAGCTCCTGGTGACTGATGGCAATCGCTGGTGTCCCTTGGCTTGCAGAGGGGTCACTCCAATCTCTGCCTCTGTCTTCATACGGACTTCATCCTGTGTGTCTGTCTCTGTGCTTCTTCTTTCCTTGTAAGGACACCAATCATAATTGCATGAGGTATGCTGCAGTAAAGTCAAATTCTGAGGTATGGGACGGTCATGAGTTTTGGGGGCACAGTATCCAAACAGTATATGATTTTCCTTCCTCTACCTCCATATCTTATCCTCTATGGTAAAATTTTGAAAGAGCTATTTGCACAACAAGTCAAATGCCAGGATTCAGAATTGTGTCATAGAGTGACCTGGAGGGACAAAGACACCATGAAAGTCTATAACCACAATTTGATTGTATAATGGTGCTCTGGCTGGCAGGCCTGGAAGGTAAACTATACTAAATACAGTTACTTGAAACAAACTGGATTCAATTTCAAAGGACAAGTGATGAGTGGAAATAACATAGGCCTGAAGTGGAGACTTAATTTAGGATTCTGATTGCCAGGTTGCTTTTCTAAGAATCTTCATGGATAAATAGGGTTACAATGTACCTCATTTAACTACTGTGAATAACATTTGTGCATGACACCTTGCCAAGGAATTCCCATAGCAGTTCTTTTTTTCCTATATGTGGGCATATACATTCATAGGTGTTGTCCAATGTCACAGGGCGCTGCCTCTTGTGAGTGGAGATTTACATTTATTTAATTCAGGTCAGAATAAGACCTGCCTCTTCTAGCCACATATTAATATTGAAAGAAAAAGAAAAATTATCTTGTAATTTTTCATTGTTTTTCTTCATAGAAATACATCTTCATTTAGAAAAGAAAAACTTATAAACTACTGTTTCTTAAAAACATATTTCCTGTTTATTTATTTATTTATTTACAGTGATACCTCGGTTCTCGAACATAATTCGTTCCAGGAGGACGGTCGAGAACCAAATTGTTCGAGAACCGAAGCAATGAAACCAATAGGAAATAATGGAAACTGGATTAATTCGTTCCAAGCCCCAGAAAATGCCTATTTACTGGCCTAATTTGTATATAATATGTAGAAAAACATAAGTCTCCACAAGAAATAAAAGTGTACAGTATGTCTAAGGGTTAAATTCAGTGTAAAGCGTGACTCTCTCCACAAAGCGTGACTCTCTCTCTGCACTCACACTGATGCCGCAAGCAAGGCGCGCTGGGCCGAATGAACGCCATTCGCTCAACTCGGCTCATCTCGGAAGTTCGAGTTCCAAATATTTGTTCGGATTCCGAGACAAAAGTTTCTCGAATCTCCTGGTCGAATACCGATTTGGTCGAAATCCAAGGCGTTCGAGAACCGAGGTATCACTGTATTTATTTATTTATTTATTTATTCTCATCCAAGGACATTTTTTGCATTTTTATCTTCAGATAGAGTGAGAGGGAAAGAGGGATGAAGAGAGAGAGAAACATCGATGTGAGAGAGACACATCGACTGGCTGCCACCCACATGACCCCAACCGGGGCCGGGGACAAAATGCAACCAAGGTACATGCCCTTAGGGGTATCCGAAGCCAAGACTCTCTGGTCCAAGGGCCGACGCTCTAACCACTGAGCGAAACTGGCCAGGGCTGGTTTTATTTTTTTATTTATCTGTATTGTTGAAAGTATTACAGATGTTCCTCCCTTTCTCCCCCACTGATTCTTTTAAGATGAATTTGACTAAAATGTTTGATAAATCCTGTAATATATACACTGTATATTATCTATAACATGTAATACATAATATGTATTATATATAATTATATATTATAAATTATATATATAATAGAAATTGAAAAAGAAGAAGTGTATAGTAATATATATACTGTATTATATTAACCAAATAGCTCGCTGCCTTGCAAGGACAGAAATAGCTCACATGCCAGTTTAAGCATACAGTCTCCTTTACATCTGCTTGTATATAAGCAGGTATTTATAACTGAGGATCTACCCTGAGCTAGAATTTAGCTGCATTAAAATGCAGCTTCTTAGCCCAGCTGGTGTGGCTCGGTGGTTGAGCATCAACCCAGGCTCCAAGAGGTCGCCAGTTTGATTCCCTCTCACAGCACATGCCCAGGTTGTGGGCCCGATCTCCAGTGGGGGGCGTGCAGGAGGTGGCCAGTCAATGTTCTCTCATCGATGCCTCTCTCTCTCTCTCTCTCCCCCACTCCCCCTTCCTCTCTCACTAAGATATATAAAGAAAAAATTATTAAAATGCAGCTTCTTCATATAGCCTTTGTATACTATTCTCACACTGAGTTCTAGGGACCAAGGATCTGTTCTGCATGGAACTGCTCTGCTATTATCAAACTGCTGAGTGGGAGGCTAGCAGTACAAGGAGGTAAATCTGGGAATCAGTGTTTAAAATTAGTACGTGACAACTACAATTTTTTTCTTTTTCATGGTTTCCCTCGGGCATTAATTAAACACAGCATTTTGCCTTGCCGGATAATTTCCTCCCATATATTAAAATATTCAGGCTGTGAATGCAACAGACAGCAATATTAAAACTCTAATGACTCTTTTGGAAATTGCAAGGAGCTAGGTCATACCCAGTCTGTAATAGACACCAGGAAAATGGAAATTTTTTTCAGTAACATGCAGAGGAGTCAAGTTTGAGAATGACTTGGTTTGTGGGAGTTTCTTTTTTTTCTCATAGGGAGTTAAAATCAGGGGTGATGCTTCTACCCCTGGAAAATTCTCTCTCTTTCCCCCTCTCTTTTGTAGATAGTTGAATTCTGCCCATTCTGCCACGATATTGATTGTTTGCACTTTATTTTTTTAAATTATGTATATAGGAATAACTAAACACAATCTAAAATAGATGCAGATTAGATTTGGAACAAAAACCTGCCTTGTCTTTATTACTATAAAGAACATTTTGTTTTAATAAAGAGGCATTGATATTAATAGTAACATTTAACTATTTCTCTCTATTGACTTTAAATCAGCCTGTAAACATCTGGTTTAATAAATGTTTATCTTGTGATAACATTTTTATGCAAGCAAATTTTATGGCTACATTACCCTAAAAGCCTGTCTCCCCCCCCCAAATAATGTTTCGAAGTTTTGATGCTTAAAAGCATGCACGTTAAAAAGATTCATTTTGATGAGTGCCTAAAATCTCTCAGAAACACTGACATCTGGAAGGAAATACTGAATAGCCGGTCTTACATATTAATGCATTTATTCTTTTACATAAACTCTCCTGACTATCTGCCCATGAAAAATACTCTAACACACTGCTTCATGTTCTAGAAGCGGCAAATATACAGTTTTCTTTCTTTCATTTTTCATGAATTTTAAGTCTGCTGGTGGATATAATGTACTAACATATATTGTCTATTGTTGAGGTGTGAAAAATACGAACACATCAATGTCTAAAGAAGTTCATAGGAGATTCTAAAATATGGATATTTGGCACAAATATTAGGAAAGGGAATTTTTGAAAAAAATCTAAAAAGCAAATGAGAGAACAGTAGCATTGGAAAGGAACCTTAAATCTGCATGACTGAAAAATTAGAAACTGGAGCTTAAATTAAAGGCTAGCTGAGGGTTTTGGTGAGAGCCTGCCATGGTCTATACATTGTTCTGGAGAATGGCCACAAGTGTTGGTTACGGAACTGTGTTCTTTTACACTTATTATAAATGTATCCTTTGAAAAGTAACAAAATGGGGGTAAAACTGAAATAATGTTTATTCTGTTATACATAGTAGTTTAGTCTTCCACTAAAAAAATCCCCCCCTCCCCCCAGGTTGCTAAATCTCTCTCCAGAATTCACTTACCTAAAAAACAAAAACAAAAAACAATCTTTTTCTGGTATCATTGTTATGTCTGATAACAAGGTATATTTGGTATAGAAAATATCCCCCAAAAGAGGAAAGTACTCTGATTGTCTTGGGAGCCATGCTGGAGTACAATTCAAATGACTCTAAGTGGCCTGAGATGAAATGATATCTCTTCTGAAAATGTCACACACAAACATACCAACTCTTAGAGTCACCAACAAACGATAGGTCAGTTTCTATGCTATGACAATCTCAGATTAAAAAAGAAGAAATAATCTTTCTATCTCTGTCTGGTTCCTACCCTCACATACAACTTCTCAGACCATGTTTGTCCACCATGGATGAGACAGTCACTTGTGCACATGTTTCATATGTTGGCTATAATAAAATCAAACTCTGGAGTTGGGATGAATCCTTGGTTTAGGCGTAATTGAACCCATGTTACCTTTAGTTTCTATCCACAGGTAATGATATAGGATGATAATAATTAAAAATGTTTTTCTTTTATTGATTTTAGAGAAAGAGGAAGTGAGAGGGAGAGTTAGAAACATCGATGAGAGAGAACATTGATTGGCTGCCTCCTGCATGCCCCCCACTGGGGATTGGGCCCACATTCTGGGCATGTGTCCTGACCAAGAATCAAACCAGCGACCTCTTAGTGCATGGGCCAATGCTCAACCATTGAACCACACCGGCTGGACAGGATGATAATAATTTAAATTTAAATTTAAATAATGTATTGCTATTTACAAATATTCTCACATTGGAGTCTCTCATGAGATATGTGAGGCAGATTGTTTTGTATAACATACCTGTAAAGATACAAAAACGAGATCTTTGATGAACTACCCATGCTGAGTCATCAAACTGGTAACAGCTAGGTTTGAAACAAGATCTTACCTATATAAACACTGGACATTCTCCATGACATCACACTGTTCTGTATACGTTTCCTCTAACTCATGGTGTATTATAATTATTATAGATATTATCTGTGAGTACTTGAACATTTTTGAGTCAATACAAAATTAGGCCAATGTAGATGAAAGAAAAATAACCTATAGCTAAACTTTTCTCAGTGGAAAAGATGCCATTCTTTTGGCTATGAAATAGTTATATTTTTGTTATCATGAGAAGAATATGGTTGTTTTATTTTGCATAGTCTCAGAGTTCGTTTGTAATGGCCAGATTTAACACCCGATTCTTCTGCACAACAGATAGTTGAAAAAGCTTTTTAATTTCCCAGGTAGGTTCTAAAATAATGAAACTTGGGAGATGAACTAGTTTTAGGTGACTTGTCAAGGTCATTCTGCAGGTAAAAGGGGATTAAAAAGGCCCAGAGTGGCTACTACATTGCCTCGGTCCTGAATCATAACGTTTTCCTGCTGCTTTATTATTTAACTGGACAAAGAGCTGTGCTTTTAGAAGGAAAGAGCATGCTGTTCTGTAATGCTCAGCATTTGTAATTAATGCATATATTGTTGCATTTGGGTAAAGATGATTTTAATTCAACCAATGACACAAACTTCCATTTTACTAAGTGCAGAATGTATATTGGCTGTTTGGAAGTTAATGTAAAAAGAATCACTAGTACATGAGTTTCCACTTTTCCACATGCATACTTGTCACTTTTTGAGTGAAGCTACTTGGAAAAATATTTCATGGGAAACATATCTTCTCCTTAATAAAGGTAGGAAGGCAGATCATGTCCTTAATGAGAATGAGTTTGATGTGTTTAGAAGGCATTCACTGAATTGGATTGTTTAGACAGTCTTATGTTATGTCATTGACTAAAAATAGACCTAATTCTTGGTTGGGGAATCAGGAAATGATTCTGTAAACAAGTACGTATTTTAGATTGACACTTGGAAGATGAATAGAAAATGGCTATGGGAAATATGGGAAAATGTTTCTCAACAAAAGTAAAATGTCGAGTGTGGTGTGTATTCAAAGAATTTAAAAGGTTGTGATTGATTGGAACAAAGATTCTATGAGATTGAATGAAGTAAAGAGCTAAACTGTTTATAAAGTAAAGAAAATGTAGTGAAAAATTTAGTAACTCATGAGTTTTTACAGATTATATTTTGAATATGTAATAAATAATAAACAACTATATAAGCTAACTGCAATGGTTACATAGTATTAATTTAATTGACATTTTTAAATATGAGAATAACAGTAATTTAATTTGTTATATAACAGATCTTCATGATTCAAATTCCCAGCCCCCTACAACTAAGAGCTGTAATGAAACCATTTAATTAAAAGTATTTACTAAAGTCACATTTTCTAATATCCTTCAAGCTATTCTCATCCAGTCAGAATTTCTGTTGAAGTTTTTGGACATATAGCTGAAAACTTGAACAAGTCAAACAAGTAAGTAGTGATATGGTGAGCCGGGAAAAAATAAATCGAAGCTACTTTCACTCACCCAGTTACCCACTAGAAGATGAATTATAGGTACAAAAGCAAAAGAAATATGTATTGCACCATTGGGAAATAAAAAAGAAATACTATGGTAACATAATAACAGGTTTTAGGACTATTTCATACAGGCTATGCTACCCATTTTTTCCCCTTTGTTCTCCCTGTCAATTCTGTTTGGCAACTACATGACAATCACAAATAAATATGGGACCAAAGGCGGTCTAACTAGAGCTGTAGGTTAAAATAAGGAGTAATACATTACATAAGTTCCTAGATGTCATTATTCTCCCCATTATCTCAGTGGCAAATTGTTTTCTCTTAGAATAATTATCAGTTAGCTGTTTGTGTTCACTGTTTGCTACTGAATACCAACTGCAGTGCTGAGCTGAACCCTCTCTCTGCGGAAAGCAGAGGTATCAGAATGTAAATGAGGCAAAAAGAGGGCACCTTGGGGATGTAAGGCCCGGGGGAGTTGTGTTGATAACAAACTGTAGCTTCTTGGTTGAAAGCGTAATGATTTTAACTTAGCATGTTGATCACTGAGGCGCCCCCCACTGGTGGGCTTCCAACACTGGTGAAGCGATAGTATTTAGAAATGATATAACCACAGCTTTTTTATCCATCGTCTTCTGATGGGTACAGACTGACAAACCCCAGATTAGGGGGTGGTGGGGGAGAGATAAACCAGAGAACTTATATGCATGTGTACATGAACAATGGACATGGACAACAAAGCTGGGGACAGGGCGGGGAGGGAGGGGGAAGGGAGGAATCAGTGGGGGAAAAAGGAGAAACATCTGTAACAAAAATAAATAAATTAATAATAATAAAAAGAATGGAAGAAAAATAAATAAATAAAATGGGGGACAAAAAAAAAGAAATGATATAACCGAAGACAATAGATGGAATCATGTTTTCATTTATTCCACATGGCATTCTTTTCTGAGAAGATAATCCTCTAAAGAATCTTCAAGTGTAGGCATTGTGAATTCTTTTGATTTTTAGTCTGTTATTTGAAAATAAAAATAAGCTAGATGTGAGTGGATAGAACACAATGGAAGGCAGATTTTTTTTTTTTTCACTTAAGTGGGGTGACAGGTCTGGGACAAGCGCTAAATGTGAGACAGAGGAACTGTATTATTGATAAGTGCATTGGAAAACTGTGTGGGACTGGCTATTATCAAGTAAAGGTATTATACTTACCCTTCCAGGGTAAACAACTGTAAATCGTGACAAAATATATAAAGCAACTCCTTTTAGGCATGAGAAGACTGATACTATAAGGATATTATCCTTGGGAAAACATGTAAAAGGTGAGCTCCACAGTTACCTCCGACTTTTGCTTGGAGAATTTTTCAAACCTTGACATGGAAGTGGAACCCAAACAGAGCCGCAGACATTCTGGGAAGAGGAAACAGAGATCAGATGTCAGGGTTGTAGAGGTGTCTGGATTTATGGGGCAAGGTACCAAAGAGTAAGCTCTGCAAGAAAAAGAGCCCAGAAACCTGTAAAAGTGTTCCTAAATGTGCAATAAAAAAGAACTAAATGCAAATTCTAAAACAACAATAGTGTGTGAATTTTAAGTCACTGTATAGAATTAACGGAAATGAAGATCGGGTAACTTGAAGACCAGTAAACTGAAACTGCAGCATTGAGAGAGAAAGGAAGAGCCTCAGTAACCTGTGGAGTAATATCAAGTGGTCTACCCTTCAGCAGTTGGAATCCCAGAAGAAAATGAAAGACGTTGAGAAACCAAAATTATGTGAAAATATGACTGCCCAAATGTTTCCAAATTTGATGGGAAATATACTCAGTATCCCTCAAGCAAGATTCAAAAGCAAAGGACACTCAGGTACATCATCATCAAATTGTTGGAAATCAAAAGTAAAAAAAAAAATTACATCAAAAAGAATAAAATACCTGGAAATAAATTTAATCAAGGTGGTAAAAGATCTGTACATTGAATACAATAAACATTTGCTGGAAGAAATTTGAAGAAGACACAAATAAATGAAAAAATATCTTGTGTTCATGGATTGGAAGAATTAATATTATTAAAATGTTCGTATTACCAAAAGCAATTTAACAGATTCTATGCAATCCCTGTCAAAAGTCCAATAACCTTTTTTTTTCACAGAATTAGAATAAACAATCCTAAAATTCACATGGAATTGCAGAAGACCCTGAAAAGCTTAAGTAATTTTGAGCAAGAAGAATGAACCTAGAGTCGTCATGCTTTCTGATTTAAAATTGTAATTCAAAACTATAGTAATCAAAACAACATGGTTCTGCAAATAAACCAGACACACAAATCAATGGAAGACAATGAAGAGCTCAGAAATAAATCCATACATGTACAGTCAAGTTAATTTACAACAAAGGAGCTAAGAATATACAATGGGGAAAGACAACTCTTCAATAAATGATGTTGGGAAAACAGGACAGTCTCATGCAAGAGACTGAAACTGGGTAGCTATCTTGCACCATGCACAAACATCACTGTAAAAGGTATTAAAGGCTTGAATATAAATCCTGAAACCATAAAACTCATAGAAGAAAATGTAGGAAAAAAGCTCCTTGACATCAGTCTTGGTGATGATTTTTTGGATTTGACACTAAAAGCGAAGGCAACAAAAGTAAAAATAAACAAATGGGACTACATGAAAGTAAAAAGCTTCTGTACAGTAAAGAAAACAAAATGAAAAAGCAACCTGCTGAATGTAAGACAGATCATATATGTGATAAAGGGTTAACATCTGAAATATATAAAGAACTCACACAACTCAATAGCAAAACACAGAGCCAAGATTTGGAAACAACCTAAGTGTTTTTTATGAGCAGATAAAGAAAATGTGGTATGTGTATAGAATGGAATACTATTCAGTTATGGAAAAAAAGGAAATCTTGCCATTTATGATAACACAGATGAACATGGAGGACATTGTGCTAAGTGAAATAAGCCAGAAACAGAAAGACACATACTGTATGATTTTCCTCACATGTGAGATCTAAAAGAGCTGAACTCATAACAAAATAGAATGGTGGTTACCAGTGGTTTGGATATGGAGAAAAAGAGGAGATGCTAGTTAAAGAGTACACACTTTCAATTATAAGATGACTAAGTTCTGGAGATCCGATGTACAACATGGTGGCTGTAGTTAATAATTCATTGTTACTTGAAATTGTCTAAGTGAGTAGATCTCATGTGTCCTCTCTGCGTGCGCGCGCGCGCGCACACACACACACACACACACACAGGTAAATCAGGTGATATGTTGATTAGGTGGATTGTGATCATTTCACATTGTATATGTATACTAAACATCACATTGTACATGCTAAATATATGTAGTTTTTATTTCTCAATTATTCTTCAATAAAGCTGGAAAATAGTATACATATGAAGACACATATAGATTAAAAGTGAAAGCATGAACATATGTATACTGTACACCCTAATCATAAGATAACTGGAGTAGCTATATTAATATCAGTTAAAATAGATTTCAAGAGAACTATTACCAGATATAAAGTGACATTTTTGTAGTGGTAAATTTTTATTTTGTTTTGTTAATCCTCACCTTAGGATATATTTCCATAAATTTTTAGATAGAGTGGAAGGGAGGAAGAGAGTGAGGAAGAGAGAGAGAGAAAGAGAAACATCGATGTGAAAGAGATACATTGATTGGTTGCCTCCTGCACCACCATAACGGACTGGGGCTGGGATCGAACCTGTAACCCAGGTACGTGCCCTTGTTCAGAAATTGAACCTGCAATCCTTTGTTTTGCAGGTCGATGCTCTACCCACTGAGCAAACTGGCCAGGGCCATAGTGGTAAATTTTTATTATGAAAACATAAGTGCATTGAAGAAAAGCTAAGAATTACTTCAAGAGGAAAACTAGAATATTTTGTTTCCTTTATATTTTAATATCCAGTATTATTCTCAGAGTACTTAACTTATAATTGCATATCAATCTTATTAATTGCTTTCTTTTAGGATTTTTATGATTATGGCACACAACCTGCATGATAGTCATTTCCCCATTCTTCCTTGCTCTCAGATTGCTAATTTTGTTTGGATGGCAGTATGGCTCATCCCAGAGGTTAAATCATGATTGGTCTACAAGTCAATAAGATCAATTCATTTTTATTTTTCTAAGGAAGGAAATAGATATGGGCCTTGTGGTTTTTTTTTTTTTTTTTGTCTGGCAAAAAAATTGTCTTTACATACTAGAGAGTTCTCTATAAAGAAACCCATTTGTCCTATGCCTTTCGTTCCTACTTGGGCACTTTTGTTTGAAGAAATGTCCAGAATTGCAGCAGGCATTCTGAGGCAGTGAGTGACAGCACCCCTAATCTTTGAGTGGAACAAAAGAGTGTAGAGTCTTAACATGGTTGAACTAAACCTTAAAGACTGATCTCCAGACATTGTGATCATTGAAGGTCTTTTTTTTTGCTTAAGTAACTAATCCTTGGGTATCCTGTTACTTTCAGCAAAGAACCTACAAGATTGCTATTTAAGAATATCACTACCAGGGCTTCACAAAATATCCAGTTATATTTTGGGTTACATAATCAATATGAAGAGCATAGGGAAATAATATATCTAGATATTTAATATCCCATTCCTGCAAAGTTGAAAAAGCTGTTAAATACAAATAAGTCTTTTACTTTAATTTTTACTCATGTATAGTACCTAATCCACTAAATTTTCTTGCTATTATATTTTTTTCATGTCATATATTCATTAAAATAGCTACAAATCTTTGCTAGTATTTATGGCTTTTGTAATATACTGATTTCAGGATAATTTTGGCTTTTTATTTTGACTATTCATTTTTTTTTTTATTTGGATTTTTATAATGGACTACATATAACAGATTATTTAAATCAGCTGGACTGAGGTGTACCTTACTGGAGACTGATGGCATGATGTGTGTCTAATATCCCTCTCCTTTGGCTTCTTTCTAACTGATCCTCAAATGGTGGATCTCAGATTATAAGTCAGCTGCCTTTTCTTAGGACATTTTCTCTGTTGTCTTCATATGTACTTTATATTCTAATTTCTATCTGTATTATTTTGTAGCATTTTAACTTCCATAGTCAGTTATTGTCAATGAATTTTTTAAAACTGAAAATAAACTATTTTTCATTGTTCTTTCCTTTTTATATTTTGTTATTTTATATCTTTTGAACAATATATTTTACACTGATAGGAATACACCATAAACTAAGAAGTCCCAAACTCTATATTTATTCATTCCTTCTATCATTTATTCATTGTTTTTTGTTAATTTATTTGACAAATGTTTACTTAGTGCATACTATATTTAATGTTCAGTGAAAACATTGTAGACACCAAAGTGATATCATACTTTATTTTTATGAAGCACAGAAAATAAAATAGTAATAGCTTGTAAATTAAGTTAGTTGAGTTAGTTATTTAGTATGTTAACTAAGTAATTTGAGTGCTATAAAAGCAGTGTGTTCATGGCATTATAGTAACACTGATGAGAGACATCCGATTTAGTCTTTCTGGGTTAAGTGTTTCTGGAAGGATATAAAGTACTGCTTCTGGTGACATTTTACTTTCATTTTGTAGAGAATTAGTTAGTGGAAAAGTGACCAAAGGTTGCATTAATCATTATTATCCCATAGAATGGTGTCTGTGATGAAGAAAATGTTCTATATTTGCATTGTTTAATATAGTAGCCACTGGCCACATGTGGCTAATTCAGCAATCTAATTGTGGGTAGTGTGACTAAGGAATTAAATGTTTAACTTGGATTTAAGTTTGTATAACCATATGTGCCAATAACTATTATTTTGGATAGTGAAGTTCCAGCAGAGGAAAGAAGCATACAAAAGAGCGTATAAGTTTGAACTCTATTGATTTAAGTATGATGTAATATGATGTTTTTGGAAAAGAGAGTCATCTCCTGTCATAGAGGATTCTAAAACTCTGCAAGAGACTTTGGCGTTTCAGATCTTAAGGGCAATGGGCTCATCAAAGTCTTTCAAAAAGGAAATAGTAGAAGCCAATTTCCATCTAAAATAAGTAAGTAAACAAATAAATAAATATGACTATATTGTATTAAAAATGCCATGACACCAGAGGAGCAAGGATTGAAGGCTGAAGAGGATGATTAATACTCGTGGTAGACTGTGAGGGTGGGAACTAAAACAGAGGCAAAGAGAGAGGGAGAGAGAGAGGGGGAGAGAGAAAGGGAGGAAGAGAGAGTGAGCCACAGAGAGCCAGAGAGAACCACACACACTATTTGGGAGGTAAAATTGATCAGACTACAAAATATATTGAATGTAAATTATCAGGGAGAGGACATGATTAAGGATGATACAGGTTTGGTTCATAGGAAGATGTGTGTAAATGTACATAAATTGAGGTTGAAATGGATCTGAACTTCAGAAAAGGGTTGACCTCTTCCAACTTGAACAATTTCAGCTCTGTCTGCTTGGCTGGCTCTGAAGAATGATGGAGTGCCCCAGGACTCAGTGCTACTCTTCTCCCTGTGCTTTTCCATCTGTGATCTTATCTATCATGTGGCAACAATATTTCCCCAGGGGCTCAAACCCGAAACATAGGACTCATTTTTTATTCCTTTCATTTTTTTTAACCTCCTATATCCAAGTTATTAGCAAGATATTACAGCTCTGTTCAAAAATAGATACAGTATCTGTCCACTTTTAAGTATCCTCACTGACATATTTCAATTCCAAGGAAAAATAAGTTCTTAACTGAATTACTGTCATATCCTGCTACGTGGACTTCTAGCTCTTCCTCTTGCCCTTATGCCTTCAGTTCTTCAGCAAGCAGGCAAATGTAATGTTACAACAAATCTAATCATGAACATTTACATGAACTAAAACTTTCTTAGCTTTCCATTACCCGCTCAGAATGAATTCCAATCTCTACATAGTTGGTCCATCACCCTTCCTCTTGATCTACTAGCTCCAACTTCTTTAGTTTTCTCTCTGTTTCCGTACATACCAAACTCATTGTTCCTGTATTGCCTTTGTACTTGCTGATTTCTTTATCTGGAATACTTTGCCTGTTGTCATTTTCTTGGTCAGTAACTACTTATCATGAAATAGGAGCTCAGTGTGGCCTTTTCTGACAGATTGACTAGTCTACTTAGTCACTGTGACATAAACGCATGTTGCTTTATTTACTTCATAGCATTTTAAACATGATATAATCATATTTATTTATTTGTTAACTTACTTTTTTACTCTTTCCTACTAGTATCATGCATCAACCATGAGATAAAGGACCTTGTCTCTCTTGTATCCTTATTTCCAGCAGGTATAATAGTCCCTGGTACCTGATGAACATGCACTAAATGCTTAGTGAATGAAACAATGACCTGCTGTATAAAAAGTGGAAGGGAAGATGCATGATGCTATAACACAAGTGTCCTTAAATAGTTAGGTACAGAATAAAGGAAAGTAGAAAGATAATCTGTAGAGGGCAGAATAAAATCATGCATCTTAATGCCCCAGTACATGCAGCGGGGTTTGGTACATGGTATAATACATGTATTAGACAAAAGGAGTTCAACAATAATAGCACTAGGTGATTAGGTGATGTTATTTGAATCTCAATACCTTCAAACTACTCTATGAGGTACTCTTTTCATGTGCACTTTACTGATAAGGAATGTAAGCTCAGAAATGTAAGTTACTTGCTCTAAGTTGTATACATGGGTGACAGAACCAGAATTTTGACCCACGTTGTTTGACTCCAACATATTTAACCTTTTCACTGTTAGCTCTTTTTGACACTTTCCACAAAGTGAAGAGCTTATGCAGAGTCTAGATTTGAAAATTCTGGGGTATAGGAGAAGGTGGTTTGGTTGAAGTGGTGATAATGCATTCCTTATTACAGTTGGTTGAGAAGTGAACAATCACCTGGAGAAGGTTCACTAAAAAGTGATGGGAGACACATAACAGAACCCAGGAAGATAAACAAGTTGTTGTCATTGTTGAATTTTATTCGCTGCTTCTTTTGAGATTAAAAAGTCTTGGGTATATTAAATTCTAGGAAGATTTTAGAATGAAAGGGGAAAAGGGGAGGTTTTAACTACACAAGAGAGGGGATAATTGATGGAACACGGTCATATGAAAGAATAGAGATGACATTAATAATACAGTTAGATAATTGTTCTTTGGTAGAAAGAAAACATGTTCTTTCATGGAACAAGAGCAGGATGTAAGGATAGGTTAACAACTCATGGAAACAAGGAAATAGAAATGCTAAACTTATGACCAAAAAAAGTGGTGGAGGCGATGCTCTGTGAGGAATAAACAGTGGGGGAAAGTAAGCCTAAGAGGTGGATGAGAGATTTCAATGAACACATTTTCCAAGGACTGGAAACCACAGAGGCCAGGAATAGCGGGGACAGTTTAGGGAGAAAGCTGAATAACTATGAGTTTACTGCTACTGAGATGGGTCTGGATGAAGATTTTTTGTATTTTGGATTGACATTCTTAACTGAGCCTCATGTTTCAGAAGATCAAAGTCTAGGGTCTCTGCCTTATAGATGTAGAAATCTGTCTTTATCAATAGAACTAAATGTCACCAGTTGCTCATGGCACATTAATACTGAGCCAGGTATCCCTTTCTGGCCTGGCGTGCTCGTAGTCCTCTTTCAAAAATAGCTCTAAGAACACTGCTGGTGAAAATGCAGACTGATGCAGCCACTATGGAAAACAATATGATGTTACCTCAAAAAATTAAAAATTGAACTTCCATTTGACCCAGCGATCCCATTTCTAGGAATATACGCTAAGAAGCCTGAAACACCAATCAGAAAGAATATATGTACCCCCATGTTCATAGCAGCACTATTTACAATAGCTAAGATCTGGAAACAGCCCAAATGTCCATCAGTGGATGAATGGATAAAAAAGCAGTGGTACATATACACAATGGAATACTATGCAGCTGTAAGAAAGAAAGATCTCTTATCCTTTGAGATGACATGGAGGGACCTGGAAAGTATCCTTTGTGAAACAAGTAAAACAAGCCAAGCAGAAAAAGACAAATACTACATGATCTCACTTATTTATGGAATATAATGAATATAACAGTCTGAGGAATAGGGTAGATCCAGAAACATGAAAGTAGGGTACAGACTGACAACCCTCAGAAGAGAGGGTGGTGGGGGGGAGGGAAGAGATAAACCACAGAACTTATATGCATGTATGCATGACCAATGGACATGGACAACAAAGCCAGGGATGGGGCGAGGGGGGATGGGGAGGAGGGTGTCAATGGGGTGAAAAAGGAGAAATATCTGTAACAAAAATATAATTAAAAAAAAAAAATAAATAATAAAAATATAGCAAGTCTTGTCCAAGTATAAATTGACACACTTAATTTAGCTCTCAGAGGGCAATCTTATTTCCAGTGTTTTCAAGTCTTAAGGAATGCTTTACTATCAGCTCTATGAACTATAAATATTGATCGAGAGGGCAATTGAATATATAGATTTGGAGTTTGGGAAAGAGAAGCAGTGAAAAGAAGGCTTCAGGAATTATTGATATACCTATGTTAATTGTCCCTAAACCTGTGCCTGCCATTACTAGAATCAGTGGAGTATGTTTTAAAATATACAGATCCCAACTATGCAGCTGTAAGAAAGAAAGATCTCTTATGCTTTGAGATAACATGGAGGGACATGGAGAGTATTATGCTAAGCAAATTAAACCAGTCAGAGAAAGACAGGTACCACATGATTTCTTTTATTTTTGGAATATAATGAACAAAATAAGGTGATGAAGAAAATAAATCCAGAGACATGTAAGCAGGGAACAGACTGACAAACCTCAGAGGAGGCAGCGGGGGGAGATAAACCAAAGAACTTATGCATATAATCATAACCAGTGGACCTAGACGACAATGCTGGGGGGCGGGGTGGGATGGGAACCGGAGGAGAATGCCAGTGGGGAAAAAAGAAGAAACATCTGTAACAAAAATAAATTAATTAAATGAAATAAAACAATAAAATATACAGATTCTAGGAGTCTGTCACCAGACATTGTAAATCAGTGAATCTAGGCCAGCAACTGAGAATTTATATACTTATATAATTAGTAGGTGCTTCTAGTAAAATAATATAGGTGTAGAAGCCATTTTTGGAGATGGTATTGGAACTCATGCATGTGTACGGAGCGAGAAGAGAACTAAAGACAGGATCTTGTGGAATCCGTTTTGTCAGGAGAAAAATCAGTGTTGTCCAGATGTGTAGACTTGGCTGTGAAGGCAGAGAGGGAAAGTGGGCAGCACACAAAATGCTAAACAAGGTCAAAGGATGGCTGGTTATCATTATTTAAGACTGGAAAGGGGCATGCTTACATATTAAGGGTTTTGGAACTGAATATGAGAAAGAGAGATTCTTTGTAGAGAGAGAATGAATTATTCATGTACAAAAGGTCTAGGAAGTTGTTGGAGAGAGATTAACTGAGTTAGCTGATTTTTATTCAATGGCTACCATGTGTCAGCGAGTCTAGATGTTAGCTATTTACCCTTACAGAAACTCTACAATGTAAGTGTTATTATTCCCATTAACCAATAAGGAAATGGATGCTCAGAATCCTTAACTGCCTACATTCAAGCAGTTGATAAATAGTACAGATAGGAGTTAAATTTGGATTTGCCTCACTTTTTCTTCTCCTGCTTTTTCACTTATGAACAGTGTTTAGAATAAGGAGAATGAGGGAAGGTAATGCTTATCTGGGAAGAGAAACAGCTCTCCTTTAGAGCTTCAGAAAGAAGAATACATAGAAGTAAGGAGAAATATATACACTGGGGGAGGGGAGAGAGGTTAAGAATTAAAAACAACAGCAACAACAGCAAAACTTGAGCCATTAAATTTACAATAGCTAAGATCTGAAAACAGCCCAAATGTCCATCAGTAGACAAATGGATAAAAAAGCAGTGGTACATATACACAATGGAGTACTATGCAGGTGTAAGAAAGAAAGATCTCTTATCCTTTGAGATAACATGAAGGGACCTGGAAAGTATCATCCTAAGTGAAATAAGCCAAGCAGAAAAAGACAAATACCACATGATCTCACTTATATATGGAATATAATGAACATAACAGTCTGAGGAATACGGTAGACCCAGAAACATGGAAGTAGGGCACAGACTGACATCCGTAAGAAGAGGGGGTGGGGGTGGGTGGGAAGGGATAAAACACAGAACTTATATGCATGTATACATAACCAATAGACATGGACAACAAAACTGGGGACGGGGCGGGGGTGGGGTGGGGAAGGGGGTGCCAATGGGGTAAAAAAGGAGAAACATCTGTAACAAAAAAATAAATAAATAAATTAAAAAAACAAACAAACAAAAAAAAAACTTGAGCCATTAAGAGGAGTTGGGCAAGAAACTTAACCAAATATAAGTGAAGGCATAATTTCTCAATATTCTAAACCACATTTCTAGAAAAAAGTTTAAATAATTTGAATGATATATTAAGTATTTCTGAAGCTAAATATGAATACACATTCCTAAATGCATTTAGCCATAAATTGTTCATTATTTGGTTTTCTCTGTACTGAACAGTAAGCCCAAAGAAATATACATCATTTTTTAAGAGTAGATTTTTGCCTTAAAATGGAATAAATTAAATTTAAATAAGCCCAATGATACTTTACATTCACTGGAGAAGCTGATTATGCAGTGATATTTTCTTGATCATCACTATGTAAAGCAATAACATCTTATCTAAATAATCACCATTTAATACATTTTTATAAATATGGATTTTTCTCTAGGGAGCATATATTTTTAAATTAGGTTATACCTGCCGTGGAAAATGTTAACTAAGAGAAGATTTTTAACTATAGTTGCTTTGTATGTGTTTACATATTGGTTTATCATTTGACATAAAATTAAATATATGTATAAATATGATCTCTAAAACGTCCTGAAAATGGCATTTTTGATAAAAAAGTTATAGCATATTTTAGATATAATTTGCATTCAACCCACATGAAAGCTGTTGAAATTTGTTCTGTTTGAAAATTAATTATTTCTGTGCTCAACATTGCCTTTGATAAGGTAAGAAACAGTTGGATTAATTATAATTTGCTTCAAGTAGTAGAGTAATTAGAGAGTGTGAGAAGAACAGCTCTCCATTCAATTCTCTCTAATTATTATTAGACACATAATAAACCTGTAAAAAAAGCAAATGCTTTGAGTTTATTACCTTCACTCCTCTGGAAATATAAAGTAACATGTCTCCACTTAGTTCAGTTTTATTTAAAGAGCTATGTTACTGAGGAGTCATTGAAAGTTTTCATAGGAAGCCATTTTGGAAGGCTTTTAAGGTTAAAATATGGAGTAGAATAAAACTCTGAAAATTTTCACAAGTTTTACTATTAAATTATATCCTCTCTATCTGTGTTATTAGACTGGCATTCTGTTCATTCCTGATGAATTTAATTTGGTTTCCATTCATTGGTCCAGCCTATAGAGATAAGCTTGTATCTGAAGTGGTCTTTCTATATTTTTTATGCTCAATTGTTGATCATGTGCACATATGGAGAGCATACCTTGAAACCTTCATCCCCTTCACTGCAATAGCAAAGGAAAAATCCAATCTCTATAACACTTGACTAGATTCTTTTTCATGTTGATCAGGTGTCAACAGCCAATTCTTACTGGAGTCAGGTGCATAATAAGTTCAAGTTTCATCTAAAAATAGATGTTCACTGTTTTATTCAAGCATATGTGTTAGACCTAAGTCACAACATGTTTCCATAGAGGTTTTTTTTTTTGGGGGGGGGGAGAAAACTAATTTCTAGAATTGGCAAAAGTCCACAGGTAAGAACTAAAGAGGCAGAGAATAGTGTTGAGGTAAGGAAAAGCTGGGAACCATCCTTTAGACTCCTAATATATATGATCTTACACATCAGTGGAATATGGAAGGACTATTACATTTCCTTCTGTAATTGATAGTTGTTGTTGGCCAAATAGTGGACTTCCAAAGGTGTCAGTGCACTAATCTCTGGTACCTGAGACTATGTTAATTTCCATAGCAAAAGGGGTTTTTAAGATGTAATTAAGGTTGTGTTCCTTAAAGTAGGAAAATTATCCTGCATTATTGGAGTGGGCTCAATCTAATCACATAAGCCCTTAAAAGCAGAAAACAATTTTCAGCTGGAAGAAGAAAGCAGAAGAGAAATATGTTAGAAAGTGTATCAGAGAGATTCTGAGCATAAAAAGGATTTTGCATTCTGTTGCTGGCTCTGAGGTGAAGGGGCTCGCTTGAATGATGAGGGAGAGGCTTCTTCTAGGAGCTAAGGGAGATCTCTAGCTGACAATAGGCAAGGAAATGGGGATCCCAGTCCTACAACCACAAGAAATTGAATTTTTCCAACAACCTGAATGAGCTAGGGGGCAGATTCTCTTACTGGAACCTCTAGGTAAGAACTCAGCTGGCCAACATTTTGATTCCATCCCTGTGAAACACAAAGTAGAAAAGTCAAGTGAGACAACACAGACTCTGTCCTACAGAACTGAGAAAATGTGTTGTCTAAAACCGCTAAATTTGTGCTATTTGTATAGCAATTGATATCTTTAACACTTTTGATGTGAAGTTTGATTTTATGTAAGCAAAATGGCAGTGGTGATTTCTTGAAGTTAAACTTAATCACGTAAAAAATTAATTGTTTTTATGGTACATGTTTATTAATTTAATCTAAATTTGTATCAATGTTAAACTTGAACAATAGTTTCCAGTCTTCAGTTTTATATGGTTTCACTTATATTATCTCAAATTGTTACAAAAATTGAAGAATAGGAATAGAATTCTTTGGATTATCATGATCAGAACAGTTTTCATAGGTAAATCCCATTTGTAATTGAAAGTGTTCTCCATTTAATGTGAGGACCTCTAGGTTCTTCAATGACTTTGACTCACATCAACTACTGTCCTTGAGCAACTCCCTTATCTTTAAGATGTCAGTTGCACTGTTGATGACGTAGGAATATTCATAAAAATGATTTGTAAGACCTATGCCAGCTTTGGGAACCTGTGGTTCAGAGATGACAGGTGCAGGAAGAGACAGGTGGGGATTGACAATGGGAAACTGTTTCTATTTCATCATTTCCAGAGAACTGTTGTGAGGATGAAAATAATGACAACAAAAATATTTTCATTTCTGTCTTCAGGTGTTTTCCATCTGGGATTAGATTTTAATTCATTTGGACTTGCCAGGTACCCTCTATCCCATTGTCTTTCCTGGACTTTAAGTCACTCCATATGTTGTTTATTTCACCTTTCTCATTTGAAAAGTGTTTAACATGTGCTTAAGAAGACCAAAGCAAAATTACAAATTCTGATATTTTCCTTCTGTCAGTCATCTCTTAACACTTTATTCCCAAATCAGTGAAATCTGTCCTTTATTTTTCTACTTCTAGTTAGCCTCCTAAAAGGTGTCCCTGCATCCATCCTACCCCCCTTCCAATTCTTTTACATAGTACAGGCAGGGTGCATTAAACAAATACACATCTTTGCCCCCCTTTGATTGTAAATCTCTTTAATTACTCTAGGGTAAAAAAATTACCCACAATTTTAAATATAGTTAAAAACAAAACAAAACATCTCTGTATGGCCTAGCCCTGGCTTATTATTTAGATCTTATCTCCTATAACTCTACCCCACTCATTCTCTTGTCTCCAGTTGTATTGTCCCTCTGTCAATTTCTGGAACGTTAGAACACCAGCTTTTCCTACAATATCCACAGTATTTCTGAGCATGTTGTTTCCTCTAACTGTTGCCCCCCCCCCCCCCATAGGTAGCGCCTACTAACCTTGCAGTTCTGAGGACAAGGTGTTTTCCTCATTAGGCTTTCAATAGAACCGTATTTTTTGTACTTTTGTGTTTTTCCCCTTACTTGGTGTGGTACCTATCTCAGTTTGTACTTATACATTTATTAATGTGACCCTGGAATAATTTCCCTGCCCCACGGTAATGTCTGGATTATGAAAGTTGAAAATAGATTAACTTTTGCTTATAACTGAATTGTATTATTTCTAGGTAGTCAATACATGTCTCTTTATATTGACTGAATAGTTTTTTGACACTTAAGCTATAACCAAAATGCAAATTTCTCCACACCTTTGCAGTATCCTCATTTATATTTCTCAACTTTCTTACCCACCATCTTCCCAGTACTAACCTCCTTCTCTTCCCCTTAATTTTTTCTCATTAACTTACATTTCCAATATATATTCCTATGCTCTTAACCTCTTCAAAAAACTTCCTCTACTTATTTGCCTTACTGCTTCTTCTCTTGGATCTAGGGATTGGAATCTTCCATGGTTAATTTTATCGAGTTGAATATACATTTTCTAGGCCTGTGTAAATTCTCTGCTCTTTTGATCAATGATAGCCAGCTATATTACCTTTTAGTCCTTCCCATCATTATCATCTGTTGTCCTCCAGGTCATCCTCCATCCTTTTCCAAAGACTCATTCCATTATTTTATACATTCATTTAAAATAGTGAATGAGTTCTTAGCATGTTCTGGACTCTGAGATTGTACTGCTAAACAACACAACACATGAGAGGACTCAGCTGTTATGTGGCAGTTAAGTGTTGGAGAGGGAACCATATGGTCAATAAACAAGAACATCTATTAATGAGTCATTTCCAAATAATCAAGAGACTAGGAAAGCTGGTGATGGGGGGGGGGTGCATGTAAACAAATATCCTTGGGCAAATAACTTTTAGGTACTGTGGAAGTGGAGGTTTAATGGCTTGAACCCCAGCCTGGAAATCTCCAGGTAACTTTAAACAATGGGGATAGGGCTGTGATAGGTGCACCTTGAGACACAGCGCTTCTGTTACAATTTGGCCGTGTATTTATTTATCTTCTGTCCTGCTCCCCAGCCATCCCCGCCCCCCACACAAGGATGACCTTCCCCATATCTTTGCCTCTTTGAAGTGCCCTAATCCATGAAGAAGGAGCCAGAAGAAAAGCTCAAGTATTATTTGTTTCTAAGTCCCACTGGCTCAGGACAGACAATAAATAATCTGACTGCAGCAATGTGGCATTCTAGCAACCTTACCCCTTCTGTTCCCCTTCCAGCACCCCCTCCTCACCCCCTGCACAAGAGGAATACCACAACCTCTTCTGACTCCAAAGAGTTTTTTATAGTGTGTGTGTGTGTGTGTGTGTGTGTGTGTGGCTATGAGGAATATAGTTCTATGATTTATTATTTCCCTTTTCTTTCTCTGACTTCTCCAGGGTTGAATTCAGAGTGAAAGTCACCAGCCTGTATCTAGTTCATTTTTTAGTTTTGAAAGAAAAACCTACCCAGTAACACAATTACAAATAAAAAAGACCCTTCTTAGCCTGATTTTTACTTGGCCTCTCTGTAAGATTTGATTCTGTTGACCATTCTACCATGTTTGGAAATGCTCCCTTCTTAAAGGTCTACTACTACATCATTTCCTCTGATCAGTGGTCCTGCCTAAGTGTTTCCAGATAAACATAGCACAGGAGACCCCATTGGCCTTTTCCACCATGGCAGAGTCATTATTCATCACCACACTGCTGCCCATGGTAACTCTGCCTGAATCACTAGTCACTAATATGTGCCCTGCGTCAGTCTCTTTCTCAACTGTCTTGTTTCTATGTATGTTGTTCCTTCCTGGAGCATCCCTTTGCCCCACCTCTCTCTCCCTTTCCAATCTCCTCAGTAAACTTCTTTTCTAGAAAAAAAAAAGAGAGAGAGAGAGAGGAAACAAAACAGCATTTGTATTTACTGGCATGGTCTAGCCTGCCAGACTCCCTCCCCGTTCTATAATTTGACTTCATCATTTTCCATGATGCTCTAGTGTTTGGTGTACATCTCCCCTTGTGACACTAGACTTAGCTGAGCTCTTATATGGCATAGGTGTTGTGTTTTCAACAATTTCAGGTGTACACAAGTTGGTTAATAAACATCTGTTGCAGTAATACATTTAAAGAACAATAAATGTTTACCGCGAACAAGGTTCTCATAAAAATAGACAATTGGTATACTAATAACATGATTTTCATGGAAATATTAAAATTTTTTGGGGTAAACTTCCACTTTGTAGACTGTGATATTGCTAGCTTTCTACTAGATTAGAGCAATGAGTTTTGGATTTTCCATAAGCATACAGATGATAAGTGAAAATTAGGTTTCATTGCAGAACATTTATTTATTTTTATGAAAAATGTTTGCTTACACAAATGGATTTTATATTGGTATATTTTAGATATTACTTAAGTAGTGTAAAATTAGGTAAACTTTGAGCATATTTGTATAATTGCACAAAACAGAAGAATCAACATAAAAGTGAGCACATCTCAGTTATCTTAGTCTCAGCCACGCTCCCTGGTTTTTGAAGTCTCAAAAGTAACATAGCGAAAGATAATCAAAGCGCCTGTCAACACCACAAGGGAGATCATTCATTTCTACACAATTAAACTACTTTTTAAATGCTTTTGTGTTTGAAAAATAAAGTTGATGAAAAGAAAGTCTTTCCTGAGGAAAAAAAACGATAAAACTAGAACATTCCTTCCTCCTGTACCGAGGTGAGTGAAACAGGGACTGTACACAAGGCATAGAGTCAAGACAAGCAAAAAACACAATAAATTTTCCCTTTATCTACATGACATAATATTTTTCATAATTTTGCTTACAATTTATGAGATACGAATGCCTGCTTACTATTCTAGGAGGCTCTGCACACATTTGCTTTTATAAGGAGGTCATTTCCCTTTTTTGCCCAAAAGAATTATCTACATTTTAGAACTGACTTATCATTAACCAGTTATATTTACTAATATACATTTATTTTGATTTAAAGGTGAAATAAAATATTAACCTGAGATAATTCTAACTTTATTGGATATGCACTCACCACCTTAGTGAATTTAGTTATTTTAAATCCATTAAACTACTCCCACTTCAGTTCCTATTACTTTTCTGCATATTTGACAATTAATACTTTTTTTTTTTTTTCACTGCTACCTACTGCTGAACTAATTTTCTTGCAGATTATGTTTGTCATTCTGATCCTATTTTTATCTCACTGCAGAGTGACTCATTGGTCTTTCATTTAACAAGCTCATGTTCCTCAGTACAGTCCCAGTGTGGCTTATTCCAACACTGATGCAAAAGCAAACTCATTTTAAGTCCGTATCCTGTTGCAAAGCAATGGTTCTTTCTAGAATTTTAAAGGTTGTCATTTTCAAATTCTTGCCCCAGATGGATAACAAGTCTATGTTGTTAGGCCGATTTTGAAAGACTGGGCATATTAGTTAATAATGTTGTAGTTTTGCATTAGAAATGAAGTCTCATAAATCCTATTTGTTTAATTTATCCTTGGTGCTTCTGTGCTCAGTCAGTTAATATCATTAAATTCTTATCTAATTATAATGCAAGCAATGTGACTTTCAGAACCAAGACTGTGTCAGGATTTTCTTTGTAAATCTCTAATCTCAGAGGTTTATAATAAATCAACCAAAAAATGATAATTGGTGATAAATCTTAGATGCAAATTCTTACAGCAAAAGTCTGTTGTGTGGTTATTCTTATTTAGAACTATAAGTAAGCCTTTGCTTTGGTTGTTTAGATGCCTCTGGATAATCTTATATTTGAGAAATACAATTATTTATTGTGAATATTTCTCGTGACATACTGTTGTTTTTTTTTAATTTCTGAAAGACATCATCAATTATTTCTGTTATTGTAATATGTACCCTTTTCATTCTTGATGGTCCCTGAATCTTGTTCATTTCTCTCATGTCTTTTTAATATAAGTGCTTTGCAAATATTTGGAGAGCACTTATAAATGTAATGCATGATAAAACTACAACCAAAATTGTAATTTAAAAGTACGTTTGTTTTATTAATGGGTCAAATGGCACCCGTGCAAAGTTTTGAACATATTGTGAGGTATGTAAATTACTCCACTTAAGTTTCACATGAAATGTTTAAAATTCTCTAAATATATGTACACACAGATATTAACTAGTTGGTACAAGGGGCTTTGACAATGGCATTTACCCTGTGAACACTTCTTATAACAAGATTCAGAACCTTTCCCATCAGAAAATCCCTTAATCTCCCATCACTTCTATTCTCCAAAGCCCCTTTAATCATTATTTTATTTCTATCACTTTACAATAACTTGTTTTTAAATTTCATGACAAATAATATCACATAGTAAGCACTCTTTTCTGTCTAGCTTTTTTTTTTTCACTTAGCAAGTCATTGAGGTTGGCATTCTTTTTTCACTCAGTAATGTCCTATCGTGTAATGCCTGCGTCGTAGACTAGATGTATGATTAACTTTATAAATAAATATCAAACAGTTCTACAGAAGTGTTGAACCATTTTCTACTTCCAACAATAATGTATGAAAATACCATTCGCTGTACATTCTGACCAATAGTTGATTTTGTCTGTCTTTTTATTTTGGTCTGTCTAGTTTATGTAAAGTTGTATCTCGTGGTTGCAATTGATATTTTTCTGGTGAGTAATGACCTTGAATATCCTTTCATATAATTATTGTACATTCACAGAGCTTCTGATATAAAGTGTCTATTCAAGTCTTTTGCTTACTTTTGGTCCCATTCATTTTAATTTATTGATTTGTAAGTGTTCTTTATATGTTCTGAAAAAAATGCCTCGTTAAACATATATACTGTAAGTAATTTTCTCAGTTTGTGGCTTGCATATCATTTTCTTGTTGGTGTCTCTTGGTGATCAGAGCAAAACTTTTTTAAATTTTAAAGATTTCTAATTTGTCAAACTTTTTTCTTTTAGAATTTGTTTTGTTGTTGACTGTCTCAGAACTCTTTATGTTTCCTTAAGTTGTGAAAATATTCCATTTTCTTTTATAAGTTTTACAGTTTTGTGCTTAGGTCTAAATTTCATCTTGATCTAATTTTTGTGTATGGAATTAAATAAGAATCTAAGTATTTCACCCCCCCCCCCCACAATATCCAGCTATTCTGGGAATACCTGTTAAAAAGACTCCTTTACCTAATGAATGGATTTAAATCACTTGTCCAAGGTATATTTCTGGCCTCTATTTCTGTTTAATGGTCAAACAAAACAAAACACACTGTTTTGTTGTTGTCGTTAATCCTCACCCGAAGATATTTTTCCATTGATTTTCAGATAGAGTGGAAGAGAGGAGGGAGAGAGAGAAATATCAGCTTGGGAGAGACATATTGATTAGCTGCCTCTTGCAAGACCCCGACTGGGGATGGGGATTAAATCTGCAAGTCAGGTACTTGCCCTCGACCTGGAATCAAACCCGAGACCCTTCAGTCCTCGGGCTGATGCTCTAACCGGGGAGCCAAACTGGCCAGGGCAAAACACACTGTTTTTGTTACAGAGCTAGTAGTGAGTCACAATTCTCTTGGCTATTGAAATTGTTTCGGCTGTTCAATGTCTTTTCTCTCTCCATTCAAGTATTTTATTATAGGCTTGCCAATTTCTAGACTACATGAGCAATACTTTTCTCGGTAGTAAAAAGTAGAATTGCTAGGTTGTAAAGTCTGTTCATCTTCAACTTTACTAGATTGTGACAATTTCTTTTTGAAATGCTTGTACCACTTTATACAACAAGCAGCATGTGTGTGTTTCCTCCTTGTTGTCACTAGCACTTGGTATCAGAATTTACAATCTGAAGGGTTGTCTCAGTCTCGCTTTTGTTTTAATTTGTATTTCTTTAATAAAATTGATCATCTTTTCATGCTAATTCACAATTTAAACATTTCTATAAAATATCTACTCAAGTCTTTTGCCCTCTTTTTTATTGTTCTTTTTTCTTATTAATTTTTTTTTTTTTATCCTCACCCGAGGACATTTTTTCCATTTTTTTGTTCAGATAGAGTGGGAGGGAGAGAGAGAGGAAGGGAGAGAGAGAGAGAAACATCGACGTGAAGGGACACATTGAGTGGCTGCCACCAGCACGACCAACCAGGGCCGGGGACAAACTGCAACCGAAGTACGTGTCCTTAGCGGGAACTGAACCCGGGTCTCTCCGGACCGCAGGCCGACGCTCTAACCGCTGAGCCAAACCGGCCAGGGCTTATTAATTTTTTTTTTATCCTCACCCGAGAACATTTTTCCATATTTTGTTCAGATAGAGTGTGAGGAGAGAGAGAGAGAGAGAAACATCGACATGAAAGGGACACATCGAGTGGTTGCCACCTGCATGACCCAACCAGGGCAGGGACAAACTGCAACCTAGGTATGTGCCCTTAGCAGGAATGAAACCCAGGTCTCTCTGGACCACAGGCCAATGCTCTAACCGCTGAGCCAAACCGGCCAGGGTGCTCTTATTAATTTCAATAAATTCTTTATATATTCTAGATATTATTATTATTTTTTACTTTTTTATTGCCAATTATCTTCTCAAAATCTGGGGCTTAACACTGTACATTGTTTTTTATATCTTCAGCAATATTGGTATTTTTATTGCAGAATAATGTGGTTTATGTTTTGTATATTATGTGTCTCTATCAGGAAATCATTTTCTATCCTAAATCCATACAGACATGATGGTGAGTCTAAACATTTCAAAGTTTAGCTATCTGAACTTTAATTCACATGAACATGATTATTTTTGTACATCCTATAAGAAATAATCTGGTTTTACTCGTGTTTAAGACAGATAACTATTGGTCTGTGACCATTCATTGTAGAATACCCATTTTCCCTACTGATTTCAGTGCCACTTTTGCTATATTCCCAGTGTGGATATCCTCTGTATGCATGGATTTATCCCTTTTCAATTTGTTAGTACTTTATTTAAGATATTTATACCTTGTTTCCATGCTTCTGTTTCTATTTTATTCATCAGGGTTTTTTGTTTTGTTTGTTTGTTTGTTTTGCTCAAAGGAAAGGGGGGTGGTGGGAAGAGATTAACCAAGGTAGTTATATGCATATATTCATTACCCATGGACACAGATAACAGGGTGGTGAAGGCCAGGGGTGGGATGTAAACCTGGAGAAGAGGGTGTAATGGGGGGTGGGCATCTATAATACTCTCAACAATAAAAATTTAATTAAAAAAGATATTTGTGCCTAAGTTTGTAAGATTTGCATGCAATTTTCTTTACTATAGCTGTGTGTGTGTTTTGTTCATCTAGACACAGTGTTAGAAGATGGGATATAGGACCACACTCAGGGATGTCGCGGCAGCCATGCAGAGCTGAGCCACCGCAGCCCCAGCCCCAAGTGTCCGAACTTTTATGAGAGATGTCAAGTGCTGCTTTGCTTGAGCTCTACTGGGAAATTTTTTTTTTTTAGCTAAAAATCTAATCCTAAATGATACCTAAATATATTCTACATATTCTTGAGCCTTGATATTTGGATTTTTGTGTTAAACTTGTGTTTATTTTTAAAGTTTTCAGTTCATTGCAGTGAGGTTGTTCATAATGGTCTCTTATGGTCTTGAATAATCTCTATAGTTATGTGCAATTTTGCATTCTTTATTTTATTTGTGACTTCCTCTTCTTTTCCTTATTCAATTTTACTTTTGAGTTTGTCTTTTTAATAACCTTTACCAAACATTTCTACTGATTATTACATAGAGATCATAGTAATTTTCATTCTCAAAAATAGATTCTATAATCTTTGAAAGCTTTATCATTATAGGTATAAAAGCACACAGTCCAGAATTTTAAAAAAATATGTTTTTATTGATTTTTTAAAGAGAGAGGAAGGGAGAGTGAGATAGAAACATCCATGTGGAAGAGAACCATCCATTGGCTGCGTCCTGCACGCCCCCTTCTGGGAATCAAGCCCAAAACCCAGGCATGTGCCCTGACCAGGATTTGAACCAACACCTCTCAGTCCATGGGACTTTGCTCAATCCACTGAGCCACACTGGCTGGGCACAACCCAGAATTTTTTAAGGAAGCGAGTCTTTGATAACTTACTCTATTTCTTGTGTAGCTATTAGACTTCAGTTTTCCACAACTTTGGTTTGGGTAATTAATTCATTTTTTAAAAAAACATATAGAGCCCTTGCCAGTTTGGCTTAGTAGTTAGAGCATTGGCCTGTGGACCAGAGAGTCCCAGGTTTGGTTCCCATTAAGGGCACGTACCTTGGTTGCAGTTTGTCCCTGGCCCCGGTTGGGGTCATGTGGGTGGCAACCCCTGGATGTGTCTCTCTCACATTGATGTCCCCCCCCCCCCCCCCGCGTCTCTATCTGAAGATAAATGCAAAGATGTCCTCAGGTGAGGATAAAAGAAAAACATAAAAAAATAAAAATAAAAAACATATAGAAATTTATATATTAACTATAATTATAAATAGTACTCTCTTATTATAAAAGTTCTCCATACTGTTATAGTCTCATCCTCATTACAGTTTTGTTCTTATTTTGTTTGTGTTTTTTACTATGTGTGCTAGAGATTGGTCTGCTTTTCTGAATTCATTATAGTTTTTATTTACATAATATAAATTTTTTCCAATAAGTTTATCATTTTATTAATATTGTGGGTTTTTTTGTTATTATTATACAACCCCTTCAAAGATTGTTTGAAATCTTTTCCTAAGTGTTCAGATCATTAGAGGAGTGCAGACTTTAGCAGAGGAAAGGGACTACTTTTCCATAGATTTTCCCAGAAAGATAAGTTTTTATCATGTCCTATATTTAGCACCTGTTTAAATTGTTTTTGTAGACTGTGTGGGTCCTATTTCTATAAAAACTCTCCTCTATAAATGTCTGAGGACATGAGCATCATGTGGTTTCACTAAGACATCTGCTGAGAGACAGGTTGCAATAATATTCAAGTACTGGTAAATGCATTACATGTAATGGATCCCTGAGCTCATGGGAGATAGTAATGGATCAGGATCTTGCAGTGGAACCCCAAGTGTTTACTTTAGCACATTTCTTGGGTTATTCTGGTACATAGCTAGATATCCTTCCCACTGCTTTGACACACCAAAGTGTTTTGCTTGCAATGTGGGGTAAATGGAGCTTAATTATATCTTAACCATATGCAAAATGGAGCTTTGAAAATAAATTTTATTCTCTAATCTAAGGTATTACATGAAGTCTTGAAAGATTCATATTTTTACTTGATTACATTATCTGGTAACAAATATTTGGTAAGCCCCTGTCTGGTCACAGGAAGAAAAGATGGGTTGTAAACATGTTCAGTTAATTTGCAAAAAGAATACATTTTAAATTTACAAAGAGAAGACTTTTTTGGTATATTTGATGAATTTTAAATGTCTTCATTTTCAAGTCTCGTTTTAAAAGTGATTTTGGCTTCATTAGCAATGCTAGTTTTAACTATAGGTATGTAAGATTTGATTGACATTTGTGAGAATCATTCATTTTCTGCCAAACTCTTAATAATCCATGCTTACTTTCAGTGGTCAATTATCTCTGCCTCGGAGTCCTACAGCAGTGATGTACTTATTCTCAAGGGATAGGCATCACTTCCAGTTGATCATGCTAAATGAGATTCGACATAGTGGCGAGCAGCCCTTGCTCGTGTTGGCAGAGATAACCCTGCTGATGAAATATCCTTCAGAGGACTCCATAAATTAAACCACACATTGATGCTACTTATCATTGCAGCTCTGCTCCCTCACACTAATTTTGTGATGCTGTAGAAGTCCCATACATTTTGTATTTTTCAGTTCCCATATGCCTATGATGTGGAATTTGGAGGAGAATACAAAAATTATATATAACGCACATGAAATTATATTAGCATTTAATAATCAAACTTTCTCTGTGATCTAGTGGGCCTTTATCACATATTCCACGAGGTGGAATTTTTGAACAACCTTCCCATGAGATATAATGAGCTCATTGTACTCAAGTTAGAAGCTAGAACTCCCTCTCTCAGCCTTCCCATTGTCCACATGACCTTGGCTCTGTTGATCAAAAGTTGTATGAGACTTTGTATTTGAAAGTAAGCACTAAGGGAAAGTAGATAGAGTGCAGAATCTATTTTTTGGTGGGAATGGTGGTAGAGTTTGGAGAACCCCGCATGTACCCTTGAAGGTATGAGATGTAAAACTTGGGCTCAGCTGCAGTGGCGGAGATGTTCTCACTGAAGCAACCCCCATGTTGTGGTTGGTCTGCTGGTTCAAGCTGCTCAGACTAACTCTCTAGCTTTTATAGAGAACTTCTGAGCTTCCCAATATCCTATAATCATTTATTAAATTTATTTAGAATGGATTCTCATCTCTGCAGGAAAGAAGTCTGAACTTGCACATTCTCCCATATTTGCTAACCACATTCCAGCCATTTTGATTTTCTTTCTGTTTTTTCAAAAACTCTCCTTTGTCCCCATCTCAGGGCTCTTCATTTGACATTTCTTCTGCCTCAAATACAGATATCCTCAGAGCTGGCTCTTCACATGTCTAGACCTCTGCTCTAACACCCCCCTGTCAAAGAAGCCATCCTTGCATTCCTCACTTCTACCCGGTGATCTCTAGCACATCTCTTGTTTAGCTGGTTTGTTTGTTTATGTATTTTCACATCTTCCTCACAATGTGAGAGCAAGACCCTTATTTGTTGTATTTACTGAAGTATTCTTAGAATCTGGAATAGTGCCTGGCAAAGAGTTGACATTCACTCTTTATGGTTGAATGACTGACTGAATGAATGAGTGAATGAAAATGCTCAATGTATTATTTCACTTTCAAGAGCTCTTGCGGAAAGCATTAAGAATTGTAGATTTATATTTTGGCCTTGGAGGAGAAAGAATTGAGAATGCAAAGACTTAAGCTACAGGCAGAAAGAGAGGATATGGGAAAAAAAATTGAAGATTTTCCAAAGGGAAAACAGTGAGACAAAGGATAAACCCAAAATACAATCATCTGAGGCGCTTATCAAAAATACATTCCCAGCAATTATGTACCTAGACCCTCATAAGGAACCTCAAGGAATAAAAGAAAATCAAAGAAATCTAAGATGCCCTGCCATTTTACTTGCTCTGAAATATTTAGCAAAGAAAAATGTTTAAGGGAATGGAAAATAAAAATAAAAATGTGACTGATACAGTCCTGACATTGTCGGAAACGTTTACCCAAAAGCTTGCATTGCTCGGAGTGAAAAATCTGAAGCCATTCTTTAGGGATAAGTTCTTCATAAGCAGAAATAATTGTTTAGGATTTATGTTCTCAAGTTATTCCCTTGAAACAGATGATGGAACACTAATAACTTTTGAGAGAAAATGAATATATGTAAGCTTTAATATGTAATAGCAAAATCTAGTTAATTCCTAATACAGACAAACTTGCAAATTATACCTCTCAGTCACGTTTCTAATGAGTGGGCACATACCTCGAAGCACTGTGATCATTCTGATTTTAATTGTCAGCTGGTACTGTGAACAGTTACTCCATATGTTCCAACAATAGCAACAAGAGAAAAATGAACAGTTATGCCAAAATAGCAAAGCCATAGTTTTGATGATTATGGCTAATTAGGTAACGGCATGATTCAGTTCTATTGCTTATCCAGTGAGAACATAATTATGATCACATTTTCCACTATCCCATGAGTGTATTTATTTCTCTTCTGTCCAAAAAGTTTTAAGGTATAATGTAAATAAATAAATAAAATTTCTCTCAAGAGAAAATGGAGATTACATTTTTTAAATTTACTTAAAAGATATTCAGGAATTATTACAACATGCTAAGTGAATATATACATACATAGTAGAATTTATAATGTTTCTCATAATAATAATTGGGCATTTATTGAGCTGGTATTATGTACATGGAATGCTTTCCAGGGTTTTACATAAATTATCATGTTAAATCCTCACAACTACTTCATAAGATAGCTTCTTTAGCTGTCATGTTTTATATGAGAAAAGTCATTTTTAGGAAGATCAAATGACTTACCCGAATTTAAGCAGCGAATGAGTGAGTACAGGGCCAGGATTTTCACCCCAGAATCCTCCCACCACGTCTGGGTGTCTTACTCCTGGGCTATGATGCCTTGGTACTGGGAACAATAGGAGTTTTGACTTAGCCCAGTTCAAATTTGAGCTCAAATTCCAGTGCTGACTATGACTTGGAGAATATACCTCAACTTCTTTCAAATTTAAAATTTTTATCTGTAACAAATAACTGAATAATAAATAAGTAAAATAAATGAAAACCACAACGCCAATCCATAATAATAGCCACTGCAAAGGGCTGTTATGTTGTTTGAAAGTAATGTAAGATGGAAAAGCACCTAGCATACGGATCAGGATATACCATGTCCTTAGTTATCAGCAGTACTTTTCTTCCTGTGTTAGAAAATTTTGTGCCAAAACCGGAAGTGCTTTTTCCTGCTATTTTCTTCATTTTGCAATTTTAATGTGAGACAGCTGTCACCGACAAATCGAGTAGGTGTGATTGTCGGGCTGCGGAAGGCAGTAGGAATTGTGTCCTCTTGGCCTAGAACTCTCAACAGTATTCTTCTGCTGTCATTGTAAGTGTTGTTTCTTTTCCTCTTAGCTGATTTTTAAATGTGATATTTAAAAGAAGAATCCCTCCTGTCTGGTCAACCTGCTTCTTAACTTAATTACTGTTGGATAGAATTATTTGTATTCAAAAGGCCAAGTTGGGATCTTTCCCTATTTCTTCTCTTTCTCTTTCTCTTTTTCCTTCCTTCCTTCCTTCCTTCCTTCCTTCCTTCCTTCCTTCCTTCCTTCCTTCCTTCCTTCCTTCCTTCCTTCCTTCCTTCTTCTCTCTTTTTTCTTTTATTTTTTCATCATGCAGATTTTCCTTTATCAATTTCCAGGTTCAAAATGATGGTAATACTTTTCAAATATAAAATCAAACTCCTTAAAAAACTATCATTTTATCATTTTCAGAAATGCACAAAAACCTCCAGTTTGGGATTCTTTTAGTTTGACAAAATTTTTTGAAGTCTCCCTACATTGATATTTTCCTCTTTGATTCATATTGTTAGAAAAAAATCTATTAAACTGAAAATATTTCCAAAATAAAGATTTGTAATACTTCTGAAAAATGACTGAAGCATTAGATTTGATGACCCTGGATTATCATTCTTTCCCAGTTCTGATTCTTACCATTTTTTGTTGTTGTTAATCCTCACCTGTGGTTTACTACCATTTCTTGTTATTTTTATTGTTGTTGGTAATCCTCACCTGAGGATATTTTTTTTCATTGATTTTTAGATAGAGTGGAAGGGAGGGAGGAAGGGAGAGAGAGACAGAGAGACATTGATGTGAGAGAGACACATCCATTGATTGCCTCCCGCAAGACACTGGGGACGGGGATTGAACCTGCAACCCAGGTACTTGCCCTTGACTGAGAATCAAACCCTGAACCTTTTGGTCCTCAGGCCAGTGCTCTAGCCACTGAGCCAAATAGGCCAGGACTTACTCCCATTTTTAATACTCAAATTTAAATCATGTACTTTTAAATAATATTAACAATGGACTTAATTACACTACTGACGAGACCAGAAACTGATGCCTTTAAAATAAATCTAAAATCAACAACGATTGGCCTATATGGGTTCTAGTTTGAGATCAAGTAGTGTATCTTATATTTCCTATGATGTCTTGTGAGATGGTACACAGGTGGAGTCAGCGTCTCCTACATACAGTGTGACATAAAGAGGGCCAAGGAACAATTCCTTTCCTGAGCTACCTTACATTCTCAGTGTTTATCACATTTCCTGAATTAGTCAAGGAAAATATATATGTATTAAAATAAGTTGTTGATCTACAAATGGAATTAAATAAGATACTGGTCAAGTATGGCATGTCATGAGTTATGCTGTTGAGAAAAACATCATTTCTTAATACACAGTTGACATCATATACTGCAGTGAAAAAGAGGAGAGATAGAAGCAAGTGGGGATTTTGGAGTCCAATAATCTACATTGTGCAAAGAGATCCTAGACACGGAAGAAAATGAGGATACTGGGGTACTGAAGAGGTCATGAGACTACAAGCAGTGGAAGAATGGGTAGAAAGGGGATTAGTCAAGTATATGTCTAAGTTTATTCCTGACTGATTATTCTATTTCACAGTTATATCTTTGTATCCTTAAGCCACTAGCACATCTTCAGAATACCGTAGGACAAAATAAGTCCTGAAATTACATAATGTAAGTCCTGTGACAGGTATTTATATTGTCAACTGTCTGATCAAATGTTTTGTCTTCTTTATGACAGTTCTTTGTTTTTTGACTGTTAATTTGTATTAGTTCTCCATATATTTTGGACAAAAAAATTTTTTTAGTTATGTAAATTGCAAATATCTAATTTCTAGTCCTTGGCTTGCCTATTCCTTTTTTTAAAATAACATCTTCAGATAAGGAGAATATTTTTTTTTTCGTTATTACTTTTTGTGTATACTTAAGAAATCTTTGTTTCCCTTAATGGCTTGAAGATATTCTCCTATGACTTCTTTCAGATGCTTTCTAGTTTTAGCTTTCACATTTAGACCTCTGAACCATCTTAAATCATTGTTTACTGAAGAGAAATGAAAACATATGTCAATATAAAATCTTTAACAATAAAATGCATAGCAACCTTATTTATAACAACCCAATGATAGAGCCCAAATTACTATGAAGAAAATATGGATAAACAAATCATATTACATTCACACAATGGGATAACACTGAGCAATAAAAAGGAATGAACTAGTGATATACTCGCAACTGGGATGGATCTCAAAACATCTTGCACTAAAGAAGACAGACACAAAATAATACATTTCTATGATTCCATGTATATGAAGTCCAAGAACAAATAGTTATTTTTTTTAATTTTTTTTTTATCCTCACCTGAGGACATTTTTCCTTTTTCGTTCTGGTAGAGTGGGAGGGAGAGACAGGAACAGAGAGAGAGAGAAACATCGATGTGAAAGGGACACATCGAGTGGCCGCCACCCGCACGACCAACGAGGGCCGGGGACAAACTGCAATCGAGGTACGCGCCCTTAGCGGGAACCGAACCCGGGCCTCTTGGGACCGCAGGTCGACGCTCTAACCGCTGAGCCAAACTGGCCAGGGCCAAATAGTTATTTTAAGGTACTAGTAATCAGAAAGTGGTTAATTCTGGTCCCAAGGGTGGGTTCTAACTGATTGGTAATGAAGAGAAGGAACTTTCTGGGATCATGAAAACGTTCTATATTTTCTTTTTTTTTATCCTCACCCAAGGACATTTTTCCATCTTTGTTCAGACAGAGTGGGAAGGAGGGAGGGAGGGAGGGAGGGAGAGAGAGAGAGAGAGAGAGAGAGAGAGAGAGAGAGAGAGAGAAATATCGATGCAAAAGGGACACATCGAGTGGCTGCCTTTCGCACAACCCCAACCAGGGCTGGGGATGAATCACAACTGAGGTACGTGCCCTTGACAGGAATCAAACCTGTGACTCATTGAACCACCGACCAATGCTCTAACCACTGAACAAACAGCCAGGGCTATATTTCCTTTTGAAGAGTAGTTACATGGTGTATATAACTGTCAAAAATTATCAAAATGAACACTTATAATGTGTACATTTTATTGTATGTGCCTTTTACACCAGTAATTTTTTAAAAAAAATAGAGTTAGAGCCAGGCCGGTGTTGCTCAGTGGATTGAGTGTTTTCCCATGGCCTAAGAGGTCCTGGTTTGATTCCCAGTCAGGGCATATGCCCTGGTTGCAGGCTCCATCCCCAGTTGGGGGGGTGTGCAGGAGGCAGCCGATTGGTGTTTCTCTCTCACAAAGATGTTTCTATCTCTTTCCCTTCTTCTGTCTCTAGAAAAATCAATGAAAACATATTTTAAAAAAATAGTTAGAAGGCCATTAAAAGGAATAATGGAATTTTATCAGTAGCAAAATCAATACAAATAGTCATTTCATAAATAATGTGATTGTGCCTCATGGAGCTGCACTGTCTACAACTGTGGCTGTGTTCAGTGGCCTTGGCAACGTGCACACAAGTAGTTGGAGCAGCATTGCCTTGACTTGATACAATGAACCAGTAGTCATTTAACAATAGCCAGTATTTATTGTGTGCTCACTTTGTTTTAAACCCTTTGCAAATATCATTTCAATTAACTCATCCTCAGCAGGGCTTTTCATTAACTGAGTACGATGCTTTCCTTTCCCCTTGTTAATGAGGTCAATAATATGAACCTATGACTTGAAAAAGGTGAAAATTCATCAAAAGCCAATACATACGTGTATGGAGAGATGGTGAAGAAGACAATCATAGCAAATTGTTAATAACAGACTGTTTTAACACCCAAGACTAGCTCTAGGCTAATTCTTTAATGAAGATGTTTATTTTCAGCATACCATGAATGCCTCTTCTTACTTTTTAAAATAAAAATCACATTGCTTTCACCCCTGGCCCAAACACGACATTTGCCTCATGAAGTGTACCTTCTCTGATGTGCCTAGAGCTTCCTTTGTGTCCATTACACATTGGCTGTGTTTCTATGCACAATGCTTGTACTAAAGCATTTCTTCCTCACAGTAAGCGTATGTGGTAAGCACATTGATTTCTTCATTTAACGCGAGTTGTAACTGAGACACAAATGTTAATTAAGCAAAGTCGCTGAAACTACACAGCTTATCAATAAAAGATGTCACACTGGTTTCAGCTGCAGTTTGATGCCAGGGCCTGCCCCCCTCCCTGGTCAGCACCCTTGAAACCTCTTTCACGTGACCCTTCGTCCGTACAGTATTTGCCCCTCAAACAGATGGGCTTAATATGTAAATTGCTCCTTATGACACTTACATTTCCTCAAAAGTGTCTTAACCTGCAGGAATACAAGGTGATGCTCAGACATTGACCAGCTAGTAGGGCAGGTGGTTTTATTCCTCATCCATTCCCTTTGCTACTAATGGTTTATGGGCAACCATTTGCTCTCACCATTAATTCAACATGTTTTTCCTAAACACTTTGTCTATACTGGAAACCCAGGTTGGCCCTGAGAATTCAGATACTGCAGAAGAACAAGCCTGAAACACAGTCTCAAATTTCAGAAATTTCAGGAGGGATACTATTCTCTAATGCCCCTTTGAGAGTACAGCTGCTTTCTTGCAAACAAGTCATGTTTGTCACCTTAAAAACCAGTGCAGCCAACCCATCTCCCCCAAATAGAATTCCCAGCCTTGAAGACTGCAAAATGGAGTCACCTGTGGCTTAAAATGGGACCTGAAACAGAAAGGACAGAGTATTTTCTATGTCTATTCTTGTTACCTGTTGCCAATCTAACAAACTACCACACATTTACTGTCTTAAATAAACAAACTTATTATCTTAGAGTTCTAAAGTGCTCAAGTCTAAATTGGGTTCCAGTGGGTAAAATCAAAGCGTTAGCAGAGCTGCATTGTTTCTGGAGACTCTGGGGAGAATCTGTTCCCCCGTGTTCTCCAGTTTCTCGTGGTTGCCGGAACTCTTAGCTCATGGCCTCTTCTCTATTTGAAAGCCAGCACTGTGTGGTGTCTTCAGATTTCCCTTTGACCATGACCTTCTGCTTCCCTTTCAACCGTAAGGACCCCTGTCATTACACTGAGCCCACCGGGACAATCCAAGAGTATCTCTCCGTCTCAAGATCCTTTGTTTAATCACATCTGCAAAGTCCTTTTTGCCATAATGCATTCATATGTTCTAGGGATTAGGATATGGACATCTTGGAAGGGGGAACATTTCCTGCCTACCACATTATAGGACAACTTTCTTACAGTTATTCATGCTATAAAAGCTATATTGGAAATGTATCTACCCATACAATTATGTATTTAATAGCCAGGATGTGTGTTATTTTCTAAAGTAAATAACTTTTTAGACTCCCCAAAAATGTCTCACATGTCTCAGAAGGAAAGAACACTCTGAAAATATTTTTAATTGCCACAGAATATCTACACATTAGATGTAGTTTAATAGCCTCTTTCTTCTCCCTCTTCCTTTTCTTTCTTCCTCTCTCCTTCTCGCTTTCTTCCTCTCACTCTGTCTTTCTCTTTCTCTATCCTCCATCCCGTCTCTCTTCAAAATACACATGCATGCAGACACAGCTAAATTTTCTCTACTTATTGCTACCAGCAAATGCACAATGATAACAAAAATATCTAGTTCAGAAATATATTTTGTTTGGTCTTAAATAGAAAACACTCATACAGGGAGAAAAATATTCAAATTGCTTGAGGGGTGTAAAACACCCTTCCCAGGAGAAACAATCTCATTGTTTAAGCTAAATTTATGGCAGGAATTTGATGGGTTGGCTTATTCCTCTGTTGCCTTTGGGGCACAATGCAGTGTGCTGGGCTGGCAGATGAGTCAGAAGGCAGGATTCGCAATGGAACTTGTGAAAAGGGAAAAAAATTCCCTCTTTAATGGGTGCTTTGGAAGGGTTCCTTGAGCTATAACCTTGGTAGATGTTGGATTCAGGATCGTTTGTGCCCAAGATAAACACAGTCCCTGGGAGGTTGCAAATGGAACTATTGTTTACAATAGCTGCAGTTAAATGAGAACCAAAGTTAAGTAGTGATGAGTCAACTATGTAAGTCTCTTTCTCTAAAAGTACAAGGGCACATAAAATAACATCAATTTCCAAATTTGAAAATTAATCAAAAATATACATTTTACCAATTCAAAAGAAATTACAAGTACATAATTTTTTTTTTTTTTTTTTTTTTTTTTTTTTTATCCTCACCCGAGGACATTTTTGCAATTTTTTGTACAGATAGAGTGGGAGGGAGAGAGAGAGAGAGAGAGAAACATCGACGTGAAAGGGACACATCGAGTGGCTGCCACCCACACAACCGACCAGGGCCGGGGACAAACTGCAACCGAAGTACGTGCCCTTAGCGGGAACCGAACCCGGGTCTCTCCAGACCGCAGGTCAACGCTCTAACCGCTGAGCCAAACCGGCCAGGGCGCAAGTACATAATTTTGAATGCTCAGACAAAATGGTAGGATTAGATTTCCAAATCTACTCCTTATTAGATGGTGACTTTGTTTAATAAATTACCCTCACTGTGTTTCCGTTTCTTTACTTTTCCAATGAGTATATAAACACTTGCCTAACCTCCATTTCTGTGTTGTTATGAGGATTACAATAACCCAAAAAAATACTTGGGAAAGTACTTGGTATACTCTCAAGTAATAAAATTCTGTAGCAGCTTTATTAAACATGTGTACTTGCAAAGCATTTATTACAATGTCTGACACATGGATTTATTAGTTATTACAAAATGATGATTCAAGATTTGAAATAGGTAGTAACAAACGAGATTTTCAGTCTTTTTTGTCAACTTTAGAACAGTTGGTATCCATTTACGGTGTGTAATTCAAGGAGTTATGACAGAGACAGAAGCCTGTGAACCGCTCTCCCAATGAAGATAAAAAGCACTTCCATTACCCTTAACATTTCCCTCATGCCTCTTAGCAGGGACACCATGAATTATTTTGAAATGTTTTAAATTTCATATAAATGGATTCATAAAGTATATACTCTTTTTTGTCTAGTTCCTTTCACTCAGCATAACATTTCTGACTTCATTCAGAATAATGTTGCATGGTTCATTAGTTTGTTCCTTTATATAACTAAGTAGTATTCCATTATGCTCCATATTATTTTATGCTTATCTATTTCCCAGTTGATCATCTGAGTTGTTTTTAGTTTTTAGCTATTATAAATACAGCTGTATAAGCATTTTTATATGTCTTTGTGTGGATGTAAGTTTTCATTTCTCTTATACCTTGGAATAAAATTCCTGGGTCATATGTAGATGTCTGCTTACTTTTATAAGAAACTGCCAACCTTTTTTGCAAAATGATTGTATCATTTCACTTCCTCATCAGCAATATTTGTCCATATAATTGACAACATTCATTCTCGCAGTTTTTAATCATAACCCTTTATGTGTACAGTCGTATCTCATTGAGGTTTTACTTTACTTTCCAACTAAGGATGCATTTTACTTTTCTAGATGATGATGTTAAACATCTTTTCAATAGTTATTGACATTTCATATATTTTAAGAAGTGTCTTTAAATTTTTACTAATTTTAAAAATTGTATTACTCTTACTGAGTTGTAAAACTTCTTTATGTATTCTAGATATGAGTGCTTTGTCTCATATGTATGAGATTATTTATATATCTATACATATACCTACATATAATCGCTCCTATTTTGTGATTTGCATTTTTATTTCACTAATCATTTCTTTATAATAATATGTTTTAAAAAATCCTCACTTGAGGATATTTTTTTCATTGATTTTTAGAGAGAGTGGAAGGGGGGGGGGAAGACATTGATGTGAAAGAGACAGATCAATTGGTTGCCTCCCACACGTACCCCAAGGGTGGGAATTGAACTCAAGAACCTTTGGTGCTCAGGCCAACACTCTAACCACTGAGCAACACCAGCCAGGGCTATGATAATTTTTATTTTGATAAAGTTTACTTTATTATTATAGTTATTATTTTTCTTTTTTGGTTTATGCTCCTGGTAGCTCATCTAAGAAGTATTTGGCTACCTGTTACTTACAAAATATTTTCTAATTTTTTCTTAGAAATTTCACTTCTAACTTTAACATCTAGTTCTATGATTCATTTCAAGAAAATGTTTATGTATTATGTGAGCACTAAGGTTTGATTTGCTTAGGACAGACACCCTGTTTCGAAGACTCATTTCTTGATTTTCCTCTGTTTTGAATTATCTTGACCCTTGATGTACAGAATGGCAACTATCCTTTTCTTTGTTTCTGGTTGTGGTGTACTGTTGATTCATTAACACTGAACTCACAACCATCAGTTAGTTCTATAACTCATGCCCGAATGAAGCTTCTCCAACACGTGGTTTTTCTCCATAAGGGTCAGCATAACCCGTCTGTGTTAAGAACACGAGACAGGACTTTCAGGCTATGCGTGGGGACCATTTTAAACAGTTTAGTCACCAACAAAAAGCATAAAAATGAGAAAAATGTGACAAAATAGACCATGAGAAGGACACTTGTCTGTAGTGAGTGTGAGAGCTGAAGCAGGAAGGCATTTTGTTAGATCTCTGCTGAGAATTTCAATGATTCCATGTTTTTGCTACTCTAAATATGTCTATAAATGACCATGAGAACAAGTATTGATTTCAGGGTTACAAATAAGTTTTAGTAAGTAGGTGAATTCACAATTATGGAATCTTGGAATAATAAAGAGGACTGGCTGTTCTTGTATTTGTTTCTTAGAATCTTCTCTCCTTGTTGAAAAATCTATATTTAAAGACGATTTATCAATGAATGGACTGATTTTAATTAATAAATATCACATGATACCAGGCATAATCTATATTGAAAAGTGCCTTTTGAATTTAGTGAGATTTTTCTGAATCTATAAAACACTAAATATAATAATTTTTCTATTTGCAAGTTTCATAGGTAAAAAATGACTTGTTTCCATTTATAATTAGTTGGTTACTTGCATGATGGAATTTTTTTATGTTTCATATATTTGTGAGTCATTTTTGGAAGAAATACTAAGTCAAGCCTATACATATATATAATAAAAAAAGTTTAATTGGAAGAAATATTGGCTAGATACTTTGTCAAATATAAGACTAATTATATAAAGTATAGTTTTACACTTTGATTCAGGAACAAAAGGATTATAAATTAAGTAAAAGAAGGATTCTCTAAACCAATGGTTCTCAAACCAGGTCGCATATTACAACCACCTGGAGGACTTTTAATAAACACCGACATCAGGTTCTTTTTTTTTTTTTTTATCCTCACCCTAGGACATTTTTCCATTTTTTGTTCAGATAGAGCGAGAGGGAGAGAGAGGAAGAGAGAGAGAGAGAGAAACATCGATGTGAAGGGACACATCGAGTGGCTGCCACCCGCATGACCAACCAGGGCCGGGGACAAACTGCAACCGAGGTATGTGCCCTTAGCGGGAACCGAACCCGGGTCTCTCAGTACCGCAGGCCGTCGCTCCAACCGCTGAGCCAAACCGGCCAGGACCGACATCAGGTTCTTACATGCATACAATCTGGTGTGTGAATTAGTCCTTTGTATTACAACTTCTCAGGTACTTTTACTGAGCTGTGAAGATTGAGAACTTCTACTCCAGACTATAGACAACTAATACAAATTTCAGTTATTTGTCAACAGCACCTAGAACAGTTTTCTTGATCTTTAGTCTGTAATTTTCTTTAGTGTAGTGACAAGTCTATCACTTTTATTGTAATTAATTACCAGATTAAATTACATCTTTTGTTGACATTTTAGACTTTGCTTATCGCTAATTTTCATGTGAGAGAAAAACATTAAAAACACAAACATTTGCATACATTGCCTACTTGGATTTTTTCATTTATTTATTTTTAAAAAATATTTTTTCTCTATTGATTTTTAGAGAGAGAGGAAGGGAGAGGGGGAGAGAGATAGAAACATCTGTGAGAGAGAACATCGATTGGCCGCCTCCTACATGCCCCCAACTGGGGATTGGGCCCACAACTTGGGCATGTGCCCTGATTGGGAATTGAACCAGTGACCTCCTGGTGCATGGACCCAACCAGTGAGCCACACCACCTGGGCTCCTACTTGGGTTTTTTAAGAGAGTGGAGCTCTTCTCAAACCATCTTGGAGTAATGGGGTCATAAAGAGCTAATCGATTCCTAGTAGAACTCAGTCTTAAGAGCTCAGAGAAAGGAGGCACTATGGACTTGTAAGCTCCCTCTGAATCAATGCTTAACATTTGCTTTTAGTTCATAGTGAGCACGTAGAAAGTCATTTTATCTATTTAACTGTAGTGTTTTATTAATACATTGCATATCCAAGCACAGATGAACATTTTTAAACATTTAAAGGTTTTTTATTACACCTTAAGGTTTTTTTTTTTAATTAGACTTATCTCTTTAGTGACAGGAATAATTTGCAAGCGACTGCTTAGAAAAACTCCCTAACTTCCAGACTAGACCTTTAGACTGTATGAAAAGTGAAGCACTGTACTGTTCAACCCATTGGTATAACTTCTCAAGGGAATGTAAGATCCTGCAGTAAAAATGGCTGTTACATTTCTGTCTTAATCCTGTTACTTGCTTTCCTCATTGTCACCCAGCTTCTAATTAGGTCTTTGTGCGGATCCGATCCTTGGAGACAGATTGTTTTATTTTTCTCTGGCCTGTTAAGTTTCACCAAGCAGGCATGAAGGATACTTCTGTCCTCCTTCTCTCAGACCCACTTTCCTTTCATGTTTTTAGAAAATGATATTTTTGCTTTTGTCATTTATAATCTACTGGTTCTGATGGTATTATGTGCCTTGGGGTGGTTGTACTATTAATGGGAGTGGTTCTCTCTGGTTTCACACTGTAGCCTGTGAATGTTGCAAATTATTCCTTTAAAAAAGGGAAAAAATTCTTTTGTTATGTGGTTTTCCTTTTTTAAAAAATAGGTTTTTATTGATATTTAGAGAGAGAAACATCAATTGTTTGCCTCCCATACGAACCCCAACCAGGGATGGAACCTGCAACCTGGGTATGTGTCTTGACCTGGAATCAAATTGGTGATGTTTTGGTGTACAGGATGGTGCTCAACCAACTGAGACATACCAGCCAGGGCAGCATTGTTATGTGGTTTGCTTTTCTTTTTTATTTTCCTTTCCTTTCCTTTCTCTCTCTCTCTCTCTCTCTCTCTCTCTCTCTTTCTTTCTTTCTTTCATTTATTTTATCCTCACCTGAGGACATATTCCCATTTTTTGTTCAGATAGAGTGAGAGGGAGAGAGAAAGAGAAACATTGATGTGAAAGGGACACATCAAGTGGTTGCCACACATATAACCCAACCAGGGCCAGAGACAAACTGCAACCGAGGTACATGCCCTTAGGGAAAACCAAACCCGGGTCTCTCTGGACCACAGGCCAACGCTCTAACCGCTGAGCCAAACTGTCCAGGGCTGTTATGTGGTTTTCTATGTGTGGCTAGTATGAGTTTGCAACACTGAAAAATAAATATACATTGATAAAATAGTTTGTGGGTCTTTTGACAAGATGAAATTGTACATTGAGGCAGAGTGTTATACAACCATAAATGGTATTCTCAGAGGCTGCAAAGTGTGAAAGTGACAATATTGACTAGCTATACTTCAAACCACTCACTTGATTTGCAAGAGTAACTAAAGAGCTATTTATATAGCTTAACCAACTATATTAAATATAATAATAGATTGTGAATGATTACTAAGACAGGTCAATTTTCATACTCGAAATATTTTGTCATCAAGAAAAGAACAATTAATTTGTAACATAAAATTTAAAACTTTCATGTGGAGAATTTTATCTACATCAGTAAATATCATTGAAAAACTAGGTTGACATCACCTATCTATTTTTCTTACTACCACCACCCTAGAAAAAGTAGAGAAAAGGGAAGTTGTTATTACCCAAAATAGTTTATAAAGTTTTTTGTATCAAAAAGGTAGGGCATAGGTTCAAATTGGGGAATTACAATGAGAGATACTTGCAGAATTTCTCTAACATTAATATTTACCAAGACTTACTTTAAGAAATTATGCATATTTATTGATAGATATCTCATTGGGTTTCTAGGGTTATAACTTACTATGTTTGATTCAGACTACACTTTCCTGTAAAGACCCCCTTTGTGGTAAGCGATATGGACTTGGTAACTATAACTGTAGTTTTTTCTGGATGTAGCCTCATGTAGAGAGCCAGAGGCATGGGGATTGTTGTGGTCTGTAGCTGTTTCTTCTGCTTCTAGAACATCTAGTCCCCATAGTTTGTCACAGTCAATACCAAATGTTGTTTTTCAAAGATAAGGCCGAGGAAAAGGATTTTTTACTTATACTTCCTTTTTTTCCTGCTCACCATTCTGAGTTACTTGAGAGCTCCTTTGCAAACCAGTCATGCACAGCTTAATAACACGGATACATTCTGAGAAATGCTTCCTTAGGCGATTTTGTTTTTGTGCAAACATCGTAGATAGCACTAGCACAAACCTGGGTGGTCTAGCCTACTACACACCAGTCTATCTGGTAGAGCCTATTGCTCTAGGCATCAAGCCTGTATAGCATGTCACTGTACAAAACAACACACAATTAAATGAAGCACAAGAGAAAATGATGCATTCAAGAGACATAGTGAACATGAGATGCATGAGGCTGCTTCTGGAGCATGGCATACTGTTTTACAGCAAACTTATTTTTATAAGCAGAAAGATCACACTGTAAAATAATAAAAAGTATAGTACAGTAAGGAGGCGGCCAATCGATGTTTCTCTCTCACATCGATGTTTCTATCTCACTTTCTCCCTTCCTCTCTCTAAAATCAATAAAGAAAAAAATAAAAAACAAAAGTACAGTACATTAACTACATGAACCAGTAATATAGTCATGTATTATCCTCATCAAGTATTATATACTGGACATAATTGCATGTGCTATGCTTTTTTTTTCTTTTAATTTTTTCCCCTTTATTGATTTTAGAGAGAGAGGGAGGAAAAGAGAGAGAGAGATGGAAACATTCATGACAGAGACATTGATTGGCTGCCTCCCACATGCCCTCCCCTGGGGATTGGGCCCACAACCTGGGCATGTGCCCTGACCAGGAATTGGACCAGTAACCTCTTGGTGCATGGATCGACGCTCAACCACTGAGCCACACCAGCCATACTGTGCTATATTTTTATACAACTGGAAACATAGTAGGTTTGTTTATACCAGCAGCACCACAATCCAGTGGTTAGGTGTTGATCTGTGCATTAGGACACTCTGCTATCATTAGGCTATAGAACGTTTTCAGCACCGTGATTGTCTTATGGGACCGCTGTGGTATAGGTGGTTTGTCGTTGACCACAGTGTCATTATGCAGTGTGTGACTGGATTTTGATATCCTTCCATCTTTCAGAACATGTGATCCCTGTGCAGTTGGAAAATTTAAAACTGGAGGTTATAATATCTACAATCTTCAGAAATCTCTGGACATTCCCTAAGAAATGTGTCACTTGCTAAATCCTAAAACAAAAGTCATCTTCAAACAAGTACTTTGTTAGAGGATTTTGAAAATTGAAACAACACTTTACCTCTTTCTTCCTACAAAAATGTCTCTAAAATGTTAAAATCTTAAAAATATGTAGAGACTTAAGATCCTCTGAAGGGAGCTTATATATCAGTGATATTATAATATATTTTTAAAGTAGGAATTTGAATACTTTTAAAAGTACTAATCAAATTGCTTATGTCATTTTCCACACACAAAAAGTTTAAATCAATTGAATGAGTGCTGTTTTGCTTTAAGAAGCCCAAATCCTATGACTCACAGGTATTTTATTTTCTCCATCCTGAATGTTAATTATATCATTATTCTGTGTTGGAATGGAATACTTCCAGTTTATCCATTTGTTCCTATGATTTGAGTCAAAGCAGAGAATATGTCTGCTAAGATGATGGCCGGTTTGCTCCCATATGCTTTGAAAGTTCCACAGCTAGCATTCAGTTACAGGAAAGTTCCAGTAAAAAGAAAAGTACACTATGGAAAACAATATGGAGTTTCCTCAAAAAATTAGAAATTGAACTGCCATTTGATCCAGTGATGCCACTTCTAGGAATATACCCCAAGAAGCCTGTACCCCTATGTTCACAGCAGCACTATTTGCAATTGCTAAGATCTGGAAACAGCCCAAGTGTCCATCAGTAGATGAGTGCATACAAAAGCTGTGGTACATATACACAGTGGAGTACAATGCAGCTGTAAGAAAGAAAGGTCTTTTATCCTTTGAGATGACATGGAGGGTCCTGGAGAGTTTATGCTAAATAAAATAAGCCAGTCAGAGAAAGACAAGTATCACATGATCTCACTTATTTGTGGAATATAATGAACAAAACAAGTTGAGGAACAAAACAGACCCACAGACATGGAAGTGGGGTGCAGACTGACAAACCTCAGAAGAGGTGGATGTGGGGGGAGGGAAGAGATAAACCACAGAACTTACATGCATGTATGTGTAAACAAGGACATAGAAAATAAGGCTAGGGGGGGGGCAGGATTGGGAGGAGGGTTTCAATGGGGGAAAAACAGGAGAAACATCTGTAACAAAAAAACATTCACCAAATGAGGTAAGAAATGTATTTTTTTGTCCCTGATAGTTTCATTTTTAAACTTAAAATAACATGGTCTTACAAAGAAAATTGATAAAATTAAAAAATTTGCTACAAGGTAAAAATGGTAAGAAAGAGGCATTTGTATAGAACAGAAATATCTTGCTGATTCATTTGCTAGAGCACCTAACTCAACAGAGCCTGCAGGTTGCTGAGAATGTATCGATGTTGGCAAGTGCTATCCAACAATTAGACCTTTTTGTCATTAGTTCACAATATTTGCATTATGTTTGTCTTCCAAGAAAATACTAATGTGTCATGGCAGTAATGAAAATAGTGAAACACCGGTTATAATTAGAAATAACCATGCCCCCATTTTGCTATATAAAATTTTAATTCAAGTAGCTAAGAGATAAACGACAAAGTATATCAGAATAATGATCCTGCCAAACCAATGAGCACGGGCAGCCTGTAACTTAGGCAGCGTTCGAGATTCCAGCCCTGTAAGTAGGACATTTCTCAAGAATGAGACATTTCAATGGTAGTATAAAGCCAGGCAATTCCCTGCGCGAACCACAGAATCATTATTATTGAAATGCTAATATTGTAATATTGCAAATCCAATATTATTCTTGGGGCATACTGGCTTGGACAAAGCACATTATGTGCTTCTATATCCACCCTTTCCAAAGAATAAATGGATTGTGAACCCAGAGAGCTGAGATTTTTTTTTTTTATGACTTTACATTAGATAATAATAATAGCTGATAATAGTAATTAAATAGGATCTATAAGGTGACAGTCACTATGTTAAATTCCTTAAATACATTGTTCCACATAATCCTACACCATCCAGGTGTATCCCCAGTGCCTAGAATAGTGCCTACCACTAGAATAATGCACCTAATAAGCATTCTGTAGTGAATGTACAACTCGGTGAAGGAGTGATGATAGCCCCACTTTACAGATGAGGACACTGAGGCTAAGAAAATGCAGTAGCCAGCTCAGCTTTATACCACCGGCAAGAAGCAGAGGCGGGATTTGAGACAGCTCTATCTGATTGAGTCTAAAATATGCTTTCACCGTCCATATACACAGCTTCACTTCAATTCTCTGAGCCTCGGTTTAATATTAGGAACGATAAGTGATTTCTAAGGCCCTTTTAAAATTAAATATAAATATATATAAGAAATTCATGACCAACCTTTGAACTTGTTCAGAATTTTTTTTCTTTATTGATTTTTTAGAGAGAGAAAGAGGAAGGAAGAGGGAGAGAGAGAGAGAAACATAGATTGACCTCTTCCTGCATGGCCCCCACTGGGGATCGGGCCCACAACCTGGGCATGTGCCCTGACTGGGAATCCAACCGGCAGCCTCTTGGTACATGGGTTGAAGCTCAACCACTGAGCCACACCGGCCGGGCTCATGCCCAACCTTTGAAAAATAAACATCAAACACAGATTTGAGAAGTGGACATGGAAACTAAAAGTTGATCTGTCTACCTTAGAAAAATTAGCAATTTGGCTGAATTAGATGCTGAATATAAAAAGGGAACCTCGGGTCTTTTCTTCTATAGATCTCTCTCCTATGCAGTTCTGATAGCCAAAGAATTGTGAAAACCCAAATCTCTTAAACCTATTTGATTGCAAAATCGGGGCTGACTTGAACTGATTTGGCTGCAAATGGTAGCCCAGATTGGTGTGAGATTGAATCCAGTCTTTCTTTATCACACTTGTGAATAGCCATTTGCTTTGATGCCAAAATATTAATGTACTTGGCCATAAGGTGCTATATAAACTCCTTGAGGTGGATGTTAACACCTTATACAACTTATATAATGTATACCTCCCCACAAATCTAAAAAACCTAAATTAGAAAGCCTTTCTGGCTACAAGGTTTTGGAGAAGAGATGGTGGGTGGGCTTGCTCATGCTCTAATGACTAAGGTTATAGTCACTAAGTTAGGGACAAACACACTTTCCATTTTGAAGGTGCTGATTTCAAGATATCAGGGTATCACTTCTAGAGTTAGGTTTTCTTATTTGGAAAGAGGAAGATCATCATATAGAGACGATCATCATATAATTCATATATGATAATCATCATATAAGTCAGAAATGCTAGTGACCGGGGTGGTGTGCCTTCATAATCGAGTCTGGCGTTTCAGAAAGCAGTGATACAGGATAGGAGTGGCAGGTTCATTCTAGCAACTGCTGAAATAGTAAAACTAAAGCAGCTTTAAACCATTCAGTATATACCCAGCTATTCTTTGACACATCTATGTTCTGTTTCTAATTTTTTCTGTATTTTCCCCACTCCTGTCCTAGTTTTAGAGCAATCAGACCATTTCAAGATGATATAAAAAGAGAAAGGGAGAGAAAAAGATACTCCTTTGCACCTATTTACTATCTCCTGGTTTTAATATTGTTTTATTAACATTATCCTATTGAGTATTCACATAAAACAAGTAGAAAAGGAAATAAAGGAAATGTATAGGTTTAGAGGTTATTTGGTAAAACATATGGTCTTAGAGGTTAAGTGACAGTCATTGTCATACAGCTATTGAGTGACAGCTGAGGGACTATTCTCAGGAGTCTAGATTCTTAGCTAAGTGAATTTCCCCCTATATGATAATGACTGCAACTTAATACTCATCATTTGATCAGGACTACCCCTCTGATAGTTCTCTTTTTAAATAGATATTACATAAAAACCATGCGAGGTTCTCTACAAATATCATGGTAACAAGAAAACATTACATAAGATGATAGTGCAGTATGACTCACAAGATTTCCTGAGAGCTTCCCAAAATGTGTTTCTTAGTCTTTTCCAGATACAGGACAAGTCCTAAGATGGCACTGTTAAAATTCCTATATATATTCTTTGAGGATCTGGAAACCGGCCCAGCATTCATTTTGATACTGCTGGAACTGACTCTGTCCTTTCTGAGGTGGGTTACAGCATGCTCCTGAGATGTCTCAAAGCTGATGTGGGCTTCGACTGGGGTAAGAGAAACTGATATTCCTGGACCCATATGACTTCACCGGTCCCCTCCCAGACTTCTCATAAGGGTTCCCACAGCAGTCTGACTTTTCTACGGTTATGTGTCTATACTTCAGGGTCTCTAATATTTAATTCCTTTTAATCTTCATTTACAAGTTATTAGTCTCCTTTCTTATTTGTTTTTACTTACAATACAGAAATGCAGCAATTTCTGTATTGTTTTGATTAGGCTATGTGTTGACTGAATTATGTTCTCCCAATTCATATGTTGAAGCCCTACCCCACAAGGTGATGCTACTTGCAGATGGGGCTTTTGGGAGGCAATTAGGTTTAGGTGGGGTTCTAAAGGTGGGGCTTTCATGATGTAATTGATGACCTTATTAGACCCCTCTAATGCCAGGAAGTTGCTATCTTGTTCCCTGTGCCATGGGATGACACAGAGAGGGTCATTTGCAAGCCAGGAAGTGAAACTCACCAGAGAACTACTGTATTGGTACCCTGATCTTAAACTCCCCAGCCTCCAGAACTGTGGGAAAATACATTTCTGTTGTTTCAGCCACCCAGTCTGTGGTATTTTATTATAGCAGCCCAAGCTGACCAAGACAGGGTAGTTACAGTGATGTAACTGCCATCTCACTGAAGTCATTGACAATAATGAATGCCTCTATACTCTTTGAAATTGGAAATGTATTAGACTAAATTATTGTTAATCACTTAATTTCAGTTTAATGGTATGCATTTTCTAGAAGTGGGTTGAACATTAAGACATTACTAGTTTGGATACACAGGGAATTTAATGGACAGCCCACAGTCTTCTAGTTGATGTCGGGTTGTAGAAGAATGGCCAAAACTTGTCTACCGAAATGTTTTTGATTCTTCCAAGTTATGTGGTTTTGTTGGGGATAAATATACAGTCAAGTAAAAGTCCAACACCACTTCCAGTTGTTTCTTTCCTCCAGCACTTTCTTTTATTTTTAATTTTGTTTTCTTTATTGACTTTAGAGAGAGAGAAAAGGAGAGGGAGAGAGAGAAAACATCAATTGGCCGCCTCCTGCATGCCCCACACTGGGGATTGGGCCCACACCCTGGGCATGTGCCCTGACCAGAAATCAAACCAGAGACCTCTTGGTGCACGGGTCGACGCTCAACCACTGGGCCACACCAGCCAGGCTCCTCTAGTACTTTCAAAATGACACTAGGATTTGGGTAACTCACTGTATCCCCATTGCCACTGAGGGTGGGATCCTTCAATCTGTTTCTGCGGAGATAGATGCCTTCTGTTTTTCCTCATCACTGAGTGCCTTCTATACATTTGCTGCCAAGGTCTGGCAGGTGCACTTGTGCATCCACTCTCAATATGGTCGGGGTCAGTTGGTGACACCTTGCTGACTTGGTCCCTTTTTAGTTTTCCCCGAGTCTTTTCTACATTCATCTGTGGTCCATGTACTGGCCTCATGCAGTGATCCCATTGCAGACATCTGGCTCTTAGTTCCACAAGGCCTCTGGAGGGCACAGGCCAAGCCTGCCTGTCTTCATTCTGCTTGATGTGACAGGGAATAGATTAAACCCTTGTAAAGAGGTTCCGAGAAAGGGTAGATACTTTGAAATGGTCTGGCTAAGGTATATTTTGAAATTGGTTTGAAGGTAGCCACGTGTAGTTTCATAATGATGAAAACTCTAATGCAATGACGTTTTTAGTAATATGTAATATTTAAGACCTTCTATGTGGACCTATGTTTTATTAGATAGTAATGAATATTTTCCCTTTATGAAATGACTATTACAGCAAACCTCAAAAGTAAAATATAATCAGAAACTTCTGTTTGGGTACCTTCTTGTCAACTGTGTTTAATAAGCTATAAGCAATTCTCAAGAAGCTAAAATAATCCTTGCCTTTATAACATCATAAGTTGAAGACTTTCATTTTTCAGTTACATCATTCCACTGGATCCACTTTGCTCTGACAGGTTTGTCGTGAATAAAAGTTGTCTAGAGTCCTCAAATCATCCTTTATGAGTTTTCCCTAAATACGAACACAGCAATAACAGCGGAAATGATGTCTGGGTTTGCTAACGGGAGGCCAGTGTCTCTGGTTGTGCTCATGCTCTAGTTTTCTTCACTTTCTTTTCTTGGTTTCCAGTAATTTCTTCCCTGTATAAACATTAACCTTTCAGATACCTATCTCAATAATGTTTTAAGAGTAAACTTCATTTTTCTTTCTCATTTTAGCTTGATTTTGATCCATACGTATTTTTTTTTACTTTATTCATTTTAGAGAGAGAGAAAGGGAGAGGGAGAGAGATAGAAACATTGATGAGAGAGAACATTGATTGGCCGCCTCCTGCATGCCCCCCACTGGGGATCTGGCCCACAACCTGGGCATGTACCCTGACTGGGAATCAAACTGGCGACCTCTTGGTGCATGGGTTGATGCTCAACCACTGAGCCACACTGACCTGGCAATCAATATTATATTTGTTAAAGTATTCATTTGCAACAACAACAGCAGCAAAAAAGCTTTATCATGACAAGAAAATACTAGAGCAGGCACAAATCCTGAGATGGTCCATTCAGTCTTTGGAGATGAGAAAACTAAAATCTGAGATTTTAAAGAATGAGCCATTCACTTAATGTTAATGATGCCAATCAGATACTAGAAGAAACAGGATTAGAACTAGGTTTCTTTCTTTTTTTTTTTTTTATCCTTACCCAAGGACATTTTTTCCATATTTTTAGTTCAGATAGAGTGGGAGGGAGAGAGAGATAGAGAAACATTGACGTGAAAGGGACACATCGAGTGGCTGCAACCCGCATGACCCAACCAGGGTCGGAGACAAACTGCAACTGAGGTACATACCTTTATCGAGAACAGAACCCGGGTCTCTCAAGCCCACAGGCCGATGCTCTAACCACTGAGCAAAACCGGCCAGGGCAGAACTAGGTTTCTTAACTTTTGGTCCAATGCTGTAGCTTTATAATCTTCAGATATAAACTTACATATATTAATAAGTTCTTTTTCAGAGTGATATTCTCATGGTTTTAGAGTTGAGAATTACTAAATGTTATAATTAATCTCATTTGTTGAGTATTTGATTATGTTATATTTCAGATACTGTGCAAAGCACTTGTCATAAATTAACTTGTTTACTTCTCAGTGAAACCTAATAATAGCATTGTTGCTATTATTATTTCTATGTGATAGATGAAGAATCAGAGGCACAGATAGGTACAGTAACACGTCCAAAGTTCCATCATATTTGAGTGATGTGGCAGAATTTGAACCCAGAGTGCTGGCTTTCAAAGCATGCTGACTGTGTAACTTTCTCTTGAGAGGTCAACTTAGCCACACCATCCCATTTGTTGGTTTTGACCTTAAAAATGCAGGGAATTATGCATTTACCCTGTTCCTTTTCTACACTGCTTATTAAATAAACTTAGAACAATAATTGTGTCTTACCTTTGACAAATGAAGTTATTTCCAGGAATTAACCGTATTAATTCACAGTTCCATATTGCTTTCCTGCTTTTACTACCATGACCTCTTTTTCCCATCATTCTCTTGTTTTAATAGATTTTGTTTTGTAATGTTGCATCTCTCTCTCTCTACATATATATATACACATACACACATATATATACATACATACATATATATGCATATATACACAAGTTTAATACATATTATATAATGCATCTTTACACTCACTTTATAACATTTTGTTTGGTACAAAGCAGAACATAAGTAAAAACAAACAAACTAATCAAGTACAAGTTACTCTGTTAGAAAGCTAGACTAATGCAGGTCAATTAATTATGGATGTGGAGCTAACGGTGAGTATTCCAGTTACAAACATTGAAAAAGCTCAAGTATATGTCATCACAAAGTTCTACAAGTTGAACAGTATAAATAGGGCTTATTGCAAAAGGAACAAGGCAGGTCAGTCTAGCAGGCATGAGCTGGATATTTACTGTCTCAGCAGTACGAGATAGACATTATTTGATGACTTCTCTGTTTTTGGACTCCAAAGGGTCTTATATCAAAAACCCAAAGCAGAAACCCAAATGAAAAACATCAGTCAAGTAAAACAAACAAATAGAGATACTAAAATTGCTCATTGCGTGGTATAGAGAACTATGTCAAATGAACATTATTTTCCTGTTGTTTGGGATCCATAGTGGGCATTGTCAGAATTGTGCTCTTAAAATATTCTGGTAGCTATCCTTAGAAATATAGAGGAGCAGAATAAATTATTCCTTGGGTGTCCCTATACCAGTACAATAAAGAGATCCTATGTTTTATTGTAAAGAAATGGCTTATAATTTTACTGACACCTATAGATATTTATTTTGAATACAGACTAGCTTTTCAATTTTTTTTTTTTTTACGAAAATGATGCTAAAAATGGGTTTTCATAAACTCTATTATTCTGTTCCATTTTTCTTGCTAAGATTTTGTCTAAAATAACAAGATGAATAAGAAACTCTTTGGGGTGAAATCAGCTTTTCTAGATTCTGTTATGAAATATCCAAAGGCAATTTTATTCCTCACTGGAGCAATTGATATATTTTTAGAACTTCTGAGTAAATTTGGAAATTCAGCGGTATTCATTAGACTAAAATATTTTGTTGATGTTTGTTTTTTATTTTTATCCTCACCCGAGGACATTTTTTGCATTTATCTTCAGATAGAGCTGGAGGAAGAGAGAGAGAGTAACTTCGATGTGAGAGAGACACATTGACTGCTTGCCTCCCACACGACCCCAACCGGGGCCAGGGACAAACTGCAACCGAGGTACGTGCCTTTAGTGGGAACCAAACCCAGGACTCTCTGGTCCACAGGCCAACGCTCTAATGGCTGAGCCAAACTGGTCAGGGCTGGGGGTGTTTGCTTTCTAAATGGTCACAGCCAAAAGCAAACTTAAGCCTTACAATCACAGTTTTCTGTGTAGAAATAGACATTGTTTTAGTCCAAATTCTATTGAAATTATTTATAAGGAATGATTTAACTATTTTTGAAGACAAAGACTTTCCAGTTTGAATAATATGTTCATTAAATTAAATTGATTAAGTCAGACAACATTGTATCTTTGTGAATACTTCAATTTTAGGCAGGAGGAGACTGAATATGCTTTAGCATTCATATGCCACCATCAGGTTTAAATTTATTGCTGTGCTGTGGAGAGAGAAACAACAGAAGCAGCTGTCTGCTCCCTAGGCCTTTAGCAGGGAATTCAATAACTCCCAGAGTCGGCAGCATTAGACCCTCCCTGTCAAACACAGTGACCCAATTCTATGCTGCAGATGTTAAAAAAAAGATTCCACTTTGGGATATTCAAATGTTGAGATATGTAAAATAGACACACCTTTCCATTTGCAAGGCACAATGATAATATAGGAGATTAACAGGTTATATTAAGCACAGTAGGTTTACTGGTCAAACTCATTTACTGAAAATATCATCTTTATTAACAACTGAATCAGAACCAAAACAAGTTTCTGATCATAGTACTTATTTTTAATCAGTGAGAAATTTTGCTAATCTTATCTTTGCTGTTTGGACACTGTGCCTTCTCATTTAAATTATGCCTCCGACTACAGTAGCCTTCTAGACAGTGAGTAAAAACTTTTTGCAGTTAAACCTTTTTTTAACAGTGGTAGCCCAAAAGCATGCTTAGAAATCTTACATTAGACATGGTGCCCTGGAAATATCAGGAGCAACACCTGATAAAGTTTATGATTGTTTAACCACTGGGATGTACATCTGAAACTAACACTAATACAAAATTATATTGCATGTAAACTGTAATTGAAAAAAATGTTTAAATAAAAAATATTACATTAGAAACATCCAGACAGTCATAACTTGAGGGGAACTTGGTACTAATTTTGAGCTCAGATTCAAGCTAAAAGTTAGCCTTCTTACCAAAAAGTTAAAGTTTAGAAAACTCTTTTCACCAGGATAACATGTGTCAGAAAACAGAGGAGCTGAGAGAGGACTCAGGCTAGACAGAAAGAGCCATATGCATGAAAAAGGGAGGTTGCTGTGGGCTACTGGCCCAATATAAATACCATTGCCCAGTGCAAATACCACTTATAAATGTAATGGCATGTAGAGTATGCATACTTTTTCCCAGGCACTTGTTACCCTTTTATTTATGCATTTTTTAAAGGAACACAAAACAGTGTTAAAAAGTATTATAAAATAATCTGTGCAGTGAGCAGCGTAGAGATTAAAGGTGTAGTCTTCTGCAGTGGTTTCCAGTCCACAGAAAGAGGGAGCTGGCATGTCCTCTTCTTGCAGCCTTAGGTGGGATGGGTGAAGAGAACTGTAAATATTTTTCTAGACCAAAGGCAAGGAACAGGCATAGAGGATGTGAAAATGGAGGTGGAGTGAATGGAAGCTACACAGACAATTTCCCAGGACCAAACAGGAATTACAACTAAAATAAAGACAAATCCTCAGGAAAACAACAACAGAAAAGCAGCAGGACAGGACCACATAAACAGAGACACTGATAGGATCTGCGGAGGTGCGAGAGAGCGGAGGGCAGGGAGCCCATGGTCATCAGCAGTTTAGCTGTGAGCAGCACCCTTGGGGAATAAAGACCAAGCCCGCTCCACAGCACAGAGAGCCGGGACAGAGTGTTAAAATAGCCACAACCATTCACCTGGGGCTACTGCAGAGGGAGGGCAGACTGGGCTGGAACTCTGTGGGGACACCCTGGATTTGGAGGGCACTCAGTTTTTGCTGAGTTGCGACCACAAAAAACGTTGGCCAGTGTGCTCCTTCCTGGAGCTGTGGCGAAAGCAGCAGCCCCCACCTCGGAAATTCGGCCTTTCCCAGGTGAGGCAAAGAAATGCAAATTGAGGCTCATTAATAACCAGCATCTATCCCACCCTCTGGAAATCCTCTTATGCAGAACACCAGGGCTACATTCCAAGGCACTGAGTAACTGAGACTACTAGCCACCAGGAACAAGCAAGAGGATAACTGAACGTTTCCGGGGCTTGCAAATCTACCCAGGAAAGTAAGACTTGACAGTGGTATGTTACGTGGGCCCACCAAGGCTCATCCAAACCCAGTAGAGGGAGCCCCATAAAGCAGAACACCAACACCCCAGGGAAAACTTGGCAGGCTCCAAAACCCACTGAGATAGCCAAAATGGTGAAACAAAGAAACAAATTCCAGATGAAAGAACAAGAGAACTCTATTGAAGATGAGATCAATGAAATACAGTTAAGCAAATGATCAGAAGTAGAGTTCAGAGCCATAATCTTGAGGAATCTCAACAGCATGAGTAAGGACATCAGCACCACGAGTAAAGATATAGAAACATTGAAAACCAACCAAGGGGAAATGAAGAATCACATAGCACAAATTAAGAACACATTGGAAGGACTAACCAGCAGAGTAGAGGAAGTTGAGGACTGGATCAGTGAATTAGAAGACAGGGTAGAAAAAATCAACCAATCAGAAAATCAAAAGGAAAAAACAACAAAAAAACCAGGAAGATAGCTTAAGAGAACTGTGGGACAACTGGAAAAGTAATAACATTCACATCATAGGAGTCACCGGAGAGGAAGAAAATGGGCAAGCGTTACAGAATATGTTTGAAGAAATAGTGACAGAAAACTTTCCTAACTTGGTAAAGGAAGAAGACATTCAAGTTCAAGAAGCACAGAGAGCCCCAAGTAAGAAGAACCCAAACAGGCCCACACCAAGACACATAGTAATTAAAATGCCAAAAATTAAAGACAAAGAGAGAATCCAAAAGGCAGCAAGAGATAAGCAACAGGTTACCTACAAAGGAACCCCCATAAGGCTCTCAGCTGACTTCTCAACAGAAACACTACAGGACAGAAGGGAGTGGCATGAAGTAATCAAGGTCATGAAAAACAAAGATCTGAATCCAAGACTACTCTACCCAGCAAGGCTATCATTCAAAATAGAAGGTCAAATAAAGAGCTTTCCAAACAAACAAACAAACAAACAAACAAAAAAAAGTCTAAGGGAATATATTAACAACAAACCAGCACTGCAAGATATGCTAAAAGGACTGCTGTAATTAGTAGAAGAAATAGGAAGAAAAAAATGACCACACTAAACAAAAATGGCAATAAATAAGTACATATCAATTATCACCTTAAATGTGAATGGTTTGAATGCTTTGATAAAAAGTCACAGAGTACCTGACTGGATAAGAAAGCATGGCTCACATATATATTGTTTACAAGAGACCCACTTCACAACAAAAGACTCACATGGGTTAAAAGTGAAGGGATGGAAAAAAATATTTCAAGCAAATGGAAAGAAAAAAAAGCTGGGGTAGCAATACTCATATCTGATCACTTAGATTTCAAAATGAGGACCATAACCAGAGACAAAGAAGGCCACTACATAATATTGAAAGGATCTATCCAACAGGAAGATATAACCTTGATAAACATATATGCACCCAATATAGGACCACAAACATATATTAGAAATCTTCTGGAGGACTTCAAAGGAGAAATCCACAGCAGTAAAATCGTAGCAAGGGACTTCAACACCACTCTGAAACCACTGGATAGATTAACTAGACAAAAAATTAACAAGGAAACACAGACTCTAAATGAAGTGCTAGATCAAATGGACTTAATTGATAGAGAATTACAAACCCCCAAAACTGCAGAATTCACATTCTTCTCAAGTGCACATGGGACATTCTCAAAGATAGACCACATGTTAGGGAACAAACTAAGTCTCTACAAGTTCAAAAAGATTGAAGTCATATCAGGCATTTCCTCAGATCACAATGCCATGAAACTAGAAATCAATTGCAACATAAACATGCAAAGACATTTGAAAACATGGAGGCTAAATAGTATGTTATTGAACAATGAATGGGTTAGCAAGGAGATCAAGAAAGAGATTAAAAACTTCCTAGAAACCAATGAAAATGAACACAAAACAACACAAAATTTATGGGATGCAGCAAAATCAGTTCTGAGAGAGAAGTTCATAGCACTACAGGCCTACCTCAAGAAATAAGAAAAAATTCGAATAGACTATCTAACCTCACAACTTAAAGAACTATAAAGTAAACAAAAAGAAAACTCCAGTGCAAGTAGTAGGATGGAAATGTAAAGATCAGAGCAGAAATAAATGACATGGAGACCAAAAAAACAATTCAAAGAATCAATGAAACAAAGAGCTGGTTCTTTGGAAAGATAAACAAGATTGATGAACCCGTAGCTAGACTCACCAAGACACAGAGAGAACCCAAATATACAAAATCAGAAATGAAAGAGGAGAAATAATAACTGACACCACAAAAATACAAACGATTGTGACAAATATTATGAACAATTATACGGCAACAAATTCGACAATCTAAGTGAAATGGACAAATTCTTAGAAGCACATAGTCTCCCAAAACTGGACAAGGAAGAGATAGAAAACTTGAACCGACCAATACCAATAAAGAAATTGAAGATGTAATCAAGACTCTCCCAGCAAAAAAAAGCCCAGGCCGGATGGCTTCACGGGGAAATTTTTCCGAACATTTAAGAAGTAATACCCATTCTCCTCAAACTATTTAAAAAAATTCAAGAATAAGGAAGACTTCCAAACTCGTTTTATGAAGCCAGCATAATTCTAATTCTAAACCCAGAAAAAGACACTACAGAGAAAGAAAACTACAGGCCAATATCCCTGAAGAACATAGATGTCAAAATCCTGAACAAAATACTAGCAAATCGAATCTAGCAATACATTAAAAATATTATTCACCATTACCAAGTGGGATTCACCCCAGTGATGCAATGCTGGTACAATATTTGCAAATCAATAAATGTGATACACCACATAAACAAAATGAAAGATAAAAATTATTTGATCATATTAATAGTTGCTGAAAAAGTATTCGACAAAATCCAGCTCCTATTTCTGATAAAAACCCTCAGCAATCTGGTAATAGAGGAGTAATATCTTGATATAATAAAGGCCATATATCAAAGACTTACTGCCAACATCATACTCCATGGGCAAAAACTAAAAGCATTTTCCTTAAGAACAGGAACAAGACAAGGATGCCCACTTTCACCACTCTTATTTAACATAGTACTGGAAGTCTTAGCCACAGCAATCAGTCAGGAAGAAAAATAAAAGGGATCCAAATTGCACAGGAGGAAGTGAAACTGTCATTATTCACAGATGACATGATACAATATGTAGAAAGCCCCAAAGACTCCATTAAAAATTTACTAGACTTAATAAATTAATTTGGAAAACAGCAGGATTCAAAATTAACGTCAAGAAATCGATGGCATTCTTATACACCAAGGATGAACTCACAGAAAGAAAAACTAAGAAAACAATCCCATTTACCATCCCAGAAAAAAAATTAAGATACATAGGAATAAACTTAACCAAGGAAATAAAGGACTTATTCACAGAAAGCTACAGGTCATTGAAAAAAGAAATAGAAGAAGATATAAAAAAGTGGGAGCACATACCTTTTTCATGGATTGGAAGAGTTAACATCATTAAAATGTCCATATTACCCAAAGCAATCTATAGATTCAATGCAATCCCCATCAAAATGACATACTTCACAAAACTAGAACAAATACTTCAAAAGTTCATATGGAACCAAAAAAGACCCTGAATAGCCACAGCAATCTTGAAAAAGAAGAACAAAGTTGGAGAGATCACATTACCAGATTTCAGGTTATACTACAAAGCCACTGTAATCAAAACAGCCTGATACTGGCACAAGAACAGGCAGATAGGTCAATGGAACAAAATAGAGAATCCAGAAATGGATCCAAGGCAATATTCTCAATTAATATTTGACAAAGGTGGCAAGCGCACACAGTGGAGTAAAGACAGCATTTTTATAAATGGTGTTGAGAAAATTGGACAGCCACATGCAAAAAAGTGAAAGTAGACCATCAACTTACACTATACATAAGAATATACTCAAAATGGACAAAAGACTTAAATATGACTCATAAATCCATAAAATTCCTAGAAGAAAATGTAAGCAACAAAATTTTACACATCATACGCAGCAGAATTTTCACTGATACATCACCTAAGTCAACAGAAACAAAGGAAAAAATGAACACATGGGACTATATCAAACTCAAAAGCTTCTGCACAGCAAAAGAAAAAACCACCAAAATTGAAAGGCAACCTACTGTATGGGAGAACAGCATTGCCAATGATACATCAGATAAAGGGTTAATTTCCAATATATATAGAGTGCTCGTACAGCTCAACAAAAGGAAGACAAAGAACCCAATTAAAAAACGGGCAGAGGAACTGAATAGACACCTCTCCAAACAGGACATACAAATGGTTAAGAGACATATGAAATAATGATGAACATCACTAATCATCAGAGAGATGCCAATTAAAACAACAATGAGGTTTCACTTCACACCTGTCAGAATGGCCGCCATCAACAAATAATCAAACAACAAGTGTTGGTGATGGTGTGGAGAAAAGGGGATTCTAGTACACTGCTGGTGGGAATGCAGACTGGTACAGCCACTATGGAAAACAATATGATGTTACCTCAAAAAATTAAAAATTGAACTTCCATTTGACCCAGTGACCCCACTTCTAGGAATATATCCTAAGAAGCCTGAAACATCAATCAGAAAGAATATATGTACCCCCATGTTTAAAGTAGCACTATTTACAATAGCTAAGATCTGGAAACAGCCCAAATGTCCATCAGTAGACAAATGGAAAGAAAAGCAGTGGTACATATACACAATGAAGTACTATGCAGCTGTAAAAAAAAAAAAAAAAAGATCTCTTATTCTTTGAGATGCCATGGAGGGATCTGGAGAATATTATCTTAGTCAAACAAGCCAAGGAGAGAAAGACAAATATCACATGATCTCACTTATTTGGGGAATATAATGAACATAACAGTCTGAGGAACGGGGTAGTCCCAGAGATGTAGAAGTGGGGTACAGACTGACAATTCTCACAAAAAGTGGTTGGGGGGGGGGAGAGATAAACCACAGAACTTATATGCATGTATGCATGAATATGGACATGGACAACGAAGCTGGGGACAGGGGGGAGGGGGTTATCAGTGGGGCAAAAGGTTGAAACATCTGTAACAAAAATAAATCAATTAATTAAAAAAAATAAAGGCAAGGAACAAATAAATGCAAACAGAAGATTTGCTTTTTTTGTTTAATTAGCTTCAAATCTTTTAGACCTCATTGGGAGCCTTATAAATGTATGACAGTAAAAGGGAAATGTTAGGAAGTTTAGCAGAGTACAGCATCAGCTATTATTAAACTGATGAATTTTTCATTTGTAACCTTTGAAAGTACTATTACCCTAAGTGAAGCATGAGGAAAAATTCCTGTAGAAGACATTTTTTGAATTTTAAAGTGTATAAAGATGGGCAACATTAACTAAAATTTTGAAACATTATTAAATTTTTATGGTTAAGAATGTTTAATGAATTATATTATAGTTAGATTGACACATGTCCAGTTAGTTTTTTAAATAGAGAAAATGTGTGATCTTGCGGCCGGTCAATGTTCTCTCTCATCAGTGTTTCTGTCTCTCTCCCTCTCCCTTCCTCTCTCTCTAAAATCAATAAAGAAAAAAAAATACACATATATAATGTTTAAAAGGAGAGAGAGAGAAAAAATGTGTGATCCTGAAAGGCTTAAAAGTTATATTTTCAATATTCTTTGCTACATTGAGGGAATATCTAAAAATCACTGTTTAGGTACCTAGCTCCTATTAATTTATTTTCAACCTCTAAGCTTTATTTTATTATTTGTTTACATAGGGCTAACATTTGTATAAACAAAAGATACTTTAACTATACTATATACACTATCTGAGGAAGAATAAAGCTGGTTTAATGTTCCTGGAAGGTTTCTGTTTCTGGCTATGATGGAGTAATAGGGAGCTGACTTGCCATTCTCCCATAAACATTTTCAAAACCAAGCATAACAGATAACACATCTGTGCTCAGAGATGGGACAACAGGTAGCATGAGCCGTGACCCCCGAGAGAGGGTAACCAAATGAAGTGAATTCTGTAATTACCCTAGCTTTCTGCCTCGAGGCCCTCTCCAGCCCACAGTGCAGGAAGGGAAAGCAGATCTTAAATAAAACAAAACAGCGAAAGAAACTGAGGGCAGAGCTCCAGGAAGCTGAGGTGGCAGCAATTTAGAGGACGTAGTTATGCAGAGAGGATGGAGTTATGCAGAGACACAGCTCCTGAGATCTGTTTAAGGGTCCCCTCGAGCCTGTTGCTATATACTAAGCAAAACTTGTGGAAGAATTCAGTTCATGAGGTCAGACAGAGAACGTTCAGGGAACTGTAAATTAAATATTTCTCAGAACTCGTCCAGATCTGGGAAATGTTGGAATCTGAATGCCCGGACTGCAGGGTCTTCGTTGATTATTGGGTCCATTCCAGATGTACGTAGGCTGATAGAGAACAAAAGAGTGAGGTCATAAATGATGAACACCAGGGATGAAAGAGAAAGAATCAGATTTCATAGATATTAACAAGACACAATGGTAATATTATTAATCACAGTGTGCCAATATGTTTGACAATCATATACACTTTAGAAATTACTAGAAAGACAAATGATCAGAATTGATTAATTTCTAAATGATTTATTAATACAAGCTAATTAATATATTCTGTATTATCTTGCATCGAGGAAAATGGTGGATGGTTAAAATCTTGTTTGACATTGATATCTATGGTATGGTTAATTGCCATACCCCTGTGTTAATATTTTTATTTTTTCCTTGTGTTAATATTTTAAGATTGTATTTGCTAACTTTCTAGGAAGAAGAATGTGTATGAAACTATATACATAATTGATGTTTAACATCATTGTGTATTAGGGAACATAAAAGTACAGCCATAATGGGATAGCAATATATTGCCAGTAGAATGGTTGCAATGAAAAAGACTGACAATACTGTGTATTGGAGAGAACATGGACCGCTGCAATTCTCATGCATTGCTGGTGGAACATAACATGGTGCAACCACTGTGGAGAACAATTTGACAACAGATGCTTACCAAACAATCCAGCCATTTCACTCCTAAGTATAGACCCAAGTGAAATGGCAACATATGTTCCAGCCTAGAATTGGAGATCAACAGTTTTATTCCTATTTGCCCCCAAATGGAAACAAGCCAAATAGCCATCAGTAAGTGAATGGATAAACAAACTGTTGTATATATAAATGGAATACTACCATATAAAGATGTGTACAGCAACATGCATAAATCTCAAAAACGTTTTGCTAAGAGAAAGGAGACTGACACAAAAGAGTGCATATATTTTAATTTATGTGAAATTCTATAACATGTACAGTTAATCTATAGTGACAGAAGCCCATGCTTACCTGCAATCCGGGTTATAGAGTGTGGAGATTTATTGCCAAAGGGCACCAGTAACGTGTTTTGGATCTTGATTGCTGCATCAAAACCCATTAATCTGTACTCTTAAATTGCATGCACTTTATTGTGTAGAAAGTATTCTTCAACAGAATAAAGTAAATACATTACAAAGAGAAACACATTCCTGGAAGATTTTCTATTCTAAAATGTTTTAATATATCAAAAAATAATGTATCAATTTTAAGAATAAAGACTATGAAATGTTCGAGAGACAAGACCACATAACCTAAATCTAGTTAACACTATATTAGATTTAAAGATCAGTAGGTGTTTCCTTTGCCACAGTCAAAAACCATATAGAAAAAAATGAAAATTTAGTAAATATTATTTTCTTTTCTAGCCCCATATGTAGCAAGGAATAAAGGAAATAATGGGACAGTACTGAGATAAAGTGAGTGAAAAAAAGAATAAGGTTGTTTTGTATTGTCTGCCACAGATGATATACTGCTCAAAAATCCCTGAATTGGGGGAAATAAGAAATGAGATCATTGCTTGGGTCAGTGGCCTGAACTAAAATATTGATTTTCAAATTGTGTTATGTTACTTGGGGCCCAAACTTGAAAATGCCTGCATTAGTTTCATATATCTCTTTGGGGTAGAGTCTCCAAACAGATGCCTTATGGGGAAACTTGCAACTGAGTTCTTCCAAGCAGGGTGTGCACAACCTGGGAAATGGAGCTGGTACACTCGGGTTTGAAATTAATTATGGAATCTTTTATTTATACCTGTCTTGTCTAAACTTTTCAATTAAGCTTTTTAAGCATTATTAGGCTGATTGAAAACGTTTGTGCTTTTTCCAAATATGAATGGACCACAGGAAACACCACTTCCAGAAGGGTCATACCTTCCTGCCTCTCCTATTTGCTTTACCTGCCTAGTCTCTGCAACTACTTGACTTTCACAGTGGGGACACAGTCAGTGATTATGAAAGGGACAATCAGTTTTTATAGCCTCAAAAAGAAAGAACAGATTTTTTTTCCAGATGCAAAGATTTTCCTTAATGGGGCTGTCACTCAAAAGCCAAGCACAGCTCTTTGAACCAGAATTGCAAGGTGAGAAGCTAGGCACGTACCGGCATGCTGGTAATTTGATTGGGGAGAGTCTCCTCTATCATTTCTAAGGTTAATGTAGGAGATTCTTCCCATGGGACTTCAGATTTCTCAGTAGCTCCTTTATTTTCCCCAGTGAGGAGGTCTACCTTTGTGTCCCTAAAGAATAAGGAATGGCCTGAACAGAGACTTACTACACAAGAAAACAAAACAAAACAAAAATGAGCTCATTATCTAGAATTACAAACATTTTTTTTCAAAAAGTGGAGCAAATCTAAAAATAAATGTATTTAAAAATGACCGTGGATTATTATAATCTGTTCATTCCATATAAAATTCCACTTACTGTCTTCATTTCTTCTGCATTGCAATCAATGTGCTTAAGCGTATCAGCATCCTGTCTCTGGAGTTTCTAGAAAGAAATTATTTAGTAGTCAAAAAAGCACATTTCTGTGTTCCATAGCTGTTTATTTAAATGCACATTGCAGTTTTCAGAAGTGGTTTTCCCTCATTGCCTGTATTTGCATAATGTTATTGCCAGCAAAGTTGTTTAAGAGCAATGACAGTTTGAAGTCTGGGGTGTGCTTAATCAAGGCTGTGGTTACTGCACCTGGCATCATTTGGTTGTTCAGAAAAGTCTAATTTGGTGCATTCTTTTCTGTAACTTTTACCAAGAAGTTATTTCCAAAAAATGAAGAACACAGGTTTTGGAACAATGCTACTTTTAATTGTAGAGTGTATGCACTCATAGACCGTTGCTTATTTGAACTGATGAGAGTTACATAATTGGAATATGATTTTCAGCAGAAGGAGGCTGTCATCTTGTCAAGTAGAGGAAGTAAGAGATTTGGAACCATGAATAAAAGACATTTTATTCTTGGCTCTTCATTTACTCTTTGGAAAACCTTGGGCAAATATATACTTTCCTTTTCCATCTGTAATCCGAAATGCAAATAGAGCAATAATGTTGTTCCTCAGACATGAAAGAAATTTATCTTGCATTATTTGAATTATCTGGAAATGAAAACACCATGCAAGGTTTTAAATAGACCCCTGTGATGTCTAATCTATATAGAGAGAATTCAACTGTTTCCTTTTTAAACATTTTCACTCACTTTTAGTTGAAAAGATACAAAATCTTACATTATATTACATTGATAATAAAGTTCTAAAATTAAAATGATGTGCAGTTACCTAAATATATGTCATTAAACTTATTTCCTGAATCTGGGGAATGGAGTGATTTATTCCACAATTCTTACAATTGTTCATTAAATTCACTTCTCTTCATAGGATAGGGTTTCTATTTGTTATGCAATATTCCAACCAGTGCCAAGGACTGCAGACTCTGTCAGAAAGGAAGCTAATTGACCATATTTGAAGAAGAATTTTTTCTTTTCACAAATGATGAAAAGATTAGTGATTATAAATAACAATTTTAATCATTATTTTTCCTTTCAGAATTCTCAGGTCTATATCTGGCAAATACTTTTGATTTTCTTGTTGAATGTGCCCTTCATGGAATGTTTCTGTAGAGATCATAATCATACTCTATAAGACTTTGTTCTGCATTTGTTTACTTTGTCCCTAGAAAATAAAAATGTCATATATATGATTTCTTACTTTCAAAGCTAAGAACTTTTTGAATCAAAACCCAAGAAAACACATATACACACAATTTCTCATATTTTTTGTATGTAAATTACATTCCTGAGTTATTAAGCCACCTTAAATTTTAAGTACCATATGATGTTATTTTTATTTTTCATCTAAATCAGTCAATCAGCAAATATTTATTCCATGCACATATATATTTAAAGTTTTAAGCTAGTTTGGGGAATATACTTACTTTGACTTTAAGTAAACAAATACAGTTTTCTACCAAGAATATATTTTTTAATACAAAACATAATCTCAAAGTAACATGTAAACAGTCTAGGGTGGGAGACTCTTAAAATATCTTTGTAACTTTCATTTAATCCCCTTTCTTTTGGAAAGGAGACCATATCAGAAACTCAGCTTTGCAATGAATAGTTATAGCATAAATATAGTCTTTACTGAAAATTTTATTTTAAGCGGTAAGGAGATATATCTGAATTTTTCTTTACAAATAAAGGATAATGGCTATATTTGTGCTGTTCAGTCACTATCAAATTTTTTTAACTCAAATATTCTCATCCACTACATTTGGAAATTGAGGCCCATAATTTCAAATTAAAACTAAGTTCTACTAATGGACTTGAGAATTTTTTATTTCCAAAATTGTTCTCAATAGATAGAAATGATTTTGATAAATAGAAATGGAAGAAAGAATTTCACTTAAACAAACAAATCACTCTAAACTCTATTACATTCTCCAAAACTGGCCTCACTCGGCATTCCTGCAAATTGTCATGGTTATCAGATTCAGTCCTTTTTAGTCCTGACATTACAACAGCCCAACAGTTCTCTATGAAATAAGAAGGAAAATGGCTTCATATGACTTGGCATGGGGGTGATCATTATGTACAGTGGTTGACAAGTAGGATTATTATTCAAATACCAGCCACATGCCTTTGCATACCTTATTCTCATTCTGTCAGAGTGTTATTGTGAAATCCAGTGCTTTGGGCCAACCTCCTGTTTTACTCACATGAGTGTTCTCTGTCTCAGGACCTACATTCTGTGCCATTACAATTTGATTCTGTCACATAGAGCTCCCAGCCTCTCAGGCATGTGATACGTGAATCCCTGATGAGAATAGAATTCACCAACAGGAAGATATAACCTTGATAAACATATATGCACCCAATATAGGAGCACCAAAATATATTAAACATCTTCTGGAGGACTTCCAAGGAGAAATCGACAACAATACAATCATAACAGGGGACTTCAACACCCTGTTAACAGCACTGGATAGATCCTCTAGGCAAAAAATTAGCAAGGAAACAGAGGCTCTAAATGAAGCACGAGACCAAATGGGTTTAATAGATATCTACAGAGAATTACACCCCCAAACTACAGAATACACATTCTTCTCAAGTGTACATGGGACATTCTCAAAGATAGACCACATAATAGGACACACTAAATCTCTACAAGTTCAAGAAGATTGAAATCATATCAAGTATCTTCTCAGATCACAATGGCATGAAACTAGAAATCAATTGCAACAAGAACATGCAAAGACATTTCAACATGTGGAGGCTAAATAGCATATTATTAAATAATGAATGGGTCACCGAGGAGATCAAGGAAGAAATTAAAAACTTCCTGGAAACCAATGAAAATGAACAAACAACAACACAAAATCTATGGGATGCAGCAAAAGCAGTTCTGAGAGGGAAGTTCATAGCACTACAGGCCTACCTCAAAAAACAAGAAAAATTTCTAATTGACTGTCTAACCTCACAACTTAAAGAATTAGAAAGCAAACAAAAAGAAAACCCCAGAGCAAGTAGAAGGAAGGAAATAGTAAAGATCAGAGCAGAAATAAATGACATAGAGACCAAAAGAACAATTCAAAGGATCAATAAAACAAAGAGCTGGTTTTTCGAAAAGATAAACAAGATTGATGGACCCTTAGCTAGACTCACCAAGAAACAAAGAGAGAGAACCCAAACACACAAAATCAGAAATGAAAGAGGAGAAGTAACAATGAATACCACGGAAATACAAAAGATTGTTAACAACTACTATGAACAACTATATGGCAACAAATTCGACAATCTAAGCGAAATTTCTAGAAACACACAGTCTCCCAAAACTGGACAGGGAAGAGATAGAAAACTTGAACAGACCAATAACAACTAAGGAAATTGAAGAGGTAATCAAGATTCTCCCAGCAAACAAAATCCCAAACCCAGATGGCTTCATGGGGGAGTTTTACCAAACATTCAAAAAAGAACTAACACCCATTCTCCCCAAACTATTTCAAAACATGCAAGAAGAAGGAAGACTTCCAAACACATTCTTTGAGGCCAGCATAATTCTAATTCCAAAACCAGAAAAAGACACTACGAAGAAAGAAAACTACAGGCCAATATCCCTGATGAACATAGACGCCAAAATCCTGAACAAAATATTAGCAAATCGGATCCAGAAATACACCAAAAAAATTATCCACCGTGACCAAGTGGGATTCATCCAAGGGATGCAAGGCTGGTACAATATTCGCAAATCAATAAATGTGATACACCACATAAATAAGATGAAGAATAAAAACCACATGATCATATCAATAGATGCTGAAAAAGCATTCGACAAAATCCAGCATCCATTTCTGATAAAAACGCTCAGCAATGTGGGAATAGAGGGATCATATCTCGACATAATAAAGGCCATATATGAAAGACCTATAGCCAACATCATACTCAATGGACAGAAACTAAAAACATTTCCATTAAGAACAGGAACAAGACAAGGATGTCCACTTTCACCACTCTTATTTGACATTGTACTGGAAGTCTTAGCCACAGCAATCAGACATGAACAAAAAATAAAAGGGATCCAAATTGGAAAGGAGGAAGTGAAACTGTCATTATTTGCAGATGACATGATATTATACATAGAAAACCCTAAAGACTCCATCAAAAATCTACTAGACTTAATAAAGGAATTTGGCAAAGTAGCAGGATACAAAATTAACGTCAAGAAATTGATGGCATTCTTGTACACCAATGATGAACTCACAGAAAGAGAAACTGAAAAAACAATCCCATTTACCATTGCGGCAAAAAAAATTAAGATACCTAGGAATAAACTTAACCAAAGAAGTAAAGGGCCTATTTGCAGAAAACTACAGGTCATTGATAAAAGAAATAGAGGAAGATATAAAAAAGTGGAAGCACATACCCTGTTCATGGATTGGAAGAATTAACATCATTAAAATGTCCATACTACCCAAAGCAATCTATAGATTCAATGCAATCCCCATCAAAATACCAATGACATATTTCATAGAACTAGAACAAATACTTCAAAAGTTCATATGGAACCAAAAAAGACCCCGGATAGCCACAGCAATCTTGAAAAAGAAGGACAAAGTAGGTAGGATCACAATACCAGATATCAGGTTATACTACAAAGCGACTGTAACCAAAACAGCCTGGTACTGGCACAAGAATAGGCATATAGACCAGTGGAACAGAACTGAAAACCCAGAAATTGATCCAAGGCAATACGCTCAATTAATATTGGACAAAGGTGGCAAGCGCATACAGTGGAGTAAAGACAACCTCTTTAATAAATGGTGCTGGGAAAATTTGACAGCTACATGCAAAAAAATGACACTAGACCATCAACTTACACCATACACAAAAATAAACTCAAAATGGATAAAAGACTTAAATGTGACCCGTGAATCCATAAAAATTCTAGAAGAAAATGTAGGCAACAAAATTTCGGACATCATACGGAGCAGAATTTTCACTGATACATCACCTAAGGAAACAGAAACAAAGGAAAAAATGAACACATGGGACTACATAAAACTCAAAAACTTCTGCACAGCAAAAGATACAATCATCAAAACGGAAAGGGAACCCACTGTATGGGAGAACATCATTGCCAATGATGTATCAGACAAGGGGTTAATTTCCAATATATATAGAGTGCTCATACAACTCAACAAAAAGAAGACAAAGAACCCAATTAAAAAATGGGCAGAGGAGCTGAATAGACACCTCTCCAAACAGGACATACAAATGGCCAAGCGACATATGAAGAAATGCTCAACATCACTAATCATCAGAGAGATGCAAATTAAAACAACAATGAGGTATCACCTCACACCTGTCAGAATGGCCACCATCAACAAATCATCAAACAACAAGTGTTGGCGAGGGTGTGGAGAAAAGGGGACTCTAATACACTGCTGGTGGGAATGCAGACTGATGCAGCCACTATGGAAAACAATATGGTGTTACCTCAAAAAATTAAAAATTTATCTTCCATTTTACCCAGTGATCCCACTTCTAGGAATATACCCTAAGAAGCCTGAAACATCAATCAGGAAGAATATATGTACCCCCATGTTCATAGCAGCACTATTTACAATAGCTAAGATCTGGAAACAGCCCAAGTGTCCATCAGTAGAAGAATGGATCAAAAAGCAGTGGTACATATACACAATGGAGTACTATGCAGCTGTAAGAAAGAAAGATCTCTTATCCTTTGAGATGACATGGAGGGACCTGGAAAGTATTATCCTAAGTGAAATAAGCCAAGCAGAAAAAGACAAATACCACATGATCTCACTTATATACGGAATATAATGAACATAACATTCTGAGGAATATGGTAGACCCAGAAACATGGAAGTAGAGCACAGACTGACATCCCTCAGAAGAGGGGTGGTGGGGTAGTGGGAAGAGATAAACCACAGAACTTATATGCATGTATGCATGACCAATGGACATGGACAACTAAGCCGGGGACGGGGCGGGGGTGGGGTGGGGAGGGGGGTGCCAATGGGGTAAAAAAAGGTGAAATATCTGTAAGAAAAAAATAAATAAAAAATTAAAAAAAAAAAGAATAGAATTCACTGCTTTTGTGTGTGTCTTTTGCTTGTTTCTAAAATTAGTAGAGCTTTATTTTCCTATTTTTAGGAGCGATTATGTGTTTTTATTAGTCCAGTTACAGTGTTCTTTGGTATATTCTAAGATTATAAATTAAACTTCAAAATATATCTGAACTTTGAAATATATCTGAATTTTCCTTATCACCATACTTTACTAAATAAATCATCTTTCTCAACACATCTCATTGGAACCATCTAGGAAGCTTCAGAGCTACCACTGCTTCGGCTTCCAAACTTTGTGGATTTGGGGCCATTTTTTTTAGTTTCCCAGGTGAACCCAATATAAAACCTGAATCAAGAAACAGTGAAATAATCAACTCATTGGTCCCTCTATTGTGGGCAAGATGTAATCACTGAATTGCAATTCAACTTCCTCAAAGCAATCACTTAAGCTCAATAAATCCATATGGTATTTACTGGTCATCTCCCAAATTAAAATCACTGTGCTCAGGAATGAAGAGGCAAAGATAAACAAGGCGTGCTTTCGAGCAACAAAGAAAGAATATTCTCAATGATTTCTGCAGAAATAATGTTTCGCTTTCATTTTGCCCCAAATACACATGGACACCCAACTTCATTTTCTGTATTTTCTTTTATGTGAATTCTAAGGGCAAGCAACTATATTCCAGATGATTTGCAATATTCTGAGAAGATGTTTATCATTCATCATTTTAATATTATTTACCTACACATTTTTTAAATCCTCACTCGAGGATATTTTTCCTTTGACTTCCAGATAGAGTGGGGAGGGATGAAGGGAGAGAGAGAGCGAAAGAGGGAAACATCGATGTGAGAGAGACACATCGACCAGTTGCCTCCTGTATAGCACTGACCAGGGCCGGGGACCGAGGTACATGCCCTTGACCAGAATCGAACCCGAGACTCTTTGGTCTGTGGGCTGACATTCTAACTGCTGAGCCCAACCGAATCAAGGGCTACCTACAAATATTTTTAAACCAAATAATAAAAAAAATAGTTTGAACTATTTTATGTACAAATATAATTTTAAGTTTAGCAAGAATGAAACCTAGAAACTATTGGACTCTGGACTCACCTGCAGTAAATAGATGGAATAAGTAACTATAGTCGACAGTAGATTCTTTCCAAAGATAACATCAGAAATTGTCTCTCCAATAGGTAAATAACAAACAAAGAATTTAGGTTAGATTCTCTGCAAAATGCTTTCAACACTAAAGTTCTATGATTCTAAGTATTTAACTATGTATGATCTAAACCTGACTGTCCAGTGTGGTAGTCACTAGCCACATAGGTGTTTAAGTTCATTAAAATGATATATGATTTAAAAATCATTTTCTTAGTTGTACTTGCCAGAAATTAAGTGTTTATTAGGCACATGTGGCTAGTGGCTATATTTTGGATTATGCAAAATTGTAGAAAGCTATATTGGACAGTGTTAGTTTGAATAGATTTTCTTTTTTTTTATAATTTATTTATTTTTTTATTAATTAATTTTGGTTACAGATGTTTCTCCTTTTTCCCCCACTGATTCCCCCCTCTCCCTCCCTCCCTGCCCTGTCCCCAGTTTGTTGTCCATGTCCACTGTTCATGCGTACATGCATATAAGTTCTTTGGTTCATCTCCCCCCCACCCCCTCTTTTAGGCATTGTCAGTCTGTACCCCACTTCCACGTCTTTGGGACTATCACATTCCTCAGACTGTTATGTTCCTTATATTCCACAAATAAGTGAGATCTTTCTCTGTTTGGCTTGTCTTTCTCTGTTTGGCTTGTTTCACTAAGGATAATACTTTCCAGGTCCCTCCATGTAGTATCAAAGGATAAAAGATCTTTCTTTCTTACAGCTGCGTAGTACTCCATTGTGTATATGTACTACTGCTTTTTTATCCATTCGTCAACTGATGGACACTTGGGCTGTTTCCAGATCTTAGCTATTGTAAATAGTGCTGCTGTAAACATGGGGATACATATATTCTTTCTGATTGGTGTTTCAGGTTTCTTAGGGTATATTTCTAGAGTGGGATCACTGGGTCAAATGGAAGATAAATTTTTAATTTTTTGAGGTAACACCATGTTGTTTTCCATAATGACTGCACCAGTCTGCATTCCCACCAGCAGTGTATTAGAGTCCCCTTTTCTCCACACCCTTGCCAACACTTGTTATTTAATGATTTGTTGATGGCGGCCATTCTGACAGGTGTGAGGTGATACCTCATTGTTGTTTTAATTTGCGTCTCTCTGATGGTTAGTGATGTTGAGCATTTCTTCATATGTCTCTTAACCATTTGTATGTCCTGTTTGAAGAGGTGTCTATTTAGTTCCTCTGCCCATTTTTTAATTGGGTTCTTTGTCTTCCTTTTGTGGAGTTGTATGAACACTCTCTATATATTGGAAGTTAACTCCTTATCTGATACATCACTGGCAATTATGCTCTCCCATACAGTGGGTAGCCTTTCTGTTTTGGTGATTGTATCTTTCACTGTGCAGAAGCTTTTGAGTTTGATGTAGTCCCATGTGTTCATTTTCTCCTTTGTTTCTATTGCCTTAGGTGATGTATCAGTGAAAATTCTGCTCCGTATGATGTCTAAAATTTTGTTGCCTACAGTTTCTTCTAGGATTCTTATGGATTCATGAGTCACATTTAAGTGTTTTATCCATTTTGAGTTTATTCTTGTGTATGGTGTAAGTTGATGGTCTAGTTTCATTTTTCTGCATGCAGCTGTCCAATTATCCCAGCACCATTTATTAAAGAAGCTGTCTTTACTCCACCTTATGCTCTTGCCACCTTTGTTAAATATGAATCGAGCATATTGCCTTGGGTCCATTTCTGGGTTCTCTGTTCTATTCCACTGGTCTATAAGCCTGTTCTCGTGCCAGTACCAGGCTGTTTTGATTACGGTGGCTTTGTAGTATAACCTGAAATCTGGTAATGTGATCCCTCCAACTTTGTTCTTCCTTTGCAAGATTGCTGTGGCTATTCGAGGTCTTTTTTGGTTCCATATAAACTTTTGAAGTACTTGTTCTAATTCTGTGAAGTATGCCATTGGTATTTTGATGAGAATTGCATTGAATTTATAGATTGCTTTGAGTAATATGGACATTTTAATGATGTTAATTCTCCTAATCCATGAACAGGGTATGTGCTTCCACTTTTTTATATCTTCCTCTATTTCTTTTTTCAATGACCTGCAGTTTTCTGCGAATAGGTCCTTTATGTCTTTGGTTAAGTTTATTCCTAGGTATCTTATTTTTTTGCCGCAATGGTAAATGGGATTGTTTTCTTAGTTTTTCCTTCTGTGAGTTCATCCTTGGTGTATAAGAATGCCATCGATTTCTTGATGTTAATTTTGTATCCTGCTACTTTGTCAAATTCATTTATTAAGTCTAGTAAATTTTTGATGGAGTCTTTGGGGTTTTCTACGTATAATATCATGTCATCTGCAAATAATGACAGTTTCACTTCCTCCTTTCCAATTTGGATCCCTTTTATTTTTTCTTCATGTCTGATTGTTGTGGCTAAGACTTCCAGTACAATGTTAAATAAGAGTGGCGAAAGTAGGCATCCTTGCCTTGTTCCTGTTCTTAAGGGAAATGCTTTTAGTTTTAGCCCATTGAGTATGATGTTGGCTGTAGGTCTTTCATATATGGCCATTATTATGTTGAAATATGATCCCTCTACTCCCACATTGCTGAGCGTTTTTATCAGAAATGGATGCTGTATTTTGTCGAAGGCTTTTTTGGCATCTATTGATATGATCATGTGGTTTTTATTCTTCATTTTATTTATGTGGTGTATCACATTTATTGATTTGAGAATATTGTACCAGCCTTGCATCCCTCGGATGAATCCCACTTGGTCATGGTGGATACTTTTTTTGGTGTATTGCTGGATCCGATTTGCTAGTATTTTTTCAGGATTTTGGCATCTATGTTCATCAGGGATAATGGCCTGTAGTTTTTTTTCTTTGTAGTGTGTTTTTCTGGTTTTAGAATTAGAATTATGCTGGCTTCATAAAACGAGTTTGAAAGTCTTCCTTCTTCTTGCATTTTTTGAAATAGTTTGAGGAGAACGGGTATTAGTTCTTCGTTGAATGTTCGGTAAAACTCCCCCATGAAGCCATCCGGGCCTGGGCTTTTGTTTGCTGGGAGAGTCTTGATTACATCTTCAATTTCTTTTGTTGTTATTGGTTTGTTCAAGTTTTCTATCTCTTCCTGTTTTGGGAGACTATGTATTTCTAGAAATTTGTCCATTTCGCTTAGTTTGTCAAATTTGTTGCCATATAATTGTTCATAGTAGTTGTTAATGATCTTTTGTATTTCTGTGGTGTCAGTTGTTACTTCTCCTCTTTCATTTCTGATTTTGTGTATTTGGCTTCTCTCTCTTTGTTTCTTGGTGAGTCTAGCTAAGGGTCCATCAATCTTGTTTATCTTTTTGAAAAACCAGCTCTTTGTTTTATTGATCCTTTGAATTGTTCTTTTGGTCTCTATGTCATTTATTTCTGCTCCGATCTTTACTATTTCCTTCCTTCTACTTGCTCTGGGGTTTTCTTTTTGTTTGCTCTCTAGTTCTTTAAGTTGTGAGGTTAGATAGTCTATTAGAGATTTTTCTTGTTTTTTGAGGTCGGCCTGTAGTGCTATGAACTTCTCTCTCAGAACTGCTTTCGCTGCATCCCATCGATTTTGTGTTGTTATATGTTCACTTTCATTGGTTTCCAGGAAGTTTTTGATTTCTTTCTTGATCTCCTCTGTGACCGACCCATTCATCATTTAATAACATGCTATTTAGCTTCCATGTGTTCAAATGTCTTTGTATGTTCTTGCAATTGATTTCTGGTTTCATGCCATTATGATCTGAGAAGATGCTTGATATGATTTCAGTCTTCTTGAACTTGTAGAGACTTAGTTTGTGCTCTAACATGTGGTCTATCTTTGAGAATGACCCATGTGCACTTGAGAAGAATGTGAATTCTATAGTTTTGGTGTGTAGTTCTCTGTAGATATCTATTAAATCCATTTGGTCTAGTGCTTCATTTAGAGTCTCTGTTTCCTTGCTAATTTTTTTGTCTAGAGGATCTATCCAGCGATGTCAGTGGGGTGTTTAAGTCCCCTGCTATGATTGTATTGCTATCGATTTCTCCTTTGAAGTCCTCCAGAAGATTTTTAATATATTTTGGTGCTCTTATATTGGGTGCATATATGTTTATCAAGGTTATATCTTCCTGTTGGATAGATCCTTTCAATATTATGTAGTGGCCTTCTTTGTCTCTAGTTATGGCCTTCATTTTGAAATCTATTTTATCAGATATGAGTATTGCTACCCCAGCTGTTTTCTCCTTTTCTTTTGCTTGGAAGATTTTTTTCCATCCCTTCACTTTCAATCTATGTGAGTCTTTTGTTGTGAGGTGGGTCTCTTGTAAAGAACATATAGATGAGTCATGCTTTCTTATCCAATCAGCTACTCTGTGTCTTTTTATGGGAGCATTCAATCCATTTATATTTAAGGTGATTATTGATATGTACTTATTTATTGCCATTTTTGTTTAGTTTGGTTATATTTTTCTTCCCATTTCTCCTGATAATTACAGCAGTCCTTTTACCATTTCTTGCAGTGCTGGTTTGGTGCAAATGTATTCCCTTAGCCTTTTTTATTGTCTGGGAAGCTTTTTATTTGACCTTCTATTTTGAATGATAGCCTTGCTGGGTAGAGTAGTCTTGGATTCAGATCCTTGTTTTTCATGACCCTGATTACTTCATGCCAGTCCCTTCTGGCCTTAGTGTTTCTTGTGAGAAGTCAGCTGAGAGCCTTATGGGGTTTCCTTTGTAGGTAACCTGTTGCTTATCTCTTGCTGCTTTTAGGATTCTCTCTTTGTCTTTAATTTTTGGCAGTTTGATTACTATGTGTCTTGGTGTGGGCCTGTTTGGGTTCTTCTTACTTGGGGCTCTCTGTTCTCTGTGCTTCTTGAACTTGAATGCCTTCTTTCTTCACCAAATTAGGGAAGTTTCTGCCACTATTCTTTGAATATATTGTCTAACCCTTGCTCATTTTCTTCTTCTTCGGCGACTCCTATGATGTGAATATTATTATGTTTCCAGTTGTCCCACCGTTCTCCTAAGCTGTCTTCGTGTTTTTGAATCGTTTTTTTCCCTTTGGTTTTCAGATTGGTTGATTTTTTTCTACCCTATCTTTTAATTCACTGATTCGGTCCACAGCTTCCTTTAGTCTGCTTTTTAGACTTTCCAATGTGTTTTGCATTTCTGATATGTCATTTTTTATCTCTTCTTGGTGGTTTTTAATTTCCAATTGGCTTATTTTCAGTATCTCTGTGTCCTTACACATGCTGTTGAGCTTCCTCAACATCACGGTTCTGAACTCTAGTTCTGTTAACTTACTTAACTGTACCTCATTTATCTCATCTTCGCTAGAGGTCTCTTGTTCTTTCATTTGGCTTTTGTTTCTGTTTTCACCATTTTGGCTATCACAGTGGGTTTTTCAGTCTGCCAAATTTTCCCTGTGGGTGTTGGTGTTCTGCTGTTTGTGGCTCCCTCTCCTGGATTTGGATGAGGCAGGCTTTAAACACCACTGTCAAGACTTAACTTTCCTGGTTAGAGTTGCTAGCCCAGGGAATGGTAGTTATCCTTTAGCTTTTTTGCCTGGAGGCTCTTAGTAGAGGTCACCTGAAGAACCTTGGTTTCTGACTTCCCTCAAAAACTCCTTCAGGTGCTCAGTGTAAGAGGATTTCCCGAGGGTAGGGCAGCTGCTGCTCGTTAATGGGCCTCAATTAGCATTTCACTCCAAGCTGCCTTTCGGCCGCCAGGTGGGGTTGAATCTCCGAGGGAGGGGCCGCCGCCTCTCCCTAGGGCCCTGGGAAGGAGTAAGATGACCACAGTCCTTCGTAGCTGCACTCATCAAAAGCTCTGAGCACCCTCCACATCCCAAGTGTCCCCACACAGTTCCAGTCTAGTCTGCTTTCCCTCTGCCGGAGCCCAAGGTGAGTGACTGCTGCCAATTTAGCCTCTGTCCAGACTGCGTCGTGGAGCCGCCTGGGACTTTTAACCTGAGGGTTCTTCTCCCAGCCAAGGGCGCCGAGGCTGCGGCACCAGCTGAGGGTATAGCACCCAGCCGAGGCCACAGGACCCTGCCGAGGACGTAGCACCCAGCCGAGGTCGCAGGACTCAGTCATGGTCGCTGGACGCAGCCGAAGTGGCAGCCGCTTCCAGCCGAGTCCCCTGGTCTCAGCCGAGTCCCCTGGTCCCCGCCCAGGCCACTGCGGACCGTGGGCCCCGGCCCCCTCTCGTGTCCTCGCAAGCCTACCAGGATTGAGTCAGTGTCCCTGGTTATATGGTCCTCCAAGGTGTCTTTCGGTTGCCCCTTCCTGACGATTTGTCTTTATTTTCATTGTAAATCCAGTTTGGTCCTGGGATATGGTCTGTGTAGCTCCATTCACTCTGCCGCCATTTTCATATCTCAGATTTCTTTTTTAAACCACTAAGTAAAATGAGTAGCAGAGCAAAAGATAAAGTCACATGGACGACTCACTAATCCACTTCTCATGACAGCATATAACGAGGAGTACATGATCAGTAGTAGTATGTCCTACTACTGGACATACTAGTAGTATGGAACTGCCTAGACTATATTTACATTTAACTATGAAGTAATCATTGTAAAATGTCCAAAATCCACTAATTGAAGGGAGGCACATAACTTTTTAATTTACCTGTGTTACCTAGACCTTCCTGATGATGTTGGTTTCAACTTTATTAAAAACATCGGCTCAAAAAATTGGTATTGGTGCCAGAGGCCATGGCTCAGGAGGTGAAAAACTGCTTTTGCTAGGTTTGACCCATAAGGAAGAGATTATAGTAATCACCTACAATCTATTTACATTGTACCGAATGTCTACATTTAGTTGGTATGCAGGCATTTAATATGTGGCTGCTGTAATCACAGAAACAGCACCCTTGTTTACAAAGTTGCTCATTCAGGTCATTCAGGGTCTGGACAGTGGTAAATAGCAGGACATGTCTGAGAAAGAGTGAGCAATGAGTGTTCAATAAGAAAATCAATAAGTCACTTCCCATATACATAAATGGTTGCGAATGAGAAATTCATGGTTGCTTATCTTGTTTTGGAACATATTTCAACCAAAATAAAAATCAATGGATACAACGTAAGCTGAAGAGGCTGAATTTAAAATAAGATGCCATCTAGCAGATAAACTTTCTAAATAAAGTACATGACCACCCTTAGGTCTACATGTAGTTGTTTATCTATAGTAGAGGATTTTGGCTTACCTGTCCTTTTTTATTCAAGTACATTGTTGTGAAGCTGCTAACTATGGGTATAAAAATGTAAATGCAAAAACAGTTGAATATTTTCATTACTAATTCCTTTCATTGTACTGTCCCACTGAAAAGGCCAAGAGATTAAAAACTAGATGAATCATTCTTTAGTCTTTACAATAAAAGCATCAGGTGGCAGTGGGTGTAAGTACCATTTTAGAGAGTGGAGTTATGAGTGGGAGAGCAATATAATTTTAATGAAGAAGAAGCAGTCCTTGGAACTATACCTGTCAACAGAATCTGTTTTAAAATGTCCTTGCAGACAAAGCTCAAATAGTGTAGCCAGTACTGAGAGAGGTGTTATTAACAGTGGATGATGGAAAATAATTTCTGGAAAGAATTTGCTTTTCTACTTGATATGCCTGTCATGCAGCATCCAACCAGAGTTGGTTGGCATTTTGTAATTCTCATGTGCTCATAATTTAATTATGTTGTAGATTTGCAGAGCTTACCAAAAGACTTCATGATGTATTCAGAATGTTTTGCAGGGAAGGAAATTTTGATTCTACTTTATTTGCAGGGTAGAGAAATATTTACATTACAAATAAATTTCTCTACAAAAGGGAGGAATAAGCAAACAGAGGCACAGACAGAATAGTGTAGGTATTGGTCCAGCCAGGCTCCATTGTGCTATAACAAAATTGACCTGTCAGTTTCATCGGCACAGAACAGTGAATATTTAGCATCATGTTCATCACTGTTGGGGGCACTGCTCTGTGTCACCATCATCTGAGGCCTAGACTGTAGGAACAACCTCAATGAGGACACTGCTAGGCTCATGAGAAAGGGGAAAACAAGAAGGGGGAAAATCATGTGTTGGCTTATAAAACTTCTCCTTGGAAATGGCACGTGTCCATTTTCATTGTTCATGTGCCAAAGCCAGTCACGTGACCAAGCCTGAAGTCAGTGAAGTGGGAAGGTATAGTCCTCCATAGCAAGGGGACCCTGGAAGAAGAACAGCAAATATTCTGAGCAGATATGCTATCTACCACACTTGTCAAAAGCTTAGCTGCTGGAATCAGGAAGACTTGAATTCAAATCCCAGATCAGCCACTAATTATTGACATGTACATGGAGCTTTCTGATTCGTAGCCTTTATTCTGTTCTATGGTACTTATTTCATAGAGTTATTATAATATTCAAACAAGATAGTGCACGTAAGAAGACTTAAAATAGTGTTTGTCACTTAAAAACACTGTATTTTATTATTATAGCCATTATTATAGTTCAGCTCTGTTTAAAGGTTTTTTGATGCTTTGGTTTATTCAATATCATAATGAAATTTTTAATATATTTGGAAAGCAATCGTAGTTCTAAATATTCTCAGGTGGTTAGTGGAAAATGATGGAAGCTATTAGTTTTAAATATACAATAGCAATTCATACAATACTCCTTTGCTCCATATTTTAGCAGGGGTAGAGGAAGTGACTTGGAAAGAGATAGCATGCAATGTATTTTTGTAACAAAATCAAAAGAAACATTCTAATTTATTAGTTATAATAAATTCTAATTCTAAATGAGCTGTTTATTTCACACTTCTGTAAGAATTTTCTGATTAAGGTTCTCTTTTCTGTTCTTCTAGTTCTACCAATCTGAGATAATTTTTTAACCTAAATTTTTGTTCTCAATCAAAGTCCATTCCTTATAGCACTATATTAATAATTGCACCTGTTAATAAAACAATCTTGAAAACAGTTCCAAAAAAGAATATGATAAAAAACACAGAATGCACCTGATAGTTTTGTTAAATGTCACAGAATTAGTTCTAGAAATTACTTTAGTACTGGCAAGTAATAAAATTTTAATGATCAGTATTCATAAGGTCTCTCTGTCTGAATTTAAACAACTGAAAAGTCTTTGTTGGAAAAATGAAAGGTTATAGTAATAATAGAGGTGAAAGAGAATGGAATATTTTTAAAAGGTAAAGAACAGTATTCTCATATTTAAAATTCATAAGCAAAATTTTCATAAAAACTGACATTTTTTTCTGCTGACATTTGAGTTGAAGTTGGGTTTCATTTTGAGGTCACTGGCTAAATGTTTAATGTGAAAAAGATTTATAGATAAAAAAATGCAAATGCAAGACCTATGAATAAAATGCTCTTTCTTAAAACAAGTTTTGGTGTCCCTTGAAACCCTTCCCAAATGAAGCAGTAATTAAACAAAGAAATAAAGGTTTTAGTTTACTTACAAAAAGCAGGAATCTAAAAGCATACTATTTCAAAACAGAGCTAATTAGCATGCAGAAAAGAAAAATGTGGCAGTCTTAATCAAACCATCACTATTCATTCAGCAAAAATGTATGCCTCTTAATATTTAGGATGTTGTGAAACCTGTACGGTGTGAGTTAATCTCTCTGCTTTACAGTATAACTCTTCCCTATAGTACACCTCCCTCTGATTCCTTCCCCGTATCTCAGTTTGAATGTGATCACCTTCTAGAGCTACTGTTTCTGCAAAGTGTGTGGTGTAACTGCCCATCCAATGTCCACAGAGCCTGGTTTTCCTGCTCTCTCCTCTGCCCTGGACTTCCCTCCCTTTATCTCTTTCCTTACTTTATCCCTGTTCTGCTTTTTCCTCTTCTTTCTGTCTGTATTTCTCTTTTCTATTTATCTTTTGATAGGAGAAATGGAGTGAAGTAAGAAAGGCCTATAGTGAGATGAAGGAATCACCAATATGATTACATAGATACATGAGAAAAGAAAGAAAGAATGGAAACAATCTTTTCACTCAATGATGTGTGTAATCAGCATAGCATCAGGAGCTTGAGTTCATTCAACTTTCCTATACTGCATGGTGGTGGGAGCTTTGAACATTTACTTTTTAATGCCTACTTTCTTCCCCCAAAGTTAAAATAAACTCACAAAAGAAGGTCAAGCATCAATACATCTTAATTTATAAATAACAAGTTTTGTGCTAATATCTGGCCACACAAATGTCAGTAAAGCATGACCTTACACTTAGAGACCTCATTGAAGCAGGAAAGATAAAGATGAACACAACAAGTATAATGAATGCCCAGGGGTATAAGATATCTGACAGCTTTTGAAAGGAGCATTTTAACTGCTCTTCAGTTTATTAAGGAGGGAGTGTGCAAGAAAGAGACTGGCTTTAAGAATTTGGGTCTGATCTAACAAAATAATTGAGTTATTGAAAAGAGGAAGATTGTAAGAGGAGCAGGTTTAGGAATAACAACAGGAGCTCAGTTTTAGAGCTGTGAAGTTTAAGATACTGACTTGATACCCAAGTGAAGAAGTTGAGTAGGCAGTTGGATGTATTGGGGCTGGAAACAAGCTTTGATGTTTTTTGCTTTAGTGGTTCCCTTCTTCTTCCCTCTTCATTCTTTCTCCTCCTTCTTCCCCTCCTCCTCCTCCTTCTTTTTTTCCCTTCTTGTTATTCTTCTTCCTGTTCCTCCCCCTCCCCCTCCTGTTCATCTTCTAATATTTAGATGATTTTGCTTTCTTAACAATTTGCTCTATATTTGCACTTAGTTTAGTAAGAATATCATTTCTATAATAAACACACTAAGCTATTTTTATTTGGAAAAGACTTGAAATATCTACTGCAAAACTTATGAACAATGATTATTAGGATGTTATCACATATGATAATATATTAATCAGATTATAAAATAATAGTTGTTTTCTTTTTTTTTCTATTTTTGAAAATATTCTAATATATGCTTTTAAATGGATGCCATCATTAAGGTACTACATGTATTTAAGAAACAGAAGAAAACTCTAATCTGGGCTCTACTGTTTAAGAGCCAGACAAGCAGTTACAAAGGAGAAAAAGAAAAAATCAACCAGGAGGAAGGAGGAAACCAGAAGAGGGTGTATTCTAGGAAGGACATAAAGAGTTTCACAAGGATGGGATAATCAGTTCTAACAAAGTTGCTTATAGATCAAGGAAAATGAGGTCTGGAGGACTGAATGTTGAATTTGGTACTTGAAAGATCATTGTGATGTTGATAACAATTTCCTAGTAGAAGTAGAAGTAAAAGCCTGTTTGAGTGGGTTCAATGGGAATAGATTCAGCAATAATAGACAAGTATTTTGGGAAAGCTTCCTTTGAAGCCCTAGAACATTAAAGGGTGGGTTTGTAGGGCAAAGTGGACTCACTTGTTAAGGTGAGAGAAATCAGAACATAGTTCAGATGTTAATGAAGAGAGGTCCTGAGAGGGAACCTCTAATAAGTGATTATTGTGAGACTAGTCTTGAAGAACATCAGACAAGATGTGATCTAGTTCAGGTCAAGGGTTGACCTAAGCTATTGATCACAGTAACAAGAGCAAAGGAAGTAATACATGCAGGGATGTGAGTAGTAGATGAGTTTATTAGAACTTGTTTTGGAATTTTCTTCTGATTGCTTGCTTCGGGACATAGAAAGCAAGTTCAGTCTGCTGTTAGTGAGAATAAACAAAGAGATTTTGGAAGTTCGAAGAAAATAAAAGGTACAAAATAGTCATGAGGGAAAGTAGGAGAATGAAAGAATCAAGGAAATACATGGTGATCTATTTGAGATCAGTTACCTTGTATTCAAAGTGAGGTCAGCCAGCTGGGTGACTGGTTTTACCCAATCACTCTCAACTGTTCAGGTTGAGGGTTGGATTTAACCAGGGTCTATTTAAATAAAGTGAGAATGGTAAAAAAGAGAAGACCATGAAACACAATGATGCTCAATATGTTTGAGAGGAATTCAGTAAAGGGAGAAACCTTGCAGTTTGGGTTCAGAAAGCCTTCGTGGTGGACAACTGACTTGGCTTGGATCTTTGTTTTACTGATCCCCCAAAGTATTTCCCCCTTTATTTGATAAATCTATAAATCATCTCTCCATTTGCAAGTGTGACTTTCAGTAGCTGTAATTGCAGGAATATCTTGCTTTTAGAAGCTTTTCATTAGGATATTTCAAAAGTACTCAGAAGTAGAGAAAATAGCAAAACAAAACCCAAAGTACAGATACAATAATCACCAACTCAGGACCATTCTTGTCTTTAATTCACCATCACTAAGGCTGACATTTCCAAAATACTTTGATGCCATCTCCCTAACAGTAAAAATAAATACATAAATAAAAAAATAAACACCTGCAAGTATATATATATATGATTTATTTAAATAATAAATACATTTCTATTTACAGAATATCTATATATAAATAATGCACAATCATAGTTATTACATAAGTATGTTATATGAATAATATAAAAATAATATATAGTATTCATAAAATAAGCTATATTTCATGGCTCTGTATCATTTATAAAGGTATGTTCACTTCTCTGTCCTCCTACTTCCTACCTCTAGTCAGTGACTAATTAGCGAATTCAGAGAAACCAGAGAACATGATTACTGGTTGATGCTGTCTGCAGAGGTTAACTTCTCTGAGCACAGAGAAAGTGTAGAATGAGTAAAATGAATGTAAAGGAGCAAATAGGGAATCTCCCAGCCCAATGGTCAAATTAACATTTTAGAAAGACAATGTTTTCACATGGACCAAGGAATACTGTAGAAGAGAGATTATAGTTAGAGACTGAGTATTTCAACAGCCTGGGTGAGCTGGCATACATTTGCATGGGGTGGTAGGAATGGAAAGAAAGTGGAATCTATATGACATGTAAATAAGAAAATTGGGGAGAAAAATGACTTAGTAGCTGATTGGATATGGTGAGAATCATAAAGAGACAGAAGTCCAGAAAACAATCATTTGCCTTGAAATACCACCTGCACAGAGAGATAAAGTAGGAAATTATACTGTCGGTGTAAATGTGTTGGGAGAGAGGGTTGCAAGAGCCCAGTTAGGTAACCACCAAAACTACTTCTGATTTTGCAATTTAGTAAAGAAGCAAATGCTATTGGATGTTGCAGGGCCCTTGGGTTTGCCCTGACTTGTCTGTAACAGTGTACCATATCAACTCTTCATTCTAAGACTGACCCTGGCTTGGATTTTTTCTAGCCCAGCTCTTTGAGACTACTGTACACCCAATCTAATTCCATTCAGCAAAATGTGGTATAATATTTTCTATAACTAAGAACTCTTTTCCTGAAGAATGTTGGAGGTACCCACGAAGAGAACAAATGGCATAAAATAAATATCCTTCCTCATATTGTAGATTTAGTCTAAATTTTTCTTTTTTGAGAATCATTTTCACTACCAGGTCAGTTTCCTATCTATATTTTGATGACATCGTTTTACAAGTCTACTCTTGCTCTTGTATTAAATATCTCTTAAGTGTGATATACTATATCAATGAGCTTTATATTTATGGGGGATGCTAGGGGTGGGGAGATTTGTAATAGTTTTATGGCTCTCAAGTATAAGGATTCTTTGTCCAATATCCTAATTTCTTTTTTCCATTCTCATGAAAACTTTTAGACATCTCTGGCAATTCAGTCCAGTTAAAAATGTTTTCCTTCTCTTACAACAGTTCCAGAAGAATTGAGTTTATTTTGGTACTTGTCCTTAGACTTTGCACAATTGACTTCACAAGGTGAAGTTATCTTTCAACACCCGTTAGGTAACAGCTGGGAAGAAGGTGAGGATGTTATCACATGGTGTTATTTAATGTCACTAGGGCTGTGTGGGAAGAAGAGCCCTTTTTATGTTTTTTTTTGACTTCTGAAATGCAGTCTAAATTTCATTACAGTTTCCCTTACAAAAATATCATTAAACCTAAATTAAAGGTTCCATACATTCCAATAATAGCCGGATGGTTCAGAATAACATATTTGCTAGCTGAAAAGTACCTCTGACTAGCTCGTGGCTCTGCTGGAAGCCTTGTTCTCCAAGCCCATTAAGCATATGCATTAGAGCCCACAGACAGTGGCAGCTGCCTGACACATCCCATTGTGCTCAAGGACCAGAAAGTGATAAGGTTAATGAGACTTTGTATCGATGTTGAACCATTTAGGGTAGAACAGGGCTGTGTAAGTCCTGCCTTGCAGGTTTTCTGGTGATTTTGAAAGTGTTAATAAGCTTGCAATGGTATGTAAGCTCAAAGGATGTAATTTTGATAGAAATATCACCCTTAAAGAGAACATGCCCTTTATATTCAAACTATCACTTATTAACACTGTTTGATAAGGTTCTGGAAATAGTCTTGTTTTTCAACACGGAGAGTTGGAGGATATTCTGACTTCTGGATAGAGGCATTTTTTTTTTTTTTTATAATTCTTTTTTCCTCCAGAGGTTAGGGAACTACAGTAGGCAAGGTCTGTTTATTCCCTGTTGTTAGCGCACAGAAATGAGTCTCAGTGATTTCCTGGGATAAAGACAACTAGTGCAGCTTCAAGTTTTTCATTGCCCCTACAGGGGTCATATTCAGAATGTTAGTTATAAGTATTGAGTTTGGGGAGTCTAGTGGCCTCAGGTCCTCTGCTGGGAGTTTGACACTCTTTATTTCTTCAGATCTCACATAAACATCTTAATTTCGTGATTCTCAGCCCTGCCTATATGTACATTTAAAGCTCATATTCCTATTTTTTTAAATTGCAAATATCTGAGTCTCCTCCTTTGAGATCCAGCAGGTCCAGACATCTGTGCTTGTATTTGTGATACTGGCATAATATCTGCATTATGTAGATGAGAAAAACAATGCTCATAAAGGTACACTGAGCTGCTTTAAACCACATTGCTAGGGGAAGGATTATAATTTGTCCCCAGTCTGCCCGGTTCCAAAGCTCATGTGGTTCCACCACACGCTGTCGCAACTCCTTGTGACCTGGGGCGAGTTCAAGAGAAGTTTAATTGGCTTTTCATCAGGGGCCTAAAATTTAGAAGGTATATACATTTTAAATCATGGCTGTAAAGAAATGTACGACTTTTAAAGTTGCACATTTCCAAGTGGCTAGCATACGTACTCCTCTGTAATCGCTCCAGGAGCAGCGATAAGCAAACCCAGTAGGAGTTGATGCTAGTCAGAACCTTTGGTGGGGACTCCTTACTTTCAGGCACTCTCCTAGGTGTTCTGTGTGCATCATGCTCACTCTGTGCAGCCACAATATAAGGTAGTCAATAAACTTGTTCCTATTGCACAGATGGAGATACCGGGGTTCTCATAATTTAAGACACTTGCCTTTATCATGGCCACCGGAGGCAGACCTGGCAATCAAACCCAGTGTGTCTTGTTCAAGGGCCCAAGCTTGTGACTGCTACCCCAAGGATTAGTAAATTTTCGGTAAAGGGCCACATAATAGATATTTTAGGCTTTGTCAGCCTACATCTCTGTCACAGCTAGATTACTCTGCCATCAAAGTGCAAAATCAGAGGTGACACGTAAATGGACAAGCATGGCAGAGTGCCAGCACCACACCGAACACACACTTGTAGACACTAAAATTTGATTGTCATGTAATTTAAAAGTCACAAAATACTAATCTTATTTTGATTTTTTTCAACTATGTAAAAATGTGTTAACCATTCTTAGCACACGGGTTTTACAAATAGAGGCAGCAGGCAAGATTTGACTTGTAGACCATAGTTTGTCAGAATCTGGACTGTTTCTTATTGTCATTTCTCATCAGTAAGGCTTTGGGGACTATTGTGCATGGAAAGGAACACTCATCTCTGCTTTGGCTTTGTTTAACACTCAATTTATTAAGCTTAAATATCATTAAGCAAATTGCCTATCTACTTAATACTACATGTATTTCTAATGAATAAAAATACACATTTATAAATCTAATATTTAACCATTTAACAGTTGATTAAACCCTAGACAAATCTGAACATCAATGAAAATAAGAATCTAATGTAAGATTTTTTTAATGCTTCAACCTCTTAAAATAATTAAATGTATATGTAAAAAAAAAAAAGCTAAATGATTACAAATCTTATTGTTAAACTAACACAAACCATTACAAATATATTAATACTCTAGATTTGTGGGTTGACAAAATTAGCAGTTGTAGATTTTGTCTTGGATAGTAACCCCCAAAATGTGCATGTGTGTATGTGTGTGTGTGTGGTGAGCTGTTTTGTGCATTGTAGGGTGTGCAGCAGCACTCTTAGCATCTACCCGATGGATGCCAATAGCACAGTCCTAAGTTGTGACAACCAAAAATATCTCCAGACCTTGCAGTGTCTTTTGGGTGGAAACATTGTCCCTGGTTCAGAACCATTCATAGCTCTTTTGTTCACCTACACTGTTCTTTTAGCACTATCATGGGCATTTTTGAAATTATATCTGTTCTTTGATATTCTGTCTTCATATTTCCCTACCCTTCTGCCTTAGCAATTCCTAAACCTGGGTGCTGAACTAGACATCAGATCTGAAGAGGGAGTAGATTGACCCACTACCAGTGAAGCTACTTGCATGTCAAATTTGGAAAATATAAAGTTCGATGTGCATAATGATGTTTTCAAAATAAACTTGATCATATTACAATTTTTAGCATTTTTATTATTATATAACATTTTAAATTTACTTTTTGCTGTATACCTAGTTATAGAAATAACTAACTTCTCCCAGATCGTAGTTGTCCCACCCTTTCTTATATGCTTCCATTCTTTAGTCACTGGGCAAATAACAACAACAAAAAAAAATTGGTTACTTGGTGGCCTACTGTCTTGTCTAACTGTGAAACACTTCATGAATGGAGCAAGGATTCTCAACCCTGGCTCTGTATTTTAGGAGGGCAGGTGGTTAAAAGCATAGTTAAAAAATGCTGCCCGTCTATGAACCAGAATTATTTCTGATTAGCAATTTGCAGGTAACTTATTAAGCACTGCTTGCCACTGGAAGCAAACTTGCTGATAAATGTTCTACATAACCTTGTTTTCTTCAACTTCATTACAAATAAAAAATAGACAAAAATAACTCCATCTGCATCTCAAGATTTTCAATGTGGGTCATCCCTGTGAACATGTTGCACCTTAATTTAAGAAATCTTTCATGGTATCAGATTGCTCATTGCAACTGAGCCAATCTTTTTTGTGTTTAATAATTCGATAGCATTTTTAAAATATATTTTTATTAATTTTTTAGAGGGACAGGAAGGGAAAGGGAAAGAGAGAAACATCGATTGGCTGCCTCCTGCATGCCTTCTATTAGGGATGGAGCCTGAAACCTGGGCAGGTGCCTTGACTGGGAATCGAACTGGTGACCTCTTGGTGCATGGGTTGATCCCCACACCAGCAGGGAATCAATACAAATCTTAAAAAATATAATATATATGCCTGGTTTCCTACCTCCAAGAACTCTAATTAAGTTGATTTTGAAACTAAATTTCTGGTAAACACTTCATGTGTATTTAAACCAGGTGTTCTGGGATCAGAGAAAAGCAGAACAATAGAAACACAGACTTGCAGACTTAGTGTAAATAACTTAACCTGGCATTTAAGAAGCTGATCTGTGTCCAGCTGTCTGTCTAATTCCATCAAAGGAAAATGACAAGTTGACAGATCTTACTGGATCAGTGAGCTCTAAGTCATGCTGAGAGTTCTTTGTTCAATAATGGCAGTGAGGGTTCCCTGAACCTGAGCAGAACTGAGGTGAAAACCAGGCCTTTCAGAGACGATGGTGATGTTGAATGCTGAAAATCACACCTAGCAGGCCAGAATCTGGTTGATGTTCTGCCCAGGAATAATTGGCATCATTATTTTCTCTACTTGGTTAACTTTTAAAAATATGGATGTGCGCCCTGGCCAGTTTGGCTCAGCGGTTGAGCATCGGCCTGCGCACCAGAGAGTCCCGGGTTCGGTTCCCGCTAGAGGCACGTAGCACACACACACACAAAAAATATGGATGTGCACAAAACATGAATGTGTGACTCAATGAATCATCACAACGGAAATACTAATGTAAGTTCTACCCACTTCAAGATGTTGAATTTGGACATTGCCTTGGAAACCTTGGTCACACCCCTCTGAATCAGTAATTCCTCCCTCCCCTCAAAAGTAACCACTACCTTGGCTGTAATGCAATTTACAACCTTGTTGTTCTTTATAGCTTTATCACATAATCAAGCATCTCTAAATAATACAGTTTAATTTCTGTTGCTTTTGAAATTTATACAAATTAATTTATACAGCTTCTTCTTATCACATTTGTAAGTTTCATGATGTTTTGCTGTAGTCCATTGATATTCAATGTTATATTGTATTTTATAATATAAGTATTTTACAGTTCACTCATGCCTTTTACTGTTATTGGGCAGTCGTTTTGGGGTCCACCGTCTCCCCCGCCAGTTTCTGGCTGTTACCAATAATAGTGCCTGAACATCCTTACACGTGTCTTCTGTACAGTTCTCACACTGTTCTACTGTATATCTCTTGAAGTGGAAATGCTAAATCATGTGGTAAGTCTTTTCCAAGTTCAGTAAATAGTTTCAAACTATTTTCCAAAGTGGTTTTTACCAACTTACACCCCTACTAACAGTTTATTAGCTTTCTCATTACTCCCCACGCTCACTGCAATGGATATTGACAGTCATATGTTATTTAAGCCACCTTGGGTTTTAATTTGTCTTTCCCTGATGACCATTGTACTTAAGAATCTTTTACAAGTTTGTGGCCATTTGAATATGGCTCATGTCTGAGGGTATGCTAATAAAGTCAACGTCACCTATTCAAGTCTTTTGCCTCTTTTTCTTGGGTTTTGTTTCTTTTTCTTTTGGTTTGTAACAGATCTTCATGTTATTTGAATTGCAATCATCTGTGGGTTAGTGACATATTATAAATATCTTTCTGTGGTCTTTGGCTCACCTTTTACTCACTTAGGTTTTCTTTGAAAATAGGGGATTTCTTCATTTTAGTGTAGTACAATATAGACTGCCCCCTTTATGACTGATGCTTTTTGTGACTTGTTGAACAGACCTTTCCTTATACCAAATCATGAATATATTTTCCTATACAGGTTATCTTCCAGAAGTTTTTAAAATTCAGATCAATAAATGTATCTGGAATTGATTTTGTATATGACTCATGCCACGTTTCAATGTTTTTCCTTACGGATTTCTGCTTAGCCTGGCATCACCCCCTCCGTTTTTGTAGTCACATCTTTCCTTAAATCAGTGTTCCTATATGTGTTTCTTTTCCTGGTCTCTCCTATCCATTGGTCTGTTTGTTCCACCTTGCACTAATACTACCCTTCTTCATTACAGTAGTTTTAGAATAAGTCTTTATTTCTAGTGAAGCAAGTTTTTCTTCATTAAAGGGGTCTTCCCTATTCTTTATAATTTCATATCAATTTAGAATCTGTTTATTAATTTACACCTATAATAAATCTACTGAGATTTTGATTGGCATTTCATTAAACCATAGATCAAAGAGGAAAAAAATGAAAACCTTTGTACATTTGTCTTCCAACCCATGAACATGGATTACTTGTTCATTTATTTAGGTCTTAAATTTCTCTTAAGAATGTTTCCTATGTAGAGATCTTTCATAACTTCCATGATATTTATATTTTGGCATTTATTGGAATAGAGGATATTGTTAAATTTTTTAAGATTACATATAATTTATATAATTATATTTAATGTTTGCTTCTCTTATACAGAAATAAAACTGGCTTCTGTATTGCGAAATGACAACTAGCAACTTTGCTAAGCTTAATTGTAACAATTTATAAAGATTTTATTTTTTATTTTCTTAACCACAGTAATAGTATGAATAATGAGAGTTTCATTTACTTGTCTCTCATTTTTAAATTTCTTTTTTGTTTTCTTGCACTATCCTCCTGGCAAGGGCTTTCAAAGTGATGCAGGCTAGAGACAGTGATGGCTGGTGTCCTATTTTCATTTCTGAGAGCAGGGGGAAAGCTTTCAACATTCACCATTGAGTATGATTAATGGAGTAGGTTCTGTGGCAATAACTTCTATGAGATTGACCAACTTACCTTCTATTTCTAGTTTGCAAAGCGTTCTTATCAAGAAACCATGCCAGAGGCCAACCTGCGGCCCTCTTCTTCAAGAAGCCCTTTTGCAGTCTGCAATTCTTCTTCTTTGCTCTCATTACTTATACCTATTCAGTTGTCAATATTTTCTGTCTTATTCTCATGTTTAAAATATGTAAGTCCTCTATTATTATTAAACATTGAAGTGCTTTAACACTAGAACTGTCTTACTTTTTCAGAATATGCTCAATCCTTTAGCAGTGTGTTAAGTATATATCAGATATCCATTAATTACTGATAGACTCTTTAAAATAACTTTTAATATATTTCTGAGATAATGAGTATAATTCTGTATATTTATTTAAAATCTTTCCCATTTTACAGTGGTAACACAAGCAATATAACCATAGTTATGATTTCATTATATTTACCATAATAATATGCCTAATTTTTTTCTTTCAGATTATTGTTAGAGTAGCAATGCTAATTTTGAGAAACATGTTTTACAAAATTTATAGGTATGTTGTTGTCATAGACAGTTTTTTTGGACAGATTACACTTATTTGATAAACTGTGTATCCTTCCTTTAAAGAAATCACAGAGACAGTGGGACTCCTGGGAATACAAATACTCTAGGAGACTTCTGGGCAGGTAGGGATAAGGATAAATAACAAAGCCCACGTTTTGGAGGACTTCATGACTCTTGGTATAAAAACATGAAGTGGGTTTAGCTGTGGTCCCTGAAACTGTGTTTCTCAAATCTCCAATTCCCCAAATGATTCTGGGAGTCTCTACCCCGAGGAGAGATGGTTATGTTCTATGAGAAAAATGGGGTCTTTAGGATCTCAGAGGCTCTATTTTGGGACCCCTCCCCGAAATAGTTTTGAGAAGCAGAACAAATTTATCTTCAGGTCAGAGAAGGAGAAATTTATTGGAGTTTAGCATTTCAAATGAGATCTAAGGAGGAGCCTGTAGCAGCCACAGGCAGCTACATCTCCTGGCAACCTAGCAACCACAGGCAGCCACTACATCTTCTTGCAACCTAGCAACCACAGGCAGCTACATCTCCTGGCAACCTAGCAACCACAGGCAGAGGAGAGATGCCTATGCTTTCATAGTCAGTCCTACATCTGCTCAAATTCTAAGGAAGACCCCCCTTTCCTTCAGGCATTCCTGGAGAAAGTAACGGAGTTGTGTATCAAAGGAGAAGCAGGTTCCCAGCTAATTAAGCAGGGGGGAAAGAGCACAGGAACCTGAAGCACTCTTAAAGAGGCCTATATTCTACATGCAGAGAGACCCTCAATTATTCCTATTCCACTTTATGGGGCATTTTCATCAGTACCACATCCTTTGATTCTCTCCACTAATTCGAAAACCAGGAAGAGGTACATAGTGTTATTCTCATTTTACAGGTGGGGAAACAAGCCCAGACAGTTAATTAGCTTCTTTTAGATAACACAGCTAGTAAATGATATACCTAGAATGAGAATCTAGGTTGTATTGATTCTTAGGGTAGTGTTGGTTTTTTCTATTGTTGAAATAAATGGTCTGTGATCTTGGAGAAGTTACTCTGTAATTCTATTTCTCTCCTGTTTGGTTTTCCAGGCATAATGATAATTATTATAAACTCGCAGATTGTGAAAATATCAAATGAGATGTTATGATTATATATGTGTTTTTGTGTGAGTGTATGATACTTGGCACAGTGACTGTCTTCTGTCAGTAAGCAACAACCATTATATAGTAAGACTATGTAATAAAAATAGCTGATTAATTTAGAACACATAGAAAAATGAGCCTTCACTATTGGCATATGTCCCAATAATAGCTAACTTTATTGAGTGTTTAAAATGCGTCAGGGATTTTTCTATGAGCTTTATAATAATTGATTAGCTCGTGTTATTGTTGGAGCCAACTTTGAACTTAGTACTATTTTAATATCCATGGGACAAGTGAAGGCATGAGGTAGAGAGGAGCTTGCTGAAGGTTGGTCGTGAAGCTGGGAGTCAAGCCCTGGCAGCTTCGCTCCAAAGCATGTGCACTTGACCTGTTCTCTCTCTTCTTCTTTGGTATGAATGTGTGTACATCATTTCCTGCTAATGTATACAGCTTAAAGCAGGGTAAGTCATTATATTTGTTTATATTTTGATTTTGGACCATATATGTTTTATGTCTATTTTAGAGATATAATCCTTGAAAATTCTATGGACCATTTGTTACAAGCATTATATTCAAGACTTATTAGCTTGAATAATAAAGCATTAATATCTATATAATATTTCATCATCCTAGTCAAACATACCTTTAACACATGGCAACATAGGTCAAAATTATTGTACCCTGTCACTAACACCTGGCTAACCTCTAGGGCTGTGTTTCTTGTGCACATTACATGGTAACACAGGTATTTTTTCACTTAAATCAGTATTTTTGTAAGCTAAAATCAGGTTTAACTAGATAGAAGCACAATGAATTAGGACTATTAATCACAAAGGACAGCTTAAAATGTAAGGGCTAATTATAGAGAACATTTTCTTTAAAAAATTGGTGACTATATTAATAGAGTGATGATTAGAATAAGAATAGTGCCGTAGAACACCATAAAAGTAGATTAAATTATTTTGTCTCTTACTTTGTAGCACCAGTTGTTGGAATATTTGGCTGTTTCCCCCAGTTGTGAGAATCATTGGAATAAAAGCTCCAGGCTTGAGGCAAAGGTCCACTTAGTCTTGGGATAGAAAGAGCTGCATTTCACCTGTTCTGGCCTCGTGGTGGCTTGCTTCAGTCTGCCTTCCCTTTGCTGTCTTTTAAAACTTCATGCCTTTCTGCAGTCTAGCAGAGGAACTTCATTTGTACCGTTGGATGCTTGTGTATCTATAGAAGAGTATCAGTGGAGGAAGCAGAGAGAAACAACCAGATGTGTGCATGGGCATATGGGATGGAGCTTGTGGAAACGGTCCAATTACTCTACAGCCTGCGTCTTTCGTGTTTTAAATGGTGATGATATATGGAAAGGGGTTGGGAGAAGGCATAGAGACATTTTTAAGATGGTCACTGAATATAGATTTTTTTTTTTAATGGGAATGCTTATGAATCTGTTTTTCTAAGAATGCTAAATTAGATTTAGAAACATCAAGCCATATAGAAACATTGAAAATAGCCAAGGAGTTGTTACTTGTGAAGATTTAAAATTAGATATGAATGATGCCTATGTGTCTGGCAACCCAGCACACAGTATAGTACTTAGAACATAATAAGCAATAGCAGTTTCTTTTATAGGGAAAAATAATCTTTACTCTGAGCTCAATTAATATTCCAGATATGAGATTCAATGAGTCTAAAATTGGCTGCCAGAGTCATCTTTTCCTATCACATCCTCTGGCTGAATCCATTGTCAGCAGCCTTGACAACATATGTGTTTCAGTGATGAGCCTGTGTGGCTCCTCCGCAGTGCATACTCAGTCTCCTGCATTCCCCCCAGGTGAGGGAAGCTTTTCTACTCTGCACTTACCCATCACATCTAGATTTCCTATTCTGCCACCCCACTCCATCCTCAAGAGAACGGCATCACTAGACCAATCAGGAATTCGTTTCTGCCTATGAAGGATGCACAATGAGGTAGACATACAAAGTGCACGTGGTATTTTGTGGTGACATTTGGAAAACCTGTAACAATGTGGACATTGATCAGAGTCCTCCAAGCCTGGAAAACAAGAAAGGGTAAGACAGCCCCTGACCTTTATGTTCTAGGGTACAGTTCACAGCAAAGAACCACTCTCTCCCACATAACCTAGATATAACTCCTGGATGCCCCTTGTTTACCTAGGACATGGCCAGACACAGACCTGCCAAATTCCTATGCTTTGTTCCATAAGTGATTTGATGAACTGTTTGTCCCCACTGACTGTTTAGAACAAATACTTGTCGAAAAAACTTTGGTTAAGCTTCTCTGGACCTCCCAGGGCCCTTCTCATTGGCCCACCCTCAGCCTGAACCAGCATACAGCCGCTTTTTAAAAGCCCCAACCTGAGAATAGTCTGAGCTGGGGTAAAGCATTCTCAACTCTGAGATACAATCACAGTAGCCTTTCATCCTATTTCCTCACACCCTGATCTTTCCCACCTTATTCTACCCACTCTAGAAAAGAAAAATCTTGCCCTGGCTGGGTTTCTAAGTAGTTAGAGCATCGTCCCACAGACCAATGAGTCGCAGGTTCGGTTCGGGTCGAGGGGATGTACCCGATTGCAGTTCATCCTCGGCCCTGGTTGGGGTTGTGCAGGAGGCAGCCAGTAGATGTGTCCCTCTCACATAGATGTTTCTGTTTCTTTCCCTCTCTCTCCCCCTTCCCTCCCTCTCTTTCTGAGGATAAATAGAAAAATATTCTTGGGTGAGGATTTAAAAAAAATCAAAAAGAAAAATATCTTTTTGACTAATCCCTGAGATGTTTGCTGATCTTATAGGTGGAGCTTTGTTTCTGCTGCAGTAGTCTTTTCCTACTGCAATAGTCCTGTGCTGCTTTGCAGTGATCCTGTGGAATAAGGTCTCCCCTTACCAAGTCCGGATTTATTCTTTAATTGGCAGATGGTTATTTTCTAGGACTAGGGTAAGAGGACAGCAGTTTATTTATTTTACTTTTTAAAAGAAAAAGTCCTAATTTGTTACAACTTAATCGATAGGGCTTAATGAGAATATTTATGGTTTGTTAAATTCCTCATTTTTCAACCTGGCAGTAGTGTTTATAAAGTAAATTGCATGAATGTTCTGTTGTGTTGCAGTCATTTTCCTTAGCTTTTAGCTAATAGCCTCATCTAGACAAAGTGGAAATTTCCATTCCTTATCAGCAATAATTAGAAATATAAAATATAACCAGTGTTGTCTCATGGCCCTCTGAAAGTTCTCCAGGTTACTTCACTGGCTTCAAAGGACATGCCTTTGTAGATGTGATAAGCAATGGAATAAAGAAATTTAAAATAGCTTTGGTTCTATAGGGACTTGATCGCCTTTAGAGTTCCTTAATATGTAAACCTCTGTAGAATTAAAGTCAATGCAGAAAGTGGCCCCTTCATAAGAAGAAAGTTTGATCTTTGCAAATGAGGGTCATACAAAAGACCAGAACCAGCACAACCATATCAAATCCACAGGGGTAGGTGGTATGGGCGCATGGAACTCCAATCTTATTTCAGCTTAGTTTGCTCTCCTGTGTGGCTAAACATTTTGGCAGGTATTCTTCATGGACTTAAATTCACTTAGTTGAATTTCACCTCCATTTTTTCCCTGCTTGTAAACATATATCGAGCAGAACTTTCTTTTTTTTTCCCCCTTATTTATTTTATTTTATTTTATTTAAAAAATTTGTTTTTCTTTATTGATTTTAGAGAGAGAGGAAGTGAGAGGGAGAGAGAGATAGAAACATCCATGAGAGAGAACATCGATGGGCCGCCTCCTGCTTGCTCCTCACTGGGGATTGGGCCCACAATCTGAGCGTGTGTCCCTACGTGGAATCGAACAGGTGACCTCTTGTTGCATGGGTTGACACTCAACCACTGAGCCACACCGGCCAGACATAATTTTTAATAATTTATTTTTGTTACAGATGTTTCTCCTTTTCCCCTCATTGACACCCTCCTCCCCATCCTCCCTCACCCCATCTTTCTTAATGAGAGCCAACATATCAACAAAGAAAATGGAAAGGGCTTAGATTCTCAGAAAACTTATGCTAATCAGGATAGACAATAAAATAACATTTTGTTTTGTCTTTTTTGAAAACTTTGAACAACTTTTGGTTATCTACAGTTATTATGGAGCCTGTGACACAATACAGTGTTTCTGATGTAGGCTTGACCCCAGCCCCTCTGAATGGTGTGTTCCAATGATCCATATTTTCAACAGCCTTCATGGACTATTATGCACCCAAACTATTGAACCATTGAGAGACCAGCATGGCATTAGTACAATTATTAGAGAGGCCAATAAACATGTGGTCTGCTTTACATAGAGTCCGTGAAACTTGCTGATTTTCTTTTCAGAAGAATGCACAGGGGAAACTGCACATAATTTTGCATAAAATTCTGGGACAATCAGATTTTTTGTAAGGCTGAAGTCTACATGTAGTTTCTGTAAAAAAGATTTGCTGTTCCCAAGGTAAAAGAACGATTTTAGTCTATCTGATATTCATCTTATAGATGAGGAAACTGTCGCCGAGAATGGTTAATATTTTCACTAAAGTCACACATATAGACAACATATATTTTCAGTTTTCAACAATTTAAAAGACAAATTTGACTAGGTTCCAGGCAAGCAGGCAATGTGATTTTCAAATAATTTATTCTAAGATAGCTTTTTACTCTAATGCAAATGTAAAGATCAGTCAGTAAATTCAGTTTGTAAATTCAATTTGAGAATAAATTAACTTTTTCCCTAGACATCATTTTTATATAGGGAGCTACTTACTACTGACTTTGAAGCCATTAGAATTAATTCTGCTAGTTGCATTCCATTTTAGTCTCAGCATAAAGTACATTAACTGATACTGATGAAAATGTTATTTTGTATTCAGGATGTAGTAGGAATTAACCTATCATGCTAAATTCCGTGTTCTGGAATTAAAAAGCAAAACTGGGAATTACAATTCTAGTCATTTTTATAATCATACTTCCCCCCATCCTCCTCCTCAAATAACTATTCCTCTTGTTTTTCTCTCTTTACAGAACTCATTTGATTAAAAGCATTTTCACTGTAAGACATGTATTGGTAAATATCCTTTTAGTCATGTCAATGCAACTGAGTTCTAAAAATCCAGGAGGAAGAAAGATGTAATGACTTACCTAAATGTAGAGAATGAATGAGCGCATAAAGAGTAACTTTCAAAGGAGGAAGGCCGAAGTGGGGACATCAAGGAATCACAGAAAACACTAGATAGTTTCTAATAGGAAGAGAGAAATGGTGGGGAGAGAGAGAGAAGGCAAATTAAGGAAACAGAGAACAGCACCAAGTAGGAGCTGCAATCTTGCACTACAGTTTCTGCTCTCATTATTTGTCTGGGAGATCCTCATATGCCTGCGTTTTCCCATAAATTATTCTCAATTATATTCCAAATTTAAATGATGCTAAATATTGGTAGTGACTGTGTACACCTGTGCTTCACTGTTGGATGTTCCTGCTCTGATATACTTTCTAAGCATTTACAGCTTTAATGAGGCTGTTTATTTGTAATTGGTCCCTATAGGAACTACTGCTGCATTTCATCCAATTTGGGTTATTTTCATCCAGTCTCTAGAGATGTCATTTGGAATAAAAATATGAAGCTACTTATGATCTGGGAGAAAGATAGACATTTAAAAATGAGAAATAAATGACCATACTCTAATTTAGCCTTCCAGATTTTACATGCCCCTCCCCCCTACTGATCTTTTTCTTAACTGGCCTCCTCCAGTCAATCAGAACAAAAGAGGGAGTGGGGGTTCCCAGGCAAGAATATCTAAGTTATTACCTTTTTTTCTGAACTCCCTTGACATTTGATCATGGGTAGGCCAATTTCTCTGTGCCTAATATTAATTACCTATTAAATAGAAAAAAAATGTTAGCTCTAACTAACCTCGTGTGGTTATTAGTGAGAGTTCAGTGAGATCAGGGATGTTAACATAACTTTGTAGTTTGGAAATGGACATGCAAGCATATTCTGTAATCCGAGCATATTTTCAGTTTTCAAAGGTGCAGAGTATTTCTCTCCTTTTTTGAAGGCACAGAACCTCTTGATCAATCAGATAAAAGCTATGGGCTCTGATTTCTTTAGTCTTTGTCTTTCTGTTCTGTGTTCACTCTGATGAGCACAGGTCCTTCTTTTGGACAGTGATAAGATTTTCATCCATGTTTGTTCAATTAGGGACTGAAATGTAATGGATTTCTCTCTAACAGCTGTTTTCATTCTTGTTTTATTTCTTGAATCCTTGCCTTTCAGATAGTAGTAATACATTTTAATCTCGCCATGGGTCTTATATTTTGGGATCTGTGTTCTAATTTTCCCGTCTTTTCTACTTCTTCTGATCATTCCATTCTGTTTTGTTCTAAAATGAGCTTCTTATTTTGTCTCTTTTTTATTGTTTACTATATTTCTTTCTTCTGTTAATTGTTCACTACCTTCAATTCTTTACTCTTTTCTTTCTCATACACTGTAGTCTTTATTACAGTACCATGTTCCTGTGTTGTATTACTTGTCATTTGCTCATAGCACGGTGGCCAGCCTTTTGACTTACTCTGTCTTGAAAGCAATTTTCCTTTATGGCAAGTGTTTTCCTTCTCACCACAGACTATTTGTCTTCCCTCTGAGCTCCAGTTAGTGGGGTGTTTTATCCCTTTTTTGCATTCTGAGTGCATGGGAGCAGCTCAGTTTGGTATTTTGTTCTTTTTTCTAAGATTCTGGCAAATGTTCTCTGATAGGATTTAAGATACATATTATTTTTTAGAGAAGGATAATTTTGGCTTCTAGTCACTATCACATTTCTGAGAGGAACACTGGAAAATGTCAGAATTTGACACTTTTCTTGCCTCTTCTAAAATCTTCTGTCTTACTTAAAAGCTCCTACTCTCAATAATAATATATTTTTTTCACTCTTCCCCAGAGTACCTACTTGTTTTCTTAGTTTACTTCTTAACAAATTCCAGTGAAATAATGGGAATTCTCAAAGTTGTGTCACTCAGTTACTCATCTTTCTTGCTGTTAATTTTGAAAGTGGTGTGTATGTGTGTGTGTGTGTGTGTGTGTGTGTGTGTGAGAGAGAGAGAGAGAGAGACTGTGTGTTTTGAACATGGTGTGAAGGCTGGCTTAAGGTACCAGAATCTTCATTAATACTTTTGTGGAATGAGGTTGTATCTTTTCCTTCTTAATTACCACTATAAATTTTTCTCCTTATGAGTTGTTGCTTTATACTCATTTCATTAGGCATTAGGAGCAATAATTTTATCATTTGAGTTGTCGTTATCATCTTTCTTACTCTCCAGTGTATTTCTTAGTCATTTGTAAATAAAGTCAATGATGTGAGGAATGAAATCTACATTTTTTTTTTTTTTTTATCCTCGCCCGAGGATATTTCTCCACTTTTTGTACAGATAGAGTGGGAGGGAGAGAAAGGAAGGGAGAGAGAGAGAGAAACATCGACGCGAAGGGACACATCGAGTGGCTACCACCCGCACGACCAACCAGGGCCGGGGACAAACTGCAACCGAAATACGTGCCCTTAGCGGGAACCGAACCCGGGTCTCTCCGGACCGCAGGCCAACGCTCTAACCGCTGAGCCAAACTGGCCAGGGCTGAAATCTACATTTTTTTAAATTTTATTTTTAATTTTATTTTTGTTACAGATGTTTCTCCATTTTTACCCCATTGACACCCTCCTCCACTTCCCCCCGCCTTGTCCCTGGCTTTGTTGTCCATGTCCATTGGTTATGCATACATGTATATAAGTTCTGTGGTTTATCCCTTCCCTCCCTCAACCACACCCTCTTCTGAGGGTTATCGATCTGTACCCACTTCTGTGTTTCTGGGTCTACCCTACTCCTCAGACTGCTATGTCCATTATATTCCATAAATAAGTGAGATCATGTGGTATTTGTCTTTTTCTGCTTGGCTTGTTTCACTTAGGATAATACTTTCCAGGTCCCTCCATGTTGTCTCAAAGGATAAGAGATCTTTCTTTTTTACAAATGCATGTTTTTTTTTTATCCACTCGTCTACTGATGGACACTTGGGTTGTTTCCAGCTCTTAGCTATTGTAAACAGTGCTGCTATGAACATGGGGGTATATATATACTTTCTGATTGGTGTTTCAGGCTTCTTAGGGTATATTCCTAGAAGTGGGATTACTGGGTCAAATGGAAGTTCAATTTTTAATTTTTTGAGGTAGCACCATATTGTTTTTCATAGTGGCTGCACCAGTCTGCATTCCCACCAGCAGTGCACTAGAGTCCCCTTTTCTCCACACCCTCGCCAACACTTGTTGTTTGATGATTTGTTGATGGCGGCCATTCCGACAGGTGTGAGGTGATACTTCATTGTTGTTTTAATTTGCATCTCTCTGATGATTAGTGATAATGAGCATTTCTTCATATGTCTCTTAGCCATTTGTATGTCCTGTTTGGAGAGGTGTCTATTCAGCTTCTCTGCCCACTTTTTAACTTGGTTGTCTTCCTTTTGTTGAGTTGTATGAGTACTCTATATATTTTGGAAATTAACCCCTTATCTGATATATCATTAACAATGATGTTCTCCCATACAGTGGGTTACCTTTCTATTTTGATGGTTGTTTCTTTTGCTGTACAGAAGCTTTTGAGTTTGATGTAGTCCCATGTGTTCATTTTTTCATTTGTTTCTGTTGCCTTAGGTGATGTGTCCGTGAAAATTCTGCTGAATATGATGTCCAAAATTTTGTTTCCTTCATTTTCTTTTAGAATTTTTATGGATTCATGGTCACATTTAAGTCTTTTGTCTATTTTGAGTTTATTTTTGTGTATGATGTAAGTTGATGGTCTGGTTTCATTTTTTTTGCATGTAGCTGTCCAATTTTCCCAACACCATTTATTAAAGAGGCCGTCTTTACTCCACTGCATGTCCTATCACCTTTGTCAAATGTTAATTGAGCATATCGCCTTTGGTCCATTTCTCAGTTCTGTATTCTGTTCCATTGGTCTATATGCCTATTCTTGTGCTAGTGCCAGGCTGTTTTCATTACAGTAGCTTTGTGGTATAACCTGATATCTGGTATTGTGATCACACCTACTTTATCCTTCTTTTTCAAGATTGCTGTGGCTATTCAGGGTCTTTTTTGGTTCCATATGAACTTTTGAAGTATTTGTTCCAGTTCTGTGAAATATGTCATTGGTATTTTGATGGGGATTGCAGTGAATCTATAGATTGCTTTGGGTAATATGGACATTTTAATGATGTTAATTCTTCCAATCCATGAACAAGGTATGTACTTCCACTTTTTTATATCTTTCTCTATTTCTTTTTTCAATGTCCTGTAGTTTTCTGCAAATAGGTCCTTTACTTCTTTGGTTAAGTTTATTCCTAGGTATTTTAATTTTTTTGCCGTGATGGTAAATGGGATTGTTTTCTTAGTTTCTCTTTCTGTGAGTTCATCATTGGTGTATAAAAATGCCATCGATTTCTTGACGTTAATTTTGTAGCCTGCTACTTTGCCAAATTCATTTATTAAGTCTAGTAGATTTTTGATGGAGTCTTTAGGATTTTCTATGTATAATATCATGTCATTTGCAAATAATGACAGTTTCATTTCCTCCTTTCCAATTTGGATCTCTTTTGTTTTTCTTCATGTCTGATTGCTGTGACTAAGACTTCCAGTACTATGTTAAATAAGAGTGGCAAAAGTGGGTATCCCTGTCCTGTTCCTGTTCTCAAGGGAAATGCTTTTAGTTTCTGCCCATTGAGTATGATGTTGGCTGTAGGTCTTTCATATATAGACTTTATTATATCGAGATATGATCCTTCTATTCCTACATTGCTGAGTGTTTTTTTCAGAAATGGATGCTGGATTTTGTCAAAGGCTTTTTCAGCATCTATTGATATAATCATGTGGTTTTTATTCTTCATTTTGTTTATGTGGTGTATCACATTTATTGATTTGCAAATATTGTACCAGCCTTGCAACCCTGGGATGAATCCCACTTGGTCATGGTGAGTAATTTTTTTTTTATGTATTACTAGAGCCGATTTTCTAGTATTTTGTTCAGGATTTTGGCATCTATGTTCATTAGTGATATTGGCCTGTAGGTTTCTTTCTTTGTAGTGTTTTTTTCTCATTTTGGAATTAGAATTATGCTGGCCTCACAAAACAAGTTTGGAAGTCTTCCTTCTTCTTGAATTTTTTGAAATAGTTTTAGGAGAATGGGTGTTAGTTCTTTTTTAATGTTCGGTAGAACTCCCTTGTGAAGCCATCTGGGACCAGGCTTTTGTTTGCTGGGAGAGTCTTGATTACCTCTTCAATTTCCTTAGTTGTTATCGATCTGTTCAAGTTTTCTATCTCTTCCCAGTCCAATTTTGGGAGACTGGGTGTTTCTAGAAATTAGTCTATTTCACTTAGATTGTCTAATTTGTTGTCATATAATTGTTCATAGTAGCTATTAATGATCTTTTGTATTTCTGTGGTGTCAGTTGTTACTTCTTCTCTTTCATTTCTGATTTTGTGTATTTGGTTCTCTCTCTTTGTTTCTTGATGAGTCTAGCTAATGGTCCATTAATCTTGTTTACCTTTTCAAAAAACCAGCTCTCTGTTTTTGATCCTTTGAATTGCATTTTTTTTATGGTCTCGTCATTTATTTCTTCTCTGATCATTACTATTTCCTTTCTTCTACTTGCTCTGGGTTTTCTTTTTGTTTGCTTTCTAATTCTTTAAGTTGTGAGGTTAGACAGTCAATTAGAAATTTTTGTTGTTTCTTGAGGTAGGCCTGTAGTGCTATGAACTTTCCTCTCTGAACTGCTTTCTCTGCATCCCACAGATTTTGTGTGGTTGTGTGTTCATTTTCATTGGTTTCTAGGAAGTTTTTTTTATCTCTTCCTTGATCTCCTCAGTAACCAATTCATTGTTTAATAACATGCTATTTAGCTTCCATGTGTTCAAATGTCTTTGCATGTTTTTATTGCAATTGATTTCTAGTTTCATGGCATTGTGACCTGAGGAGATGCTTGATATGATTTCAATCTTTTTGAACTTGTAGAGATTTAGTTTGTGTCCTATCATGTGGTCTATCTTTGAGAATGTCCCATGTGCACTTGAGAAGAATGTGAATTCTGTAGTTTTGGGGTGTAATTCTCTGTAGATATCTATTAAATCCATTTGGTCTAATGCTTCATTTTGAGTCTCTGTTTCCTTGTTAATTTTTTGTGTAGAGGATCTATCTGGTGGTATCAATGGGCTGTTGACTTCCCCTGCTATGATTGTATTGCTGTTGATTTCTCCTTTGAAGTCCTCCAGAAGATTTTTAATAAATTTTGGTGCTCCTATATTGGGTGCATATGTTTACAAGGTTATATCTTTCTGTTGGATAGATCCTTTCAACACTATGTAGTGGCCTTCTTTGTCTCTAGTTATGGCCTTCATTTTGAAATCTATTTTATCAGATATGATTATTGCTACCCTAGCTTTTTTTTTTTTGCGTTCCGTTTGCTTGGAAGATTTTTTTCCATCTCTTCATTTTCAACCTATGTGAGTCTTTTGTTGTGAGGTGGGTCTCTTGTAAACAACATATAGATGAGTCAGCTACTCTGTGTCTTTTTATTGGAGCATTCAAACCATTTACATTTAAGGTGATTATTGATATGTACTTATTTATTGCCATTTTTGTTTAGTGTGAAATTATTTTTCTTCCTGTTTCTTCTAATTACAGCAGTCCTTTTAACATTTCTTGCAGTGCTGGTTTGGTGCAAATGTATTCCCTTAGCCTTTTTTATTGTCTGGGAAGCTCTTTATTTGACCTATTTTGAATGATAGCCTTGCTGGGTAGAGTAGTCTTGGATTCAGATCCTTGTTTTTCATGACCTTGATTATGCCATTCCCTTCTGGCCTTAGTGTTTCTTGTGAGAAGTCAGCTGAGAGGCTTATGGGGTTTCCTTTGTAGGTAACCTGTTGTTTATCTCTTGCTGCTTTTAGGATTCTCTCTTTGTCTAATTTTTGCAAGTTTGATTAGTATGTGTCTTGGTGTGGGCCTGTTTGGGTTCTTCTCACTTGGGGCTCTCTGTGCTCCTTGAACTTGTATACGTTCTTCCTTCACCAAATTAGGGAAGTTTTCTGTCACTATTTGTTCGAATATATTCTCTAACCCTTGCTCATTTTCCTCTTCTTCAGGGACTCCTATGATGCGAATATTATTACATTTTCAGTTGTCCCACAGTTCTCTTAAGCTGTCTTCCTGTTTTTAAATAATTTTTTTCTTTTGGTTTTCTGATTGGTTGATTTTTTTTTTTCTACCCTGTCTTCTAATGTACTGATCCGGTGCTCAGCTTCCTCTACTCTGCTGTTTAGACCTTCCTATGTGTTCTTTATTTCTGATATGTCATTCTTTATTTCTTCGTGGTGTTTTTTAATTTCCAATTGGTTGGTTTTCAACATCTCTATGTCCTTACTCATGCTGTTTTGCTTCCTCAAGATCATGGCTCTGAATTCTAGCTCTGTTAACTTGCCTAACTGCTCCATATTTATCTCATCTTTGGTAGAGGTCTCTTGTTCTTTCATTTTGGCCTTTGTTTCTGTGTTTCACCATTTTGGCTATCCCAGTGGGCTTTGGAGCTTGCCAAATTGTCCCTGTTGGTGTTGGTGTTCTGCTGTTTGTGGCTCCCTCTCCTGGGTTTGGATGATCCAGGGAAGACCCACGTTAAACACCACTGTCAACTCTTACTTTCCTAGTTAGAGTTGCTAGCCAAGGAATGGTACAGTTATCCTCTAGCTTTTTTCCTGGAGGCTATTAATAGTGGTTACTTGAAGAGTTTTGGGTTGTGAGTTGAATGAAAAACTCCCTTAGGTGCTCAGCATAAGGGGATTTCCCGTGGGTGGGGCAGATGCTAGTTGTTAATGGGCCTCAATTTGAATTTCAATGGCCCACCTGTGTGGGGTTGAATCTCTGAGGAAGGAGTTGCTGCCTCTGCCCAGAGACCTGGAAGGGAGTAAGATGGCCACCATCCTGCATGGCTGCAACTCAGCAGAAGCTTGAGCCCCCTCCAAATTCTGAGTGTCCCCACATAGTTCCAGTCCAGTCTGCTCTCCCTTTGCTGGAGCCCAAGGTGAGTGGCTTTGGCTATTTTAGCGTCTGCCCCACTCTGCGCTGTGGAGCTGCTTGGGAGTTTAACCAGAGTGCGCTGCTCACAGCTAAGGCCTCTGCTGTCTGTGGGTTCCCAGCCCCCTCTCATGCCTCCACAATCCTACCAGGATCGAGTCAGTGTTCCTGGTTATATGATCCTCGCAAGCTGCTTTTCTGTTGCTTTTTCCTGTTGATTTGTCTGTGTTTTAGTTGTAGTTTCAGTTTGGTCCTGGGAGACTGTCTGTGTAGCTTCCATTCACTCCATTTTGGAATCTCTACATTCTTTTTATAACTTCACTAGTAGAATTCTGTGGCTTTCCCTGACCCCACATAGAGCTAACTAGCTGTAGAAATAGAAAGTGAGCAGTATGCTTGCATATTCTTTTGTTGATGTCTTCAGTCATTTGATGCTCTTCTTCTAAGTACCATGGTAATGTATTGCACAAAGGCAGAAACTCTGATATCGGCCAGGCTTTGATAAGGAAGACCCTTCGTCATCATGAGATAACTAGGTGAAAGCTGAATGCACAGATAGAGTTGAGAAGAATATCTTTACAGTAGGGAAGGATGAATTATTAAGACCTCATCTGAGATGGAAAAAAAAAATTGAGCTTGTCAGTAAATCAAGCATTTTCTTTCATTTATTAATCTGACTAATATGGAAACAAAATTGTCTAGGTAAATATGTAAGAAACAGTGCAGGAAGTTTAGAAAGGGGAATCTTTTGTCATCTAAAACCTATTTCCACTTCACATTTGATCTTCAATATCACTTAAGGTCAAGTGAGCTAAGCTCTCTAATATTTAGAGTAAAAGGTAAAAGAAATTGTCAGTATCCCAGCATGAAGTGGTATTTAACTATAGTGCTTGAATTTACCTTCAGAGATGATTAGACGCCGTCACTGTATTCTTTGCAATCTGTATCTTCTTTTGATTTACTCAGAAAATTTGATTTCATACAAGAAAAATGTCATTCCTACCAAATAAAACTTCTTTGCAGGTATTTTTAAAAAAACAACAACTGTGTCAGGTTGACAAGTGCTATAAAATAATAAACCTCTCATTTATTATACATTCTTTCTCTTTCTCTGAATAACAATAAATGATGTGATGGAGGGAAGGGTGAATAATAGATCCGGAGCAGATGCATTTAACATTGTTCTCTGAAAAATGACTATGTGCTTGAGAATAACACCTCTCTCTCCAAAAATATGATTGAGGAGAGGCAGTATTTTATCCAGATGGCAATTAGCAGCAAGAATGATTCTTAAGTGATTTTTTTATACTTAGATGAATCCTTTAATACTCCTCACCAAATCCACTTGCTGATAAAAATCTCTGTAACATCATTGTGTGAAGTATTTCAACCTTAGATTTTATTAAATATACTACAATATGTTCATGGGGGGCTGCTAATGTCTCTGACAGCTGAACATGAAGGTTGCCGCCATGGTAGATAATAATATTTATGGCAGCAAGAAAATTAAAAATGGAAGTATATATTAATACTTTTAAGTATCTAAAATACTAAGGAGATGGGCTTTTGGAGATTTTGTTTTATTTGTTATCCAGATTTCAACCCCATTGTCAACCAATTTCTTACATTGCAGACAATGAAACTTTACTAAACTTTCTTTGTCTCTTAGAGTAAGAAATATATATGTGTGTGTGTATACACTTTGCCCATTTATATAATTAAGCATGATCATATTTTTTCTTTATAATAAAAAGAATGAATTTAAATATACATTAGAGGAAAAACGATTTTAAGAGAGCAATTTTATAGACTGTTTGAAGAAATGGCATATTAGAAAAGGGTAATTCAATAGTTCTTAGAAGTATTTTCCTTGTGCAAGGCTGGAGGCCATTTGAACGGTTACATATTCATGTGAACCCATTGTTTTCCCACTGGAGGAAGATGGATGCAGGATGGTTGTCAGTGACCTAAAGGACGGACATGTCACAGGTGTGTTTCTCTCTATTTCCTTATGGAAATGGACCATTAGAAGTGGGCTTCATAAGGTACTATACCCGTGTCTCCTTTCTCGACTTTATACACAGCCTCAGGAGAGAGTAATGTATGTATGTATGTATCTATTTATTTATCATTTATCTACTTATGATGGTGATCTGGAAAATCTGAAAACCATATTTTAAGTCCTGCCTTGATTTTGGTTAGTAAATACTGCTCAGATTTTATCAGCAGCACCTTCAACTTACTCACTTTCATTATTATTCTCAGTGGACAGTTTTTATTATGTTTGGTGATCTGAGGACCCATGTTTTACATTATCATCAGAAATTCATTATGTGAGTAGATTCAAAGTATAGTGAAATTAATTCTACTGTCATGGAAATGGGAAAAGTTAGGGAGTTGATACAAACGTTATTGTTCTGGTAAATTCCATTTCTTATTATATAATATATATAATATATAATATATTTATCTGAGGTCATTCTGTCTGATCTTTTAAAATTTCATCCTCACCCTGGCCGGGTTGGCTCAGAGGTTAGAGTGTTGGCTTGTGGATCAGAGAGTTTAATTTCTGCTAAGGGCACCTACCTTGGTTGTAGTTTATCCTCGGCCCCGGTTGGGGTCGTGTGTGTGGCAGCCAATGTGTCTCTCTTACGTCAATGTTTCTCTCTCTCTCTTCCCTCCTCTTTCCCTCCCACTCTATCTGAAGATAAATGCAAAAATGTCCTCGGATGAGGATAAAAAATAAATAAATAAATAAATAAATAAATAAATAAATAAATACTTCATCCTCAGTGGTCTTTAGTTGTTAGTGACATACAAAATGCTTACTACGTGACAGGCACTGTTCTAGGTGGTTTACAACTGGTAACTCATATAATCCTTAGGACAATTAGAAAAGTATTATTATTGCTATCCTAATCCTATGAGATACTCAGGAACAGAGAACTTAAGTTACTTGCTTGGATAGCATGTAACTAAACTGAATAAACAATGAAGAATAAGGAATGAGGGAAATGAAACAAGAAGAAGGGAAAACCAAAATTAAAATGTATTACTGAGTTGGCAACTACTGTGGGCTGTGGACGCTTCACTCTATCTGTGGATCTGTGTGGTTGTCTGCCAGATGGGTGAAATGGAAGATTGATCTATTACCTTGATTTATCTAACAGCTCCACTCTCCCATGACTTGAGATCTGGCCCACAGACCCTAAATTCCACTTTCATGTGGTGTTTGTATCCAAATGCCAAGGGTCTTTTTCAGGTGTCCCATGCCTCTCCATCAGAGAAGTCTTGATGCTTAGATATGGTACACATGTCACTTTAGTCTCCATGATTGCGAAGCAGGTTGAAACCAGGTCAGACTCCATGGCTGGAATCAGAGGGTAGGAGTCAGTAAAAAATAATATTCATATGATCTATTCTTGCCTCACTTGAACCCACTCACAATGTTCATAGTCCTAAAACCTTGACATTTGTGACAGGCCCCTGAACCTGCCTATTTTTCCTCTTATCTTCATCATGCATGTGTTTTATATAGCACTCGTAATACCTGCCACTTCCTACAGTCTGATCTGTCACATTATGCTGTAATCTGATGAACAAATGTGGTCTTCAGAAAAGCATTAACTTCATAAAATGGCCTGAAGGCATATTGTAAATAATTGGATATTTCTTTCCTATACCATTTAGTTTCTAACAAAATATTGTATTATTTAAAAATTGTTGTTTTTAGAGTTAGATTATTATCTCCCAGTGAATTATAAATTCCTTGAGCACAAAGAACATACACATTGCATTCTTTTTATAGCCTCTTTTAATAGATATTAGTAAAATGTCTTGCCTGTAGTTTATATACAAATGGTGAGTTAAATTAAATTAGCTTACTGATTATGGAGACAATAATTGAAAATACGACCTGGAGAAGTGCTAAGTTGAGTTAATTAAGGGGAAAAAAGGATGATATATGTATAAAGGTTGAGAAGGAAGAAGGAATTTAAAAAAATTAAACATTTTTAGTTTGCCTGTTTTGTGTTGACCATCTGGGCTTTGTCTAGGATACAGTCAGCAATGTCATAGTCTTGCTTGAGGAGAAAACACCATTACTGAGACTCAGAATACAGGACTAAGACATTTAGGTATGGGCAAGTCTCTATCCCTGGACAATTTTCTGTTAGCACCAGAAAAACACAAGCCATCATTTTCAAGTGTATTTTTAGCCAGTTACATGGCTTTACCATGGAAACCGCATAATTTAATTAAATATTTAAAGAAATAAAGAAAATAGACATCCTGAGGATATGTCCACATAAAATATTGAGTATTTCTTTTTTATTTCAACAGCTGCTACAGTTATTAAGCGAACAACCCCATTCTTATTATATGATCAAGAAATCCTTCCCTACATTCTTTTTCTTAAATATATATTTATTTTTTATTTTTTAAAGAGAGAGGTAGAGAGAGAGAGAGAGAGAGAGATAGAAACATTAATGTGAGTGAGATACATCGATGGCCTGCCTCCTACACGCCCCTCCACTGGGGATTGAGCCTGAAATCTAGGCATGTGCCCTGACTGGGAATTGAACCAGGACCTCTCAGTCTATGGGACTTCTCAGTCCGTGGGAGGACACTCAATCCACTGAACCACACAGGCTTTCCCTATATTCTTCTTCTTCTTTTTTCTTTATTGATGTTTTAGAGAGAGAGAAAGGGAGAGGGAGAAAGAGATAGAAACATTGATGAGAGAGAACATCAATTGGCCGCCTCCTGCATGCCCCCACTTGGGATTGGGCCTGCAACTTGGGCATGTGCCCTGACTAGAAATCGAACCGGCAGCCTCTTGGTGCATGGGTTGAGCCACACTGGTTGGGCATTTCCCTATATTCTTAATTTATATTCTGGAATTGGCACATGTTGTTGCTGTGCATCACATCACAGCATCTATTTAAAGGGAGGAACTGATTGTGTCATTGATCAGAATAGTTCTAGTGTTTCCTCTGCAGGAGAGTTGCTAGAATGAACACACAAATTTTGATAGTTACATAATAACAAATATTTTGTTTCTTAGCCAAAAAGTTTTAATTATCTTCCAAATATGTTCAGCATGTAAGTTGTCAAAATAATAATTAAAAATGTAAATCAGGTGATAACATTTTCTTTTCATTGAATGGCATAACTGATTTACTTTACCCGATGGTTTGCCCCATCATATTTTTATTATGATACATTCCAACTATTTTAAAAACTATAGAAATAAGTATTTTTAAAGTAGGCTTTTAAAAATCTGCATGTTTTATCATTTTCTTCCTATCATTATACCCACATACTCATTACAACCAAGTTAATTTCAGTATCTTCTCTGCTCCCATTTCTCTCCCATTCCCACAGGTAAAGATTATTGTCTACTTTGTGCTATTATTCCCATGTATTATACATATACATGTATTCATAAATATGTCATTGTTCTATGAGTTTTAAGACTTTGATTTTCTCATGATTATACTAAGGTTATGGAGTTTAGGGAAGAATATCACAAAAGTAAAATGCTTTTCTTATCAGATCAGGGGATACATGAATTCAACTTGACTTCTCCTGAGTGATATTATCCTTGATCATTTGGTTAAGGTGGTATCTGTCTGGGTTCTTTACTATAACAATTAATAAAAACAGATTCACCTGGCTGGTGTATCTCAGTAGTTGAGCATCAACCCATGCACCAAGAGGTCACTGGTTTGATTCCCAGTCATGGCCCAGTTGTGGCCCAATTCCCAGTGGGAGGCATGCAAGAGGTAGCCAGTCGATGTTCTCTCTCATCAATGTTTCTCTCTTCCTCTTCCTCTCCCTTCCTCTCTCTCTGAAATCAATAAAGAAAAATTATAAAAAAAATAAAAACAGTCTCAGTAACTTATTTTATTTATCATCTATCTATCTATCTGTCTATCTATCTATCTATCTATCTATCTATCTATCTATCTATCTATCTATCTATCATCTATCTATCTATCTATCTATCTATCAATCATCTAATAATAATTCAATAGGATTGCCTGGTATTGTATTGAGCGTATCTTGTTGTACATATTTTTTCTTAAACAAGTGAACAATGATCAGATTTGACACTGGACAATAAAAATTTTGCTATGATCTTCAGTTTTTTTCCTGATATAATTAAAATAAGAAAATATCTTTGATCTCTTTTTATAATTTTAATGAATAATGATCATTTTAATCCTCATCCGAGGACATTTTTCCATTTTTTTGTACAGACAGAGTGGGAGGGAGAGAGAGGAAGAGAGAGAGAGGGAAACATCGATGTGAAAGGAACACATCGAGTGGCTGCCACCCGCACGACCAACCAGGGCCGGGGACAAACTGCAACCGAGGTACATGCCCTTAGCGGGAACCAAACCCGGGTCTCTCAGGACCGCAGGCGGACGCTCTAACCGCTGAGCCAAACCGGCCAGGGTGAATAATGATCATTTTAAAACTTTGAGAAAGTTTGTTATTTTAGCCTTCCTGGGACTAATACAAAATTTTTCTTTCTTCTTCCGTGGTTATCAACTAGAATTTTTTTTTTTTGTATTATTATGCCTACATAGCCTAAATCAAAATCAAGTAAGAAAATAAGTAATTCTTTACTATGGCAGATTTTAGAAAAGTCACATAAAGATGTGTTCATGGCAAAGAAAATGATTTATTCAAGGTTACCAATTAAGGGCTATATAAAAGGATTTATTAAGTACTCGAAGTTCTTCATTATGTTTTAAAAGTATATTTTTAAATATATTCCCTTGAACTGAGAAAAGTCCTCTATTGGGGCTCAAAGACATGTCAAGTAATTAACACTGAAAATGTAAACACTGACATATACTAGACCTAGAGACATACTGTCATTGAATTTGAGCCCAATATAGATTAAAAACAAATTTAGATAATTTCTAAGTGCCCATACGTTTTTGTATGGTGAACAATTTAATCATTATAGTTCATCAATTGGGGAATTTGGTTTTGGGAGTATAAGTAACTACAGTGCCAAAATTATTGCTATCTCTTTCTTTTCTTTCTTTCTTTTTTTTTTTTTTTTGTTAATCTTCACATGAGGATGTTTTTCCATTGATTTCTAGATAGAGTAGAAAGGAGGGAGAGAGAGAGAGAAACATCGATATGAGCGAGACACATCAATTGGTTGCCTTCCACCCAACCCCAGGGTGAGGATTCCCAGTTATGTGCCTTTGACTGGGAATTGAACCCATGACACTTCAGTCTGCTGGCCGATACTCTAACTGCTAAGCCACACCAACCAGGGCACTATCTCTTTCTTATTACACTGTATACTTCTTGAGGAAAAAATTATGTTTGATAAATATTACTGTACTTTATTATAAAAATATATGCATTCTTAAATCATAAATATTTAAGAGTTTTCATTATTATGGTACTAGTTAAAAGGGAATGTAATTAATGTCTTGACCTATGAGACATTTTTTGGATAATATATTTTTTAGTAATTAATCTAAGTCATACATCATAAATTAAGGTGTCCTGAGAAATACATTTTTAAAGTAATACTTCTGTCAAAAGTATACAGTTTTTGTGACCTAAGGTTATACTTTCATTAAAGCACCTTTCAACTGAGAACATAATTTCCAGGATAAAAGTGTTTAAAGAAGAGAATATAGACCTATAGACCTTTTTTTCCCCTAATCCTTACCCAAGGACACACATTGATTTTAGAGGGAGGGAAATGGGGGGTGGGAATGAGGGAGAAAGAGAAGCACCAATCAGTTACCTCACCTATGCACCCCAAACTCCAACCGAGGATGGAACCTGCAACCCAGGTATGTACCCTGACTGGAAATAGAACTCACAGTTTTTTGGTGTATGAAACAATGCTCCAACCAACTGAGCTAGCCTGCCAGGGCATAGATCACTACCACCTCCCCCTCTTCCTCCTCCTCCTTCTTCATTTTTTAATAGTACCTTTAGCATACAGAATAAAATAAAGTGATGTATCCTCCACCAAATTTTGTCAGATATTTAACTCCAGATTTCAAGTGTATATATTCATAAATTCAGCAAAGCATTATTTTGAGATTTGTAAGTTGTAGCTGAATGCTGTCATATTATATATATATTTGACAACTTGCTTAGCTTTATGTTTTTTTAGACTAAGTAATGTGATGTATGCTCTTCTACATCATTCATTTAAAGTTCAGGATAGTATCACTACAGATTAATTTTCTCTGTCCTTGAACTTCATATAACTAGAATCTTACAGTGTGTATTATTCTGTGTCTAGCTTCTTCCACTCAACATTAAGAGATTCATCCCTAAGTTGCATGTAGCTGTAGTTTTTCTTGATATGTCAGGTTAGGAGTCAGTGACTTAGGTGTATAAGAATGAAGAGTTTTGGGCTTCCTTCTATGCAGCCCCTTATGTTCAGTGCTTTGTCTCTTACTTTTCAGCTGCTTTGTCTCTGTGATCTCTGACCCTTGTCTTCCAGCCAGAGAGATGGAGGCTTTTGTTAGTTCTGGTCCCCTGCTGTGACCGACTCAGAGAAAAGAGGTTTCCTGTGGGTTTCACTCATCCTGCTTCTCTTTTTTCATAAACAGTCATCTTTTAGATACTTCCTTTATGTTTCCATTTCTTTCACACAATTTCTTTTTGTCCCATTTTAATAATTGCTTTTAAAAAGAAAATTATTTTCATACTAGCTATTCTGTCATGCCTAAATTACAGAAAATTTCTTTTAATAGATGTTATTTAGTCTACTGTGAGTAAATTTATTCTTCTTTCAGATTTCTTTGTGTTTTTTAACAATGTATTATATCTAACTGGGCAGGTCCAAAGACGATTTACCAATTTTTCTTGAATATTCCTTTAAAAAATTGCCTTTTGATTTTAAATCTATAATTCAACAAATATTAATTTTTGTATATAGGTGTTTTCTATTTGGATGTATTATTTCTCACATAAGAGTTGTTCAAGCAAACCTTTTATTAAATAATGCACAGACTATGCAACTCTGCTTAACTATGTATAGGAAGCATTACATATTTAATGGAGTAAGTCTTCTAAAATATTTATTTAGATTACATTTGTGGCGATGCCTATTTTGCCAGTCACTGTATAGACTACAGCAGAGAATACAGCTGCAGTTTTGAGAAGCATGATGCTGATTCAGAACACTCAAGTTCTGAAGCAATGCCGCATGACTGAGGTTCACCTTTTCAAAGACGTCCTTAATTACTCAAGAAGTTACTTTGGTTGTATTTACATAGTGCCTCTGTATGAGTCAGAACCAATAGGGAGATGTATCTCTATTTCTATATCAGTCTATCACTAAGAAGATTTATAATAAGATACTGGCTCGTGATTATGGAGGTGGACGAGCCTCAAGATCTGTAGAGTAAGTTTGCAGCTGGAAACCTGGGATACTCAGTGGTTTAGCTTCAGTCCAAGTCCAAATGCCTGAGACCCAGGAGAGCCCATTGTGTAGTTCCCACCTCAAGGTTAGCAGGCTTAAGACCTAAGAAGAGCTGATGTCTTAGTTTAAATGTGAAGGTAAGGACAGAAGACAATGTCTCAGTTGAAGACATTCAGATAAGAAGTAACTCTCTTATTCAGGGGAGGATCAGCCTTTTTGTTCTATTCAAGTTTTCACTGATCAAAAGAGGCCCACCCACATTAGGAAGGACAATCTGCTTTACATAGTCTACCAGTTTAAATGTTAACCTCATTTGGAAACACCCTCACAGTAACACCCAGAATACTGTTTGAGTAAATATCTAGGCACCTGTGGCCCAGTCAAGTTGACACAAAAGTGACTCTCTCAGTCTTCAACTGGATGGTAACCATTATTTGCCATAATATGTAGCAAAGAATCATTATATAAGAGCTATTCACTTATTTGAAAACATGTTTTGAGCCCCAAGTAGGTCCAAGCTTTGTGACTGGTACTGGAAAATTACAAAATACTGGGTGACATTAAGGAGTCCGTCATGGGCTGTGATTAGACATGACTAAGCCAGGAAGAAACTTGCAGGCAGAGGGAAAGGCCTGCCAGCATCTCACAGGAGGGCAAAGAGCTTGATCATTCGAGAAAACAGAAAGAAAGCCACCCTGGTGAATCATAGTATAGATCAAAGTACAGATGTGGGCCTACATTGAGAGAATGAGGAGAGATGGACAGCTTTTTAGCAGGAAAGCAATTTATCCCCTTTTCATTTTTGAAAGATCATTTAGTCCTCTGTGTAGACAATGGTGATCTGGACAACAGCAGAAATATAGGGAACTGAATAAATATAGAAATGGAGAAAGAATTGATAACCCTTAATGATTGATTGGATTTAGGATAAGAAAAAGGAAGGTGTCAATAATGATTCTTGTGCTTTTGATCTAAGAAATTGAGGCATTCTCAGTAATTACCACTTGCTGAGGTGTGGATCCCTATAGAAGAAACTGATAAGAATGAGCGAGATCGCAAAAATGACATAATGAAAAAGTTCAAGTTCACTGTGAGGCATAAAGTAGAAGCTCCTTTGGATATAAATATATGTGTCTCGTACTCAGTAGAGTGGTGAGCAATATGTAATGTAATGGAAATAAATGAGGTAACCTAGGAAGAGAGTGTAGAGTTTTATTAGAAGAGAAGATGGACTGAATCCTGAGAAATATCAATATATAGTTTTAAATAAGGTAGGATAAACTATACAAGAGCTAAGAAGAAGCAATCAGACAGCTCACAGGAAAACCACCTGAATGTGGAGTAACAAAGGCAAAATAAAAGGAATGTTTTAAACAGGAGGGACAAATAATAATAATAATATAATAATAGTTACAACAGTATTATGAAAAATATATTATTTATTATGTTCCAGGCGCTTTATTACGAACTTTATAGATATAACCTTATTTAATCCTCACAAATCATAGAGGAATCATTTCATTTTTGTCAGTGTTTTGCATGTGGTGTAATTAAGCTTTGAAAAGTTAACTATCTTAGCCAAAGCCACACAGAAAGGTGGACTTTACAACTCTCCTACGTACTTAAGTAACTCTCCAATGTGATGAATGGCCATATTCAAATGGCTATTTCATTTGTTGGTGAAACAAACAAAAATATAAGTAAATAGGATATTTATTCGGAAATATGTATATTATAGTTTCAAGGATGGTGGTATCTAGGGTCTTATTAAATGTAACAATACAAAACAGATTCTAGCCCCTTTCTGTCTTTCAGATCCACCCTTCATGGTAGTGATACAGAAAGCAATAAGTAAGTTGGCAGAGGAACACAGAAGGCAGAAGACAAGTTAATGAAGGTCTCATTGAAATATTTGCCCATTTTTATTTGACCCACACTCCAGGTTTACAGTCTTCTTTTCCTAAGCACATAGAAAAGGGACTGTATCCTGCCTGGTTACTAGATCAAAATTCTTGGAATCAGTGGTGATGTCACTCAGTCAGTTCACTTCATGTGTCAATCCCATGAACACATTTTTGATGCTAAGAGTATTATACTTATGTACTTTGATTAATCAGGCCTTGGCTACATCTTTTCCTAAAATTGAGCAACCCTCAACCTAACTCCATATAGGCTAAGAAAGGGAGAGGATGCTACCATTAAGAGAATATGTGGAACTTGTCAACCACCCTGTTTCTGAGGCATCAAGTCCAGATGGGGATTAAAAAGTGTCTATTAAATTTAGCATCAGTGAGTTTATTTATGTTCATAATCAGAGCAATTTTAGCCAAGCAGAAGTGAAAGATTAACTGGAGGGGGATGAAGAATTAATGGAAGGTAAAGAAGATGCATGTGTAGACAAAGGCAAACGTACATTTGACTGATGTAGAACAGAGAAACCAAACATCTGTTTGTTGATTAGTTTGTGTTGGGAATCAACTGGCCAGTTATGAAGATGGGATGATCTAATATCTTACTGATCATCTCACAACTCCAAATAAAATACCCTGAAAGTCTAACTTAGTAAACACACTTCTCTTGCAACCACAAACACACAATTTTATAAATCATTCAAACTGTTTAATTAAAATATACTCTTAGCTTGTCATTTTTAGTTTCTTTTACATAATGATATATTTTAATCATTCCATACCTTGTTGATCACATGTGCCAATATTTTCTCATCTTCATTCTACCCTCTGAAGTGAAAGAGCCTGCAAGTTGGCCTTTTTTATTATAATACAGGGCCTGACATTAAACTATTGATTGTGTAGGCATCCGCTTCAAAGTCAACCTTCTCCAATAGATACATTGTCAGTTATAAAACTAGATAAAGAGCCAGTCCACCACCCCTGAGGTTTTCTTTGTTTTAGAGATCTGTGGTTGACCTAGATGACTGACCATTTGACCGCTTGTATGTCTCTTCCTATGCTTTAATTCTCCAAAGATCTTATGTTTTAAATCCTTTAATAAAGAGTGAACCCGCAAACCTTAGACATTCCACCCTTGACCCCAATAGAAACAGACCCAGACCTCAGATTCATTCTCTCTCTCTCTCTCTCTCTCTCTCTCTCTCTCTCTCTCCCTCCCTCCCTCCCTCTCTCCTTGCAGCCTCACTGTGTGGCCCCAGGCATACTCTGTACTCTTCAGGCCTTGTAAGTAACAAGGCTCATTATTGTTTTTCAAAGTGTCCAGATGGTTGTTTTTGAGGTGCAACTGGCCCAAAGGAGAAATGTCTGTGGGGCACCCAGTGGGCCCAGTTGAGTGCCCCAAGCATTTGTATCCTATGGCATTACTGTCAATAGGCTAATGTAGGCACAAAGCAATCCTCCCACCACCCGGTTTATATTTGCTCTCCTATAATCTCCTTTCATTACCATTCTGATATTTCTGTCTGTGTCTCATGAATTATAGCTCCTACTTAGTTGGTTCCTTCTCTTCTTGGCTGACTGTTGAAATCACCATAAGAGCGAATCTTCCAGTAGTTTCTTTCAGTTGAGTACATGGGAAAGTTAATTTTTGAGACTGTCTAAAAATGTCTTTATTCTACCCTTACACTTTATTTCTAGTTTGGCTAACAATAAAATTCAAATAGAAAATAATTTTCCTTCAGTATTTTGAAGGCTTTACTCGGGTATCTTAGAGCGTCTTGGAAGCCTGAAGCATGTGCTTTTTTTGCCCCTTAATTTCTGGAACTTAATAAAACTTCTTTTGGTTTTTCATGTGCTAAAATATCACATAATATGTCTCAGTATTGGTCTATTTCATCCATTATTCTGGGCACTCTGTTGGCTACTTTAATTTAGAAGGTTATCTCTCAGTTACATTAAATTTTATTGAGTAACTTTTTTGATGACTTTCTTTTCCTTCATTTATTTCTGCCATTCCTCTCTCATTATTAATCAAAAAAAAATTTTTTTCCCCAAAATATTTTGGCTAAGCAAGCAATAGAAAGTAGGTCAAGTGTTTCTTTTTCGTAGAACTTTGAGATTCTTACTGCAGTGAAAGAGATGGATGATGTGTGCTCTTATTCCAAAATAAGCAGATATCACCACTCGTCTCTGCCCTTCCTTGCCCTACAAAGGTAGGACTGGAGTAGGATATCAATCAGAAACTTTGCTGGGCATTCCACAAACAGCACTAAAAAGATCCTGGAACAAGTGATAAGATAATTTTTTTTTTATTCTGAATTTGTTGTCAATCAGTGGAATCTAGAATTTATACAAAAGGAACACTGCCTCTCAGCAAATAGATATATAAAAAAAATGATGCCCGGCTGGTGTGGCTCAGTGGACTGAGCGTCATCCCATGGTCCGAGAGGTCACAGTTCGGTTCCTGGTCAGGGCACATGCCCAGGTTTCAGGCTTTATCCCCAGTAGGGGGCGTGCATGAGGCAGCCCATTGATGTTTCTATCTCTCCTTTCCTTCTGTCTCTAAAAAAATGAATAAAAACATATTTTTAAAAATTTGAGTCAATTGACTTAACTGGATAAAATTATGAGTGTTATGTGTAAACTCCCATTTACTCTCCAGATGTTAGTTCAAAGAGAGAGCTCATCTCATAGAGTGGGAAAAAATAATCTATAACATCAATTTGAAATCTGTCCAATGAGTACAACTAAATAATTATAAATTCAGTGCTTCTTTTGATTGAGTTTACTGAAGAAGATTCCCCAACTTTCTCTTTCAAATTGCTGAAGCAAGGCATGGTTTTAGGATTTTGCTAAGAACATAAACATTAGAATATGAGGTCAGTGAGTGGTGGTCACCCAGGCTAGCCCTTGGTGGCATACTCAAATAAAAAATGATTGAGAAATTCCAGAAAAATATCTAGAATCACAAACAAAGACAGAAAGTCTAGTGTTTTTATATTTTCCCAGGAACTCAGAATGAAGCCACTCTTTTAGCTTTCAGTCAGGATCCAAAAGTAAATCTCATAGAGAAAATTATGTTGTATGTCCCTGGGAAGGAGGATTCACTGAAGCGGCCTTAGAGACAGAATGTTAAATATTAACACAGGATTTAATGATCATTCATTCTAATTGTTTAATTTAAATATATGCTTGAATGGCTCTTGTCATTTTTAGCTTCCTTTATATACTAACATATTTTCATCATTCCACACCTTGCTTATGGCAGGTGCCCAATATGCCCTTATCTTCATTTCGTCCTCTGTAGAGTGGAGCCCCACACTTGCACTTGGCCTTGTCTATTGTAATGCAAATATATGACTTCAAGCTTTTGATTGAATTTAGCCTAATTTAGCAGTTTTGCTCCTCTTGTTTTAGAAATGAGTTTTCTCAATAGCACTGTGACTATATATTTAACTATATCATAGCACATGTTCATTCGAAAATTTTGTTAACCAAACAAGTTTCTCATAAATTGTATGATCATTTAAAGGCTAACATTTTATTTGATGAATTTACAGCAGCCAGTGTCTGTATCTCTTTTATTGAGGTCACTGCACAGCCAAATTTGTCCTAATTTGTCCTTAATTTATCATTTAAAATATTCCAGTTTCAGGCTAACACTTCAAGTGTTTTTAGTTTAGTCTTTATTACTCAGGTCTTATAGTGTTATCTATGAAGCATTTGTGTGTGTGTGTGTGTGTGTGTTTTAATTACTTACAATAGAGATTATTTTAGTAGTTTTCTTTTTAATTTTTAGATGTCAACTTTTTTTCAAATTGGGCTTCTCATACCCTCATCTGATTTTATTATCTCAAGAACAGTAACTTCCGAACTGCCTGGAAAACATACATAAAGGCAGAAATTTGTTCACAATCAATAATTTTTATTTCTGGCTCTGTTTTGTATTACTGATGCCATTGCAATGAGCTAGGGTTTATTACTAAGAAGAAAGAAGGGGAGAGAAGGCCCGACATTATAGGCCTGTTGCCTGCAAAACACTGGGGGAGGTAACCGCATAGGAAATATATGTGCCTGTCAATCACAACCGGGGACAGAGATGGTTGGCCAGAATGGGTGTGGCCACTGCAAGCACACAGAATTATGGGATATATAGACTCCTAAACAAAGAAGCTTGCTCTCGTGGGACTTGTGTGGCTCTGGGCTTGTGGGACTCTTCTGCTCTTGCTTCCCTGCATAATGGACTGTAACTAGCCTGATACTGATCTGGAGCCAGCTCCAACATGGAAAGGAAACTCTGGGCACTGGCTTTGCTTCTAGCTTTACTGAAACCTCTGCTACACGTCTTCTATGACGGGCCTAAGGAAAATGGGACTTTGGAAACCCAGGGATGTAATTCCATGCAAATAAAGCTTTCTACCGTATCATGTCCTCCAGAGGGAGTCTCAGAAAATTTCTTTTCTCTAGATATTGCAAGGACTCCACTCCCAGCAGCATCTAGTGGACAAGAAGATACCCCCCCACCCACTTTGTCCTATGTTGTTACTGTCTTCTGATTTAATGTTTCTATAATGCCAGAATGTGTGTCTGTGGCTCTGTCCATCGATTTCATTGAAAATACCCGGTATCTTATTCAGAGACTGGAGGAACAGACATCAACAGATTCTATGTTCTAACACATAAATAGGCTGTATTTGAATGCCACATTTAGCAGCTGTAAGGCTAGTTGAGGGAGAACTCAGTCCCACTGGCTAATTTATAGAGTACATGAGAATAAACTGGTAAGTGAGGCTCAGATATAATAAATGACTTAGGTGCCCATAGTCCCACAAAATGTTAACAAAAATAAGTGAAAACGAGGACAGGGTTGTGATTTTCACTTATTTTACCTAATTCATATTCAGCCGTGTCATTATTTTGCTGTGGCTCTTATCAATGTCAGATCTTTCACTGGAATTATTTGACAGTTTTTCTGTGACTCATGCAACCAGCTAGTAATTCTCATCCTTCCTAACTCTGAGGCCATGCTCTGTGGCACTGTCTTTAGTCTTAGGTGAACACTGGAAGCATGTGGGTAGCATTTAAAATAATATGATCATCCAGACTCTGTCCCTAGAGATTGTGATTTAATTAGTATCTAGTTGTACTTAAGCATTGATGCTTTTAAAAAGCTCTCTAAGGGAATCAGATATGCAGCCAGGATAAATAATCTGCTATGTGTTATGCAACACTGTGGCTTCAACCGTGAACATTGTCAGATGCTCAAGAATATATAAATCTAGAATCAAGAATAAAGAGTCTGGATATAAGCTTAAAATTCATTATTTTCTCCTAAGACAGGAACCTGTCTTATTACATTTCTAATAGATAATAATCCAGTGTTGGTAAAGTTTTATTACCATTATATTTCTGATAACTCCAAATTTCTTTCTTAGTCGAAGCCAAAATGGTCTTCATTTTCATTCACACTTACCTTTTGTAATTCTGCTTTTTGAAGATATTTGGGGTTAAGTAATTTGTTTGTTCTTATGTCTTCATAAATTTCTTGTGAATACTTAGTGGCTTTACAAACTGAACATCAATAGTAAATATTTTTTCAGTGCATATGCATTTTGAATTATTTTACTGTTATTTATAATAAACCTGCCTGTCCCTTTTTGCATTTAAACAGGTCTGAGTGTTCTGCCCTCCAAATTGTGAAGGACAAAAAGCTTCTAGTTCCAAAGACTTATAGCTTGATGAAAGGTTCAGTTTCATTCAACTGAATTAAAAAATCAAAAGTCTGTGTTTAAGTTTCTACCCTGCCATTAATATAGGAACATGGATCTCAACGAGTACCCATTTACGTGATCAGTACACTGGTACCTGCAGAGTATACAGGAATGTAAAATAGAAATAATAATGACAACTTACATTTATATAGTATGTTATAGAGAACTACATGATCCTTGCTTTGAAGGACCTCTAAATGAGTGGTAGAAATAAAAATACAAAAAAAGCAAATGATACAAGGCAAGCTGTACACTAATTTCTATGATAAACCATGGGTCTGTAAGAGTTAGAAGCATAGGAAAATGAATAGTGGCAAGTATTTATGAAAGGCTTCACAAAAGAGGAGAACTTGAAAGTGACTTGAACTTTGTTTTGAAATTTTTAGATAAAGAATATGAAGAACAATGAAGGTGTTCTATGTGAGGATGATGGTATAAGGAGATGTGTGTGTGAGTGTGTGTAGACAATGAGGGGGGAGTAAGGGAGGTAGGTGGAGAGAGAGAAGAGAGAAATGGAAATAAAAGAGAGATGGGACAGAGGGATTCTAAATGAAAGGGAAATTGTGTTGACCCTAGAAAGAAGTGAAGCTGAGTAAGTGAGTGGAAGCAGTATAGCAGAGTCATTAAATGCACCAGCTTTGAAGTCAGGTTGATATGGGTTTATTTTTTGTTATTTTTAAAATTGAAATGTAAGTTTAAGATGTACAACATGTTTATTTAATACATTTATATATTGCAATATGATTACCGCGATAACATTAATACTTCTATCACTTATCTTATTTTTTGGATATGAGTTTAAATTCTTCCTCTGTTCTTACTAGTTATCACTGACCATGGTTAGTAATTTAAATTGGTCATAATATTTCCATATTATAAAAATAGAAACATTACTGCGTGCACCTCATTCTAGGAAGTAAATAAGGTAATCAAGTATTTAGCTTGGGGTCTGTGCCCAATAAATATTAGCTAAAACTTAAATGAAGCCAAGCAAAGAAATAATACAGTTAATACGGTTGGAAATTAGCTTTCCCTAAAAGCTGCAAATCAGGGAACCATACTTGAGTTAATTTAGTCCAGCAGTAAAACAGAATAAACCTTTAGATAACTTAGAGTTTGGAAGACCATTGAATTGAATATTTCAGCAACTCAGGCTTAAAACAGTTGAGTAAAACATTCATGGCAGTAAAAATACATGTAATAGGACAGATGAAGCGATTTCAAAACAAGTTGCAAAGCTTTCTAACTCATCTAGGCTGCCTTGGTTTTTTGGAGGAGAAAAGAAGCTTTGGTTAATATTGAGTTTCCAAACGCAGGAAGATATCTGAATAAAAGTGGTAAAAGATAATTGAAAATAATAGCTGAAGTTTGAATAGGAGAACAGGACTGAGCTCACAGATGTGAAAACCATCAATAACAGAATAAAAGTGGAAGTTATAAAATAGAATGAGCTCCCTGAGTAAGAAAGTGTAGTTGTTGAGCCTCTAGGAATGAGGTTGTGATGGACCACTCAATCTGTCTGGTGGTTAACGGGTTCCTCTCTGTTGCAGACCCTCAAAAATGATGTTATCACTGTTGTTTTCATCTGCTACTTTCTTCATTTTTTTCACTCTTCTGGATATCCCTTTCCCCACCATCTTCAGTTTCACATCTGCTGAGTTGATATAGGTAGTTTCTCTTAAGCAGAGAAGGAAGCTACCAACATTTTTTATTTTTAAATCCTCGCCCAAAGATATTTTTTCTATTTATCTTCAGATAGAGTGGGAGGGAGAAGATGGGAGGGAGAAACATCAATGTGAGAGGGACACACTGACTGGTTGCCTCCCACACAACCCCAACCAGGGCTGGGGATGAGCCACCACCAAGGTATGTGCCCTTGGCCTGAATCGAATCCAGAACTCATTGGTCCAAGGGCTGATGCTCTAACTGCTGAGCCAAAAAAGCCAGGGCTCACCCAAGGATATTTTTCCATTTATCTTCAGATAGAGTAGGAGGAAGAAAAAGAGAGAGAGAGAGAGAGAGAGAGGGAGAGAGAGAGAGACTCATTGATGTGAGAAAGACACATCTACTAGTTGTCTCCTGCATGACCCAACAGGGGTTGGGGACTGAACTGCACCCCAGGTACAAGCCCTTGATCAGAATCATACCTGAGACTCTGATCTGCAGACCGACACTCTAATTGCTGAGCCAAGCTGGCCAGGGCCCAACCTTTTTTTTTTTTTTTTTTCATTTTCTCATTGTATCACTTATCAAGTGGTCTTTCAGAGTAAAAATTAGCATGAGTCAAGGCGAAGACTGAATTGGACATCTTGCTGTTGCTTTTAGCATTTGATTCTAAAAGTATTTTACATTATCAGACATATTGAAATTATATGGTTTAGTCCTTATATGAATATAAATGTCAACTATATTCATTTTTTTTACATTGACTTAAACTTTCTTTTATGAAATACTATCTCATTTGTGTCTCCTATAATAGGAAACATGGAAGGTGGAAATTTACATGCATAGGTTTTTTTCTCAATGTGAAATGAAATAAGTTGGGCTCCAGTGATGGTTAAAGGGACAGTTTTCCTTTCTTGGTATGCCTTTATCTAATAAAGTGTCTCCCTCTTCATGCTTTGACTCTGTGGTTGTGTTTAAATAAGACCACTAGATTTCTGCAATATGTATTTTCCAGACCAGCAGAGCCTCCAACAATATTTTATTTCCCCTCAAGTGTTTATTGTTTGACTTTTCTGTTCTGCACAATCAAACTTGTCCCATACTATCTTACTCTTTTTGCTTAGAGAACATTGGGGACAGAAGAAAACAGAGAATTTGATTTTTCACTTTGTCCTAGGTAGGTCTTCTGGAAGTTGTACTTGATGGTAAATTAATATTTATGTAGTTGCAACAAAGATAACTAGCAGATGGTGTGCTTCGAAGGCTGTGTGGCTGTTAATCCAATTTAATGGTTGTTACTTGGGCCCCAGGCCAGATAGAAAGTCTGCATGGTCATTTTTATTACCGAAGTGATGAGATTCACAACCTGTCTAATTCACAACTGACTCTTGCCAACAGGCACCATGCATAGCCTATATTATGGTATGCCCTGAGTGGTATGCAACAGATGCAAATGTGGAGTCATGGAAATGAACCTCCACTGTTATTAACTCACACAAGGTGTTGATGAGGGTCATCACACCTTTCATTTGGCACTTTTGTGAGTTCTGACTCTTTCAGAGATAGTGCTAATTCATTGTCAGCAACAATTTTTATTTTATTCACAAAGCAGTGTTCTGAAAACATTCCAAAGGAAAGTGAGAAAAACAGTTACTTAATACTTAATAAATGACAAAGGGGAATAGAATCATTTCTCATATGTATAACAGAAAGGGCAACCATTGTATATATACACTCTCATTATTCAGGGCAGCAATTATGGTATTGTTTACATAATTTAGTAGTCAATCCATGTATATCCGTATACAACTATTAAATATACAATTATAAATAGCATTTAAAATTATTCTGTTTTGAAGAGAAATACATTTTGACTTGACCTATGCTTACTTCAGATAGGGATAAAATAATGATCTAACTCTGCTTCAGGTGAACATATATATGTCTACATGCTTTTAAAAAATGAATCATTATTAAATATATTAATCAGAATAAATAAGATATAGTAGACTGCTCATAACTGTTAGAGATTAATATCTAAACTTTAAAGTGTATGGAAACAGGGCACTTTCAAAACACAAAGAACTAGGCTACTTTATTTTGAGCAAATACATTTTAAAGACATCTTTCCTTTTGAGTTAGATATTCTTATGAAATGCAAGACATTGGAAAGACATGAAAAGTGAGAAGTTGCAAGGATAGCAATAACTGAGTAAACATCAGTTTAGATTCTTCTAATAATGAGGAAAATTTTGAGTTGTTAATATAATTTAAAATGCTGCATTTGCAAATTTTATTTTCAGGCATTAACTTTGGCATTTACACATGAGAAAATGATAAAGAACTTTCATTAGTTTTGCAATTTCACCAGAAAAAAGAAAGGAGTATATTTATTACAGTGGTCTTTTCTGTACATAATAAATTCTTACCTTTTATAAGATGAAATGCCATAGTTTCTATCTTTAAAGAACATGACATGTGTGAGTTTAATAGCTTTCTTATAAACTGCTACATTCTAATCCCATCAAATTCTCTTTCAGATCTCTGACAAGAAAATTCTAATCATTTTTGTATTTATGATTCTATATTTATTTGCTAACATTTATGTCTACCATTTTCATAGTATAAATATCAGTAATAATCCTTTTGTCATAGAATTGATTTTCGGAGGAGAAAGGTGAAGTGATGCAGACAGTAATGATAGAATTTATTGGCTTTACATAGATCTCAGTTGATTAGATCATCAGCAGGTTAAGAAGAAATTGAGAGAGAGAGAGAGAGAGAGAGAGAGAGAGAGAGAGAAAGAAACATCAATGTGAGAGAGACATATTGACTGGTTGCCTCCTGCATGACCCCAAGCAGGGCTGGAGACTGAACTGCAACCGAGGTACGTGTCCTTGAGTGAAACTGAACCCATGATTCTTCAGTCCACCGGCCGTTGCTCTAACCTCTGAGCTAAAATGGCCAGGGCTCCAGTTTTTATTTTAAGAAACATAGCAGGGAAGCATTATTCACTCCACAGGTCACAAGCCATTTGTAGGTCAGGAGAGTAATAGTTCTTGGCCAACTTTTAAATATTGAATGATATTAGAATAGAATAGAATAGAATAGAATAGAATAGAATAGAATAGAAGATGCCAGAGCATATCTTACATTATATGTGTGTGTATCTTTATATTTATATACACTAATAATGTATTTTACTATGATTCATAAAATATATTTATTTTTATTTTCTTCTATAAATTATTGCATGATGTGTCTGGATTCTATTATTCTGGTACAATGTAGAAATTATTCTTATGGAATTCTACTTTGGAATGGTGTTATCAATTTATAACAATGAGCATTATAAAACAATTAAAAAGAATCTGTTGTTTATTTAATGAAAGAAGAGAGAGATGCTCCTAATATCCTAAATTACAGAGAACATTATTGAATAATGCTATAGTTTAAATGACAGTTTTTCCCTACAGGCAGTATGGTTTTTTCACACATTTCAATGTAAAATTAATGAATCACGGAAGAATCTGAATATGGTATTTGACTACCTACCACTAACATCAATGTAATTATTTTCTTGCTGATATAGATGAAGATTTTGCTCAGAGTGTATGCACTGTTAATTATACATAATACTGTTATGAAAATCCACAGATCTCATGTATTATATGTAAGGGTTAAACATATTTATAACATTTTTCTTGAATAAGTGAACAAACCAAATCAAGACTTACCTATAGATTTTGGACTTGTTCTTCCAAATTGGCTGAGAATCCAGTATATTTGGGTATTGAATGCTGCCAAGAATATTTCTTGAATTTTAAAAAAATCTCTAAATCTTTCAACAATAATCTTAAATCACCACAGTTGGTATAAACACTTTTCTCTATTTGTTTTGGCAATAATGTTAGGGACAAGCCCTTAATCAATAGTCTTTCCATGTGAAAGGTTAGCTATTAAAATAAAATTCCTGGCCTGTGTCTAACCTCTTACTCATTCACCTAATAACTGACTGCTGAGGTTAATAGAAAGATTTGGTAATGAGTAGCTTAATTCCTTCCCCCTTTTTAGGAGTATATATACATGAAACATTCTTCTGTGCTTCTTCTCTATGGTTTATATGAAAAACAAAATATAAAGCATGTGTCTGGAGTGCTGACTCACAGAAGGAAATGATAAAAAAAGAGCTGACGTACACATGACCAATCTAATAATGGGATTTAATCAACTCTAGGAATTTCATTTGTCCCCATACTCAAGTCACATTCCAAGGTTTCTGTTTCATTGGCAATGAAGATGAAATGTTGTCCCATATGTAATTTTTTTTTTTTTTTGTGGTACGTGCCCCTAGCAGGAACTGAACCCGGGACTCTCTGGTCCACAAGTCGACACTTAACTGCTGAGCCAAACTGGCCATGACTCCCACATGTAATTTTTAAAAATTGTCTCAATTAGTTCAGAACTTGGGTAGAAAAGGCAAGTGTTATATAGTGTGGGTCTTCACAGTTTATAAGAGAAAAAAATTTCCATGAGAATACAGACATTTGTGATATTTTTTATTATTGCCCAGATACTGTGAGGATAAAATAAAGTAATACTTCCTGACACCAAATCACTTAAAATTTTGAAGAATAAAAGCTAATATGTACAAAACAAATGGAGATGGAAGGATTATGAGTGTAATAAGAATGTTGAGAAGAGTGAAGTATTTTTAGCTGGAGCAATTTTATTTAGTTTGAGCAATTTTGTAAGAGTGACTTAGATAAAGCTAACATAGATAGAGGGCGGAAGGAGCATTTTCCAGATTGGATGAAATTATAGAATCATAGTTAATGAGCTGTGGTTGATTATTCTGGAGAGATGGACAATCCCTGTCTGACTGCAGTGAAATAAAGCTTTCATTCCTGGTCAAAGATAATTAGCAAAATAGAGAACTATGTTTATGAGGAACATGAAGTGAAAGCACAATTTATATATTACAGTGTATGTACTGTAACTCCCCTTGGGTCTGAATTTGATACACTGCTATAGATATGACTGATCATGTCTCTATTTAGTTGCATTTTTATTGTGAGTGGTTTGACAGTACATATTCTGTCCTAATAACACCTTTGCAGAAAGACATTTACCTAGGGCTTATTTCTAAATTGAGGCTAGGCTAAAATTCCATGATAAAAAAGTACAATGTGCCCAAAAAGTTATTATTTGTACATGATTACCAATAGACTCAATAGTATATATTTCCCTGTAGTGGGAATAGATGGATACTGTTGAAGAAAGGAAACCCTTTGAGATTATTATAATGTTGTCATTTTCAAACTGGAACCAATTCATTCTAATTTGCACACCTATTGTTTGTTGCACTGAATAGCCTCATTGGTCCTGCACTGAGCTATAATACTTGTATTTAAGTAAATTTTAATTTTGATCACTTCAGGCATGAGCATGTATATGATGAAGTGTTATCACAGATGACAAGATGGTGATAAATATGAAATTAAAACAGTCTTCTAATTCTGTAGACAGTTTTCTATTATGCTCGCTTGGCTCATGGTACTGTAAGCTCACTGAACAAGTGGCAGCCTAGTTAATCATAAGCATCGTGGGGTAATTTGTTGTGACGGAACACCATGTGCACTCATTAAATGCAGTGACTCCTTCACCCCTTTAATCTTATTTACTTCCTTTAGTGATTTTTGTGATCTGAGAAACTATACAACGGCAGAAACCAGGAATTAATAGCCATGCCTTGCATTATATAAAAGCATCTAGAGATTTTCCTCATTAAAAATGTGGGAAACAAAAATAATTCCACTACATGACAATAACATTGTCTACATTTATCACTAATCAGTTGACACACTATATATTTAATTACTCACAAACAATATTGATGATGATGATGAAACTATTAAACAGCCTATATATTGCTGTAATTTTTTTTACTAAAACTGAATGCTCTAATATTAAATACAGAGTATTCACTAAATTATGTAGGGCCACTTTTTCATAATATGTGGACAAAAACTCAAGTATAGTTTATAAAATGTAAGAATATAAACTCATATTTTATATCTACTTTCTAAAAATAAAACATATCTGTTTTGGATTTAGATCTGCCTTAGTAAATCTTTGATCTAGTCATTTAATAGCTCTGCTTGGATTTTTAGATTACAATTACCGTGTGCATTTCTTAAGGCAATCCAATGTAGTTGTGGACAGGATGAGGTTAGTTTCAGACAAACCTTATCAGAATCCTGACTGTATTACTTAATTACTTAACCACAGGTAGGTAACTTAATCTCTATGAAAATCTAATATTCCTCAACAAGAATATCAGGAGAAGCAGTTCCCTCAAAGCCCTGTCATCCAGTAGGGGTATACCAAAAAAGAATCATTGGTCCAAACACTTTGAATTTTTGGATATTTATAAGTAAAGAATAATTGTATAGCTGAATGATAAAAATGACAAAAAATAGTTTTGGTTGTGAGTAATAGAAAATTACAAAAAAAGTGAGATATTCAAGTCTCAATATATTTTTGTCTCAATGAAAAGAAATCCAGAATTAGACACACCAGTGCTGGGGCATCAAGAAAGGACAATAAAAATACAATAACTATTTTCAGGGGAAAACAAATTGTGCTTTTATTTTAGGAGCTGAGACATTAGAACTAGTATGAAAAATTATTTTATAATTTAGAAATAATATGAAAATTTATGCTGTAAAAATTATGTTAATATAGTTAATAATTTAAATAAAATGGTAAATTATAAGAAAAAACAATAAAAATATAAAAATTGAAAATGAATAATTCCATTATTGAAATATTGATTCAATATTACCATTCAATTAATGGTAACCAGGAGTCATGTAGTAATGGTTCTGTGGTGTTGATTATACTTTGTTTAAGAAGGTCAGGAAACATGTATTTTAATAAAATAGCCACATGTCTTTAAAAAAAAAAAAGCTTTAGTGCTTAATCTGATAATATGATAGCAATAACTGATATCTGAATATTGAACCATCTCTTATTACTTGGATAAACTAAAATTGTTCATTATAGGATATACAATTTATGTATTTATGAATTCAGGTTTTTAATATGTTGCTTAGGATATATAGAGATATGCTTACTACTAAGAATGCTCTGTAGCTTTTCTTGCTTGTGTAGTTAATGTTTTATAAGGTAACCTTAGGTTTTTTGAAGAATATAGATCCATTAGTACACACAAAAGAAGGTGCTTGTATACCTCAGTATGACTCTGGCTTACAGAAGAGAATATTAAGAATCAGAGATGGGTACTGATTACCTCTAAATTATTGTGCAAATTATTGCAAATTAAACATCAAATCTCAATTCCCTATATCTGTACCACCCCTTACAGTAATTCCCCCAAATTATGGATACATGATATTATTAGATTCGCATTTATCATCCTTAAGATAAATAGTAAAGCCAGAAGTAAAAAAGGAAATAATAATATTAAAAGCTGATACTAATGAGTACTTACAGTGTGCCAACTATTGTAATAAGCATTATAGCAGTACCTACTTATTTAATATTTATGAAAACTTCCTAAGCTAGTATATTAATTATCTATTGCTACAAAACAAACCATCCTGGAAACTCTGAAGCCTGAAACATAACTGTTTTCTTTGGCAATGATTTCTGATTTAGCAACGGAAGCAGATCTCACTTGGAACACTGATGTGGTCATATTCATTTAGTGGATTGATGGACACATTTTTGTTTAATATGGCCTCACCCGTATATCTGGTAGCTGGTGCTGGTTGTCACCTGAGCTTCATGGCTTTAGTTGGCTGGTTTGGGATTCCTCACGTGGCAGCTGTGTCTTAAGAGGTCAAGCTCTGATGCACGAGCTCTTTTTATTTTATTTATGGTTATTATGTAGGATGAGGGCAGTTGGTCCCTATCAGATTATTTGGTTTTACTGGAATTCCTAGGATCAGAACCCAGTTCTTTAGAAAATCAGCTTTCCTTAATCTTACAACTTTTTATAATTATATCCCTTTAATCTTTAAGTTTTATAAGGATAATCTTGAGTATGTCCAACTACTTCAATTTTGTTGAGTAAAAAATATTTTAAATTGTTTGGTTTATAATTAACAACATTATTTTGTTTATATTCTTTCAGAGGGACAAGGAACGGGCCTATTTCTGTGGCTGTGTGCTCATGTTAAAGTAAAAAGCAAATGAAAATCAACGGAGAAAGGAAGAAGCAGGAAACGTGTCAGGAAAAATTACTACACTTTCAGAATCTCCTCTGCACACAACATTAGTGTCCAAATTATAGAGATAGTTTGCTTTATTTCAGTGAGCATATCATTCTCATTTAGGGAAGAAACTATTTTTTTATGTAAAAATTTCTGGGATAAATGCTATAATCCAAACTATAAGTACATTAAGATAATGCTCAGCAGAGTTTTAGCCATAGACCAGATGAGGGAGATGTCAGTTTTAATACACTGACTGTAATTGATCAAGCCACTTTGTTTAGGTAATGTTTAATCCAATTGTATTTTCAATTTTAATCAACATGGACAAAGCTATAGGAAGACATAAATTGTTTCTGAATTTTGCCTTTATCATAAATGGTCACATAAAATTCTTTAGTAGTAATATTAGGATGATGTAAAAATTAATTAGTTTTAGATAATAAAAGTGGAGCAGAACTTGTAAGTGCTAGTGAAATGGAAAACTGGAGATATATAATAACTTGTCTGTCACGCTTACTATATATGAGCTAGAATAATGGAAGCATTTTGATAAACATCCAAGAATAGTATGTGATGGTCCCTTCAATCTTTCTCAATTTATCTTTTACTTTTCGCTTTTGTATTTTGCTCATATCTTATCTCAACAACATGATTTCTCTTTACTTACCCTTCTTTCTCTTTACTTACCCTTCTTTCTCTTTACTTTTCTTTCTCTTCAACTACCCTTCTAAAAAAATAATTTAATATGTTTTCATTGATTGTTAGAGAGGAAGAGGGAGAGAGAAACATGGATTGGCTGCCTCCTGCACTCCTCCTACTGGGGATCCAGCCTGCAACAGCGCCATGTGCCCTGATGGGGAATCAAACCAATGACTTCTTGGTGCATGGAGCAATGTTCAACCAACTGAGCCACAAGGGCCGGGCTTGAGCAAATTTTTTACATCTAGGAAATCTCCTAGAACACTAAACTTTGTAGTGGGGTTTCCTCTTCCCAGGTGTACTTTGTTCAAGGACACTTTTTTCCTATTTGAAATTCTTATATAACTTCCACACAAGGCCAAACAGGGATTACAATGTCAACTCTATTAATAAGAAAGATGGATTTGTGAATGCAGGTTGCACCTGCTGAGGGCTTTCTACTCATCCTTCCCTGAATCGAACTTACCTGTCCAGTTACATGGGCCACAAGTAGGGGCCTTGGGATGCAGTTTGAGAAGGAGACTTCCTGATCTGCTTACCACTTGGGGGTCTGGAGGGAGAGAAGAACTCTAGTCTTTCAGTGCACAGCAAGCAGCCATGGAGAAAGCAAGCCAAGAAGCTAGGCCTGAGCCATGCACACCTCTGCTTCTCTCTCAGTCTCACCAGCCATCCAGCCATGCATTTTGACAACAAATGTGTATTGCGTACCTTCTGTGTGCCTGGCACTGGTTTAAGCATAGGGGATGCAGCGGTGACCAAGACAGAGTAGGTCTCTGTGATGAATTGGCCTGAATGGAGGAATATTCTAGATTAGGAGGTCATGGTACACTTTTCTGAAGACATGACATTTAAGCTAATGTCTGCAGAACACTCTGGAACCTGCCATGCAGTGAGCAGATAAAAGAAAATTTTAAAGTTAGGAAAAGCTATTTCAAAGGTCCTAAGGTGTGACCAGTAGTATAGGTTAATGTTACTGGCAGGTGAGTTCTGGGATGGAGCATGAAGGGTTTAATAGATTAGGGATCTGGATTCTTTAAAATGTGTGAGAGGAAGATGTGGGAAGATGTTATTTATAGAGGGTGGGACAAAAGTAGGTTTAGAGTTGTTAATAAGGAAAATAATACAATAATATATGATAATAGCTCTGTTTCATGTACTCACAGCTAAACTTACTTTTGTCCCCTGCTGTATACTAAAGAAATGATCACTCAGGTGCATTGAGAGAAATAGATTTTTTAGGGGGGGGGGTACAGCAAGCAGGGACATAAATTAGGTGCTATTGCAGTATTCTAGAGTAGGGATGATTGCGACGTGGTCTATAGTGATATTGTTAGAAATGTGAAGTCAGTTCTCATTGCAAAGCAAAAAGCTAGTCAGAGGATGAAGAAAAGGACCAAATATTTACACTCTCTGAAAGGATGGACGTTTTGCTGCTGCTGCTTAAAATAAGTAAAATACTGCTGGTCAGTTGATACAGACTGGCTGAGGAAAAATTTGTCCATTTCTTCTTTAGTTTTGAGTTGTATTTAAATTGAATAGATATCTATATGTATGTGTGTGTGTGTGTATTTTCTCTCTCTCTGTGTGTGTGTGTGTGTGTGTGTGTGTGTATATGGAAAAATCCAGAATAATACTATGATCAAGATAATGAGATAATATTCTATTGGTGTATTAAACATTTTGAACTATTTTCAAAATATAGGAAAAGTGGGGTAAGATTGAAGAAGAAACCAGGGCAGAGAAAACTTGAAATCTAAACCCAGTGCTGAAGTAAGAACTTTTTCACTGTGGAATCTCAGTCACAAAGAAGGAAAAGTGCAGGAGGACAAGGGATCCATTGGGGCAGTTATCAGAGTAACTGATAGGAAGACTGCCTTCTGAATCGTTGGGTCCTTTGGGGCATTCTTTTATAAATAGTGTAAGAGGTATAGCAGGGGTACCTCCCCCAAGGCTTAGATCTAAGAAATCTTTTTAATAAACAGTCTCCTCAGGTGTGGTTGGTACTTACAAAAGGTGCCAGCGGAGTCTGGAATGATTAGAAATATTCTTAGAATAAAAGTAAGTAAATGTTAGGAACAGCAGGTTCTGGCAATTGGGCCAAGAATAAATCTGCAAACCAAACATCTGATGTGGGAGTTCCAACCCTGGAGAGAGTCAGAGTAGAGGCTGTGGCCTGGGAAGTTGGGGTGGGAGCATAATGTCATATGGTCACCAGGTGTCTTGAGTCTGAACACCCAGACAGCAAGCTGTCTGCACCCCCTGCCCAGCTGCATGCCTGTCTATAGCAGCATCACCATGCACACACACTCACGTGCTCACACATGAGGAGTAGGATTTAAAAGTCAGGGCCTGCATTTGTGTGCATGACAACATGTTGGTAAGCTGAGCATTAGCTTGTGTGCATGACAACATGTTGGTAAGCTGAGCATTAGCTTGTGTGCATGACAACATGTTGGTAAGCTGAGCATTAGCTTGTGTGCATGACAACATGTTGGTAAGCTGAGCATTAGCTTGTGTGCATGACAACATGTTGGTAAGCTGAGCATTAGCGTGTGTGCATGACAACATGTTGGTAAGCTGAGCCAAGATTGGGGCGGGGAGGCACCAGGAGGAGGAAATTCCTTCATTATGAAATCTATGTTGATAATCTTTTTCTCTTGCTCTATAAGTGAATTTAGGCATCTATTGGAATATTTATCCATATTAATGTTAAATTAATCTATACTACTGAACATTGTCATTTGTGTTACTGTTTTGTTTTTGTTGTTTGATTTCTTGAATTTAGTATGTAGACAAACATGTTGCTTGCAAATAATATATTTATTGTCTCTAATTTCATTTTTTGTTATGTTTCACAAAATGTTGGCTAAGTTTGCTAATATATATTCTTAAGATGTAGCTTTTCCCTTGATATTTTTTTATTTTTAAAGATTTTCCTTTATTGTTTTTTGTTTTTGTTTTGTTTTTTTAGATAGAGAGAAAGGGAGAGGGAGGGAGGGGGAGAGAGAGAGAGAGAGAGAGAGAGAGAGAGAGAGAGAGAGAGAGACATAGATGAGAGAGAACATCAATTGGCTGCTTCCTGCGTGCCCCACACTGGGGGTCAAGCCCACAACCTGGGCATGTGCCCTGACTGGGAATCGAACCAGTGACATGGGTCAATGCTCAACCACTGAGCCACACCAGCCAGGTGCTTTTCCCTTGATATTAATGTGCATTTTCTTTTATTAATTTTAATTAGATATGTTATTAGTTTTATATCAAAAAGTTTTCTGTAATAGTATATTAAGAGATTTGTTTTTATTTATCGTTTTATTCCTGAGCAATATATTCTCTTTATCATTTGTGGATGTTGAATTTTATCAAAAGATATTTTGGAATTGATTGGGGTTATATATTTTCTCCTTAACTAATTATAATGGAATTCATGTTATGAAATCACTCTTGCATGCTAAACTAAACCCAATTTGGAATGGCATATTATTTTTTAATAACACAGATGAATTCCATCGCTAATATTTTATTTAAGATTTATGCATACATAACTAATATTGATCTGTGCCTTTTTCAAATATATATTCCTTGGAACATTGATTTTTTTTGTAGTAGTTATTAAATTTTAAAAAGTTATCATTTTTCACCTTAATTTAGGAAATTCTAAAAAAATAAAGGAATAATGATAAAAATAATTTAAGAAACAAAATTATTTAATGGCTTTGAGATACCATTTATATTTAGAAATAAATAACTCTCACAACACAAGCAGTACAAAATAGAGATTATAACATTTGAGAACAGCCTATTTATAATAGCAAAAAAGAAGTTTAAAAACTTTAAAAAATTGTCAAGGAATAGGAGGAACATTTTAACACACTTAATAAAGACACAAAAACTGTCATGAACAAATGGCAGAAACTTTCTTCTTCTTGGACTAGACGAGAGTTCTTATTAAGTTAATATATAGATTTAACACTATTCCAGAATACATAACAAGAAGTCTATGTATAGAGGTGATCAATTTTAAAGTGCATATTAAAAAACGTACAGAGAATGTCACCCCCTCCCGCAAAACACTTTTTTGATGAAAGGCTATAATAAATTAGGACTCTTCTACATATATTAACATGCAATCAGATGCTTCTTTAATTAAAACAACTTGCATTCACAAACCAATGGATTAGACTAGAAAGTGCAAGAGAACTTATCAGAAATTTAGCATATGATAAAGTGGGTATCTCAGTTCACTAGAACAAGAACAGACATGTAAAATTTTTTTTTCTTTCTTGATTTTAGAGAGGAAGGGAAAGGAGAGAGAGAGAGAGAGAAACATTGATAAGAGAGAACATCGACAGACCACCTCTTGCTCACCCTCACTGGGGATTAGGCCCAGAACCTGGGCATGTGCCCTGACTGGGAATCGAACTGGTGATATCTTGGTGCATGGGTTGCTGCTCAACCACTGAGCCATACTGGCTGGGCAAGAACAGACTTTTTTTTTTTCTTTATTGATTTTAGAGAGAAAGGAAGGGAGAGGGAGAGAAAAATAGAAACATCAATGAGAGAGAACATGGATTGGCTGCCTCCTGCATGCCCCCCACTGGGGATTTGGCCCACAACCTGGGCATGTGCCCTGACCGGGAATTGAACTGGTGACCTCCTGGTGCATGGGTTGATGCTCAACCACTGAGCCACACCAGCCGGGCAAGAACAGACATTTTTAATGCATTTTGCTGGAACAACTGGTTAGTCATTTTTAAAAATACAAAAATTATACCTATATTTCACATCTTAAGCAATAATTAATCCAGATAGATGGGATATAAATTTAAAAATATTAATAAATCATACAAGTTCTGAAAGAAAACAGTTGTGACTTCTTTGGAGAAATGATCTATGACTTAAAATTCAGATTAACTAGTAGAAAAGATACATATATTTGACAATACAAATGCATTGCAAAACAACAACAATAACAAATACAAGACCACCACAATGTCAAAAAATGAGTGACAAAAAGGTAAAAAATATTTCTAATGTAGATCACAGTCAGAGACTACAATTCCTAATACACAAGGAACTTTTAAACATTGAAGGAGAAATAACAAAACCCAATGAACCCAATGAAGTTGGGAGTAGACATAAACAAATAATTCACAAAGCAAAACATAAAAATGCAAATTAAAGAAAAGAAAAAAAAAAGATGTTCTATTTCACCAGTAAACAAATTAATTAAAACTGAAACAAGATACCCTCTCTCGATCTTCAGATGGACAAAATTTATTCTGGCTTCCCCAAGCACTCGTATGAATGTAAGGAAATAGAAACTCTGGTACATGGCTGGTTAGAGTGCAAATAAGAATACATATTTTGGAGAGTATTTAAATAATATCTAATAGACTTAAAATGTGCATCCTAGAAATTTTACTTTAAAAATTTTACATTTGAGACACTCTCACCCTTTGCATGACATATAGGGCTATTTTATTTTATCACATATTGTAACAGTGAAAAAATAAAATAAATGCAACCATCCCATAGAAGATAAATGGATAAACTTATTTTTTTTGTACTTGAAGTACTTTACTGCAGTTAAAATGAATAAAAGATTTACTTGTATCAACATGGGCGAATCTCAACAGTATAATACTGAGTCCTAAAAAACAATTTACCAAAGGATAGGAACTGTATGTTGCCATTAATCTAAAAATGTAAAGAATAAAATGAATAGTATGTACATTTCTATGCATACCTACATATAGATAGAGTAAATATATAAAGACATATGCGATTAATTTAGAGATTAACTTCAGGATAGAATTTATTAAAAAAAATTTTTTCTTAATTGATTTTTTAGAGAGAGAGGAAGGGAGAAGGAGAGAGAGAGAAACATTGATGAGAGGGAACATTGATTGCCCACCTCCCATACCCCCACTGGGGATTTGGCCCACAATCTCGGCATATGCTCTGACCAGGAATCGAACTGGTGACCTCTTGGTGCATGAGTTGATGCTCAACCACTGTGCCACAGCGGCTGGGCTAGGGTAGAATTTATATAGACGTTAGTAGGACGGTGATGCTGACACTGTAATGTTACATTTTTATGTTCTTAAAGCTTTTTAAAAGTGGTGTAAAGCAAACATAAAAAAATATTAACATCTTTTTAATTTCTCCAGCAAGTACCAAGGATCTGGGTATCATTTTTTTTTGTACTTTTGTGTACTGAAATATTCCATAATTAAAACATACAAATTACATCTTCTAGTGTTATCCTTAAAACTTCATATTTATAGATATATTAAAACCACATTATTATGAAATTATTTAATTGCTGCCCAAAGTTAACATATATTTACTAGTAAAAATCTAAAGTAGGAAAGTCCTGCTTCTCTGTCGCCTAAGAAACATGTATTCATCCAATCTTGACAGGTTTTTAGAGCTCTCTTTTCCGACTGAGAAATGTTAAAGTTCATCTTGAGATGGGGGTTCCCAACATGACACAGCTGTCTTAGCTCTAATTTGTAATACGAGGTGTTGGAACAGAAGCAATGGCTCGATTTTTGAAGTATCAGTGTGAGAAAAGGAAAAAGGTGATTACACCAAAAGGTTACATCTCAGAAGTGTCAAATACAATGTAATTTAGGAGAAAAAGGGACTCAATAGAACTCACTTCCCCCCCACTGTAGTCTAAAAACTTTCTAAGGACCGTTTCCTCTTATAAACAGCAGATCGACATAAATTATTTCAATTTTAACCTTTGCCAGAAATGCAATGCAGTTCTCTTTGAGGGTAAGCTTTATAATTCTTTTCAGCTGCGAAAATCCTCCTTTAATTGGGAAATTCAGATTTGCCTTCGAGGCAGAAGATTGCTCTGACCAGAAGATGGGGAGTACATGTGGGACCAGCTACTTCAGGGAGCCCCTGACTAGAACTGTCAGGTTCTAGTGAAAGATAAGTGAAAAAGTTCAAAGAGAACCTTTTGACGAATATTTTAAGCTATTTTAAAAATAAAATGTGTGAATCTCTAATTCAAACTCTGTCTCTTATAGTTAGACTGTTTTTTCTTTATTTTTATTTTTTTTAGAGAGAGAGGAAGGGGGAGGGAGAGATGGAAACATGGATGAGAGAGAATATTGATTGGCAGCCACCTGCATGCCCCACACTGGGGATTTGGCCCACAACCTGGGCATGTGCCCTGACTGGGAGTTGAACTGGTGACCTCTGGGTGCCTGGGTCGACGCTCAACCACTGAGCCACACCGGTCAGGTGTTAGACTGTTTTTTCTAATCTGTATTTGTGTATCTGTGTTATAAAAATGGTTGAATTGTTTGACTTTAATGGGCATGGTATAGATATATGAGTGTGTGTGTCTGGATAGGGGTGTGCATGTGCATGTGTGTGTGTGTGTGATGTGTGTGTGCTGTTGCCCCAACATTAGCTCAAAGGATATATTTAGACTGGATTACTTCCAGAAGCAGACACAGGCTCTGTTTTCTCATTACCTCCAGATGAAGAAAAGATTGTGAAAAGAACTGGACCACTGGGCAAGACGCTTAAACTGGCTTTGATTTTCATAATGGGATGTCTTTTACAGATAAAGCCCCCAGCCTTTGGGCAATGGATTTTAGCAGCAGTGTAATAATCCTCACAGGAGCAGATGGCTTCCTTGTGGATGAAGTGGGATGCCTCTAAAGATACAGAGTGAATGTTCTCATCAGTGATTTGGGGAAGAGATAACTCTGTAAACAGAAAACGCTCTTTCCTTTCTATAGGGTCTAGGGTCAGTGGGTCACGTATCAGAAATATGTGGAGATTCTGGAAAGCTGTGATTCCCACTGGTGGTGGTTGTGGGGATGTGGTGTGGGCTGGGGGAGAGGGGGGCAGCAGAGAAACATGAGCAGTGTCCAGCAATGAGGAGGCCAGGCAGCAAGTGGACAGGGCACTTGCTTCTAGTAGCCAATTATAATAGGATTTATATGTGAATATATTGAACTTTTCTTGTAGAATCCACAAGCATTCAGAAATGTACATTAAACATTAAATCCTGGGGGTCCTACTTTTGTCCTGGAAATAGAAAGCTGGAAAAAGGGGTCAATTTATATGTGAAAAATGAGACGATGACACAGAAATTATGAAGTTGTAACTTATTTGGAACCCATCAGAGATCTGAGATTGTAGCACGATCAAAAATTCTGAATCTAAAACAGGGTGGGCACCTCCAGGAGAGGAGGTATGTGCAGATCAGCTCACCTGTGGCAGAGAATGGAAGCAACAGCTGCCATCCACCACCAACGATGATGAATAAATCAGCTGCAATGAAATGGCTTGCTAACGGCCTGCTGTGGGCTATCATGACAGTAGAGAATATTCAGAGCCTCAGAGACAGGAAGAGTCTGCAGTCAGTTGAAGTTTCTTTTCCACAAGCCTTCCCTTACTGCACACCAGAAAGATCGGTGGTGGGGTAGAACATTAAACAATGCAGTTTGTTACTTATTCATTGTTTGTGTGTTTAGTTTATCAATCTAGACTCTAAAATCTATACCTATCACATGTAACTGCCAATCTCCCAACTCTATATTGACATAGTCCACTTTTTCCTGCTGGAAATACTCTTCTAGAGTCATGCTATACTACTCTAGCTTATGATATCCTCATTGCACCAAATAAAATTGTGAAGTAGATTTTGTTTGTTCCCCATCTCACCCACAAGGAGCCCGTCTGCTCCTGTGAGGGTCATTGTACTGCTGCTAAAATCCATTTCCCAGACTTTTAGAGGCTAGTTTATGAATTATTTTCAAAATAAAATTATAAAAATATAATTCTGTATAATTTTAATCGGATATTCTAAATCTAGAGTTCTCAATGGACTTTCCCCTAATTCCTTGGAATGTGATGCATGTATTTATGTTCAGCAAGGCTAATAAATCTTTAATTATATTGAGTGTCTCTATGATTTAGTTTTTAATCATATTGTAATATTCTAATACTACTAAATAATAAACCTACAAAAGAACCTACTTGCCTCCTCTGATAATTTACATATAGAATGTTTCATGTCCTTAGATTATTCCCTTTTACTCAAGCTTAATTGAGATATAAAGCAGGATAAAGAAGAATTGATAGAGATCTGGGGAATTTTATAGTCCATAGAATTATAACATGACAGATAATCCAATTTTCTAAAACCTGCCCCTTTTAAATTTTAAATATGTGTCCATCTTAATTTTTTCCATCTTCGACACCACCACTGCAGTTTAATTTACCCACCTATTTATCTTTACTTATTACATAGACTGATATTAAGTTTTCCCTGTTTCCTTTATCGCCACGAGTCAACTAGAGTAAACATTTAAAAATATAAATTGGATCATGAAATTCCTCCTCCACTCTACTGGCTGTTGGCTGTTGGTCTTCATCCTTTCTAAACCTGTGCAGGATCTAAAAAATACTAGATTCTCTAGCTGACAGGGTTCCAAATATTGGAGTTCCCTCAATATGATTCATTGTTTCAGGATGATGGCAGCAGAGCAGAAGACATACGTTGTATGGTGGAGGCAATAGATAAATGGGTCTTTGCATGAATGAGTTTTACATTGATTCACTGTACTTTATTTTTCTGTTTTAGGGCCAATGGGAAGATGTGACATTGTCACTAGCTTCCTAAACTATTCTCACTTTTATGCCATGGTGCAACTCTTCCCTGTGTAGAAAAGCTGGAGAAAGGCAACAGAAAATTAGTGGTTTTTGGATTTTGCTCTTTGAGATTTTCTAACAGATTTATTAGTATCCATTTCCCTTTGTGAAATATGTTCTGCTTGAGATACATAAACTGTTTGCTATTTTTCTGCTTTAACTCTAACTAATATTCCTACTCCTATTTAATTTTGTCCATAGCTTTCTATTGTTATATTAATGAAGGACAAATACTCTATGGTTCTGGTCTGGCCTCATCTTGTACCAGTCACCCATGTTTTGGCATTTTATAGCTGCTTAATTCTTCAAAAAAGCTATGAACTCAATTCTTGTTTTCTGACATCTGGTAATGAGGAGCATGTTTAACCCTTCCAGTGCTGAAATAAATCACTATTTATTAACATCCTCATTCCAGCTTACCTTTTACAAAGCCTTCTAATAATACTGCCAGAAAGTTCATCTTAATAGTTTATTGCTCAGACTATTTCAATAATTTCCTAATGTCTATCAAAGAAAGTACAAATGTCATCTTCAAAGCCAAATTAATGCTCTCCACACACACACACACACACACACACATGCATATATATAATGCTATTTGTATATGATACTTTTTGCTTTCATAAAACATTACTCTTACAACCTGTTTTGCATCTAACATAGCTCTTCTCCTCCAAACCTTCTCCAAACTCTATCAGTCAAAATCTTATGCATTTCTCAAGAGACTTCTCAAATGTGATTTAAATATTTCTAACGCTGCCAATCAGATATTTGTTCTTCTTGATTTCATTACATATGAATTTTGTTTTCTGAGTATTGTGATCTTTGTCTTGAGTTTCCTGGGTTGGCTGTTTTTGTCAAAATGCAATATAAGGGAAGCTATTATTCTTTGTCCTGAGAAAATATTTTGATGTTCTGACTAGGGAAATAACCTATCAGCCAATAAAAAAGTAAGATGCAAAATACTTCACTAATCAGCTTTTTCCATGACTCTCAAAGGTAAAAGATTAGGGGAGAAGGGATATGCCAGGTGATAGTGGAGTAATGGGACACTTTCTCCAATATTTTTTGGGTCCAAATCTCTCATTTATAAATATCTTAATATTTTATCAAGAAAAATGATATGAAATGCAATAGGTAGTTAAAGGTACAACATAATACCCTCCCCCTTAAAGTTCATTGTTATCTTAATGTGCTGCCTCACATAATATTTTACATAAAACATTAGCACTTGTAAATTGAATTACAAATATTTTCAAATTGTATAACAAATGCTTTATTTTGAAAACAGTTCTAAAACTCTGTATTTATATATAATATTTGTATATTTATATATATACATTTTTAGATAAACACCTGATGTCTGAATGACTGAGATTAAGTGTTGTTAAGGATTAAGCCAAATCCTTCTCATTTATATTTGGTTCAAAAATAGTCTTAAAAATTGGGTTGGATAATTGAATATAGTACCCACTGGATACCATACTGTAAAATTTAAACTTTTTTAAATGCTTTTTCTATAGCAATGAGAATGGTTCAGATGATCCTATTCCTGTGAAGAAATACTTTGCTAGTATAGGGGATGGTAGTATTTTGATACAAACATACAGATTGAATTTCTTTCACTAGTATACATCTGATCTTCATTTATAAAAAGAAATAACTGAGGGTTAAACAGATTCAATCAAAAGGCTTTTAAAAAATCTATTTATTTGACTACCAAGAAAATAAGGAATCTCACTAAAATTTCAGTAATGAAATCAAACTATAGTTCTATATAATTAGTCATAAACCAAATAAAGAAACATTATGAAATTAATAAACTAGTCAACAATACACTGAGTAAGCTCTATATTCTTGAAATGTTCCTCCAGTTTATAACTCTTTAATTGAATCTTTTTGGTTTTCTTAGTTTACCATTGTCAACCAGTGAGGTACTGCTTGATTATGCTTTGCTTCTGGCTGAGTGTGAAAGGAAAAGGAGGTTTGTGGGGGAGACAGCATTTATTTCTATATAGATGTTGACAAAAATAGAAAGCGGAGGATAGAAAATTGCTGGTTAGGTACTGTACATCCTGTTTGTGAAAAGTTCTCTTTCTCAAATGAATGTCGATGAGAACTCTCTTTTTCCCCCTAAATTTTCTAGCACATAGTCTCGATATATTCTGACTTTCAACTTAACAAAGGAAATGTTAAAAATATGAGAGTTTTATATAACATCCTTCTATGTACTAGTCTCTCTAGATTTTTTGTTGTTGTTGCTTAAATTATACTTTTTCATGTTGAGCATCCAGCCCAGCCCCAGTTTGTATTATTATTTCCCTTGCTTGGGGCCATTAGAATCATTTAAAAGAGATAGTGGCTTGTTTCTTTTTTTTGAATACACATTTTCTTAGGTCACTAACTTCATTTTCTGCTGCATAAATTTCTCAAGAAAATTTCCTTTGCTTTACCACTTACCATTCTATTTTATTTTGCTCTCAATAAAAATGGGTTTATATACAATACTGATATATAATGGGGTGAATCCCCCACTGTGGTAAAATAGTTTTCAAATATGATTTATCGAATGACCTTACATTAAAGAGCTAGCTGTATTGATCCAGGTTGGTTGTGTAGAGTGATCCTGTATTCTCAGTTAATTAAGGAAAATTGATGAAAAAAAAAATAATATAATGATGAAAAAAAAAAAAATGATGGCCCAGCTAGTGTGGTTAAGTGGTTAAGCATCAACCCATGCACCAAGAGGTCACCAGTTTGATTCCTGGTCAGGGCACACACCCAGGTTGTGGGCCCGATCCCCAGTGGGAGACATGCTGGAGGCAGCCAATCCATGTTCTCTCTCATTGATGTCTCTGTCTCCCTCTCCCTCTCTCTTTCTCTTTCTCTTTCAAAAAAAGTAGTGGAAAATCTACCGCTGTTTCATGTGTGCATAGGAGGATACATAATTTAATTAAAAAGTAAGATGTACCTTTGTACTATGTGGAAAACAGATGAGCCCCAAAATAATGTGAAATATCTATAAAATATAAGCACATTATTTAAAAAGCAATTGTTTTACTATGTTTTTCCCCTACAGACATGCACCAATGTTTGCTCTCAAGAATACACGAGGTGAGTCTCCCCCTTCTAACATTTATTCTTTTTTATCAATGTTGAATTCTTTTTTTAAATTAATTTGTTTTTGTTACACATCATTCTTCTTTTTGCCCACATTGACTCCCTCCTCCCTATCCCTTCCCACCCCTCAATGTTGAATTCTTACACGTCTCTGGTGACTCTCTGTGATTTCTAACTGTATAATTTTAGAGCTGGTTCCTTAGAGAAAATTCTGGTTTTTTTTTTTTTTTTTTAAATATATTAAAAAATATATCTGTGGCATTCTTTCCCCAAACAAAAGCATACGTTGAAAACCCAATGAATTAAAAATAAAACTCTTCATTGTCGTGGTTGAGAAAAGCAGGGGGGATTGAAGATGTAAGAAGGATGTGTGTGTATTGCAAAGCTCGTTATGTTTAGTGTGATCTTAGCTGAGCTGGCTGTCTCAACGCCCTGGGTATGGCAGGTGCCTGCAGGACAGCTTCCTTGTAAGGTCAGATGTGAGTCCTCCCAAGGTAAACTGAAAGCTGCCTCCACATAGCAGGTCCCTCCTGCAGTGAATTCATTGCAGCTGAGATTCTTGCTTCTTTCCCAGCTCCACCTTTCACAACCTAGCACACAGTGTCCTGGTGCTTGGTGTACTTAGGCAGGGTTACCAGCAAGACCTCTCCCACTCAGCTAGGTTTCATGACCACTTAACTCAGGAGGAGCTAAGAAGCCTCCCCATGCCAAGTGGTGGGCAGGCAGGGAGGCTGCTTTGCACTGCCACCTCTCTCTACCCGGCTCTCTCTTTGTGTTTAGTCATGTGGACAAAAGAAGTTTATCATAGTGTGTGGTATAAGCACATAGAATGAGGAATGCAAAATGTATCTCTTGTGGCTTTAGACACTGCAGTATCACTGCATGTTTTTATGTTGAGACATCCTAAGTTGAATTTTTAGGAATGATGACCTCTTTTCTAAATTTATTTTGATTGTATTTAATTATTTATTTCAACTTTTATTAATTTATTTTTGTTACAGATGTTTCTCCGTTCCCCCCCCCCAGACACCCTCCTCCCCACCCTTCCAACCCCCCAGCATTGTTGTCTATGTCCATTGGTTACACATACATGCATATAAGTTCTTTGGTTTAACTCATCCATCCCCCCGGCCCGCCTCCTCTGAGGTTTGTGAAGACCTCTTTTTATCTTGGAGGAAATGCTGTGGTATTCTTCTCATGATTCTGGTGATGGTCATTCTCCCTGGTCTTCTGCTTATGCATACTAGTATATTTTAATATGTCTAAATAGATTATTTTTGAAAAGCTAATATGTATGAAAATTTCTATGTTTATATCATTTGGGTCGAGTCAAATGAAGATTTACAACGAGTAATGGTATTTCCTTGGAATGAGCTGTGTGTAGGTGTGTCTTTATTTATCTTAAGGATTACGACTGTTTAGCATGAGACCCTCATGCTAATAATTTGAAGATTATTCTTGAAAGGTATTACAATGTTGATAACTTTGAAGTGTATTATTGGTCAGCTATTTTTCTTAATATGCCTTAATTTGGGCTTATCTGATGTTTTCTCACAACTGGACTGAAGTTATGCAGTTTTGATCAAAGTAGAAATAGTATTGTGTCCACGGTGCATCGTGTTATAGGTTCATGATGTCAGAGTCTTATTGTTGATAATATTGACCTCAATCACCTGGCTTTCTGCACCATGAAGTTTTGGCTTGTTGTAGAAAAAGTCTGTTCATTGTAAAGTTTTAATCTTTGCCCCTAAAGTTATTGAATATCTTGGAAGAGAAGCTTGTTCTCAAATGCTCGTTATTGGTTTTAGCAGCAACATGTGGATCTTGCTTGTAAATGGTGTTGGGCAACTCTATAACCATTTGAAAAAAAATAGGGATATTTTTTAAAGATACCAAAAATTTTAAGGAAAATGGACAACAGGCAAGAATGAACAATTCACATTAACATGTCCTAATCTCAAGCAAAATAGGAAAAAATCAAATGAAATCTTCTATGATATATCATTTATGACCCGTCACATTGGCGAAAAAGTCAAAAGCTTAATAATAACACTGTATTGATGAGGCTCTGGGGAAATAGTCACTTTTATTCACTGATGGCAAAATTCAAGGTGTTATAATACCTATGAGTCATAGTGATATCATGAAGTAAAATACTTCACAGCCAAAAGATAGATTGAGGTATTATTTTCAGGATTCATTGTTAAGTATAAAAATAATGATATTGAAGTGCAAAAGATTGTATATAGTATGTGATATTTCATGTGAAGAAGAAGGAAAAATAAAAACAAATGAGACTGTATCTATCTGGGTCTAGGAAGCATAAGGAGGCTAAACCAGAAGCAATAAAACTGGTTACTTTTAGAGGACCCCAGGGACATGAGGACAAAATTAGGAGGGAGGAACTGCACCGTCTGGATATACCCTGGTAAAGAAAAATGCTGGATACTTTTAATATTATAAAATGTTATACTTTATAGTTTTTTTTTTTTTTTTACTTTAGATTTTACTTTAGATGCTTGAGAGCATGTTCCTATCCTAAATATATTTTAAAAACCATAAAAGTTGTTGGAAACTAAGGAAGACTGAATGTGAATACATACAAATGAAACAAACAGTATTTCACAAGCTAAAGAAACTGAATTGCAATACAAATAACTCTTCAACACAGTATTTCCACTATATTCTCTAGGTGCAGAGAGAAAATAAAACAGAACTGCCAGTAAATCTCAAGCTCTCTTTCATGGGTTGGTTTGGCACAGTGAAAGGAAAGTAGCGATTCTGAAACAATTTTATGTAAATTGTGAGATGCAAATAAATACATGTATTGATATTACTGGGAATCATAGATTTTACTATAGAAAGGATATATGAAAAAAAGAAGGGAGTTAAAGAACAACCCTGAAAAATTTGGATTGGAATTGAAAATATCAATACGAACCCATGATTTCTAATATATCCTGTATTTTTAATGCGTTGTGTGTACAGGGAAAAGCAGAATGTGAAAGTAAAAGAAAAAATCAAAACAAAAAAACTGAGTCAAAATACCTGTTGTCTTATTTTTGGCATTTGCTAGTTCCTTCTGAGTAAGCCACTAACTTCTCAGAGCTTTATTTTCTCTTCCATAAAATTAGAAGTCCAAAATCTTTGAATACACATAGATGTTCCAATGCAATGACATGTATAGGTGATTTTTCTGTAAGTGACATTATGATCATTCTATTATTAAAAAAAAAAAGAAATTAAGTCAAATAGATGATATATCTTTTCTAAAACTTTTTACTAGGGTTTCTTACCTCTGCCCACAGGCCTCTCTTGCTAATAATCAGGGGTGTGGCCAAGGATGAATCAGAGATCATACATCACTGTTACACCATAGGAGTCCACCATAACTCATAGCATAGTACCATGGTGTGAAAATCCTATCATATTCAGGAAAGGATGGTAAAGAAAACAACTCTTGGGGAGGTCCACATCAGTTCAGAATTATAAATTCTCTGCCTGTTGTCCTACTGTTACAGAATGGATATTTGTATCCCCCCAAATTCATTTATTGAACCCTAACCACCAATGGGATTGAATTGGGAGATGGGGTCTTCATGGTGAGATTAGTGTCCTTATAAAAAGAGATCAGGGAGTGTGTGCTCTGTCTCCCAAATGATGATATATCAAAAAGACAGCCATCGGCAAGCCAAGAAGAAGGCCATCACCAGAACCCGACATGCTGGTATCCTGAACTCTGACTTCCCAGCCTCTAGAACTGTAAGTAATAACTTTTTGTTATTTAAGACACCTAGTCAATTGTACTTCGTTATAGCAGCCTGAGCTGACTGAAACAGCTAGTAGAGAATTTATATACAGTGTGTTTTATCTGCATTTCTCATGAATTTGAAACAATATCTTAAACATATTAATTATTTGCATTTTATAAAATCATGTCTGGATGGCTTGTTTGAAATGATAAACCATATAAATAAAGATAACTCTTTATAATTTATAAACCAATAGTTATTTTTAAAAATACATTCTTCCTTTATGCTCCCAAAGGTACAATCAAAAATATCTCTTCCATTATATAAGTAAAAAAAATGAGATCTCTTGACAAACTAATGACACTTAGGACATTTTACAATGTATTTCATCAAAAGATTTTGTGTGTATATAAAATTGATTCTCTAGGAAATATTAATGTTTATTTGAGCCTGTACTTTTAAAATAATGATCTATTTCTTCCTCCACAAAAGCACTGTGCTAGCATTCCAGAAATCAGCCATATGCTACTGGTCTGGACGTCCTGCGGTTTCTGAGGCACACATTCTCACCCAGTGTTTTTGCAAACTGTCTTTCAGTGTTTTCCTAAATCACTTGAGAAATATTGTGATAACTCTGGTGGTTTCCGTATAACCTTCACATGTAGAAAGAGAGATTTCACTTTATTATCACAGTTTTCTAACATTGGGGTGTAAAGTTTTTTTTTCCTTTTTCATTATGTATTTTTTCTACTGAAGATACCAACTACAGTTAACATAGAGGCTAGAGTCTGTTTTAGTGGAAGGAAGTACTGAGAGGGGAGTGTGTGTGTGTGTGTGTGTGTGTGTGTATTTCTAAGAGTAGATACATTACCTTTAGGATACATTATACTTTTGAAACATTTAGAATAGTAACATTCATTCTTTATGTTCTTGATCACAAACTCCAGCTAGATGAAAAAAATTGAGCAAATAAGCATTTATTTCGTGATATTGAAATGCAGTAAGTAAAATATTATTTGAATAGGTAGTGACTGCTATTATGAAGGAAATTCATTCTAATGAATAGGAATGTCACTTAAAGTAATTGTATTTGACTAGCGATATAGAGTATTTTCATGATACTCTGATATTCTAGTTCTTTTTTTTTTATTGTGAACTTCAGAGAGAAGTTCCCTACTAGACCAAATGCAGATGGCCATGTAAATGATATGGCCATGCAGAAGAGAGATTGTTTTCTAGAGATATTATACCAGTGAGGTTCTGGAACTAAAACCATCTTAAGAAATGATACAATATGGGGCTGAAAGAGGGTTTAAGAGAAAATCTGCGAACTAAAACAAGGGACCACAGGTCCTCCTCTGCCTTGATCTCTGAAATGAGACAAGATTATGGCCCCTCCCCATCTCTTCCCAATTGGTGGCCTCTATCCAATAACTGAATGTGAGTTATAAGGACCTAGCTTACTAACCCCCAAGTCAAGATGAAGCTGAAGGCCATCTCAGCCTCCGGGTGTAGTCTACTAATTGCCATCCCATTTGATTCTTAAAAGACACAGGCCTGTATAGAGAGTTTTAAAAAGTCTTTTTCTTTGCAGTTACTGGACAGTCTGAGTTTAAAGTAGGCCTGGAATCATTTATTATATGTCCTCTTTGTAAAGGAATGCTGAATCCAATGTCATAAATATTTCCCCCATGTCTTTATTCTCTCTGGAAAGGAACCTATTGTTTTATCTATCACATTTAGGTCTATGAGATATTTAAAATTAATGTGGTAAGAGGTAAGGGTCCTGGTTCATTTTTGTTTAGATGGATATCCCATTTGCCATGTACCTTTTTAAAAAAGAGATCATTCAATCGCCACTTCGCTGTACTAAGTGATCTATTTCTGTTTGTTAAAAATGTTAAATGCATCTAGAAGCCATTTTTTATGCAAAGGGGCAAGTTGTGGGTCATGGGGGTAAAGGAGGCATGTCGCTAGTAGCATAGGAGCCGCTCTAAGGTCTTTGGTTGCCAAACCATATTTTTCTACCTTAAATCATTTCTGTAGTGCTTCGCATTACTTCAGAGATATAGGCATATTTGTTAAACACATAACTAAATCAGTAATATGCTATAGACATAAGTGATTTTCTGAATCATCTGAAAAGAAATAGTATCCCTTAAAATTTGTTTCTGCTGGTCCTAGCCAGTTTGGCTCAGTGATTAGGACCTTGGCCTGCAGACCAGAGTTGTGGGTTCGATTCTGGTCAAGCACATGTACCTCCGTTGTGGTTTGATTCCCGGCCCTGGTCAGGGTCCTGTGGGAGGCAGCCGGTTGGTGTGTTTCTCTCACATTGATGTTTCTCTCTCCCTCCCTCCCTCTCTATCTGAAATGAATGGAAAAATATCCTTGGGTGAGAATTTCTTAAAAAATGTTTTTTTCTGTGTAATGAGAGCATGTCTTAAAATGGCATATAACAGACTGTGTGTGTGTGTGTGTGCGTGTGTGTATGTGTGTGTCTGAGAAGATGGTGGGAATAAGCATTTCAAGATAGCACAGAGAAGTTCTCTTGAGATTAAAGTGGCATTTCTGCAGTAATTTTCTTTTAAATAGAAGCATTATTTCAGATGACAAGGAAGTTAAGTGCAGGGATGCACACACACACACACACACACACACATATCTTATGAGGAATTGTCAATAGTGGATAGAAAAAATTTTGCGTCTTTTTAATTGCAGCACAAACACACAGACAAGGAAAATCTAGTTAACACATCAATCGGTAATGTAGCTGTGGTGTAGCAAAACGTGGGAGTCCTTAATAGAGAAGTTAATGGAGATAACAAAATTGTTTGTTAAAAATTGCTTGGACATATATTGAGAACCAACCTTTATTTTCCTAACCAATATGTTTTAATAGTAACACAGTTTTGAAAAGTGTCCTATCACTTCACGTGAGCTCATGTCATCTCTCAGGTTCTCTGCACATTGCTGGGCCCAGTCCTCAGAGCGGCTGAGCTGTCAGCTCCTCTGGGTTCCTCAGGTATTGCTCATCTCCATGCCTTGCTTACTTTGTTCTTGTTTCAGAATATGTGGCAAGCTCTTCTGCTCTGGCATCTCTTCGTGTCTGCAGACTTTTCATTTTTTGCTTTGAACTGATTTCCTAAAATTCACCTCAAGAACCGAGTTTTTGATGCATTGATTTCATGTTTTCTATTTTCTATATTCTTTACAAAATGCAGGAAGCCTGTTTGATGTATTAACCCCCAAGAACCACATTATCAATTTGTGTGACACTGTCCCCCCTCTCTCTCAATGATTCCGCATCTAGCGCGCCTTTGCAATATCAGCCCTTCTGGTCCGCTGTCCAGTTCGGAGGTAACATCTCGCTCTCTCTTAGGAAGAATCTCTTCCAACTGGATTCTAAGCTCAAAGTGCATTCTTCGTTGTACAACCCAATGGCACTTTCTGCGTAACACTTTATTTGTTATGAGACTCAGGTATATATTTGATATTAATTAATGTTTATTGGCCAGCAGATAGAATTTTACATTTATAAGATGCATGCATTCAATTTTTTTAATAGTTTCAAATCTCGCATCTCAATAAACAGCAATAACAGTAACAATCACTTAAAAAAATGTGTTCTTTGTAACATCTCCAAATGTAATGGGATAATGTATTTCTAAAATTTTATATTATTAAACAAATGCTCAGGGACAATTATAATTATGTTGTAAGCTCATTTCAATGTTCTAGTTTTTATTGTCACCTGCTCTGAAGAACCCTAAGCACTAAAGTAGAAATGATCAGATAGCCAAGGGTGCATTGAAGAAAGGTAGTTCTGGCTAACAGAATTGTGTTTACCCAGCAGGCTTGTAAAGCACACGCTCAGGTAATAATGTCACCGTTAAAGGAAATGAACGTGTCAGAGTAAATATGAAGGCTGGTAGGTGTCAGCTGGTGTGTAATACAAATGGGAAAAATTAAAAAGAGAAAAGATCACGTCAAATGAGAATAAACCTAAGCATGCCAAATAAAAATCCAATTAAGGAAGTGCTTACTAGAGATAAAATGTGTTTCATAGAAAGATAACTATGCTTCCTGTTGGTTCTGAAAAAAAATTGTTAATTGCTGATGTTTCCAGTTTGGGGCCAGTGAATGGATGGAGCTGCCCGAATAAACATGCACCTAAAGAAAAACAAATGACTGCATTATATTAAGAGAGTTGTCCAAAGCATGTGTTTACCTTTAACAGTACTTACAATCATGGTGTTGTCTCCTAATAACTTCAGGCAAAAGTTAAAATTTACACAGAGCTAAGGAAAGGACAGAAAGCCATTGTTTGCTACCGGATCACTCAAATTTAGGTCTAAAAGTCTATGAGGACAGGTCGTGTGTTTTCTCTTTCCTTCAGTGTGATAAGTATATTTGGCCTCTATATGTAATTACAACCTGAAATTTCAGATTATTTGATTTTAGTTTAAATATTTATACATACAGACACATATAAGCATGTATGTATGTATATATTTTTTAGACCAAAATAGGTCAACTGAAGAAAGATATAGCACAAGGAAAGCTGTTTAACTTTGGGCACATGTGATGCAGCTTTAAGTATAAGCTCTATGGATGTGTAGTATTTTCCTTTTCTAATAAGGGAAGAAGAAAGTCAGAAGAAAAGCATTTTCCAGGGAATACTCTGATTCAAACATAACAAATGACCTAGAGGGATGTCTTCTGAGAGCAAAACCCTTTTCTGTGAAGGCGTATCTGTTATTCAGTGAGCCAGAACCTTGCAATGTCCTAGTGGTGGTCACATTTGCAGAGATCTGGCTTTCATATATTTGCATCCAGAAGCAGATGTTTTCTTCTTGTGTGACTTTGTATTTAGAAATATAAGCTGGCTCACGAAAGAGATTATAAGTAATTAGAATGTGAGGGAGGACGGGGAGAAATTTCACAATCCTCTTTTATTCTGCTAACTCAGTTTCTAAATCCATGAGGTCGGGATAAGAATACCTACAACTGATTAACAATGAGGTTGATATGACTATATACCTAAAAAAGTATTCAAAAATTCCAGGAAAGAAAATTATAAGTAAAGAAAAAGACAACAATATAATAAACGAAGAAATCCAGTGTTCACCTTACCGATTACTTAGATTTAAACATGGGTTACCGTGTACCTGGAAATGTGGCTTTCCTGTTCCTGTCCCTGACAAAGCTTCAAGGCTCTGATTTCCCCCATGCAGGTTAGCCTCGTCTCCAAACATTTAGTCTAAAAAGTCATCGAGAAAGAAGTGAAATCTGGAAACAGTGATTTGTTCTCTTCCCTCTGTGTTACAAATAAGGAAACTTGAGTTCCACATGGCATGTATAACTAGCAGAAAGTTACACAGCTAGTTAATGGCCTATCCTATACTAGAATATTGAATTTTTGCAAATATGTGCCTTTTTTATACATTTGCTTTTAAAATATGTATAAATGGTTCTCAGCTCTTTGTTAATATCACCTTATTTATTCTCTCAGTCTGAGTAATCTTTATATGTTTCTTCATGACAAACGCTTGGGACTTTCTGTATGGTTGGAAAATAATGACAAATCAGGTCTACAATCATGTTATCCTCTTTACTCATCGAAAAACATAAGCTTTAATTGAACATCGTTGTGCTACTGGTGAAGCTCTCAAGTTTGAATTCGCTTAAGACACGGAATGCGCATGTATGTGAATTTTGAATTTGAACCTAAGGTTATTATCAAGGTCACATGCAGTTTGCAAAAGCCTTTTGAATTTTCTTATGTATGTTTTCATCTATTTTTGTATTTATGCTAGTTGGTTCTTGGTAGGTTTTATTTCTTCAAGGAACCATGACCTAGATTTATGGATTAGCAAAATATCTATATTGAATTATGAAATGTGGTTAAGAAAATGGGTCTGGAGACTCTTAATAGCTCTTAATGCCATGAGATCTTAGATGCATTGACTTTACTTCTTAGTCTTCTCATTTGAAAAATGGAAAAATAGTATCTCCCTCATCCGGTTGTAAATTTAAGTATCTGTATAAATATATTAAGCACTTAGAATATTGAAGACATGGCAAGCTCTACAAAGTTGTTTGTTATTGATATTATTATTACCTTTAGTAAATTTTTAGACTTTACTGATACCTCAGACTTACTATAGGTTATATTTTTTATTCTTACATTTATTTTCTGCTTCTCACTTACCATTAACTTCTTATTTTGCTATAGCATATTCATATTATAAGTAACATTATACCTGATTGGAATATGGAAGATTATATGTAAAAACAAAATAAATTCCCCTAAAAACAAAAATACAGGAAATAGTGAGCCAGAGATTAGCATGGCAACTGGCATGTTTAAAAGTGATGGTGCTCAATGGGCAAGATGGACTTTGATAAAAACCATATTCAGGCATATCACACAAACTCACAACAATAATAATAATCTAAACCAATATGAGTAGATACTTAAAAACAGGAACTTTTTTTTTTTTTTTGCATATCTTAACTTCTTTCCTGGAAATTCAGAAATTTATATTAAGGACAAAATATTTATTTCTTATACTACTATACTTAAATAAGACAAATATCTATATTGAAAGGAGCAATTTGCTTTGGGTTGGGAGGTTAAAAAAAAGGCACAACTCTTAAATTTTAATATTGTCTCTCATTTATTTTATTTAGTTTAATTGTTGGCTTAATTTATACTTCAATATCTTGAAAATAATTCACTCAACGTATATGCTTTTAAAAAATAAATTTAAATATATGAACTAACAAGTAATATAACCACAAGAATAAATTGAGACTATAAAAGACTAAATAAAAATGCTAAGAAAAAAAATAAGACTAAAAATATATATGAATTGATAAATATAATTAATAAACCATTTACTAGACATAAATAAAATCATGAGCAGAAATTATATAATACATTTCTCTTCAAGACAAACACAATATTTTTTTAAAGTTATGTGAACTATGATATAGAACAAATTGTGAAGAATTAGTAGTATAACAAACACTATGAACTAGGATTACAATATAATTAAGTTCCATATCAATAATAACAACAATAAAACTAACATTTTAATATTTACCATTATAAAAAACATAATATATAGGTCAAATAAAAAGTAACAGGAAAATTTAAAATGATTCAGAACTACCAACAATGTTGACTATGTAACATATCAAATTGGTGATGCAGCTCTATTATCAATTGAAGTATAAAAGGTATAACGTTAAATATCAGAAGAGAATAAAGGTTACGATTAAATTGAACTGCCCAGCTGGTGTAGCTCAGTGGTTGAGCATTGACCCATGCACAAAGAGGTGACAGGTTCAATTCCTGATCAGGGCACACGCCCAGGTTGTGGGCCCAATCCCCACTGGGGGACATGCAGGAGGCAGCCAATCGATGTTCTCTCTCATAGATGTTTCTATCTCTCTCTCCTTCTCCCTTCCTCTCTCCAAAATCAATAAAGAAAAAAACTGAATTAATCATTCAGCTGAATGTGCATCTAAAAAAATGTAGAATAGATATAATGATTATAATAGCTGAAATTATTGAAATAAAAACCAAATAACATAGAAATCTTTAACCAGGACAAAAAATAAAAATTTTTTAAAAGACTGGCAAAATTTAAAACTTTTAACAGGAATAATGAAATGAAGACAAAACAAATATTGAACAGTAGTATGAATTAAAAGTGGGATACAACCAATAATGAAAAAATGCAAAAACAGGAAGAGAATGCAATAGATACATTGTCACAATAAATTTAAAAGTACAAACAAATAACTATACATATAATTTAAAAATGAATACAGAACAAAACTAGAAAACAAATATCCCATAATCATGCAAGAGATGAATAATAATTTAAAGTTTTATAAAAGGATACACTGGCCTCAGTTACTTTTTTTGAGGGTAGTGATCATTCCAGTATTATAAAACCCTTTCCAGAAACCAAAAAATTTCAGTCAATTTTAGTAGGCTAGTTTTATCCTGATCCTCAACAGAAAAAAAATAACAAAAAATTAAAACTACAGGACAATTTTACTTAGGAAATTAATGAAAAACCACCAAAAATATTAATACATTATACCAAAAAATGTATTAAAATGTACCAAGAATGAAATGAATTTATTAAAAGACTGAAAGGTTGGTTCAGCAATAGGAAATGTCTTAATATATTACACTGGACATTATTTTCCCTGTGCATTCACTGACTTAACTTCAAAGAGAATCATATATCCCCACATGCTTCCAACATGTAGTCTTTTTTAGATGATAAAATATAAGTAACAGGCAGAAACTATAAGACGCAGCATGGGCTTCCTCATGATTACTTTTCTTTCTTTCATGAATGTTCAAAATGGAAGCTGTTTTATCAGCATAGATCTGGGGCTGAAGACATTGTGAAATAGGGCCACCACCAATCCCTGATGGATACTTAGCAAGAGCAAGAAATAAACTCTTGTTGTTTTAACCTACTGAGTTTGGGGGATTGTTTGTTATTGCATCTTAATCTAATTCATCCTGACCGATTTAGTAATTTATCACATTAATAGTTAAAGGTTAAAATGTAAATGAACAGCCCCATTGTTCTGCAAAAACTTGCAATAAAATTAATGATAGAAAACAATGACAATAAAATAAAGTAAAATAAAATATCCTACCCCACTAAGGGAGCCTACCAAAAATCAGTGGAAAAAAATTAATGGTAAAATATTAGAAACTTTCTATTTAATATCAGGCACAAGGAAAAAAATGTGAATTATATAAATAATTATATAATTTTATACAATTATAATACTTATTATATTTTAATTTCTAGCCATCACAGAATTCAAGAAACAAAAACAAATATCTAACTATCAGAATAGGAGAAATATAACTCTCATTTATTTACAGTAATATGTTTGCTTACAAAAAAATATCAGAAGTAATATGAGTTTAAAATGAGAACACTTATATAAAAACTTATTGCATTTCAATAGACCAGATAAAAGAAAAAGTATTTAAATAAATACACAATGTAAATAGCGCAACATTGTAAAATTGCCTAGAAATAATGCTTTAAAAATGGTGTAAAATATTTTAAAAGATAGGTATAGAACTATAGGACAAACCATTTTAAAAGATGTAAACAAAATAGAAACACACACCATGTTCATGGCTATAATAAAAATGCCAGTTTATTTCAAAATAATTGATTTAAAATTAAATGCCATCCTGATTAAAACTAAAATTTGTGGGGACTTTATAAGACTGATTTAATGTTTATATGACAACACAAGGGCTCAGAATATACAAAATATTCATGAAGAATGACATATTGTAGAGACTTGTCTACTAGCTATTAAAAGTGTATTATAATGCTATAGTAATTCGTGTTTTTTTTTTTTTTTTTTGTGGCACATGCCCCTAGTGGGAACTGAACCCAGGACTCTCTGGTCCTCAGGCCAACGCTCAACCACTGAGCCAAACTGGCCAGGGCTGCTATAGTAATTCAGAGTATATGCTATTAACATTAGGATAAGAAAGGGAATAAACTGAATAGAGAGAGCATAGCAACATGTCTACATATGTGTATTTAATTTCTTATAGAGGTAACATTGCAGTTCAGTGAGAAAAGGATATACAGTTTTCTAGTTTAAATAGTACTCTGATAACTGATTATACTTATCAAAAATAAGCAAACAAAATGGATCAATATGTATTTTACACCATAAATAAAAGGTCAATTTCAGGTAAGGTAAACACATATATGTGGGGAAAAAAATGTCAAAACTTTATTTAGCAATGTACTTAAGATACTGGAAAATGTTTGGCACGTAGTTGGTGATTAAATAAATTATTTGAATAAAGATGGGACTGTATGAAATCAGAGTAAGAAATGATCTCATAAAACACTTGTGTCTATAATAAATCATAGAGGAAAAGTTTGATAAATTTGGATAGCTTAAAGTAAAAGAATTACACCAATAAAAAGTATAAGAAGTAAGCTACACACTAGATGATATTTGCATCAAATATACATTAATATATTAATATTTATAATATATAAAGAAAAACATAAATAACATAACTCATTTAAAACAGTAAACAAAAGACATGAACAGGCATTCTGGTGAAGAGACAATGGAAATCACCAATAAATATATGAATAGGAAAGAAATTGCTCTATTAGTAATTAAAAAAAAAAACGGAGGTAGTAACATGGGTGTTTAACTTATTAATCATTTTATTTCAATTATCTTACATACAAATATCTACATGTATATAGATATAATCTTTTGAAGTCTGACACATCACAATAAAAAAAGGTAGTAAAATCAACAATAAAAAACAATATCTAGTATGAACTTATTAAAAAAGAGAATATACGGTAGAAGATCAAGCAATTATTAATTTTAATACATTTTTATAAACCATCAAAAAAAGAGAATAATTGTGAAATAATAGTAATAATATATTTTAAATGAGAACTAAAATTTATGTAATGTTATTTATTTATTTGACATTGACCTGATAATTTTACATGGTTTTTATATCATTTTTGTATATATGTTGGGTATCTAATTTTCCAGGTTTAGTAAAATGGAGATTTTTATTTTATTATTTTTATTTATTTATTTTTATTTTATTTTTGTTACAGATGTTTCTCCCTTTTTATCCCATTGACACCCTCCTCCCCATCTACCCCACCCCATCCCCGGCTTTGTTGTCCATGTCCACTGGTTATGCGTACATGCAAATAAGTTCTGTGGTTTATCTCCCCCTCTACCACCCTCAAATGGAGATTTTTAAGAGGTAGACTTTACCAAACCATGAACATAATTTAAAGAGTAAGAAATATATCTTGGAATTCCAAAAGGGTGGCAGAGTGAATGGAAGCTATACACCATCTCCCAGGACCAAACTGAAATTACAACTAAAATAAGACAAATCGTTAGGGAAAAGCAACAGAAAAGCAGCTTGTGAGGACCATATAACCAGGGACACTGAATTGATCCTGGTAGGATTGTGGAGGCTCAAGAGGGGGGCTGGGAGCCCATGGACAGCAGGGTCTTAGCTGTGAGCAGTGCCCTTGGGTTAAACTCCTAAGCCGGGTCCACAGCACAGAGGGCTGGGACAGAGTGCTAAAATAGCCACAGCCACTCACCTTGGGCTCTGGCAGAGGGAGGGCAGACTGGACTGGAATTGGGTGGGAACACTCGGGATTTGGAGGGTGCTCAGAGCTTTTGCTGAGTTGCGGCCACATAGCATGGTGGACATCTTACGCCTTCCCAGGACACTGGGAGAGGCAGAAACCCCTCCCTCAGAGATTCAACCCCACCCAGGTGGGCCATTGAAATGCAAATAGAGGCTCATTAACAACCAGCATCTTCCCCATCCTCGGGAAATTCCCTTACACTGAGCATCTGAGGGAGATTTTTTCATTCAATACAGAATCCAAGGCTCTTCAAGTAACCTTGACTAGTAGCCTCAAGGCAAAAAGCTAGAGGATAACTGAACTATTCCTGGGCTTGCACCTCTACCCAGGAAAGTAAGACTTGACAGTGGTGTTTAATGTGGGTACTCCCATGCTAATCCAAGCCCAGTAGAGGCAGCCACAAACAGCAGCCAAAACAGCAGAACACCTACAGGAAAAATTTGGCAGCCTCCAAAACCCAGTGAGATAGCGAAAATAGTGAAAAAAAGAAACAAATCCCAAATGAAAACAAGAGACTTCTACCAAAGATGAGATAAATAAAATGCAGTTAAGCAAGTTAACAGAGCTAGAATTCACAGCCATGATCTTGAGGAAGCTCAACAGCATGAGTAAGGACATCAACACCATGAGTAAAAACATAGAAACATTGGAAATAAATCAATTGGAAGTTAAAAACAACCAAGAAGAAATGAAGAATGACATAGCAGAAATAAAGAACACATTGGAAGTATTAAACAGCAGAGTAGAGGAAGTTGAGGACCAGAACAGTGAAATAGAAAACAGGGTAGAAAAAAATTCAAACAATCAGAAAACCAAAAAGAAAAAACAATTAAAAAACAGGAAAGCAGCTTAAGAGAAGTGTGGGGCCACTGGAAACATAACAATATTCGCATCATAGGAGTCCCTGAAGAGGAAGCAAATGAGCAAGGGTTAGAGAATATACTTGTAGAAATACTGACAGAAAACTTCCCTAAGAAGGCATTCAAGAAGCACAGAGAGCCCCAAGTAAGAAGAACCCAAACAGGCTTACACCAAGACAAATAGTAATTAAAATGCAAAAAATCAAAGACAAAGAGAGAATTGTAAAGGCAGCAAAAGATAAGCAACAGGTTACCTACAAAGGAAACCCCATAAGGCTCTCAGCTGACTTCTCACAAGAAACACTACAGGCCAGATGGGAATGAAAAACAAGGATCTGAATCCAAGACAACTCTATCCAGCATGGCTATTATTTAAAATAGAAGGTCAAATAAAGAGCTTCCCAGACAAAAAAAGGCTAAGGGATACATTAGCACCAAACCACCACCACAAGAAATGTTAAAAAGACTGCTGTAATTAGTAGAAGAAATAGGAAGAAAAATATAACCACACTAAACAAAAATGGCAATAAATAAGTACATATCAATAATCACCTTAAATGTAAATGGACTGAATGCTCTGATAAAAAGACACAGAGTAGCTGATTGGATAAGAAAGCATGACTCATATATGTAGTTTACAAGAGACCCACCTCACAACAAAAGAATCACATAGGTTGAAATTGAAGGGATAAAAAAAATCTTCCAAGCAAACAAAAAGGAAAAAAAAAAAACAAAAAAAAAAACTCTGGGGTAGCAATACTCATATCTGATAAAGTAGATTTCAAAATGAAGGCCATAACTAGAGACAAAAAAGGCCACTACATAATAGTGAAAGGTTCTATCCAACAGGAAGATATAACCTTGGTAAACATATATACACCCAATATAGGAGCACCAAAATATACTAAAATTCTTCTGGAGGACTTCAAAGGAGAAATCAACAGCAATACAATCATAGCAGAGGACATAAACACCCTGCTGACATCACTGGATAGATCCTCTAGACAAAAAATTAACAAGAAAACACAGACTCTAAATGAAGCACTAGACTAAAGGATTTAATAGACATCTACAGAGAATTAAACCCCAAAACTAGAGATTCATATTCTTCTCAAGTGCATATGGGGCATTCTCAAAGATAGACATATTAAGACACAAACTAAGTCTCTACAAGTTCAAGAAGATTGAAATCATATCAAGCATCTTCTCAGATCACAATGGCATGAATCTAGAGATCAATTGCAATAATAACATGCAAAGACATTTGAACACATGGTAGCTAGATAGCCTGTTATTAAACAATGAATGGGTTATTGAGGAGATCAAGGATAAAATTAAAAACTTCCTGTAAACCAATGAAAATGAACACACAACAACACAAAATCTGTGGGATGCAGCAGAAGTAGTTCTGAGAGGGAAATTCATAGCACTACAGGCCTACTTTAAGAAACAAGAAAAGCCTTGGCTGGTTTGCTCAATGGTTAGAGTGTCGGCCTGTGGTCCAGAGAGACCTGGGTTTGGTTCTCGCTAAGGGCACGTAACTTGATTGCAGTTTGTCCCCGACCCTGGTTGGGTTGTGCAGAAGGCAGCCACTCGATGTGTCCCTTTCATGTTGATGTTTCTCTCTTTCTATCTCTCTCTTCCTCTCTCTCCCTCCCACTCTGTCTCAACAAAAATGGAAAAATGTCCTCGGGAGAGGATGAAAAAAAAAAAGAAACAAGAAAAATTTCTAATAGATTATCTAACCTCGCAACTTAAAGAACTAGAAAGCAAACAAAAAGAAAATCCCAGAGCAAGTAGAAGGAAGGAAATAGTAAAGATCAGAGCAGAAAAAATGACATAGAGACCAACAAAACAATTCAAGGATCAATGAAACAGAGAGCTGGTTTTTTGAAAAGATAAACAAGATTGATGGACCTTTAGCTAGACTCACAAAGAAACAAGAGAGAGAACCCAAATACACAAAATCAGAAATGAAAGAGGAGAAGTAACAACTGACACCGCAGAAATACAAAGGATTGTTAACAAATACTATGAACAATTACATGACATCAAATTCAACAATCTAAGTGAAATGGACAAATTTCTAGAAACACATAGTCTCCAAAAGCTGGACCAGGAACAGATAGAAAACTTGAACAGACCAATAACAACTAAGGAAATTGAACAGGTAATCAAGACTCTCACAACAAACAAAAGCCCAGGCCTGGTTAGCTGCATGGGGGAGTTTTACCAGACATTCAAAGAAAAACTAACACCCATTTTCCTCAAACTACTTCAAAAATTCAAGAAGAAGGAAGACTTCCAAACTCGTTTTATGAGGCCAGCATAATTCTAATTCCAAAATCAGAAAAAGACACTGCAAAGAAAGAAAACTACAGGCCAATAGCCCGAATGAACATAGATGCCAAAATCCTGAACAAAATACTAGCAAATCGGATCCAGCAATACATCAAAAAAATTATTCACCATGACGAAGTGGGGTTCATCCCAGGGATGCAAGGCTGATACAATTTTCACAAATCAATAAATGTAATACACCACATAAAGAAAATGAAGACTAAAAACCACGTGATCATATCAATAGATGCTGAAAAAGCATTTGACAAAATCCAGCACCCATTTCTGAGAAAATCGCTTAGCAATGTGGGAATAGAGTGATCATATGTCAACATAATAAAGGTCATAGATGAAAGACCTACAGCCAACATCATATGGGCAAAAACTAAAAGCATTTCCCTTAAGAACAGGAAGAAGACAGGGATGCCCACTTCACCACTTTTATTTAACATAGTACTGGAAGTCTTAGCCACAGCAATCAGACATGAAGAAAAAACAAAAGGGATCTAAATTGGAAAGAAGGAAGTGATACTGTCATTATTTGCAGATGACATGATATTATACATAGAGAACCCTAAAGACTGCATCAAAAATCTACTAGACTTAATAAATGAATTTGGCAAAGTAGCAGGATACAAAATTAACGTCAAGAAACAATGGCAGTTTTATACACCAACAATAAACTCACAGAAAGAGAAACTAAAAAAACAATCCCAATTACCATTGCAGCCTAAATAAATAAATAAATAAATAAATAAGATACCTAAGAATAAACTTAACCAAAAAAGTAAAGGACCTATTTGCAGAAAACTACAGGACATTGAAAAAAGAAATAGAGGAAGATATAAAAAAGTGGAATGACATACCTTGTTCATGGATTGGTAGAATTAACATCATTAAAATGTCCATATTACCCAAAGCTATCTATAGATTCAGTGCAATCCCCATCAAAACACCAATGACATAATTCACAGAACTGGAACAAATACTTCAAATGTTCATATGGAACCAAAACAAACCCCAAATAGCCACAGCGATCTTGAAAAGAAGGACAAAGTAGGTGGGATCACAATATCGGATATCAAGTTATACTACAAAACTGCTGTAATCAAAACAGCCTGATACTGGCACAAGAACAGGCATATCGACCAGTGGAACAGAACAGACAACCCAGAAATGAGCCCAAGACATTATGCTCAATTAATATTTGACAAAGGTGGCAAGAGCATACAATGGTGTAAAGACGGTCTCTTTAATAAACAGTGTTGGGAAAATTGGACAGCCACATGCAAAAAAATGAAACTAGACCATCAACTTACACCCTACACAAGAATAAAGTCAAAATGGATAAAAGACTTAAATGTGACCTGTGAATCTATAAGAATTCTAAAAGAAAATGTAGACAACAAAATTTCAGACATGCTACGCAGCAGAATTTTTACTGATACATCACCTCAGGCAACAGAAACAAGGAAAAAAAATGAACACATGGGACTACATCAAACTGAAAAGCTTCTGCACAGCAAAAGAAACAGCCATTCAAATGGAAAGGCAACCCACTGTATGGGAGAGCATCATTGCCAATGATACATCAAATAAGGGGTTAATTTCCAAAATATATAGAGTACTCATACAACTCAACAAAAGGAAGACAAAGAACCCAATTAAAAAATGGGCAGGGGAACTAAATAGACACCTCTCCTAAAAGGACATACAAATGGCCAAGAGACATATGAAGTTAATGCAAATTAAAACAACAATGAGGTATCACCTCACACCTGTCAGAATGGCCACCATCAACAAATCATCAAACAAATGTTGCCAAGTGTGTGGAGAAAAGGGGACTCTAGTACACTGCTGGTGGGAATGCAGACTGGTGCAACCACTATGGAAAACACTATGGTGGTACCTCAAAAAATTAAAAATTGAATTGCCATTTGACCCAGTAATCCCACGTCTAGGAATGTATACACTAAGAAGCCTGAAACACCAATCAGAGAGAATATATGTACTCCCATGTTCATAGCAGCACCATTTACAATAGCTAAGATCTGGAAACAGCTCAAGTGTCTATCAGTAGACGAAAGGATAAAAAAGTGGTGGTACATATACACAATGGAGTATTATGCAGCTGTAAGAAATAAAGATCTCTTATTTTTTGAGATGACATGGAGGGAACTGTAAAGTATTATCCTAAGCAAAACAAGCCATGCAGAGAAAGGCAAGTATGATATAATCTTACTTATTTGTGGAATATAATGAGCATAACAGTCTGTGGAATAGGGTAGACCCAAAAACATGGAAATAGGGTACAGACTAAGAACCCTCAGGAGAGGGAGTGTAGTGAAAGGGAAGAGATCAACCACAGAACTTATATGCATATACTCATAACTGATGGACACAGACAACAAAGCCAGGTATGGGTGGGGGGGATGGGGAGGAGGGTGTCAATGGGGAAAAAAAGGAGAATCATATGTAGCAAAAATAAATAAATAAATAAAATATACCTTGCTCCAAATTTTTGGGATCAAGATAGAGAAACACAAATAAAAATGGATGATGGTGGACATTAACTAGTGAATTGAAAAGACATTTTTCTCACACATACTATTCACTATGTATCAAACATCTGTCCATGGTACTCTCATGATCAGAGTGAATCACTATAGTAATGCTTCTGCAAACTGATGCTTTACTTTCTTCTTCCTGACCCCTTGGTGGTTCAGTAGTCTGTTATTAACAGCCAAATGAATTCTCTGAATTCTGTAGAGTGGAAGAACTAAGCACAATCATGCATTTGTCCATGTAATATTTGACTGTCTACTAAGGACCCAAATCTGTTCAAATCATAAGCTTGCCAGGAGTTGCATTTAATTACACTGAGCGATTGCTCATTTTAAAAATGTTACCAAGATATTATGTCAGCCAATATTTCTTTCTAAAGTAAATTTACTTGGGACCAGTTTTAGACATTGTACAAACATTCCAAGAAGCAAAACTGCTGGGATAACGTAATTAGGTCAAAAGTTATACTTTACCACAGCTCATTTGCTTAAACAGAGCTCGTGATACTGTAGCACTTTTTCATTTCCAAGGCCCTGTAAATCCACTCAGGATTCTTTCCTAGGCCATCCCACAACAAACAGCTATCCAGTCCCTTCCCCAGCCCATCTGTGACAACTTCTGCCTATGTCACACAGCCTCATGTTCCGTTTAAATCACAACTCAGTCTAGCTTATCGATCATTATTTTTGTTCTTAGTTAACTTTGACACTGCTGAGTACTGTATAGTATATAATATTGACAGTTATTGTATCTAATATGGTGGGTGCCAAGGTCTGTTGCTAGGCAGGATGAATTCATTTCTGCCTACATACACCACATGCAGCTCATCTGAGCTAGTATCACCATTTCTGGAATCCTCCAAACTCGATATGCCAAACAGTCTATCTGCACTCTGTGTTTCGTACAGCAGATGGCTGGCTGGTTGTTTTTACATATAAGAAATAAGTAGAAGCGGCACCCTGAACGGTCTATAAATAAACAGTGCATTAAGTCTTCCTTTGCCAAGTACTGTAGAATCATTTCATTCTAATATGGAAGTGGATCCTGTCATAGGTTTCCTGTTATGAATTTAAGGCATAGTTACATTCATGATAAAACAGGATAATTAAGACAGGAACTCATGCCTGTTCTTTCACCTTTAGCACCGAGTCTCCTCTGTGTTCCTTGGTACAGGAGTCAGGGTCTCACTGGCCTAAAGGGGATGAACCTCACAAGGTTGTTTTGTTAATTTCTCCAAAAAAGAACAACCAGACACATAGGAATGAATAACAGGTGTTGTTCTCACATGTTGACGCATGCCCGTGATAGTCTTTTTAGTGACTCAGTGGCCTCAGGGCAATCTCTAAACTTTTCAGAATGATTGAAGACTTTGCTATGAAATGCTCTGGTGGGAGGAACTCAAAAGATCAGAAACACAGACAGTAAATTATAACCATAAATGCTTCCCTGAAATAGAGTTTTTTTGGTCTTTTGAGGAATTACAACAGAAGCTAGTTGAACTGAGTGAAGACTGATATCAAAACTTCTCCTGCTCCCATAATTACGTGTTTGTCACTAATTCTGGTAACCATGATAGGCTAGGTGAGAAAACGGCTTATAAGCATGTGGTACTCACATTTTCCACATGCTTATACTGTTTTAAAGAGCAGTTATATTTAGAACTGCTTCCTCAACAGAGTTTAATGCTCAAGCTAAAGGCAATATCTATATATACAGAGAGATATTAGCATCAGTGTGTGAGTGTGTGTGTTTTCTGCAATTTCAATAAATTGTTTAGAAAAGTTCTAAAATGTAAAAGTGCAAGTGAATGAATAAAAAGTAAAAATGAGTAAGCTATGGAGATAGTGATTATATTTTTAGACAAGGCAGATACTTTTGAAATAATGTGAAATGGTAAGATTGATTTGCAGGATAGTGAACTGCGCCATTGCTAATTCTGTTAGTCTGTAATTTGGCTGATGAGGCAATGTGCCACTAGTTATTCTTTTAATGGAATAAATGGTGAATCACTATTTTGGGTAAAAAAAAAAAAAATAGAAGAAAACACAACAGGTGCAAGAAATACTCTGATTATTTCTTAGTGAATATTTTTTCCAACCACACAGCTAATCTTCATTTTATGGATTTTCTTGTTAATATGAATATGGTAGATGGAAGAAAATTTATTGATGAGGAATGACTCTGATAAATAGAATGCAAAAAATAAATAAGTCAAGATTTGACCTCACTAGTAATGTGCCAGAGTAAGTAGCAATCGTTAAGAACCTTCATAGGCCAAGGCTGAGTCCTGGGAACACTTACTTTCCATAATACAAATAAAAAAGTGAGAATTGGAGCTTCTTATATTATATCAAAGAACAAAACCAAATATTTGCAGGTTAAAGAACTATATTTGACAGTGTTTCTATTTAACTTACATACTTGTTTTGGTGCCTAATCTATTCCATGTATTTCTTCATGTTCCCTGACCCCAGGACATTTGCATATCTTCTTTCTGTCCACAACATTCTTCATCTGCAACACTTGACTCATCTCAGTGACTTCACCAGGAACTCATGTTGAATATCATTGTATTTTCACTGCCAATTACATATGAGCTTATGTATCTACAGATAGTTTTTAAATTAATAATTATACTCTAATTATTGGGGACCAACAATAATCAGGATAGGATCTCCATCTGGGAAGCTTGGAGAATGAGTTCTTGTTTGTTAGGCTGATAAAAGTACTTAAAAAGATTCTTGATGTGCAGAGCACCCTTCTGGTCACAGAAGAAAGAAGCAGCCAGTCTGTTTTCCCAGCCAGTGCCATTACACCATCTCCACTGGAACCTGGAGACACAATTAGGAGGAAGAAACAGAGCAGCCAGAGTCTTGTACAGCCTCCCCGAGGGTGGGAAGATTGACAGCACAAGGATATGGTGCCTCTCCCTGTCTTGCAGCAAAAGCACAGCTGTTGGATTATAGGATCATTGCAGTAGCAACTCTGGTCTATTCTTTTAATTCCTCATGTTTATCAAAATGGTAGTTAAATAATATTGACCCACGATAAAGAACAAAACATGAGGGGCGAAAAGGACACTATTTTGCAATTATTTACAGAAAATTATAACTTAACAGGATTCTGGATAGTAAAAATTCTATTTCTGTTCTCTGTGAAGAGCAAGGAATTCAACGGTGATGATAAATAAATTTGAAATAAATATTTTAAAGACATGAGAATATTAAAACCAATTTGAATTTATAAACCTTGTTTCCCATTGTGTAAATTGTAGATAATAGTTGGTATAGAAACATTAACATCTATATATCAGTAAATAAAAATTATAATGAAAATGCACACAAAAAAAATTTTTAAATATGAGTCATCATTAGCATGGTAATTAAGTGCAGACTCCAGAGTCGGCTTCCTGGTTTGAAACTTGGCTTTGCCACTTACTGTGTGACCTTCCAGCATTACTTAATTTTTCTATGACTCATTTTCTTCATTTGTAAAAGGGGGGAAATATTAAATAAGCTAATTCATGAAAATTGTTTTGAATATTTGCCTTTATAAAGGCAAATGACCATTATTACTAAAATTATGTAAATGATCATTAATATTAATAACCACAGCATAGTAATATAATAGTCTGAGTAACACTATATGATTCTTCATTGAATTTCATTTTCTTACTATCTTTTTTTTTTTTTGTACATGCCCCTAGCAGGAACCAAACCCGGGACTCTCTGGTCCGCAGGCCGAGGCTCCAACTGCTGAGCCAAACCGACTAGGGCTCCTTGCTATTCTTAAACTCATTTGATGATACCTGATTGCTTCCTGGATAAAGTTTATACTCCTGAGTATGTCATACAAAGAATCTCATGATCTTTCAGCAACTTGCAATTCTCAAATGACCTTTCTTGCTCCAGGTCTCTGTTAATCTTTGTGTCTGTCCTCGACGTTCTTTTCCCCTCTTCACCCTATCCTCACATTATATTGAAATCACCTCTTTGTTAGCTTGGCTTTTACACTAGACCATAAGAAGCTTGAGGGCAGGGATTTTCATTGTTTTACTCTCTACCCTCTGAAGCTAGCTCAATAACATCATACTGTAAGTGTTCAGTAATTTTTTGATAAATGAGTAATTAGGTTTATCAGCTAATATAAACTTACTGGAAATAAACTGTTATGCCTTTTTTAATCCTCATCTGAGGATATTTTTCTGTTTATCATCAGATAGAGTGGGAGGGAGAGACACTGATGTGAGAGACACGTCAACTGGTTGCCTTCCACATGACCCGACCGGGGCTGGAGACAAACCACAACCGAGGTACATGCCCTTGACCAGAATCAAACCTGTGACTCATTAGTCCACAGGCTGATGCTCTAACTGCTGAGCTAAACCAGCCAGGGCCTTTCTGTCTTTTTTGAGAAAGATACTCTCCTCTATGTTCAGATAAGTGGTTGTGAAGCTTAGCTGTGCATGAGATCCTATTCCAGGGAAAGTTGAGAATAATTCCAAAGCTTAGGACCCACCATTTCAATCATCAGACTCCCCAGGAGGTGATGCCAGACATAAATATTTTAAAATATTTTTATTGAATTTTTTTTAGAAAGAGGGGAAAAGAGAGAGAAATAGAAACATCCATGTGAGAGAGAAATATCAATCGTCTGCCTCTTGCACGCCCCCTACTGGGAATCGAGCTCACCACCTGGGCATGTGCCCTGTCTAGGAATCAAACCAGGACCTCTCAGTCCATGGGACGATGCTGAATCCATGAGCCACATCAGCCGGGCCCAGACATAAATATTTTTAAAAGGTCCCAGATGTTTCTGTTGAAACACCTTAATTGGTCTAAAATAATATATTTTCACTATTTAGTTCTTAGGAATATTTGTAAACAATATCTAAAATCCTCTAATTTTAAATTTCTACATCTGATGGTATATCTTTAAGAAATTCTAACTAATAGCAAGTATTTAATTGCCTATAAAGTTTTAGATGTTATTAATCATTTCTCAAATAATTTTATGTGGCTATATTACCCTACAACCATGGAAGTTATTATTTTTGTTGTTGTTTTTAGCAGGTAACCTAGATGAGTTGAGCACAATTGTGTCTGCAGGGTTTTATTTAGCTGCAGAATTAGGTTGTTAAGATGTCAGTCCTTAAATGCCCTAACTTTCATTTGGGTCATGGTAAAAACATCCTTGGTGAATAATAAAGCTGAAATTTATGTAAAAATTTCCTCTCGTGAATGTCCTATATGCATCCAAAATTTCCAGTTAAATCTCAGTCACTGAAACTTCGTATTGGTATATTCCAAGTTCAGAGACCTGCTCTTTTTCAGTGCCGCTTGCTATTTAAATTTTAGTCTGTATTTAAGCAGCCATTAAAAATGTTCCAGTGAAGCGAGTGCAGGTAAAGTTTCTTATGCATCATTTCATGGTTGATAAGGGTCAAAGTCAGAAAAATTGTGTCACAGCTTAATTGGAAAAACAGGGACCAAATCTTGGTCTCACATTTATAACTCCTTCCCCATAAATAAAAAAAAAAGTTATTAAGATGTTAAAAAAAAAACACAGGAGAGCCAGGCCAGTGTTGCTCAGTGGTTGAGCATTGACCCATGCACCAAGAGGTTGCCAGTTTGATTCCCGGTCAGGGCACATGCCCAGGTTGTAGGCCAAATCCCCAGTGGGGAGCATGCACGAGGCGGCCAATCGATGTTTCTATCTCTCTCTCATTCTCCCTTCCTCTCTATCTAAAATCAATAAAGAAAAAAAAAAGTTAAAAAGCAAACCGACAAACCAACCAACAAAAAAACCCAGAGGAGCAATAGTACTCATTGAGTCATTATGTACTTGCTCTTGTGAGAGCAGAAACTTTTTTCACGATTATTTCTTTAATTGCAGCTTCATATATCATGAAGTTTGTTTGTTGAGGTAATTATTATCTGGTACAAAATTATTGATATTTTCAACTTTCTTTTGTGCTAAACTTCTTTTTAAAACATTTTTTTTCTCTATTGATTTTAGAGAGAGAGAAACATCAATGAGAGAGAACATCGATTCACCTCCTGCGTGCCCTTCACTGGGGATGTGGTCTACAACCTGGGCATGTGCCCTGACTGGAAATCGAACCGGTGACCTCTTGGTGCATGGATTGATGCTCAACCACTGAGCCAAACTGGCTGGGCATGGTCTAAACTTCTTAATTTTTGTTACAGATGATTCTCCTTTTTTCCCCCACTGATTCCCTCCTCCCCCTCCCCTCCCTGCCCCTTCCCCAGATTGTTGTCCATGTCCACTGTTCATGCATACATGCGTATAAGTTCTGTGGTTCATCCCTCCCCCACCTCCCCACTCCTTAGGGGATGCATCTATGCAGAGTTCTCTGAGAATCAAAAGATTTAAAATAGTTATTAAAGAATCAGGCACATCATAAGGCTTTAATAAATTTAGCTATTAAATCACAATTCTGTTGTCGCCATTATTTAATTCTCTCAACAGTAAATATAGATAGATATAAGGTCTATTTTTGTTGATAAGGAGCTGCAGTTCTCATTTTAAGTGATTTTTTTTAGTATTTCCAAAGCGTAATGGAAAAACCAGGATCCAAACTGACATTCACCCTATTCCAGTTCCCTATCATGTGCCTGGCAGAATGTTTAATGGAATAAAACTACAAATTCTGCAGGTTTATGCCCTTGATTTAGAACTTGTTTCTTTATTTCCAAAAAACTTGACATAAAACACTATTTGTTTATATATATTTTTCTAATTCTAGTAGCCAAATATTTTTACAGGTGCATGCATTTTAATAGAAAAAACAAGTGCTTCTAGAGATACATTATAAGTGGTGTCATCTCAATCTTCTGTGTGTAAAGATATATATGTTACAGTTTTGAGGAACTTATAGATAATTTAAAAATGCAATGTGAATGAATCACAAATGTTTAGCAGTAAATATGAATCAATCTCAAGGTTTTAGGAGTAAGTGTCTTTAAAAGTTTTTGTTTTAATTAGCAAACAATTTCTATATGACTGTATTCTACAGATTCATGTTTGGAAAGTCTTAATAATTTTTAAAAAGTACTTTCATACTTTTTGAAAATTGATGGTACTGGAAATTGTCTGACAATAAAGGTTTCGTGTGATTTTCATGTTTGTTTTCTACATCAAAGATTTTAACGATGGTTAAAATATTTTTATTTGATTTATTCATTCATCTTTGCTTTGGCTTTTGATAGTTTATAGGTAGTACTCAACAAATAGATGCATTACAAACAGTATAATGTAATCCTTTGCAATTTTGCAGGTGGATATTAAGACTTAAATAATACTCACATAGAAGTTAGTGTGTAATAAAATTAATATGTATTAAGTGGCTGACTATTATCCAGAGAGTTTGACAAATTTATATAACAATCTAGATTGTTCAAAGCAAAGTAAATTTTTCAAATCATTAAGCTTTGTCTCACATTTTTTATAAATACTTGGTCAGGAGATGCTAAAATGTATTTCACCTCCATTATGCCACAAGAATATAAGAATTCTAAATGGCAGGGTAAATGTACATTTTATGATCTTCCCGCATATTTTGTTTTTTTTATGCTTAAATTTAGTTCTTTTTTTTGTTTTGGTTTGTATTGTTTGATTTACAGTTTCCTACTTACCCTTGTTTAAGGAGAAAAACCTCCTCTGAAACAGAAAATTGACAGGGCTGGTCTGGGATTTGTATTTAGACTATAATTATGATTGTTTCTAAGTGCCAAGAATGGAAACATACAATTCAGCAAGCCTTTCCCATGGTGCAGAATTCCCATTAGTGACGTACAGACTGTAGCTCTTAAGAGTTATGGTAAATCTTTGTTAGAATTTTCGTCAGCTCAAACTGCATTGGCTCTGCTACCATCAACCAAATCCTCATCATAGCTATAGTGGCAGCTGAGAGCACACTGTACTTTTCAGATTGGAGAGCGTTTTCTTCATGAATAGAAGCTGTAGGCGTCTCATATCTGAAAAATGCTTCCTGATTTATAGTTCTTTCCTGAAGGCCTCTCCCTTTAGCACCTACCTACACAGGGAAAATACTTATTAGTCAGATTGTTTTTCAGGATACCAATAATGGACTTTGTGTAAACAATATACTTCATCTAATTTATCTTAGGGTTATGTTGCCAAAAGAGAGAACTGAGATGGAGTCAGAGCCGAATATAAGAAAGAAATGGCTCTGGCTAGTAACAAGCTGGCAGACAGTGGGAGAGGAAGGGAACAGCTGGAATGAGCTCCTGCCTTCTGCATTTAGCTACCACCCCCACTGCCGCAGTGGATATGTGAAACAGCCAATAGAAGAAGTCAAATCATTTTTTTTTTAGAAATGTGGAAAATGTTTATTATAGAATTCAGAGAAAACAGAACAAAATATTCTATAAATCATGATTTACCTAGGAAATAATTTATTTGATAATGGGAAAGGGAAGCAGAATCATGCAATATGGGAGATAGTTGTACATTGTATTGTAAAGGGTCATCTTTTACTATTATATCTACATAATACATTCCTTTTTAAAATTATTTAAATTTTTTTTACAGTTTTACGTTCAATAATATTTTGTATTAGCTTTAGGTGTACAGACTCAAATAATTTTTACTGAGCAATAACTGGACAAGGACTTGGACTAAGTGCGTTACATGTATGCTGTCATTTGATTTTTTTTAATGGAATTGGTTTTGTAGGAGAGGGAGGCAGGCTCTTTCCCAAGATTGTCAGGACAGAATAATTAATTTGGAGAAAGGAAGCTAGAAGTCAGATGTCGATTTCCCTGAAATGGGATAAAATTTGTGTTTCCACACTAGTAGAATTCACTACCTTGGTTTGTACTAAGTTACATGAGATCGCTTGTTCAGCTAAGTGTGTGTCAAGTTGGTGGTTCTAAGCTTCAGGAACTGGCCCCGAGGGAGGAAACAGGTATCAAAATAACTCCACTCGTCCTTTTGTTCCACCTTCATCACTCATTTGTCTTACATTTCTCCTGCCCTGAGCTGCTGTTGTCTTAGATATTGCTCGTGATGGGTAGTTTTATTTTTACCCTAAGACGTGTCTCCAGGAAGAAATACCAGCTTTTAGGTACTAAAGTACTAACAAAACTGTCAGAAAAATGTTCAGTTAATTCTTATAAAATATTCATTCAGAAATCTGGCCCTCTCAAGAAATAAGAAGGCCAACCAATACACTGGGTTCGAGAATCCTCATAAAACGTTAGCTGCAGTGTTCAAATGGGTCAAATTAATTAGCAGTTCAAAACCCCCAAATTTGGATAACAGTATAAAATAATGAAGCTTAATAACAGAGACTTGTTTGACTTACTTTTTTTAGATAAAAAAAAGTAAATTTAATACTTTTGAAAAGCTCAGGAATTAAAAAGAAAATTTGGATGGGACTTGAATCCCTTAGAAATACTGACAGTGTTTTTAATCTATCACAGAAGCTCACTCATTAAAATCATGAAAGTGACAACATGAATACAATAAATTTTGACATCTGGTACATTGCAGTGAAAAACTGTTACTAAGCAAAATGTCTGAACAATCACTCTTAACTATGACTTTTATATTATAAAAGTGTCATATAAATTTAAAAAATTATTATATTTTCTTCTAGACGTATAAAAATTTAAATTCGTTTCAGTTTATTATTTAGATGTTCAAATACGTTTACTAAATGGCAGCTGTATAAGTAATCACAACTAATAAAACAAGTTCCCTGGCTTCAAGGAAATTATATTCTTATATTTTATTTCTCTCACTGACAAAATAGAAGGTTTTGAGATGAGGTACAGAGTTTCTTCTTTTGACTTGATAGCATTTCCCAAAATGGTACCCGAATTTACCCAAGAATCTAAGAATGTCCACTCTGGGTGCACAGGATCCCACTGTCAGCAATGACAGTGACCAACAGCACTGAGCAAAACAAAACTGGTTTCAAGAAGACATCATTAAATTTGATTATTTCTTCATTTTATGGATCCAATATTTTGTTATTGTGAGTCAAATCTGCAAAGCCATTGAGAAGTGAAAGATATTTGGGAAACTGAGGTTTAATGTCTTCTAGAAATTTGACATTGACACTAAAGATCACCTGCAGAAGATATGTGGGGTTTCTTACAAATAATTTCATGAAATAAGTATCCATATAAAGATGATCTCAAATTTAGGGTGAAATATTTTCTTTGCCTCTTTAATAATGTGCTAATATTTAGTTCTTTAAATCATACTGCCTGAGTAGAAAAAAATTAATTTCATGTGTATATTTATTCACCTAACCATACTCTCTCCATAAATATACACACACTCACACACACAGTGTTGAGTGCACAGTAAGTATATGTTAGCTATGGAAAACATAAATATATATATATATATAAATGTATTTTTTCACATAACTTCAAAATTAAGGAAAAAATCAGATTTATTAAAATTTATGGCAAAGATCTTTGGATTAACTGTGACAGAGTAGCTGGGTAAGTTTTAACTTCCCACTATGAGGAAATTATTTAAACTGGACAAGTTAAAAAACAATAATAAACTTTGTGGACACTAACTATAAATCTATAATACTTGAGATCTACACTATTGCTAGTCCTCTGAAGAAGACATAATATACAGGCCCTTTACAGCCTTTCATCTGCAATATTGGGCTTGACGAAAAATTAATTAAATAAGCTAAGAAGTGAGAAAAGGTGACCAACAAGAGATAAATGAATCAATAGAGACAGATCCAAGGATGATCCAGGTTTTATTTTATTTTTTAAAATATATTTTTATTGACTTTTTAGAGAGAGATAGAAACATCGATGTGAGAGAGAAACATCCATCAGTTGCCTCCTGCACACCCCCTAGTGGGGATTGAACCTGCAATCCAGGCTCATGCCCTGACCAGTAATCAAACTGGGACCTCTCAGTCTAAGGGTTGACGCTCAGTCTACTGAGCCACACTAGCTGGGCAAGTATGATTCAGATTTTAGAGTGGGCAATCAAGATCCCAAAACAGCTAAAGCAATATATAGTTAAAAATGTATTAAATCATAATTAAATCAATATCCTAGGACTGCATAAAACAATATCTGAAAGTAAGAACTGAGTATGTTCCATAGCTCAATGGACACAGCCAAGAATAGAGTTTTTGAACTTGGAGAAGTTAGTAGAAAAGTATCCAAGCTGAGAGAGAGAGAGAGAGAGAGAGAGAGAGAGAGAGAGAGAGAGAGAGAGAGAGATTATATACACACACACACATATATATCAGAATTCAGAAGTCAGACATGTGGATAAGCTTAAAATTGTTATAGATTCAGGTACTTGCAATACAAGAAAGAGGAGAGAAAGGAATTGGGAGGGATAAAAGTAAAATTGTACAATCCCTCAAATGATCATGGAAGCCACATGTTTATGTATACCTAGTTGTCTGGCCCCCAAAAGTGCTAAATAACAGACCCAAGGTTAATTTGTCTTTGGCATAAAACTGATGATGATACTCCTCCAGTAAAACTCTGATTAATTGATTGACTACTCTTCTCCTGGTTCCCAAGCATTTCAATGGATATTTTAGTAAATAGCTTTATTGTAAATTTTATATAAAAGGTATTAAAATGTTAAATATTCAAAACTTTCTACTAATATGAAAAAGACAGGCCTGTGTTACACTGGCCTAAAAATGTTGGAGCAAAGACTGCTACTTGAAAAAGTACTCAAAATATAATTATGATCTTCACCACCTTTAATTAACATGTGTATAGATATCTTAATATGTGTCAAAAAATTATAGTAAAGGAGTAATATAACTAACACATAAAATTAAAATAAATAAAATATAGTTTTACGTGGATTGTTTAGAGTTGCATTGTCTAATAAGGTAGCCACTAGCCACATGTAGATATTGAGATCTTGAAATCAGTATTTTTAACATTTTCTGTCTGTCTGAAAAGAATATATCACAAACAGTTTTTACCAATAGTGGTCATTTGGTCCAGTAATCATTTTGGCAAAATATTGTTACTGAGTTTTTATCTGTTTGTTACAGCAAATATACCATATTGTGAATATGTCTGTTTTTCTTATAATGTTGGCAATTTTTGCTTTATATATTTTGAGAGCTCTATGTTAATTGCATATATATTTTCAACTCTTAATTTTATGCTATTTAAAAACATTTTAACCATATGAAATGACCCTTTTATAACTAATGTTATTAAACAATTAATATTAATGTTTTTGTTTTGCCTTTATGATTATTTTATATAATAAGAATATAATGATTTTATCTTCCTTTTGGTTGTGGTTAAATGGTATAATTTATCCTCTTACTTTAAACTTTTTATAATGTTCTTTTAGATGTATCTCTTGTAAACAGTCAACAGTTACTTTTTATGCAACCTAACAATTGTTGTCTTTCACTAGATAAGTTAGTAATATTTAATGTAAGTGCTATTTTTTTGAGATTCACACCTGCCACCTCACTGTCTTTCCCTTTGCCTACATAATTTATGCCTTTTTGGAAATTAGTTTTTATAACTTCATTTTTAGTGTTTATCTTTAATCTATTATTTTCATCTTTGCAAAAAATTAACATCTTTGCTAATATTTCAGTAGTTACCCTACAAATTATAATGTGACTCTTAGACTTATAAAAGTAAATGTTAATTGGTACTTTGGCTGATAAAACAACCTTAAAATACTTTAACTTCATTTAGTCTTCTTTCTTTCTATGTGAAATTTTTGAAAGATATTTTTATCATGTAATTTCACAAGATATTTTATACAGTCAATATTCATTTACATTTTCCCAAATATTTTCTCCTCCCATTTTCCTTTTTTTCTTTATTTCTTCACTTATTTCTAGTCTTAAATCTTGGAAAATTGTCCTTTTGCCTGATAAAAGCATCTTTTTGTATTTTTATTAATATACTTTTCAATTACAGATGACATTCAATATTGTTAGTTTTACATGTACAACATAGTGATTAGGCATATTATATAACTTAAAAAAGTGATCACCCCAGGAAATCTGATTTTATTACAATATTATTTCCTATGCTATACTTTATATCCCCATGACTATTTTTATAACTGGCAATTTGTACATCTTAATCCCTTTACCTTTTTCACCCATCCCCCCAATCTTCCTCCCATACAGCAACTATCAATTTGTTCTTTGTATCTGTGAGTTTGTTTCTGTTTTGTTCATTTATTTTAGGTTTCACATATAAGTGAGATCATATGATATTGCCCTTCTCTGTCTGACTTATTTCACTTAACATAATACCTTCTAGGTCTATTCATGTTGTCGTGAATGGCCAGATTTCATTCTATTTTATTACTGAGTAATATTCCAGTATGTGTGTGTGTGTGTGTATGTGTGTGTGTGTGTGTGTGTGTGTGTGTGTGAATATATATATATATAGCTTTAGTTTGGGTCTCTTGGTTGTGATTTCTCTATAGTTTTGCTAGTCTAAATATATCTTAAAAAAATGTTTTTTTCTTTATTCATTTTTAGAGAGAGGAAGGAAGAGGGAGAGAGAGATAGAATCATCAATGAGAGAGAACATCAATTGTCCGCCTCCTGCATGCCCCCTACTGGGGATTAGGCCCACAACCTGGGCATGTGCCCTGACCAGGAATCGAACTGGCGACCTCTTGGTGCATGGATTGGTGCTCAACCACTGAGCCACACCGGCTGGGCAATATCTTAAAAAAATTTTTTTTCCTTTATTGATGTTAGAGAGAGAGAGAGAGGAAGGAGAGAGAGAGAGAAAGAAAGAGAGAGAGAGAGAGAGAGAGCGCAATGAGAGAGAACATCAATTGGCCGCCTCCTGTAATGCCCCCCACTGGGGATTTGGCCCACAACCTGGGCATGTGCTCTGACCTGGAATCAAACTGGCAACCTCTTGGTGCATGGGTTGATGCTCAACCACTAAGTCACACAGGCCAGGCTATATGTTTATCAGTGTATCCTTGAAAAATATTTTTTATGGAATAGAAGTCTAAGAATGTACTCATTCTCTTTTAGATCATTAAAAATATGGTACTGAGACATCATATCATACCATATTGAAAATGTGCTTTCAAAAAGTTAATGTCTATATTTCCTCTGGCTGCTTTTGTGATTTTTCCCTTTGTCTTTGGTTCCTGCAGAATTGCTATAATACATCTATGTATAGATTTTTTTTTTCTTCATCCTCTCAGGATTTGTTAGCTTGTTAATTTTATGACTTGGTTTTTTCTCATCAGTTTTATGTAATTCTCAGGTATCTCTTTAAACTTTGCTCTATCACACTTTCTCTCTCCTTCAGGGGTCCAATTGAACATGTATTAAAAGTCGTCATTGTGTTTTCTGTAACTCTTACCTTCTGTGTTTTACTCATTTGGTCTCCCTTTGTTACTCTGGATCCTTTCTTCTGATCTATATTTAAGTTCATTCATTTTCTTTTTAGTTGTGTGTACATGCTGTAAAACCATCAACAGAATACTGTTAACCAAAAACAAGGTTTAGGCTGTAATAAAGAATACAAAGCATTTATTTGAGCAGAGGAGGTATCGCGATCCGGGGCACAGGGTCAGGAGCCAATATAAATTGTGCTCCAAAAGGAACAAAGAAAGGCAAGATTTATAAAGGGCAGAACCTAAAGGGCTGTTCTCATTCTGGTCCTCTATGTAAATGAGTGATGTTGGCTAAGTCAGTTGGGATTAATTAGGCTTCTTACATAAATAGAGGGTACTGGTTGTCAAAATGGACCAGTTCCTTTCAAGGTAAAGAATCCAGATGGTCTGGTCACCATGACAGGGAAGAAGTAACGTCCATATATGTCCATGTAGCAATCATAGATCCAGAATGCGTGTTGTTTGGCTTTGAACTGAGTTTAGCAACAGGTGGGCAACTTGACAATACTTGTAAGAACTGAGACATGAGAGGTGCATAGGCCCCACCTCCTCAATGACCTCTGATTCCATTTTAAGTGACTCTCTTAAAGCTTATTCTACTTAATTTTCTCAATTATAAATGCATAATATTATTTTTGTATTTTCTAGCTCTGTTACTTCTATTTAGGTCTTTTTCAATTTTAAAAATACTTCATACTATTTTCTTGCTGAAAGAGAAAGTTAACATTTTTATACCCATGAGCTGTTTCAGTCTGGTATTCGTGGTTCTATTATTTGGAGGGATTATAGGGATATAGTCTATTTCTGCTATCTATTATTTACTTTGCTTCTCCTTTATGTCCTGATATGTCATCAAATGTCTAGATTATTGTTGACTGTGTTCTATAATTTGTATTAAAAAGTCATTATTTAAAAACAAAAGACAAACAAACAAAAAAACCCAACTGAAGCCTAGAATGATGTTATCTTCCTCTGAGAGGATTTATATTTGTTTCAGCCAGATGCCTAAAGAGACTATAAATCTGGCATCATCCTAGTACATGATCGTCCTTGAGATTTACTAGGCCACAGAGATGATTTAAATGTGGGCTGCTACATTGCCAGGGATGGTGTATTTCTCATTTACTCTCCTAGGGTGGAATCCTGGGAGGTTTACCAGGGCTTCACCATAATCTGGACCTCAGTTTACTTTTCCACTAAACAATGAAGCAATAAAAAGTGTTCCGCCTCTCACCTAGCCCTTCTTCATCAGTAAACAGACCCAGAGCAGAAATTGCACTTATAGCCGATTTCCTCAACCTCTCTATGTCTCAATTTTCTCTCATGGAAAATGAGACGAACAGGACCTAGCTCCTAAGACTGTGGTAAGGATTAAATGACTCAGCAATATAAAACATGTAGTGTCTGGCACAGGGCAAGATCTGAAATTATTATCTATCGATATCATTTATCATGTTAGTTCCTCCAAAGTAATTTAGTTAGTCTTAGTTTAATATTGTTGCCTGGAAAACTGCCAATATAGATCACACTGATTGATCAACTTTATTTCACAAATATTTATTGAATAATTCAATGATTAAAGTGCTTGTTATGATAGACATGATAGTACTTAACTTTATGGATTTTATAGAACAGAATAAAAATAATATACATAGTAATGAGGGTCAATTGTGGAATTATCAGCAAAGCCATTCACACATTTCTTGATCCAGGGGCTTCTGAGAAGCTTGTTTGCTAGATGCATCTAAATAAATGTCAACTTTCTATTTAAAATCTGAGTTATTTTGGGGGGTGGGGGTGGGAGGGTAAGTAACTATTTTTAATGAAATACTGACATTTTGGTGATAAGGCTTAAATCAATTGCAACTGACTATCATACACAAGCTGAAATAACTAATGTTAGAATAAGTGAAGTTTTTGTTTTGTTTTGTTTGCATTTTCTTTTGCTTCATTTTGCTAATCATTAAAAGTTTTTTCTAGTAAACACAAAATTTTTAGATAAGAGCGTAAATACCAACTCAATCATTAGTTCAGATACCTAGCCATATTTTATTTTATTTTATTATTTTATTTTTTGATATTTTGTTCAGATAGAGTGGGAGGGAGGGAGGGAGGGAGGGAGAGAGAGAGAGAGAGAGAGAGAGAGAGAGAGAGAGAGAGAGAGAGAAACATCGACGTGAAAGGGACACATCGAGTGGCTGCTACCCGCATGACCCAACCAGGGCCAGGGACAAACTGTAACCGAGGTCCATGCCCCCAGCGGGAACCGAACCCGGGTCTCTCCGGACGGCAGGCCGACACTCTAACCACTGAACCAAACTGGCCAGGGCCCTAGAGATATTTTAAAGCCTTATATTAATATGTTGTCACACTAAAAACTAAAGTGTAGTCTTAAAGGGACAGAAAATTATCATGATTATGGGGCAATTTGATTAACTGTTAAATGATTAGAATGAGATCCCTTCAAGGGTGAGGAACGTCAGGCCCACAGGCTGTATAAGGCCAGTGAAATCAATACCAGCTAACATTACGCTCCTCACCAAATTAGCTTGACCAAATACAGGATAATTTTTTTTTTGTCCTCACTCAAGGATATTTTTTTTATTTATCTCCAGACAGAGTAGGAGGGGGAGAGAGAGAGAGAGAGAAAAAAAAAACATCGATGTGAGAGAGACACATCAATTGGTTGCCTACCACACGACCCTGACCAGGGCAGGGAACTGAACCACAACCAAGGTACGTGCCCTTTGCTAGAATTAAACCCATGACTTTTTTGATCCATCGGTGGACACTCTACTGCTGAGCCAAACTGGTCAAGGCTCGCAGGATAATTTTTAAGTTGATAATTTTGTCTGGCCAAAGAATTATGTTATAAATATCCAAATAGCCCTTGGCAGAAAAAAGGTTCCCCACCCCTGCGTCTCTTGGTATTGGGCATGATATAATTTTTCATTCTGAGATGCTTTATTCTTTAGCACTATTACCCTCTGAATATTTTGATCCCACTCTACATACTGTATTATCAACCTGATGAATATTCCAATTGTCTCTATGCGGATTGCCTCTTCATACCTGTAGGAAGGAAATCAGCATTCTCTGTTAGCAGAGTTCTGAATATCCACCTCAATTTTACAGTTAAATGAATGAATATGAATGTTTATGTCACCTGAATGATAATCAGAAACATTTTATTCATGGATTCTCTTAACTGTACATTATTAAGATTCCTGAAATTTTTGTGAATTTTGTAAGGTAGTTAGCTCATGAGATGTAGGACACTCAAGGTCTCCCACAGTTCAGTCCCTCCCTATCTCAGAAGCCAAGTAATTACATTCCCCTTGTGCCTTCCAATAACTTGCATTCATAGCAAATAAAAGCTAACCTTTTTTGACCACATCAGCAGGAACAAAACACTGGCAAAGTGATGAGAGCTGATCCATCCAGAGAGTAGGCAATGACGATGGTAATTGTATAAAAAGAATTCAAACACATAATAAAGTCAACCAAAATCAGTCTACATTTTATTATCACTGTGCATTGGCAATTCTAAATAATGTCAATAATAATATTCTCCAGCCCAAAATGTTTTTGTTAGGCTAATCTCTAAAACATTTTGTTAAGATAAGCTCTAAACATTTGCTGTATTGTCCCATAAGCCTGGCAGCATTTTTTACACATTATTTATGACTAATAGTGTCTATTAAATAGATACATACAAGTTCAAGTGAATGAAACAATTCTCTCCACATCTTACCACATATTGTTTATACTACAAAATATTTTTTAAAGTAATTTTATTAAAAGGATAAACAAATTCTAAAGGCAGGAAGTACTCTTTGGATAATTCAAATTATTATAATTTTTTCAGTCTCATAGATTTATGTCAAACTGTTTTAATTGCTTTATTTGCATTATCTTCTTTAATCCTTATTAACAACCCCATGAAGTGAGAACTTCACTATCCTCATTTAATGAAGCAAATAAAAATGATAAAAAATGAAGAACTAGCCCAAGGCAACACAGTTCTATGTAGTTGATATGAATTCAGTCAGTCTGTCTCCAGAGCTAAATGTGATCTGAAATCATTCTGCACTAACTGTGACCTCCAAGTATAACTGCTGAGATTTCTCAAGGTGATACATCAGTAAACAGAAATTTAATTTGTTAGTATTTGTATTATGTTATTTGTTGTGGGGAAAATAGTGATTCTAAACACTGGATAGAAATCATTAATTAGATTCCAATACTTTTAACTATAACACATTGAGATTAGAAATAAAGATACATTGGATTTCCAGGAAGATGAACAACGAAAGTTACCTACGTCCACATCTCTTAATACTTTTTCTATTGCAAAAGAGGGAAAAAAGGTAAAACACACACACACACACACACACACACACACACACACAGAGTATATTATAAAGACAAATAATGCACAAATTTTAGAAACCTCTAATTAAAAAAAGAAAAAGAAAAAGAAAACTGCCTAGCTGGTGTGGCTCAGTGGATTGAGTGCTGTCCCATGGACTGAGAGGTCCTTCCTTGTTTCCAAGTCAGGGCAGATGCCAGAGTTTTGGCATCTGATCCCCAGTAGGGGGCATGCAGGAGGCAGCCGATCAACGTTTCTCTCTCTCTCTCCCTTCCTCACTCTCTAAAAAAATCAATAAAAACATATTTGAGCCCTGACCGGTTTGGCTCAGCAGTTAGAGTGTTGGCCTGTGGTCCAGAGAGACCCGGGTTCGGTTCCCGCTAGGGGCACATGCCTCAGTTGCAGTTTGTCCCCAGCTCCGGTTGGGTCATGCGGGTGGCGACCACTCGATGTGTCCCTTTTACGTCGATGTTTCTCTCTCTCCCTCCCAGTCTATCTGAACAACAAAAAAAGGAAAACATATTTGAAAATAAATAAATAAAAACATATTAAAAAAGAACGAAAAAAACCATCACACCAGATTACATCAAGCAACCTCTCACCTATCTTCCACTCACCTTTATATAAGACAAGGACAGGTAAGAAGAATTGCAGAGAAGAAGGGGAAGCTAACAACAGGCCAAGGGATGGTTTAATATCATAGACAAAGAAAGTCTATCTTAAGTGTGAAAACCCAAAAGTTATGTCCCAGTAGAGCAGAGCACAGAGGACAAAGAAGGAATGGTACATGTGACTTTTTAACAATGTTATAGTAGTATTAATTTCCTTGTTTTGATGAATAAATTATGATTGTGGAAGATGTTAACATTTGGGAAAGCTGGGTGACAGATAAATGAAATAATGTTTTTTTGCAAATATACTCTCTAATTTTATTTCAAAACATAATATTAGCCCTGGCCAGTTTGGCTCAGTGGTTGAGCATCGGCCTGCGGACCAGAGAGTCCTGGGTTCGGTTTCTGCTAGGGACATGTACCACAAAAACAAAACAAAAAAACACAATATTAAAAACATAATAAAAATTAAACTTCAGCAAAAAAATTTTTTTTTAATTTAAAATCTTACAAATACAATAAATTAATATTGTATTTGGGCAAGCCATTTTTTCCCTAGATAAACTAAAGAATTGAACTATGTAACTACAAGGTAAACATAAATATTGATTACCAAAGAACTTACTTTTATATCTGGGACATAAGTCAAGGGAAAATTATTTAAGAATGAGAATGTGTTCGTATATAGATAAAAAGAGTGCAATAATTTCACATAAGGATAAAGAAAACAAAGATAATTGATAAGATATATTTTAAGGAGTTTAAAATAAATATTGGATTTTTTGTCAGTTAATTAACTAATGGGAGTTTATATCATCTGTTTTTATCTATTTATTTTGTTATTATTTTCAAACCACATGTGTATATAATTTAAATATATCCACACATATAATAGTTTTGCCTTGAATAGGACAAAGACTTTAATTCTTACCAAAATATCACAACAGGGTTTGTGGTTTTGTTTGGGGGAGGGGGGGAAGCACATTGTTTATGGGGAAATAATTTAAGACATGGTAAAAAATTTTACTCAGTTGCATATGAAAAAAACACTATAAAGATTAGAAGAAATATTTTCTTAGGGGCAGTTGTACCCTAGGAAACTTTATTTAAGCTAGTCATTGGGAATTTAACAAAGCTAAATAGTTCTAAAACAACCAACAAATTACTACCAATTTAAGTAGCAAAGTATCTTAAATATATATTTTTAAAAATGTTAACAAAGGGTTATCTCTAGCTGACAAATGACTGTATACCAGGTTAAAACTAATTAACGACACTGGAAAACTATAGCCTCTGTCTCATTTATACTGATAATCCACCTGGAGTTAATTGAGTTTAGCTTCCAGTTTTCTCTTATGATTTAGAGGAGTTTAAAAGTATGCATTATGGTATGATATTAAAGTTGATGCAATGCAATTCCATATGCATAAAATGTACTCAGAGGATTTAAAAGTAAATCACTTGAGATAAAATGAAGATGATTTTTAAACAAATCTTGTTTAAGAACCATGAACTTTAAATAAAATTGTGGGTGTACAAGGCAAAATATGAGGTTTTAAACATTTTTAAAGCATATAAAGTTGGTCTGTAAAGCCAAGCTCTTAATATTGGCAAAATGTAAATCAGTATTTATTATGAAATTAAGAGATATTCCCTATGTGTCCTAAATGTACTGTGCAAGACATGATGACATACAAAATATTAGATGCATCAGTAATGCTACACAGAGAACTGGAACACCATCTACCTACATGTTTAAAAAGAAAAAAGCAATTTATTATCATTATGTGATAATTATTATCAGAGTATGGGTGAACAACACCTACTAAGGGTATATCAAATCACATCTTATATTAACTTGAACATGAAAAATAATATTTCCATTTTTTTTTAGTAAAAATAGGACAATTTCATTCCAAAACTTTAGAAATTCTCATTTCAAGCAACTATTAAAAATGTGTAATAATCTTATGCTGATAATCCTATAGAAGCCTTGGTCAAATTATATTTTTTACATATTTTCAGAAAGATGGATTATAAAGGGATGTATTTTTATTATTACTTTTTTTTTATCCTCACCGGAGGACATTTTTCCATTTTTTGTTCAGGTAGAGTGGGAGGGAGAGAGAGGAACAGAGAGAGAGAGAGAGAAACATCGATATGAAAGGAACACATCGAGTGGCTGCCACCCGCACGACCGACCAGGGCCGGGGACAAACTGCAACCGAGGCACGCACCCTTAGCGGGAACCGAACCCGGGTCTCTCTGGACCGCAGGCCGACGCTCTAACCGCTGAGCCAAACCTGCCAGGGCAGGGATGTATTTTTAAAAGTGCCTTTCTATCTGAGGATAATATAAAATATATATTTTATATATATATATATAGAGAGAGGATAATATAAAATATATATTTTATATATATATATATATATAGAGAGAGAGAGAGAGAGAGAGAGAAAGAAAACAATGTTTCCAAGCATATAATACAGAGAAAGAACAACAGTTACATGGGTTAGTTTTTAAATTAAAAATTAATTTCTATGTGGTGAAGCATAAATAAATTACTCAGAGTTCTTTAGCATGTTATCACTCTTAGTAGGGTGAACATATCTTTAGTTCCCTGGTTGCTGTCATGTCAGCATAATTATTAAAAACGTCCCCTTTTGTTCTCAAAATGCTCCAGTTTAGACAATCAGTTAATTACTTGATTTCCACATTCTAACCCATATAATGGGACACACAGTGACCCATCAGTGCTGAAAAATTGCAACTAATCGTCAGGCATCCTGTTACCATTCTCATTAGTCCACCTGTATATTTCAGGCAAATTCAGTACAGTGTACCTCATTCACTAAAGGAAAAGAAGACCATTTATTGAGAAATAAAATGAAGGTGCCTTCTTGACTCCATTGACAACCTTGTTGCTTAATGGTGCCCAGCCGAACAGCAGTATTGGACTACCCATAAGCTTGTTAAAAACAGAGGATGAGGCCATCTTAGACATGCTGATCCTGTATTTTAGCAAGATTCAAAGAGATTCTTATGCACATTTTAATTTTAGAGGCATTGGTTTATAGAGCACCTAGATAGAAAGCTGCCCGAACCCAAGCTTGCTTACCATGGATGCATGTGGGTTACTAACAACACCAAGTTAAAGGTACCTTCTGTCACCGGTTCATTTCCAGGTCAGGTCACAAGCCCAGGTGGTGGGCTCCATCCCCAGTGGGGTCATGCAGGAGGCGGCCAGTCGATGTTCTCTCTCATCCATGTTTCTATCTCTCTCTCCCTCTCCCGTCCTCTCTCTCTAAAATCAATAAAGAAAAAAAAAATTAAAGGTGCCGTCTGGACCATGACTGGGCAGTGTTGGTACCTATCATTTCTAAGCCACTTAAAAATGATAGAGGGGAATTTATTTTCGAGATGAACTCCTGGTGAGGTTGACACAGAACCTGGAACTGCCTGTGGCCACCGCAGTCCTCTCCCAGCTCCTGTGACCAGCATGGTCCTCACCCTTGCAGCAGTCACGTGAGAAAGCAGGTGTGGAGGAGCCTAGGGCGCCTCTCATCGGCTGCTCCCCTCGCAGCACTCTGCACGAGTGGGAGTGCTCTAACATACTGGGTCAGAGACATTGTTATTTAGGAAAACGTACTTTATGAACCAGATTATTCTTTTGTTTATTTATAATTTTAAAATTTAATTTATTGAGTTGACACTAGTGAATAACATGCTATAGGTTTCAAGTGTACAGTTTTATAATACATCACCTGTATAGTGCATTGTGCGCCCACCACCCCAGATTGTTCTTTTGGATGAATAGGATTAACTTTAAAATGTGTAAACGTGTCTTTTTTTTTTTTTTTTTTTTATGATCATTTTGAATAGAGCCACTATTTAAGTGTGCCATTGGAATGCATGTCCAGCCTTCTCCCCCAGCATGGGTCAGGGGTAGGTTCATAGGGGTCAAGTTCAGTAGATGGGGCATTAAAATTGTTATCTGCAAAGAAAGATTTGTACAAAAAGCCTTAAATTGGATTCACAATGTGTTTCATTTCTCTAAAATAGCTAATCATAATTAGACATTTAAGAAATCTTATAACAAAAATTTTTCAAGTTGCTACTGTTGCAATCTACTTTTTAGATCATTTCCTTTTTTTAAAATCCTCTCCTGAGGATATTTTTCTATTTAGTATCAGATAGAGTGGGAAGGAAAAAGAGAGAGAGAGAGAGAGAGAGGGGGGGAGAGAGAAACATCAATGTGAGAGAGACATCAATTGGTTGCCTCCAGCACGACCCGACCAAGGCTGGGGACAAACCTCAACCAAGGTAGTGCCTTGACCAGAATTGAACCCACGACCCATTGGTGCACAGGCTGATGCTCCAACGCTGAGTCAAACTGGGCAGGGCTAGATTATTTCTTTTTTTAGGCTTCAAAAGTGAAGAAGCTTGCCCTGGCTGGTGTGGTCAGTGGTTAGAGCATTGGCGCACCAAAGAGTCATGGGTTCCTTTCCCAGTCAAGGGCATGGTAACTGGAATGCAGTTGGGGAGCATGCAGGAAGACAACCAAACGATGTGTCTCTCTTACATTGATGTTTCTCTTTCTCTCTTCCTCTCCCTCTCCCCCTCCCTCCTATTCTTCCACTGTCTCTTAAAATCAATGGAAAAATATCCTTGGGTGAGGATTAACAACAAAAATGAAGTTATCCACCAAAAGCCTTTAAAATACCTCTCTTGAGCACCACATTCAAAAGTGGGACAATAAAGCAATCAATAGCCAGAGAGGACAAAAACATTTTTCTATCAAATGGACATGGAATAGTAGATAATAGCAAATGAAGACCTACCATTTGTAGAAACATTAAAAAGGAGCAATACTTATGCCTTTTTCTTTTTGCTAAAAAACTCTTCACCAAACCTTAAGAAAGGGTATTCTCCAAGAGCTAATATGCAATCAAATTCTTGCAAAAATGATCTTTTTTTCCTGTGGGTAAGAGTTATTAGCTTCTTAATAAAGAGACTTCATCACTGTTATATAAGTTGTACATGTTCATATCATTGTATAGCTCTGGTAATGTTTTGAATCTAGTTGTTACAGTTGTCAAGTCCTGGGTTAGAATTGCTAAGTGTTCCTGGATTTAAATAATTGGTTCTCCTTATCTATTTACTATTGAATTTCATGTATCCAGAAGGAAAAAAGTTATAAGTAGCCTGCCTTAGAGAATTTGGATAACCAACACTTATTTTCATCTAAGGTCTCCATATATTATATCAAATTATTGGAAGCATTTTTTTTTATGCAAAGTAGAAAATTGTGCCAAGATCAGAATAAATATTGTAGTGCATTATTTCCCAGTGAAAACACTATTATTCAGGCTTTCCTGGTCAGTTTTTTAAGAGAGGTGAAAATGATAAAAATCTCTTTAAGATAGAAGAGGAAGAATGAATGACGTGAGGACATTGAGAATAAGAAGAGAGATTTAATATGTGAAATAGTAAATGAATTACATGAATCAACAAGGAAATAATATAAATGCCAAATATCATTACAACAGTAAGTAACGGGCTAAGAGACTGCATTGTTTTCTAGCGACAGACATCCTTCTAAAATTTAGACATGACTGTTTCCCAGGCCATCTCCGTTGGTTTCTTAAAGGAACTGATGCTTGTCCTAGTAAAATTCCGTGCTTTAAGAACCAGCCATATGTTGAAGCAGTCCCTCTGACAGAAAAAGAGAGATTTATATTTCTATTAAAAATAAAAGGCAGAACAACTTTAATTCTAGGTCAGATAATGTGGGTTACTGAAAGTTTTGCTAACAGCAGGAGGCAGAAATAACAGCCTGCAAGTGACAGGGCGGGCCTGAGATGTGAGGATCCCCTGTCTTTGTTGGACTCCTCAGTCTTTCTCTGTCCCCTTTACAGTGTCAGATGTCCCTATGACACTTCTGTTCCCTTTCCCATGTCTTTTACTCACAATTATTTCCCCGCATACATCTCTTACGGTCATTTTTCTGTCGTCTCTATACCTTATGTTTGGTGCTGGCCTTTGTCCCCCAGTTCCACCTTGTACTCACTTTTGGCCAAAAATAAATTTTTACAACTCCCGTAGGGCAAGGCATACACGTAAATACAAGGAATCGGTAGGTTCTACCCTCCTTAAAGCTTAACCCAGTACTTCGTTTCTAAAATGTGAACTGAATTCTGTGGAAGGCTAACAAGAAATATAATTGTAAAAAGATCACAGGCAACAGCAATAAAAAATTTTATTTATTTATTTATTTTTTCCTTTATTGATTTTAGAGAGAGAGGAAGTGATAGGGAGTGAGAGATATACACATCGATGAGAGAGAACATCGATGCGAGAGAACATCAACTGGCTGCCCCCTGCATGCCCCCGACTGGGGATCGGGCCCACAACCTGGACATGTGCCTTGACCGGGAATCAAACTCGTGACCTCTTGATACATGGGTCTGATGCTCAACCACTGAGTCACACCGGCTGGACAGCAATAAAAAATTTTCATGTCAATTGATGAAAATGCATAAAACTCCTCATTTTAAGGAAATGTAATGATTCTGTGACGTTATCAAGTAGCATTATCGAATTAGCATTTTCCGAAACTACATTATATTCCTGCCTAGCTCAAAATTAAGAACCTTACAAATGAAATTAGACACGATTTTTGCCCATTTTTTATGAAATATCTTTTAAATCTTTCTAGAATTTTTTTTACTGTATTGTAATGCTTGCTATTGCACATCAAACTTGCTGTTTAGTGATTCAAAGTTTCCTCAACCTTTAAAATTCCTTATTTCCAAAAGTGTAGTCAAGAATATCAACATAGTAGTATATTATTTTTACTTTATTAATCTTCTTAAAAAATAAGAGCTCTTTAAAATCATTTTAATAACCTGGCAGTGAATCAAAATATGAAAAGATTCAAACTTGTTCCCTTTAAGGGGGATGCTATGAGGATTTCCTCTCACAAGAGTGATGGCAGGTAATGATGACACCAGCTTCCAAAGAGCAAGGGTGGTAAGAGGCTAAAAGGTTCACAGATTGAAGAGTTTGGTTTTGGAAAGTCTCAGAGGGGTAGCTGGCAGCAGGAAAGATGTGAAATTGAAGGGCCCTTCAGAGTACAGGGCACAGTTGCTGGGTCATCAGTACATTGAAAGGTTTCTTGAGGGTGATTTGGTGTCAAGAGTGTTTGTTGCCTTGGGGAGAACTGAACAGGATGGGCCACACAGGTCTGTTGTCCCATAGGGTCACACTTCAGGGTATAGACTTGGTTATACTGTTCCTTGAGGTAATGCTGGAGAAACATGATCATGCTGAAGCTGGAGGTTCCAATTCCGTCTGCCACTCAGTCTAACTAATAGTTTATTATTTTTAAAATTCAGTATCTTCTTATGTGTATTGGCCTTCTTGCTGTCCTTAGAATATACCAGACCTTCTCCCTCCTCCCTGATGGTCCTCAACATTGCTCAGGGACGACATTCTCACTGAGGCCTAACCTTGCCATCCCTGTTAAAATTGCACCCCTACCTTCAACCAGTACCCTTTCCCTCTGTTCTGCATTTTATTAGGTTTCAAAAGCACATGTGGCCTTCTAATGCACTACTTATCAATGACATTTATGTTATTGGTTACTGTCTTTTCTTCCTTAGAACATAAACCTTCTGATCACAGAAGGAATTTTTTACTGTTCACTGATTGATCCTAAGTACTTATACTGTCAACAACAACAGCAAAAACCTTAGCAGTTGGTCATTGCTCAAAACACACACACACACACACACACACACACACACACACAACAGTACTTGAATGAGTGGACAGATTTTAATGCAAACATTTAAAAGAGTCTCTGTAAAAAAATGACAAAAACGTATCTTAGAAATCAAACTAAGTCTTTTCTATTGAAATACAAATTCATTTCTAGATTTTTAAAAAATTTTCTTTTTATAATGTTCTAACTAAATCAAGGATAGGTTCTGGTATCTTATTTTAAAAACAAAATGAAAGACTATGTATAAATATTTGGCTGCAGTATTGAGGTCTAAATAGAAACATTGCAAAGAGAACGTATTTTGTGCAACTGTAGTCTTTGAATTGGATATATACTATTAAGGAATGTGTCAAACATAAGTTTCAAAGTTAAACCTAATTGAAATGTATGAATAAATTTGCACAATTAAAAATATATAGGAATAGTTGTCAGTCAGAAACACTGCAAGTCCAGGGAGGGTTTCATCTTTCTGTCAATTACTTCTCTAAAGGTAAAACCACAGCCGGGAGGCTGAGGGAGCAAGAGGGGGCGGGCTTGCCTAAAATCTCCAGGCTGAGCTAGGAAAATAGAGGGGATAGCGGGGAAAGGACAGGGATGAGAAATTAGCTCGACCTGTATTCTTCCCAAATTAAGCTGAACAGAATTCAAGAGTCATAGCTCTGCGAAAAAGCATAACATCAATGTGAACAGATAGCTTTGACCTTTCCTCATCAATAAATCTATGCGATGTTAGTGTTCTGAAATGATTGTGTGTATATAATGTTTATATGTTTAAATGACCTTTATAGAGCAATAAGTTGTTCCTAGCCACTGGATTTTTATTTATTTATTTATTTATTTATTTATTTATTTATTTATTTATTTATTTATTTATTCATTCATTCCTCACCTGAGGATAATTTTCTGCTTATTATCAGATAGAGTGGGAGGGGGAGAGAGTCAGAGAGAAACATGGACATGATAGAGCCACATCTACTGGTTGCCTCCTGCAGAACCCGGTAAGTGCAACCAAGGTACGTGCCCTTGACCAAAATTGAACCCACGACTCATTGGTCTGTGGGCCAATGGTCTAACCGCTGGGCCAAACTGGCCAAGGCTAATTTTAACTAAATGTTTATATTAAAACCATTTTAAAACTAGTGAACTAGTATTGTTTCAATTTGCTATTTGATATTGTAACATATCCACCTATTCTGGCTAAAATAAATTTGACTCTACAGCAATTACTTCTTACCATAATATTATTTTATATAATATTTTAAATTAAATATAAATATATTTAAAATAAAAAATCTAGCTAAATTATTAATTTACAGTATGACAAAAATTATTCTTTAATAACCATGGTACAGGTCAATATACTTCTATTCAGTACATTTATTGAACATCTATGATATGCAGGATATTATTTGGGTACTCTTTGGAATATGAAAGACAGATAGTATATTGAATTTAACTGAGGTTTTTGTGTTGCTTTGCTTTTTAGAGAAAATAAAATACACATAAATATTTTTTTGAATGAAAAAGGTTTTCTGGAGTATCAGCTAAGGAGGAGGTACTAATGATCTCCTGTGGGTGTTATCAGGAGAAAGGCAATTTTCCAGCTAAAAAAATCAGGGGAGAGGACTAATGTGTATTTACACAACTATTGTATTCCAGAGACATGCTTAGCAATTACATTATTATTTAACATAAAAACATTTTGCAAAATATATAGATGTTAGACCCAATTTATTAATATTTTTTTTTAAATCAGGTTTGATCCTAACCTTTTTAGCTAATAACTGAATGTGTCAATCTCCAAAACAGTTGTCTCATTTCAAAGGTCATATTTGTTCAGCTATTACAGTTTATGTGAATGGTATTCTTTAAATTGATTTTGAAAAATGCTTAAAATTGACCTTGGAGAATGAAAAGAAGAGAAAAAGATTCCAGTTCAGGAAAGGCATGGACAGATCTGAAGTCAAATTTTCGGGATGATGCAGGCAATAATGGGCATTTTCACTAGTTGTGTATAAGATGTATACAGAGAAATATAGTGGTACATCTTTGAAACAATTAATTTACATGCAGATCATAAATATCTTTCATGTTGTGGTGAACACTACCCTTTATTACAGAAGTAATTGGAAATTATGCAAGGTTTGATTAAAGGAATAGGTGAAACTGTACTTATGGAGCACAGGGGAAAGAATGGAGGTTGGTTGATTCTGAGACAGATAATTAGGACATGAACCAGATTCATGGAGGGAACAAATGGGAAAAAAAGGTCAAAGGCAGGGATAGTCTCAAATAGAAAATAAGACATATTATTAGACCCTTGTTGGATAATGTAGAAAATGAATTGATATTTAATGAACTAATTGTTTGACAAGTTGTTTAATTCTAAATGACTAGAAATGAAAAAGTTAAAGTTTCAAACTCTTTAAGAAAATTATAAATAAAATTATTGAAAACTGAAATGTTATATTAGGAATAAAAACAAATATAAGGAGATATCAAAAAATGTTAATAGCTGAGCTCCTTAAAAGAAAAGAAGATAATAAAGTGCAAATAAAAAACACTCTGCTTCTAAGAGAGATTGGTTAGGTGAAATAACATTGCTTATAACTACATATTTGGAAAAGATATTAAGAGAACTGCAAAAAATTTTAAAACCCATAAAAGGAAAGCAAGACCAAAAAATTAAAATTATAGGCCATAACATTTTTCAGAGTATTTATGTGACAGTTGTGATAATTTAAAATAATTTCCAAAGACACACTTTAATGGGTAATGTCCACTTATTCTCAATTCTTGAATATCATGTTAACTATCAATACAACAAAATGACAAATATCTTCTCAAAAAACCTGATTTTCAAGCACAATTACTGATAATATAAGAATAAATGGGACAGCTGGAAAATTTGTACAATGGGAAGAGATCAAAATAGCTCTAAATCAGTAAAATTACTGTTTCATTTCCTATCAAGTCATTTATATCAGCTGAGTGTTGTAAACTGAATTCTTAAGTTAGAATCAGGAAACCCTACTCTTATCTCAGCTCTGACTTTAATTAGCTGGTTATAATGATCATGACAATTTCCCTGCAGCTTTCTTTCTGTATTTGTAAAACGTGGAGACGTTGAAATAAGGGGACCAGATATCAATTTAACACTCTCAGGAAAAACTGTTTAAATTTTTTTTTACCAACTAATTATTAAGGCTAAAAAGGGTACTTATAGATGTGAAATTTAAAAAAATCATTTGTTATATTTCTCAAATAAATATCGATATTCCAACTTGGTTGTTAAAGGGAAATTCTTCCCACAATGGGCAATTCGTTCTTATTGATGCATATAATTATGTTTTATTTTTTCTCCACTTAATATCATGTTCTTACAGTTCAGTCATGATAATGGATGTGACTATAAATCATTCACTTTCTCTGCTGTATATTATTCAAGTACTGAATAGACATGCCATAATATATCCATTATCAAATTGACATACTTGATAGGCATTTGAATTGCTTCCAGTTTTGACATTATACATATTGCTGCATTCACCGTGAATATCTGTACCTTCTAAATATTTGCAGGAATGTCATTGGGTATATAGCTAACTGTTGAACTATAAGGTATGACCCTCTTTCAAATAGGTAATGTTAGCATATTTTCCTTAATTATTCTACAAGTTTACAAACCAACAAGGAAACAGTGAGTAGGTCTTTGTTCCGCATCTTTATATTTACCAGATTTATAAATATCTATTGCACAGTCATTAAATGTTATCTCATTGTAGTTTAATTTCTAGTTTCCTGATTTTTAATGAGGTTGAGACCTTTTCATGGCAAACTACTTGCTTGTTCAAGTAGTTTGTTTATTTTTTTACTGTATTTTTCTTTGATTTATAAGATGCACATACATGCACACACACGCACGCTAAATCTATTAAGGGCTTTTTCAGTGTTTTCCTAAGATATTTTGTAATTTTATTCATCCAGATATTATATATATATATATTTAGATTAAATCTTCAATAGAAAAAAAATGGTTGCTTATAATAGTGGATTTTAAAAAAATTATGTTCTCTATTTTTTTATGGTTGATACAAATGAAACTGAACTTATACACTGATTTTTTTGACCAAAAGCTTTACTAAGCTCTGTAATTAATTCTAAGTATCTATCTATATATTTATTTAGGTTTCTATTGATATTACTGTATCATGTGAAAATAACAACTTGATTTTTTTCTAATATTTTAGTATTTAATAAATCAATTTCTGCAATAAAATCTAACTTGGCCATGACATTATTATTTTTCAATAAGTTGCTGTGCTTATTAGGTAATATTCTGCTTAGGATTTTGGTGTTTGTGTTTATGATTGAGCTTTACCTGTGGTGCTTTTATCTCAATAATTTCTACTGGTTTTGATATCAATGTTATGCAGTCTTATTAAACACACTGGAGATTGTTCAGTTTGCCCTTTACTGTGGACAATGTGATTAATACCACAATTTTGTCTTTAAATGTTTTTAGAACCAACTGGTAAAAGCTATTTTATGGATGGTTTTTTATTCATGGGAAGATTTTTTAAACTATGAATTCAATTACTCTAATGGTTACCTACTCCAGGTTTCTTATTTCCTTGTCAGTCAATTTTGGTAATGGAATTGTCCATTTCATTTAAATTTTAAAATGCCTTGACATCAGGTTAATATCTTCTTATCATATTTATCACTGCAGTATCTGCCATTATGTCTTTTTAAAATTCCTAATGAAGTTTATTTAAATAATCTCTTATTTTTCCCTTGATAAACCATGGCAGAGGTTGATCCAATTTATTTTATTTTACACTTAGAAATAAGCTTTTGCTAATATGATTCTAATTATTATATGTTTGTTTTATAATTTATTAATTTCTTCACTGTTATTTTTTCCTCCTTTTACTTTCCTAGCATTTATTCTTTGATCTTCAGCTGGTTTCTTTTCATATTAAATCTATACATTTCCTTTTAACACTACCTTAACTGTATCTCACAAGTACTGACATGGAGTGCTTGTGTTATTTGTCAGCTCTAAATATGGTCTAATTTCCATTATAATTCCGAATTCAATAAGAAATTATTTCCTAGTATATTTTAGTTTTAATAATAGTTGGAATTGTTTCTGACTTTCCTTTAATATTTAATCAGCCTAATTATATTGTTAGTTACCATTGTCTAAGGATGTCAGTCTAGATATTTGCTAAGATTTACTCAATGTTACAAAATTCATTTTGAAGAAGATCTCCGATTGGTTGAAAAGAATGAGCTTTCTCAAATTGTTATAGTCAATAATTATATGTAGCCGATTGACCGATTTTATTTTTCATTAATTCTATAATTACATTTATTACTTCCTTTATTCTGCTTAGTTATATAATTTGTTTTTTATTTTCAAGGTTCTTAAAGGGGAAGTTTAGATAATTGATTCTAGATCTTGCTTCATTTTTAGTACATGGATTTAAAGTGCTCTAAACTTTTTTTTTAAATTAATTTATTTTTGTTACAGATGTTTCTTCTTTTTTTTCCCCATTGACACCCTCCTTCCCATCCTCCCACCCCTACCCGGCTTTGTTGTTCGTGTCCATGGGTTATGTGTACATGCATATAAGTTCTGTGGTTTATCTCTTCCCTCCCACACCACTCTCTCTTCTGAGGGTTGTCAGTCTGTACCCTACTTCCATGTCTCAGGGTCTATGCAATTCCTCAGACTGTTATGTTCATTATATTCCAAAAATAAGTGAGATCATGTGATATTTGTCTTTCTCTGCTTGGCTTGTTTCACTTAGGATAATACTCTCCAGGTCCCTCCATGTTGTCTGAGAGGATAAGAGATCTTTCTTTCTTACAGCTGCGTAGTACTCCATTGTGTATATGTACCACTGCTTTTTTATCCATTTGTCTACTGATGGACACTTGGGCTGTTTCCAGATCTTAGCTATTGTAAATAGTGTACATATATTCTTTCTAATTGGTGTTTCAGGCTTCTTAGGGTATATTCCTAGAGGTGGGATCACTGGGTTCAATGGCAGTTCAATTTTTAATTTTTTGAGGTAACACCATATTGTTTTTCATAGTGGTTGCACCAGTCTGCATTCCCACCAGCAGTATACTAGAGTCCCCTTTTCTCCACACCCTAATCTTTTTTTCTAAGAAATGTTTTAGTAACAATGCACACATTTGATTAGTTATGCTTTCATTTTTATTTGTTTAAAATGATTTCTAACTTTTCTGTTAATGTTTTCTTTGACACATCCATTATTTAGAAGTATGTTTTCTAGTTTCTAAAAATAGCACAGAATTTTAAAAGTAATCTATTATTGATATTTTTCTTTTTATCTTTATTCTTGAAAGTATTACAGATGTCCCTCCTTTTTTTCCCCCATTGACCCCCTCCTCCCTCCTCCTGTCCCCTGCCTTCACCACATAGTGTGTGTGTGTGTGTGTGTATACATATATATAATTATCAGGCTTATAAAATGAAATTTTGCCATTTATGACAACACGAATGGATCTGGAGGACATTGTACTAAATGCAATAAGTCAGACAGAAAGACAAATACTATATGATCTGTCATATATTTAATCTAAACAAACACAAACAAAAACAAAACTAACAAAACCCAAGTTTATAAGTAGTAAACATATTGATGGATACCAGAGGCAAAAGCTGAGGGGTGGGCCAAATGAGTGAAGGAAGTCAAAAGATAAAAATTTCCAACTATAAAATAAATGCACAGGGAAATAATATACAGCGTAGCAACTATAACTACTAATTGCATATTTAAAAGTTGCTAAGCAATTAAGTCTTACAATTCTCATCACAAGAAAAAGAAAATTCTATAACTATATAGTGATGAATGATACCTAGAGTCACTGTGGTGATCATTTCACAATAGATACAAATATCAAATCATTAATGTTGTACATTTGAAAGTAATATAGCCCTGGCCAGTTTGGCTCAGTGGTTAGAGCATCGGCCTGCAGTCCAGAGACCCAGGTTCGGTTCCTGCTAAGGGCATGTACCTCAGTTGCAGTTTGTCTCTGGCCCTGGTTGGGTCGTGTGGGTGGCAGCCACTCGATGTGTCCCTTTCACGTCGATGTTTCTCTCTCTCTCTCTCTCTCCCTCTTACTCTATATGAACAAGAAATGAAAAAAACTCCTTGGGTGAGGATAAAAAAATAAAAATAAAATAATGAAAATAACATATAATGTTGTATGTCTCTTATACCTCAAACTAGGAATAGCTATTGAGAAAATTACTAATGATATACAAGGCTTAACTAACACTATGAAACTTGACCTAATTAACATTTATAGAACAGTCCATTCCAAAACAGCAGAATACACCTTTTTAAAAAAGTGAATGTAGAATATTAAATGATACATACCATATTTGTATCATAAACAAATTTCAAGGATTAAAATCATACAAAGAATCTTTTCTGACCAAATGTAATTGAAATGAAAATAAATAACAGAGAGGAGGGAGGTGGGAAGAGATAAATCATAGAATGTATATACATATATGCATAACCACTAGACACAGACAACAGTGTGGTAAAGGCAGAGGGCAGGAGCAGGAGGAGGAGGTCAATGGAGGGAAAAAAAGGAGGGACATCTGTAATAATTTCAACAATAAAGATAAAAAGAAAAAATATTGATTTCCTAATGGGGAATCAACCATGTGACCTGTTGGTTCATGGGAGGATGCTCAAACCACCTGAGCCACACCAGCCAGGGGAGGGTTTCCTTTTCTTACATCCTTGCCAATGCTTATTACTTCTTGTCTTTTTGATAATAAAATAGTTGTTCTTTAAACTCTTGAGAACAGGTGTTGAAATCTCAGATTTTAACTGTGGCTTTGTGTATTTTCCTTATAGTTCCATAACATTTGCTTTATTTATTTTGAGACTGTTATAAATTAAACAGAACTTTAGAATTATGCCCTCTTGATTAATTGATCTCTGTATTAATTATCCATTGCTGCACAACAAATGATTCTACTGGCTTTTTTTAGTGGCTTAAAAAACAAAAATTGATTATTTCATGAGTACATGAGTTAGAAATCCAAGGATCATCTTATTGGTCGTGTCTCAAGATCTCTCATGAAATTTAAGTCAAACCTTAGTATAATTATGGCAGTGGTCTCGTGAAGGCTTGTCTATGGTGGTAGATCCCCTTCCAGGCTTACTCATATGGTGTTGGCAGGCCTTGGACCCTCACTAAATGAGCCTTCTCACAGGAATGTCTCATGATACAGCAACTGGTTTTCCCATGGATTAGCAAGTAAAAATCTGAAACAGGAGCAACTATCTTTTTAAATCCTAATCATAGAAGAAGCTACATCACATCACACCATTCTAGTACTATGTTCTATTTCATAGAAGCAATTCGGTAAATGAAGCCCATACTCATGGGGAAATAATTATGGAGATGATTAGAGACCATCTTGATGGCTGCCAAGCTTGGTCTTCGACTTGAACCCAGCATATGTAAATGCCCTCTGAGAAGGAAATAGCCAGCAATCATCAACTCATCTTAGAAGGTCTCTCTTCTCTCTACAGTTTCAATTCATCTAGTCTTTATGTTATAATGATAAGAAAGTCTTCTAGCCTTCAGACTTCAAATGTCTTCTAAATAATTGTTTGTAATATCTCTATGTTTTCTGGTTGTTGTATTGAGAGCTACAATTACTTGCTACATCGTAACTAAAAGTGTAGTGTTTTATCTTCATTGGTATAGTCTTCATTTCTAAAGGTTCAATTGGTTCCTTTTCAAGATTCCTTGTTCATGTCTATGGACTCTTTTTTCTTAATTATATTCTCAATTTCTTCATTATTCTGAAAATATATTTGGAAAACTTTATTGACAATATTTCCTAAAAGTGTCAGAGAAACATATCTTATGCTTCACTCTACCTGCAAAGAAGTTCATAACCCTCAGAGGTTATATATTAAATGAACCCAGGAATCCCTTAAGGTATATAAACATTAAAGTTGGATTTTACTTAAAAAAGGCATCACAATTTAAGTTTTAATAACTTAAACTCTATTGTATTCATTACAAGAAAGTGGAGCATATAATTAAGAGAATAGATATTCTATCTATTCTTAGGGAGAACATTCTGATCACTCATGGAACAAAATATTTTGGGTTTGTAATAAAGATCCTCCATGTGTACCCTCTGTGTACCTATTCCATTTTTCTTTATTTCTTTTTTTTAAATCCTCACCCAAGGATATTTTTCCATTTATCTTCAGATAGAGTGAGAGAGAGGGAGGGAGGGAGAGAAACATTGATGTGAGAGAGACACATTGATTGGTTGCCTCCCGCACGACCCCAACCAGGGCCAGGATCGAACTGCTATGGTGCTCTTAATTGGAATGGAACCCATGACTCTTTGGTCTGCAAGCCAATGCTCTAACCACTGAGAAAACCGGCCAGGGCCCTATTCCATTTTATAAGCCAGTTTCTTTGTTGAATTTAATGCCATAATATCAATGTTTATATTTTTTGCATACTCCATGTTATTCTATTTCATCCGAATACCTTTGCTAGCTGTTCCTTCAGCCTTTTTTCCCTATTTATCACGAATAATCCACACTGTGTATGTGATTGCTTGACATTCATTTCAATTTCTCTCTAGTATGCCTTCTTGAATTATAGAAGCTAGAAAGTTAAAATGATATTTTTCTAATTTCCTTGCCTCTCATGTAAGTTTAGTAATCATAGAAGTCTTATGTTCAGAACTTAATTAACTAGGAGAGTGAGAGTGGCAGAATATAAATGATTGATTTTGTTATAATAATAAGGTGGTATTAGCTGCCTGATGCAGGCAGCTTCCTGATTGTAGCAGAAGAGTATTTCTCTAGATTGAATACTTGCAGTGATAATTTCTCAATCAGAAAATAGCTTGCTGATGATAGCAGGTATAGCAGCTCAGTCCTGTAGGCTGGTTTGGGGACATTTTCCTGGAAGCTCAGACGAGTTGATTTCATCAGTTCTCCCAGTGATTAAATGTCTTTCAATGGCTGGTTACAAATCCCTTTCTCTTTGAATAATAACCCTGATTGACATACCCATGCTTTAAATTTGGAATCAAGTGATCTCATATCATTCAATAGTTTAACAAATAATTTGATTACCTTTTATCTAAATCCTCCAGAGAAAATCATGTTGTTTTTATACAGGACCTTGATTTCTATCATTGAATGTAATGCATGTATTGACATTGTATCTTTTCAAATCAGTTTTTCCCATTTGACTCTGGTCTTCTGGAAGTGAGGGGAACCAGAGTTTGCCACCCCAAGATATACCTTTTGGAAATTAATTATTTTAAACTGGTCATTTATAAGAGAGGAAGGTGGTGGGGGATGAGTAAAAAAGTTGAAGGGGAATAAGAAGTACAAACTTCACTTAGAAAATAATAAGTCACGGGGATGTAACATACAGCATCAGGAACATAGTCAATAGTAATGTAGTAACTTTGTGTGGTGACAGATGGTTATTAGATTTATCACTTCCTAAGATATATAAATATTGAATAACTATGTTATATACCTGAAACTCATATGATATTGTATTCTAACTATACTGTGATAAAAGATGAATAAATAAGTTTATTAATTAAAAAAAATACCCAATAAGAGCTGAAGAGATCATTTAAAATGAAGTCTAATTAACCCCAAACTCAGCATTGTCAATAATTGTTAGAACTTCTTATAAAAACACCCTCTGGAATTTTTAAAGATGTATCTCAGAGACTATCAGAGAAGAAGAGAAGCTAAAATGGGTAATCACTGTTCCCTATCTCCTACTTCAAACAGCTGTACATATATATAATCTATATTATATATCGGGTCTAGACAAAGACTCTCTACTTGACCAAAATTTATTCAGGATCCTCTGAGTGCTCTTCTCAACTAGGCCTTAATCTTTAGACTTCTGTGTTTATCTTTGCATAATCCAATTTTAGCAAAAATCCTGCCAAATCAGTTTAGTGGGGCTACTCCATCTATGACATGTGATCACCCTGCTTTGCCTTCAGCAAGAATCCTGTTAAATCAGTGTTACTGAGCTAAAGGGGTTTATTTGCCTATGCACATCAATGCCCAATCAAATAAGAACAGGAGTTTATAGCCAAGAAATTAAGGATTTATTAGTTGAGGAAATAATGCCAAGCCCAGCATCACAGGTAAGCTGGTGTTCAAAACCTGGCTCCCTGATAGATTCTAGAAGGTGGGTTACATAGGGGACTGAGGGAGCTAGGTTTGTGATCTCTATTGATTGGTTAGGATAGGGTAGTTAGTTGATCAATGCACCTATCTGGTCCTAATGGCATCAGTTGGTCTAGTTTTCTAAGGGTGTGGTTGGTGGGGCCATTCTGGAGCTGAAACACAACTGAGGCCCAATGTTACCTCTAGTTTAACTGAAACTGTCTCTGTGATCAACAGACCCAAGGCTTTGTTCTTAAGCTTATGTGGTGCCAAGCAGAACCTCAGGTCCTGAGGTCTTGGTGATAAAGTTTGTGGATGTGCAAAGGAGAGGGAAGTGGGTGAATCAGGGTACTAGATGAGGCCAGTTTGAATCAAAAGGGAAGTAGGAAAGGTTATATTAAAGACACAAAGTTTCTGCAAGGTTACATTAATTTAGCCAGAATCTCCCCTAACCCCTGATGTTTCTTCCCATGCCTTTCTCCATGGCTATAAATCTCTGCTTGTTCATGCTGTATTTAGATTGAGGCTAGTTCTATACTGAGGTCTCTTTTCCTCAATTGAACTAGTTCCTGTATAAAATCTGTTTTCACCACTTTAGCTACCGTCAGGTTGTAGTTTTCTTTAATAGTCTCCACTTAAAATGTTTTAGGAGGAAAGCATCCTATAGCTAAAACTTCTAATCTATTGATGTTTGTTACATATACAATACTTCTTAATATAGAGGACCTCTAAAAATAATGGAGTGTTATATACTAGCTGCCTGGAATAATGTTCGTAGTATTTGGTTTTTGACTCTAGAGTCAATAATCTTAAATTTTTATAAAACAATCATAAGTAATTGAGATTCAAAAAGTGATGTGCTACCTTAATTTCCTTTCATGTGGAAAATGCTTGTAAAATAGTCCAATAGGGAATAGGGGCAGGCAACCAGGTGTTAGAAGCATTTCATTTGCTTCAAATCAAGCTTAGCAGTTGGGTTTATTAACATAACAGATATCAGAACTCGAAACATCTGCTTGTTAAATGGTAGTTTTTATTGCTGATTCCCTTGGAAAATACCTTTTAGAAGTGACTGCTACCTTTATGGCTTTGCTGTTTTGTGGTAAACATATAACCAAGAATTATGTAAGCCATTAGGAGCTTTTAGATGATTTTATTGAATTATTTTATTGAGCATTTTATTTTAATTTAAAGATGATTTGCTTAGTGTTCTATATTCCATCTCACTCTTAAGATCATCACATACAATTGTGCAGTACCTAAATTGAGGAATCATAACTTATGCATAGACATTTTACTTAAGATTATAGTTTATTGGCTATAGTACTATATTAGCCCATAAAGTGAACATGAAACTTATTGTCTGTGATAATTTCTTTGTAGTATGTGAATCCTCAGACAGTTAATAATATTCTACAATGAAAAATTTAATACAGGAGGATGCTATAAATTTTATCAGATTTTGTTCAAGGACCTAACTCTAAACTTGACCATATGTGTTTAAACTATGAGTGTCATAAATTGGTAAATTTGTCAACCCCTACAACCTGCTGAAAAAGTTTCAAGATGGCAGACTACAATTCAAAAAAACAGAAAGGCACATGTACCCCTGAAAAATTACCTGACTGTTTACTGCTTTCAACCAGTCTGCAACAAGAAAGCAAATAATTCAGGGTTGTCACATTGGAGACCATCAATGGCTCTAAGATGTTTATGTTATTTGTTAGATCTCTGTGTACCCTAACCCAGCTTAAGTCACTTCACTGTGTTCTCAACAGGCACAGAGACAAGTCAGAAAATCTGATTCTTTTGGCTGGGATGATAGTTTTTGGAACCTCAGATTGCAAAACACTAACTCAAGACAAATATGTTAGATCTTTTCATTGAAAGTCCAGTTTAGGAGATAAACCAAAGATTCAAAGTATCTTAATATGTCTAGTAGTTATCCAATAGTGACGCCAGAGTTTGAGATCACCACAACTGTGAGAATAGCAAAGATTTAATAGATTAAAAATATCTGCTTCTGGTTTACTATGATTTCTAATTTCATTGAGAATTGAATGAAATTCCATTTGGAATATATTGCTTTTGAGATGTATTATTTTAGCCACCATACCTATATTATCTCATTTAATGGTAGTCTGTTATGAATCTGTTATTATAGAGATATGCATAGATGCTGTACATTGGATGGTATCTATTCACATCTCTATTTTGCAGATGAAGAATTGTGTTTCATAAATTAAGATATTTAACTCATAGTTCTCAAACACTAAAAACAAGCAAGCTCCAATGGGCTTAACTTGAAATTAAGTCTACCATGTTTTGTCTCACAGAAGATCATGCATTATCTCCTTGTTTCTCTATTCCTCCTGGATTTTTACGGTAAGTGCAAGCCCAGTATAATGATTAGACTTAAGCTCTAGAATCAGACCATAAGGATTTCAATCCTTGCCCTTCTATATACTAGAAGTGTAACCTTAGTACAGCTATAGAATTACTCCATGCTGAAATTTCTTTGTAAAATGGAGAAAGCAATTTTTGTTATGCAAGTGGTAGTTGAAAGGATTCAGTGACTTAACAGAGTTCATACAGTAAAGCACTTAGATTTGTATGAATTAAAATTGTGGTAACAGAGAGCTTGATTGATTGATTTTGCTCAATAAGTAGTCAGAGTTGGACAATAATGCTACCAAAAGATCACTTTTCTTCTTAACTTCTTTTCTTAATTGGTATTAGAGAAAGAGAGAAGAATGGTGAAAGAGAGATCGAAACATCGATGAGAGAGAACATTGATTGGCTGCCTCCTGCATACCGCCCACTGGGGATTGGGCCCACAACCTGGGCATGTGCCCTGACCGGGAATCGAACCAGTGACCTCTTGGTGAATGCATCGATGCTCCACTAAGCCACACTACTGGGAGCTCTTCTTAACTTTTTGTTTCACCACTCTAGGAATGTGGCTTTCATTATTGCCATTGCAGAAAGAACACAGTGTATCAATAAGCATGTCTGGATGCCTGACTTTATACGCAGGAAGGAAAGAGGAAGCCAAGCAGCATAATAAAATCCTTTATAGGAAACTGAAGTTTATATTTCATCAGCAAAACAGATTTTAATGTTCAGTGAAGATGCAGAGAACCTGGGTAACAATTATTTCAGTCTTATGGCTTCTATAAGAAAGACAAATAAGTAGGTGGTATTTAGATTGAGTGCTAAATAAGTCATTCAGTAAACATACTATGGGTATAAAGTAAAAATGCAAAAAAATGTTAGTGAGTAGAATCATGGTTTATCCCTGCACATCTCCTTGAATTAAATTACTAAATTTATTCATCTGCACTTAGTCCAAAGTTCATTTGAATTTTTGATTTAGTGAATTAGCTCAGTTTTTTCTTAATCTCCATACAGATTCCCCAGAGAACAATATGACAGTTCTGTGGTGGTAAAACATCTATTCCTAAATTGGATATCTTCAGCCAAGTTTGGAGAATAGTGCTAAAGCTGTGGATAAACCAGCCATATATGTTGGTATTGGTGTTGATTGGTGCTGGGGGAGAAGGGTTTGTAATAAAGTTAGTGTGTGATGTCTCCCATAATACATATAAAATATAAATTTTATTGGTCATTTCTAAGGTCTCAGAGAATAAGTAAAATCCACTTTACCATGCCTGGTATAGCACAAAAGGGGTTAGATCGTGTTTGTTGATATTATTATTCCTCCGATAGAACCATTAAAATATTTTCTCAGACTCTGATAGGTAACATATTACTTATATGTGATAAAGTATAATACTATAAGTTTTTTGTCTTATGCATAAAGTACTTTCTTGGGACATTACCTATAGGTTTAATTTGCAAAAAACAATTTATGTTAATTAAATGCCTTTTCTAGTAATAAGTAATTCATATTCCTAAAAGCATATTATTAATAATTAGTGGAGAAATCTGGCCATATATTTTAAAATCTAATCCAATATGTACAAGGAAATTTCCCATATATTTCTAATGAAAGCCCTAAAGAGGACTTCTGACATACTAAAAATACTAAATAAATATTAGCAAAATTATTAAGATATATTAACTGTTTAAGAAAATGATATATAAGATATGAGAGTGATATTACATGTTACATATATAATAGATATGTGAGATATATGTGTGTATGTGTAGAATATATAATATTTAATATTTAAATATACATTTAATCCTCCTGACAGCTCTATGGAAAAATAAAATTATTATACCTTCTATAATTATAATTCAGTCAAAGTAACACAGCTAGGAAGTGATGAAATCCAGGTTTAAATTCAGAGGGTCTAGCTTCACAACTATTACTCTGAAATATATTTTGTGGGCTCCTATAATCTAGGAATGTTTTTCTTTTAAATTTAAGTGCTTGCATAGTTGCTAAAAATGCCACCAGTGAGATGATATAAACTCTAAATATTGTGCATTTCTAACATTTTTTGCAAGCCCTTGAGAAAGGAATTATGTTGTGTCCATGCTTTATGATGTATAGTCAAGTATTTGACACACAACTTCTCTTGTTAAGAGGTTTTCTTTTTTTTTTTCAGTTTAAAATTTTTTTAAATTAATTAATTTATTTTTATTACAGATGTTTCTCCTTTTCCTCCTCACTGATCCCCCCTCCCCCTCCCTCCCCGCCCCGTCCTGTCCCCAGCTTTGTTGTCCATGTCCATTGTTCATGCATACATGCATATAAGTTCTGTGGTTTATCTCTCCATCACCACCCCCTCTTCTGGGGATTGTCAGTCTGTACCCCACTGCCAAGTCTCTGGGACTACCCCATTCCTCAGACTGTTATGTTCATTATATTCCACAAATAATGAGATCATATGATACTTGTCTTTCTCTGTTTGGCTTGTTTCGCTTAGGATGACACTTTCCAGGTCCCCCCATGTAGTCTCAAAGGATAAGAGATCTTTCTTTCTTACAGCTGCATAGTACTCCCTTGTGTAATTTTTATCCATTCGTTTACTGATGGACATTTGGGCTGTTTCCAGATCTTAATTATTGTAAATAGTGCTGCTACAAACATGGGGGTACATATATTCTTTGTGATGGGTGTTTCAGGCTTCTTAGGGTATATTCCTAGAAGCGGGATCACTGGGTCAAATGGCAGTTCAATTTTTAATTTTTTGAGGTAACACCATATTGTTTTCCACATTGTCTGTACCAGTCTGCATTCCCACCAGCAGTGTACTAGGGTCCCCTTTTCTCCACACCTTTGCCAACACTTGTTGTTTGATGATTTGTGATGGCGGCCATTCTGACAGGTTTGAGGTGATACCTCATTGTTGTTTTATTTGGCATCTCTGATGATTAGTGACGTTGAGCATGTCTCTTGGCCATTTGTATGTCCTGTTTGGAGAGGTGTCTATTTAGTTCCTCTGCCCATTTTTTAATTGGGTTCTTTGTCTTCCTTTAGTTGAGTTGTATGAACACTCTCTATATATTGGTATATCATTGGCAATGATGCTCTCCCATAAAGTGGATTGCCTTTCCATTTTTATGATAGTATCTTTTGCTGTGCAGACGCTTTTGAGTTTGATGTAGTCCCATGTGTTGATTTTCTCCTTTGTTTCTTTTGCCTTAGGTGATGTATCAGTGAAAATTCTGCTGTGTATCATGTCTGAAATTTTGTTGCCTACAGTTTCTTGTAGGATTTTTATGGATTCATGAATCACATTTAAGTCTTTTATTCATTTTGAGTTTATTCTTGTGTATGGTGTAAGTTGATGGTCTAGTTTCATTTTTTATTTATTTTTTTGCATGTAACTGTCCAATTTTCCTAACACCATTTATTAAAGAGGCTGTCTTTACTCCACTGTATGCTCTTGCCACCTTTGTCAAATATGAATTGAGCATATTGCCTTGGGTCCATTTCTGGGCTCTCTATTCTGTTCCACTGGTCTATCTGCCTGTTCTTGTGCCAGTACCAGGCTGTTTTGATTACAGTAGCTTTGAGTATTACCTGAAATTTGGTAATGTGATCCCTCCAACTTTGTTCTTCTCTTTCAAGATTGCTGTGGCTATTTGAGGTCTTTTTGTGGTTTCATATGAACTATTGAAGTATTTGTTCTAGTTCTGTGAAATATGTCATTGGTATTTTGATGGGGATTGCATTGAATGTATAGATTGCTTTGGGTAGTATGGACATTTTAATGATGTTAATTCTTCCAAACCATGAACAGGATATGTGCTTCCACTTCTTTTATATCTTCCTTTACTTCTTTTTTCAATTACCTGTAATAGTTCCTTTATTTCTTTGGTTAAGTTTATTCCTAGGTTTCTTAGTTTTTTGCCGCAATGGTAAATAGAATTGTTTTTTCAGTTTCTCTTTCTGTGAGTTCATCATTGGTGTATAAGAATGCCATTGATTTCTTGATGTTAATTTTGTATCCTCCTATTTTCCAAATTCATTTATTAAGTCTAGTAAATTTTTTATGGAGTTTTTGGGGTTTTCTACGTATAGTATCATGTCATCTGCAAATAATGACAGTTTCACTTCCTCCTTTGCAATTTGGATCCCTTTAATATTCTCTTCCTGTCTGATTTCTGTGTCTGAGATTTCCAGTACTATGTTAAATAAGAGTGGCAAAAGTGGGCATCCTTGTCTTGTTCCTGTTCTTAAGGGAAATGCTTTCAGTTTCTGCCCATTGAGTATGATGTTGGCTGTAGGTTTTTCATATATGGCCATTATTATGTGGAGATATGATCCCTTTATTCCCAGATTGCTGAGCATTTTTATCAGAAATGGGTGCTGGATTTTGTCGAATGATTTAATCAGCATCTATTAATATAATCATATGATTTTTATCTTTTACTTTGTTTATGTGGTGTATCCCATTTACTGATTTGTGAATATTGTACCAGCCTTGCATCCCTGGGGTGAATACCACTTGGTCATGGTGAATAATTTTTTTGATGTATTGCTGGATTTGATTTGGTAGTATTTTGTTCAGCATTTTGGCGTGTATGTTCATCAGGGATATTGGTCTGTAGTTTTCTTTCTTTGTAGTGTCTTTGTTTGGTTTTGAAATTAGAATTATGCTGGTTTCATAAAATGAGTTTGGAAGTCTTCCTTCTTCTTGAATTTTTAAAAATAGTTTGAGGCGAATGGGAATTAGTTCTTTGAATGTTCAGTAAACTATCCCCATGAAGTAGTCCGGGCTTGGGCTTTTGTTTGCTGGGAGAGTGTTGATTACATCTTCAATTTTTTGTTGTTGGTATTGGCCTGTTCAAGTTTTCTATCTCTTCCTGGTTCAGTTTTGGGAGACCATGTGTTTCTAGAAATTTGTCCATTTCGCTTAGATTGTCAAATTTGTTGCCGTATAATTGTTCATAATATTTGTTAACAATCCTTTGTATTTCTGTGGTGTCAGTTATTATTTCTCCTCTTTTATTTTTGATTTTGTGTATTTGGGATCTCTCTCTTTGTTTCTTGGTGAGTCTAGCTAAGGGTCCATTAATCATGTTTATCTTTTCAAAGAACCAGCTCTTTGTTTTATTGATCCTTTGAATTGTTTTTTTGGTCTCCATGTCATTTATTTCTGCTCTGATCTTTACTATTTCCTTCCTTCTACTTGCTCTGGGTTTTCTTTTTGTTTGCTTTCTAGTTCCTTAAGTTGTCAGGTTAGATAGTCTATTAGAAATTTTTCTTGCTTCTTGAGGTAGGGCTGTAGTGCTATGAACTTCCCTCTCAGAACTGCTTTTGCTGCATCCTGTAGATTTTGTGTTGCTGTGTGTTCACTTTCATTGGTTCACAGGAAGTTTTAAATTTCTTCCTTGATCTCCATGGTAAGCCATTTATTGCTATTTAGCCTCCATGTTTTCAAATGTCTTTGCATGTTCTTGTTGCAATTGATTCTAGTTTCATGCCATTGTGATCTGAGAAGATGATTGATATGATTTCAATCTTTTTAAACTTGTAGAGACTTACTTTGTGCCCTAACATGTGGTCTGTCTTTGAGAATGTCCCATGTGCACTTGAGAAGAATGTAAATTCTGTAGTTTTGGGGTGTAATTTTCTGTAGATATTTATTAAATTCATTTGATCTAGTGCTTCATTTAGAGTCTGTGTTTCCTTGTTAATTTTTTGTGTAGAAGATCTATCCAGTGATGTCAGCGGGGTTTTAAAGTCCCTTGCTATGATTGTATTACTATCAATTTCTCTTTTGAAGTCCTCCAGAGGATTTTTCATATATGTAAATTGGTGTTCCTATATTGGGTTCATATATGTTTACCAAGGTTATATCTTCCTGTTGGATAGATCCTTTCAATATTATGAAGTGGCCTTCTTTGTCTCCAGTTATGGTCTTTATTTTGAAATCTACGTGATCAGGTATGCATATTGCTACCCCAGCTTTCTTTTCCTTTCTGTTTGCTTAAAATATTTTTTTCTATCTCTTCACTTTCAACCTATGTGAGTATTTTGTTGTGAGGTGGGTTTCTTGTAAACAGCATATATGTGAGTCATGCTTTCTCATCCAGTCAATTACTCTGTCTTTTTATCGGAACATTCAAGCCATTCACATTTAAGGTGATAAATTGATATGTACTTATTTATTGCTATTTATGTTTAGTGTGGTTGTATTTTTCTTCCTATTTCCTCTACCAATTACAGTAGTCCTTTTAGCATATCTTGACGTGCTGGTTTGGTATTAATACATTCCCTTAGCCTTTTTTGGTCTGGGAAGCTCTTTATTTGAGCTTCTATTTTGATTATAGCCTTGCTGGATAGAGTAGTCTTGGATTCAGATCATTGTTTTTCATGACCTTGATTACTTCATGTCACATTTTTTTTTGGCCTGTATTGTTTCTGTTGCGAAGTCAGCTGAGAGCCATATGGGGTTTCCTTTGTAGGTAACCTGTTGCTTATCTCTTGCTACCTTTAGGATTGTCTCTTTGTCTTTAATTTTTGGCATTTTAATGACTATTTGTCTTGGTGTGGGCCTGTTTGGGTTCTTCTTACTTGGGGCTCTCTGTGCTTCTTGAACTTGAATGCCTTCTTCCTTCACCAAGTTAGGGAAGTTTTCTGTCATTATTTCTTCAAATATATTCTCTAACCCTTGCCCATTTCGTTCCTCATCGGGGACTCCTATGAGGCGAATGTTATTACGCTTCCAGTTGTCCCACCGTTCTCTTAAGCTATCTTCCTGTTTTTTAATCATTTTTTCCTTTTGTTTTTCTGATTGGTTCACTTTTTCTACCCTGTCTTCTAATTCACTGATCCGTTCCTCAGCTTCGCTACTCTGCTGGTTAGTCCTTCCAATGTGTTCTTTATTTCTGCTATGTCATTCTTTATTTTCACTTGGTTGGTTTTCAATGTTTCTATATCTTTACTCATGGTGTTGATATCTTTAATCATCCTGTTGAGCTTCCTCAAGATCATGGCTCTGAACTCTACCTCTGATAATTTGCTTAGCTGCATTTTCTTGATCTCATCTTTGATAGCATTCTCTTGTTCTTTCATTTGGGTTTTGTTTCTTTGTTTCACCATTTTGGCTATCTCAGTGGGTTTTGGAGCCTGCCAAATTTTCCCTGTGGTTGTTGATGTTCTGCTGTTTGTGGCTCACTCTACTGGGTTTGGATGAGCCTAGGTGGGCCACGTTAAACACCACTGGCAAGTCTTACTTTCCTGGGTAGACTTGCAAGCCTAGGAAAGGTTCAGTTATCCTCTATCTTTTTCCTGGAGGCTAATAGTCTCAGTGCCTTGGAATGTAACCCCAGTATTCTGCATAAGAGGATTTCCAGATGGTGGATAGATATTGGTTGTTAATGGCCTCAATTTGCATTTCTTTGCCTCACCTGGGAAAGGCTTAATCTCGGGGGAGGGTGGGGTATGGGTTGGGGGAGGGCTGCTGCTTTTTCCCACAGCTCTGGGAAGGAGCACACCGGCCACAGTCCTTTATGGCCATAACTCAGCAAAAACTCTGATTTCCCTCTGAATCCTGGTTCTTCTCCCAGAGTTCTAGTCCAGTCTGCCCTTCCTCTGCCAGGTGAGTGGCTGTGGCTATTTTAGTGCTCTGTCCCAGCTCTCTGCGCTGTGAAGCAGGCTTGATCTTTATTTCCCAGGGGTGCTGCTCACAGCTAAGACTGCTGCTGTCTGTGAGCTCCCAGCCCGCCACTCTCTCATGCCTCTGCAAATCCTACCAGTGTCCCTGGTTATATGGTCTTATCCTGCTGCTTTTCTGTTGCTTTTTTTCTCAGGATTTGTCTTTATTTTAGTTGTAATTCTCGTTTGGTCCTGGGAGATCATCTGAATAGCTTCTATTCACTCTACCCCCATTTTTATATCCTCTATGCCTATCTTTTGCACAGCTGGGTTGCACAGGCCCCTGCACCCTACAGGTCCTGTAGGTAGTTGGATCTCAAAGTTCATTTGGGGACCTGGCTCTATGTCTATGTAATGGGCTGCTGGGTTACACAGTACTCTCTGGTGCTTCAGCACCCCACTGGTCCTGTGGGTAACTAGATTGCACAGACCCTGTTGGGTCGCACAGGCCTGTCTGGTGTTTCAGCACCCTGTAGGTCCAACGGGTAACTAGATCACACAGTCTCTGCTGGGTCACACAGGCCTTTCTGGTGCTTTAGCACCCTGCAGTTCCCAAGGGCCGGCAGCTGGATCACACCAGTCTCTCTCAGGCTCTGGCTTCTTACAGCTCTTGTGACCTGCTGGACCTCACAGGCCTCTGTGGAGCCCCAGGTTCCACCACTGGTGGCTGGGGAGTGCTGCTGCCCCGTTATGCTCAACTCCTGCTTAGCTTTAGCTGTAGTTTTTGGGATGGGTCTCAGCTGCTGATTTGTGCTTCTATTGCCTGGGGATGGATGTCTGCTCCCGAGTCTCTGTTGCTGGGGGTATATCAGGACTCTGATCAGGCTGCTACTGTGGAGGATGGTGCTGGGCTCCTGGCTGTCCGAGGCTTCCACAACCAGCACCTTGGGAGCTCCGGTCTGTGCACCGGTCTGTGTTGACACAGAGTGTCCACTGGTCCGATGGTACCAGGTACATTGGTGGCTCAGGTTGCTGGGGCCTAGCAACTTCCACTGCCTCCTCCCACAGAAGACCCGGGATCTTCCAAAATGGTGGGACCTCCCCGGTGCAGGGAGAAGCCCCTGAAGGGCTGCTCACTGCGGTGCTGGCTGCTCCGTCCACAGCACAGGAACCTTCTGCTCCGTGGCTCTGCACTGCTCGGGTTTGGTTGTACACCTTCATGTCCACTCACACTCTCTACACACTCTTTCACTCTCTCACACACTCACCCTCCCTCAGGTCCTGCCCACTGCCATCTTCCTCCAGATGCCTAAGAAGTTTTCTTTAATTATTAATAGCAATGTGAAAGAAAATATGATTTAGATAATATGGATAAAAGTAGAAATATTTATCTATAAAATAATGTGTAATTAAAAAAAACTTTTAGAGTTATGTCTAGTCATTTGTTTCTGTTTCTACTATAGATAAAAATTATAAGGTGCAAATAATCTTTTTGGATATTTCAATTTAATAATGATTAAAAGCAGACTTTGTGTGTATGATGTTGACAGGGGGAAGAGGTAGGTAATATATGATTTGGATTTAACATAATCTATTTACAAATGCAAAATGACAAAAATAAAAATTAATTAATAGTTACAATAGGAAGCCAGAAGGACGGTCATTAATCACTTGGACTAATGCAAGGTTGGAGAAACAAGCAGAGCTGTAATTCATAAAAAGTGTGACTGAATCTATTTATTAACTACTCAAAATCCATTCTCATGTTCTTTCTTACTAATAGAAACCCAGTTTTATTTGGTGGTGAATTATTCTTGGCACATGGCCTGTAGATGCTGAACAAAACTGAGGTTCTGTTAGTTAAGAGAAAGGATAGAATATTTACTGATTCTTTTTCTAAGTAGTCATTTTTGGAAACTAGCAAATAAGGGGGGGAATGAGCATTTTTTTGCTTTTACTTTATAAATGCTATCTCAAATTTATAAATTATTGATGAGGGGACATTTTCTTGATAGAAGTATTCTAGTCCATAAATGAAAATGAAATGGTAGAATTAGAAGATCATGATTTTTCTACTTCTAACAAAAGAATGGATCAAATGATGTAATTAGCCTCAAGGGCTAATGCCTAGAAAAAGTGATGGCCATATAATATACTTTCTGATAGAATTTAAAGCACCATCTATGAAGTAGTCTTGCAAAAAACTCTAAATGTGATAAAAATGTTAGATCTCGTTTACAAGCAGAAACTGTAAGAAAACATATGAAGCCACACAAAATGGATTTAATCAGCACACTCCAGACTCTGGGAAACTAGGAAAAACAACCTAGTTTTCAAAACAATTAAGATGTGAGGAAAAAATAGTAAATATTAAAAATTATAATTTAAAATGTTAGATAAGAACATGAAAATATGGCTAGATTAAAAAAAGAAATTTTGCCCTGCCTGGTTTGGCTCACTGGTTAGAGTGTCAGCCTTCGGACCAGAGAGTCCCAGGTTTGGTTCGTGCTAAGGGCACATACCTTGGTTGCAGTTTGTCCCCAGCCCCGGTTGGGTTCATGTGGGTGGCAACCAGTCAATGTGTATCTCTCACATCAATGTTTTTTTTTCTCTCTCCCTTCCTCTCTCCCTCTCGCTCTATCTGAAGATAAATGCAAAAATGTCCTTGGGTGAGGATAAAAAAAAAATTTCATTTTAGAGACACCTACTAAACTATGCATGCATGGATGAGGTGAAATTATGTCTGGAATTTGCTTTAAAATGACTCAGGGAAGGGATGAAGCAGAAGGGGAGTAGGTAAAGCAATACTGCTACTTTTTGATGTGGGATGATTATATAATTGTTCTTTATATTATTTTTTCTATATTTGAAGTTTTCCGTCATTAAAAATAAAGATGGATGAAAAGAAAATTAAGTCAAACTGGGAGGCTTGTTTAGGAATTGGTTAACATTTCCTTCTATTATAATGTCTCTGTAGAACATAGATTTCTGCTTTGTACCAATGGTTAAATCAATAACAAAAGGAAAATAGGCCAACATGTCTGTGAGAAAGTGAGAAAACTTATTTACAAATGTAACAGAGCCAAGTTATATTCAATATCAGTTCCAAATATCTGTCATTTACCCTACCATCTGTTTAATTTTTACATGCAATATTTGTCACCTAAAAATAAGGCAGAATTTCTGTTCCAAAAAATGATTGCCATGTGATGATAAAATGACTCAGTGTGGATGACTTAGGGTACCTTATAGAAAAGAACTATGGGCCTGGAACAGTTAGTAATTGCATTTAACTGACAACTAACATAGAACCAACCTAAGTTTTCCTTAAATAATACAAAGATTAATTTTTTACTGTCCATAAAATTTAGAGATAGATAGTCTGACAATGGTATGGCTGCTCCACTGTTATTACTGCACCTTTCAGATCCAACCATCAGGTCAACATACCAGCAGGAAGAAGGAAATGGTTCCTAGCTTATCAGCCTCATGTGCATGTGATTTTCTTGCGGTCCCGGTCAAGCATCTCTATTTCCATTGCTTTGGCCATCCTGATCTGCAAAACAGCTGAAAAAACAGAGGTGATTTATCAACTCAGCAAAATCCCACTTAAGGCAACACAGAAGTTCACTCATTAAAAAAGAAGAGACTGCATATTGGATAGGCAGCTGGACTCAGGCATAGAACCCAGACTGCACTCTGATATAAAATATACCCTTTTCTTTTGGCTGCTGCCAGCAACCATGATCTCAAATACGTACTTAGAACACAGAGTGTTCTACTTGCATATCTTTTGAAGATCAATATTGATAGAAGCTGTGGGAGACAGAGTTAATGTTTTAAGGAAAAGATACAGAATCTTTTGAAGTATTTCATGACAGTAAAATATGGGAAAGCTAATTTTTATTCTATGAATTTAAGTTTGACTTAGCAATTGAGTCTCTGTTAGATGAATTTGACCTTATCATATCTTTTCAGGAAAAATCATCCAAGGCTTGGAAATGTGTTTTTAAAAAATCACTGGATATCCTTATGGTCAATGCCTAGTGGATTAGATGATCTTCCAAAGCTGTAGAAGAGATAGAATTCAAAGTGTAGAAACTGATTACAATGCAGATGTTACCTGTTTATAGCAATGCAATTGGCATTGCAACTGGCACTTGTCTGGTAGAGAATATAAACCCCAAAACTCAGATTTTCATTGGAACTGGATGTGGCATCAGACTGATTTCCTCATTAACTAATAAATAAAATAAAATCCTTGTAAGTTGTCATTTTATATTTGAATGACAGTTATGATTTTACCTTCTTGAAAAGTAGTCTTGAACAATTTTAAAAATCCCACTGAGTTGCTCAAATAGACTTACTTGATAGGTCCAAGTTACCTGTGTTGCTAGAGAGATGCAATCAGTGGACTATTGAGGCACATCTTATCTTGGCTCCCAGAGTGAAACCCAAATGACAATGGAGCTTTAATTTTAGTAGTTCTATGCTTCTCTACTATTTCTTCCTGTACACTAATTCTGCAAATTAATCAGAATATTGTTTAAGTGTTATTTCCCATGTTTGAGTGTTTTCAGTATTTTATAGTGAAGATACGTCAGTTTTTTGTTTGTTTGGTTTTTTCTCGGAAGCACATTTGAACACTAGGTTGACATTTAAAATTGGTTCAATTTACATAACATTTTCTAGGGACTAGAAAACAAACTTCAGGGAAGAAATCTGAATCCTTATTGTGTATCACAATATACAAAAAGATAACCAAATATGTCATTAGCTTATCTCTCTCTCTCTCTAATTCCCTAGTAAGGTTTTTTTGTTTGTTTGTTTTACAGAGTTTATTTCATTTTTTATTTTTGTTGCAGATGTCCCTCCGTTTTTCCCCATGACATCCTCCTTCCCACTCCCACTCCCCCCAAAAGAAACAAGCATCAAAATAAAAAGGGAACCCACTGTATGGGAGAACATAATTGTCAATGATACATCAGATAAGGGGTTAATTTCCTAAATATATAGAGGACTCATACAACTCAACAAAAAGAAGACAAAAAATATCAATCAAAAAATGGACAGAGGACCTGAATAGACACTTGTCCAAACAGGACATACAAATGGCCAAGAAATATATGAAAAAATGCTCAATGTCACTAATCATCAGAGAGATGCAAATTAAAATGACTATGAGATATCACCTCACACCTGCCAGAATGGCTGTCATCAACAAATCATCAAACAAGTGCTGGTGAGGGTGCGGAGAAAAAGGGGACTCTAGTACACTGCTGGTGGGAATGCAGACTGGTGCAGCCACTATGGAAAACACAGAGTTTATTTTCAATTACACATTTTGTCTGCATTATGTGTGTGGAAGTAAGTTGAGGTGGTTAAATAAGTTTTATTTTTGTATTTGTGGCTGTGTTTCAGGCTAGTAGAGGTATGGTATGAACCACTGATTTTAAAAAGAAAAAGGAGATCTTGTAAAGAAAAAAATTTTGCAGTAAAATCTTAAACTGTAGCCAACTTCTGAATATTTTATTTACACTTACACAAACATCATAAACTAAATTATCATAAGTAATTCATAGACCATTTCTAAAATGTAGAGTTATAAAGCAACTTTTCACATTGGAGAAAAGTAAAGAAAATGAATTTTTATAAGTAGTATGCTTTTATTTTGCCAACAACTTCCTTATAAACATTAAGTAAAAAAATATATATACACACACACATACAGACACGTGTGTGTGTGTGTGTGTGTATATTTACATATATAAATAAAATTCATGACACTGCAGTTATTGTCTGTTTTTCTCTTCTTGAAGGAAAAGAACAAAACAAAAACAACAACTACAATAAACAAACAACCCTGTGCTGTAGTTGATAGTTGTAAAGCTATCTTTTTCTAACTTATTTAAGTCATCCATATTCTATTCTTAGCTTTTATATACCTAGTCTGAGGACAGAGATAGGGAACACAGGGTGTGCAGGACATGTTTTATCCCTCCAGAACTATTTTACACCATTCCTCTCTGTCCCCTCTGCCTTAGAGACTGATGTTGGCGCAAACAAGGGGCTTCCTTGGACCTCTCATTTCCAATTGGGTTTAGCCAATGGAGTAGCCCAGCAGCAGACTGCTTATGGAGTGAGGTTGGCCATTTTTCTTTTGCCTTCCAGCATGCGCAGGTTAGCTGTATTTACCAACTGTAGCTTCTCCCTTTCAACTGGCTGCCACCTCCCCTTTTTATAGGATTCTGTCTTTCAAAACCACTTTTTGCTTTTGTCATTTGTACCTAGGGTGGCACTACTCTGCTGTTTCTAACACCATAGACATGTCACATTCTTTGTGGTTTCCTTGTGCTTTGCTTAATACCTTTGCATGTGGTTCATTGATAAAATTATTCTCAAATATTTATATTTGAGTGTGACATGTTTCTGAAAAATGACAAAAAAAACCAAAAAAAAACCAAAAAGAAATCTGTATTAATGGTGTAAATATCTACAGGTAATGTTTATTCAACCTAATTTCAGTCGGTCAGTCTTTGGTAAGAGCTGATGAAGCAACTACTTACTTGGAAATGGAGGTGCGGATGTGGAGGTAGAAGGTCGATAAGCAAATTAGTGTCCAGTACGTACTCTCAGAAAATACTAAGCAACTTTATTTTACCTTCTACTCCTCATCCATGTTTACTTTTTTCTCTCTATTGATTTTAGAGAGGAAGGAAGAGGAAGAGAGAGATAGAAACATCAATGAGAGAGAACATTGATTGGCCATCTCCTGCATGCTCCCTCCTGGGAATTTGGCCCACAACCTGGGCATGTGCCCTGACCAGGAATGGAATTGGTGACCTCTTGGTGCATGAGATGATGCTCAATCAGTGAGCCACACCAGCTGGGCTCATCCAAGTTTACTTTAAAATGTGTGTCTTCTTTTCTAAGTGATAAAGATGTTAGCAGTAGATATTAAGTCTTTAATATACACAAGAAATCATTTTGATGATGTTGATAATGGTGTATATTTGCTAAGTTTTGGCTCTAACAAATAGCATATCTTGTAAATGTGTTGGTTCTACACCAAAACCCTAAGCTCACAGGTCACATTAGTGTAAAACTGAACCTCTCCTTCCAATGTAGCTGTACTTTTATTTTGTTAATAAACTATTGGTATGACATTGGTTATTAAAGGGTTTCAAGTGTAGAATTATGTGATACATCATCTGCATACCTGTAACTTCTATAGCCCTTAGCACCTCTTGACCCCATGACCTAGACTAGAGTGTGATATAAAAATGTTTTTTCCCTTGCCTGGCCAGTGTAACTCAGTGGCTGAGCATCGACCCATGCCCCAAGAGGTCACCAGTTTGATTCCTGGTCAGGGCACATGCCCAGGTTGTGGGCCTGATCCCCAGTGGGGGGCATGCAGGAGGTGGCTAATTGATGTTCTCTCTCATCGAAATTTCTATCTCCCTCACTTTCTCCCTTGCTCTCTCTCTAAAATCAATAAAGAAAAAAAGATGTTTCTCCCTTCTGAGTAGTGAATTTTTTCTGTTTCTCTAGTGTAATTCTTCATTTTTATTTGTTTAGAATTTAGACTAGGCATTACCAGAGTTTCAAGCAGAGTAAGTGAACAAAGAAACAAATAAATAAAATATTATCTACATATTCAGTAATATTCATATTTATACACCATTATGATATGACTATGTGTTGATATTATTATTATTATTATTATTAATCCTCACCCAAGGATATTTTTTCCATTGATTTTTAGAGAGAATAGAAGAAAGGAAGGGAGGGAGGAAGGGGGGATTGAGAGAGAGAGAGACATCAAAGTGAGAAAAACGCATTGATTGGTTGCCTCCCACACTTGCCCCAGCTGGGGAAGGGATTGAACCTGCAACCTGGGTACCTGTCCTTGACCAGGAATTGAACCTGAGACCCTTTGGTGCATGGGCTAATGCTCTAACCATTGAACCACACTGGCCAGTGTACACAAGAGAAGGAAAATATAACATATACATTTTAAAAGTTAAAATTCTAATATTACATTTTCCTAACATATTTAACATAGCATATAAACTTAAGTTAATCTGTGTAGAAACAGATTAATACAATAGAACAAACATTCAGGCAGTGAATCTAATACACTTTGAAGCAGACAGATGTACTATTCAACAAATGTGTTTTGAAACAACTGTGTTGAGCTCTGGCAAAAAAAAAAAAAACAAACAAACCTGGGTTCTTACTTGCACAAGATGAATTCCAAATGTGGTAATGACTTAAATATAAGAAACCATAAAGTAGCCCAGCTGGTATGGCTTTGTGGATTGAGCGTCGTCCCATGGAATAGGAAATCCTGGTTTAATTCTCTGTCAGAGCACATGCCCAGGTTGCAGGCTTGATCCCCAGTAGGGGGTGTGCAGGAGGCAGCAGATCGATGTTTCTATCTCTTTTTTCCACTCTCTGTCATTAAAAAAAAAAAAAGAAAATAGCAATAAAAATATATTTTTAAAAAACATAATTAGAGAAAAATGGGAGATATCTTTTATAAACTCAGAGAATAGAAGATTTTTATACATTTGACACAAATATTCAGAAGAAATAAAAAAGATTGATAAATTTACTGCTGTGAACATCAAAATCTACTACGTAGTAAAAGAAAAACACAGTTAAAAGACAAAGACCAAGTGGGAAAATATCATGACTAATATCATAATCAAGTTACTCCCTAATATATAAAGAAAACCTACAATGAGGCAAGAAAGCCAATAGAAAAACCTAGGCAAAAGGAAAGAAGAGATTGGTCATAGAGAAGGAAATGGGACCTTAAGCAAAGGAGAAGATGCAAAATCACATTCATAAGAGAAATACAAATTGAAACTACAGTACTATGCTATTTTTATCCATCAGACTGACAAAAATCCTAAAAGCATAATAACCACAAGATTGGAAAAATCAAGAGCCAGTGGGCTGTTCTCTTTCAGCATGTTGACTCAACTTGTACTCTATGTGAATCACCATGTAGCTCCAGTAGTACAACAGGTCTTCAAAGGGTGGGGGTTTGTGGAATGGGGACTGGCATTCTCATACATTATTGTAATAGTATAAAGTGGTACAGGGACAATGGAGGGTAATACAGTTTCTAGAAAAAATTAATATGCATAAATCTTTGTGCCAGCAATTCTTCTGGAGTTCCTTGTTCACACTCACTAGTGCATATACAAAATAACTTATGTACAAATCTTTTGATTGCATCATTATTTTTAATAGCAAAAGGTAATTAATGCTACTTAAGTTACACAAGTTTTCCCTACAATGAGGCACAACGGAGTAGAAAGTTCTTTCTGTCTTGATAAGAGAATATGTCCCGATATATTATTAAGTGAAAAAAAAAAGACAAATTTTCCCCTCCTGCTGTCACTATCCTTTCAACACAAAACAACAACTTCCAAAGATGAGTAGAGGATAAAGAGTACATACACATCATTAAACTAACTGTGGGTGGAGTGTTTATCCTTTTGTCATAATAGTATCTTTCCATGTTTGCCCTTGAGAAGTCTTGCCATTTTACAATCTTAAAGAAATTCCAGTACGCAGTGAAAATCTATTTTTTCTTTCAACTTTATTTAGTATTGGTTTTAGGTGTACAGCTTAGTGGTTATACAATCATATACTTTACATAGTATTCCCTCGATATTTTCAGTACTCCAACTGGCACCATACATAGTTATTAGACATTTTTTCACTGAAGCCATTTCTCCATGTCTACACGAATCTCAAATTTCATGATTTGATACAATCTTCCTTTATGTTGTATGTAGACTAGAAATTCTAACATGGTTGAAAATATGTAGATATCCTTGCTGATTGATCTAAAATTAAATTCATGACAGCTAACTTCCAAGCATCTAAGAGTGTTACGTTCAGTTGATCATATTTGCCTAGTCTTTTGACACTCTCCTTCACCTTTTTTTCCCCTCAATTAGATTATTTTTATTTTTTAAGTGTGCTCTATCTGCATCTTAAATATCTTTCCATTGCCACAGAAGACTTCTCCAGGCACTGCCTAATTATTCCCTTCACTTTAAAATGTCTTGTAAGAGCTGTCAAGTTTTCCTGGCTTCATTTTATTTATATCCTTCTATTGGCTAACCAAATGCAATCGCACTTACCTTCCACTGATATTTCTCTTGTCCAGGTCACCCCCAGTGGTAATTTTTAGACTTCTACTCTATGTATCAAGCAGCATTTAACAGAGTTTATTGCACTTTGTTTGTTATACACTTTCCTTATATGTCTTCTAGAATATTGCTCTCTCTTAACTCTCTTCTTACAGTGTTGGCCTCACTTTCCTCAACTTTATATATCAAAAAAGACCAGGGCTCAGCCTTGGTCCTCTACTCTAGTAAAGTCACTTAGAACACAATCTCTTATGTCCCATGATTTTGAATGTCATCTATTTCTTAGGACTAAACTTATATCAACAGACTGAACTTCTACCTTACACTCAAGACATAAACTTCTATAACACTACTGCACTACTGGATAACTAAGCAGTATTCAAAATTCTAATATAAGATGCACAAAATCAATTTGTTGGTTTTGGGCCCTCTCTTTCATAAGTTCTCTTGATTTTCTCCATCTCAGTAAAGAGCAACTTTATCCTGCCATTTTCTTAGACCAAAATTGTTTACAACATCCTTGTTTGTTTTTTTCTCACATACGACACATAATCCTCTAACACTCCAAGAATTGAGCACAAGAGCAGGTGCTCTTTGCCTCAGAGCCTCTCACTGTTGTCTCCTTTGATTCTAATGCTCTGCTCTCAACATACATACAATTCACCCTGATATTCTCTTCAGATTGCTGATTGCATATCACAGTATGAGTTATTTTCTGAATGATCTGCAGATAAGGACACTTCTCTAATCAGTCTCTAGCATTCTTAGATTGCTTGCTTCCCTTTCTTCCATCTTTCTTGGAAAATGTAGAATAAAAGTGAGTCAGCGCTAGTGGGCACCAGAACTGAAGCTTCAGAAATAAGTAGACAATTTGGAGAGCTTTGGGTTTCTTCCTCATTTGCATTTGTAGTTTTGAGGCAATCCTACATACATTTCAAAGTTTAGTGAAGACTCCATCAATATATAAACGGCAGTTATAAAACACTTTTGACTTTTAGGTCAAGTTTTATTCCTGAGTTATAAACCTATGGTCTGCCTTTCTTTTCTTTCAGTTTCAGTATGCCACATCGAGGGCTCACCCCACTTTTCTCTTTGCCTCCAGTTGCTCTATTGTGTTATCTTTCCTTTGTGCTTGTATCTTTTTCTTTAAATATGTTGTATTGATTTCTTAGAGAGAGAGGAAGGGAAAGAGAGATAGAAACATTGATGTGAGAGAGAAACATCCATTGGCTGCCTCCTACACTCCCCCTACTGGGGATTGAGCCTGTAACCTGGACATGTGCCCTGCCTGGGAATCAAACCCAGACCTCTCAGTCCATGGGCTGATGCTCAATACACTGAGCCACACCAGCCAAGCTGTGCTTGTATTTTTTTCCCTCCGTACTAGCAATACCAAGCATGGTAGGCAGATTAAAATGAATTTCATTTTCTAATAGTTAGTCTTTGATAGTTTTTCAAGTAGATGAGGTTATAGAAAATATCTGTGGTTATAAAACCTACATGAAATATTCTTCCCAGAGACCATAAACCAGCTATTAACCTTGGCCGGACATCTAGTTTCTGGGCTCTTGGCATAATAGCAAGAAATCATATGTGGTTTAAAAAAAATATCACTACTATTAGAAGAAAGTGCTATCTTTTTGGAAAGTAACAAGTGTAAGAAGAGAGCTCACCCTGTTATCTGGGTGATGAGTATTCTATCCAGCAAAGGCACACACAGTCTACAGAAATTTCTAGCATCAACTCATGTTTATTACCCTTTTTACATACATGCAAATAGAAATTAAGGTCTAGTTTTCTCTGAATTTCTTTCTTTTTTGTTTATATATATATTATTGATTTTAGAGAGAGAGGAAGGAAGAGGAGGGAGAGATAGAAACATCGATGAAAGAGAACATCGATTGGCCACCTCCTGCATGCCCCCCACTGTGGATAGGGGCCCACAACCTGATCATGTGCTCTGACCAGGAATCTAACCTTCGACCTCTTGGTGCATGAGTCAGCACTCAACCACTGAGTCATACCAGCCGGGCTCTTTCCTTTATTTTTCTTTGTATGTGGCAATAAAGGCAGAAGTTAAGCTTCTGTAGGTCATGCTGGGGGTTAAGTCTGTTGATTCCTTTACAGCAAAGCAGAAGTTTGCAGCTGGACCTCCCACTGGTACTTCATCAAACCACTTATACAAGTGCAGCTTTTACTTTAATAGATTAGTGACTGTGGTCAGCCAAGCAACACAGAGCCACAGAATACCTTCATTTTCTTCTATCACATACGTTTATTAAAAAGTTGCTGTAATGATTTCAAAGAGACAGACTATAACTCTAATTTCTCATTTTTTAAAATTAATTTCTTCTGCCAAAGAAATGAATCATTTCGGGGATCACCACCTACCACATGTTTCACATTACTGCTTAAAAATATGTATGACTGTCCTGGCTAGTTTGGTTCAGCAGTTAGAGCATTGGCCCATGGACCAATGAGTTGTAGGTTTGATTCTGGTCAAGGGCACATACCTTGGTTGCAGTTCGTCTCCGGCCCAGGGTTGTGCAGGAGGCAACCAGTTGATGTGTTCCTCTCATGTCAATGTTTCTCTCTCTCTCCCTCCCTCCTACTCTGTCTGAAGATAAATAGAAAAATGTCCCTAGGTGAGGATTAAAAAAAAAAAAAAAAGATATGACTACCTGACCAAGAAATAATTTTATAGAAGCAACCTTTTCAAATACTCCAATAGAAATATCTCTATACCTTATTTTGGATAATTATACAATCTGAATAGTTGTATCATAGTTGAACCCAAATCAAATATAATACACAAAAATACTGAACACTTACAACAAAATGAGAGTATATAGACATTAGTATTGTTTTATGTCAATTACCAACTGTCCTAAAACAGCACCTGTTAAATAATATTTAATATCTTAAACTTTTTTAAAAAAATAATTTTTCTTTATTGATTTTAGAGAAAGAGGAAGGGAGAGGAAAAGAGGTAGAAGCATCACTGAGAGAGAACATCGATTGGCTGCCTCCTGCATGCCCCCCACTGAGGATCAGGCCCACAATCCGGGCATGTACCCTGACCAGGAATCGAACCAGTGACCTCTTGGTGCATGGGTTGACACTCAACCACTGAGTCACACTGGCCGGACTATCTTTAAACTTTTTGTGGCAGAGAATACAAAAGCAGTTTGACACAAAAGCTACCCCACTGATATGCTAAAAAGAAAGCTCAATTTTAACAGAAGAAGGAATTCAAAGGTAACACTCTTTTGCTGAAAACTGTCTAGTGTAATGTACTAGGCACTAGTTACTACTGGACAGTCTATATTTAAGATGTGCCATGACAAACCACTGGCTCAGCTGTGAAGCATGTGTGATTGAGTGGAAAGAAGAGATATACTACAAAAGCATAATTTAGAATAGACTCATTGGCAATTCATTGTTGGGGAACATAGATTAAGAAAAGGTTTGCTTAATCAGCTACATAAAAGATTAGCAGCATGTCTAATCTGAGTTCCTCCTCACTTTCTTTAGAACTCTATTTGTTCTTCAAACTTGCTCTCAAATGCCAAGTGTATTGGATTACTCTTAAAAATATGTCTTTCTTGCTTGATCTTCCAAGCATGCTGAGGGGCCCTGGGCAAAACTCCAGCACCATCATATACTGTCCTTCTGCCTCCAAGTGCTTCTCGAAAAAATGCATTGGGTTCACCACTACCTACAAGCACCATGGTGCCAAGAAAGTGTCACTCTGGAGATGTGAATTAAAAATATACTAAATTCGTCTTGGCCATTGTTGCTCAGTGGTTAGTACATGGGTTTGATTCCCAGTCATGGGCATGTACCTGGGTTGCAAATTCAAGCCCCAGCCCTGTTCGGGGTGTATGCAGGTGGCAAACAATTGATGTGCCCCTCTCACAGAGATGTTTCTCTCTCTCTCTCCCTCCCTTCCAGTCTAAAAATCAATGGAAAAAACATCCTCAGGTGAAGATTAAAAACAACAAAAATATTGTAAACTTAATTAGAGTTCATTTAAAATGTAAAATATAAAATATTTATGTCAATGAGCTTTAAAAATGTCAAAATGATTTCCAGATTTTATAATAAATATTTTAATTGTTATACATGGAATCCTCTTATATAAATTTATCAAGTATTAGAAATGTGTTTAATAGTAAAGACTATAACATTTTCCTTGTTTTATATGCTGAAAAGCATAATACAAGTAGCTATAAAACACCTCTTTGTGGTTTTTCTAATGCACAAATCCCTTTATATGATTACCTCTCTTGGAAATCAAGAGAGCCTAGATAGGCATAAGAAGATGTGAATTATAACTGGAAAAATGCAAGGTTCAGATGACTTGTAGGTGGCTTTCCAGAGTTAGCTGGAACATCGAAATAGGGGAAACAATGTTTTTTATCCTCACTCGAGGATATTTTTCTATTTATCTTCAGATAGAGTAGGAGGGAGAGAGAGGAAGAGAAAGGGGTGGGGGGAGAGAAAGAAAGAAAAACATCAACGTGAGAGGGACACATGGACTGGTTGACTCCCACACGGCCCAGACCAGGGCACGGGAAGAACTGCAACCAAGGTAGGTGCCCTTGGTCGGACTCAAACCCGTGACTCATTGATCCACAGGTCAGTGCTCTGCTGCCGAGCCACACCAGCCAGGATTAAGGAAACAGTTTTTAGAAAATAAATCCTACCTACCTACCCATGTGGCCCAAATTGAAGACTGAGGCACACGCTACGAAGTCAGATTCAAAGAAGTAACCTCCCAACCTCCTAACTCATTCCTTCTCCCCGTGTCAGGACACATGCTGGCTATTCTCATAGGCTGGGCATTGACCCTTTTGATCCAACTGGCCATCAAGGCTGTTAATAACCCTCCTCAGAAAACAAACTGATGCTCAAGTGCTCATTTTAGTCACTTGTTTCAGAAGAGAAATGATTACTAACCTCATTAGATCTGGAAGCTCCATGGAGTAAGTGAGATCCACATCACAGTATCGCATTCCAGGTCTGCTCCCTGCTTCCCATTCCCGATCTCAAACATTTAATTTCCAAAGCTTGTCTAAAGCCAAGAATTGCAGGTTTATTGGTCATTCTCTCATTTTCTCCTCATATTCATCCAGAAGGGAGTGCTGGACTGAAACTCGAGAGACCTATTTGTTGTTTTCTTGCGCCTTTTACAAATTAACTCTGTTATTTTGGGAAGTTGACTTACGTTCTCTGTTCTAAATTCACTTTCCTCACATGTAAAATGAATGATCTGAAATTGATAAATGCCTACAATCTATTCATTGTCTCCAAATCTTTAAGAAAAGAAGATAATAATCAAAATTCAAAATGGGAGGGAAACTTAGGGTGATTGAAGCCATCACACTAAGTAATGTCTAATTCTATGCTTTGCTTAAGTGTCAATTTGGAGAGGAAATGTAAGCATTCCATTTGGGCTGCCTAATGTAATTTGAGTAAAATGACAAAACCTCTAATTCAATACCATTACTAAATTAGTTTGTTCTAACATGCAGCCTAGCACTCCATTAAATTATGCACATTAATGATACAATTAAAAATGTGTTTGTGGAAAGAATCCTCTAACAATTTAGTTAAAACCACATTTTTAACCCTACAGCCCTTAACACATACACTATGCTTTAGCCATGCTAAAGTATTGCTATTAGACAATGCAGAAAGTGCACCCCTCTGTCACATCGTCCAACCCCTTCACCTGCTAGATACATTCCCTATTAACCAATCATGTCTCCCTAACAAGACCCTGTAAGTTTCAACTCTAACTTCATCCACCATAGAAGAATCACTCCTTCTACCCATTCACCCACTTCTGTTCACTCCACCTTCCAGCCTGAAAGTGCCGGCTGTTCCCATTCCCTCCTGACTCTAATGCTTTACTTCACCTCTACCTAAACTCCAGATGTTTTGCCATGGGGTAGCTGTGAGTTCTATACCTAAGGCTTTCCTCCAGCAATTATGACTGCCCATCCCTTTCTAGTTCTCAAAGTCTATGGGCTCCAACCCTATCTTCTACCAGCCTTGAACTCTTGAGTAATATGACCTCAGTTTTGATGCTGTTCTCTTATTCCCAGAAATACAGATTTTTCCCAGCTGTCTGTTTTGAATTTGAATTTGTTTTTCCAGGTGATTATTGCTCAGTTCTCCCAAATTTGTTTTGCCTCACTTCCGTACATAAGTTGATATGACATTACATCTTTATGGATATACTTACTTTGAAATTTTATTAAAAAAACATTTTTTTCTATTTTTACTTTCAAATATGTATATTTGAGGCATCAGTAGCAAAGCATGTTATCATATGATTTATATACCAACATGGCATCTAATATCTGATCCAAACAACTGCCTCAGGCTTTGCCTTTTCTCTCTGCCAGTCCTCTGGGCTCACACTGCTAACATTCCCGTTGTAGGTTTTAATCAAAAATCTGAAATAAAAATATTCCGTCTCAAAGAACCAAAAGGAGTTACGAGATTTTCTTATTTCTAATAACCCATTTGATTTCTACAATATCTTTTAAATTCTTTGTTTTCTCTCAAACCACCTTTACTTATTAGTATATGTTAATTAAAAAAGAAAACGCATCAAACTAGTCTAACAGAGAATATATTTTTAAAAATATTTTTCTCTTGCATTTAAATTTCAGGACTAAGAAATATGCTTGTTGTTAATTTCAATATAATGTTAGACTAAATTTATAATGCGGAAAGAAGCAATTGTTTTCTAACTGTAGACTAATAAATCAGTACATTGTAACAGTTGCTACAGGCAGGAAAGCAGTGGTAATACATATCATAGTAATAAAACAACATAATAACTTGATGCCTAACTTCTCAAGGGTATCTTTTCACCCCCCATAGATCCAGTTTTCAAAAAGAGTGATGATAGTCATGGAAGCTAGACAGCTGCCAGCCTGCCATTTACCTCAAAGTGAAAAGCTGAATATTCACTGATGTACAAAGATAATAAAAATAGGTATTAAATTATACAGTGGTTGTACTATATATTAAGATATTTAATTATCGACTGATGATAATAAACAATTATAAACTAACGATGAAATAATACCATATTTTGTCATTTTATCCTATTCCCTAGCTGTGTAGTCTGTTCTAGAATCTACGTTCTATTTTTTTATACATTTTGTAATAGCTTAGTGGTTTTAAGGGAGTGAAATTCTATAAATAGTTTTAGGATTTTAAAAAAATCATCAAGACTAATTTTTATTTTTTTAATTTAGTTTTGCTCAGTTTGTGCCCCAAAATGTATGTACCACTATGAGCTTTGATATAAGACAGTCCTAGGTTTGTTTTTGGGGGAGGGGGGGAGGGCTTTTCTACTTACTAGTCATGTAAACTTGGGCAAATGTCTAAAATTTTCAAAGCTGTGTTTTTGTCCTTCATAAATAACGGATAATAGAATACCAGGTAATAGAAGCCTCCTAGGGTGGCTGTGGGTATTTTTGAAAATAAGCTATGTAATATATTTAATACTGATGTCTGGCAAGGAAATACAGTCCTGGGCCACTTCACAAAGGAGATGCATTTAGAAATGAGTCATTGTGTGATTTTGTCATTGTGTGAATATCATCAAGTGCACTTACCAAACCCTAGGTGGTATAGCCTAGCACATATCTGGGCTGTATGGTATAACCTATTGCTACTAGACTACAAGACTACAAGTACAGCATGCTACTATACAGAACAACACCAGATTAAATCAAGCACAGGAGAAAATGATGCAATCAAGAGACATTGTAAACACGAGATATATGAGGCTCCTGCTGGCATAACACAGCATATTGTTTTCCAGCAAACTTTTTTTATAAATCGAAAGAATACATTCTAAAATAATGATGAAAAGTAAAGTATGGTAATACATACGCCAGTAACGTAGTCATTTATTATCATTACCAAGTATTATGTACTGGACATGATTGAATGTGCTGTGCTTCTCCGACTGGCAGTGCAATGGGTTTGTTTACACCAGTATCACCAGAAACACAAGAGTGACATGTTGCCCCACAAAGTTAGGATGGTTGCTGTGTCACCAGGCAATGGGAACTTTTCAGCTCCTTTGTAATCTTTGGGACCACCATACCATGCGTGGTTCGTCATTGACCAAAATGTCATTATGCAGCCTGTAACTGGACTCAAGAAGCATTAGTGTTATTTCTTAAGTTGTCACAAGCATCTAATTATTTAATTGTCCCTTAGTTCTTTACTGGCATGATCTTTGGAATCGTGCTCCCTTGAGTGGTACATTAGAAGGTGTAAAGAATAATTTCTTCCTTGTTCGGTGCTTTTCATAGAGGACAGGCAAGATTATTCAATGATGTGTTTTTTGTTTGTTTTGTTTTTAATATTCTGTCTAGAAGTTAAGAGTAAAAGATCCCTCTCTCGTGAGAGTTCAATTCCTGCCAATACTGTTATATCTCACAAACTGACTAATGTTTGATAATTTTAATGGCGTTTGAAGTTCTTGCCTCATTCTCCCCTTTTGCCATTCCATTGTTTCTTGAATGATGACCTTACCTACACCTGTCATTCTGGTCAATGACCACATCACAAAGTTATGTGTAGGCAAAAATTATCACAGACCTGAAAACTGCTTCAGCAAATATTTCAGTCATCTTAATAACTGAATAAGAGGACTGCACAAATGATTCAGTGACATTTGTAAAATATATTTATATTTTCAAACTGTAAAAATAAGGCATTACCCTATATCTAATTTGGAAATGTTATTATAAAGAATGTTTTTCTATTAGTGACTTGTTTCTTATACAAGTTGTCCATTGGCTACTTCCATAAAAATACAAACAAGCTGAATCTAGCTTGTTTGTGGTTATGATTCTGGTCATTCAAATTCAGATTTTCCCTCTGTTGAGCCTTTTATGACCCTGCATAGCCCCCTACAGCTTCGGATACCAGCATTTAGACCATTCATCGGCACCCTCTTGGTGGAAGCATGATCTTTAACGAAAGTTGGTAGTTAATCTTTCAGAGATGGACTTTGGATCTCTTTGCTGAGCTGTAGGCTACAGCATACTGCTAAGAAGGGAGGATCTCAGAGCCCTGTTCCTATATAGCATGTTGTGTTCAAATCTATTAACAAGAGAACATATCATCATTTAATTAGCTCCTCTGTGTTTCTAAGTGAAATAGACATTTATCAGGTGTGAGGTATATCTGAATGGTCTCAGTAATGTTTTAGATTTTATTAAAAGTAAGAAAGATTCTCAAAATAACTGAGAAAAATGGCAAACATGAATATTTATAACAAATGAGTTAAAATCACATAGGCTTTTATTAAATTTTTTTTTGGGGGGTTAATCCTTACCCGAGGATATTTTTTTATCAAGTTTTAGAGAGCGAGTGGAAGGATTGGAGGGAGAGAGAGAGAGAAACATCGATATGAGATAAACACATTGACTGGTTGCCTCCCACATGACCCCAACCGGGGTCAGGGATCAAACCAGCAACCCAGGAACCAAACCCTCTACCCTTTGGTCTGTGGGCCAATGCACTAACCACTGAAGCAAACTGGCCAGGGCGAAGCTTTCATTCATTTATTCAAAGAGGTTTCTTCCTGATATATACATTAATGGTTTCTGAGCACAGGGAACAGAACACAGGATGGGGAAATAAAGAGATAGAGGAATTTTGACTATATAATTCTAATTTAAAATATAATTGCAACATACATAAAATATATACTCATACAATTTTGTCCTATATAATTTTCAAAAGTATTAGAAACTCCAAATAATTTATATCTTGGTAAAATAAATTTAACTAAAGACTATACTTACAAACACACTATGTAATTAAAAACTTTGAATCACTGTCATTATTATTTTTTCTTTACAGTCATTTCCTGATAACAGAAAACAAGAGTTCTTTTATTGATTAAATGTTACACATATTTCAGATGATAGGCTACATATACCCAAATTATTGAATACAAATATTTCAAAGGATTAGTGATAAAATGCTCAGAGTTCCAAATACAATATGTGATTTATCATGACTAATAGACGTTATGTTTAAATTCTCTTTCTTGTGAATTATTTAGTAGATTATTTCTTATTCACCTTTTTTGGGGGGGCAGGGAAAGAACACAATCTTTCATTTGGATAAGGTCTTATGAAAATGTCCAGAAGGAACAAAAGCATAACATATCAAACGAAGCCCTGTAGGCAATGCATAATTCATATAAAAAAGCAGAGATTTATTTTTAAAATCGAGAGATTCATTTGTTGGTTTCAAAATGGTATTTTTCTTTTCAGTTCAGTGAACCTAAGAATTATTCTGAAAACAATTTAGCACCTTTCTTATTTTTTCCTAATTACAGAGCTCGTTTACTAAAAATTACAGTCAGTTGTTATTTAGCACACACATATACAGTCTCTAGAAGGTCTACACAATCTCCCTCATCTAGCATATGCTTTTCACACCTGAATACACAACAGGTGCACTTTAGGAAGAAAAATAAGCACACACATTTTCCTATGACAATAACTTGCTTCCCCTCTTTTATTGCATTTTTACATGTGCCTAAATATATTAAATATAATAACCAATAAGTAGGCTTCTAATTCTCCAATTATTTGATCATATTTGGTCCTAGGACTTCTATGACACTGGCACAGAATGGGGAGGCAGGGACTTGAATAATTGACAAACTGAGTAATCTCTGTTGACTCTGTAGCAAAATGGTCTGTTTTTTAATGAAGTTATTTTATTCCCAAGTAATTGCGAAAATTTCTAGGCATTGGTACAGTTCTGTTTGGACCCAGTTAGTGTTGACCTGGGAGAAATGTGCTGTGCAGAGAATTCTGACGGAGGCTCTCCTTCCCAGTTGCATGGGAAGTGGGTGCTGCCGTTGGCTTCCTGTCTGTGGAGGAGATTCTCAGATGCCCCATGAGTCCCTCCACTTGCACAGATAGGATTTCTCAGAAATCAGTTTAAAATGAGAGCAAGAAGGCTCCTTCATTCTGTATAATGCTCGGCTAAAAGGCAGAGGGATTGAGAAGGCCAAGAACAAAACTGCACTGATGCTAAAATGCTACAGCCCTCTGTCTTTATTTATTTAGTTGACAAATACTAATGTGCCAGTAATTCTCTAACTTAACTTCAACATATATAATACTTATCACAGCAGTATGAGAACGTATTTCTGCTTCCATAATATAAATGGAGAAATTGAGACACAGAGAGCTGTAATTTGCTAAGGTATACAGTTAATACCCAAGCCTCCTATCTCCCGAACCAGTGAGATTAGCTCTGAGCTATGCAACTTTTCACAGGCCATTTCCCCCAACCACATGTTCTCCTAGTAGCTGGGGGGAGATGGATTTGGAATCATGCACAAATTCCCTCTGAACTTTTTTCAACCATCTATGTCTTGGTGCTGAGTCCAGCTCACTCCCCATCTGCTACAAACTGCCCTCTTATTTGTGGACACATTTCTCTCTGTATTCTGTGTTCTTCCCTGCGATCTGGTGTGCACTGGGGTCCCTCCTGCCCATCAAGCATAATACCTGTCTAACTATTAGTAGAGAAAAACCCAAAATTTTGGGATTGCATGAGAATTTGGGTATATAAATCACCAGAATACAGCTAACTGTTCTTGAATATAAATACCGAAAGTAGGAGAAAGTTACCAGATGTCTTGGGGAGATCGGGAATGTTGTTGGAGATCATTTAAATCCAAAGCAATATGTTGAAATCTAATCCTGAATGTATTTACTCCTTCAATGTTTCCCTAAAATACCAAATCTGCATGTTTACTTCTTTCCTTGACACCCCTTATAGTAATCTGCTACCCCATAGGGTTTCCTAGAGTCTTGATGTATAAATTTAAATATAATTGTTTTATTTTCTCTTGTGTTCCTTTCTGAGAATAAAAGAAAAAACAAACCTATTTTTTCTCTCAATAAGAGGATGAAAGAGAAAATCTCTCAATGCTCAGGACAGAGTGGATCACAATTAGGGAAAGAAGGGGTATGAGAAATGATCTAGGGAATGAGAAGTAGTGTCATGCTCCCTGAACCAAAAGAGACACATTCAAATAGAAGAAGCTTGCCCTGACCAGTTTTTCTCAGTGGTTAGAGCATCAGCCCATGGACCAGAGAGTCCCGGGTTCGGTTCCCACTAAGGGCACGTACCTTGGTTGCAGTTTGTCCCTGGCGCTGGTTGGGGTCATGTGGGTGGCAGCCAGTCAATGTGTCTCTCTCACATGGATGTTTCTCTCTTTCTTTTCTCCCCTCTCTCCCTCCTGCTTTATCTGAGGATAAATGCAAAAATGTCCTTGGGTGAAGATGAAAAAAAAAGAAGTAGCTCTCATATCAAGTGCCCACAGTTGCCAAATAATGAAATTTAAAAGCTCTTGGGATCAAAACAATATAGAGAATGGCTTTAAAGACTTAGAGCAGGGAGGAGTTGGGATGACATTTTGATTTTTTTTCTTCTTTTATTTTTTCTTTTTAGAGGGAGAGAGAGAGGGGGCAAGAACGAGAAACACTGATGTGAGAGAGACATATCAAGTGGTCACCACCCACACGACCCCACTGGGGCCAGGGACAAACTGTAACCAAGGTACGTACCCTTAGCGGTACCGAACCTGGGACTCTCCGGTCCACAGGCCGACGCTCCAACTACTGAGCCAAACCTGCCAGGGCATTGATTTTATTTTTCTATCTTGGAATCTCTGCTATCTTGTGATTCCCACATCAGTGGATAGGACACAAAGTTCGGACAGGACCATATTTGATTGTCAGCCCCAAAATGATTTTTCTTTTATCTTGAAATAATTGCTTAATTTATTTAATTCACTGTTTTCTAATAGCTAAAATAGCTAACATATTTTATGTATATGAAAGTGACTACTCATTTCCAATCATATATTTGATGGTAATAAATACTAATAATTATTACTGTTATCAATGGTGTCTTCTGTGTTAGTGGCTATATTTAACCTTCTGGGCATCAATACTTCCCTATCAATATATTTAAATTATTTTTTTATTTTCTTCTTTTATTTATCTTCTTTAGACATAAATGCCTAATTCTAATAAACTGGCCATACTGGGACGGATTTAATGTATAGAGAAAACTCATGTATTAAAATACTTGTCATGTTCTTTGATTAGCTAATGTGCTCAGAGCTTCTTATTAAATTACAGAGAATATTTACAATTGGTATGAGTTCATGTATGAGATAAACATTAGTATTCTCATGAGAGTAAAGAAAAGCCTTGTGCAATGGGTATTCTATAAGACTTAAAGATTCTTTTAAAATAAATGTATTGGGAATTGCCACCATGACATAAAGTTTTGCTTAAGTACCTGACATCTTTGAAACCCATGACTTCAGGGAGATTAATAAAATCAGGAAATATTTCTGCTGAGATCTAAGAAATAGAAAATAGCTAGGCTGAAAAGGGATAAGATTCTTTCAGGTTCTGCAATGCGCATTCGCAAGGCCCTTAGGATGTACAGAAACAGCTGCTGTGCAGAGATTTGAAGGGAGATAAACCCAGAGAGGGAGGTAAGATCCAGACCATAGAAGGTTCACCCTGGATTTCAACCTGAAATCACTGTGGTATTTTAAATAAAGGAGGTGACATGATCAGACTCGTGTTTTAAAAAGATCCTTATGACTGCAATAGAGAAAATGGATTTCAAGGCTGTCAGAGAAAATAAATGCTACACAAATAGTGGTAATTGTCATTGTCCAGGACAGAAATGCCATAGTCATCATACCTGGGTGGTAGAAATAAAGATTGGAGAAGGGACCAGATATATATCTTTTTAGGAAGTAGAATCAGTGGGTCCTGTTTTTGATGAAACAAAGACTTGACAGAGGAGGCGTAATCAAAGGTAACCCCCCAGTTTTCTTGCTTGAAAAAGAAGCTTGAGTCATAGTGGCCTTTCCTGAGATTTGATACTGTGGGAGAATATGAGGTTGGGTGAGGAGACTATAAATTTCCTTTAGTGTTGAATTCCAGGTACCTTGAGATTCTGTTTTCTATGTAGTATCTTCCTTTCAAAAACAATTTTGAAAACATTTGAATGAAAGCCTTGATATTCCAGGCTTTTCTTATGTTTATGTGAGAATTGTATCAACCTTGGTTAAAAATAAAAAGTCTTCGAGACTCTCAATAGCACATGTTAATGGGTCGAACTTACAAAAAGAGAAGAAAAAAAAAAACATTTAAGAAGCATTTTAAAAGGAAAAATGATCACAAAATAAAAAATAGGTATTGTACCTTGTCTGTGTGACTTCCCACTATTCCCATCTCTTCCTTCTATTCACTCTTTATGTTTCAAAACAAATTACATTGTTAGAGTTCCTGGAATACACCAAATTACTTCTTATCCAATTGCTATTTTTAAAAAAATGATAATATTCTTCCTAATTCCCAACTTTACCTGTGCTATTGATTTATATGCTACAAGATTAAGCACAGACATACGCTCTGCAGGGATGAGTTCAAGGCTTCTCATCTGTTCTTCCATTGCATATCATGGCCGCTCTCTCACCATACTGCACATAATACATAGTTGTGTAATCATCTGTTTATCTTTCTGTTGGCTTCACTGTTCTGTTGGTACTTCGTGTGTTACTCAGGTTTGTAATTGTAGTAGTTAGTAAAATAGCGGTTATACAGTATTACATTCTCCAAGTGGAATATCTGAAATAACATACCTCTGCTAACCTCGTTTTAAAGAGGTTGAAAAACAAAACTAAGATAAAGACTAAGGTCAAAATACTATTTTTACTACCCACAAAGTTCAGATTGTGGGTTGCTTGTATATGCTGGCAAATGGACCTATTAATGCCAAACTTCTAAATTAGAGGGATACACCCCAATCAGTCACAGGAAACATTGGGCTGGGGCAGGGCACTGTAAGGAGATGAGGCAAGCCTGCCATTCCACTGACTTTTGTTCACAGAAGGAAAAAACCATGAGTGGGAAGAAGCAACCTGTTCACAGGGCTCCTCAGTTGTGTGTTGTATCATCTACTAATTGAAAGCAAAAGAGTGACACTTGCCGTAGGAAGAAGTGAAGAAGCGGGGACAGAAATAAGGTTTCTGGAAGAGTGATAGAAGGATACCATCACCATTTCATACCAAAAAGTACTATTAATTTAAAATATGTATTACTATATTAAATATTAATTTTCTGTAATGACTTTCATTCCCTACATAAATTGAGTTTCTTCAGTGGTCGCTCATGTATAGCAAATGTAACCTGCTAGCAGGCTTATGCTTAGTGTAATTATTCAATTTTAAGTTTCACTGTTTTATTTTGTGTTTTTCCCCTCCAAAAAAGTTTGATTTCTACAGACCAATAGGGTATTCCATTAACAATAAATTAGTTACAGAAGCCTAAAATTACGAACCACCAGTTGCTTAGCAACAACCCAATATGCTAAAGCTTAATTTTAGATCAGTTAACCCTGAATGAAATGCAGAATTAATTTTTATATGCAATATCTTTACAAGGTTACGAGTCCATGTCAAAAATATTTTTTCTTTTGTTTTTAATCTTTCATAACATCTCTCAAGCATAAAATAGGTTTGTAATTTTTATATGTATTACTTAGGGAAAGTAAAAATTTTATTTTAGTTATAATTGACCAAAATACTGGAGTAAAATCAACTCAGTTGTACAGAAAATATTTTAAAATATGACATTTTTCTATTGATGCATCTCACAGCTGGAGAGGATGTCAAGAGATACAATAGTTCGGATAGTGGTGTGTTACATTATTTCCAGCACAATCACAAATTTAACATTCTTCATGAATGTCTGTTCTGAAAAACTCTCTTCCACTTTTTCAGAGACTGGGAAAAGACTGCGCAGAAAACTGCATGAATTTAGAGACATTTGTCCAAGCCCTCTCTAACTTGCCTGTCAGAACTGCATCTTCCACAACAAATTCTCCTTTTATTTACTTTAAATGATGGTGACAAACATATATTTCTGTGGGTTTTTTTTTGTTTGTTTAGTTACATCAAAAACTAAAAATGAATTAAAACTACTTTTGACTATCAAACTTTTTTGCTATCAAACTTTTGACTATCTTTAATTATTATAAAATGATAATATATAATAAGATTACTAAGGCATTTTAAAGATGATATTATATAACCTTTAAAATGGGGATAGAGATGAATTTATGTGTCAGCATTCTCATTGCAAAAGACAGATACACACACACACATGCATATGCATTTAAATAAATGTAAAATAGCATTTTAAAGCACCTAAAAATTTATGAATGGAGAGATGCCACTAAAAAGCGCTTAGAGCCCTGGCCGGTTTGGCTCAGCGGTTGGAGTGTCGGCCTGCGGTACAGAGACCGGGGTTTGGTTCCCGCTAAGGGCGTGTACCTCGGTTGCAGTTTGTCCCCGGCCCTGGTTGGTTGTGCGGGTGGCAGCCCCTCGATGCGTCCCTTCACATCGATGTTTCTCTCTCTCTCTCTTCCTCTCTCTCCCTCCCACTCTATCTGAACAAAAAATGGAAAAAATGTCCTCGGGTGAGGATTAAAAAAAAAAGCGCTTAGAGTAATTTGTGTGAATGTAATTTCTAGGTCTAAGTCCAGGTTTTCAATTTGAAAAGACTTTTATTTTGTTAATAAAGTATGTAGGCTATTATGTGGAGGTACTAAGAACAGAAAAGAGAAACCAACTGCCACATTTAATGATACCCCCCCCCCACACACACACACACAGTTGAATTCCTGGTGAAAACATCATTAGGAAGCACACTATTTGGGGGATTCTATCAAAAGTACAAATGTATATCTTTAATGGACTGAATATGAAAAGAAATCAATATCCAATATAAACTCGTAAATACAAAGCAAATTTTATCTGCTAAAGTATCATACCATCCTTTTGGCATAGGGAATAGGCTCTAGCTGTTTCCCAGGAAACTTTAGAGTCTGGTATAAACTACTGTGTAAAAGGATGTTGTTCTAATGGTAGAGTTATGTGCTCTTCCTGTAATGGGTAATACTACTTACTCATCCTTTGTCCAAATATGATCAGGGTGAATTGTTACTTATAGTAACTTCTTTAAGTTATAGTTTTATTCCTCAGCAAAGTTTAAATTTTAAACTTGTGATAGAAGTCATACATGCTCAACTTGGAAAATCATAAACCAAAAACAACAAAAAAAGTAATCATTAACCACAAGTCAAACACAAAAAGATAGTCACATAAACATTTTATTGAAAAACTATACTTGGACAACAGTGCCAGTGAACGCAGGGGTGTGGACAGGGGCAGAAGAGAGAGCAATGGGGAGGTGAGAAGGAAGAAGCAACATCTGTAATAATTTAAAAAATGCAGATAAATTAAAAATTTAAAAACACTCTACTTACTTTTTTATGCATAACTTTGCATATTTCAATGTCATTTAGAATGTTAATACTCCACTCATTGGTAGCCTCTTTAAAAAATTAATTAATATATTTATTTTTGTTACAGATGTTTCTCCTTTTTTTTCCCACTGATACCCCGCTCCCCATCCCTCCCTGCCTGTCCCAGTTTTGTTGTCCATGTCCATTGTTCATGCAGACATGCATATAAATTCTGTGGTTTATCTCTCCCCCACTCCCTTTCTGGGGATTGTCAGTCTGTACCCCATTTCCACATCTCTGGGACTACCCCATTCCTCAGACTGTTATGTTCATTATATTCAACAAATAAGTGAGATCATGTGATATTTGTCTTTCTCTGCTTGGCTTGTTTCGCTTAGGATAATACTTTCCAGGTCCCTCCTTGTTGTCTCAAAGGATAGAAGATTTTTCTTTCTTACAGCTGCATAGTACTCCATTGTGTATATGTACCACTGCTTTTTGATCCATTCGTCTACTGATGGACATTTGGGCTGTTTCCAGATCTTAGCTATTGTAAATAGTGCTGCTACGAACACGGGGGTACATACATTCTTTCTGATTGGTGTTTCAGGCTTCTTAGGGTATATTTCTAGAAATGGGATCACTGGGTCAAATGGCAGTTCAATTTTTAATTTTTGAGGTAACACCATATTGTTTTCCATAGTGGCTGCACCAGTCTGCATTCCCACCAGCAGTGCACTAGAGTCCCCTTTTCTCCACACCCTTCCCAGCACTTGTTGTTTGATGATTTGTTGATGGTGGACATTCTGATAGGTGTGAGGTGATACTTCATTGTTTTAATTTGCATCTCTCTGATGATAAGTGATGTTGAACATTTCTTCATATGTCTCTTGGCCATTGTATGTCCTATTTGCAGAGGTGTCTATTTAGTTCCTCTGCCCATTTTTAACTGGGTTCTTTGTCTTCCTTTTGTTGAGTTGTATGAGCACTCCATATATATTGGGAAATTAACCCCTTATCTGATATATCATTGGCAATGATGCTCTCCATTACAGTGGATTTGAGTTTGATGTAGTCTCATGTGTTCATTTTCTCCTTTGTTTTTGTTGCCTTAGGTGATGTATCAGGGAAAATTCTGCTGCGTATCATGTCTGAAATTTTGTTGCCTACAATTTCTTCTAGGATATTTATGGATTCATGAATCACATTTAGGTAGCAAGTAATATTATTAACACATCTGCACTATTTCTGACTCTAATATTTGCTAAGCTCATTTATTTTTATTTTTTTTAAAAAGAGAGAGGTTGGGAAGATGAGAGACAGAGACAAGGAAGTTACTTTTGAGTTGTATTCTAATGGTTAATAATTTCACTTTATAGAACAAGGGAACAAGTTGTATTTTTTTCTAATATTGATTATAAGTATATGGTAAATATTTTAATATTTTCAAAAGATTGAAGTATCAAGTTAATTTGAGGATATTAAAATACTGGCTGAAATGATATAGAATTATCTGAGAAAAAATGAGTTATAAACACATTTTTCTAACTAGAATACTGTGCATTGATGAACATTTTTAATTAGAAGTAAATGTTTCTTTAAGTTTGGCAGTGATTTTAATAACCATCACATGAACACACTATCATTTTCACACCACCGAGTGGAACCCAATATCCCAAAACTAAAGTCTGGTTCAAAAATTGGAATTTGATTAAATTAAATTAATTACCCATGAAATACCATCTTTAAAAAATAACATTTGAATTTTTATTCTTTAATAACATAACAATCTTTCTACCATGAGAGGGATTTGTAATTATCATTTCTATTTTTTTACATGCTAATAATGTTATCTCTATGAAGGAGGAGGGAATAAAAGCTTAATCCCTGCTACAATATAAATTAACAATAACACATGGGATTTATGTAAATTACTCAGATACATTTTTTTCTTTTTAATTAAATTTATTAGGGTGACATTGGTTAATAAACTTATATAGGTTTCAAGTGTACATTTCTATGATACATGATCTGTGTATTGTATTGTGTACCTGCCATCCAAAGTCAAATCTGCTGCCATCACCATATATTTGACCTCCTTTACCCTTTACTACCCCAGCAGCCCCCTTCCCTCTGGTCTACACCATACTGTTGTCTGGGTCTAAGAGTTTGTTTATTTGTTGCTTTCAGTTTTATATCCCACATATGAGTGAAATCATATGGTTCTTGACTTTTTCTGTCTGATTTATTTCACTTAGCATGATATTCTTAAGGTCTATGCATGTTGTCACAAATGACACTATTACATGTTTTCTTATGGCTGAGTAATATTCCATAGTATACACATGCCACATCTTCATTATCCAATCATCTATCGAAGGAAATTTTGGTTGTTTCCATGCAAATAAAATTTTGTTCACTTCTGTTTTGTTTTGCTTTATTAACAAAAGACATTTAAGATTGCAGGGAGTTTTGGATATTGTTGTATTGGGACATTTGGGAAATGCATCAAAGTATAGTTATTTTTGGAAACCCAGTGTGATATGTGAGGTATAAACATTGATACAGATTCTTTAAAATGCTGCTGGGGATTGTCAGTCTGTACCCTACTTCCACGTCTCTGGGACTTCCCTGTTCTTCAGACTGTTATGTTCATTATATTCCACAAATAAGTGAGATCATATGATAATTGTCTTTCTCTGTTTGGCTTGTTTCACTTAGGATAATACTTTCCAGGTCCCTCCATGTTGTCTCAAAGGATAAGAGCTCTTTCTTTCTTATAGCTGCATAGTATTCCATTGTTTATATGTACCACAGCTTTTTCATCCATTTATCTACTGATGGACATATGGGCTGTTTTCAGATCTTAGCTATTATAAATAGTGCTGCTATGACCACAGAACTTATATGCAGTGGACATAAACAACAAAGCTGGGGACGGGGGTGGGAGAGGATGGTGTCAATGGGGGAAAAAGGAGAAACATCTATAAGAAAAATAAATAAATAAATAAATAAATAAATTCAATAAAAAAAAAAATAAAAAATACTGCTGGGCAGTTTAGTTTTTTATTCTGTATGATTCCACTTATATGTGGAATTAAAAAAACAAAAACAAGGAAAATGAGCTTATTGATACAGAGAACAGAGTTTTGGTTGCCAGAGGTGGTGGTGGGGGGTTGGTGAAATGGGTGAAGGGAATCAAAAGGTACAAACCTCCAATTATAAAATCAAGTCATGGGGATGTAATGTACAGCATGGTGAGTGTAGTTAATGACATAGTATTGCATATTTGAAAGTTGCTAAAAGAGTAAATCTTACAAGTTCTCGGCACAAGGAAATAAATATAACTATGTGTGGTGATGGATGTTAACTAGACTTATTGTGGTGATCATTTTGATTTCTATAGACAAATATTGAATCATGCTGCTGTATACCTGAAACCAACATAATGTTGTATGTCAATTATACTTCAACAACATCAAAACAGAAATTATTTTAAGGAATTTGATTTCTGCTTAGTGCATAGAATATTTTCTTTGTATGAAAGCTGGACTATAGTACTACAAGTTTTCTACTGGCAAAATGACATCACTGGGTTGGTTCATCAAAACTTGTCTTGTGTCTACAAAGCCAATCTACACTTTTCATATTTATACAAACATACATTATAATTCAGTTCAATCCATGTTTTCTTGTCATTTAATTTTATTGCCAAAATATGTTTCAATTATGGATGGAGAGTTTTTTATATGCTAATGTAGAACAATATTTTTAAAGTGTAGTCCAGGAATTCCCCAAATATCCCATGACTTCTCCAGAGGGTTTAGGAATTTAAAACAATTTTAAAAATAATATTAAGACTCTCTTTGTCATTTTTACTCTCATTCTCTCTTTTTGAAACTTATTTTTTTATTGAGATGTGATTGGCGTACAAAAAACGGTAGCTATTTATTGTATACAATTTGATGTGTTTACATTTCTCTTATTCTTTCTCAATTGGATTTCTAAGAGGCTACATGAAATGTGATGACATCTTTGCTGTAGTAGCTATTGGATGTGTGTTTGTCCATTTTTGAGTTTTTTAAAGTTTCTTAGTTTTACATTTTTATCATTAAATATTGATAGATGTCATTTATACAAACAAAAGTTGTTTTAGGCCCTCAATACTTCTGAGAGTGTAAGGGGTTACTGAGACCTAAACAACTGACAACCACTGACCTCTAATTTGTTTAAGCATTCAAGAATAAGACATTACATTTTGTTTTATGACCAGGTAGTGTCCTAAGCATTAAAAAAACATATTATTTATATCAGAACCTTCTCTTAAAGATGATGGCCAGCATTGTGGCAGTATGCTATTTGCTCCCTCAAACTCCACTCAAAAAATGAATAAGCATTTCCAAATATATAAGAGCTACACACTTATTTACAATGTAAAGTTTTTCACATTGCCTCTGATTTAAACATTTCTTCATTTCAGTGAAAATCTACCAATAACTTTTGCTTTCATTTTTTGAAAACTTCATCCCCATATTCTTATCCAGAGATTTTTTTGTCTCATGATATTTTAGCATATTTTTATGAACAGGACCCGAAAAGCTGCTAAACTGATTTGTGTCTTCCCTTTATCTTCCTTTTTAAGATGAAATTATATGACTAATGTGGAGAAGACAATACATTTCAGTTCTACCATAATTTCAATAATAAGAATTCTATTGAATATCCTACTGTAGATGTGCAGAGAATGTAGGATGTCACAGGGAGTACAGAATAGTAACAGATAAATCCTCCTTTAGTTGAACAAGGGAAAATAGAATACAGGTCAAGACAACATAAAACATTAATTCTCTGTGAATTTCTGGACTTTAAAGTAGGGTGTGAAGTATATAACACATCAACATAACATGAGAACTCCCTCTAGAAAGTGTCCCCTACCATTTGAGATAGGATCTTTTCACAAAACACATTTTTGAGCTAATTAACTGATTTGACTAATATAACTGTATTTTAAAATACATTGCATGTGTTCTTGTTGGATAAGAAGATTCTAAATGATAGCTGATCAGTTTTTCTATTATCCAATAAAGAGTTAATTCAAGAAATTAGTTTACTGACTAAATAATAGACTCTAAGTGATTCTTTTTGATTGGTGAGCTTGAAATATAGAGTTGCCTAAACTGGAATTGTTCAATAAAATTTAGGTATCCATCAAGCTCAAATGATCGCTACAAGAGTCTATTTGTTAAAAGAAAGGCAGGTGGGGGTCAAGGTTCTTGGCATATCTCTTTGAAAATTTTTTTAATTATAAGATTTTATTTGAAAAAAGAAATTAGCAGCTAAATAACAAACAAATACCAACCAAACAGTAATAGCAATGATTATGAACTTTTAATTACTAGCATCTACCACCAAAAAGTAATGCATATCATAACCTTTTGAAGAGAGAATTTTGAGTGAGATTATTCTTAGAATCTCCATAGCTCTGCAATTGTCTCTTAACTGCCAACACTCACAGCACAGGCTGGTAACAATAACAACAGAGAAATTCTGAAAGATCTATTAGGTAACAGTGAGGGGGAGGAAAGGAACATTACTTTCATTTTTGTGTGACTATGTTCTTCCATAAAAATTTATTGTGTATTGAAAAAATAAATAAATTTACTCTTAGTCTTCATCAAATCACATTGTATGTAAAATCTTTCTTTTTCAATCTTTAAGAAACTTTCCTTTTCCAGGGTTTTAATGGCAAAAGCATTGTCTCTGAGGACTAATTTCCTCCCTGGACGTTATTCTGTTGTGGAAAAAAATAGGTATTTCCCTAATGCAACTGGAATTTACCTTCTAAATTCTATTTTATGGACACAGTTTTGGAGGCTGAAATATGTAAGCACTTGAATTGGAGGAAATCTTAATTAGTACACTATGGATAAAGCAGAGTGTAAATTTAAAGTGGTGTAATTTTCTGAGAAAGTTATTGGGGTCAGATTATGAACAGGCATGAGCAGTTTATATTTAACTCTAAATACACTGGAGATTAGTGAAAGTTTTTCATCAGGATAATGTCATCTGTGGCTTCACTTTAAGGAAATTCAATTGTCTGTTTCTAAGTTGATGGGATAACATGTGAATGAGCCAGTTGTATAGTTGTCTGTTAAAATTATACCTGTGAGATATATTTATTTAATAAGTGTTTATTTATTCAGTTATTAAACAATCACTGAATAAGACAAACACTTTTATATATTGTAAATAAAAGGTTGAGTTGCACTCAAAATATTTGCACTCTAATAAAGTATTTTGATTGAACTTGCAGAATTAAGATTTAACAAAGTGCAAGAAGGAAGAAGAGTATAGTCTTCCTTTTAAATAAAGGCACAGAGGTATAAAAATGCCTGGTGTGGTATGGGATAGGTGAGAAGATGGATCCAGGGGATTAATATAGCAATTATATTGTAAGATACTTGGGTCTCATATATTTTTATATCCCCAGTCACAAACAGAGTAGACATCCAATAATCATTCTGTAACTTAAATCAAATTGTGTGAAGTTAAATTAAATTAAATGGTAGGGACATATCTTTTTAATGTGACTTTTATTTGCCAGTAATTTTGTTCAGTGCTTAGTATGACTTGTATAATTTAATCTTTACAAAAATGTTAAATATCTCACTTCTTCTAGGATAGTAATTATAAAGTGCAGACTTATAGCCAAGAAAGCTATTTAATTACTTTGTCATTTTGTTGCTCCAGAAGTAGCTGATAACACATCTGACCATAGCCCCTGGGAACTAGTAATCAATGTAAATGCCTGGAAGATACTAGCTTAATCAGATAATTAGATTTATATGTAAGAGAAACACTCATCCATTAAAATATTATATGGTATTTGAGTAATTTAAAGAAATGTGGTTTATATTCCCAAATTTGTTCTAATGCACAGACAGAAATTTATTTTATATAAAAACATTATCTTATTTTTACATATCTTGGATACAGCTCTACTTTAATACTTTTAAATCATTTTTTAAAATCTCAGCTGAACTGTAATCTACAGTTGTTCTTTATTTCAGAAGAAAATGTATTTGTGTGCTTTTTTTCTTTCACAGTCCTCACTTTTCTGTTATTTTAGTTGTATCTCTACTGGTCTTTCTTTACATGCTGTGAGGCTGCATTGACTTCACTCTTTCAGAGTTCCTTCAAAGGCATTGTGTCAGCCATGACTGTGTCTTTGATTATACAATCTCTTTTTTAGATGAAGTGAACCTAGCCCATTTTCTCCATCTTGTAACCCAGTCTTCATTCTTTCATACTCGGTTCTAATGACCACTTTTCTGTGAAGATGTCCTTAACTTCCCAGCGAATGTTAGCCATCTCATGCTGGGCTCCTCAGAACCTGACAAAGAACACCACTGTGTTTGAGTAATTTAGACACACACATTCCTTAAAAGCCTGAATCATGTTTGACTGCTTTTCCCCCTTTTTCTCATGAGCTTTACACTTGGGGACCTGAACTCAGAAGATATACAATAACTGTTTACTGAATTAAAATGATAGTTTGTATTACAATTATTATTGGATGAATTACTTTGGATTTATGGGTTTATTAGTTTTCTACATAGCTACTCTATTAATCTTCTCTATAAAGTTATCTCTAAAATGCTAAAATGAAAGAAAGCAACCTCCTTCTCCCACCTAATCCAAGGAGTATTTTTTCATTTTCTATTATAGAAATATGTGCAATTAATATTGAACCCTCTTCAGGATGACATGAATGTATGTATTTTGTGTAGGTTTAACATTGCCTTGATTTGAAGGACTTTACTATAAGCTATATGTGTTCCCATGACCTAATATAATGCATATGTGTTTTGTATATATACACAAACACAGACATGTCTAAAATGCATACTGATATCTCTCTATATATACATATAGAGATGTGTATTTTGATAATGTAGCCAACAAATTACATATGTTTACATATGAAATTGATTATTTTTAAAAACATGTTTTCATTGGCTTTTAGAGAAGAATGGAGAAGGAGAGAGAGAGAGAAACATGGATGACAGAGAAACATAGATTGGCTGCTTCCTGCATGCTCCCTACTGGGGATCAACTCAGGCATGTACCCTGACTGGTAATTCAACTACAGAGCCACATTAGCTCGGCAGCAATTGATTATTTTTGTTAAGTATACTAAATTATTTGGTTAGAATCTCAAATTTTTAACTCATTTGGTAAATATAAGCCACTGGAACAACATAGAGTTGAGGGATGAGAAAGGACAGGAGGTTGTAAGTGATAATAGTGGACTAAAGAAATATATTTCACCATACATGTTGCTATTACTTTAATCATATGTGAGGATCAGTATCTATCCATTTCTTTTTTATTATTAATGAAATACTGTTTGAACTTCACTTGTATTTGACATATTATGCCACATTTTGTTGGAAATCTAACATTGCACTGACAGATTGTTCACAGTTTCACCCACCTATTTGTATTCAAAGGTAAATAATAAATATACAATAAGACTGTGACATACATGAATAATGCACATAAAAATTAAAAAACTACATAACATAAAAATTGTGCAACGAGGTATGATGACATGTGAGATCACCCCATTTTTTAAAAATTAATTAATTTTTGTTACAGATGTTTCTCCTTTTCCCCCCACTGATTCCCCCTCCCTCCTCCCTGCCCTGTCCTCAGCTTTGTTGTCCATGTCCATTGTTCATGCATATAAGTTCTGTGGTTTATCTTTCCCCCACTACCCCCTCTTCTGGGGATTGTCAGTCTGTACCCCACTTCCACGTCCCTGGGACTACCCCATTCCTCAGATTGTTATGTTCATTATATTCCACAAATAAGTGAGATCATATACTTGTCTTTCTGTGTTTGGCTTGTTTCACTTAGGATAATACTTTCCAGGTCTCTCCATGTAGTCTCAAAGGATAAGAGATCTTTTTTTCTTACAGCTGCAAAATACTCCATTGTGTATATTTACCACAGCATTTTTATGCATTTGTCTACTGATTGACATTTGGGCTGTTTCCAGATTTTAGCTACTGTAAATAGTGCTGCTACAAACATGGGGGTACAACATTTGGGCTGTTTCCAGATTTTAGCTACTGTAAATAGTGCTGCTACAAACATGGGGGTACATATATTCTTTCTGATTGGTGTTTTAAGCTTCTTAGGGTATATTCCTAGAAGTGGGATCACTGGGTCAAATGGCAGTTCAATTTTTAATTTTTGAGGTAACACCATATTGTTTTCCATAGTGGCTGCACCAGTCTGCATTCCCACCAGCAGTGTACTAGAGTCCCCTTTTCTCCACACCCTCGCCAACACTTGTTTGATGATTTGTTGATGGCGGCCATTCTGAAAGGTGTGAGGTGATACCTCATTGTTGTTTTAATTTGCATCTCTCGGATGATTAATAATGTTGAGCCTTTTTTTTATATGTCTTTTGTCCATTTGTATGTCCCGTTTGGAGAGGTGTCTATTTAGTTCCTCTGCCCATTTTTAACTGGGTTCTTTGTCTTCCTTTTGTTGAGTTGTATAAGCACTCTATGTATATATTGTAAATTAACCCCTAATCTAATATATCTTTCACAATTATGCTCTTCAATACAGTGGATTGCCTTTCCATTTTGATGATTGTATTTTTTGCTGTGCAGAAGCTTTTGAGTTTGATGTAGTCCCATGTGTTCATTTTCTCTTTTGTTTCTGTTGCCTTAGGTGATGTACAGTGAAAATTCTGCTGTGTATCATGTTTGAAATTTTGTTGCTTACATTTTCTTCTAGGATTTTTATGGATTCATGAGTCGCATTTAAGTCTTTTATTCATTTTGAGTTTATTCTTGTGTATGGTGTAAGTTGATGGTCTACTTTTATTTATTTTTGCATGTAGCTGTCCAATTATCCCAACACCATTTATTAAAGAAGCTGTCTTTACTCCACTGTATGCTCTTGCCACCTTTGTCAAATATTCATTGAGCATGTTGCCTTGGATCCATTTCTGGGTTCTCTATTCTGTTCCATTGATCTATCTATCTGTTCTTGTGCCAGTACCAGGGTGTTTTGATTACAGTGGCTTTGTAGTATAAGCTGAAATCTGGTAATGTGATCCCTCCAACTTTGTTCATTTTCAAGATTGCTGTGGCTATTCGGGGTCTTTTTTATGGTTCCATATGAACTTTTGAAGTATTTGTTCTAGTTCTGTGGAGTGTGTTGTTGGTATATTGATGGGGATTGCATGGAATGTATAGATTGCTTTGGGTAGTATGGACATTTTAATGATGTTAATTCTTCCAATTCATGAACAAGGTATGTGCTTCTACTCTTTTATGTCTTCCTCTATTTCTTTTTTCAATGACCAGTAGTTTTCTGTGAATAGGTCCTTTATTTCTTTGATTAAGTTTATTCCTATGTATCTTAATATTTTTTCCACGATGGGAAATGGGATTGTTTTCTTAGTTTCTCTTTCTGTGAGTTCATCATTTGTGTATAAGAATGCCATCAATTTCTTGACATTAATTTTGTATCCTGCTACTTTGCCAAATTCATTTATTAAGTCTAGTAAATTTTTGATGGAGTGATTGGGGTTTTCTACATATAGTATCATGTCATCTGCAAATAATGACAGTTTCACTTTCTCCTTTCTAATTTGGATCCCTTTTATTTTTTCTTCCTGTCTGATTCCTGTGCCCAAGACTTCCAGTACTATGTTAAATAAAAGTGGTGAAAGTGGGCATTCTTGTCTTTTTCCTGTTCTTAAGAAAAATACTTTTAGTTTTTGCCCATTGAGTATGATGTTGGCTGTAGGTGCTTCATATATGGCCTTTATTATGTCAAGATATGATCCCTCCATTCCCAGATTGCTGAGGGTTTTTATCAGAAATGGGTGCTGGATTTTGTCGAATGCTTTTTCAGTGTTTATTGTTATGATCATATGATTTTTATCTTTCATTTTGTTTATGTGGTGTATCACATTTATAGATTTGCTAATATTATACCAGCCTTGCATCCCTGGGATGAATCCCACTTGGTGATGGTGAATAATTTTTTTGTTGTATTGCTGGATTTGATATGCTAGTATTTTGTTCAGGATTTTGGCATTCATGTTCATCGGGGATATTGGCCTGTAGTTTTCCTTCTTTGTAATGTCTTTTTCTGGTTTTGGAATTAGAATTATGCTGGCCTCATAAAATGAGTTTGGAAGGCTTTCTTCTTGAACTTTTTGAAATAGTTTGGAGAGAATGGGTATTAGTTCTTCTTTGAATGTTAGGTAAAATTCCCCCATGAAGCCGTCCGGGCCTGGGTTTTTGTTTGCTGGGAGAGTCTTGGTTACATCTTCAATTTCTTTTGTTGGTATTAATCTGTTCAGATTTTCTATCTCTTTCTGGTTCAGTTTTGGGAGACTATACATTTCTAGAAATTTATTTATTTTTTTTGCTTAGATTGTAGAATTTGTTGCCCTATAAATGTTCATAATATTTGTTAACAATCCTTTGTATTTCTGTGGTGTCAGTTATTATTTCTCCTCTTTCATTTCTGATTTTGTGTATTTCGGTTCTCTCTCTTTGTTTCTTGGTGAGTCTAGCTAAGGGTCCATCAATCTTGTTTATCTTTTCAAAGAACCTGCTCTTTGTTTCATTGATCCTTTGAATTGTTTTTTTGGTCTCCATGTCATTGATTTCTGCTCTGCTCTGTACTATTTCCTTCCTTCTAGTTGCTCTGGGGTTTCCTTTTGTTTGCTTTTTAGTTCCTTAAGTTGTGAGGTTAGATAGTCTATTAGAAATTTTTAGAAATTTAGAAGTAGTCTATTAGAAATTTAGAGGTAGGCCTGTAGTGCTATGAACTTCCCTCTCAGAACTGCTTTCGTTGCATCCCATAGATTTTTTGCTATTGTGTGTTCATTTTCATTGGTTTCCAGGAAGTTTTTAATGTCTTCCTTGATCTCCATGGTAACCCTTTCATCGTTAATAACATGCTATTTAGCCTCCATGTTTTCAAATGTCTTCGCATGTTCTTTTTGCAATTGATTTCTAGTTGCATGCCATTGTGGTCCGAGGAGATGCTTGATATGATTTCAGTCTTCTTGAACTTGTAGAGACTTAGTCTGTGCCCTAACATGTGGTCTATCTTTGAGAATGTCTCATGTGCCCTTGAGAAGAATGCGAATTCTGCAGTTTTGGGGTGTAATTCTCTGTCAATATCTATTAAGTCCATTTGATCTTGCACTTCATTTAGAGTCTGTGTTTCCTTGTTAATTTTTTGTCTAGAAGATCTATCCAGTGATGAAGTGGAATTTTAAAGTTCCCTGCTATGATTATATTGCTGTTGATTTCTCCTTTGAATCCTCCAGGAGATTTTCAATATATGTTGGTGCTCCTATATTGCGTGCATATATGTTTACCAAGGTTATATCTTCCTGTTGGATAGATTCTTTCAATATTATGTAGTGGCCTTCTTTGTCTCTAGTTAAGGCCTTCATTTTGAAATCTACTTTATCAGATATGAATATTGCTACCCCAGCTTTTTTTTTCCTTTCCATTTGCTTGGGAGATTTTTTTCCATCCCTTTACTTTCAATCTATGTGAGTCTTTTGTTGTGAGGGAGGTCTCTTGTAAAGAACATATATGTGAGTCATGCTTTCTTATCCAGTCAGCTACTCTGTCTCTTTTTATAGGAGCATTCAAACCATTCACATTTAAGTCGATAATTGATATGAACTTATTTATTGCCATTTTTCTTAGTGTGGTTCTATTTTTCTTCCTATTTATTCTACTAATTTCAGGAGTCTTTTTAGCATATGTTGCAGTGCTGGTTTGGTGTTAATATATTCTCTTAGCCTTTTTTTGTCTGGGAAGCTATTTGACCTTCTATTTTGTTTGATAGCCTTGCTGGATAGAGTAGTCTTGGATTTAGATCCTTGTTTTTCATGACATTGATTGCTTCAAGCCACTCCCTTCTGGCCTGTAGTGTTTCTGTTGAGAAATCAGCTGAGAGCCTTATGGGATTTCCTTTGTAGGTAACCTGTTGCTTATCTCTTGCTGCTTTTAGGATTCTCTCTTTGTCTTTAATTTTTGGCATTTCAATGACTATGTGTCTTTGTGTGGGCCTGTTTGGGTTCTTCTTACTTGGGGCTCTCTGTGCTTCTTGAACTTTATTACCTCTTTTCGTCACCTCAGTAGGAAAGTTTTCTGTCACTATTTCTTCAAATATATTCTCTAACCCTTGCCCATTTTCTTCTTCTTTGGTGACTCCTATGATGCAAACGTTATTATGTTTCCAGTTGTCCCACAGTTCTCTTAAGCTGTTTTTCTTTTTTTTTTAATTGTTTTTTCCTTTTGGTTTTCTGATTCGTTGATTTTTCTACCCTGCCTTCTAATTCAATGATTCGGTCCTCAGCTTCCTCTACTCTGTTGGTTAGTCCTTACAGTGCGTTCTTTATTTCAGCTACGTCATTCTTCATTTCCAGTCCGTTTCTTTTCAATGTTTCTATATCATTACTCATGGTGCTCATGTCCTTACTCATGCTGTTGAGCTTCCTCAAGATCATGGCTCTTTACTCTACCTCTGATAATTTGCTTAACTGCATTTCATTGATCTCATCTTTGATAGAGTTCTTTTGTTCTTTAATTTGGGATTTGTTTCTTTGTTTCACCATTTTGGCTATCTCAGTGGGTTTTGGAGCCTGCCAAATTTTCCCTGTGGGTGTTGGTGTTCTGCTGTTTGTGGTCCCCTCTACTGAGTTTGGATGAGCCACGTTAAACACCACTGTCAAGTCTTACTTTTCTGGGTAGATTTGTAGGCCCAGGAAAGGTTCAGTTGTCCTCTAGGTTTTTCCTGGAGACTAGTAGTCTCATTTACTCATTGCCTTGGAATATAACCCTGGTATTCTGCGTAAGAGGATTTCTGGAGGGTGGGATAGATGCTGGTTGTTAATGAGCCTCAATTTGCATTTCTTTGCCTCACCTGGGAAAGTCTGAATCTCTGAAGGGGTGGAACTTCTGCTTTTCCTCACAGCTCTGGAAAGGAGCACACTGGCCCCCATCCTTTGTACCACATTCAGCAAAAACTCTGAGTGCCCTCCAAATCCCGGTTGTCCCCACAGAGTTCCAGCCCAGTCTGCCCTCTCTCTGTGGTAGCCTCCAGGTGAGTGGCTGTGGCTACTTTAATGCTCTGTTCTGGCTCTCTGTGCTGTGGAGCAGGCTTGGTCTTTATTCCCCAAGGTCGCTGCTCACAGCTAAGACTGCTGCTGTCTTGGGCTCCAAGCCTGCCACCCTCTCACGCCTCTGCAGATCCTACCAGTGTTCCTAGTTATATGGTCCTATCCTGCTGCTTTATAGTTGCTTTTGTCTGAGGATTTGTCTTTATTTTAGTTGTAATTCATGTTTGGTCCTGGGGGATGGTCTGTGTAGCTTCCATTTACTCTGCCTCCAGTTTCACATCTTCTATGCCTATCTTGTGCGCCGCTGGGTCACACAGGCCTCTCTGGTGCCCCCCGCACCTTGCAGGTCTGGAGGGTAACTGGATTTCACTGTCCCTTTGGGGTCCTGGCTCTATGCCTATCTTATGGGCTGCTGGGTCACATAGGCATCTCTGGTGCTTCAGCAACCTCAGGTTCTTCAGGTGGGCAGCTGAATTGAATCAGTCCCTCTTGGACTTCTGCTTCTCACTGCTCTTATGAGCTGCTGTACCGCACAGCCCTCTGTGGAGCCCCAGGTCCCGCCACTGGTGGCTTGGGAGTGCTGCTGTCCTGTGGGGCTCAACTCCTGCTCAGCTTTTTGCTGTAGTTTTTGGGGATGGGTCCCAGCGGCTGATCTATGTTTCTGTTGCCTGGGGATGGATGTCTGCTCCCCAGCCTCTGTTGCCGGGGATATATTTGGACTCTGATCTGGCTGCTACTGTGGGGGTTGGTTCTGGGCCTCTGGCTGTCCACGGCTTCAGCGACCGGTACCTTGGGAGCACCCTTACTGTGCACTGGTCTGTGTTGACACAGAATGTCCACTGGTCCGATGGTGCCAGGTGTGCTGGTGGGCTCAGGTTGCTGGGCCCTAGCTGTTCCCACTGCTTCCTCCCAGGGAAGACCCAGGATCTTCCAAAATGTTGGGACCTCCCTGGTGTGCAGAGAGAAGCACCCTAAAGGGCCACTTACTGTGGTAGCCAGCTGCTCCGCCCACAGCACAGGAACCTTCTGCTCCATGTCTCTGCCCTGCAGGAGTTTGGTCATCCACCTTCACGTCCACTCACACTCTCTCACACACTAGCTCACTCTCTCATGCACTCACCCTCCTTCCGGTCCTGCCCACCGCAATTTTCTGAACTCGATCACCCCATTTTTTAAGACTGGTGAAAGATTCATGAAGGTGTACCTTTCAAGAAGTTAGGGGTGTGTGTGTGTGTGTGTGTATGTTTTATAACCTCTCTCTTTGCCAGTCACTGTAATAAACAAAGGAAACTGTGGGCAAGCAAAAGAGAAACTGTCAAAACCCTCATGAATATCATATTCTAGAGGAGAACACATTTGATTGTGAATATTGATGAACTAATTATAGATATGCAGATAAATATGATGTAAGTGGAAGTATAAAATAATTGCAATAATCAGAATCCTAAAAGGTTGGACATGATCCCAGTGATTATCCCTGTAGGGAGGTGTTCTTAGCAGAAGAAACCACTTACCACATTTACATAGACGAAAAATCTTGAGGTAACAGTGAGTGCCTGGAATCACAGTCACTCTTTAGTAGATAGTTTATAATAAAACACAGGGCAAATGAAAGAAACATATAGGAATTAAGGCTGTCCTGGAATGCTATATGTAAAGGGGAACTCATTGATATTTCTAATAAAATAATTTATAAGAAATAAAGAATTGTATGTTCATATTTTCTATTTTAATTGATACAACTTTGTATCCCTTCAGTGAGAGGGATTAATCATTCAGGATAGCACAGGGGGCAGAACAAAGACTAATGAGAAGAAACTTACAAGGAAAAAGATTTCAAACTATGGAAAAATTGAATTTTCAATTTACTAATCATTTTCACATGTATGTGTGGTATGTGGCGGTAGGCAGTCTGCACTATGCAAAAGTTAAAACTCAGTCCTTCAGAGTGTTGAGGTTTTCCAGGTGGGTGGTATGCCAGAATACCCCAAATCCCAATACTACTTCTGAAAATGGCTCTTATCCAGCCTTTGGGCCTTGAATAATGCCTTGAAGTACTTAGTAGTAAAAAATTATTGTTCCCCCAGCTTGGACAATCCTTTTAGAAATCAATCTCATCAATTTCATCATCCCTTTTATAGTTGAAAGAACTAGAGAGATATGGTTAATTCTTTAAGTAATATCTAGTAGAGATGAAGTAAGGACTTAGTCACAGAACTAATATTAAATCTACAACAGAATAATTTCCTTTGTACCAATGTAATTCTAAAAGAGGCAAGAAATCAATTGCTGAAGATTTTTTAAAAAGACTCTTGAAATATAAAATATAACTATGAAATGTAAGTTGGACATTCAGCTTCCTTTCAGCTGAGGAAGCAATAATTTCATGAGCCTTGAAATTGAGTGACAAATCCCAATCCAAATGAACAGTTTGTTTTTCACATCAATGTTTCTTATTTTACATTTATATCTCTTTTCTCTTGTGTAGAAAATTTTTATTCCTACCAACATTTATAGATCCACAATGTTTTCCAGCCTTATCAAGCCATATAAGTAATATAATGCCAAAATTACAATACCAATATTATTAAAAATTAAATAATTGAATGAAGTTTAAGGTATTTTACAGCTTTTTTTAAAATAAGACATTCAATTTAGGAGTTTCATATTCAAAATCACTTGGAACAATTTTATTCATCTGTGTGTGTGGTATGATATCAATTTATATACAATTAGGTTCATTTATTTCCATTTGTTTTTAATTTTTCAGTGCTCCTTTCTCCTTAATTTGCATTTTTGAATAGGTGAACTATTTATCAATATATTTATCACTATATTTATATGTAAAGTAAATATAATTATTTATGAATAATATTCATATATTGAATATGAAAAGTATTTTGATATACTATAAAATATCAATATATTTTGATTATTTAATAGTATTTATCACTAGTAAATGCATTGTAAGCAGGAATGCAAAAACGGTATGAGCTCTGTAGAAAGGAATACGAAGAAGTTACGTGTGTATTTATATGTCCTTTGCCCCAGAAATCTCACTTAGGGGGATATATCCCAAACATGCACTGCAAAAATAACTAGTGTGCTTATTTGTGCTCCCGTTATTTATAAGAGAAAAAAGAATGGAAAATATCAGATTAAAGTTAACAGAGAGAAGGCTAAATAAAGTAAGTCACAGCATTATATGAGATCTTTTTCTCTATAGTTTTGTCAATGGAGGATGTTCTCAAACTTTCAGATTTTTGCCAAACTGGTAGGTGAATAATAACAGTACTGTATTTTTTTTTCCTCACCCGACGATGTTTTCCCACTGATCTTCAGTTCAGGTAGAATGGAAGGGAGGGATGGGGGAGAGACAGAGACAAAAAAAAAGAAAGAGAGAGAGAGAGAGATTGATTGGTTGCCTCCCACACTACCCTAACCTGCAGGACAGGGGCCAGGGATCAAAACTGCAACCCAGGTACATGCTTTTGGCCGGAATTCAACCCACAACCCTTTGGTCCATGGACAGATACTCTAACCACTGAGCAAAACCGGCCAGGGGCCAGCATTGTATTGTTTTAATTTGCATATTTAGGAGTGAAGATGAGCAGAATTTATAAGTATAATGGCCATTTCTATTTTCTTTTCTATGAACAAGTTACTCTTATATTTGACCTATTTTTCCATTCAGTTGTTGATTTTTCTCTTCTCGATTTCAGTAGCTCTTTGTGTAATCAAGTAATAGTCCTGTGTTTATTAAATAAGTGCCCATATTTTCCCCAACTTTTCATTTATCTTTTGATGTTGCTAATGATAATTTGGAGATGCAAACTCCTAATCACAAAAAGACAAATACCGTATGATTCTCATTATATGAGTACCTAGAGTAGTCAAATTCACAGCGATGAAAAACAGAATGGTGGTTGCCAGGGGCTGGGGGTAAGGAGGAAGAAAGAATTGTTTAGCAGGTACAGAATTTTAGTTTTGCAAGATGAAAATAGGTCTGAGATGGATGGTGGTGATGATTGCATAATGTGAATGTGCTGAATATCACTAAACGGTATATTTAAAAGGCTTAATGTGCTAAATTTTACATCTTGTATATTATACTACAATTTAAAAAAATAAATACACCCATAGTGTATTTATTAATACACTATATAGTTAGATAAATTTTACCAATTGTTTATGCTTTGGTATCAACCACCAGAATCAAGATACACAATTTCTCATCACCCCAAACAGCTAACTCCTCTTCCTACACAATCAATTCTCTTTCTCAGCCCCAGGCAATTTCTGATCTGCTTTCTAAAGCAGATTATTCCAAGACATCATTTAGGAAAATCCTATCATGCATATGCTTTGTGTCTGGCATTTTTCATTCAGCATAATGTTTTTGAGATATATCCATTCACGTGTTTACACACGTGTTACAGTTCTTGTTATTGCTGAGTAAGTTTTTCAAGGTTTAGATATACCATCTCCGGATGCCCATTTTGTGTTATTTTCAAATTTTTGGATTTATGAATAAACCTTTTGTAGATAAACAATCAGAACTTTAGAGCATTAAGAAACTAGAGAAGAAAAATTGGAGCATTGTGCACCTCTGTTTCCTATAAGCATGTGATTAATTCTAAAGTCTTATAACTAGGAGGCTACAAATTTAAGGAGAGAACCCTAGACAACAAGTACAGAAGAGGTGTCAGGAATCCTCCCTGTGCTTAGAGGATAAGAATGATCATTTAGGACCTCCCGGGTGAAGAACCAAATGAACACACTAAATTCTCAATTTAAAGCTCCAAGGCCCAAGAAATAAGGCCCTGGATAAAAGGCTTGCTAACCAGAGACAGGCAACTCTTTACTCTTTACTAAAATTGCAACGTAACTTCAACCCAGCTCAGCCCATAATTGTATTTAGGTGATCTGAATGCTGCATAAGTATGGCTGCCAGTTAATGATAATTGTCTATAAAGGTGTGACAAAAAAGGGCCACAAAATCAAGCACCCACAGTTAAAACAGACAAGAGACAGACGCAAAAGTCATACAAAAACAGGAGCCAAGAAACAAGATCATTGAAATAACAAAAATTAATAAATTCAAGAAACAGAGGAAAATTGGATAACACAGACTTTCTACAACTTTATACGTTGAGGGAGAGGAGAGAGCGAGATTGAGATTTGTCGAACTGAACTTTGGAGAGGATTAGGAAAAGGGTGGAAAGGTAGGTGAAAATATCCAAGTTGGAGCAGAGAAACAGAAAATAGTAGAAAACATAGATCAGTACACAAAAGACATTGTGATACCATAAAGTGTCTAATACATATGTAATGGGAGTTCTCGAATGAAAGGAGAGAGACAACAGAGCAAAAGCAATGTTTAGAAGGTTAATGTCCATGGATTTTCCAAACGATTAAAAGACATCCCTCTAGATTTCAATAAACTACACAAAATCCATGTGAAATAAATGCAATGTTGAAACATCGCAATAAAACTGCTGTAATACCTGATTTTACAAAAAAGTCTTAAAAGCAGCATCACAAACATATCAAAAAAAACAAAAAAAACAAAACACCCCTAACAATGGACTTTACAGCGGAAGAAAGAAGCCATGACATAATGGAATGACATCTTTAAAGCTGACAAAAAATGATCTCATAGCTTGGATTCTATACTCTAAGATATCTTCATAATAGTAAAGGGAAAAAAAGGTAATAACATTTGTAGGCAAAAAAAGAAGAAAAAAGATAAAATTTGCCCCCACAGTCCTGCACTGACGGATACAGTAATGGATGCTGCTCAGATGGAAGAAAAATGGTCCCAGAACGAATCATGCAAATGCGAGAAGAGCAGAGCAATGGAAATGTTATTACATAGCTAAGTAAAAATAAACATAACTGTAAAATACTCTCTTGGGGTTTTTAATGTATGCAAAATTGAAATGTATGACAAGTAAAATTCAAACAGCAGATAAAGGGACATATAAAATAAAAGGGTTTCATAGTTCTAATGTTTTTTGTTGTCTTCATTTTTTTTTTTTTCTGCATACCTAATTACCTCAGAGTACGGTGCTTAAAACAACAATGAACATTTATTACCTAACATGGTTTCTGTGGATCAGGAATTTGGTAATAGCTTACAAGCTAGGTGATGCTCACTAGGGGAATTTTCATAGGGTTGCAGTCAAAATGATGGCCAGGATCACAGTTATCTGAAGGCTTGATTGTGTCTAAAGCATTGGATAGCAGCAAAATGGTGCTAGCTGTTCACAGGAGAAACCTCCATTTCTCCCTGTGGAATTCTCTATAGGGGGCTTGAGTATCTTCATGGCATGACTTCCCCAGAATAGGTAATCCAGAAAGCAAGGCAGAAGCTGTAAGGCCTTTTATAACATTGACTTGGAAGTCATTTACATTCACTTCCATAACATCCTATTGATTACACAAATCAACCCTGCAGAATGTGAGAGGGTACCACACAAGAATGTACGAACCAGTAGGATATATTACAGTCTGATAACCACACTGAAAAAATGATAAACAGGATTTGTATTAGATCATTCTGAATCAAGTATGTGTGTTGTAATCTCCAAGGAAATCACTAACATAAGAGTAAATGAATATATGACCAACAGGCTAATATGGATGAAAAGTGGGGATAAGATAGAAATAAAAATAATGTTAGTCTGTAAATAGAAAATGAACAGTAAAATGTTAGAATAAATCCATTATATCAGTAATGACTTTACAGATAACAACTATTAAATATACAAATTAAAAGATTAAAATTGATAGACTGAATTAAAATGATTGATCTTCTGCTCACAGAAAACACACTTTGAACATAATATAGAAAAATTGAAAATTGCAAGAATGTGAAAATATAATATATGCAAATGTTTTAATACTAGAATACAAAGTGTTCTTTAAAACAAACGGGGTTATTAGATTATAAAGAGAGATTTAATGAGAAAAAGGCTCAATCCATTAGGACGATACCACAATTCTAAATCTGTCTGCACACCATAAACCATTTAAAAATATAAAATGCAAAGGAGGTCATCATTCAGAGAGGAAATATTGAGAAAAACAGGAAAAAAAGTAGTAAAGACATTAAAAATTTGAACAACCAATTAATATAGTTGAGCTAACTAACAAGCATGTGAAGCTTTAACAAGAGTGTAGCAAGACACCAAGAGACTTGGGTGCCAGTGTTCAGACAAATGAGGCAATGTGCAGCCGTTCAAATGAGAACTCTTTTTTTTTTAATCCTCACTTGAGAACATTTTTTTGTTTTTTGTTCAGATAGAGTGGGAGGGAGAGAGAGAGAGAGGAAGAGAGAGAGAGAAAAACATCAACGTGAAAAGGACACATCGAGTGGTTGCCACCCACACGACCCAACCAGGGCCGGGGTCAAACTGTAACCAAGGTACGTGCCCTTAGCGGGAACCAAACCCGGATCTCTCTGGACCACAGGCCGATGCTCTAACCGCTGAGCCAAACCGGCCAGAGCCAAATGAGAACTCTTAAAGGGAAGTAGAGGATGGCAAAAATATTGTTAGTAGGCATTGCTTGGGGATATTTTCAGTAACAGGAGAAGGATGGGTAGCAGGGTTAAAGGGGGAAACAAAAACAATGCAATCCTAGAGCAGCTTCTGCCAGCAAGGTGTGGAGAAGGAAGGGTGGAGTGGAAGCCTTACTGCAGAGGCTGACTTCCATTGTCGGGGGAGGAGCAAAGTCTGAGGGACACAACTGTGTTAAATGTTTTTCTGTGAAATTCACCGGTAAAGGCCAGGTATTTCTGGTAGTATTTTGCACTGATTCTGTGCTTCTTTCCGGGAACTTCTAATAAACAATGTTCTCCAAAAGAATGTATTCAAAGATGAATTTATTTATTTATTTATTTATTTTTATTTTTTTATCCTCACCCGAAGACATTTTTCGATATTTTATTCAGATAGAGTGGGAAGGAGAGAGAGGAAGAGAGAGAAACATCGATGTAAAAGGGACACATCAAGTGGCCGCCACCCACACAACCCAACCAGGGCCGGGGACAAACTGCAGCCAAGGTACATGCCCTTAGCGGGAACCGAGCCCGGGTCTCTCTGAACTGCAGGCTGATGCTCTAACCGCTGAGCCAAACTGGCCAGGGCAAAGATGAATATATTTAAAAGGAGCTAACAGAAGATCTACATTTTAAAAAATAACATAAAAGAAAACACATGGCAGCCAAAGAATATCGACTAGGAAAATATTGTCATAAAGCAGATGAAAAATATGAACAAATATATTGCGCAGAATTAAGAGAAAATACAATGATTCATCCACTATTTTGAAGAACTCAGAGAAAAGATCAGCGAAACAACAGGGAGGATGAAATTGAGCTGGCCAAATTTAGGAAAATGAAAAAAAGAATAATAAAATGAATTTTTAATTAAAATCATTGCCATATTGAAATTTGCAAAAAGGAGAAGATATAGAAACAAAACCTTAGGAGGGATGATAAAGGACAGATAATGAGCCACCAACTCTGATGAAGTAACATTTGTCCAGTAGAGAAAAGTTAGTTATGTCACTTCCTTCAAATTAATAACTCTTTGCTTTAATTTAAACCAGCCTTGTTCTTCTGGATTCTGTTTTGTATATCCCTTTGACTATTGGAAGGAGTATATTAGAATATTTCAAGATCACAGAAAAATAAAACAATTAGGAATTGCATTTTTCTGTTGAGCCAATGATCTCACATAGGTTAGAAGAACATGAATCAATTTCAAAAATCCAATATACCAGGCAAATAAATAAAACTAAACTTTGTCACCTAAGCGGAATATCTTGCATAAGTCCCAGCATGTATTGTGGACATGTCTGAAGCAGCCCAACTTAGCTTCCTAATCATTACTTCAGAAGAACTGAAATGCCATGGTCTCAGATTGTCTTTTAAAAACATTTTCATACAAACTACAAGAAACCATTCAGAAAACAGCAACTACTGATTCCGGACACAACAGCTCTGAGGTCACCTGTCCTTGTTTGAGCCCAATTAAGCAGAGAAAGGGTTGAATCATTTGTGAGTGTTTATTTCAATAATGCCGGCAGTGTGGGGAGAGCAATCGGTCGCCCTGTAAATTCTGCTCTTAGACATTTCATTTCAAACAAACTTTTATATAGGGTTAGGGGGTGGGGGAAAATCTGAAGTTAGTGAGTTTCCAGGGTCTGCCTTCTTTCATTGTCCTTGCAAAGACTGGTCCCGGAAGGCTGCTAAGGAGGTTCTGTCCTTGATCTGGGCCATGAGCTGCCTTATCTCCAGGGCCTGTTCTCCTTCTTGTGACATATCCTTCAGTTTCCTAGAGTCTGTAAGGAAATCTCTTCTTTATATTGAGTAGCTATTAAACAGTTGTGATTCTATTTCTATTATGTGCCCTTCCCCTATCGCCACGAGACATGTGGCAGTGTTGGAATGCTAAATCCATGTATTTTAGTATTTGATTAATTTAAATGGTTTGTTTGCCAATAGTAGTATTTTATTTGTGAATGGATGCTAGTAAATAAAGCATTATGTGACAAGTCTGTTTATATAATGTTACTTTCCTAAATTATGTGTGAGAGAGGCTCAAATGTTGATCTTTAAAAAGATAAAATATGTTGGATAAAATTTAAATACAAAATGCTATCACAAGAGTTCTTAATGAAAAAAATAATAGTGATAGTCAACATAATAAATAGATAAACATTTAGTTTTACCTTTCTGGTTGGCATTAATTAAATGTAATAACCTTTTATATAAATTAAGAGGAAGTGATTCTAAATGATAATGAATGATCATATATAATAATTGATTTTCTCATTTGTGTATGCATGAAAAAATTTACTCTTGCCAACACCAATGCTTGAAATTTTATTATCGTAAATTATTTTGAGCATAAGCCAGTTATTAAGATTCAATATTTTACGAGATCTTAATGAAATAACTAACGTTCTGACCTTTAGAACATGAAATGATGCAATCCTGCAGAATGGAAGATTCACAAAAAATGATGGGTGGAAGAATAAGTGGACTTTCTTTTCCTATTTGATGAATCTGGAAAAGCATGTTACAAATATTCTACGTCTTTTCTTAATATACAAAGATCTCACATAAAACAAGATGCTCTCGGGTAAGCTGGCATGCAAGCACCCCTTTCCTTGGGAGCACCATCTGGATCCAAGTGCAGACTAACACTCTTTTCATCCTCTTACAATGTCTGCTGGTGCTAATTGGAGATTTTTATCATGACCTCCAAATGTGCAGGAAGTGTCTTGCAGGAGTCCAGACATATGCAAATGAAATTTCGGGCTAGCTTATTGTTCACTATTTATGCTAACCTTTGAGCTTCAATTTTATTAAGCTTAAATCCCCTTCTATACTAGTTTAAACCAATATTTGCCAGTTCTAAAGTTGAATGTGTATATCACATGTAATCTGAAATATGTGATTTTATTATATTTTTTTTCAAGACTCAATGGATGGCTCAAAGTGGAAAGATGATAAAAATGGAGGTCAGCAAAGTGTCTATTTCAGGGAAAAAGTTTCAAGGTTACAACATTTACTTATGCTGTCATTTTTATTAGAACTATTATCATATTGTATTTTAAATGATATACCCTTCATTTTCAGAAAAAGTCCCCGTTATTATTAAAAGAATAAAATACCTGAACTGAAAGGATGATATTTTTAAAGCTAATGTGTATTATATTTTTCATAACTGTCAAGCAACACAGCCTTTCATAATAAGCTGTAATGAGTGGCTAGTAAAACAAAGAGCTTCTCCATCATTTAAAACCCCAAAGAATGTGCTTCTTTGTAAAAGTCAGGGTAAGAACAAGGGTTTTACTATTATCAAAGGCACAAGGATGTCACGGGAGAGTGGGAACCAAGACTGGCATAGAAGAAGGTGGGAAATAAAATGAATCCATGGAAAATATAGTAGCTGCACTTAGGTTCCCCAGATCAGTGCTGACTCCCAGCTCCTTTCTGGCTTTTCTTTTCACAGTTTATTATAAGCAGTTTTGTTTTTTTTTTACTGAGATACAGGATGTTATGAGTAATTAAAGTCCTCTATTAATTACACACAATTTCATCAACATATTAATGGATCTTCAATAAATCAATCAATGAGTTGATAAGTCAGCAAATGAACAAATAAATCATCTGCCATGGGTAAGGCATTTCCTGACTGTGATAACAGAGACCCATAAACTGACATTGAAGGCAGTTGCAAAGAGGAACTTTAATTGTGTTATCAAAGGCAAAGTCTCCCAGAGCTATCACTTTGAGAGACCACACATTTGCATTTTTTAAATTGTGGTAAGAACACTTAATATGAGATCTATCCTCTTAACAAAATTTTAAGTGCACAATAGGGTTGTAAACTATAGGTAAAATGTTGTCGAACAGAGCTTTAAAAACTATGCAACATTACATTTACAATGTCCAGGTATGATTCAAAATTATTCTATGTGTAAAGACCTTAAAAAATGCAACTGATTCTCATGGAAAAATGTGATCAATAAACGCTAACCCTGAGATGCTGGAACTATCAGATAGAAAAATCTCAATAGTTATTCTTATATATAGGCAAAAATAATTAGAAAATAAAATTTAGAAAAAAATCAATTTATAGTAGTAAGTACCAAAAAACACACAATGCCCAGGAATATGTCTAAGACATCTAATACTTTCATACAGAAATTCAAATTTATCACTGAAAGTTAACTAGAAAGACCTAAATGGGAGATACATCACATTCATAGATGAAATACTTAATATTTTTAAGAAGACAAGTATTATAACATGCAGCTATATCAGCAATATAATTCCTGTCACAATTCCAGCAGTTTTTTTATTTTTAAAAGTTGAGAGCTGGCTCAAAAGTTTGTATGAAAGTGCAAAGAACATAGAATAACCCAAACAATTATATATTTTATATATGTAATAAAATATGTAATATGTATGATAAATACACGTATTTTTAAATGAACATAGTATGATCACTTACCTGAACTGACTTCAAGACTTACTAGAAATATACAGGCATCAAGATAGTTTGGTATTGCCAAGAAGGTAAGTATATAAATTAATGACTCATATAGAAAGTCTGGAAATATACCCACCCATATGTGGTTAATTGATTTTCAATAAAGATGCCAAGACAACCAGGTCGGGTAAGGAAAGACTTTACAACAGATAATGCTGGATCAACTCTATATCCATATGGGGGAAAAAAGAGCATCATTTCTCAACATAATATAGAATGATTAACTTCAAATATCATAGACCTAAATGTAATACCTAAAACAATTAAAATTCTAAATGAAGCTACAAGTCATCACAATCTTGATGTGGGAAAAGTTTATTCTGTAGAACTTAAAAAGTATAAAACAAAAAGAAAATTGATGAATTAGACTTTATTAAATTTAAGTATTTTGCTTTTTGAAAAACACCATAAGGAAATAAAAGCAAGTCATTAGAAAATAATAGTCACAACATACATATCAGACAAAAGATTTGTAACCAGAATATACAAATGTCTTATGACTAAATTTAAAAAAATTAGTTTTTGCCTGGCATCGATCCATGTACCAAGAGGTCACTGGTTTCATTTCAGGTTAGGGCACATGCCTAGGTTGTGGGCCCCATGCCCAGTGGAGGGCAAGCAGGAGGCAGCCAATGGATGTTTTCTTTCATCGGTGTTTCTATCTCTCTCTCTCTAAAAAAAAAATTTAAATTAGTTTCCATGGAAATGCAAGTTAGAACCAAAAATTAAGATAATACTACATACTGAGTAGATGGACTAAAAATAAGAAGACTGGTCAGATCACGTGTTATTGAGGCTATTGTGCAACTGACACCTTCACACACTGCTGGAGAGAATTTATAATAGTGTATCAGCTTGGAAAGCATTTTGGGGTTTTATTAAAAAGTGAAGCATGCACAAGTCAGATGATACAGCTCTTTAGTTCCTAAGTATTTACCTTAGACTAATGAAAATACAGAAAGACTGGTACAGAAATATTCTTAGCAACTTTATTTGTAGTTTCCTAAACTGGAAAACAACCCAAATGTCTATATTATGAGAAAAAAGAAACAAATTGTGAGGTATTTGTATAATGAAATATTACTCGATAATATAAAGGATTGATCTGTAACTACATAGATTACTTTGATGAGTCTCAAAATCATCATGCTTGGCTTAGGAGGTTAGGTTAAAAGAAGAGTGCATACTGTATGATTTTTATTATATAACATTCTAGAAAATATAATTTAATATATAGTGTCAACATACATTGATTGTTGCCTGAAGATGGGGCTGGAGAGAAGAATGGAATACAAAGAACTATTGAAGAGTGGTGGAAATGTCATTGTTTGATTGTAGTGATGGTTTCATTGATGGATACACATGTTGTATTGACCAAATTATACATCTCAGATATATGTACTTTATTGTACTTCCATTATACTTAAATAAGCTTGGAAATATAGAGAGATAGAAGATAGACAAGCAGATAGATGATGATAAATAGATGACACACAGATAGATAAATAGATAGATGATAGATAGATAGATGATAGATAGATAGATAGATAGATAGACAGACAGACAGACAGATGAGAGAGGGAGAGGAGTGAAATTGATTCTGGTGGAAAATACTAAACATTGAATGAGACATAGTCTTTTCTCTCATGGGTTTTTAATCTCATAGAGATGATAATGTTTGTGCCAAGAGATATAACACAGCAGATTTTAAAAAGTGTTCCAGAAAAGTAGAGGGAAAACACAATAACTCCTTAAAAGTTGAAGGAAATAGAACTTACTTTCACCTGAAACTGATAGTTTGTGTTAGGGAGAGGCACTGGAGAAATGCCTTAGTGTTTGGGTGGAATTTTGCCGGGAAGATTTTGTACAGGGAGCCACATGGGAGTGGAGGGTATTCTGGATAAAGGAGAGGTCAAAAGCAAAGTTATGACCTAAAGGGCCAGTGTGTTACAGCATTGCAAATAGTCCTTGCTGAGTCAAGCCTGGCATGCCTGTATGATTATCATGAGAAACTGAAGACATGTCATCAGTGTTTGTTAAAACAATACTATGATATCGCTGGTTTGACAATGGATGTTCCCTAATATTTCTTCTCAAAGCTTCATTATTGAAAGGTTTAGGTGGTAAAAACAAAAAAACAAAACAGTACATAAAACTATCTGGAAGGGTTATAAAGGTTGTAACAATGATGGGAGTGCTTTGAGTTTGAGGTATAAAAGGAGCTTGAATGTATCTGAGAAATTATTTAGATGTGAGGGTGGAGAGAGTTTGACAAGGAATGGAAAAGTAAGACAAAACTCCAAAATTTAATCCTGGATGACCTAGAAAATGGTGATGCTCATGACAGACTCAGACATTCAAATGGAAATATCTGGTCTGGTGGAGAGAAGTAGGTTTGGGACAGTGGAGGGGAAAGATTTCGTAACATCTAAGTAGATAGCTCAGTAGAAACTTGAGGAAAAAGTCAAAGCTGGAGGTATTTACTTGAGTTTTATCTACATAGGAACAGTACTTGAAGGTGTGACATGGGCAATAGTGATAAGTGTGAGTTTTATCTTTTTCTATCTCAATATGTTCATTTTCCTTTAATTTTCAAAGTACCAGTGAGCAATATTTTCCTAAGTAGAAGCAATATAATGGAAATTTTACAGAAAATACCCTAACACGTTTCATCTAATTTTGCTGAAAACAAAGTACTGTATTACAGGATAGCTCATGGTTACTTTACTTTAATGTTTCTCTCTGAATGGAGTAATATCAGCCTATTAGTTCAGATCCATCTGGTGTTACAATGGTGTGGGTTTATAATGTTAAAGATATTATCATTCATTGTGGAGTACTGTTGCTTTAGGGATTATTGATGACAACAAAAACTATGTAACAACAACATCCTACCATTGTATTCTCATCATGACTGAAAGACATGTAAAATGTCATCTCTGTTGACATATCAACAGGAAATTTAAATATATAACATCAATCTATGGTATCTAGGTCATTTCAAAGTTAACCTACACAGGAAAAGAGAGTTAATTTTTTTTTTCTTTATTGGTGTAGGAGAAAGAAGAAGGGAGAAGGAGAGGAGATAGAAACATCGATAAGACAGAACACCAATTGGCCGCCTCCTGCATGCTCCCCACTGGGGATCAGGCCCACAACCTGGGCATGTGCCCTGACCGGGAATCGAACCAGTGATCTCCTGGTGCGTGGGCTGATGCTTAAACAGTGAGCCATGCCAGCCAGGCAGGAAAAGAGAGTTAAAAGAAACGAGGCTGAAGGGTACTCCTGTTACTATAGCATTCTTCAGAGCAGCACAGAGATTGCTAGCATCAAATATATCTACTGAGTGAACTACAACGCTTACTGACAATGCCTCTCTCAATATAGAAACTCTGTGCAAAAATGGAGAAATATATCCTTTTATAAATGTACTCACTACCTTCAGACATCTTTTGATGTTTGTATCAAAGAAATAGAACAGGCCAAGCATTTTAAAAATATGGCACAGTATCCTGCTTAAATGTTATATTTGTATATGTTCACCTCAGTCCATAAAATTCTTACAGAAAGAACAAGGGTTGGCATGGAAATAGAATCAGAAAGTGACCTAGATGGTTTTGTTTTAAAATAACAAAAGTAATTTAATGTTCTTCAAATCGTTACGTTTCCATTAAGGTCTTCAGGGTACAGTAAAGATAGCTATACCCATCTGCAACTGGCAGCTGGGAGCTCAGCCTCCAAGGACTTGAAACCATTTACAATTTTTAATACTGCAGTTTAATCTTCACTAGCCTAGACATCATCACGATTCAAAGGGGAGTTCTTCACTTCACAACCATTTTCTGACTTATGAAACAGATGTGATTATATAAAGACTGATTCACTTATTTCTAAGTCACATTATCATTTTCAAGCAGCTTGATTGCAGAGTAGAATGGGCAGGAGTATTGTTTTACTTTGACAAAATGCATGAAGCATTGTAGAGACAATCTTTCACAATGTCTGCTAATAAAGAAGTGTGCACAAGTATAATAATCATATATTCTTATAATAACTTCTATGTATAACAGTTTAGAAGATAAATTAGAAAGCTCTTTGTGAGCTTGTGGGCACTGCATACTTAAAGGATTAAAAGTGAGTTATTAGGGGAAAAAAACAAATGCCTGGGAGCCCAAAGTCTATGATACTGTGTGCCGTTGGCAAACACCCACATCCATCTAAATCCCAATTTTCTTGTTTTTCAGGTAAAGGTTGTGGCTTAGATGCCTAAGAGCATTTTCAATCATAGCATTTACAACCCCTGTAATTCTAAATCACTTTATGTAATAAATGTATAGAACCGGGAAAAAAGAATAAGTCAGCAATACTGCTCTTAAAGTATAGGACCTTTTCATTTTCATATACTTTGCTGCCAGGGATAGAAATAATATAATCAGCCCTAGGATGAATTCCATGATCTATATTTCTTCCCCATTAGTTCTTAGTTTACTTGCTCCCCTTCAATAGAGGCTGATCCTTCTTGCTCCTTTCAGAAAGACCGTTTTACTTCCTAGCAATGAACATGACCTAGGGTAATTCTTTAACAAATGGGTTTTAGAAATTCTAGGAGTATCTTTTTTTTTTCTTTCTTTCTTTCTTTTTTTTTTTATATAGCTAACTATGAGTTCCAGGCCATTTTCTGCAGTGTCTTAGAGATAGGATCATAACTTCATCTCTGGCAACTTCTTCCGACGATGCCCAAGGAAAAAAATGTAGACCAGTCATGAAGACTATAGATTTTGGGGTAAAATGAGCCTGCTAGTCTCATTTTATATGTCATAAAATATATATTACATCCTCTTACCTTCCCAATTTTGCAGAAATAATAAAAAATCGTAACTTTGAAGTTATGCAGAAATATGAGAAAAAAGTTTGCATCTTTAGAACTGGTAGAGAAGTGCCCAACACATACAGGTCTTGAGTAACTTTAGTTTTTAAAGCAGCACCCTGGTGATGGGGCAAGCAAGTTGGGGGGCAAAGAAAAGAGGGAATACTTTTACATACAGAGGCAAAAGAAGGTTTATAATTGTGAGTACCTAAGACACAGAGTTTATTCTTTTTTAAAAAAAATATGTTTTTATTGGTTTTTTAGAGAGAGAGAAAGGGAGAGAGATAGAAACATCGATGTGAGAAAGAAACATTCATTGGCTGCCTCCTGCACGCCTCGTACTGGGGATCAAGCCTTTATCCCTGTCATGTGCCCTGACCGGGAATCGAACTGGCATGTCCCAGTCCATGGGATGATGATCAATCCACTGAGGCACACTGGCCAGGCACAGTTTATTATTATATTATTATTTATTAATGACTGTATTATTTTCCATACCAACAACCATAAACCTTCTTTTGTCCAACCTGTATTTGAAGCTGATAGAAAGTAAAAACTCTGGAACACTTTAAAAAAAAAAATAATAGTTTATAATGAGATATGTGTGACCTCAATTTCATTTTTATTCACAGTCTGAGGAAGGTGAAATACATATCTTATGAGACCTGCAAAAATGGAGAAGAATTTACAGGTGATTAAACCAAAAAGTCTTCATAGACTTTAAGTCAGAGAAGTTTGAATAGGTCCATCTATAATGGGAGTGGTCTTGCCACAGAGGTAAAATATGCTGTTTTGTGAGTGAAGGGAATATTTTACAAAATCAAATCAGATACTTCTTTGCTTAAATATTTATAAAATATATAAAAATCTCTAATTTTCATTTCTAATTCTCATCTGTTGTCATCTGTCATCTGTTGTCTCTCATCTAATTGTCATCTGTTGAAATAAAGCAAGAGATCGAAGAAACTAAAAGTTTCTTTTAGTGACACAGAGCACAGGAGACAGTCTCCAAAGAAGCTGCTTGAAAAAAAATGAAAGAATGTATTTTAAAGGGTTTGAGGGACAGAGACACTCTGAGGACAATTAGCAAAGTTTTGGAAAAACAACAACAAACAAAATGTTATAATTAGACACTTTGTCATGCAGTTTTCAGCAGAAGAGCTTGTTGGTTGGTGTGTATAGAATAAAAAAAAACTCCCTGAAATTCCATCCTAAAGGTGGCAATGGTTAATTCTTAGTAACCTTACTTTGGACCAAATAGAATTATCTACAGGGGCCCAAAGACCTTTGCTATCACCCAGTTCTGTCCCTTTCTTTCCCATCTGGCGGGCATGTGGGACATTAGGAAGGCGGGGAGGTGCTCCTAGAGAGGCAGGCTCCTGCTAATGTCAAAAAGGAAAGGCGTATGCTTGAATAGTGAGTGCTCCAGCTGGGTTTCCAGACTTCGACACTGTCTCCCTGTATTTAGTAGTGAACTGGCACAAGGCAAGCATAAATTCTGTTCTTTTGTGTTTTTCCTTTTAGTTTTGGCATTTATGTAAAGTTTGTTGTAACAAATCTTTACGATAGATTGTTAATCGTAAGATTGTTTACGAAAGATTGTCATATCTCAGAAACACATCTAAATTTTCCTACCAGCTATGTTTTAGTGCAATAAAATATAATAAGTAAATTGTATTCTGTCTTAGTCTCAAAGATAATATAATAAATGGAAAACACAAAACAGTGTTAGTATAAGAGATATGAGTTCTTAGAAAAATCCTTAAGGTTAATTAATTCAGTGAAAGAACTTTAAATTGATGTTAATACTCATTTGTGATTATTCTTTGTTTTCTCTTGATTAGGCAAAATAGATGTTTACTTCTTGATAATATTGCTTTCGAATGGTTCCTATAAATGATATTCTCCACCCTGGCTTTAGTCCTCCATCCCAAATATAACTTTTAATATAACATAGCAGACGTATTCTTTCCTCCAAGTGAAGGGCCATGCCATCACCCAGGTCTTCCTTTACCAACCCAGGTAATAACTGTCTCTTCCCACTGATTTATCACATTGTTTTATAGTGTAACAGGCACTTTTATCTATTGGGTGCTGAACTGAGTAGAAACTCTATCAACAACCCCTTACCACATGTGTCCTTGCACACACACACATACTCAAGCACTCTAGTGTCCCAGCAGTGGATTTGTCTCCGGTTCTATGCATCCAAGAAGGTATTTTTGCAACTGTAGATGAGGAAGAAAAATTAGGGTTTGGTAATGTTCAGTTATGGGTAAATAATTAAGGTGGCCTGGAAGAAGAAAGGGAGAAGGTAAATTATATGGAAAGGGTTAGGTCCTTCACTTGATCCATTGAACTGACTTTAAACCTCAATGAAGAGTAGTGACAGAAATGTTTGTGAAAGTCTGGAGTTGTTCTGTGTGTGTGTGTGTGTGTGCGCGCGCGCGCGCACGCGTGCACGCACGTCAACTGTGACACAGAGGTTGATCTTCTCCCTGACTTCTGAGCAGAACCCAACTCAGTTGAGCAACCGGAGTACACTGATATCACTCTCTGGACGAAGGCAGCAGCATTCCAATCGTAGGTGATGACGTGGAGCTGCGCAGCTGACAGGTCTTGAGCAGGAGTAGAAGCAGACTTTAAAATTAAATATGCACATTGGCCGGTTTGGATCAGAGGTTTGAGCATCAGTGTGCAGACCAAAGAGCAATCAATCAATCTCTCTCTCTCTCTCTCTCTCTCTCTCTCTCTCTCTCTCTCTCTCTCTCTCTCTCGTCTCCTTCCCACTCTATCTGCAGATAAAAGAAAAAATATCCTCGGGTGAGGATTAAAAATCAAAAATTAAAGATGCAATTCCATTTACATTAGCAACCCCCGAAGTGAAATGCTTAGATATAAATCAAACAAAATATATTCAAGACCTCAATGAATTAAGCTACAAAAGTCTGAAGAACTGTGTAAAGAGAACTTGTAGTGATGAAAACAGTATCTTGTGTGGTTTACTTCACACACAGAAAACTATACAAATCTTTATACATGTAATAAACTGATTTGTATACCTAGCCCTTTTTAGGGTATTTCATTCAGAATAAACTCCAGTATCATTATTTTCTATAGATAAATGTTCCCCCAAGTATGGAAGGAGTTTTAAAACCAGGCACACCGCAGTCCTTACAGAATGTGAAAGACGTAGGAAACCCCATACGTTCTGAATGCCTACATCTGTAGGACCTAAATAACAAAATCATTTATTTTACTGTTCCTTTTATTGTGGCTACACAGATCCTGTGTTTATCACTTTTTCTCATTTCATAAAAAATATTTGCTAACTATGAAATGCATGTGCATTCTGCACTCTCTGATAATCTCCAAAACAATCACAGAAGAAGAAGGGAGGAGCTGTGCAGCATGTTAAAGTAAGTCTATGGGCTAAGATGAGATAGAATTGTTGGAAGGATATTGTCACGTCCTGAATCAAGAGAAAATGAGTTACTTTGGTTCTGTGCTACATTTGCCTAAGGGCTCTGTTTTGTGGCTTGATGAGTAAAACTATTCTCAGGGAAATAAAGACAAAGCTAGTTGGAATTGATGGTGAGAAGAAAATACAGGCCAACGTGGTTCATGAACGTGGCTAAGAATGCAGTGCTCATAGCAATGAAAGCACACTGGGATCTGAGTAGCCAAACCTGTTAAGCATTTCAATTAATCAGCCTTTGTAATTTAAAAAAAAAATTGGCTAAAACTTTGACTTTCAAGAAGATCAGTAAAACTCGGTAAAGTAAAATATTCTAAAATCTCTACTAGTCAACTTACAAGTAGTTATTTTAAAAGTTGAAAGACAAGATAAATAGGTGATTTAGGCTGGCGTTCCACCTACACAGAGAGAGAGTCAAGTATATATGGCAACATGTCTGTAATAGGACAGAGTTAATCCCATTTACTGCTATCCCAGCCTCTCCCTTGTGTGCAAAGTGACCCCCCACCCCACCTCAGTAACTAAACTTGCTTATTCACTTGTAACAGATCCCAGCTGCACTGAAACTGCATTCTAAGTTAATGTTGGAAAAATTACAGTTTAAATGCTTCAGCATAATTATATTCTAGTTCAAGTTATTGGTTTCATTTCAGAAACCAGTGTACCAAGGGAGCATCTAGTAGGGTCAAATTTTATGACATCTACTGATGAATACATGTTTGGAAATGTTTCAATAATGGAGCTTTTATAAAATTAACATGGCGTAAAAATATTTGAGTTCTGGTCATTTTGAGTGTATATCAAGAGCTCTGGGTTGTTGGAGAGCGCTCTGGAGCTGGCTCATACAGGCTACCGGACACGGACTCTGCACATCTCTTCAAGCCCCTGTTCAATGGCATTACGTACACTGTTTGAAATCAGCCATGATGGGAGTTCTACAATGGAATTCAGCAAACATCACAGATTAGGAGACATTTTTCTGGTTTGCCAGCATACCACTGAATGTGTAAAATATTGCTGACCAGTAAAATCCTAAACAGAGTTTTTATTTTAATTGTGTAAGAGCAATGATTATTAGAATATTTAAATTTCTATTTCCTGTTATTTTCTATTTTGTGATTTTACTACCAATGAGGGTAAACTAAACTTCATCTCCCATACCTCTATGTTACTAAGTAGCTCAGAACAGCCTTTCTGATTTAATTCATTTTGGGAAAATGTTGCTTTATATATATACACATATATATAATTATACATACTTACACATATATATAATTATACATACTTACACATATATATATACAAATGTATATTGAAAACTTTTTAAAAGCAGTGTTAGCCTATGAGTGGATAAAAAAGCTGTGGTACATTTCCACAAGGTAATGCTTACCTTTTGGAAATCTTATTTTTTGCAACAGCACGGAGGGACCTGGAGAACATTATGCTAAGTGAAATAAGCCAGCCAGAGAAAGAGTATCATATGAGTTCTCTCATGTGTGGAAGCTAATGAAAACAATGAACTAACAAACAAAATAAAGGTAGACTCATAGATAGAGAGCAGGCTGATAGCTGTTGGGGGTAGATAGAGGGATAGAGGGAAAAAAAGAAAGGAAAAAAACTATGGACTCAGACAATAGTGTGGTAATTTGGGGGGAGGAAGGGTAGGTGGAGGAGGGTGTGTGTGTGTGGGGGGATGATGATGAACAGAGACTTGACTTGGTGTGGTAAACACACAATACAGTGCACAGATTATGTGCAGTAGAATAGTGCACCTGAAACCTGTATAATTTTGTTAAACAGTGCCACCTCAATAAATTTAATAAAAAGGCATAAATACATAAGTAAATTAATATGAGCAGTTTTAGGTTTACAGCAAAATTGAGAAGGTACAGAGATTTCCCATGTACTTTCTGCCCTGACACTTCTATAACCTTCCGTATTATCAACCTCCCTCACCAGTGATACATTGGTTATAATCAATAAATCTACATGACACATTATAATAACCCCAATTCCATAGTTTTCATTACAATTCACCTGTGGTATTGTGTATTCTGTGGGATTAGACAAATGTCTGTTGGAGGTGTATCCATCATTATGGTATCATACAGAGTATTTCCACTGCTCTAAAAACCCTCTGTGATCTACCTGTTCATCTCCCCTCAACCCACACCCCAGAAACCACTGATCTTTTACTCTCATTATAATTTTGCCTGTCCAGAATGTCCTAAAATTAGAATTATACAGGATGTAACCTTTTCAGGTTGACTTATTTCATTTGGTAATATGTATTTAAAGTCCCTCCATGTCTTTTCATAGCTCATTCTTCTTAGTGCTGAATACTATTCCATTGTCTGGAGGTACCACACAGTCTATTTATTCATTCATCTACTGAAGGACATCTTAGTTGCTTCCTAGTTCTGGCAGTTATGAATATAGCTGCTATCAATATCCACAGACAGTTTGTTTGTATGTGTGTTTGTGTGTGTGGGGGGGGGGAGGGGGGTGTTTGTTTATGTGCATAAGTTTGGGTTAAGTACCAAGGAGGGTGACTGCTGGATGTATGGAAAGAGAATATTTAGTTTTGTAAGGGACCACCAAGCTATCTTCCAAAGTGGCTATACAATTTTACATCCCCACCAGCTCCATATCCTCACCAGGATTTGATGTTTTAAGTATTACAGACTTTGGCCATTCTTATAGATGTGTGGTGGAATCTATTAATTTGCATTTCCCTAAAGACTTAAGAGGTGAAACATGTTTTCATATGCTTAATAAATGATTGCTGCTGAAGTTAAATTATTATTAGCATATCAGGGCACCTGTAGGATGCAGTCTTCATTGAATCATTTATGGAAATATATATTTTATAAGACTATGACAGTTTGGTTATTTATCAGAAACATATCTCTCTGAGATATTAATCATATTTTACAGTTAAAGTCTGTGTGATTTTAAATTATTTAGATACTCAGATACTTTAGAGATAGTATTCACAACTCAAGTTTCAGTTCAGACTTATGCCAGATATAAGCTTTTCTAAAAAAAGAAAAGAAAAAGTGCCAATTACTCACTGAACTGCTATAGGAAATCTAGCTATTTTCAGCACATCCTTCAGTGAGAAATCTGAATTCACTTACCTTCTTCCAAATAACTTCAAATTTAGAATGCTCCAGTTCATTAAGTACTTTAAAGTGCCATGCAGTAGAAAAGTGGCCAAATCTCATGAATGACATCTGGGTAACTAAATAATTTGATCAAGATTTTATCTCCTCCAGGTAACTTCTATTGAGATCTGTAGTCTGCTACTTATTTTAAGTGAATATATAATAAAGTCTCAGTCATACCAGACTGCTCTCTTTTGCTAGCATACAAAGATTCTTTATGAGATGCTGTAGTCCGCATAAAATTTATATTTCCTTTAATGTCATTTTAATTTTAATAATTCTTTATAAATAACCTAAATCTGGGAAATACTCTTAAAAGTAAATATCTGATTAAAAAAAATTTTTTTTCCTTTATTGATTTTAGAGAGAGGAAGGGAGAGGGAGGGAGAGGTAGAAACATTAATCAGAGAGAACATTGATTGGCTACCTCCTGCATGGCCCCAACTGGGATCGGCCCACAACCTGGGCATGTGCCCTGACTGGGAATCAAACCTCTTGGTGACCAGTGAGCCACACCAGCCAGACTCTTTTTGATTTTTAATAGTCCTTAAAATAATGTATCTGAAACATACAAATAATGAGATTTTATATTTTCTTTAAAAAAAAAAACCAAATATTTTAAAATAAATTATGGAAATTTTGCCTTTGTAATCTCTGGTCCAAATCCATGAAAAGTTAAGTATCACAATCAAAATCTTTATTAAACTTCAGCTTGAGATTGCAGAGTAAACTTTTCTCTATATGTGTTCATCTTAATGTTGAAACAAGCTCAATGTATTTTAGACAGTGTATCAAAGATTAGAGACAGTTGTGCACTGTTCTTTCTAGTTTAGTTTCTTTAAAAATAAAGACCACTGTATAATCAGAGTATTTTCCCAAAATGGGGCACACTGGGCTCAATCTACTTCATTTAACATGCATGTTTTATTTTAAAATAAATTATTCTACTTTAAATAATTCTTGCTATGATTTGATCATAAGAATATGACATCTTATCCTGACTGGGGTGACTCAGCTGATTGGGTGTCATTCTGTGCACCAAAAGGTTGCAGGTTTGATTCCTGGTCAGGACACATACCCAGCTTTCCTGGTGGTGTGCAGGAGGCAGCTGACCAATGTTTCTCTCTCACATTGATGTTTCTCTTTCTCTCTCCCTCTCTTGTCCTCTCTCTCTAAAAATTAATGAAAATATCTTAAAAAAAAAAGAATATGACATCTACATCTTTCCCACCTCAGCCATATAAAAATTCCCATTTTTTGAAATATATTTTAAAATACTCTTTCTTCATTAGTCTATGTTGCTGGTTTCATTGGCTATGTGACAAAAATCAATTTCTAAGTTAAAACTTAAGTTGGGAAAAAATAGCAGTGGACACAATGCTGTATTAGCAACTAACTCATTCAGTGAACCTCTTATCTTGAACTTATGTTCTATTAAACTGACCAGAAGAGACTAATGACAAGACCCAAAAAGACAAGTTTAAAACTAAAGAGGAAGAATTCAGTCAATTTCCTGAGGTGCTGAAAAGAACTTGGAACTCAAGATCTGTATCAGTTAATGAATGTTCCATTAGATCCCAAGTGTCTCAAGATGACAAATTTCAATTTACTTTTTAGTCACTTAAGCAGAGGCAGTCTTTTAGTGTAGGATCCTTTATATCAGTATCTTTTATTTGTATGAGTTCAAACTCTGTATTTTGTTTATGGTCTTTTAAAAATATTTTTTAAATCAAGTTTTGATTCAGTATGTTTTCTCCTTTCATCAATGCTTTCCAAAAATATTTTTAAATGAAAAGCTTCTTGATATATGTATTTTACTTCTACTTTTTAAAAATAAGCTTGAGGGATATTCCCTTGAATTTATATATTTTTTTAAACTTGCAGTTGCTATGAATACTCAGTTCATTAACTTTTTCTTGTCCTTGTTGATGTATATTATGGTTGCTTCACTAAGTGAATATGTAAATATAATTCATAATTCACCATAATTAATACCTAATTTACTATGGTTCCAGGTTGTTAAATTTTAATTTATATTGACTTTATTTTATAAAGCTGAAAAGACAGATATTACTCAAAGAGAAAAAAAATTTTAGTCATGAAATATGAGCAGTGTTTCCTCATTTATTCAGGAAGATAAACTCAAGGATTAGGTGAAGAAGGAGTAAAGATATTTAATCTAATAAAATATAAGTTAGAACAAAAAGTCTGGATGTAAATAAAGCAGATATATTTTGTGAAGCTGAATACTTTTTGAGAACAGGAATGTGTTATTCATATTTGTATCAACATAGCCTTACACAATGACTGATCCTTAGTAAACGGTCATTACATTTCTTATGCCCACTATTTTACTTTATTTTTTTAGTATTCTTTTTTATTGATTTTTAGGGAGAGAATAATGGAGGGGGAGGGAAAGAGAGAGAAAGAGAGAGAGAGAGAGAAACACCAATGTGAAAGCAAAACATTAATTGGCTGCCTCCTGTACACCCCCTACTGGGGACCAAGCCAGCAACCTGGCCATGTGCCCCAACTGGGAATTGAACCTGTAACCCCTCCAAGCATGGGACGTTGCTCAGTCAACTGAGCCACGTGGGTCAGGGCTTTGCTCTTTATTTTATTGAGTAAACTATCATTGACTCACTAAATGACTGAATGATTCAGTCATTTGGATGTGCCAATTTTCTGGGAAGCTTGATAATAGTCATCCACATTAATTCAACAGCATCTGTGCAACCAAAAGAATGCTAAGCTAGACCTGCAATCTATGACTTGCTGCTAACTTATTACCTGTTTGTACTGAGTCAACATGCTCTGACCTCGAGGCTTTTATTTTCTTGTCTGAAGCTTGAGATACTCTACTCATCTTTCATACACTGCAATCAATTTGCTTCCAAAAACATCTCATAAACTGTACAGGCAAGTTGTTGCATCAGAACTTGCACTTTTAAGCTGGAATTCTGTGTTTGTTTCTCCTTTCCCCTCCAATATGTGGATTTTCTTTTAAAAAATAGCAAAAGCGTCAACCCATTCCATTTTTTCACCCAGTATCATCTCCACAAGTATAATCTTTCACCTAATTGGTAAGGCATAAACCCTACCAATAAACAGAAGTGGGTCTTCATAAACTCTCCAATATGGTGAAAAACTAAAGCACATAAAAGAATTCCACTGGCCAGCAATGATGATGAGAACTATGAAAGATTTTATTTTCCCCCATTACCTGCAAGGACCTGTCAGAAATGATGTATGTTTTTATTTTAAAATCTCCTTTTATTATTTATTATTTTTTAGGCAGCCCATGAATCTTCGAGAGGCACATATGAAAACTAAACTTTAGCTCAATGGTGAATATAAATGATAAATCAACAGTTTTGCTTTCTACACGCAGGAAGAAATTCATGAGCAAAGTGACATTAGAACTAATGAAGGCTATTTGTAGTCTTTTCTCAGCTGTGCAATGAACTCTTGGAAAAGTTTATCACTGACACAAAGGAAAAAAATTACCAGTATTTTTGTACTTTTTGTCTAATGAATTTAATGTCATTGGTGTGACTAAACTTATTGTGACCAGTAGCAATAAATCCAGTCTGCATATACACGAAGTCCTGATAGATAGGTAGATATTTTTCTAAGTATCTAAGTTTCTTAGCTTACATGCTATTTCTAGAATTTTTCAACTTTCTCCTTGATATTTTCATGTCTTGTTCAGTGATAATAATAAAATATTTATTTGTAGCTACCTCTGTTTGACACTTCTGTATATTTCTGACATCATCTAGCACAGTCTTTGTGTAATAAATGATGTATGTTATCACAACCCACATTCAGAGAATCTTTATTCCTCACCAAACTTCAACTTACTATTGCACAGTTATTCTGCCATATCCTCCATGAACAAGAGTGGACCTCATTTTTGGTAAATGGATTTTCTCTTTTAGATCACCAGCCACAATATATTGCAATTGATGAAATTAATAATTTACTGTCTCTTGTGTGCTGTCTTTAGATGCTGCATTATGTTGCCTGTAAAATGTGCATGATGGACCACAGAACAGTGGACAGAATGCTAGTCATTTTGTATAGCTACAATAAGCTTCATAAATTTTTCAAAAAATCTTATCTTGAATAGGATAAAATAATTTTAACCTGTATTATAGAGGTAAAAAAAAAAGTCACATTTTTCTTTCATGCCTTTGTCTTCCCTTGCTATTTGAAAATGGTATTAAGACACTAACTTTTGGTAATCTGAAATTATCCAAAATTATCATCTCTGCACCAGCTACAGTTGTATAAGTTCCATATATTTGTGTGGAATGTCATATTTATAGTTGGGCAGAAGCATTGCATGCAGAAAAGCACAATCTGTATCCAGAGTAAGTAGCTCTTCCATTATGGACAAAACACTTTCTCTTCTACAATGGAAGTGGTCCAGTGTATGGAAACTATCACCAGGTAGCTGGTTGATCACCCTGGAAAATGGTGTATCAGAAGCCCAGTGTTGGTCTCTACTGCAGGCACATCAGGCACCTAGTGGTGGCTATAGCCAGGTTGGCCTTGGGGACTTTAAATTTATGCTGCTGAATATATACATGCATAACCTCTAAACCACCATGTCATGTGGTTTTTGAGCTCCCTGGGTCATGATGAGGGTGGCTCAGTAAAGAGGCTAACTGGTATCCAGAGAACAGATCATCTGATCTACTTGATTTTTAAGATATTTGTGTATGCTCTGGGGTATACATATCTTCATATTTTTTGCCCTTTGGAAGAACAATATCCACATATATTATTCTCAATGTTTTTTGTCACAAATTTTCTTTTTTTAATTTATCTTTATTGTTGAAAGTATTATAGATAGCTCCTCTTTTCCCCCCTATTGACTCCCTTCATTCCACTCCTGCCTCCCATACCATGCTATTCACCGCTATTGTCTGTGACCAATTTTCCAATCGTGTTTCTTTCAAGTTCTTACCCATCCAACCAAACCAATGGGCTCAATTCTTTTTGACGAGTAATATTATAATTATAAATCTCATTTTCTTGCCAAATGGACAGAGGAAATGGTTTTGAAAGCACTGTTATCAAAGTTAAGCCTAAGATCAAGCAATTAGGGACGTTGAGAGATGATAAATGATATTACCCATTTAGAATGTTGCTTTGACATATCCATTTCTATGTCTACTCTCTATTGCTTGGGTTTGAAAAATCTGGATTGATTATCATTTCCAAAAAACTATCTAATATGATTTATCTTTATTTACAAATTGATGGAAACCATTTTGTTGTTTCTTGAATGCATGGTCTTCACGGAAATAAAATCTAATGCAAGTATTTAGAATTTTTTTCAAATGAAGACTTAAAAAACTCACATTGAATTACATCCTGCAGACAGGAATGTCTTTTAATGCCTCTCCTCATATTTTCTGCATATTGCATTTCTACTGTTTAGCGTTCTCTATAAAGCAATGTGCTGTATTAAGACTTGGCTTTCCCTCGAAGGGCTTTCTAATATACAGTGCTTGTTCTGGTTATTACTTCTCAAGCACTAACAAAACTGACCTGCCCATGCCTGGTTACCTTTATTCTATAATTCTTTAATGTTTTTATTGCCAAAGAGATCACTGATAAATGCTGGTTTGATGGAGAATATGGCCATTTGATTTTTTTAAAGAGCTTTGTTGTGGGGAAAGCAACATTAGTCACTGTTCAGCAAACTGCTCTGGATTTCTTCTGACAGTTGTCTCTTTATCTTTAACCTTAACATTGTACTAGGATTTATGGCTAGTGATGCCCTGCAGGAAACAGCCAAGATATGCAAATACAATTTGCAAATTGTTCTCTCCAGTTCAATTTAGAGGTAAAAGAATAGAACTTCCTTCTAGGATTATAGTCAAAATTTTGCTCTTGCTGAGATAGCTGGTGCTGGATTGATTAATATTCAAATATGCCATTAAAATAGTATGTTTGCATATTAACATCTGATAAAAGAGAATATTTATATGAGAGTAAGGTCCTATTTGTGGTGTGCTTGCCAATAGAGTTTAGAAACTTAAAACTGGGTAATCAATTCCTCTAGGGAATGTGTCCCCTTGGTATCTGTGTCCACTGTAGAAGCTAAAACAGTAAGTCCTTCCTTAAGGTTGTTGACAAATTCTGTGACTTTAAGTGAAATGAGGTATATTGAAACCAATGTTACCATAAACTAACTGATAGAAACACAAGCCAAGTTCCTATAGCATCTCTTCAACGTTAAAACAAATCAACATTACAACAAAACAATGTTGAAAGAAGCCACATTATTTGAAGACCTACTGTACTTACTCTAGATAGAACATTTTTGATATCACTACTAAGAACAACTTTTTCCTCTGTTGTTATAATCAATATTTGATAACAAAACCAAACCCAAATGCACAACTTGGAATGACTCTCTTAAAAATTATGTCAGGACAGAACACAGAAAGGAGAGTAGACCTTAGAAAACGGACAGACTAAAGTTTCATTACCAGAAAAGGACACCAATACTTTACTCTGGGGAGAGACAGGATCATATTTTATGAAGCCTGAACTATGTAGGACAAATCAGATGTTACATATGACTTTTATCTTTATCGGTTTTTAATGACTTGAATTTTCTTTACTGTTGGATTTTCCCCCTTAACTTTGTTGCTAAGTATAGATATAATTAATATCCTCCATTGTTATAGGCCTTGGCAGGTTATTAAAAGGTAATACCTTAAAAGTTTGTTTTGGGTCCAGCCAGTGTGGCTCAGTGGTTGAGCATCCACCCATGCACCAAGAGGTCACTGTTCATTTCTTGGTCAGGGCATATGCTCAGGTTGTGGGCCTGATCCCCAGTGAGGGGCATGCAGGAGGCGGTCAATCAATTTTCTCTCTTATTGATGTTTCTATTTCTCTCTCCCTCTCACTTCCTTTATCTCTAAAATCAATAAAGGGAAAACAAATTTAAGTTTATTTTGGTATAGTTTAACCTTTTTTTTTAAGTCTGTGCTAGACACTGTACTCTGGCTACCAAAAATCTGATTTTTTTAACTTCCTTGAGAAGTTTATAGTAAAGTACTGTGCAAGTTTTTTGGTGGTGGTTTTTCATTATAGTTTTTTGTTTTATTAATTACATGTATTACTTTGTCAAAAACTGTATCGATTTTATCTCATGATGGTATAGAGATTACATCTTTGTGTAAGGCCCTTCACTCCATATATATGAACAGATGAAAACAAAATTATATAGTTGGGTTGTTCAGATATAAACTGAACATTTCTTGGGACCAGAACCAGAACACAGATACAAAGTGTTAATTTGCCCTGAAGTTGTGTGAGATTTCTGGCTTTGGTGTCTAGAAGCTGGCTCGGGTCTCCATCTCACACAGAAAAGCAGTCCATACAAGCATCAATTCAAGACTCACCTCTCAAAACCAGTTCTTGTAATATTGAATTTTGCTTTAGATTCTTTTTTTTTGCTATTTCTTGTAATGTTGCAATTTTCTGATATAGAAATAGGTTTTTTCAAAAGCCAAAGGAAAAAAATTAAAAACACAAAGCTGTTGTGCTTCTTATTTTTAGAGATAACTATTTCCATTATTTTTTGTTTTATTAGGGCAGTTTTGTTCCATGGAAGAAGAGATTCCAAGAATTTAACTGGGATTTATTTAAGTTGTAGTTGTTTTCTTTTTTGTGTGTGTGTGTGTGATACTAATTATCTTACTTTTTATTAAAGTTCTATTATTTCTTTGTCCTGACTACTACATTTTCTTTATTTTCATTCTATAAATAACTTTTTTGTTTAAATATGTCTACATAGATTTACTAGTATTGTTCTATTGAAATAATCTTTGGTGCTCTTTAATGGAAGAAATATATTTTTCTTTATTAATTTTAGAGAGAGAGGAAGGGGGGGAGAGAGAGAGAGATAGAAACATCAACGAGAGAGAACATTAATTGGCCACCTCCTGCATGCCTCCCACTGGGGAGTTGGCCCACAACCTGCGCATGTGCCCTGACCAGAAATTGAATCAGGGGCCTCTTGGTGCATGGGTCAATGCTCAACCACTGAGCCACACCAGCAGGACTAAGCTTAGCTTTAAATGTATAGTTTTTAACTCATGGCATCATCCCCATGGGTGCATTAGGCCTCCAGTGGCTTCAGCAGCTATGCGGCTATGTAGAGCTATTTGTCTTACTATTCTTTCTGTTAATTGTATGGATTTCATTTGTATTTTCTTAATTTATACTTGCTGTTTATCACATATATAAAGGTTCTGAATATGCATTTAGGTTTTGTTTCTCTGCTCAATTAATCATGCTTGATTTAGTTACTAAGTTGATTTCTGGTGTACTTTTTCCAAGGTTTGGGTGCTGTAAGTTACATGAGAAACGGGCTATGCTCCAAATACCCACACTAAAAAGGATTTGGAAACTTTCTCATTCACAAACATTGACTTTAATCCTTGATCTCTTATTTCAGCTTTACTTCTGGTTCAGCTAAAACGATGATGTCTGTTGCTTTTTGATATAGATTTAAGAGCCAATGAGTCTGTGGCAGTCCCGGCTCTTGACAGAGATATTTTTGTCAGTGTTCTAATTCTGTTCTATCATATGCCCTAGTTTCTATGGCTTCTTTGATCTTACTTCTTTGACCTTCCATATTGTTCTTTAAAATAATTGGTCTGGTAGACCCAGGACCCCATAGGCTATCGTCTGGCACAAAGGATATTTTTATTCTTCAAAAACCAAACTCAGATTCATAAAGAAAAACAAAATTGTGTTGTTTTAATCCGCTGAGTATTAGGAAACTGTGTTGTGCATTATAATTGTAGCAATAACTGATAATACACCTACGGTATATCTTTATAAGCACATTTAAAAAAAAGACCATGTATATCAATTTTAAAAGTATTTAATATCAAAAGTAAGATTGAATTCTGTTTATTAACCAGTTAATGTATTTTGTTTAAATTGAAATAATAAAATTATTTGGGGGGATAATATATACTTAAACTGTTTTATTTATTGTAAATAAGTTGAATAGTAGAGAAACCAAATTGAAGAAAAATTTTTTAAAATTTATTTCAAAATGCTATCTCCAAACTAAAATAAGTTATCCCATATTTTCAAAAATTATTTTTGATTCTTTACCAATGGCCACTTTCAATAATTTATCTTGTGAAGTTTTTTGAAAATTTAAATTATTTCCCTCAGTGGCTCAGTGGCTAGAACATTGTCTCTCTGACCAAAAGATCTCAGGTTTGATTCCCAGTCCAGGGCACGTACCTGGGTTTCAGGTTCAATCCCTGGCCCTAGTCAGGGTCGTGCGGGAGGCCACCAATAGGTGTGTTTCTCTCACATCAATGTTTCTCTCTCTCTCTCTGCCTACCTCCCTTCTCTCTAAAAATCAATGGAAAAATATCCTCAGGTGAGGATTCACACACACAAAAAAGTTAAATTATGTTTTGATAAAAAAATGAATTACAGATTTATAGATTTTGTATATATGAATTTATTTTTAATGCAAATTTTAAATATTTCTGTCAAATTTCTAAGTTGTTAATAACTTTTCTTAGGTGTGCAATAATATAAATCTTGCCTACTTCACTAAAAATTATTGTTAAATTATGAAATGTGTCATAACAATCTGTAAAAACTTTGTTCTTAAGGTTTCCTTCATTTATTTTTGCACTGTGATTCTATGTTGCCATTAAAAAAAATTCTGAATATTTTTTCACATAATTTTGATATAATTAAAAATACCCAAGACAGTAGACACCTAAGCAAGTCAGTGTACAATTTATACCTTTAAAAACAAAACCAAATTGACTTCTGGTTTTATGAAAATACCAAAAGCAGATCTTTATAGAATGTTTTTCTTCCAAAATCATTGTATCTAGCTGTGCAGTGATGGCTACCAAATGATTAAATATCACAGACAATATTTTCTAATTTATTGTATTAGAATTTACATAATTCAAAATGGTTTATTCTGTTACTAAACACACCGTTAACTTAGCTGCCTTTTATTTTTATAGCAATACATTCTTGATGTGGAAGTACAATCTCCTTAATCTGGGTAGACCCCAGAATGTTTTGTTTGTTTGTTTGTTATTATAACAGTACTAAAACATACCAAGAGAAAGTTTAAATTTCAAATAATATTTATGTCAATATAATCCATAGTGGTATATGATTTAGTTGTGTTTTTAGGAAATAAAGCTGAAAAAAGAAATTCTTATTCCATATCATCATGTTTAAATGACACATATACAAAAAAACTTACTGTGTGTTTTAAAGAAAATATATTGTTTTTGATATTCCTAGTTATTGTGTCTACATTTCATTTTACCTACTAAAATCTGTAGTGTGGTTTACAGAATGGTTCTCTGTATGAACTGCTACCAAGCAACCAAAATAAGTACATACATCAGGAGTAAGCATTTAGAGACTTTTATAACCACAAAGCATGTGATTAGCATACTCATCTTACTCAATGAATGTAAGTTATCGACTACTCCAGATGGTATGCAATTTGCGGATGAGTTACATAGGCCTCCTTGGATGTAAGTAGAAACATATTACACTATGTGATATTTTAGTTACTAGTCAGCTGTCATATGAAAATATGTAAAAAATATGATGCCCAGCCAGTGTGGCTCAGTGGTTGAGCATGGACCCATTCACCAAGAGGTCACCTGTTAGATTCCTGGTCAGGGCACATGCCCAGATTGTGGGCCTGGTCCCCAGTGGGGGGCATGCAGGAGGCAGCCAATCGATGTTCTCTCTCATCAATGTTTCTATCTCTCTCTCCCTCTTCCTTCCTCTCTCTCTAAATCAACAAAGAAAAAGAAAAGTTTAAATATGAGAAAATTTCTTGTCAATAATATTTATTTTTAATGATCTGTTTTTTATATTTTACCATAATTGCCTAAATTTAAGAAGTAAATGTATGTTATTATTTTTAATTTTAATTTAATAATGATAAACTACATTGAAATTTTGTCTTAATAAAAGACACAGTTGACCCTGCAGTTTGGCTCAGTGGTTAGAGCGTTGGCCTGAAGACCAATGAATTACGGGTTCGATTCTGGTCAAGGGTATGTGCCTCAGTTGTGGTTCATCCCCGGCCCTGGTCAGGTCGATGTGGCTCTATCACATGGGTGATTTTCTCTCTCTCTCTCTCTTCCTTCCTCCCTCCCTCCCACTCTATCTGATGATAAATAGAAAAATATCCTTGGCTGAGGAATAAAAAAAAGAAAAGACACAGTTGTTCTGAGTCTCCTAAGAATATTTCTTTCTCTGTGCAGCCCTTCACTCCAGTACCCTGTCTGTAAATTCCAGCCACTTTGGTAATTTCAATTTCAAATTCCAAGTTCTATCTTCTCTGTTCAGAGAGACTATTGCTTTGTTTGGGTTCACATTCATATGTACTGGAGCTTAGAAGTTCTTCAGAAAAAATGTCAGGGCTGTCACTTTCCCCCATATTTCCAGATATCACTGTCCTGCACTTCTTTGTTTAAAATAAAAAAAGAGGGAGTCCAGCCAGGCTGGTGTGGCTGAGTGGATTGAACATCATCCCATGAACTGAGAGGTCCTGGTTCTTCCAGGTTCTGTTCCTGATCAAGGCACATGTTCAGGTTGTGGGCTCAATCCCCAGTACGGGGTGTGCAGGAGGCAGTGATCCATGTTTGTCTTTCACATCAATGTTTCTATCTCTCTCTCTAAAAAAAAATCAATAAAAATATATTTAAAATAAATAAAAAGGGGGTCTGGATGAAAGATAGTGAAAGGATTAGCCAAAAAACATTACACACACACACACACACACACACACACACACACATCATGTAGACATAGACAAGAGTGTGATAATAGCCAGAGAGAAAGGGGGTGGGGACTAGGTGGAGGTGGGAAAATGGAAGGGGGAGGGGAAAGGGGATGGGGACTGAAAGAGACTTTGCTTGGGACAATGGGTGCACAGTACAGTGTGCAGATCATGTTTTATTGAGTTGTACATTTGAACCTGTATGGTTTTGCAAACCAATATTATCCTAATAAACTCAATTAAGAAAAAAGCAGCATTTCTCATAATACATACATATTAAACATATATTGCACCTATTTTATCCAGATCAAACTGGCATATGAGAATTCAATAGATGGTAATGACACTCCTAGAAAGGAAATTGTCATCTCTGCTTATATAAGCAATGTAATGACTTTGACCCTATCAGACTTAAACCACCTCATTATGATGATTAGTGATCTTATAAGATTTGTTTATTTTTTACTGCATGAAGAACACTGTATAACAATATAAAAATGCAAATCCTCACAGATTAACTGTGTGTAAATTCCACATCTATATAATGATTAAGCTATCCGAACCAAGTCTTCTGCTCTTTAGATTGCATAAAGATTCAATTTTACAAATTTGTTTCATTTCATTTTTTTACATTTTATAAAATATATGTGATCATATATATTAGAATATTTTATAATATGAATATTAATTGAGGTGAAAGAATAATGACAGCAGCTAACAAACTGCCCAGAATTAAATATTACTGGAGTGAACATTAACATATAATAGGAAAAATATAATTATATTTAAAAGGTATCATACATAAAAATTACATGATTCTGTGTAAGATCGAACTCTATGCTTGTATTTTCAAAAGGAGATATTAATCTGTTTTTGTTTAATTTGGACCCACTCACATTACAGTTGTATTTAATGCCATTTAAAAATGTGGAATTGTTAATGCTTTAATATTCTAGACAAGAAAGGCTACAAGTAATAAGAATTTTTTCATCTACCAAGAAAAAAGTCTATAATATTACAGGAAGAATAAAATTAAGCAAACATTAGAATTATTGTGTTACATAAGAAGAGGGAGACATATGAGGGCAAAGTTGTAATTGCATCCCTGACAATCCACTTAGCAATTTATTGGACATGCAATTTAATAATATATGACACTGTGATTAGTCTGAAAGATATGAAATTAGGTCATTTATTTGAATCATTATATTTGAATGTGTGATGATTAATGGTAGTAGAGAAATGTTTATCTAAGGTGTATATTACTTTAGGTCATTCTAAAACACTTAATTTGATATGATCTTTTAGTTAACTTATAATTTATATCTATTAAATCAATTCTGAAAGTCTTTTGAAGTCCAAATTTTAATCATGTGAGCATTGATAGATAATCTACATCAAACAAATGGTGTACCAAGATATACTTGTGTTATTGTGTGTGTTTGTGTGTACAAAAAGAATGTATAAAATATGCATTTATTATCTTGATTTTCATCAATTAACAATAAATTTGAATGTGAACATTTGATTGTTTTCCAACTGAGATAAAATAGATTTCTGTGGCTCGAAGAGTTGCACAATTTGATATATAAAAGACCTCTGCATCTACGATTTAGGGCTTAAGACTTTTTAGAAGAAACTAGCCTGTTGATACTGTTTTTTAACATAATTTTCAGTGACCTAAATCAATCTAAGCCATGAGACATTAAGAATGTTTTCTTTCACCACTCTTATTCAATAGCCTGTTAGAAATTGTAGATAATGCAGTACAACAAGAAAAGGGAATGAAAGTTATATGAATGGGAAGGAAGAAATAAAACTGTTTCTGTTTGAAGATGATATGATTTTCTATATAGAAAATTTGAAAGAATTGACAACACACACACACACACACACACACACACACATCTTAAAAGTAATAGCAAATACAGCAGATATCTTGAAAAGACATCTGCACTCCCATGTTCATTCCAGCGTTATTCACAATAGCCAAGGTATGGAAACAATCTATCAGTGGATCTTCAAGGAATATGGTATAGCCTGGCAGATGTGGTTCACTGGTGAATGTCGACCCATGCACCAAGATGTCACCAGTTTGATTCCCAGTCAGGGCACATGCCCAGGTTGTGGGCCAAATCCCTGGTGGGGGTGTGCAGGAGGCAGCCAATCGATGTTCTCATTTCTGTCTCCCTCTTCCTTCCTCTCTGTCTCTAATATCAATAAAGAAAAATTTTTTAAAATATGATATGATGTGTATTATATCATATTACATGTATTAATGAAATATTCAGCCTTAAAAATAATAAATGGTGTCATTTGTAACAACATAATGATAATGAGTGTATTATGCTAGGTGAAATAAACGAGACAGAAAGGTAAGTACTGTATGGTAATACTTATATATGGAACCTAAAACATTTAAATTTTTTTTTAATTGAACTCACAAACAGATTAAAATAATGGTTACCAGTGGCTGGTAGGTGGAGGAAATAGGGAGAGGTTGGTAGAAGGTAAAGGTTTTCAGTTATAAGATGAATACGGTCTGAGGATCTAATGTATACCATGGTGACTTAAACTGATAACACTGTATTACATAATTTAAATTTGCCAGGAGAGTAAAATTTAAATGTTCTCACTGAGAGAGAGAGAGAAAGAGAGGAAAAGCGGGGAGAGAGAGGGAGTTAAATAGGTCAAGCACATGGAATTTCTAGGATATAAAGCTATTCTATATGATACTATGATGGTAAATGAAAGACATTAAATAATTGTCAAAACCCATTGAACTTAAGTCACAAAGAGTAAACCTTAATGTTTCAAGTTTTGCAAACATTTTCTCCCATTCTATAGGTTGCTTTTTCATTTTGTTGATTTCCTTTGCTGTGCAGAACCTTTCAAGTTTGATGCATATACAAATTTTAATGTTAGGACATTTAGTGAACCCAGGATAAAATGCAGAATGTAACCAAAAAGATCTAAATGTATGATAAATATATGCAACAACCTCACTGAAGCATTGGGGTAATAAAGTGCTGACTTACATAACTTAGGAAATGAGTCTGTAATGCTAAAAACAAAAAGAACTATATGTAAGCATTGGACTCTACTAATAAATCATTCCTTAAGTGACTACAAGTTAACAGTTCTGAATTGAATACCTATGTGTAGTGACCATGCATGTAACTTGATGACACATGGGAAGAGCCAAATTTTCATATAAGCAAGGGAAGGAAGCTAAAATGATTCATGTGGTAATGAACTAGAGTTAGACACATCAGGATGAAATTGCGTTCAGTTAATATATAGAGAGAAATGTAATATATAATTATAGATATAGCTATACATATGTATACAACACATCTGAGTATACACACATATATTTCCAATCTCAGTTAAGTAGGACTAGAAGAAAAAATACCCCAGTAACTACAAAGACACCTACTACCCAGATCTTTGAGTTTTTTTGTTGTTGTATTTAGGTATTTTTTATCTTCATCTGAGGATATGTTTTTACTGATTTTTAGAGAGGGGGGAGAGAGAGAGAAGCAGAGAGAGAGAGAGACATCAATCTGAGAGAGAAACATTTATCGTTTGCCTCCTGTACATGCCCTGACTAGGAATGGAACCTGCAACCTGGGTATGTGGGTTGACACTCCAACCAACTGAGCAACCTGGCCAGAACTGCAGATCTTTGTTGTTAATATTACTCTTCAGTATAAGGAGGCAGCATTTATGTGAGAAATGATTGATTCTAGGACTGGGGCATATGGTAGTGCTATAAAGTAATATTGATACACACATGTACACACACAAATACACACACACAGTGATGAGAGTATGTCAAAGGATGTGGGAGTCAACTGAAAATCCCCAATGGTCCAACCTGGGAAAATTTGAGCAATAAAATAAAGTAATATTTTATTAAACCCCCAAGTATAAAATAAATATCCTCGAGTTCATATTGATATATAAATGACTAAATAAATAAATTGGGGAGACAATTCCAATAGTAAATAAAAGGGAAAGAATTCCGTGAGAAAAATTTTCAAACAATTTAAGTAGACATTCCATTCTTAAGAGATGCAGCAGTTACCTGCTTTTGGAGTGCAGACTGTGCATAGTGACCTTCTTCCAAAGAGTACAGTGTGGGAAGGAAGACAGAAAAAGTAATTTTACAGAGAAACCTGACAATCACAATCTCAGGCCAGATCGTCAAGGTTAACATCAACAGCAATGAGTCCCATTGATAGTGTAGAGTCTTGATTTAGACTGGTGAAAACGGCCCTGTACCTCTCTGTGTGACCTTCCTCCCTAAAACATATTATCTTTGCCTAATCATGAGAAAAATATCAGAGGAATCCCATTTGAAAGACATTCTACAAAAAAAACTGGTCAGTAAACTTCAAAATGGTCAAATTCATCAAATAAAGAAATATGAGAAACAGTCACCACCAAGAGGAACCTAAGGACACCTGGTGACTGAATGTAAGGTCGTGTCCTGGGACAGAAAAGAGGTCCTAAGGGAAAACAGAGGAAGTCGGAATAAAGGGTGGACTTTTGTTAATAATGGTGTATCGGTATTGATTTAATCATTGTGACAAATGCGTCATACCAATGTAAGACGTTAATACCAGGGGATACCGGGTGTGGGATATAGAGAATCGTATCTGAGTTCTCTGTAGTATCTCCACAACCATTCTGTACATCTAAAACTATCCTGAAATAAGCTGTTTATTTTAAAAGGAATGAAATAGAAACTCAACATAAGATAGAGAAGATCAATGAATGAAAAATGTAGTTTCACACAACAACATATAAACCGAAAAAATATCTGGCTAGCAGAGGCCATAGAAAGCCTGAAAGCACAAAATAGCTCAGGAATGCAAAAGAAAAGTGATGAGTGTATTTAAAACGCAGCACAAAAGTCTTATGAATATGTTTTTGTCACTACGTTTGCAATTTAGATAAAATTTTTCAAAAGTAGACAAGAAAATCTGAACAAAGTCACTTAGACTGAAGATACATCTTGAAGGTGTATTTATCATGCTTAGAAATGAAGACATGGGATTAAGCCATAACCACATCCAGCACAGACATTACTATCACAAACATCAGGAGCACACTATCTTGAGAGAATAAAATCACGAGGAAGAGGCACGATATGTTCTGTGAAAGGCTGGTTGGGTTATTTCTTGACATGGGTGATGACTGTGAGGGTGTTTTCTTTATAATTACACTTTACTCTGACCATGTAAGTGTTTTTGCTATCTAAATTATGTATGATTTATTTCGACACACAAAAAAAGAAGTATTGTCTGGCTGTAATGTGTACTGTGGATGATAGGGACGCAAAATTGCAAGTGCCCACACTACTTGGGAGAGTTGTACCCTGATCCTGACAGGACGAGCTGGGCAAGGCCTGTGCCTGTGCTCCGCACCTCCAGTAGGAGGCATTTTCTAAGAATTTGGCGAGCTTGGCCTCCCTGGGACCGGGCAACACCATGACCAAATCCACAGAGACAGATATTGGCCTATTCAATGAGAATAAGTGCTAAAGCTAGGTTTGAAAAATATATCTAGCATTATATTATCATACTATATTGTAGAGCTTAATTAAATAATATAATTACCTGTAATATAATGGCACATTTTTAAAATTGTCTTAGCAAAAGTTATAGTCTCCTGGTTCTCTTTTTGAGCCTTTTTACTTCTCCGTTTCCGCCACACACCAGATGTTTGGCTGAGAGAACTTTGTATTTTTAACTTCAGTACTATGTTTTTCCTTGCATTATATTCTGCCCATATCAAGCATCCTCATGGGGCATTTTATTGAAACCTTGTAGTCATGTATCATGATTTATATGTAATCATTGTTTACCAGTATTTCCTCCCTGCATCATCTGTCCCATTTCAAAGTATCTTCTGACTTATTTATTATCATTCTTGCCTGAGTATTTTCTTCTCTGGATGATATAGTTTCTCTAAAAACATATGTACACATAAAAGAACAGGTTTGGGTGGAAAAATTTATGAGGTATAACTGATTACTCCCACGTTTCTGATTTAGACATCAGCATGGATATAGGAAACACCAGCAAAGAATCACGTTGAAAAAAAAAAAATAGTGAATTTAGTTTGGGACATTGTTTAATGTCCCTGAGGGTAATTTTTGTTCTCTCAGGAGCGATTTGACAATGTCTCAAAACAGTTTTGGTTGTAACAACTGAGGGGTAGAGATCAAATATACTGCTACATCTACAATGCACAAGACAACCTCCTACATTAAAGACTACCGAAATATCAATAGTGCCGAGATTTAGAAAGCCTGGTCTAATTTGAGGTAACTATGGAGAAATCCAGTATGATATTGGAAACACTGAAACGAGCAGCTCAGGACAGGAGTCTGGGCCGGAACCATATCAGGATACTTATTAGAGAAGCTCCCACAGTAACTGAGCCCTTTCCTATTTTCATACATTACCTTATAAAGGTTTATTGACGATTCTGTGCCTTGTCTACAGTATAAAAATCACTCAACTGATGAGTAGTTTTAAATAAATATTCTTCTCTTCAAATATAGAGTTTAGGTTTGTTTTGAAGTAGGAACAAATGACAGTTCTTCAGAGAGCTTTGGATGACACTACATCAATTTGTGAAAATTGATAGTGCAAATACAAGGCATCGCTATTGAGCATTGAAGTGAATGCCTTTTGCAAGGGTATGATTATTTTTGGTCCTGGATTCAAAAAATCCATTCTCCCTGAGAGAAATGGTTATTATGTTCACCAGGTTCTATTTTCTACTCAATTGGAAATGGGGGAAATACCTGTCAATGCTTTAAAGAAATGTTTCTGCCAACGTGCAATCACAATTTCCTTTGTAGGTGATGTTCATTCATGGTGAAATAGTTTGATTGGTGTCTTCAAGAGTGAGCCAAAATAGAGAATGCTTGCATGCAAAACATTCGTCTGATTCATTTCACATAATGCTCCTGTTGGGAGTCAGACTTGTGTAGATTTCTGTAGGTTTTCTCTAGTGAAAAACCTCCTGTGTCATTCCTGTCATGTGTTTTCTGCTTGGAGGGCTTCAGCACATGGGGACTGTGTTTCGTGTTTGTTTGTGATTCTTTTGTATGTACAACAATGAGCTGCAGACTTTGTTCTGATTATTTCTTTTCTCACCCACAGTGTAGAAGAGACACATTTATTGCCATTCAGATGCTCAAACTCTTCTTAAAAATATCCCTGAGATAGAGGTGTGTGTCTTGCTGCTGCCTGATCCAGGGCCTCAGACTCTTTTCTAGCATTCTAGCAAAGGTTCTTTAATGGGGTGTTGGTGGAGGTGGGGGGATAGAAACCAAAGCCATTTCTTATGAAGACTAGTCTCAGAAAACTCTTGGAATAACCCTTGATCTCTTTAGCACAGCTCTTGTTTTTATTTGATCCACTCAATTAAATTTAAATACAAGTGTCAAATCCAATCACTTTGTGCTTTAGGAAATAATCAAAGATTTGCTCAAAGATTTCTGACTAAAGATGTCCATGGTATGCATGTGTGCACATGCACACGTGCACATAATACAACCCAAATGCCTACCAATAAAGAAGAGAGTAGAAAAAAGCAAGATAAATTCTGCAACCATTTTATAATTTGTCTCTATGTGTTTTTATTTTATTTTTTTACATTTATTTTTATTGTTGAAAGTATTACAGATTCTCTACCTCCGTCTCCCCCACATTGACAGCCTCTCCCCACTCCCACCCTTCCCCACCTTCATCCCACTATTGTCTGTGTCCATTGGTTATGCATATATGCATTTAAATTCTTTGGTTTATCTCTTCCTTCCCTTCCTTCCCCCTTTCATCTGAGATTCATCCATATTTCCATGTTTCTGGATTCTTTTTTCCCTCACCTGAGGACATTTTTCCATTTTTTGTTCAGATAGAGTGGGAGGGAGAGAGAGGAAGAGAGAGAGAAACATCGATGTGGAAGGGACACATTGAGTGGCTGCCACCCCCGCACAACCCAACCAGGGCAGGGGACAAACTGCAACCGAAGTACGCGCCCTTAGTGGAAGCCAACCCAGGTCTCTCCAAACCGCAGGCTGACGCTCTAACCACTGAGCAAACTTGCCAGGGCTCTCTGGATTTTTTTGATCATTAGCTTATTTTGTTCAAATAAGTGAGATCATGTGATACTTGTCTTTCTATAACTGGCTTATTTCACTTAGCATGATACTCTCTAGGTCTCTCCATGTTGTCTCAAAGGGCAAGAGATCCTTGTTTTTTACAGCTTTTTTTAATCTACTTATCTACTGATGGACACTTGGGCTGTTTCCAGATATTAGCTATTATAAATACCACTGCTATGAACTTAGGGATGCATATATTCTTTCTGATTGGTGATTCAGGATTCTTAGGATATATTCCTAGCAATGGGATCACTGGGACAAATGGTAGTTCCATTTTTAACTTTTCAAGGAAAATCCATAGTGTTTTCCATAGTGGATTCCCTTTTTATTTTGATGCTGTTTTCTTTTGCTGTGCAGAAGCTTTTTAGTTTGATGTAGTCCCATTTATTTTTTACTTTCTTCTCTTGCTGTAGACAATGTTTCAGTGTAGATTATATTATGTAAAATGTCATATTTTGCTGCCTACATTTTCTTCTAGGATTTTTATGGTTTCACAATTTACATTTAAGTCTTTTATCCATTTTGAGTTTATTCTTGTCTATGGTGTAACTTGGTGGTCTAGTTTCATTTTTTTGCATGTAGCTGTCCAATTTTTCAAACACCATTTATTGAAGAAACTGTCTTTAGTTCAGTGTATGCTCTTGCCACCTCTGTCAAAGATTAATTGAACATAATGGTTTGGGTTGATTTCTGGGTTCCCTGTTCTGTTCCATTGATCTATATGCCCAGTACTAGGCTGTTTTGATTATAATGGCTTTGTGGTATAATTTGATTTCTGGCATTGTGATCCTTCCTACTTTGTTCCTCTTTCTCTATATGTTTTTAAATTATTTTTTGGAAGTTAATACATACACAAAGATGGCAAATTATAAGTATACTTCTGCATTAATTATCACAAAATATATATTTGTAACCACCACTTAAGAAAAAGTGGACTATGAACCAGTATTTTAAATATAAGAAGTTTCCATCTTTAAATGCACTGTACAATTTATGATGCAGATTTTTTTTCTGTTTAACTTTGTCAATTTCTCTTTTTTTCTTTTGCACTAATTTTGCTAGTTAATCAAATTACTGTGTTTTTTTTTTGGATATCTCCCATGTAATATGGAATTTCTTCTATTCTTTGCAATTCTATTAATGGCAACATTACTTTTGTATATACCATCACCAAATGCATATATACGAAACACAAGCACCTTTTCCTTCCTGTTCATAATGTAAGCCAAGACATTCAATACACATTTGTCGAGTTAATGAATATATCACTGTTGCAGTAAAATCTTGAAATAACAGACTAATTTGGGTGAAGGGGTGTTTGTTAAAGCTGAAAGTCCATTATATAATAGAGTAGGTTTTCTGAATGCATATGTTAAAAAATTGTCAAATTAGTTTACCTGTTTTTACTTATGTAGATACATTTCTGTAATTAAAATTAAGTATGTATGAAAAGTTTAATTTCACAGAAAACCTTTTTATATGTATTGCAGTAATTTTTAATTTATACTGAGACTGGCTGGTGTGGCTGAGTGGCTGAGTGTTGACCCATGCACCAAGAGGTCGCCAGTTTGATTCTCAGTCAGGGCACATGCCCAGGTTGTGGGCCCGATCCTTAGTGGGGAGGCATGCAGAAGGCAGCCAGTCAATGTTCTCTCCCATTGATTCTTCTCTCTCTCTCTCTCTCTCTCTCTCTCTCTCTCCCCCTCTCCCAATCTATCTGATGATAAATAGAAAAATATCCTCGGGTAAGGATTAAAAAAAAATGCTGCAGAAAGTAACGCCCCGCCACAAAACCAATTACCGAGCAGCGCCATGCGGTGCGCTCAGGTGCTAAACATTTGCCCAACATTGTTTACCAGCAGTGATTCTTGACTTAAATATGTAGACTGAAGTTATAGCTATGTAATGTTTATGTTGGCAGAATTACTACAGTGTTTTTTTCCCAACATATGGCTTGTTAAAATGTGTTAAAAATGGCAGTGAATTAATAACAAAAAATAACTTGTTAATTTATTTATAAGCAAATCTTGGTTAAAATCACTTTAAAATTAACAGGGTATTAATTTTTACATATGACATTCAGATCAGACATTTTGTCTATTAAATCCAAAGTCTGTTAAATCGAGGTCTGCAAACTCAAGGGTTTACCAAGTTCCCTTTAGGCTCAGAAATGAATAAGACCAGCCCCTTTTTACTCTGTCAGGACCCTAGTAGCACCAGAGGCTTTTTTCAAATCTCACAGTCATGATTGGCTACCCCAGAAACTCCTCCACTTGAAGGTGGGGGATGGGAGGAGTGGAGTTGGATGAGGAGAATAACAAATTCACATTCAAGCAAATACCTTTCCAGACTCCAGCATCAAAATTATTATGCATACCTTTATTATCAGAAAAAAATAAAGTGAGCTTTTGTTATTGTTTTTGCTGTAGTGGTAATATTACATAAAATGTAATGTCATATAAGGAAAAATTTTCAGGATATGGCTTAACATGGTTAGCATTATTCCTTTAAATTATTCTAGTAAATTCAAATGGAATTTTTCTGCTTCCTTGATCTTATTATTATTATGCTTCACAAGCAGCATAGAAATAAAATGTACTAATTGTTCTATGTTCTTACTAAAATGAGAATTGTAATTTCACTACAAATAAAAACAAAACAGTGAACAAGTTCCTTTGAGTCAGTACATACGCCAGAGAAAGTGACAGTTGAGCCTTCTGAATGCAAAGAGATGCTTGTATAGCAGGTACCGCGTTTGCCTCTTATTTTAGTTTTATTATGTGTGGCTAACATAGTATGAAAAGAGAGGTGACCCTCCCATTGTTTAAAATCACAGTGGGGTTCAGTGATAACCTCATAAATGAAAGAACCTGAGAGTGAATCTAGGACAAAGCCAAAATGTCTCCAATCTTCAGTTCTGAGCCAGTATATTAACCCTTGTTAAAGACCAAAGACTAATGTAGAAAAGGAAAAAAATGCATTCAGGACACAATTGTATTTACACTTCAATAATTAAAACTAACTTTCGATTTATAAATGTAATGTAGTTTGTATTTTTAGAAAGAATACTAGATTGAGAATTAAATAAGTAGATGATCATTTTAACAACTTATGTTCTCAAAATATAGAAATTAGTTGTTTTATCTTATAATAATATTTTTTTTCTGTTTGTAAACTCAAACACTGGATAATACTTAAACGTTGATTTTTAACCCACATGCATGTATTACAGAGTTGCCATGCTTCAGTATTCACATGCATACAACAGATCAGTGAATGCACACAAACTCATATAGAGATAACGCTGTAAGTTGCAACCTCTCCCAAAATGGATTCTTAACCCTCATGCCAACTTCCCCTATTTTGTATTTGTAAATCAGTTATATAGAACAGTGCTTCTTAAACTTTAATGTGCATACAATCACCAGGATCTTGTTACAATACAGATTATTATCCTAACAAGCTCCCAGATGACGTTGATGGTTTTTTCATGGGGCACTCTTCAAAATGCAGGACTGTTTAATATGGTTTTTATTGATTACAGAGAAAGAGGAAGGGAGGAGAGAGAGAGAGAAACATTGATGAGTTGCCTCCCATACATACCCCAGACTGGGGACCAAACTCGAAACCTGCGCATGTGCCCTAGCCGGGAATTGAACCTGTGACCTTTCAGTGCTTGGGATGTTGCTCAACCAACTAAGCCACACCGGCCAGGGCATACAGGACCGTTGGATCCCACAACATATCTCTGACGTCAATGCTCATGTAGGTAGAACTGGTAGTTTAGGAATATAAAATTTGTTTCTGGCAGCATTTATGTATAAACACTATATATATATTTGAGCTTGGGAAGAAATATTCTGGAGCAAACAACAGTCCATCTAAATCATTGTAACCTTCTCTCCTACACTGCAGTTTATAAGCACAAAGAGCAGAACATTCATTTAAAAACCAAAGTAGAGAATGATGGAAGAGAATGTCAGTTGTTGAGATGATTATTTTTCTGACATTTTAAATAGAGTCCTTTCTGCTAACAAACACTCAAAATAAAATGTAATGTCATTCCAAATTAGGGGGCACTTGCACTTTGGAAAACGCTACCTTCCGACAGTTCTTGTCAAATCTCTGATTTGTATGTTAAGACTGGATTCTAAAAGGTGAAAACACTGCTCGACTGGGTCTTTTCTTTAACCATGGCATTGGGCGTTTTCCCTGCTCATGCAGCGGCATGGACGTCTGCACAAATCCTCCCTCCGATGGCCTGAGCATAAACACCAGCCTCTTCATTTCCTCCCAGCAGCTGTGTGCTGAGGCTGCATGGCTTGTGTTTCTTCTCTCTGGAGTCCTGTGGTTTGCCCCACAGGGTTCTTTGAAAATCTTGTCAAGAGAAAGCTGCACTTTCTTGTTTCCTGCAAAGTAGTGTTAGGGTATTCTATTATGCATTGGCATTTGAGTGGGAAACCTAGCTGATGAATATACCCAGTGGGTGAGGTATTTCAAACCCCACTTGGCTTAGAAGTGCTCTGGGGAGCTAAGGGTTTTATTTCCTGAACAGTCTAAAATGGTTCCCACAATGCTGTAAGCACATTCTCTCGCCTACCCACCTGGGGAAACGTGATTGGTTTTTTTGGTGAAGATGTATTAAAAAGACCTTTCAGTCCCTGTAGATACAAATAAAGCCATTTCTGAGGCCAGGAATGACCATTTAACCTGTCACCTTTTGTTTATTTTTGCCTCCTGCCTGGGGAAGAGGTTTTACATGTATTCTCTGCTTGATTCTTTGGTTTCTTTTTCATTATTTTAGCTTAGATTGCTTTTCATTTTGATTTTGATGTATATAAATAAGGAAAAGACTTCCAGTTTTTTTCATTTTGTTTCCTCTCCACACCCCAGATGTTGATTTGGTCATTTGTAGTATATTTTTAGTATGTTTAAATATGTAAATAAATATATTAACTAAAATGAGAAGAAAAGACATTTTGTTTTAGTGATAGTTTAAATAATTTAATAGGCTATATTGGCAAGTCTTTATCCTAATGTATAATTATGTCAATAGATGATAGATAGATAGATAGATAGATAGATGATAGTTACATAGATACATAGATAATATTTGGGCAAAAAATTGCAGAAGTTACATTTTCTATTCCATTATTAAAGTGACCAAAAAAAAAAAAAAGAATGCAAAAATATTAACTAAAATAAGAGATACCGCATCTACCCACAACCTCAAAAACCCATTTGACCTCCCTGCTATATGGTAAACATGTAGAAAGCATTGCAAAGACAGACATGTATGTAAGTTATCTGAAACTGTGATTTGTTTAGGTACAGAGTTATCAAGAAAAGTATCTAAAGTAAGTTGTTATTGAAGAATTTATCTCTGTGTAAAGTAATTCCCTTATTCTGCTGCCAGAAATAATAAAATAAAAATGCTACAAATCTGGTATAAGGAAAAATAGGGAGTTTGGACCAACTGTGCGAATTAATTTAGACTGTCCCAATTTGCTTTAGTATATGTCAATATTTTTGGAAAGGACAGTTTAAAACCACTGTATAATTTTATTTGTATTCTTTCCTTCTCAAATTAAAAAAAAAAACAACTGTTTTCCAGTTCACTCCTCCTACAATAACTGTCAGCAACATGGAGCCTTTACACACTAGCCTCCACCATAAAATTTGTCTCCTTTGATTTTCCCGGTTGTATTGCAGTGTTTTGAACTCTTCTGCTCCTCTGTGTTTGAACTCTCTTGAAAAGGAGGTTCCTCTAAGGGACTCCCTTGGTTTAGTGCATTTGGCCAATACACCCACGGGAAGAGTGAGAACCCTGAGAGACAGAATTGGGTTCAGACTTGGAACTATTTTGTTTTGTCTTAAATCTTCAGCTCCACCAGCTTCTTCTCCCCTAGCAGATAATCCATTTTCAAATGTAAAAAAAAAAAGATCGAAGCCATCAGACTATCAACATTTAAACATTCATATTACCTATGTATGTCCTTACAGATTTTCTTCTTTTCTCCCATTACAAAAGAAATACCCAACTGCTTGCTTTAGTTAAGACATCTCCTAGGCTGCTGAGTGTTCATTAAAACAAACAAATAACAACAACAAAAACCACAAAACATCAAGAAGCAGATGGCTACTATCTAGTATAAATTAGCATATACGTAGTTGCTTCAACTCAGCCCTAGAAATGGAGCAATTCTGAGCTTTTCCACAAGGGTGAGTTCTGTCTTCTCTCTCTCTTCACAATAACCCCTTCATAATTTACATGCTCAGGAGAAGATTGCATGAATCCAAATCTTCATGTACTCTGGCTCTAAGGCCAAAATAATGGAATATGATACCTGGGCACAAGTGAGGGTAGTCATTAAAAGTAGAGATAGAACCACACACACACAAAAGTGTGTTTTATTTTCAAGCTGATTATATTTAAACACATATCAAAGCTGATGGGAAGGGGACAAATTTTATTAAGTGTGTTATATTCTAGGCCCCACTTTCACTATGTGAAAATAATGAAACGTTCTTAAAATACCTCTCAGAATTCTAGTGAAAATTAAATAAAATGCTTATTAGTTGCAAAACAAAAACAAAAACAAAAAACAAAAAAACTAGTGGGAAAAAACTAGTGGGAATTTGAATTTTAAAGCACTATGTATACTTTCCCCACATCACCATTTAAAAATCATCATCTACATTAATTAATTTTATCAATGCAATTACTTTTCCAATACTCCGTTCACTCTTTAAACTCACCCCAAAATTAGAAAGAGGCAGAAGAGATTACTGGGTGTTTTATATTGCACTGCTGAGCTTGACTTTGTATTGACAGGACAATTTAAAAAAATCTATCAGAGCTAAAATTAACTTGTAGATTTTTGTCTGTTCAAATTACAAATTTATTTCTGTCTGGTGAAACTGATAATTGTAGAGGTTAGAGTTTATGGCTCTATCAGACAATAATCATCTTTTTTTTTTTTTTTTTTGCCTAACCCATGACTCTTAACATTTTTTGGTTGAGCTGTTTGCATATACCTACTTCTCAGATGCTGTTTTGGACCACTCATAACATCTTTCTGTAATTGGTTAGTTGAATAATTTTTTTGACAAGGGTTTCTTTTATTTTTACATGAGTCATGATTTCACCTTTTTAAAAAAGTTATACTTGAAGTCACTGCAACCTAGCACTGAACTCCCACACTCACAATTGTATTGCAAAGTAAGGATATTTCTCTCTGTCAATTGAGAAACGGGAGGCTCTTAAGTGTTATATAAGAGCCCAGGGTCACTCAGCTACTAAGGGCTGGACCCAGAAATAAAAGACAATGTTTGTTCTCTGCTCATGCTTCTCAAATTAAGCCAAATGGCTATGTGCTGGAGTTCTATGAAATCTGGAATAAACGAAAGTTGCAAGGCCTTCCAGTATTAATTTTATTGAAACATTTTTGATGAGTAATTTATAATACTAATTTTATCCTACAAAATATTTTTGTAGTGAATACAAAGTTATTTAATTTTTTATGGTTGCTGTTTTTAAAAAATATTTTTTTCTTTATTAATTTTTAGAGAGAGAGGAAGGGAGAAGGTAAGAGAGATAGAAACATTGATGAGAGAGAACATTGATTGGCCACCTCCTGCATGCCCCCCACGGGGGATTAGGCCCACAAGCTGGGCATGTGCCCTGACTGGGAGTCGAACCAGCTACTTCTGGGTGCATGGGTCAACGCTCAACTGCTGAGTCATACTGGCTGGACTTTATGGTTGCTCTTTAAATAAATTTGTTTTAAGCTGAATTCCCTAATTCAGGGTGTTCTCTGTTATTGGGATACACTGGCAAAAAATATATATATTTATATATATATATATATATATATATATATATATATATATATATATAATAAAAGCGCTGTTGAGTTAAGGGCTTCTCCCAATACATAGGACAAATAACATATTATTCCCCTACATAAAACATGTAATTTTAGAATCTTATGGCTCAGATTATTTTAATTGCAAGCCCTAAATTGTAATTCATATTAGAACTGTAGTTTTGATATGATTTGGCAGACTGACTAAACTATAAATTTTATGATCCCATTGAGCCATATCATGTAGTTATTGTTAATTAAGTAGCTTTTGCCAAATGAATGAAACATGTTATAAATATAGAGAAGTATGATATAAGGGTGAACATTATCTACACTGATGAACACAAAATTGTGATATTCAATAAGATTTTTTCTGTAAATAATAACACATATATTTCACTCTATGAAAATAGAAATAATAACCTGTTTCCACTTACATATTTGTCATTTAATATTAATTCAAGCAAACATGCTTGTATGTTATTTTTTTTTAAAGACTCTTTTTCTTAGTAGGACTGTAATTAAATATTTTCTAAAAACCCCATTTATTAAATAACTTTACTTGAATGCCTGTAATGTGCCAAAAGTTTTAAACCATTTATTTGTATATGTGAAACACAAGCAGAAAAGATTGCAGAAAAAATAATATAAATGGGATATTCTAAATAGGTGTCATTTATTTTACACTGGTATTGATTTTCCTGTAAAATTTATTCAAAGATTTTTTTTCCTTCAGAATAAGTATAATTTCTATACTAAATTTATTTTATATGTGTAGTAAGACGATTTTTTTCCAAGGAAGATAAGGTAAAAGGTTCTGAATATACTTTCCAATGTTAAACAACTAAAAACTTGACACCAAACAAACAAAAATATTCAGACGTTGCACAGTAGGCGACAAGGAACTGTGATTGATACCTGAGAGAGAGATTCCCAAAGTGAGCCCTATAATTGCTCCAGTTTAATATGGCAGGTATTTTCCAGGATGCAGTGCAAAGAAAAGAAATTCAAAGAGAGCCCAATGAGCTAGAGACTGAAGTTTTGGGAGGCCAGGACAACTAATATCTGCAGACACAGAATGTTAGAGAAAGAGGATCTACAAGAAGAGAGATCTGGAGATTTACATAGGCTTATGTAAATTGGTCTGTGAATTTAAAAGAGGAAACTGCCTGAGGCCAGAGTAAGAAGCAAGGGAAGGAGTAGGTGGACACTACCTTAGGACCCTACAGTGACAGAAAACTGAGCTCTGGTTGCCAGTGAGCAGGGGTGGGAAATGGGTTGACTGCTCAAACACACAAGGGAATTTTGTGAGGGACTGTAAATGTTCTGTATCACGATTCTTATGTTCATTATACAACTAATAAAACTGTGCATTGCCCTGGCCAGTTTGGTTCAGTGGTTAGAGCATTGGCCCACAGACCAAAGAGTTGAGGGTTCGATTCTAGTCAAGGGCATGTACCTCCATTGCAGTTCATTCCTGGCCCTGGTTGGGGTTGTGCAGGAGGCAACCAGTTGATGTGTCTTTCTATCGATGTTTCTGCCTCTCTCTTCCTCTCTCCCACACTATCTGAAGATAAATGGAAAACTATCCTTGGGTAAGGATAAAAAATAAAACAAAACACAACCTGTGCATTTAAAGTTGATGAATTTTATTATATGTAAATTGTACCTCTGTAAATGTCATTAAAAATTGGAAAAAAAAAAAAAAAAAAGTGCCCAGATGGTGTTGCTCAGTGGATTGAGCATCGTTCCACGGACTGAGAGGTCCCGGTTTGATTCCTCGATTCCTGGTCAGGGCACATGCCCAGGCTGAGGGCTCAACCTCCAGTAGGGGTTGTGTAGGAGGCCGCCAATTGATGCTTCTCTCTCACATCGATATTTCTATTTCTCTCTCTCGCCCTTCCTCTCTCTCTTAAAAAAATTGAAAAATGTCTGGATTCATGTAATATGGTTGTTATAAATGTGAGGACACAGTGTCTTAAAGGAAAACAAGACTTTTCAAAGAATACATCACCCGGGAGAGTGAAAGGACAGCTAATTACTTCGGTGACATCAGAGGGACCTAATAATTTCCAATACAAGGTTGTGACTATCACGTTTTCCTAATCCAAATCCTCTAAGTTAGAGGAGTCAAGTCAGAGTCAGTAGTAATTATGTTTGTCTTTTCTTCACCATCTCTTTGTGGGATGCTGAGAGCACAATGAACAGTGCCGACACTCTTGGCAGTAATGGAGAACTTACCCTGAAAATGTCAGACAGTGTTCATAAAACTGTGCAGCGGGAGTTGTTGAATTGTCAACAAGCTGTGCTACCACCCGCCTGTCACCTGTGAGCGTTGCTATCCTCAGACAATGGCACAGAAAATATTATCACAGGAGGTCAGAGCAAGACAATGAAGATGTCACGAAGCGGCCAGGAGAACTGGCTCTTGGTGCACGAGAGGTTTTCCTAGCATCTCAGAAATAATTTTGAGAGGATTTCAGAAAGATCGGAATCTTTCTTTTCTTTTTTTTAAATTTATTTTTTTATCAAGGTAAACTCAGAGTAGTAGGACACTATTTTAATTTGACTGATGTGAATTTGGAAATATTAATTGTAGGTAAACTAAAGCTTAGTGAGGATGTGGATGCTGCAAAAACCTGAGCACAGACATACTCCAAAGTATGAAAATGCACCTGACTTTACTAAATGTTCTCTCCTCACCCTAAAATGGCCAGAGTAATAAAAATAATCTAATGCATCAAACTTCAAAGTCAGCGCTACATTATGTAGCATGGACAAGGAATTAGAGTATATGTTTAAACAAACACTTGGTAAAGCTATCACAAATCAAATAAACATGATCTACGTTAGAGGAATTTGATTAAAAGAGCCCAAAAGGTTTCAAGCTATTAACTTCATAACAAGCCCCAAAGGCCCTTGTTAAAATGAAATTTACTGGGCCTGAGGATAGATATTCTGATTTTGTCATTTTTGGAGAGATCCAGGAATCTTAATTTTACACAAACACCCTGACAAGTCCTGAAGCAAGGGAACCTCCACACTCACGCTTTGAAGAACACTGAAGAGAGTCAATGAATACTTAGTAGAGCATAATTCAGAACATTCTGTACAACATGTGCTTCACCTTGCATTATGGACCAAAAGGGCCAACACCCAAAGCTGAACCCTTGGAGGGGTTCTGACTTATTTTTAAAAGCACATTTGAAAAAGGATCTACTAGTACTAAGAACATTTATGTTAATATAATTTAACCCCATGGGCTAATTTTATATGAAAATGTTCTTTCATTCTCTCCATAGATCACTGTCATATGATTTTAAAAAATCTTCCTTGGTCTAAGGATTTTTCTTATCTGCATTTTTTTTTTTTAATTCCCTAATTGTGTTTCACAGCACAATCTAGAACATTTAACTTACTTAGAGTCTTTTCTGCAATGCGCTTAACTTGGAACTCTTTTTTTCTGAATCTGATACTAATATAAGCAGCCTAGCATCCACACAGACTTAGTTACTATTAAATCAACATTATGCATTTAAATCTAATTGTAATACAAAAATTAGGGTTCTGACGGAGAAAGGATCTTCTGGCTAAAAAAGAACTTAACCTGCATTAAAACTTAGTCCTGACCACCTTGATATAGTAGTACAGGATATTAAAAATTGATTTAAAGACAATTAATTAGAGTAACCGTAGTCATTATAATTGTATATTAGGCATCCGTAAGACCACATATTTTTTCTAACAGGTTGACATTTTGCAGCAGTCTCTCTTTCACCGTCACCTGCAGCTAGGAATTATTCCCAGAAAGAAACCTGGTCTTTTCTTTTCTTGTCATCATGAGAACATAACTTAACAACTGTCATTGTCGTAAGCTCCAATATTATATTATAAAACTAAATATTTTCTATTACCTTTTGCTTCCTTATTTGTAATCTTCTGGGGAAAGAGAACAGATGTTCAACCCCATCCACATAGTGAGCCTTCATATATTTAAAACAGACTATTATTTCCATGTAAATGTGTAATGTTAGCAATTGTACCCATAATGCACAGAAAAACACAGTATTATGAGCTGAAATTTAACAACAAATAAGAATCAGTTGTGTTTTGAATGGAAATAAGGCTTTCAGGCGTCTATTTTAAGCAGTAGCTTATTGATAGCCGTGTAAGATTTGAATCTGAGAAACACATTCTGAAGGCACAAATTCTGTTTTCATTCACACATCAAATTATTTCTTTATACGATTACCACTGCTCATGCACCATTTCTTGAAAAAATCCTGTCTATTGTCTAGATAAAGTCAAGACAATCTTTTTTTCTTCAGACCCTTTTCATGCCTCTATGGAGATATATTCTCACTCCCCTATTACATGCCTGTGTGTTAGATACACATTGTGTGCTGTTCTTGCAGGCGTCGGGTTTGAATTTAGACGCTGTTACATCCTAGAGGCATGCCAGCTCCCTGGGGGCAACAGGGCCTGTCTCAGCCAGCAAGGCATGGCCAAGGATACATCAAGTTTCAGTCGTTCTTGTTAACCTAACTTTTAAGTCATTTTAAGCTATTTGCCATTAATTCATGTTATTCTTTCTTTTTCTCCTCTCATAATATTTTTCTGTGAGAATTCGTTTTTCAACTTGAAAGAGTGCTAGTCCTTAATTTTTTTTTTTTTTGCCTCTCTTTTTTTGTTTTGTTCTGTGGTTTTTAAAACCCTGACCAGGTGGCTCACTTGGTTGGAACATCATCCCAAACACCAAAAGGTTTCAGGATGGATTCCTGGTCAGGGCACATACCTAGGATGTGAGTTCGATCCCCAGTGCAGACACACATGGGAGGCAACCAATGGATGTTTCTCTTTCACATCAATCTCTCTCTCTCTCCCCTTTCCTTTCTCAAATCAATAAAAACATATCCTCAGGTGAGAATTAAAAACAAAACCCCTGTTCTGCACTCTTTCAATTTCTATATAATTTTGAAAACTAGTGTTATCCGTCTTCTTTCCTAAGGAAGGCTGTCAACAGAAATATTAATACTTCACCATTTCCAAGAAGGTTGAATGTTAAAGATACAATTATTATTATTAATATTCTTGTCATTATTTTATTTTAGGCAAGTGAGAAAACTAAGAAATAAAGAGATCAAAACTAACTACATATAACTAAGGAAAACCTAAAACTTGATATTTCTTTCCCATTTGAATTTTAGTTCAGTTCAGTTTTGGTACATCTGTTTGATTTTTATTAGTATTCTGTATTTCTTTTTTAAAATTTAAAATGGCACTTCAATTATTCAGAGAAGTACTTTCACACTATGCAAGAACCTCTTATTTCAATATATTTGTTTTGTCAAATTTCACAATTCTTTGGTGAGCCTTGGTGAGCCATGGTGACCGTGGAAAGCTAATTGCCCTAAACATCTGCAGCTGAATAATATGAGCCCATGTTAAGCTGCAATTGAACACAACTTTCATTCTCTCCCACCAGCTTTACCTGTTTTGCTACCCCCTATCTGACTGGTGGTCTTCATTAAAAAAAAATTATTTTTGGTAGGATGAGAGACTTTGTAGTAAATCCAGACATGCATTAACCCTTCCAACTCACACCACTCTTAAAATAGCACTCCAGTAGTCATCACGAGCAGCTTGTTATGCTGTTTATTTGAGTATTAGTTTTAAAGCCTTTACATGGCTTTGTCTCTTTGGGTGCAGTTCTTGTCAAGCACATTGTGTGTGTGTGTGTGTGTGTGTGTGTGTGTGTGTGTGTATGTGTGTAAAAACATAGATGTGGATATACATACAATACTATTTCAGATTTTTTAGTGATATTGATTTCACTTAAGATCTTTGCTTTGAGGATCCATTTATTTTACAAATACTTTTGATTGCCTTCTATATATCAAGCCCTATGACATGCACTGAGTATATAGCGGTACAATTGCTTACCAATTCACAAAAGTGGGGGTAATATTTACCAAGTAACCACAAAAATAAATATACTCTTAAAAATTATTAGTGTGTGCTAAGTAGAAGATCAGGGGGTTGTATGAGAGAATTAGAGAGGAACTTACTTAGATTGAGAGGCTTCTTTGAGAAAGCAACCTTTAAGCTGACACCTAAGGGATATAATGCCGGTGAACAGCAGATAAAAGTATGTTTCATACAGTGGATACAGACTGCTTAAAGTCCCTGAGGTAAGGAAGAACATGACATATGACAGGAACAGTGAGAAGGACTCTTGGCCTGAAGTATGGTATTGGGGGAAGGGACGGTTGGTTGGGTTGGCAACAGATGGTTCTTAAAAGCAGTTATTAGCCCTGGCCAATTCAGCTAAGTGATTAGAGCATCAGCCTGTGGACTGAAGAGTCACGGGTTCCATTCCCGAGGTCAAGGGAATGTACTTCTGTTTCAGGTTTGATCCTCAGCCCCAGTCAGGATCATGCAGGAGACAACCAATAAATGTCTCTGTCACATTGATGCTTCTCTCTCCCCCTCGCTCTCTTCTATTCTATTGTCCCTTCTACTCTATCTTAAAAAAACAAACAAAAAACAAAAACAATGGAAAAATATTCTCAGGTGAGGATTAAAAAAAAGTAGTTAATAATATTTTAATAAGTTGACATGGTAAGAGATGATTACTAGAATTAGTGGAGTGATCACGTTGTAAGGTATGAAAATGTTGAATCATTATATTGTACAACTTGAAACTAATATGGTCCATATACAATTCTATACTGACTATATTTAGGTTTAAAAAAAAAAAAAAGTAGAAGAAGGTTTCAGAGACCCTGCAGGACTTTGTGTGATGCAATTAGGATTCGGGATTTTTTTTATTAAATGCAATGGAAATTAATGAAGACTTTAGAGCAGGGCAGCATAATTTATATTTTTAAAAATATCAATATAATATAGTGATTGATTAAGGTGAGCAAGGGGAGTGAAAGACAAGAAATAACCCTGAATAGATATATGAACTGGGAGACACATGGACTTGATAATTGAAACATTTGCTAGAGACAATTTTCATTTTGGTATTAAATATTACTTCTGGTTCTCTTCACTTAGGAAGAGAGCTCTAATTAGATGAAATCAAATTAACTAATAATATTCATACCTGAAAGGGAATGAAGGGGAAAGCATACCCAGACACACTTCATGCTAATCAGGGATGACGCCGCATGGTGATCATTTACAGAGAGGCATTTGGTTAGATATTTCCATTGTTTGATATTTATCTTGCCACTCAGATTATTCTGGAAATAAACACTGGCTCTCTGAGGAGACTCACATTTGAGATTTAACCGTCAATCTGCTGCAGATGTATACATCCAGACATTTAACCCCTTAAGAAGGATATACAATTCCATCATTTTATTGATAAACGTTCTTAAAACATGATGTTTTTGGTGCAACAAATTACCTTTATAGTTAATTTCTCTACGATATGTGTAGATGGCAACTAGTTTAAAAAATTCTATTCCCTTACATTCCAATGGCTATATCATTATTCATCGCATTCACTGCCAAATCTTCTTTTAAAATAGGCTAAATTCACTAGTTAACACCATAAAAAACAATTTCTTTCCTATTACGATTGATAAAATTATCAACAAAGATCAGTAATCACCTCCTAACTGCCAAACACAATAATTCATCTCTTTACATGTCTCCACATCTCTTATATATGCTAAACTTTCTAATCATCTCCTTTTATTCTGTTTCTTCCTCTACAAACTCCTTAAATTTCAGCATTTACCTAAGGGCCTTTGTCACCAAGCATTGCACCATGTATTGTATAGCTTTTTCTCTTTATTCTGACAGCTTCCTCATTTATATCTACAAATAAATTTGCCAACCCGCTGCCCACACACCAAAATGTGTCCAATTCAGGATTCAGTCTTTTTCTTCATTTTCTTTTTCTTATTTGAGCTAAAGACCACACCATCTCGCCAGTACTAAGGGCCTCTTTATCTTAAAACTCACTTTTCAATCCTCTGCCATAACTGAAAAATTCTTTATGAACTGCTCTATATGAGTCTTATTTTCACTACCACTCATACTACTGTTATAGAGTCCCTAATTGATTGCCTTTGCCCATAATCTTTCTTTTTGATTTTGTCATTTACATAGCTTTCATATTTATATTTCTCAATTTTCGTTGATTTGACATCTCTCTCTTTATCAAAATCCTGCTTACACAAATACATCTTAAATTGTCATAGGAACAATTTTGTTATCCAACTATAAACTACTGTTCTAAGTTGATCCACCAATATACCTTTTACACGCTGTGTTCTTTATCCCTAAGGGTACTTGCCATTTTATAATGTATTACACATCTCTCTGATTCCTTTCTTTGCATGGGTGCATTATAAACTGAGCTTGAGACCAGTATTTTTGTGAAAGTGATTCTTTGGGAGGTCTTCTCAGAAGAATGGGAGTTCAATAGACCGAACATTTTATCTCTCCAAAAGTTCATATGTTGAAATCTAATTCCTGAAATGATGGTACTAGGAGGTGCGAGCTTTGGGGTGATTAGAACATGAGGGTGGATCCCTCATGAAAGGGATGAGACTCTAGAGCGTTCCTTCCTTCTTTCCCCCTTCAATCATATGAGGAGACAACCATCTACGAATGAGAAAATGGGCTTTCACCAGGCGCTGAATTTGCCCAAGCCTTGATTTTTGGACTTCCCAGCCTCCAGACTGTGAGAAATAAAATTCTGTTGTTTATTTTATTTTTTTATCCTCACCTGAGGACATTTTTCCATTTTTTGTACAGATAGAGTGGGAGGGAGAGAAAGGAAGAGAGAGAGAGAGAGAGAGAGAGACAAACGTCGATGTGAAAGGGACACATCAAGTGGCTGCCACCCGCATGACCAACCAGGGCCGGGGACAAAGTGCTACCGAGGCACATGCCCCTAGCGGGAACCGAACACGGGTCTCTCCAGATCGCAGGCCAACGCTCTAACCGCTGAGCCAAACTGGCCAGGGCAAATTCTGTTCTTTATAAGCTATCTAGTCTATGGCATTTTTGGTATAGCAGCCTGGATGGGACTGAGATAGTGAATAAGGGAAATAATAAAATTGCATTGCTTCTTCTTTGTCACTAAAGACCTCACTGTTTATCAGCACTTAACCCCTAATTTTTTCTATCTTTTCTACCTTTTAACCTTTTATAATAAGGTACTTATATGTAGTGAAATAGTTGGGAACAAAACCATTTGTTTTTTTAATACTTCATTCTACAGCAGCTTCTAGTAAAAAACTCTATATCACCCAGCCGGTGTGGCTCAGTGGTTGAGCATCGACCCATGTACCAAGAGGTCACTGGTTCAATTTCTAGTCAGGGCACATGCCCAGGTTGTGGGCCCAAACCCCCGTGGGGGGCATGCAGGAGGCGGCCAATGGATGTTCTTTCTCATTGATGTTTCTGTCTCTCCCTCTCACTTCCTCTCTCTCTAAAATCAATAAAGAAAAAATATTTTTTTATAAAAGAAGCTCTATATCATGGTCAAAATTTTAAAATATTTTTTGAAATGTATTATCTTTAAAAGTGAATATCTTACAGGAAATTGTAATAATCATATTTCCTGGAGGGAGGGGAAGCCATTATATATTTTATATTTCAGTGTTAATATTTATGGTTATGGATTGAAGATCGTATTTTCTATTTTATTTTATGTCAGACCTTTAAAAATCATGATTTTTTTGTCACTGAAATGTGATTTGGTATTGTTCCAAGATTAATTATATTAGCCATTTTTTCTACAGTAAAAGTAAAAGCTATTAGACATAAAATTCATAGAACAGAAAAGAGTTTCAGGAGGTCACCTTAGCCCAAGTTCCTAAGTGGAACTGAAGATTGTTCTGAAGTCATTCACAAAAGGTATTGTCCGCTAGTTCCATTAATTTTTTTTTAAAGAACAAGCCACCATTCCAGTATTTCACAGCCTATATAGACTCTCTTTCTATCATTACAAAAACCTAGTAGGCCTCTCTGGTCTGGGTTCCCGCTGACCTGATTTTATAACTGAAAGCAAACATCTGTTTTCATATCTCTTTCACAAGTGGTGTAATTTTTAAATCTATGTTAACTACCTTTCTTTTCCTCTTCATTTAAGAAAACATAATTTAATATGACTTGTTTAATTTTAATAAAGTTTTTATTTTGATATAGTGGCAGATTCCCATGCAGTTGTAACAAACGATACCCTTTCATCAGTTTTCCCTCATTATAGTATCTTGAAAATGATAGTACAACGTCACAACCAGAATATGGACATTGACCCAGTCAAGATACAGAAATTTTCTTTCACTACTAGGATCCCTCGTGTTGCCCATTTTCCTTCTTCTTCACCTTGTCCTTAATTCTGTGCAACCACTAATAAGAATACTATAGAAATAAAATACAACTAAATAATACTATAGAGATAACATACAACTTTTGGATTACCTTTTTTTCCACCACTATAATCCCTTTGATATTTATTCCGGTTCTTGCAGGTATTGGTAATTTGTGTTGTGTTGTTCTGTTTTTATGCTGACTAGCATTTTATGGTATGGATGTACCACATATTGTTAACCCAGTTAAGGACATCTGGATTGCTTACAGCTTTATTACAAATAGGCTTACTATAACCATGGGTGTGCAGGTTTTTTGTGTGAATGCAAATCTTCATTTTTCTGGAGAATAGCCTAAAAGTGCAATTGCAATGGCATGTGGTAGCTTTTTGTTTAGTTTTTTGTTGTTGTTGTTTATCTTTACTTGAGGACACTTTTCCATTTTTTGTTCAGGTAGAGTGGGAGGAAGAGAGAGGAACAGAGAGAGAGAGAGAAACATCAATGTGAAAGGGACATATCGAGTGGCTGCCACCCGCATGACCAACCAGGGCCGGGGACAAACTGCAACCGAGGTACATGCCCTTAGCGGGAACCAAACCCAGCTCTCTCTGGACCACACGCCGACACTCTAACTGCTGAGCCAAACCGGCCACGGCTTGTTTAGTTTTTTAAGACACTATCAAACTTTTTCAGTATAGTCACACAGTTTTACATAGCCATCAACAATGCACAAATGATCAAGCTACTCTGCATCCTTGCAGGTATTTGATATTGTCACTATTTTCTATTTTAGTCACTCTAATAGATGTGTAGTGGTATTTCACTCATGTTTTAATTTGCATTTTTCTAATGTACTTTCTATATTTTCTAATATAATATTGAGTATTTTCTCATAAGCTTATCTGCCATCTATATATCTTCTTCATTGAAATGTCTTATTGTACTTTGACCATTTTCTAATTGGAGTGTTTATCTTTTTACTGCTGAGTTTTGAGAGGTTGTTATGTATTCTAGATGTTAGTCCTTGGTCATATATGACGTTTGCAAATATTTGCACCCACTTTGTAGCTTGGCTTTTTATTTTCTTTTGCAGAGCAAAGTTTTAAACTTTGATGAAGTATACATTTCCGATTTAAAATTTTACAAATCGTGTGTGTGTGTGTGTGTGTGTGTGTGTGTGTAAATGCCATAAACTATTGTCTAACCCCAAATCCTGGATATTTTTCTCCAAATATTTTTCAAAAGATTTAAGATGTTTATTTAATTACATAATCCACTTTGAGTTAATTGTTCTATCAGTTGTGAAAATTAGGTAAGGAATCTTTTTCTATTTTTACTTTGATTTTCTTCTTTGCTTATGGTTGCCAATTCCAGTATCATTTGCTGAAAAGTCTATTCTACCTCCATTTCATTTTTGTCTTCTTGAAATCAGTTGCACATATTTGTGTTGGTCTATTTCTGGATATTCTGTTCCATTTTTTTAGTTGATTCTACTCGCCGACACTACAAACTCATCTTGAAATCACGTAACTAATTCCTCCAACTTTATTCTTGTTTTTCAAAATAGTTTTTCTATTATAGATTCCTTGCATTTCTATATAAATTTTAGTATGATATTGTTTATTCCACAGAAAATTTTGTTGGTATTTTGATAGAAATTGCATTAACTCTAAATATATCAATTTGTGAAGAACTGACATCTTTACTACGTTGACTCTTACAATTTATGAACATGGTATTTCCATTTATTTATATCTATTTTATATGTTTTTCCCTTCAATGTTGTATAGGTTTCACTATAAAAATACCATACATATCTTGTGATATTTATACCTAAGTATTCATTTGTTGATCAATTTTAAGTGGCATTGCATCTTAATTTTCGTTTCCATATGTTCATTGTTGCTATATAATAATGCAATTTATTTTTGTGATTTAGTTTTTTATTCTGCATTTTTCATTATCCAAAGAATATATAGACATAGCCCATAGACCAAGACAACAGTATGGTGATGACCAGAGAGGAGGGTGGGTGGGGGCTGGGTGGAGATGGGCAAAGGGCGGGGGTGGAGATGTATGTAAAAGTGTCAATAAAAAAGAATTATAGGAGGTTGTTCTCATTCTTTTTTGTACATCCTTTGAGATTTTCTACATAGTCAACCATGTCATCTGCAAATAGGGACAATTTTATTTCTTTCTTTCCAATCTGCACACCTTATTTTAACTTTCTCTTACTTTATTGGTTAGAACTTCCAAACTATGTTGAAAGAGAATGGTGAGGGTGGACATCTTTGTCTTGTTCTCTGTATTAGTGGAAAAGCATTCACTCTCATGACTGAGTATAGTGTTAGTTGTAGGGTTTTTTGTAAAAGCTCTTTATGACATTGAGTAAGTTCCCATTTACAAACCAGATCACCAATGATTTCTTTCTAGAAACTGAAAAAAATATGAAATTCTCAAGGCCTATGTTTAAGAAGAAAAAATCACAAGAGGTATAGTAGGCAATGGAAAATAAAAGAATGTAGCTGAAGAAATACATGCAGATCAAATATAATATTTAGTTATCATGGTAGGGCTGACCCCTATGTAACATTTACATCATATGTGTATTATATCCATGGCCTGAATAAAACACATGAGAATGTGTGGAACAAGGGAAGTCTAGAATAGACAGTAAAGCATGAAATATGGGAAATAGCATTTTAAAAACAATTAAAGAGACTCTTTTTTACAAGAGTAGATTCATTTATGATGCAGTGATTATTGTAAATATTTCTAGGTAAGGAGTGTTTTTGTCTTTAAAGGGGTTTCCTAAATAGTCATTCAGGTAATATTTTCTTTTGACTGAACAGTGATTATAAAGATAGAAAGAGAATGACAACACTAATTAATGTTTGAAGTTATCAAAGACTGGAATCAGCAAAACTCAGTAATAATTAAAATATCAGGAAATTAGATTCCTAAGAAATATTTGTGGAATAACTAAACAAATAATTCTAATTCTAAGTATTATGGGAACAAAGCAACCTGATTCATACAGGAATTAAGATGTTTCCCAAAGATGATGTTTCCCAAAGATGATGGATCAGTGAAAGCAGAACAAAACTTATAATAGGACACATCAATCTATTGATATATATATATGTATATTTGTGTATGTGTATATATATATACACACACACACATATATGTACATATATATATATTATATATATATATATTTACAGTTAATGGTGCACCAAGCACAGTGAATGTACCCCAGTAACATTTAACAGTAACAGTCAAGTCAGCAGGAAAGAGAAAATAGCTAGGATCAGGTAAACAACTCCTTGCTTCAGTTACCTGTTAACTATGGCTGCAGCTGTCTGAGCCAGCTGTCCTGTGGTAGCCCGATTACTCAGGTGCATCTGTAGGTGGTGGAAGAATGCCAATAAAGAATAGGAAATGACTAAATATGCCAGTAGAAACCAACTAACCATGATGAATCTGCCCCTTCTGTGAGTGCTGAGGGAAAATATTCACTGTGCCTGCTAGGAATGCCAGTATCTCCTTCTCATCCTGTTGATTTTATAACCCTTCCCTTGTTACTTCTAGTCATCTTGTCTTCTAAGTATGACTAAGTATTTCCAAACCTTATTTTTGTTTTTCATAATTCATTATGCTGCTTCCCTCACTATTTACAAATTCTTTTGCTTCTAGTTCTGTTTTATTAGTTGCTAGAATCTTGGGATATTATGAATGGATATTTATCAAGTTATTTAGGTTTCTTGAATCTTCAGTGTTTGCAATCAGTGGTTTTATTAAATTTTAACAAAAAACCTATCAAAATTGAGGTTTCAGCTGATATTTAATTTAATCAAGATGGGGAAATGGGGATCAGATTTACCTTCTTACCTTGAGAGATCAAAAAGCTGGATGAAATATAAGAAATTATTTCATAAGACAGTTTACATTGGGGAATAAAAAGCTGTTCTTTCTTAAAGAGGGAGAAAAAAATGAGATGGGACCCAATTACTGACTGTAGAAAGTTTCCAGGGCATAGTGCAGATAAGAAGAATCCAGCCAGATTCCAATCCTTCGAGGTAAGGATGTAGAACGGAAAGTTCAGGGAAGCCAAGGTGGTTAGAATTCACAGAAGAGAGAATAGGAAGGAAGGGGCCCACACAGAAGATAGAACTCCAAATATCCATAGAGGAACTTCTTTGAGTGTTCCTTTGAGTACCAATCAGCATATAGGTATAAGCAAACTACTCAAAGCCAAAAAAGAACCACCCAAAAAATCAGAACAAAAAAATAGTTTCTGGTTATCAGAGGGTCAGGAATAGTGCCTGTTCCTAATAGCCAAGTGAAATACTTCATAATTCATATGGCATCAGAATACTAAGAAGGATCTTGCTTCAGGAATATAGAAAAAAATAACTCTAGACTTAATGGTGCTCTGGTCTTAACTAATAAAGCCTGAAACCAACATGATGGAACTGATTCCAAGTAACTTGATTGTGTGGCAGAACACTGGTCAATAATTAAAAATAAAACACACAAAAGCTCAGTATCCAACAAGACAAAATTCACACTGACAGTTGATAAAAAAAAATTACCAGGCATGCATGCAAAGAAGCAGGAAAATACAACCCACAATGAGGAAAGATGTCAACCAATTAAAACTGAACCAGAAATGACATAGATCATAGAATGAATAAGCAAGAACATTAGAAATGTCATAACTGTAGTTATAAATGTATTCCATATACTCAAGAAATTACAAGGAAGAATAAACGTCTTAAGTAGAGACACGAGAGAGATTTTTAAAGAAGACTTACATTAAACTTCTCTAGATATAATCAATCAATAATGTCTGAGATGAAAAATACACTGAATGGGACTAACTCAATATTAGACATTCATTGCAAAAGAAAGTGCCAGTGGATTGAAGACACTATCCAAATGAACCACGGGGGGGTGGAGGGGGGTGGTAACCTCAAAATAAAAATAGGGAACCTTAGAAAAACTTAAAGTGGCCAAAATATTTGTCGTTGATGTTTCCAAAGTAAGGGGAGGATGATGAGAAAAAATATTTTTAAATTGTGATTTTCTTTTTCAAAATTTTGTGAAAATTATAAGCTGACAGAAACTGAATGGACTCAAAACAACAAAAAAAGAAAGTATACTAAGCCTATCATGAGTAATTGCTTAAAATAAATAATAAAGAGAAAAAATATATCAAGCAGTTAGTGAAAGACACATTGCATATAGAAGAACAAAAACAAAGGTAACAGTTTTCTGGTCAGAAATAATGTAAAAAAGAAGGTAGGTTGGAACTTTATATTTAGTACCAAATATATATATATTTGGTACCTAGAATTTGAAACTCAGAAAGATATGTGTTTCTCCAAAGAAGGTGAAATAAGATGTTTCAGGCATAAAAAAGCCGAAATAATTTATCACCAGCAGACCTTTACTGCAATGAATGTTAAAAGAAGCAATGTAAACAGAAGAAAAAATATAAGATGGATTTATGTATAAATCCAAAATAAGCAAATAACACAAAAAACTGTAACTATATAGGTAAACATAAAGTTTGTTCCTTATTTAAAACCTATTAGCTGTATCAAGCAAAATAACAGTACAATGTGGGGTTTATAACATATGTAAGACTAAAATGTTTGAGATAATAACACATATTCCAGAAAAGAAAAAAAATATACTACTGTAAATAAAGTTCTTATTCTATACATAAAAAAGCATATTATCACTTGAAGGTAGACTGTAAGTTAAAGATGTATACTATAAATCCTAAAGCAACCAATAAAATAACACAACGAAAAGTGGCACCTAACAAGTCAAAAGGGAAATAATTCCAAACCAGAGTTTTCTCCATAACATTACATTTCCTTTATTTTTGGTCAAATAAATATATAATTCTCATTCATATACTCGTCAAAATATTTTTAGTGAAGATAAACAGTGTTGTACTTTCTTATTCATGATAAATGTTTAATTTTTAATATGAATCAATAATTATAAAGATTCATGAGCACCTAGACTGCAACATCTATCCAAGTGCTAAGGAATAATGTCAATCCTGAAGGCTAAATTTATGTTTCAATTTCCCAAGTGAGATTAGACACTGCCACACCTACACTCCTTCCACCTTAAGTAGAATCACCTGCTGGAAATTGAACAGAAGGATATGACGAGAATTTTGATTGAACATTTACTCTGTGTCAAACAGAGTAGAGGATTTATGTATTTATTTATCTTACATTTTTTGAGGAGTTAGTATTTGTGAGACGCTGTCCTTGGTGCTGGAAATATGTAGTGAGTAAAACAATCCTGCACATTTAGGGAGCCTACATTTCAGGTGGGGGTGGGGGGGTGAGAAGAAAACAAGGTACTCAGCTGGAGGGGTGGTTTTTCTAAATTACAGGCTAGGGGAGACTAAAGCTTAAATGCCAAGAGGGCCTTGGAGGGAGATGTAGAGGAAGACTTCTTCAAGCAGAGGGACAGCAAGAACGGAGGCCCTACAACAAGTCCAGATGAGGAAGAGAAAGGGGCCACTGTAACAGGATCAGAGTGAAGGAGGGGAAAAGCAAGGAAATGTAGGACCTTGTAGGCCATGGAAGGAAGTTGTTTGTTGTTGTTGTTTTTAATAAGATGGAAATCTCCTGAAGGGTTTTAAGCAGGGCATACATGTGACATTTTATTTGTACTTTTAAGTGATCCCTGTGGCTACTCTGGAGTTCAGTATAAAATTCTGGGATTGACGGAGCAAGAGTGGGAGCAGAGCAATCATGTAAGAGGCTAATTCAGTAATTCAGGAGGTTGATGGTTGTTGGACTAACCTGGTAACACTGGGTGATGGAGTAAGGTGGCTGAATCTGGAGTTTAATTTGAAGATAATGCTGACTGTTCATGCTGATGTGTTGATTGTAGGAATTGGAAGATTATGGGGAAGAGGAGTCGAAGAATACCACCCCAGTTTTTTTTTAGCTTAGTTTGTATTGGTGCCACACCATGTCTTATTTATTTCTCATTATAAGTTTGCAAGATAGGCATTAAAATTATGATGTCACAGATGATGAAAGTAATATTTGGGTAGAAAACGAGCTTCCCAGTATCACGCAGCCAGAGAATGGCAGCATGCAAATTCAGATCCAAAGAGCAATATACTTATTTCCACGATTTCATCACACTTAGTGGTAATGAACTCTTAGATATTTCCTAGCTACTTGGACTAGGTTAGGAAACAACAGCCCTCAAGGGCAAGCTGAATATCAGAGTATGCACTAGGGAAAACTTAGATTTGGTAGGAATATCTGATACTAGTTTCCAGTAATCTACCAAAAGAGCTGGTTCATTCTACAAACCTAGACTCCACTTGAGAATTTCAGTTCATAGGGACTCACAGAAGCCTATTACATTTGGCATCATATTTAAAATTGTTGTGAAAATCTGCCTTCTGACTTCCTTGTTGGTGCTGTTAGACTTCTACATAAGAACTAATCCTTCAGCTATTTATAATTATTAAAATAGTTAAAGATAGAATTTTTCCTCATAAGAAAAGATCCTAGCATGGTGTTTCAAAAATAAAAAAGAAAAAAAAAATTTTTTAAATTTTGACTTGGTTGTATTTTTTTAAAAACATGCTTTTGAGAGAATTATTTCATTTTTTTTAAAGGTCCTATGAATTTAAAAATTCTATATGCACGCTTGACTACAAAACAAGTATTTATTTCCATTGCTAAGGATTTTAAGGTTACAAGAGTAGTATCTGATATCTGCCATTGGGTCAGTTCTACACTATTAATAGCAGTTTTATTGCCTCTCTGAAAAGTCCTCTTCCAAGTCTAAAATCAAAACAGGAAGGAAGAGTTGCAAATAGATGCCATCACTGGTAGATCACCTTGCTCTAAGGAAACAGTTAGCATGTCAGCCCTATAGAGCTTGACCTCCAACACACCTTTCTTTGTCTTCTTATCTTAAGACACCATCAGAGAGAAAGGTCAATAGTGATGTGACTTCTGAAGCAATTTAAGGAAAGATATCTCACTGCAGGTGGGCCAAGAAACCTATGCAGTAATGTCTAATTAAATTGTTGTTTTTTTTTATAAAAAGAATAATAATAAGGAGCTATGTTTAAAAACAATCAACAATAAAAACATTTTCTATAACTAATGCATGTCTGCCTATTAAAGTTCCAATTTCATCATCAGCTGCCTTTATAAAGAGATTCAATTCATTCAATTTTATCTAGACAAAAAAGGAGTCTCTCCTTTGGACACCAATTTCCCTGAAACACCAACCATCATTTAGCTAGAAAAACCATACTCTTCATAACATATGTCCTAAAGAATGTAATGTTAACCCAAGGAGAAAAGATTCAGAATATATGCTACTCCCTAAAATGTGTAGTGGGGGAGATTTCCTTTGTCATAAGTAAATTCCTACGTGGGTTGAATTAGCTTTACAAATATGTCTTCGGATGCTTCAGGAGTTTTTAGAATGCAATTAATTTCCTTTTGCATATCCATATTAATTTATGAAAAATACAGCACAAAAGAATATTATAATGATTTATGATTCTTTGTGGTAAATGTTGGGTAGAAAAATCAGTAAATGAATGAGATAAGCTCATAACTATTATTGGGAAATTATAATTTGGTTTCATTAAATATAAATAATACTCTAGCATAGAAGCAAAGAAATGAAACTCATACAGAAATGCCAATCAAAGATGTAGAAAATGATCTGTAAAATGATATTCAAAGAAATGTAATTAAATTTGTTATGAATTTATAAATAGCCTTCATGTGTAATGATAGGAAAATACTTAGGTAAACATTCATTCATACACTCTTAAAATAGTGTTTTCACAGACTCGTGATATAAAGAAATGTTCATATTATAAACTGACATAGTACAAGCAAGGTAACAGAGGTTGAGCTCCTACCTTAGCCAAGCACTGTGTTCTGCACCTTAATCTATTACATCAGATAATTATATAATGCAGTCTTCACCACTCATATGAGTCCTGTTATTATTTCCATTTTCCTGATATGTCAAGAGTGGAGGGATATGTGAATTTCCAACTAATACATAATAGATGGTAAAGCACCTATTTGATTTGAACCTAGTGTGTCTACTTCCAAAACTCTTCTTAATCATGACTTGTCTCTTTTTCCTTAGAATATTTGTTTTGGGCTCAACTACTTCAGGGTAATTGGAGTTCATTTTTATTGTTTATTATTCTCATGCTAATGTGAAGCAAACAGAACACTCAGAACTAGTGTCTTTCCATCCAGAAACTTAACTAACAAGGCGCTATAATTAGCACCTTGGGTTTAGAAATGTGCAGTCCTGGTATCTCGTTAACATAAGAAACTAGGGGTTTGTAAAGCTCTTCTGTTTCGATGACCATGACCCCAGAGTCAGTAAAGGTTTCTTGAAACTTTTAATTGGAACTCCTACACTGTCTTTTCCACATTTGGTCCTTATTTTCAGTACTCACTGAATAATGAAAGCGTGATATTTAATAGTTAAATGTACATGTTGTTTGTATAGGCATCTAAGAGGATATTAACTTCTCCACGTTCTCAATGCAACCAACTTCAGTTTATCTGGGTTATTATTCTAGGTGCCCCCTTCTATAGGAATTCTGTAAGCTCCATTCTCCCTGATACTTTATTAATATTTCTACTTACACGATACCAGATGCTCCTGATTTTCTTTCGACCTTACTGGCTGCCCCTTTGTCGTCTTCTTCACTGATTCCTCCTCAAATCCCCACTTCCAAACATTTGAGTGTCTAAAATTCAGCACTTAGACTTCTTTGGTAATGTTTTATTCATTTGCATAACTTTAAGAGATGACTCAAATTTTATATGTCAACATACCCACTTAATTATCTCACTTACAGGTCTACATAGGTATTCTGAACTGCTTGATTTTTGTAAAGTTCTTGATTTTTCCACTCCATCCAGTGGACAATATAAAAAATAAAACAAGCAAACAAAAAACCCTGATTTTGCCTCCCCTCATTTCCAGTTTCAGTTTCAATAAATAGCACCTTGTGTTTTCAACACCTGAAATAGTCCCTTGTACTGAGGTGTGCAATGAATATTTGGTGAATGGATTACATAAATTGTAATATAACTATCTTTTACATGCCTATGACCCCAATAGCATTGACCAATTTTCATTGTTTGATGCATTACTGAACACTTAATATTGTGTTCAGTATATTGGTGAGTGAGAATCTATTAGAAAATGAATGAACATAATGTAATCAGAAGAGCATTTCCATGGAGCAGTAATTAGGGAAAGTGTGATGTGGGCACAACTCCTTATACCTGGAAAACAAAATATTTAATTTATAGGAAAACTAAACTACTTCTTTCTTTTCTTCCCTGATTATAATTTCTGATAAATATTTTGTTCCTTTTGATTCATTAAGCACAGATCAGAAAGTACATATATGAATAATTAGTTGCATATTATTAGGTGTCAGCACCTTTGACACCAAAAATGGATCCAATTATTAAAAGATAATTATATTTTGAGGTGTTATTGAAACAAACTCAGTAGCCTCAGTTCAATATGTGAGAGTCTCCTTAACCTTGAACATGGCTATGTGATTTTTATGGGTTATCATGGCCTTCAGCCTGGATCCCAACTGCAAAGATAATAACATTTTAGAGAACAGATAGAGGGCATTGACCTGAAGATGAGTGGCATTGTAGTACCCACAGGATGGCTTGGGAAACACAGATTGGAAGATCCAAAAAGTGCTTTAATAAGTCATCAGACCCTCTTAATATGCTTTTGGTTTTCAGTATTTTCCATCATAAAATTTTTCTAGGAGCTCCCTAGCAGTTTACATAGTCAGAACTGGCTTGTTGAAAAAATAGAACTGCTCTCTGTTCAAAAAATTAACTGAGACATTTTTACTACCGAAAAGCAAGGTATAAAGATCCATTTGATCTTTTTTTTTTTTATCCTCACCCGAGGACGTTTTTCCATTTTTTGATCAGATAGAGTGGGAGAGAGAGAGAAACATCGACATGAAAGGGATACATCGAGTGGCTGCCTCCCACACGACCCAACCAGGGCCGGGACAAACTGCAACCGAGGTACGTGCCCTTAGCAGGAACCGAACCCGGGTGTCTCCAGACCGCAGGCCGACGCTCTAACCGTTGAGCCAAACTGGCCAGGGCCCACTGGATCTTTTTAAGAGAAAGAGGAAAAATTCACTGAAGACAGGTGTTTTAATCTAGTCTAGTGTGCAAAAATCAATTCCAGGGTAAAAAAAAAAAAAACAAAGCCAAACATGATATTTGAGAAGCACATTCATCTTAATAGAGGACCTATTCATTGGAATCGGAATAGGAAAGTGAGGGCTTGTTTACTCACTGGAGAGAACAGTGTGAGACAGAAAGATCAGGCCCTAGAGGCCAGAGGGCTGGCCCGGTAGTTGTGGTTCTGACACTGCCTAGCTTTCTGAACATGTGGGTGTCTCTTAACCATTCTTCATTACTCAGGCATATAATGATGACTCCTATCTAATAAGAGTGCTCTAAAGAACAAACAAATGTCACCTTTGCACAAGTGAGCATCACACTCTGGAAAGGAGGTCACCTGGCCCTTACTGATAGGTGGCAATTGAATGAAGTATTCAGGAGCCACAGAAAGTGGAGGGTAGAAAGAGCATGACAAAGCTGGTGAGCAAAAGAGAGACTTCTCTAGTTTTCTATACTTCATACTGATCTGGTAGTTTCCAGTTTCCAAGACGTGCTATGCACTGTCTCCTCTGCCTGCAATCTCTTCCTCCAGCATCTTCTCTCCTTTCCCATTACCCTCACTCATCCTTCCAGTCTCAGCTCAAATGTCATTTCCCCCAAGGGGGCCTGTCAGTAACCATGCAAACTCGATTAGGTCTGCCTTGTTGCCATGGTACCTCCTTCTTCATAACTCTCACTTTTGTTGTGATTACCTTTGCAAAATCTCCCTTACCAGTCACGCTGTGAGTTCTGAAAAGGAAGGACAATGTGTGCTTTATTCAACACTTTATCATCAAAGCACAAATACAAATGTCCCATATGTGAATGGGTGCTCAACTGATATTTGTTGGATGGATTAACATATACTTTAAATCCACATCTCAAAAGAAGTAGGACTATAGCAAGGGGACAGCTGAAGGACTGAGACATATGTAAGGAGCAAGTGAAAGTAGAGAAATGTAAAGGACATCTTGAACAATTTGGTTTTCCATATAAAAGATGAAAAACAGCTGTGAGAAGTACCATGTGTTATTGTATAGGATAAAGTTTGTCATAGAAGACGGTTCAGTGAATACTCACTGAGTGAATAACTGTGTAATTAAATGAGTGCACAGTTAACATGAATCCTCTGATATGACAATCTAGATGTGATTTTTAATACAAGGGACAATGCTTCATTGTTAAAATTAATTACACGTTAAGGAATAAAAATATTAAGAATAGTTTGGGGGTTTTTCTTCCTGGGTATGTGAACAAAATACCTTAATCAGTATGTGTATACATTCATAAATATTAAGTGTGAAGGGGAAAAGATTGACTCTAAAGGGTTTCTCTTACAATTGCAAAAATGATGAAAATGGATTTATGTTATTCTACATATAAGAAGGTTCACATTTACAGTAGTAGCCTAATGACCAAATGTAACCAAAAAGGAACTCACCAGATGGAGAAATAATTTTTACTGGAAAGATAATAAATGCAATTTTGAGTCTGTTCAAGATAAAGTGCTCATTAAAATTTCTAGCTGTAGCCCAGCCAGTGTGGCCCAGTGATTGAACATCCACCCATGCACCAAGAGGCCCCTAGTTCAATTCCTGGTCAGGGCACATGCCCAGGTTGTGGGCCAAATCCTCAGTGGGGGGCATGCAGGAGGCAGCCACCAATTAATGTTCTTTCTCATTGATGTTTCTATCTCTCTCTCCCTCTCTCTATAAAATCAATGAAGAAAAATAAGTTAAAAAAGAAAAAAGAAATTTCCAGCTGTAGTTGAAACAGGATGAATTATATACTCTCTTTTGCCCCTATTTCATTAAGGTGCAATGGATATAGTCATAGTACCAAAATCATATTATTCCTGTATTAAAATTATTTATTGATGTAAAATGTATGAAATAGTGACTGGCAACTAACTGATATTCAATGAATATTAGCCATTATTATTAATAATATTAATCATATTAATAAAACTATTTTTACTAGATGACTGAATTTATAGGTCTAGAAGTGGGCAAAGAAATCAGGGCTATCCACACATATTTGGGGGGAAAACTCAGCAGAGAGATGATGATTTAATCTATAGGGAAAAATGGATTTCCCCAGAGAGAAAGAGTATAATTTGAGAACAGTTGAGCTAGAAGGAAAAAAAACCTCCTGGAAACACTCACATTTATATTGTGGGTTGTCAGAGTTTATATACAGTGAAGTAGGCTAAGAAGAAATGAAAACCATACAAGCTTTTTTGAAAGGAAGTCACTCTGAAGATTGTTAAAATAAATATCTATTCGGTGAGAAGATACTTGAGAAATCTGATCACAAAATTTATTTGAAAAACAGCCTTATGTAAAAATAAGGTGCTGTAAAAATGTGTCTTTGGAGAAGGAAATGCTTTATGTTGAAATTGGCCTCCATTTACTTAGCAGTTCTGCCCTGGCTCCAAACTCAGCAAAACCAAAGCTAACGTTACACACAATGGGACAAATCAGTCAGGATCTCACTCTAGCCTAAGTGACTTATTAGAATAGATTTTCCAACTACACATACTACTATGTCAAGGGAACCTGAGTGCTCGGTAGAGATCTACACTCTGGGCTTTGATCTGGGTGTTTAGTGAGTCCAATCCTAATTCATTTTTTATATTTAGAAATATTTTTATCACACATTGTATTGCAACCTGTATCTTTCCATGTGATCGCTACAATGCTAACTCTGAATCATCATGCCCCAGTATGAAATGCTTCTGTCTTACTAGCTATGTGACTGAACCAATTACTTAACTTCTCAGGCCCTTCTGCCTCAGATTCATCATTTGTAAAATGAGAATTAATACAATACTATGCACTTTGTAGTGTGATGCCTTTATGCATAATAGGTGCTTTGTAAGTGTTAACTTATTATTATCATTATTTTGAAATTGTTAAGCATGTGATGATGAATCACATACATTTATTCCATGCCTTCAGGAAGCTCACACACTATAATAAAGGAAATAGCATTGCTTTTATATTAAAGAGATTTCCAGTAGGTACAGAATTTGAACAAGAACAAAAAAATACTTAATCAGCTTTGTTTGGAGTCCAGAAGGTGTGAGAGATCCAGGTATGGTGATAGAAGATAAGAAAAACTTCACGTGCTGCTTGAGAGATTACTAGGCTTTGCTAGACCACATATGGGAAAGACTTTTATAGTCTTATTAATAAGGAGAAATAAAAAATCAAACAATCATTGTTATATCAATACCAGCTGACCAAATGGATAAAGAACATTATGGAAAACATAAAGATGAGTCCGAAAAAGATGAAATAGTAAACCATGCATCTTTTCAGGCCCAAAATGATAAATGTTATGCTTGTGAAAATATTTTCTTGTTTTGCCATTGTATTGGGAAATACAATATAGTAAGAGTAATGTGATAATACATGAATAATAAATATAAAACTGAGACTCAAATAAGAAATGCTTTGTAATTTATGTATTGCTATATAATAATATCAAATTTTGTATAAGACTATAAATCCAGATGTTAGCATTTAATAGTCTAGGAGAGCTAAACATCACTATTTTTATAAATGTTTCAAGACATTATATATTCAATCTATAGTTTCAACCTGTTCTTCACATTTTCATTGGCAAAATGTTCCACATTTTCTAGAAGCAAATTAATAGGTAAAAATGACAGCTTGTGTTTGTGTTTATAATCCCACGTTTTTCAAAAATGGTTTTAAGACAGCCAATAAGCACAGATGACCATGAATATATATGTATTTTACCAGTTATTAGCTGAATGATTACATTTTCCTCACAAATATTTAAGACATCAAGAAAAAATAAATGTAAGTAGTTACATTTAAAAAAAATCACATGTAGTCATAACATTCTGTTGTGCTGTTTCTCTGGCCAGTTCTGTCGTATGTCCCACTCAGAGGAAAAATGTTTCTGCATAGAAATTCAATCGCAAGAGTACATCCTAATGCAAAGTTAAGCCATTACTTATATTTAAAAAAAAGTTGTCCCTCTGGATAGAACATTCCCACTCTGCTGTATAGCTGATTGTATGAGAACTAAAGAGATCTTCTCTGGTGAAGGAGGGACAAAGGATTGGAACAGGGAATTAGCCATGGGTTGTGATCCTGACTGGTCCTTTACCAGCTCAGTACAGTTGGCCAATGACTTCGCCTTTCTATGCCACAGTCAGTGTATCATCAGGGAAATGGGTTTCCTAAAGATGATTGACACAAGGAGATTATACCGGTAACCAAGCATTCTTCAGTATTGGGAACAGTTATTCAGATACTTGGGGTATATACTTTTTTCCTGTATCCAGAACATCATTTCCAGATGTGAAGCACAGTTTTATTCTCCATACTAATTGGGGTTTTTTAATGAATAAAATGACAAAGATCAGATATGGTATAAACATGACTCCAAACTATTTTTCCCATGTGGAGATGCTTTAACAACTAATTATGAAGTGCAAAACTTGGAAGTTCAATGTTGAAGACTTAAACACTTAAATACATTCCAAATTAAGAAAAAAGCAAGGCATAATATTGGGCTTTAACTTAGTGATGCTGACATGTGCTACCTAAACAGTTGCTTATTTTCCTTTTGAAAACCCCTTTAAAATCCCCATAACAATTTCCTTTAATGCACTGAAAACTTTTGAGTTTAAAAAAACTCAGAAAGCATGCTAAATAATGTTATAAATAATTAGCAGGAAAAAATGCTATAGAGGATGTGGAATTTTCTTTAATACACACATGAACATACACACGCACAGAAACACAAACAACATTAAATAAAAGTGAACAAAGACATATTTATCTCTTTAACACAAATAGCTGACAAGATCATACACATAAAACAGACTTAGAAGGCTTTTAAGATACAGACTAAATGTGGTTATAAATCCAAAAATGAATTTTAATTTAAAAAGAACCCTAAATAAAGATGACAGCTTCACACTGATTATCCATATTAACTTACACCGAGAACTAAGGCACATATTTGCAAGAAGGATGTGTAAGAATGGGTATGTTGTTTATGATATAAGAATCACGTAAAATGAACTGTTATATGTGATTGCAACTCATGACTCAGCAAAACTGTCCTCTGATCACTTGAGATCACTGGCAAACAAAGTCTAACTTGGGGAAAATAGAGGCATAAGCAAAGCAAGTGTATATTATATAGTTCATAATATTATAGATTTCCATTTTCATAATTAATTCAAAAACCTTGTAAATCATTTTCTTGAGGCTATTTCCTTTTCTTTTAATTCTGTAAATATTTACAAAAAGTGTTTTTAGATACGGGTTAATTATATACAATAGCTTAAAAACTTAACTTCAGTATTTTTTTGTAACACAAATCTTGACCATAAGATGCTAGGAAGAAAAATGTAGTTTTTACATGAAAAACCTTTAACTTGCATTATGATAAGTCAAAGAAAGAAAAAATTGGAAAATATGCACAAATTAATTTACAATTGATTTTCGTTCTGATTCTTACCAAATGAACATCCTTACCTATTAATATCAATAATATAATAGGTGATAATAAATAAAATATCATGGGTATATCATATAAATTGCAAAATTTTAAATATATTTTTCTTTGGTTTAGGAAATACAATAAAAGTGTGAATTTCTCCAAAATCCTTTCCATTTTAAATAAAATGCTCTGATTGAACTTAGGTGTGATTTAAAGTAAATATTTAAATAAAAATTTTTACATAAAATTTTTTAAATGATAAGTATTGATACTCATTTTAAGCATCTTCATGAAAAATTCTAGCTTGATGGATTTATAGTTGAGAAATTATCAGCTTGTTTTTAATATATTTTTTATTTAATTTTTGTTTCAGTTTAAATGTAAGATGCAGCTTAGCTGCTAACCATAAATATATTTAATCATATTTGAATTAAACTCTTATCTGAAGAAATGAATTCTAGATATATATATAAGCCATGCAGGTGGCAAAAATTTAGAATGACCAAATTGTGATATTTGTTAATGGATTTAATTTGACTCTTTGAAAATAAGGAGCGGTCTATTGATTGGATTCCAAATAAGTTTATGGAAAAGCACAATAATTACAATCAAAGACTTTTTTGAGATAGGAAAATATGAGTTTACAGTTAAGGAGACTTGGTGAATGTTATCAGATTATGTGTTCTAACAAAGTTTAAATGTCTTGAGTTAAAAATTGTTATAGACAGAAATCTATAACTTTTAATTGTTATAGAGCTACCCATGCACACATACTATTTCTCAGTGAATAGGATCACAGAACTACATTCTTTAGAGAAAATATAATAATCTTCAGAACAGAGGTTTCAAATGTAGCCCCTACCTTTCGCCTATATTCATTCAAGATACATTTGATTAATATTTATTGGATGGAATTAATTAATAACCAAATTAATACATGAATGCTATAGAATAGAACTGCTTTTTTAATGTGTGGAGATATAAAACCAATTTGGAACTGAATAACAAAACTTTTTCTGCACCAAGTGGCACTCCAGTGCATGAACTCATTTCTTCAAATCATTTTTAAAGAAGAGACGATGTTGTATTATGTTTTAAAGAATCCTGTTATATTTCCTTTCATCATTCCCATGAGATAGTCCCAGCACTCATATACTCCAGTTGAGAAGACAGAGACAAAGGGAGTCTTGAAACAAGGGGAGGTAAAGCTAGAATCGTGGTTTTGAGTCCCTCCCAAGTGCTTAATCCACTCCCCTACATTCCAATTTACAATAAAATGAAATTGGCACATTAACCTGAAAGGAAAACAAAAAGAAAGAAAGAAAATGACCAGTCATCAGGTAAGTTCAGGCATATCCAATGAAGTCACAGTGAGCTTAGGCATATCCAAAAAGGAATTTGGCTCTGAAATGGCAAAATTGACTTATACCTAATGGGAAAAAAGGGCAGGTAAGGAATAGTCTGGAAATACTTGAGAGTGGAATTAAAATAGAGAACTGGCGTGTGCTTATTGTGAAGTGGCTTTAAAAAGAAATTCTGATGAGCAAACATATTAAAAATAGAGTTTTCACTCTTCCTGACTCATGGAAGAACCTCTTATTTCCTGCAGAAACTATAAACTGTGTGGCTCTGTAAGTGCATGGAGGAATATAACAAATTTTCAATTATGGGAACTGAATATGTGAGTGATGCAGAAATAGAGCTCAGCAGGACATTTCTATCTCACGTAAGAAATTCTTTGTCATGTGTTCCAGTTATTAAGGAGACTCTGAATCTGTCAGTTCTGTCTGTGACAAAATGAACTGCATTCAAACTATCCTCAAAGCAACATCTTTCATGAAGGACAAGCCAGAAATAGATGGGGTAACACAGAAAAAAAGCAAAAAGCAAGATGAATGAAATTAAAACATGAGATACCATTTGAAGTATAATATATAAAAAATGATAGTTGTATTTCAGGGCAGGAAGGGAATGTAAAATGGTACAGCAAGAAGGAAATAGATAGAGACAGGATATCAACATGCAATTCTAATGATCCAGATTTCCTCTCGGCACTTTCTTACTTGCATTGGATATTAGGTTGTTTATGTTAGTCTCTGTTCTTGAATATTATCATGTTTATATAAATATGTTTGAACCTTCATGTACTTAGAGTGCCATATGCTGTCTATGAGTTGCTGTCATTTTGAAACACAGAAATAGAGAAGGTACAATTTATTGATTAGTATCGGATAAACTTTGCAGTGTCAAGGTCTAGCCAAAAGAACACATTGTGAGAATGAACTCCTCTTTTTTTAAAAGTCTGATGCAACTTTTACAAGCCATTTAATGCATTCTTAAATGCTCACTGAGAATATCATGATTATTCATTTGTACTTACCCATCTTTAACGTTGGTGATTAAAAAATAAACCAATTATAAGTATTAGAATCCCTTGCACAAAATTCACTCTACTCTTATATTATTTTTCTATTTCTATTAATAAGCTTTTGAGAGTTCATAGAAAATTTGTTAAACAAACAATAAACTCTCCAAAATTCATACTCTATTATTAATAAACCATATATTATTAATTAAAATTGACAATGCAGAGAACCTATGTAACTAAATCAATCAACCCACCTACTTATTTAATTTGACTTGGAGAAAGAGGTGATGAGACAGGGAATAGAGGGAAGGGAAGAAATCACATTATATTGTATTCTAGTTCATTTCAACAAGTGATTTTTAAATGGTATTGCCAAGGTACTGTACTGAAATTTTCCTGTAGGGTTATTACAGTGTTAATATTTCTCTTCATCTGCTAAATTAACTGCCACAACCACCAAAATATTCAGAGTATTTTCAGAGTAAAGAGTCAAGATTACTCTATTTTTAAGCAGATGTACTGGTATAGTCATCTATTACACATTAAATATATTAAAACCCACCAAGTATTATGAAAGAAATTTGAATGTGCAATTTTGAAGAACTAAAGTGTCTCAATAATTTTTGGAATATGCCTAAAAGGAACTGCCTAAATATTAAAATAATCACCTTTGTAAATAGACAAAAAATTGCAAGAGTTATAGTTACTCATTAATACTGTCAGTAAAATAACAAAGTCATTTTTTTGAAACCTGTAAGCCTGGAAATGTGTTACCTTATTACATTGGTAAAGAAAGTCACCCTTCTGCTCTTTAATATGACTGTAATAGCAGGTGAGCAGACACAGCACAGTGCAATGGCTGATGACAGTACAGCATGACATTTTAGCAGTAGAGTGTATCTATCAGAAAATGAGAATTGTAATTAACCAAAAGTCATATTTCTACATATGCCCAAAGCACTTAATGACTGTAGGTTTGGAATATCTAAAATGTTAATTACTGTACTTACAAAGTTGAGGTGAATTCCATTTTGTTACATTTGTACCTAGCTAACATATAAACTGAGCAAAGATGTCATTGTTCAGTTGAAACAGCTGGGTTTGTTTGGGAACAAATTTAAATACGCTTTCTGGTTTCTCATTATTATTAGTTTGAAGAACTATCAAGTGAAAAAAATAAAAATAAAGATCTTTGCCTTTTGTAAGAACATGTTTTATGTAGGATTGAAGTTTTTACAACACTCCGGAAAAAAGCCATCTGATGTTAGATTTAAAAATAAAATCAAAAGCATTTTCTGACATAGTACACATGAAAAATCGGAAATTCCAATGTCTTCAATAGAAGTTATAGAAAGTGTATGTCTCCTTGGAATTTGACACCCACTTAACACAGCAGAAAATAAGGTACTATCCTGTAAACAAAAAGTACAGTAAAGGACAGTTGTAAATTTACTTAAGAATAGTTCATAAACATTTTGGTCTTTCCATACAGTTTTTATATAAAATGAATAAAAAAACCTTAGACAGCTGTCACCACTCTGTTTGACCACTTTTCACTTATATGCACACAGACATGTTTATATAGCAATATATTGATGCACCGTTACATGGATATTAAACTAGGATTACTGTTTGTAACTGAGATGTGCGTTATCCATTCAACATTATCCATAGTTGAAATACTCTTACATTATGTACTCTTGCCATGTTGTATCTATAAAAACATGAAAATATAACTTTACATTATTTCAATTATTTACATTAGTTCAAGCTTGACAGAGAAAATTCGATAAGCTACAATTTTCAGAAGAGTGGGCCCAGAGGTACAATAAATAGCATCGACTGTATATAGTCATCTTTTTTATTTTTAAAAATTCATTTTAAGAATAATACCGAAACAATTAGTCTGCAATTTGGTCATTCTAGCATTTATTGTTTAAACGTAAATCGCACCTCCAACTTTCCTGATGAGGAGAAATGCACTGAATGATATTGCATTATCTTTGAATTTGTGATAAGGGACAGCAACCTTTAGTGAAGACAGCATGATGTCACAGGTCACCATGATCAATGGAAGTGGTTTCTATTAAAACTTACATTTCTCTTTTCCTTCTGTGAAAGAAAATAAGTATGTTTGCAAAGCACCCAGGTAAATACCAAGTGCCGCACAAAGGCTTCCTTGCAGAAAACACAAAAATAAAAATATTAAAAATAACCATTGGATGTTAATAACTGTTTAAAACCCTAAATTAATTTATTTTTAGGAGGCTTAATGAAAATAAATGCTTTTCTTTTAAAAGGAAGATAGCTCTTTTAACATTTTTTAACTAGAGAAACTTAAGTTCTTTAGTCAAAGTTACAAAAATGTAATTTTTTCCCCATGCTGGGCATATTAAAATAGCCATTCCACTTGAGAAATGAGTATAAAATAGTATAATAGGGTTGTGTTTATTGATGGCAATGGGAAGAAACTATTGCAGATGATTCAAAGTGCTTAAGTTATTCATAATGCCTAAGGCTTATGACAGCTCTTATAATT